>NC_080026.1:1215000-2427500 GCF_030020395.1 Manis pentadactyla
TTCAAAGAAAATTGAAAAACAACAGCAAAAACCAGCTTTGAGGAACGGAGTGTAGCCTGCATTTGAATAAGCTTCAAAATGGTCCTTTGAATAGAAGTGCCGGAAGAGATCAGGTGCTGGGTGTTCACACCTGGTTAAATCAAAAGGAATTTAATTCCTTTTATCACAACTGCCCTTTACATTTGTTCACTTGGCCAGTTCTACCCAATGCCAACATAATTCACTTCAACCACCATTCAGTGCCTGGTGAATGCCACCCTTCCTGGCAGTGGGGATTCCGCAGCACCCAAGGGAGCAGACAGCCTATCAGATGCAGACAGCCTGGTCTGGCAGAGTCTCTAGTCAGAGCTGAGGTGACCTACAATTCCATATTGTGTTAATAATAATATTCATTTTCTTCTAGTGCTATGGTTTTGAGACACTTGGCAGGGTGACGGGCAACTAAAGAACTTAATTCGTCTGATAAGCATTTCAAATTCATTATAGAATTTATGGAACATATTGTCAAGGTTAGAGTGAAACAGGGTAAGTCTGATGTCAAATCAATGTAGTCAACAGAACACTGTTCCTACTACCGTTCCATTCCCTGCAATGTGTTCCTAATTTGTACATGTTCCCAGCAATGTTATGTTTCCACCTTCATCCAGGTTACAGCTTATTATTTTTTCTGCTGGACCCACAACTGTGTGTCAGTGCAAGGTCATATTCCCAATGGCCCTTTCCAATCAGCCCTGCTTTGGGACTGTTTTTCTTGATTGCCACCAGACTCTACTATGTATTGGGGTGTCTGGAAAGACTATATTGCAGCAACGCAAACTTTAAGTTTAATATTAGACATTTCTACAGTTGAAAATTCAATCTTGGAGGTGGTATGAGATGGCAGCAGAGGAAGATACTGAACTCATCTCCTTCCACAGACACAAAAAATGTACAGCTACTTATGAAACAAACAAAAACCTCTGAGAACTAGCTGAGCACCTGCTTCACAACAAAAGAAAGAAAGACCTAAGATAACTAGGAGAGGTGGAGAGAGACGCCCGCCAAAATCCCACTCCTGGTGTGTCAACCCATCATCAGGAGGAATCTCAAGAACAAAACACGATGAAGCATGTAAGTGGGGCCTCTCCCTCAGGGGCAAGGGGTGCACCCCACACCAGGCACCCCGACCCTTGGAAAACCAATGGGGATTATATTCAGGGAAAATATATGAAAGAAAAGTCTAATTGGTAAAGACAAATATATAATAAAGATAGCAGATCAATCACCTATAAAGTACTTTGAAGATTAAAAGGCAAAAGTAGTAAAACCAACTATAACTCAAATAATTAGGTGAGGTATACACAAAATAAAAAGATGTAAAGTATGATGTCAAAAGCAAAACATTGGCAGGGGAAGTAAAAATATAATGCTTTTAGAATGTGGACAACTTGAGTATCAAGTTAAAATTGAACTGCTATATACAGGTTATTATATATGAACCTCATGGTACTGACATGGTACAAATGAAAAACCTATAATAGACACACACACACACAAAAGAGAAAGAGATTTAAACATAACACTAAAGAAAGCCATCAAACCAGAAAAGAGAGCAAGAGGAGAAAGGAATAGAGAAGAACTACAACACAAACAGAACTCAATTAATAAAATGGCAAAAAATATTTACCTATCAGTAATTACTTTAATGCACTAAATCCTCCAATCAAAAGACATAGGGTGGTTGAATGAATTAAAAAGCAAGATGCATTCATATGCTGCCTATGAGAGATTCATTTCAGATCTAAAGACACACACACTGAAAGTGAGGGGGTGGGTGAAGATGTTCCATGCAAAGGAAACTTTACCCATTTTTTAATTGGATTCTTTGTCTTTCTGGTGTTGAGTTGTATGAGTTCTTTATATATTTTGGATATTACCTCATGTTGGATATGTCATTGCAAATATATTCTCCCATCAGTAAGTTGTGTTTTCATTTGGTTGATGGTTTTCTTTGATGCAAAGAAACTTTTTAATTTGATGTAATTCTGCTTGTTTATTTTCACTTTGTTTCCCTTTCTTGGGGAGACATATCTAGAAAAAAATTACTGATGTTGGTGTTTAAGAGTTTACTGCCTATGTTTTCTTCTATCCAGGAATAAACTTAACCAAGGAGTTAAAAGACCTGTACTCTGAAAATTGTATTTCATTGATGGAAGAAACTGAACACAAATAAATAGAAGGATACATTATGCTCAAGGTCAGAAGAATTGACATTGTTAAAATGTTCATACTACCCAATGTCCATAAAGTGTTCATACTTAATGGATGTAATCCCTGTCAAAAAGAAAAATCCTAAAATTTTTATGGAACCCCAAAAGACATCAAATGGCCAAAGCAATCTTGAGAAAGATGAGCAAAGCTGGGGGTATCATGCTCCCTGAGCTCAAAGTACACTGCAAAGATACAGTAATAAGAATAATATGGTACTGGCACAAAAACAGACAGAGATCAGTGCAAATGAATAGAGAGCCCAGAAACAGATACCCTCATATGTTATCAGTTAATCTGTAACAAAGGAGGCAAGCATATACAATGGGGAAAATGCAGTCTCTTCAATAAAAAATGTTGGGAAAATTGGACAGCTGCATGCAAATGAATGAAACTGGACCACTATCTTATACAATATGCAAAAATTAGCTCAAAATGGATTAAGGATTTGAATGTAAGACCTGAAACCATGAAATTCCTGGAAGAAAATATAGGTGGTAATCTCTTTAACATCAGTCTAAGTGATTTTTTTTTAGACCGAAGTCCACAAGAAAGAGCAACAAAAGCAAAAATAAACAAGTGGGACTGGGTCAAACTAAAAAGCTTTTTAAAAGCAAAGAAAACTACAACAAATTGAATAAGCAACTTACTGAATGATGGAAAATACTTTCAAATAATATATTTAAGGGGCTAATATATAAAAATATAAAAAGAACTCATATAACTCAATAGCATAAAAACAAACATTCTGACTAAAAAAATTGGCAGAAGATCTGAATAGACATTTTGCCAAAGAAGACAAAGACGGACGACAGGCACGTATAAAGGCGCTCAGCGCCACTGATCATCAGGGAAATGCACACCAAGCCGCAATGAGCTGTCACCTCACACCTGCCAGAGCGGCTGATCCAAAACACAAGGTAAAGTGAACAGTGTTGGTGAGAATGTGGAGGAAAGGGGGCCCTTGTGCACCGTAGGTGGGAAGGCAAATTAGAGCAGCTGCTGCGGAAAACAGTATGGGGGTTCCTCGGAATTTTAAAATAAAACTACCATACAATCCAGCAGTTCCACTTCAGGGTATTTTTCCAAAGAAGAAAACACTAACTTAGAAAATATATGAGCCCCTCTGGTCTTTGCAGAATTATTTTCAATAGCCAAGATATGGAGACAACATGGGTGTTCACCACTAGTTGAATGGATAAAAAGGTGTGTTATATATACACCACACACACGCACACACACACGCACACACACACACACACACACACATATTTGTATACAAACACCTGTATATGAATTACATGAAATATTGCCATTTGTGACAACATTGATCTTAGGGGGTATTAGGTTGAGTGAAATAAGTCAAACAGAAAAAGGCAAATACCATATGATTTCACTGACATGTGGAATCTTAAACTCAAAACATATAAATAAACAAAACAAAACAAACCCAGGCTCATAGATACAGAGAACAGACTTGGTTGCCAGAGGAAAGAGGGGTTGGGGGATAGGCCAAATGTGTGAAAGAGGTCAAATGTACGAACTCCCAGTTATGAAGTGAGTCTTGGGGATGTAATGTCCAGCAGGCGGGTGTAGACAGTAACAGTGTGTTCACTTTGCAGGTGGTAGAAAGAACTAGACTTATCGTGGTGCTCATTCTGTGATGATATAAATATTGAATCACCACGCTGAACACTTGGAGTGAATATAATATCATGTGCACATTACACTTCAATGAGAAATAATCACTCATGCTTCCCAGATTCAGACTATATGTCCTCTTCTTTACTTCCACATTTTAATCTTCTCTCTTAAAGTCCATGCCTCAGTATCTGTTCATTTCTAATGCACATGATTTATTCTTATATTCATCTTGTTTGTTCCTTTGTCTAGACCAGAGATAATTTAGTCTCCTGGAGTTGCGCCCCCTCCTAAACACGATTTAATGATATTTCTAAAAGAAAGAAAAATTATGTGCACTAATTTCAAAATGATATATGGTTTTATTCTTCTACAATATGTGAATAAACAGATAATTTAACAATAAATGTCACATATATACCTCGCCTACCAGATGGACTCTACGTTCTTTCTGATTGAGATTCATATTTTAAACTCCTTGGAATCCTCTCTTTCAGTTAACACAGCTCTCTGAACACACTGCTCGTGGAAGGCAGAGAAAGTTCTGCACGCTAAGAGAGCATATGGTGCCCTTTGTTACAACAGCAGAATGTAGGAGGTAGAAAGCTAGGGGAAAAGACAGTGCAGGGAGGCTCTATTAACTGCTTGCTCTGTGAATTGGGGGTAATTCACTTATCTATTCTTAGCTTCAGTGTCATCATTTGCCAAATTGATTTCATATGTCACAGAAATGTTGTGAGAATTAAATAAGGTAAGAAATCAAAACACAATTGTTTCTTTCTTCTCTTCCTGGTACATAGTTTTCTGGAAAAAAAAATGCTGCCCTCATGTAGCCCGTGGTCAGTAAATACTTGAACAAAAATGAGCCAACTTTCCTGATGGCCTCTCTGCATCACTGTACTGTAACAGGCACTTCACAGACATGACTTCATTTAACGTTTGAAGGGTTTTGAGGCATTGTTTTATTGTTAGGGAAAATTTGAGACTCTAAGTGATTTGTCTACACTTGCCACTGAAATTACACGTGACCTCTGGCCTCTGAAGCGTATGCTCTTATTACTAAAATACATTCCAGATCTATAAAACCAGAATTTCTTATTTCGAGCCCTAAGACCTTGAATTCTTAACAAGGATATATGATGGCCCTAATAGACCCTAAAATCGTAGAATCACTATTTCAAAGCATAACCGGCTAGTTGCAAAGGAGTAGGAGGTGGAGTAGGCAGGTCCCCCATGGTCACCCCTGCCCTCCATCACTGCCGTGATCCTGACTGTTATTTTATTTGTATTTCAAGTACTTGGTTGTGGTCGTGTCTATAGAGCATATCTTCATATTGCTCATTACCTCACCACTAAAGAGTTGTGTCAATATAGGTAAGTCACAATCGTTCTCTGAATAAGAAAAATTATATATTCTAGATTTATTAAGATAATTATATGCAAAGTTCCCAAACACCTCTATGTATAGGTTGGTAAAAATAATTGACTTAACAAATGATACATTCATTTTGGAGGAAAAACACTTAAGTGTACAAGTCATGTCTGGTTTTGATATCCTTCCATAATAAAAAGTATTGGAGGAAAATAATATTCTGACTAATTTCAATCCAAGAATAAGAATATATTTTCATTTTTAAAAATATTAGAATTAAGGATTAACTTATAGAGAAACAAGTTCTTTTTTTTTGATGATGAGATGAGAAACAGAAGGTAATTATTACTTAAAACAGAGGAAATATATTTAGTGTTTTTATTCAAACTGCTTTGTTAATCGCTGCCTGTCTAGCACCCACTTTGCTGACTCACTGTTTGAATTAGAAAACCACGGGCCTATCTTGGCTTTAGATTTCTCTCAGCAAACAATTCAGGTAGTTTTGATAAAGTTAAGAACTTAATGAATGTCCTTTTATTATGGCCACTGATGGCAGCCCTATATTGGAGGACTGAGTGCAGTTTGTACCTGGAACCTATTCTTTAGGGTCAGTTCAAGCCTCATAAATGATCTAAGTCCTTCCCTGCACCTTATAGTTTCCACTGAGCTAGACCTTTGTTTATGTGCTGAAGTGGACTTGCCTGATCTGTGTTTTCAGGGACAATAGTTCCAGATAATGCCCTGAAGTCAAAATAATATAGGAAATATGTTTTCTCCCAGAGCATACCTCACGCTTTAGTCTGAGACATCCTGCAGTTCAACCCAATGTCACCAAACTCATTATATCATGGAACCATTTTTCACCCAACACCACTGTGAAAATAAGTATCATGAAACCCCTATGGAAAACATTGGTGCTCTCAGTGCAGTTTGTGTGCAACTCTGACCGTCAGTGTCAGCAGTGTTGCCTGAGGACACACAGCTGCCATATTGCTTCACAATTCCAGGCATGTCCTGATATTTGTTCTCAAGATTATCTTCGCCCTCCTATTCTCACTGAGCCCACTGGGTTCCAGCCACGCCGGTGGTGGGCCCTTGGAATGCAGGGGCTCTCTGAGCACCTCCCTGCACTGGGGGCTGAGCAGACATTAACAACCAAAGATCGGCCGTGGCACAGCTCCAGGGTCAACGTCTCCCCTCCCTCCCTCCCCAGGATTGGGATGTGGCCCTGCGGGGAGGTGAGCGACGGAGGCTGAGCGTGGGCCTTGCTGGAGCTCAGTACCCGCTTTCAGAAGTCTGTCTCTGGAAAATAAGCAGAGAAGAGCTCGAGCCCAGTGGTGTGCAGCATGGACTCCGGAGCGTGGATATGGGCATGCAGATTCAGCCCCCCAGAGGGTGGGAAGGGATCCCTGTGGTCCCCACCCCTGCCCACAGCGTTAGAGAAATGAGATGGCCAGTCAAGTAAATTAGTAATAACTGAAAACAGATAAGTAATTTTGTTAAAATGCAGCAATGTCCATGGGCTTAAGAACCAGGAAAGGTACTCTCCCATTCACTGAAGCAGGAGAAGATGATCCGCCTGGGTATGACCTGCCACTTTCTGAGGACAGGACTCCAAGCAGGGGGCCGAAGAGGCCCAGAAATCTCCAGGTCTCTTTCTCCAAGGCCGTCCTACTGATACTGATTTGCTAAGCATATCAGTGGCTCCAAGATCCATGTCTGTCTGGAAGAAAAAGAAAGTCAATCTGAGCCCAGAGCAATGGGCTTCAACCTTTCAGACTCTAAGCCTGACGTGGGGGTGGTGAAGGTTGTGGAGGAGTCAGGAATAAAAGCAGATGCTGTAGCCCCAGGACAGCTGCTTGGGGCTGCTCTCTGCTCTCTCTGCCTGAAGTTTATAGGCATACAGACACACAGACACATACACACACGTGCTTATGCACACAAACACACAGACATATGAACACACACACATGCTCACACACACAGACACACGGACACACACAGTCAAACACACATATCCCAAGACAAGCCTGGAGCCCACCCCTTTCCCCTGGCCAGCCTCTCTCGGCAGCCTTGAAGTGACCTGCCCCAAGCTCCCCTACATGCAGTGTCCAGCATTCGTGACCTAGTCGTGTGAAGAATCAATAGATTTTTGGCAAATTGTGTGCCTTCCACCAGAACAGAGGACCAGGCACCTCTTGATTTTCTTTTCTTCAGGACAAGTTTCTCTATCACCCAGAAGTGACCAGTAGAGAACTCTGCTAGGTTGGCGAAATAATGGTATTTGACCCTGATGCATTTCTATTATTTACTTGTCTGGCGGTTTGCTATATCCCCAGTTCAGCTTGAGGGGGTACCTAGCTGCCCCCAGCTCCCTGAATCCATCTACTTTGCTGGTCTACTCAGACGTCTTATTTTTACTGATGCGTCTGTTTTAAAAATTCTCTTCTCTTTTTCCTGTCTCAAATGTTCATTTCTTTGGTAAGGTGCTCTAAAGAAATATGGCTGATTAAACTAGTTTGTGTTAAGGTGTGAATGACTCATAACTCATTTGATGCACCAATGGATATTGCATCTTAATGAACACCGTTCTGGCAATGATAATGAAGGTAAAGAACTTCATATGAAAATACCTGCCTAGAATTTTCTAAGTGTATTAATGAACTCTATTATTTTTAAAAAAGTGTTCATCTTTACTGTAGGTCTTTACAGCTGATATGAAATTTGAAGTAACTTTAAAGGAAAAAGAGGGAGGGTAGGAAGGAAAAGAGAGAGAGGAATTTGAGTTCAGGATGATCTATGTAATTGCTTCAATTCTGTTTTATTGGCGCTCTCATAGCTGGGTTTACCAAGAAAAACTTTGGCAAGAAGCAAAAATTAACAGTTCCAATAGAGCAGTGGGACTCTAAATGGAGAAGCCACACAAGAGTAGTGAGCTCTGAGTTTCTATCCTTGTCAAGCCAATACTGCATCCTCATGACAGAAACACTCATCGGCTTGAGAACGTCCAATTCATTTCCAATTTTTTCCTGAAGTAACCAAATTAGTCACCCATACGATACTAAATCTCTTGTTCATTATCCATACAATGTTTTGTTCTATTTTGGGATAGAAGTTGCTGAAATTAAACAGAAAGTGACACATCTAGCTGTAACTAGTTTTCCTGAAATGGGTGTCTTAGAGGGGCATGTATTTTCCCTTTCTTAAATGCAGCTGGCCTCACGCACATCATAATTCCTACAGCAAATTCAATTTTGATACTGAAAACAGAAACATTCCTAAAAATTTTATTGTTTCAGATTATCTAGTATAATTATCTATCTTGCTGAAGGTTCAGTTGCTCTGCTAAAAAAGGGACCAACTGAACTGGTTATCCTCTCAGCATAAGCGTGAGTGTGCGTGTGTGTGCTGGACATGTGACGGAAGGTCAGGGTTAGGGCGGGTGCGAGTCAGGCCTGTGCATCCTCATCGCTGGAGCTGAATCAGGATAAACTTCTTTGGGCTGTTGCTGAGCAGACCAGAGATGAAGGGAAGGAGGCACAGCGGATAGCAGAGCAGGAAACCGTGTTTTTGTAATACAGGCTTTGGACAGATGAGGGAAGTTTGTAAGTCAACCTGTGCTGTGAGCAGAGAGCAGGACACTGACCCTGTCAGGGCAGGGACGCGGTGAAGGGAGGGCGCCTGCTCCGCACCCTCATGCCCTGGGCAGCTGTCCTGGAAGGATGAGAGGCCAGGTATCCATGCATGGCAGGTGGCAGGACTAAATTGCTGCCGAGTCTATGCTTCATGTTCATTTGTGAGTAAGACAAGCAAAAGAATGATACACATGCACACTGCATACCTCTGATGAGTTTCTGAGGCTGGGTTTCTGAGAGGAAGGAATCGTTAGTTGTAAGGAGAATTTCACACAGTCTGTTGTCCCAGGTCCCATCACACCTGCCTGTAGACTGGGATGCTCACACCGGCCATGTTCGGATCTCTCTTGCTCAGTATGAGACGTGCTGCTCTTGGCTTAGTTTTAATGTTTCATGCCCCTATCAGATACGTCTTTCTTTAGTTATTTCAGGTCACCATTTAAGCTCCAGCCACATAGCTGTTTCTGCCTTTCAGGGAAGCCTCTGACTTCCTGGGTACCAGGGATTTACTCTGGGGAGATGGCGACAGCATTTCCTTTACCTCCAAGAGCTTGGAAAGCACCTGCTTCCATCCCCAAATGTGGCCTCCAGTGGCCCGAAGCCTCTAGTTTCTAAACAAATTGCAGACGCTCAGATTCCCTGCACCGTCAGAGCTGCCAAATCCAGGCACAGACTAGAGGGTGGGCCGCTTTCTGGGTACCAAGGTGGAACAAGGGGTGCCAGCCGCTGCCCACTGACGATGTTAGGCTCTCACTCGGCAGCCCCTGGGCCAGGGTTGTCGCCGTGAGCAGCTCACGGAGAACCTCGGGCTGTCAGGTTGTGCGAGAACGTGTGCCCACAACTGGGCACCGCAGGACTGCACCAGCTGCGGCTGGCCCGCCCCGCCCCGCGCCCTCTGGTCATTTCCAGGCGACCTGTCACGGTGCCTCTGCCAAGGGTGGCGACCCTCCCCGCCGAGACCCTCCCAGCCCCAGCGCCTCCCCGAGGCTGCCCGGGCCTTCCTGCGTCACCTCCTACTGGGGCCCTTCGTCTTCCCCACCTCACCCTTCCTCCAGTCATTGCTTCCTTTCCCACCCTCTGCTCTCCTCCACTGTGTTCTAACAGAGAGAGATTTTAAAGTTTATTGAAAAACCTGAAAAACCTTTATTTTTTCCCTTTATTTTGTTTTATGTTTTAATATGGAATTATTAATTTTTTTGCTTCATTCCACTTTAAGTTAAATTTAGTAAGCACCTACTCTGTGCTTATTAATCCAGGGATTTATGATCTAATGCACATTTGCTCTGAGAGGAAAATGTTCCTTCTCCCTGCAGTGAGGCTTAGTGACACAGATCTGGTGTGATTTCCCCCAGGAAGTGTTCCCTGAACTCTCTAGGCTGGAACTGGGATCTCCCTCCCTAAGCGGGGGGTGGGTGGCGATCTCCGCCGGCCTCTCCCCTGGCAGCCATGCCTGTGGCCACCTCGCTCTCCGTGGCCTCTTGGAGGCCACTGTCTCTGGTCGGTCTATGCATCTCATGGCATCAGGCCCAAAGGAAGTTCTCAACAAATATTTGTCAGATCACTAAACGCACACATAGACAAAAAACATGCATTTTTGATCCACCTCTGTGCTTGTTCATGAACGATCACACCCTGCCTTGGCCTGAAATGCCATGTCCTCTTACCATCTTTTTCCTTTCAGCTTACACATGTTTAATCTTCGCCTGTGAAAAAATACTTCCTTGGCCTTCCTGAAAACTCAAAATATTCTTCCTTTCTTGGGAGAATAATTTGCATTTGTTGTCTCCAATTGATCACCTCTAAGTCACCATTCTACTACTGTGGTTCCTCAAACACCAGTGGACCCCCCGGAAACCTGTTGCATGTGCAAAATCCTGGCCTCCATCCCTGAACCACTGGATCAGAAGCCCGAGGCGGCGCCCGCCCAGGTGTGTTCAGTAGGTGCCCCCTCTGGTCCCAGTGGTGCTCATGTCCGAGGGCCACCGCTCTTGAACTGTCTGCCTGTGAGATGAGACTTGGTTGCCACATTAAAGGCCACTTCCTAGTTCTCCTCCTCACAGATATTTAGAGAATATTCCTGGAGCTCCTTAATAAGGAACATGCTGCAATGATTATGATACACAGATAAAAGAGTGCTCAGAAAAAAATGTATGTCATTAATTGAAATTATTAAAAGAAAGACTGATTTTTACTTTTCTCCATAAGTATTTAGAGTGACTTTGAGTCTCTAAAGAGTTGAAGAAAGTTGAATCATTATGATCAGAAACAAAGTATGTACAGTATTGATTCTACATCATTTTTTATATTTTCTCTGTGACCTTGAGCATAATCATTGCTCCTTTTGTGCTTGAGAAGTGTGTCTCTGTAATTGTTGGCCTCTGTGCTGTGCAAGCTCGATGGCGGAGTTGCTCAGATCTTCTGTAGCCTCACTAGTCTGTTGTCATATGGAAATTAATATTACTGAAAATAATATTAATTTCGCATTTGTTCCTTTCTATTTCAAATTCTGTCAGTCTTTGCTTTGTATATTTTGATGTTATATTATCCTGTATATGCAAGTTTAGAACGTTTATGTTATTTGGCACATGTGTTTTCATTATGTAGTCCCCCCCTTTATCTGTCATACATCTTGCCTTGCTATGTTGTCAATGTGGCTATACTGGGATCTTGGTTATTACTGGCCTGCTATATATTTGTTCATCTTGTATTTGTGTGTGTGCTTTAGAAGAAATTTTGGCAACATGAATTCAGTAAACAAGTGTTTAACATCAAAAAAATTGCATACTAAGTTTAAAAAAAGGCAGTTTCTTTTTGGTGAAGGTGATAGAAAGTGGAAAATGAACGTTATTATTTTGGGAAAAATAAAAGTGAAAAACCGTAAAGGAAGAAACGTGTGCTAAAAATGGAAATGCTGAAATAGAAGAGGCTTGAGATGATGAAAGTAAACTCAGAGGAAACGGCACAGAGGTCAATGGTAACGGGGCGCTGGTGGAGGGCAGGGAGGGGCCCGGCTCCGCATCCCGGCATCTGCTCCTCAACACAGCGAACGCGGAGAATACCTGGGGGAGGGGGGTGTCGGGGTCCGAGCTGCTCCTCTGGAGGAGGGGGTGGAGGCGGCCCTGAGGGTGGCCGTCCTGGGAGAGCAAGAAAGACGGAGACGACCTTAGTGAAATGCTGACCTTGCCAAATAGTGAAAAAAGGGTTCAAGTCATTCAGCCATAAAAGTCAGGTCACTTATAGGGAAAGCACAAGGATGTTGGTCAGAAGAAAGTGGGGTGGCAAAGAAGAGAGAAGATCATGGTGGGCAAGCAATGCTCCCAAGCTTCTACTAATGGTGAAGGACATGAAAGATATAACCAAGGTCTAAGAACTTGGAAATACAGGCTATGTGCATGCCATCTTCCCAAAACAAAATTACAAAATCCAAACCACCCACATAGTTGTGCTGATAAATGCTGTCTGAACCCCAAAAGATGTGGAGCCTCCTCTCCAAGTACCCGTGCCATTTTAAGTGACCCCAAAAGTTGTATTTAGCCAAGGTTCCTTTTTATATGAAAACAGCCTGTAGACAATCCCCACAACACAGGAGCCCAGAACACCCCGGATATGACCTGTTCTTATAAGAGCTGAATCACGCTGGCCCGGGAAACCTATGCACCACGTGAGAGAATGAGGGGGGGACGGCCTGTGCGTGCGACCACACAGTGAGTTCTTACTTCTCTGAGGCACTGAAATAAGATTAGAAGCATCTGGCAGTCACACTTTGGAAAAGAATATACATGGGCTGAATTCTAACAGAGTCATTTTTTTAATAAAAAATTGCAGACGTCAGAGGATGGGGAAAGATGAGAAATCTTATGGTGGCAAGTTCTCCAAGTTGTGAAGTAGGGAGAAACTTGCTGTATGTAAAATTGAAATGCATAGTTGACATAAAAGTGTTGTGAATGCAAAATAGTAATGTTTTTCATAATAATTTTCTTGAGTTGAAGGGATACTTTAGAAAGCTGTAGTTCTTGTTTAGATGAATATTTATGTTATGTTTATCAATTTTTGGAATTTCACCTTTATTTTCTTCTATTATTTTCAAGTTAAAATAAATGTGATTTATTTGAAGTAATATAATTTTATTTTCTTATAAAATTTTTTCTAAATATCTAGTAAACTATTTATATATATTTATAAGTCTCTTTCAGTATATACCCAAAAAAGGTTTTGGAGTATCAATAGTAATTTATGTTAGATAATGAGGATTTTTTCTCCTCTCGTTTTTGTACTTTTCAATACTGTTGAGTTCTTTTGTTGTTAATAAGAAACAGAAGTCACCTTCATAAAATTAGTCTCTTAATTAAGAAAATAATACATGTATTAAATGATAAAATTTGAAAACACAAGCAAAAGAGTGGAGGCCTATTGTAGTCGTCCCAGCCGGTCCCTGATGGATGGATGCCCCGAGCAGTCTCAGCTCCCACCCACCACCCTCAGCGTGGAGCTAAGGTGACCCTGCAGGTGAAAGCAGGGCTGGCAGGCCCACCTCATCTCTCCTGATACTGAAACGTGTCAATCTGCAGTAAGGTGTATTTATTTGTGTGCATGCATAGCTGCCTTGCTCTCTTCCACACATTTCTTTGAAAGAAAGTGGGAATTCCCTGCCATAAGACAGTCGGGAGTGGAGCTCACCTTGGCAGAGCAGAAAGAAGGATGACGTAGTTTCTGGTGCAGCGAAGCTGAAGTAGTGGTAGGGAAGTAAGGGTGTCGTGCAGGCAGTGGAAATGCAGGACTGTGTGGGAGTTCCGGGCTGGCCCTGTAAGTTGAAGACTGTGAGAGCAGTGGACTCTCCAAAGGTGTCCAAGGGGTGTGGGGTCCACAGGGGTGGGAGGAGCCCCCAAAGGCCTCCAGGATGGGCCAGTATCACGGGTGCTATTTCCTGTCAGGAGCTTCTCCCCACTGCCCTGCGAGGGCTGCACCATAGGTGTGTGCTTGCGACAGTCTGACCAAGGCTGTGATCCAGTCTTTTGTGCAACATGATAATGAGGGAGAAAGCAAATACACTGTGTAGTTACCACCTGTAAGTAAACAACAGTGTGAAACAGTTGTATTTTTACAGGAATTTTAATATTAGGGCATTCATTTCTGTTTTGTAAGGTGTATGTACAATGGTTAAATATTTCAAGTTTTGTAGATCTGTGTCAAGAGAGTAAAAGGAAAAAGCATGAATGTATTTCTTCCCAGTAAATATGCATATGGGAGTCTGAGGCATTCCTGGGTGTTGACCGTAAGTCTGTGTTTACTGCAACATCAGAACAATGGAATGAGAATCTGCAGCGGGAGTTTCCCAGATGACGCTCTTATGGGCGGGAATGTCACTAAAAATAAGGACTAGAATAAAGCACTGGTGTTGTTCGCACGTCTTCTTTTATCAGTCCCGCTTGACAGTTTGCTATACTTCACAGTGTTTGGTAATTTGGACCTCAAAATAAAGGCAGCAAATGGCAACACCATCGGTGGAGCAGACATGGACTTTGCGGGGTGTATGGGGTTCCGATTCCTCACCTAAAGGCTGCATGTCGAGCAGCAAACTCACCTTTTGTGTTACAGTTTCCTGTACAGCAGAACGGGGGTTGTGCCCACCCGCAGCATGAGGACGGCGTGGCACAATGAGGGCAAAGAGCCCGGACGCGTGGGCTGGGTGAGCAGCAGCTCTGGTGCAAACCCACAGAAGACGACACTTCCAAAGTTTGCCTCCATAAGGGGTGCATAGTTTGACATTCCAAAATCCTTACAAATTTCAACATTTTTAAAATTAGCATCCTCATTTCATTAGCAGATGTACTGTTACTGGCATATGCTGCTCTTTCTCAGGGAGGAACACTTGCTCCAGCTTACTTGGCTGGCATTCTCAGCCACGTCCCGCCTGTGCTCTCACGCTCTGTCCCTGGAGCACCAAGCACTCAAAAGCACACTCATTTATTTTTTATTTTTTTGCATGAAACTGATACGAATATGATGGCAGAGTTGTTGATGACATACAATGGCCATCAATATGGTTTGCTGATGTAACCCAAAGAAGTTACGAGGGCTGGATCAGACTCCACTAGGCACATCTCCCTTTCACGCCCAAAGCCCTCACACAGTGGGGATAGAGAATACGGCCCGGGTGGGACCATGTCCCCTGCTTGCAGTTTTCCCCCAGTTTAACTCGGCTGACACCCCAGTGTGGATGTGTCCATCCCATGATATTTTAAAATATTTATACACAGCTGTGCTTGAGGCACTGGTTACATGATTTATATGCATTAGCCTATTCAATCCTCACAATAGCCTTGAAGGATTGGTGTAAGTGTGTCTACTTATAATGAGAAAACGGAGGCTCAAAATGTTTATGTAATTTGTTAGAATTTGCAAGGCTGGAGGCCGGCAGAGCTGGACCTTAAGGTCAGGCCTTCCTCCCTCGCAGACCCCGAGGTTCCACGGCACAAAGAGCAGGACGATTACAGTTCCTACGTTGTGGTTTCTTTCCCCTATCTCTTCCCCATCAAACGCCCTTCACCGACTCCCCGCTGCTTACTGAGGAAAGGTCACATACTGAGGTCGCTAATGACCGTGACTCGCACTCTGGCTCAGCTCACCTGCCTGCCTCTGAGCCCGCCTGTCTCCCGCCCCCGCCCCAGAGGGAAGCCCTTGTGTCAGATGCATCCCAGCCAGGACGACTCAGATGGTCTCCCAAGGAAAAGGGAAGTGCTCCGGAGAGGACGCGGGGAGGCTCACAAGAAGACGACCTTAGAACGCCCATCTTCCTTTGCCTCAGGTGCCCGTCGATGTGCTTTACATCTGCAGCAGGTGGAATACCTTCTTGATAAGGAACAAGATAGAGTACAGAAAGCAAAATCTTTGGGCCTTCTTAGTTTTGATTCATTTCAAATTTTGGCAAATCACACAGGGTAGATGCCTGCCTGCTCTG
Organism: Manis pentadactyla; assembly: GCF_030020395.1. Classification (NCBI taxonomy): domain Eukaryota; kingdom Metazoa; phylum Chordata; class Mammalia; order Pholidota; family Manidae; genus Manis; species Manis pentadactyla. Next base: position 1,230,854 of record NC_080026.1, read on the forward strand.
GCAATGTGTGTGGGGGCATGAAATATTCCCTTCTGCTGTGTTTAAATGGCATGGCAATGCTACCACGCAGAAACACAAGCTCTTCTCTCCTTTCTCAAGCATGACCCACCCTGCTCGGTGTTAGACGCCGCGCTGAGCGACCGTGAGAGGAGGGGACACTGACCATCTGAAAGGCGGACTGGCCATGCAGACGTGGGCTTGCTTCCCGTCACCCCCTGGTGGGGCCCTACTTCCAGCGATGGGCTTCAATCTTACGATTTCATGAACTGGCTTTGTCAGATCGACTTGTGCTTGGATCCAACTGTGCTTCTGTGACCCAAATTTGCTAGGTTTTGCTTTGTAAATGGCACATGAGGGACCCTTATGACTGGGGCTGTTCCTTTCCTATGACTTAAATATCTGTCTCCGTATTAAGGCCCTTCGCTTTTGAGGTCAGGGATCCTGGACATCGAGTTCACAAGCAAAATGCTGGACAAACGTCATGTATTGGTCACTGAACTTCAGGTAGGCTTTGGTGGGAAGCCCGCCCCACTACAGGATATGCCACCACAGGGATCGGAAGCCCCAGGTCGGAGCTGTCCCCCCTTTACTCTTAGACATCATGACCTGTGTAACGGTTACACTACTTGAGAACCGTTTTATCATTTGCTTGTCATTAACATTCTTCCAAAACTTGGTTTTGAGAGCCAGATCTTGGGGGTTTGGGCCTTTCTTTCCAGATAACTTCTGCAGCTGACTGGCTCCATCCCTGTGATAGACATGTGGACGCACAAGGTGCGGGCCAACGTGGTGCCATGCCATGCAGCCGAGGCTGCCCCCAGCCTCCCCTAGGGGGCACCCAGGTAGTTCTGCCTCAGTCTCTTCCCTTTCTCCCGTCTCCGAGGTAGCTCCCTCTCCATCAAATTGACTTTAGACCTTTTGCAGTGGAGAACAGAGTGAAAATGCAGAAAGAAGCAGGTCTGTGAGGGGCACCAGAGCTGGGCTGGGAGCTGTACATGGACTTGGAGGAAAGCAGCCCAGGTGAAGGTGTATCACCTGTTCAAGCTGCTTCCTTGGCGTTTAGTATGGTTCAGATTGATGCTCAGAGGAAAGTAGTTGGAGTTTTAAAAGCTTACAAAAGAGGGTCTGGGGTGGTTGTGCAAGTATGCATCTTTTCTAGGAAGAAATATATTAGAACACATAACTTTGAAGTTGCATTTTATTGCATAGAATGCAGCAAAACTGGAGATTTATCCTCTGTTACCTTTTACCCAAAATGGCATTACCACTGCACCCCCCCCACTACAGCCTACTTTTTCAGTATGTTTAATATATATTTTGGTTTTTATGTATCGTTGCAAAATGTATACCTTGCTTGCAAACATTTTAATGCATATAAATAGTATATCGATATATAGAACACTTTTTCTTAGATGGTTTTATTAATCACTTGGATTTTAAGGTGCATCCTCATTCCCATGTGTATGCCTAATGTAATGCTTTTGCAACTCAATGCTGATGAAATGCTGCCCCAGTCTCCCCGTGTGCACCAATCTCCCTGCTGGCCACACAGGTTGTCCCTAGTTGTCAGCCTCTGTACATAATACTGAGATTAATATTTTTGTATAGATTCCTTTATGGACCTGTGTGAAAATGTATTTGAGGTATGTATGTGTATATATACATACATCATATATATATACACAGGGATATATTTGGGATACATACCCAGGAGTGGAATTGCTAAGTCAAAATATGTGCATATATTTAACATGACCAGCAGCACCTCCAGCTCACAGGCCCTGCAGCAGTGCAGGAGGGTTTCTGGATCTCCCACCACTGGAAACACCGCTTTACCCGTCTTTCTAGCTTTGTCACATTAACAGGTGTAACTTAGTGTTTCAGTAGGTATTTTAATTCTAGGTGCTTTACTTAAACTGTCTTGTTATTTTTTAACTTAATTATGTTGGCTTTAGCTTTATATGTACTGCAAACCTATACTTCCCATTTAGAGTAGAACAAAGACTATACCAGTCAAGGGGAGAATAGAAGTCTGCACTTTGCTTGCTTTGATCTGGAAGATGAAATGAAGGTAAAACTCAAAGAACTCATGCAGGCTGGGCAGCCCCCTGATGACTCTCGACCTGTAATGACCAACATACCATTTTGTGTAAATATTTCATAATTTCCCTTTACTATTTGAAATGGAATTAACAGGTAATATAACTTACCAGGACAATATTATTTTTTTTAATGTATTTCTCTAAGACTAAGTAAAGGAGAAATGAAAGGAATGTATAGTGAAACGATATGCATTTCAATGTTCAAGTGACCTGGAGGGTCTGGTAAAGAAGACGTAAAGCATGAATGCTTGTATCTGTCATAGAATCATGACGGGAGCCGCCTGAAGAGGATGTATTTTATCATCAGTTCAAATATTACCACATTGTTGCTTATGATGTGCTTTTCCAAGACAGTGAACAATTCTTGGCAGTATTAGTAACAAAAAAAGTTAAAATCTTGCCTCAATTTATAAGTTAGATGCACTCCTGGAAAATTTAGTGATATTAAAACCATGAAAAAAAAACCAAGATTTTAAAACGTGAAATGGAGTTAGATTCCAGGCTCAAAAATTTTGAACAAGTTTTTTCCCCTGTGTTAATGTCTATTAAGATATTTGAAAGTGATGCGGAAGGCAGGGCAATTCATTTGGGGGCCCTGCCTGGCTCTAATGTCTGCCTCTGCCCAGGAGACACCAGGAACACCCTAGAAGAACCCCAATATTTCCTGGATGTGCAAAACTGCTGTCTGGCTGCACAACTCTCGAAACCAAATTAAACATGCTATTGCCATTGTAAGTGTGGCAGAACCTCCTTGACCTACTAAGCCTCTAGCCAGTTACTGGTCGAGCTGAGCAAATACCAGCGTCTAAGTGCTCAGTTTAATTAAATCACACACATGAAAGAATGATGGGCATACGTAGGAGAAAGACTGAATCTGGTGAGTTTGGGGTCACTATCTCTCTCGTTATTTGTGGAAGAAGTAGCCACCAAGCATAGAGAATTCAGGTTTTTAATCTAGTCAGGCTTGGGTTCTAATCCCGATTCTCTTGCTGGGATATGAGCTCAATCAAGTCACTGTCCTCCCTGACCTGCTGACCCAGCTTAGAAGTCAGGGCTGCTGATAGTTGCCACACAGAATTGCCTGTTTAGTACAAACCAAACAATGTGGGCACCACAAACGCAAGATAGACCGTCTGTGAAGTCAGTGTCCTCCAACAGAACCTCTACAACCTCCCGTTGTAGACCAGAGAACTGTGTTTGCATGGCTTCATCTCAATTCATGCACAGTAAGTTCTGTGCATTGATCAACTTCTAACTACGGACCAACAGAATCATCCAAAGTAAAATCTGCTGCAGAATCTTAAGCTTGTGCAGAAACACACAAGAGACAAAGAGTGGTGAGAGGAAATATTTAGCAATAAGGAGACCTGATGAAACTTTCTGGTCTTTGCTCCCTGATTCTCTGCAGCATTTCTTCACCTGCAGAAGGCAGAGCCCCTGGAATTTCACCCTGGATGCTTAACACTCCTGACTCACCTCACGAGAAGGATTCTTGGAGTTGTTCTTCAGCCTCTGAAATGTCCAATGTGTGTGTGTGTGTGTGTGTGTGTGTGTGTGTGTGTGTGTGTGTAGGGGGGTGGATGTGTTTAAAGTGCATCTCTCTATTCATTAGGATGAGCTTTAGATTCTTAATGTACTCAGGTCTATGACTCCCTAATGTAGATTCTGTCATGGTGCGCTATCTTAGAATCGATTTTTTAAATAAATCACTCTATCTGTCATATATCATTTATCATGGAGAGCTGGTCCTAAAGATAATTTTCCAAATTCATTCTGAGAGACCACTTTTGCACAGAAATGACATTTTAATATTTACTCAGATGCCCTTTATCAATTAGTTCCTTTTGGAGAAGCAGGAGCCACTCTGGGGGCACGCGGGCCCTTTAAATGAACCTGCCATCCAGCGGGGCTGGTGAGACGCAGTAGCAGGAAGAGAATGCCTTGCACTCGATTTTCCCTCTGGGAATGAAGGACAACAGCAAGTTTGTAAAGCGTTTGCATGGGGGTGAAGGTGCCCAGATGGCACATGCACTAGGTGAGCGAGGCATTATAAATGGAGCACACTGGCTTTTATCTCTTGTAAGTGCAGTCTGGCCTTGGCCTTTTGCATCTCTCCAGCAGGCACAAGGGGACGGAGGAGGGCACTGGGCATGAGCGTGGGGAAGGGAGGTGGGGGCGGAGAGAGGAAAGGACAGGGGGCTCAAAAGCTTCCTCCCAAAGTAAGAAACAGGAGGCTCAGTGCCAGTGGACACAGTTTGGAATAGATTTGATGTGCTTTATCTTGCTATTGCTTTTTAACAGTTGAAAGTGTTTGGGGGCAGACACAGCTGTCTGCATGGAGACCGTCTGTTTGTTTGCACAGAGAACTGCATTCAGAGCCTGCCCAGCAGCAAGAGTTCAGGTGATCCTCCGCCTTCACCTGGAGCAGAAAACAAGGCATCTCGCGCTGCCAGGGCTGCCACAGCATGTGACTGATTGTGGCTGAGAGCTCTGAGGAGAGGCCACACATCACTCACCATGCAGAGACGTGGTATTAAGAGCCTGGAAGCTGGAAAAAGGTGCCAAGTTGCCAAAGAAATGGACTGCAGCAGGGCCAGATGGGTCTTGGGGTGAAGAATAAAAAGGGAATAGGGTTTTAGACCGGAAAAGGGGAATGTCAAATATTTAGAGGAATCCAGGTGGGCACACCTTGGACAAGGAAATTTCCACGGATCTATTCAAATAATAAGTACCATAAGCATCAGTCACACAAGGAAGGAAGAGAGAGAATCACACCCGGACTCCCTGCAGACAGCTCCACCCTCTGCTAAGCTCTCTGTGTTCACCAGACGGCGGTCCCTGGACAGGCCACATCAGCAGGGCCTGGGGCCCTGGGGGCAGCACCCTCTCTCTGGATCCTTCTGGGGATCCAGTCCGCACACAGACTCAGAAACCCCGGAGGAGGCCTGGGAATCCCGAGCTTCAGCAGGCCCCCCTGGAGTTCTGATGGGTCGCTGGACTTGAGAACCGCAGTCTGAAGGTGTGCGATCCCCTCAAGCACATCTCTGCAAGCTGGATATTATTTAGGTTGGATATCTTTTTAAGATAAGGAAGCAACCCAGTGAATTAGGGAACGTGGGAAATGTAAACACCAAGGGTCTTCTCACCCAAAAGCCCTCTGACTCCAGAACCTGCTTGTCTGATTTTTCTACTTTCCCAAAAGGAAGGAACTATTATACCAGTAGCCAAGTGGTATGAAGTAAGGGGAGGACAGGCCTTGTATATATAATCAGCCAAGGTGTGGGTCTGGGGATAGGCAGCAGTAAGGCATAGGGTTAGAAAGGTCCGGGCTGCAAGGATTTTAGATCCTGACGACAGGTTCAGCTGGAATTGGTTACCTACAGCAAACAGCTCGATACTGAGCCCAAGACGGGACCAGGTCACCCACAGCAAACAGCTGCACACTGAACCGAAAGCCCTTCTCTGGCTGGAGATATGGCTTTTAAGCGTGCCCTGGGCCACAGAGTCACTTAGAAACTTGTTATAAATGCAAATTCTGGCCCCAAGAATCAGAAACTCTAGTGGGGCCAGCAACCTTTCCTTCTGCAAACTCCCCAGGTGACTGGGATGCGCACTACAGCTAAACCACTGGCTAAAAGCAAAATTGGCCTGAGTGAGGTCATGATGGGAAGTTAGTAAGTAGCTGGCCTTAGTGTGGGCTGCAAGGCTGCGTGTACCTCAGAGCTGCAGTAAAGAAGAACAAGAACACAGAACAGCAAGAGAGGCCCGGGGAAGATGGTTGGAAGCAGATCAGTGTTTTATTCTAGATCTTTCTGCTTGATCAGTGCAATCTGTGCCCAGGGGTGATTTATTCACTGCTAGTGAAGCAGGTAACAGTCAGTGGAATTTTATTCCAAATAAGATATTATACACTTATTATTCCGTGCATTTAACAGAGCTTGAAATTACCAAGGCAGCAAACACAGAGGCTGGTGCCCCTCCAGCGCCGGGGGGAGCGTCTCCTGCAGACGGAGTAGCCTCATGTGCTTCCTCCAGGGTGAAACTCCCAGACGAGCTGTGAGGCAGACTCGGAAATCACGAGGTTCCTGGAGCCGCGACCATGTTTGCTTTCAGTGCTTATCGCCAAGGGGCACAGTGATCGTGCTTCACCATATGGGTCCATTTGCTGGTTCATGAGGTAGTTTTAGGAAAGCAGCCATGTGCCTGGCCCATCCTGCAGCAAAATGAGTTTAGAGCCCCACCTGGGAAACTTTTCTGACTTGCACCCGGGCCACTCCCCCTACAGGCCCTGGGCACACTCTTCCGCCAGGGGAGGAGACGTGAAATGTAAGGCCAGGGATGCGGCATCAGACACAGGTCGTCAGCCCACCTGGGAACCAGATGCCCTGCAAAGCTTCTGGAGCCTCTGAGCCTTTCTTTCTCATATGCAGGCTGGGAGTACTGAGCCCTAATACAGCCTTTACCTGCGGAGTCAAGCCAGATAAGCATGAAGAGCACAGAACCAGGGGACAGTCAGCTCTCCCTGAGCACCTGCTCCACATGATACACACTCACTCACGGCATCCTCTGTGCTTTACCCTACAGCTTCTCCAACGTTACCACTGTAACAGCTTTAAGACTGGAGAGGAATAAATGATGCCACAACACTGCAGAGCCCAGTGTGGCCCTCAGACAGCACTGTTCGTATGAATGCATGCATTTGTTAGTTTTTATGTGAGTTCTAAATGTAACTCTGGACTTCATTACATTTGCTTCTTCTTCTTGAGATGTTTATTTTCAATTACTTCACTCAAGTAAATAAGGAATCAGAGCTGTGCTACCTTTGTGCCATGGGTTCAATAATCACACAGTTGAAGCTAAATGCCAGCTGGGAGCCGAGCGGGCCTTCCCTGCCAGGATCGGCTCACTGCTTCATTTACATTATCCTGTTCAGTGGTCACCGTGGTCTCGTGCAGGAAGTCCTGTTATTATTTCCACTTGCTAGTTAAAAGCCACTGCATGCTAAGAGGTTAAGTAAACTTCTCAAGATTGCAGACATGACAGAGGTTAGAATTTGAATGCAGGGTGTCTGCCTGCAGCCTCAAGCTCTACTCTACATCCCAGTGGAGGTTTTCTGCTCCCTTGGTTTCTTTCCTCTCCCACATACGAGTTTTTATCACTTGACTTCTAAGTAGTTTTTCAAGTCTCTGTTTCATTTACTTCTGTGCCATCTTGCTATTCCCTTTCTTCTGCTACCATTGAGCTTAGTTTGTTTATTTTTTCTAGTTCTTTGAGGTTTAAAGTTAGGTCACTTATTTGAGATCTTTCTTATCTCTTAATAGAGGTGTTTATATAAACAAACTTCCCTCTGAGAATTGCTTTGTTGCATTTTTCGTATGACTTCTGGTATGTTATGATATGTTATGTTTCCATTTTCATTTGTCTTAAGATTTTATTTAATTTCAAAAAGACCACATTGCTTAGCTTCCACATATTTGTGCATTTTCTGATTTTTGCAAAGTTAAAGAAAATTGACAAACTCTTAGCTACACTAAGAAAAAAAGGACTCAAATAAATAAAATTACAAGTGAATAGTAGACATTACAACTGATATCACAGAAATACAAAAGGTGATGAGAGATTACTGTGAGCAATTTCACACCACAAATTGTATAACCTAGAGAAATAGATACTTTCCTGGAAACACACAACCTACCAAGATGAAAGCATAAAGAAATAGAGAATCTGAAACACCGATAACAAGTGAGATTATCAAACAAAGAAGAACCAAGGACCTGATGGCTTTCCTGGTGAATTCTAAGAAACATTTTGAAGGAATGAACACCAATCCTTCTCAAATTACTACCAAAAAATGAGCAGAGAATACTTCCAAACTCATTTTTTGAGCCCAGAATTACCAAACACAGATAAGGACATAACAAGAAGACTACATGTCAATATCTCTGGTGAATATAGGTGCAGAAGTCCTCAAAAAAAGTCCTTGCGAGCTGAACTGAACCCATTACTGTGATCATACATTATGAACCAGGGGATTTACCCCTGGGATGCAAAGATGATACAACATGCACAAATAAATGTGATATGCTACGTTAACAGAATGAGGGATAAAAACTACATGATCATCTCAATAGATGCAGAAAAAAAAATGTTTTGATAAAATTCAATACCCTTTCATGATAAAAACTCTCAAACTATTAGGTACAGGAACAATGCACCTCAACATAATAAAGGCCATATATGACAACTATAACTAACATTGTAGACAAAAGTGAAAAGCTCAGAGACTTTCCTGTAAGATCAGAAACAAGCCAATGGTGCTCAGCAACACTGCTTCTATTCAGTATAGTTCTGGAAGTCCTAGCCAGAGCAATTAGGCAATAAAAATAAATAAAGGGTATCCAAAATGGAAAGGAAGTAAAATTGTTACTGTTTGTAGATGACATGATCTTATATATAGAAAACCCTAAAGACTCCACCAAGAACTCTTAGCACTAATGAACAATTCTGGTAGTTGCAGAGTACAAAATCAACATGCAAAAGTCAGTTGCATTTCTGTATACCAACAAGAAAGTATCCAAATAAGAAATGTGGAAAATATTCCCATTTATAACAACATCAAAAATAATAAAACTAGGAGTAAATTTAACCAAGGAGGTGAAAAATCTGTGCACCAAAAACTATCAAACATTGATGGAAGAAACTGAAGATACAAATACATGGAGAGACACCTGCATTCATGTAATGGAAGAGTTAATACTATCAGAATGTCTACTACTGAGCAGTATCTACAAACTCAGAGCAATCCACATGAAAATTCTTATGGTATTTTTTACAAAAACAGAGAAATTAAACAAATTAATGTGGAACTATAAAAGATGTGGAATAACCAAAACAAATTCAAACAAAAAGAACAAAATTTGAGGCATCAGGCTACCTGATTTCAACATATACCACAAAGCCATAGTAATCAAACCAGCACAATACTGTCGTGGAAAAACATAGGCCAACAGACAGAAGAGAGAACCCAGAAACTAATTTCATACTTTCATAGTAGACTAATCTTTGGTAAACATGCCAAGAACACCCAATGGGGAAATAACAGCCTCTTCAATAAACGGTGCTGGGAAAACTGGACAGCCACAAAGAGCAGAATGAAATTGACCCTTATCTCACACCCTATACACAAATCAACTCAAAATGGATTAAAGAGTTAAAATGTAAAGACCTGAAATTTAAAATTATTAGAAGAAAACATGGGGGAAAAGCTTCATGACATTGGTCTGGGCAAAGAAAGCAAAAATAGACAAATGATGGCATTAAACTAAAATGCTTCTGCGCAGCCAAGAAAACAATAAACAGTGTGAAGAGACAACCTGTGGAATGTGGGAAATATTTGCAAACTATGCATCTGATAAGAAGTTAATACCCAAAATATATAAGGAACTCAGGCAACTCAATAGTCATAAAACAATCCAAATGAGCAAAGAAGCAAAAAAGGTATTTCTCAAAGAAGACGTGCAAATGGCCAACAGGCATGTGAAAAAGTCTTCAACATCATTAAGTCTCAGGGAAATGCAAGTTGAAACCACAATAAGATATCGCCTCATATACAGCATGATGGCTATAGTTTAATAACGCTACTTCGTATACTAAGAATTTGCCAAGAGAGTAGATCTTATATGTTCTCACCACACACAAAAATCACTGTGAAGTGGCAGATATGTTAATTAGCTTGATTGTGGTAATCATTTCATAATGTATACATATATCAAAATATCACATTTTACAGAGTAAATATAATTTTTGTCAGTTATATGTAAATAAAGCTAATAGAAAATAAACCGTTTTTCAAAACCTTTCCCTAATTCTCCATTGCACCATCCCAGCTCTGGTTTAGAATATTTTACTATGCAATGAATTACAAGTAAGCCTTCCATTATTATAAAGTCGTTATTTCTATAATTGAAGAAGGTAGAATTTGCCCTTGAATTAATAACAAATAACTTGATAATTGTACAATCCACCACCACGATAAACACTTTATGCATACAAAGAGCTCCAATATATGTTTGTTGAATTTAATAAAAGCTTGTAAGGAAAGTAAGTTAGTAAACTGATGTAGTCATCTTAGCAGAATCTACCGATAGAAATTTTGTAGTAACGTACTATAATACAAATACATTTTTTAAGATAAGATCCTAAAGTGCCTTAAATTCTTCCACTTTAATTCAAGTGTCCATTCATTTCACTGGTTCATTTGTTCAACAAACATTTGTCTTGTGCTGTTACTGACACAGACCATGCCAGGTCCGGAAAATACAAAGAAAAATCAAATATTGTCATTGCCTTTCAGGAACCACAACTTGGTGAGATTACCAATATGTTCACTTGATGCTTGCATTGTTTGAAATTACTGGAACTGCTTATCTTTACAATCATTCCACACAATGTTTTTACCAATTCAGATTGGCCAATGACCAGGTCAGTTAAATAGGCAGGATTTGATGAGTGTTGCCGGAAGTAGCAAATAAAAACAAGCATACAATTAAATTTGAATTTCCATAAAAAATGACTTTTTTTTAGTGTAAGTATGCCCCATGGGATACTTGGGATCTACTTACATATGAAATATTATTTTACATTTACCTGGAAATCAAAGGTACCTGTGCATCCTGTATTTTATTGGTGACCCTAGTCTGGGGGCTCTTAGAAGTCCGTCCCTCTTGTAGCTTGCATGGAGCTATACCAGTGAGAGGGCACAGCCTCTGGGGCCCCCTGCCCATGGGGTTCACACCACAGAGCCTCAGCACTTTAAATAAAACTAATGAGGATTCAACACCCTTGCATGAAAGGCATTTTTCTCAAGAGAAATTATATACCGCATCAGATGTATTTTTCGCTCAGAGCAATGGTTTCCTCATTTAAGTCTGCCTGTCAGGGTATATTTCCAGGGAAATGATAGTTTAACATCATATTTCACTCGAGGATTTCAAAGCACTTTAGAAATAATTGCATTATTACTGCCTTTGTGACCCCCATGAAGTAGGCAGGGGCATGTATTACTTATAATCACATTACAGGTGGGGAAACTGAGATAAAGAAAGGGTGAGCCGTTTGGTGCAGGTCACAGAGTGAATCACCAGAGAAGCTGGTGAGTTGCACAGGTGTGTGCACAGGGGCGTGGGGGGCTTCACGAGGCATGAAGCTGGAGGCGGCTGTGCCACAGAGGGGACATGATAGCCACATGCTGGAGTTGTCCTTGTCGTCTTTTCCCGCCCTGCTCATCTCCCCTGCCCACTCCTGGGGCAGCGCCCTGTGGGCAAGACAGCTGACAGCTGACTTAGGGATGAAGCACCACTGCAGGTCATGGCATGATCTGTGCTCTGGTCCTAACTCTATTCAGATGGGGTGTAAATTAGAACCAGACAAAGTCACCCCAACCCTGGGCTTGCCCTGCACTAGGTGTGCGACCTGAGCGAGCCACGCAGTCCCCACCCCAGGCTCCTGACCTCTGTGATAATGATATTTCTGTCGGTCTCACCATGTGGGACCATAAATGCTACTCCTAAAAGACTCAGCCAATGTCAGTATGCATTCTGATGAAACAGGTTACTATCTGATATTCTGTGTAATTTATTCTTTTCTCTGGTTCTCGGTTTCATCAGCAGGACAAACGATGGCATTAGGATGAGATGACCTCAGGGTGTTCTCTGGCTGTAAGGAGACATGATTTTATGAACTGAGGGCTTGGAAGCAATCACTGGAGCCCACCCTAACACAGGGCCAGGCTGATAAGGCGTCTTAAGCAGCCTGCAGCTCCGTTCTATCTTTGCTCAGCGCCGTGCTGCTGATGCGCTCACAGGGCGTGGGTACCGCTCTTACACGCAAGCACCTCTCATAGCTGAACAGGACGTTTTTCCTCTGTCTCAGAAGCCCTCAAGTTACGCTGTTTACATTCCATCCGTGGCTGTGAGAAGCAGGGCATCTCCGCCTACCGCCAATTTCTCTGCACGCTGGGTAACAGGCACAGCCCCGGACTTGGGAGTGAGACATGTATCCGACCTTGGGCAAGGCAGTGAAATTCTCTGGCTTCTCTCAGTCACTTTACATATGGAATACATGCAGTAAGGTTAAAATGATAAGTTTGTATAGGAACAAAATGACACAGTAAAATGTGTCCTCTTAGGTGACTTTCCAGCTTATTTTCCAAAAGGTTAAAGAATGCAAAGTCTCATCATGTGCCCCCTTCTCACAGGCACGTCTTTTCAGGGCACTCCACAATAAAATAAATAGAGAAGCATATTTTTAAAAAATTCATTCATTCATTCATTCACTCATTCACTCATTTGTAAGAATGCTTTCCTTTTCATTTAAAAACAATAGCAAATTGTTACAAAAGAGGACGTTATTCTCTATTCGTAACAATTCAGCATTTGAAAACATACTTACAAGATAAAGTATCCTTTATCTTCAGATACAAAAGAATTATCAGCCCACTAATCTTCCTCCCCAAATCGGAAATATCTGCTCAACATATAGCAATATGCCAAATGGAAAAAGGCAAAATGTATAAAACCGTACAAAACCGGCGGCAAGTCTGCACACACCCTCACATGCTCACACTCACGCACACACACGGGACACACTCCCCGTTAAGAGCAAACCTTCTTCTGAGCAATGGCTTCCTGGTGCGCGAGGAACGCCTCACCATCCGAACCCCGCGTCTGTGGCCGGACTGTGCCGTCGGTCATCGTCACGTCATCCCCGCACCGCCCGCTCCCGCGGAGCTCCGGCCTCTGGGGTGGGAGCCCTGCAGTCCGCAGGGGCCACAGGCGGCGTCCTCGCGCAGCACGGGGTCCCCGCCCCGCACCCTGCCCTGCCAGCTCCCCGGCCCCGCCGCCCTCCTTCCCCACGCGTGGCCCGGCACCCGCCAGCACTGCTGTCCGCTCAGGGCCCTGCTCAGCCGCTGCGGCTTCCCGGCCGCCCCCCAAAGCCTTCCGGGGCCCCTCCAGGCCGGCCTGATGCAGCTCCGCCGGTGGCCTGGGGTCGGAGCGCCTGTCCTCACGCCCACTGCCTCTGAGCTCAAGACCACCCTGCCTGTCAGGGACCGATTTTTAATTTCTGAATTCCCACTGCCTGGAAGATGGAAGACAAATATATGGGAAATGAGTGAAAAATGGGTAAATGAGAGAGCATATTCACTGATGTCTCTCTCCCACAGAGACCTCTGCTGCCGGTCTTCAGGACGAGCGGGGCTTGTGAAGAGGACCCGCATGAAGGCCGTGGCCCAAGAAAAGGCAAATCCTGTTTAAGCGAACCAAAAACCTCCTGGGAGTCTGGCTGTGAGATGCACAGTGAGGTCGAGTATTCAGTGTTGGAAGCAGAAGCCAGGAAAAAAGGAACGTGGGGAAAAAAACAAATGTGTGTCGCGGCTTATGAGAAATCATCCGTGGTGCAGATATGATAGATGCGCCGCCTCATGGGATTGTTGCAAAAAATTAGGTGCATATAAAGCACTGAGAATGGTGCCTGCTCCAGAGACCAGGCCGAGGGTGCTGATAACCGCAGTCAGTATTATATTTTCTACTTAGAGTGACGGAGAACGCAGTGTCCCCTGAGCACGACCTGCCTTTGTCTCTGAGCTTCGGGGTGCTCTGTGACCCCCCTCCTGTGTCCTTCGTGAGTGACTCACTGGTCTATTCATTAAGGAAACCTGTTCACCACGTGCATATTGGGGCCCATGATATGCCGAGCACCCTTATGGCATCTATTTCAGCCTCAGGGAGTAAGCTTCTGGTGACAGTACTTTTTAACCTCTCTAGTCTCAGGCTATGAGAGCAAGTAGGGAACATTCATCACAATTAACACATTTTTTTCCATCACATATACAGACATTATAGCTTAAATAAGGCGCAGGTTCCTTATGAGATTCTCTACGTCACTAAGACTTTCTGACACCCCCGGGTTCCTCTCTAAGAGGGAATCCAAACTTTCCCCTGCGTAGACTCAGGATCAAACTGGGTCAGAGGTGTGTGACCTTTCTTGAATATTAATTCACAAAACTTGTATTTGTAAGTGTCTACTCTCCCATTCCCAGGCATTTCCTAGGCAGAAGGGGTGAAAAGATCAATAAGAAAGAATCCCAGGCTTTCAGAGATTCAGTGACAAACATCAGTCATGGCAAAACAGTTTGCAAACGTCCCCCGCACAGCCAAGCCCGAGCTGCGAGAGAAGGGGCGGGGCTCCCCAGGCAGGGCTCCTCCCCAGGGGCCAGAAGGAATCTTGAGAAAGAGCGTTGATGAGAGTAAGAGAGAAGCTACAGGGAAAAGAACAGTGCTCTGAAAACAGGAGACAGGGATCAGCAAAAGGCACCCAGGGGGTCACATGTGCCTATTTCCAACATGTCTAACAGAGTGTGTGGCATGATGAGCTACATGCATCCACACACTTCATACGAGTCCATCTACAAGAGGTGGACTTCAGAAGAGCGCATTGTGATGCATGGAGCCCAGATTCATTCCTTGACGAAGCACGTGGCCTGTTGTGACTCGACTCCGCCACCCTCTCCAGCCTCCTAGCTCCTCTTTCCTGTTGCTAGTTGCTAATTTAGTGTTGGGATATTTTTTCCATCAAGGGCCAGGTAGAAAATCTACAAAAACCTACTGTGTTTTTCCTAACATCTTCTAAAAATACACTCTGTTTCTCATTTCAAATTACAGGTCAGCTGTATATAACGGCCTTGCAAGAACCCCGAGTGACAGGAAGGGATCCAGGCCTGTGGCCTGCAGGTGGAAAAGCTTTTGTGCAACGTTTTTTTTACCAGGAACACTGCTTCCTTTGGTGATACGGTATCTCGGTCCCCGACGTGCTTCCAAATGAATAATGGAGATTGGTTTCTACAAGTCAGCTTTATCTGTGGCAGCCGTGATTAATAGCCTCATGGACAGCCTTGCTTATAAAAAGAGAGAAAACTTGTGAGGACAATTTTGTATCTGAGTGAGATGAATCCAAATTTTGCAAATAGGATTAAAGTCAACAGAAGTAGATGCCATTGAGTTTTGAGCTGTTCTTTATTGTGCCCTATATGAGAAAGAGTGTGGGCACTGGAGTCTGAACGTCTTGGGTTAGAAACCAGGTTCCAAAATAGGCCTTTTTTTGTGGTCTCTGTCCAAGCACTGAATAGCTCTGAGCCTTCACTTCACCTCCTTGAAGTGAGCTGGGGACTTGGACAAACACCCCTCACTTGGCACGCACAGCGTCCAGAACATGGTGACGGTACACAGCATTCAATCATTTTTGTAATGATGTCTGTGGGGAAGTGTAGGTATGCATGTGTGTGTTAGAACACCCCTAAACCCAGCCCAATCCAAAAAGCTCTCATGCTTCCAAATTAGTTCTTCATTGTTGTCTAATTACCTCCGTCTCCCTGCAGCAGATTTTTTCCTTCATTTTTTACCTTACTTAACTTCCAAGCACTACCCATTATTTAAAAAATTCTCCTCCCTTGGCCTCTTGAACACCACATTTTTTGCGTCATTTCTACCTCTCTGAAGCCTTCTTTCTCTCCTTTTTTCCTTCAATAAAAGGACATTAAATGTTGGACCTTTTAGGTCCCAGTCCTAAGGTCTTATTTTCTTTTACTTTATGTTCTAACCCTCTGATAAATTATTTGTGCTCATAATTTCAAATATCACATAGTTCCAGGTGACTCAAAACATATGTCTGTAATCAGAATTCCCCTTTGTGCTCCCAAGCTAACTAACCCAAGTGATCACATGACACCTCTGCTTGGATGCCTAATCCGGCAGTTTATCCTTCAAACCAGTGCTTTTCCTGTGTCCCCCATATCCAGTCTTTTCTGTGATACAATATTCCTGACACCTGACCTCTCATCCATCATGCCCCATCCACCATCAATTGTTGATCAACTTTCCTCCTGAACTATTTCTTTGCACCAGGGTTTCTTGACCTTGACACCAGTGGCCCTTAGGGCCGGATAGTCCTCGTCCGGGAGGAAGGTGCTGTCCTGTGACTGCAGGATGCCTAGCCTCCCGCTGGGCTCTGCTCGCCAGACACCAGCTGCCTGGTACACTCCTCCCAAATTCTGACAGCCAAAAATTACTGCAGACATGGCCATATATGCTGGCGTGGGTGACAGCGAAAAATCACCCCAGTTGGAAACCATAGTCCATCCATTTCTGTGCATCTCACTTCGATCACATAGACCAAGCTGGCATCTCCTTCCTCTGGATGGGGAACAGCCTCTCCTACCGATCATCCGCCTCTCTCAGCGTCTCTCTCCCTCCTACACTGTGGGTACAGTGTTTGCTGGGGGCCGACAGTGTGAGTGCTGGGGGCAGACAGCGGGGGGCAGACAGCTGGGGTCTGCTCAGCCCCAGAGACGCTGTGTGACCTTGGGCGAGGAGCTGGCTCCTTTCCGGTGTCCACCCTCCTGCAGGAGGGAGGCAATGCCGACCTCACAGGGCTGTTGGGAGCACCCGGGGGGCATGGGCACTGTGCTCAGAACTGGGCCTGGCACAGGGTAAGCTCCACAGGTCTTTGCTGTGGTTATTGGAATGCCTTTTGGAAAGAGAAATACGAAAATGCCCACTTTTTTGCCAAAAAATGTGCTTTAATCGATGTCATGACTCTTGAAATAAGGAGAAGAGGTTACTAGCGTTGCCCGCAGGATCGCCCTCATTGTCGCTGCCCGTCTCCCAGTCTCCGATTGCAGAAGGCTCCCCCTGAGACCCTGCTGCAGAAACTTTGCTTTTGCTCAGCCCTTGGCTGATGGTGAGATGCGTCTCACGGATGCTTCCACCCACACGTCTTAGCGCCTGTTGTTTTCTGGACTTACTTTCTTCCCTAACCCTCTACTCGTCGGCTGCAAAACGTCCTCTCTTCTCAGGACTCTGTCCCATCACCACTTTTCCAGAGAAACCTCCCCTGATCTCTATGACTAGACCTGTTGTCTTCATTTTACCAGTCTATAGCCCCTTATACTTGTTTTTAGCATTTCATTCATACATTCTGTGTGGCGCTTTCTCCCTCAGGCTGTACAGCCTCGGAAAGCAGGGTCTCATGGCTTTGTTTTCCGGTTTGCACACTACCCGACTCACGCCTTGCATAATTCCGGACTTACAATAGGGCATCCTACAAATATTTCCTGTTGAATGGAGGTATACTGATCATTTTATAGTGTGCTAAATGACTTTGTAAATATGAAATGAACGTGTGTTGCTTTGTAATAAGACAGATGCCTTAGCTAAGTTCCCTGAAGGAACAAAGACTGACAACAGAGCTTATGTGCAGGGAGCTTATCCAAGGATATGTTACCCCACTGATCGGCACTGGGGTGACTGTGGCGGGATCCCACTGGGGAACACAGAGGAGGCGTTTGTAGAGAATGAAGCTCAGAATCACCTGCCCAGTTAAAGGAAAAGGGTGGACCATTTATCCACCAGTTCCGGCCCTTCATGTTTGAGTGTCCACCACATGGGTACCAACCTCTTTATTCTCCGCTTCTCACAGGCAGCAAGACGCTGAGGGATGCCTGCAGTTTTGCCACATAGCAAAATCAAAGAACCCGCAGACAGGAAGCGAAAGAGCTTAAGAGCAAATATTCATGTCTCACCACTGTCATTTGTGTTTTCAGGACTTCTAGTGAAGTGAGTCATATTCTCATATGTTATTGGTTATTTTCTTGTTCATAAAATGTGCCCACTTTTCCGGCTAAGTCACTGGTCTTGTTTATTCATGACTTAAAGGGATCTTTCACAAGGCAATAAGTAATATGTCTCTCATCTTGTTTTAGTACAATCATGTCTGGGCTTTATACTCTTTGGTACCTTGTCTGGCTCCCTGATCCCAAAGGAACAAAATAATTAGAATTGTTCTAATAACTTTATACAAGACTAGGTCTTGCATAAGGTTTTTCCCAGTCTATCCTTCTTTTCCAAGATTGTTTTAGTTACTTTAGTGACTTTCCATACGAATTTTAGAATGAACTTGTTTTGTCTACAAAAGAAAAACATCTTTTTGGGATTTTAGTATGAATTGTATTACAGATAATGCTGGGGAGAATTGTCATCTTTCAGTCCATGAACTTTGATTTGTCTTCTTTTATTTCTTTCATCAGCATTTCATGATGTTCAGCACATGAATTCTATACACGTTCTGTTAAGCATATACCTAACTATTCAATTTCCTTTGTAATAATTGTGTTCTTATTTTTGATTTCCACAAGTTTATTTTTTGTGTATAGAAATGTGACTGGTTTTTATGTGGTACTTAGATGCTGTGACCGAACCACCTCATGTATTAATTTTAAGAGTTTATGTTTGTTTCATAGATTCTTTTGGATTCTCCTGTGGACATTTATGTCGTCTGTAAATAGAAGCTGTTTGACCTTTTCCTTTCTGAACCATATGCTTTTATTTTTTACCTTAATGCAGTGCCAAGAAATGCCAGAACCATCTTGAGTAAAAGTGGTGAAAGCTGACCTCCTGCCTTTGTTCCCAGTCCCAGAGGAAAATTATTCAGTCTTTTGCTATTAAGTAGGATATTAAGAATTTTTGCAGAAACTCTTCAGAAAGTTGAGGTAATTCCTCTCTGTTCCTAATTTGTAGAGAGTTTTTAATAATAATTAGGTTTTGGAGTTTGTCAAATGCTTTTTCTGCATGAATTGATATGATCATATGAGTTGTCATCTTTGACTTGAAAATTAGTTTACTAGGCTTTTGTCTGTCATAAAATGACTTTTTATCACCTTGATTTTTGAAAGATATTCTCATGGGCTACAAAAGTATTCATTGACTGATTCTTTCCTCAAGTAAAAATTCCATCCCTTTGCGTTTTGGCTTCCAATGTTTCTAATTAGTAGTCAGACATCTTTATTTTTATTCTCCTGAATGTAATGTGTCCGGCTGGTTTTTAGATTTTACTTACATCTTTGAGTTTTGGAATTCATCTCCAATGTGCCTCAGAGTAGCTTTAATTCTATATGTCTTGTTTAGAGTTTGTTGTGGCTCTTGTATCTATGGATTTACTTCCTTCATAAAAAAAATTGTCTACCTCTATTCCTTTCACATCTCCTACTGGGACTCCAATTACATGTGTGTTAGACAATTTAACATTCTCCCCCAAGTCTTAGATGACCTCCAGTTTTCTGTTAGTTATGTCTTTGCATGCCAGTTATCTGATCCTTCTTTTTGTAACCAGTCCACTGTGAAGTCTGTCAAATAACTGCTTCTTTTTGCAGTTTCCCTTATGTTCCTGAAATTCCCCATTGATGATATATATCACTTCCTTTTGCATTTCCACTTAGTTCCTCTACATATTTGCCATGGTTATTTTAAAATCCTTTGTCAGGCTGCTGCCTGCTTACCCCCAAGGCTTTGCTGTCCAGCTGCCCAGTGACAAAGGCCCACGGAAAAGACAATGCTGATGGATTTGGACTCACTCCGTGATCGGGGAGCCTGGGGACTGATTCCTCATGCCGGGCCTCCCATGATCTGTAAGTTTGACTTAAGTTGTGCCTTTTTCCTGCGTCTTCTTTTATGATTGCTCCTTCTAGCTCTGGACTCAGTGGCAAAAGCATGCCTGCATCTCCAGACTCCTAGCAACAGCCATTCCTCTCAGCAACTGAGCTCATGTACGTTTCTCTGTGTCTTTTGCTTTCTGATTAGGTCTCTTTCTGTTTTTATAAGTGCACCAGTCTTTTGAAACTTCCTTCAAACTAATTAGAATAAAGGTCAAGAAGATCTTTTTAAACAAAAGGCTTATCACTATCCTCCTTGAAGTCTTCTACTGGTTTATCTTCCCTAAGCCAAAGCCAAAATCTTTCCAACAGCCTGGAAGAGCTGACCTGGTAACCTGGAGCCGTTTGCCCCGGTCTCCTCCCCACTCACTCATTCTGCCCCTGGCGTTAGGCACCTTCCCACCTGTGCACCTGCTGTCACTCCACTGAGAGCTGTTCCTTCCCAAGCTCAGCACGGATCACTCCTTAGCCTCCCCTTGATGTCACGAACAGGCAAAACAAACAAACAATACCAACAATAAAAAAGCAAGAGCCATTCCAATCACACTACTTAAAACCTTGCGTCTCCTCCTCAGTATAAACTTGCTCCCCTCCTTCCTTGCCTTCATTTTCTCCATCACATGTGTCACCTTCACAGCTGAGGTGGTGCATGTGTGTGTGCATGTGTGTAATTTACTAGTTCGCCATCTTGCCCCCCATAGAAAGTAAGCTACACATGTGCCGGGATTGTTGCCAATTTTCTCCACTGTTCTATCTGCAACACGTGCAACCATGTTTGATACACAACTGTGAAACGAGTAATTAAGTAGCACAAAGCTTGAAAACATGACAGTCTCTTCCATGTCCACCCTTCTCATGATAGTCTGTGTAATGGTTAGTCATTTATGGCCACTGCAGGCCTGAGTCTTAGATAAGGTGTGTGAACAAAGAAATGCCTTTGTCGACCTCACAAATCTTTTAGTAATACCACTGTTACTGAATCCATATACCTGATTTATATGTACAGCCAAATGCTGCCTTAGAGATTCTAAAAGTACTAAGGAGATTAATGAGGTAGAGTATGGAGTATTTTATTTTCTCTTAAGAAAATGTGCCATGTGTATGTCTGTGCAAACTCACATAGCAGATACTGTAACCACGTAAGCAAGCCCCATGTGGTCAAACAGAGGCATACGGTTGATTCATGGGGAGAATGTAAACAGACGTTTTTAAAAATCTGAGTAGGTAAACAGGAAAATAATCTTTCATAGTTTTTCCCCCACTTCACATTAAATCTACAGGACAACACGAACTTTTTGGGTTCAGTAGGAGAAACACCTGCCTCCACGTGTTGCTGGCTTCAATTCAATCGGTTCTGCCTCAGTTGCCCGGCCTCCCAGGCCCTCTGTGTGAGACAGGGAAGAGCTGCCCTTGATTTCAGAACTCCGTGGCGGCAGGGGGTGCTCAGAGACAGGCTGACAGGAAGTCCCGGCTCATGACCCAAGGTCCATGTGCTACCTGAGGAGCTTCCTCAAGCCTCTATTGCCTTATCTGAAAGTGAGATTGCTGACGTCATATGACTGATTCAAGGACTAGACGTAGCAGGTGTAAAGACTTGTGCACATAACAGGGGCTCGGCTGAAGGCAGAAAATGTGCTGAGTGCCTCCTAGGAAGACATGTGCTCAGACTTTGTCTCAGAGTGGTCTGTGGAGGCTGAATGTGCAAAGACTGGCTGCAAAACTTCAACTTTTGAAGGACCTCTGAGCCATGCGGGGCATGCCAGAGAGACTGTAGAGGGCAGAAGAACAAGTACCTCATGTATATTTGTTAAACAATTAAAATATGAGCTAACAACATGGGCGGAGATAATATACTTTCTTTGAGCATCTACCAGAACCCTGGACACGGTGCCCTTTGATGATACCTTGGGAAGGGCGACTTGAGGTCATTCTCAAATCAGGACCCAAGGGCGATGCTGGGAAATTTCCTCCTACGGGAAGATGCAGCATACTAATTAGCTTTGTGGCACCGGGTGATGCCTTCATTAACTTCAGACTTTCCTTGGCACGATTTCTGACATAGCCTTGATGAACATATCACTTTTTTGTGTGTTTCTTTTTTCCCAACATTGGTCAAACTAAGGAGCTTTAACTTGCATACTTTTGGTGTTATGGTAAAGTATTTCCCATTAAGTAAACCAGCTCCAGGCATTTATCAAACAGAAGTTTCCAGAAAAGATGCCAAATTAAAGCTTTACTCTTTGACATGTTTTAAGATTTCCAGTTGAAATTTTACAAAAGTAAACTTGAGCTCAAAGATAAGAAGGCTTATTTTCTAATGTGGAACAAGTGGGGTGTTTGAGGCACAGTCCAAGCTAAGTCAACAGCTTCTTTTTTCATCTTTGGACGAGTCACTTTACATCTTGGAGTGTGACTTTCTCTATGGAAGGAGACTTGAAATTCTTTAAATAGCAAGGCAGGTTCTATCGCTTTTATTTGCTGATTCTATGTCCAGCTTTATAGTTTGTTCTAGAGAACCCTTTATCTACGCATATGCCCTAATTCCTTCCAAAGATTTTTAGGCAACTTACCAAAAATACAGATAATTAAGATAAAATAAACTTTAAAAATCAAGGAAAAATCAAGATAAAGTATTAAGATGAGATGACAGCTAAAGTAAGCACGTAGAAGAGCATGTGGCAGGGATGTATATAATTCTTAAAGATGGGCTATTGGTTTAGCTCAGAACCGCTTAGAATCTAATGCCAAAGGAGAAAAAAGTAGAGGTCACAAGTGTCATACTATGCAAAGGGAGCGCTCTCTGGTGTTGACAAGCACAAAGGTGTTTTTGGTGAAGGTGGGTGAAATAAACACGGTGCGAGCACGGTCCTGACTCACACTCGTGTGGATGGGACTCCCGCCTGTGCTCTTCTACAATGTCATAAACGTATGTGGCAGCTTTGATGCATCCTCACTACTAATACCCTAGAGATGAGGCTTTCAGAACGGCTGTTTCTAATAACGTCAGTCAAAGAAGGCAGGTCTACTTTTGGTCATGATGGTTTTTCAGGGCTTCATGTCTTCGGCATGAGCCCCCTGAGCTTGTGTTAGTTGCTCAAATAAATGCACTCAGCATAGCCACTGCCAGAAAAATGCTTCTGATTTGGAGGAAAATAAATGATTGGATCTTAAACACCATTATCTGCATTTGCTGCTTGGTATGCTCTTTATTACCCTTGCTCAGTGGGGAATGCACTTTCTCCACTCCCCGTTTTAGGAGGTAATCAATCCGTAGGAGAAGGGATATTCCACCTGCTGGCCTTGGGCCTGACCTTCGCTGCTGCCATCATGGGAGGCTGACCTGTGTGGAAAGGACAATGGTGTCTGTTTGGTATATGTAGTGATAACTAATACTGAATGATTTTATCCATTTAAGAAATATTCACTGGATGGTTAAGATTCCAGTTACCAGCCCAGCCACCAAACTGGAAATGAGAAGAACACGGTAATTATCTAGTGAAAATGTACATGAAACCTGAGAAGTAGATTTTAAATGTTATTTATGCTGTCATTGTTCATGGACAATGCTTACGTTTTAACCAGAAAAGGGATATAGGAGATACTAGGTCTGAGAATGAGTAAGAGTTATGGTGATCACTAAAGTAATGTAGCCTCATCTTCCCAGCTTTGCTTATCTGCTCACTGCTATTTGGAAGATTAGAAAGCAGAGTCTCGGCCTCTACAGTTTGCTTGAAATGTAGGAATCTGTGTCAGGGACGCCTCAGAGATTTCATTTCTTGGTAAGATCTATCTGAATGGTGCACATATATTCATAAAAAATTCATGTGGCACTGTGCTACGTGATCTGATGTATACAAAAATCTACAAAACATAATCCCTATCCTAATTTGACACAACAGAAAGAATCCCTTAAAATGCTAATAATAAAGGATTATAAAATTATTCACTTATCAGAGCACTGTGTGGAATACAAGAGCTACACATTCTGGAAAGACTGTAATTGCAATGTGACTTTCTCTATGGAAGGATACTTTAAAAAAAAAGGTTGTCCCACCCTCTGGGCAGATGCAGCTTTGTGCCAGTGCACACAGCTTGGGGAGCCAGCAGGTGCCGAATGTCAGCCCCAGTCAGCCCTATGGCTGGGCAGCTTTGGACCGGTCCCCAAACAGGCGAGTATGTGCGATCCTGAGTTAGTACCACTAGAATGAATGCTGGAGTAGTAAAACATTAATTACAAAATTACTAAAGCACTATTCTCCTTAAGATATTCAAATAAGAAAAGCTCCCTTAGGCTATTTTTTCCCCCTGGAATAGGAAAGTTGAAGAAAGAGTCACTGCGTTTTGAAGAATAGTCAGGGTTTGCATAGGCAGAAAAAGTCATAGAGATACCATCACGTGGGCACCTGAAACAGACTGAAGAAAAGTACAGAATGGGAGAGGACAATTTGTGGGAACAGCTGGTGAAAGCATTTGGCTGGAACTGATGTCCTGAGATGGAGAATTAGGACAGAAGAGTGGAAATGTAGGTTGCTTCTGGCTGATAGAGGGCTTTGAATATTAGAAAAAGGAATTCAAACTCTGTCCTTTAGGCAATAGCAAATTGTTGAAGCATTTTAAGAAAATGATTGATATAGTTAAAGGAATCATTTTAGAAGGCACTAGTACAATGCATAGGAATTCTATTTCCATTTAAAAGGAATCCAAGTACTACCTGACTGTTACAGAGTCATGCAAAATTGCAGATAAGGTAAATAAAATCACCTCTAATTCAACTACAGAGCAGTAATGGTTACTAATGCTTTTGTGTAATTAAATCTAGATTCATTATATGCATATAAGTGACTTTGCACTTCCACAATATATAAGTGTCTATTATGAAATCTTGTCACACTTGTACAATATTTTAAAATATTTTGTCATTTAACATGGTATGGATTTATAATTAATATGGAGAAGTAGGCTTAAGCTTTAACACATACCTTCTACCTTCTGTTCCAACTCCATAGAAATTATATACTCAAAAATGCATGTGTCTGTGTTCAATTTAAACATAAATAATATAAACATAAACTGTCATTTGGGCCCAAGAGAGACGTGCAAGGCAAGGCAGAAAGTGAGTCACAGACTCAGGCAAACGTCTATCAGGACTGATAAAAGAAAGAAGGTAAATTAACTGCCCCAAAATAGTGTATTTAAACAATTGAAAATAATGATGGGTATAACTGATATTTAAAAATCAAAAGAAGAAATTATAAAAAACTTCAGATCAATACATAAGTAAAAAGATGAAGGGGACAGTTTCTATCAATATGTAAGCTAATTAACTTCACACACAAGAAAAGATAAAATCTGGATATATTAAAAAATAATCAAAGGTATTAGGTCAGCAAATATAAGTTAACACAAAATGTTATCAGTTCAAGATGTTATGTAAGTAAGTATTAGAAAACCTTCTAGGAAGAAATAAGTCCTACATTATATAATTCTTTTTTCAGAGAACCAAAGTATGAATATTTGTTTAATAAAATAAGGGAAATAGCTAATAAACTTTATAAAGTTAGAATAAGGTTGAAACCAAATTACAAACTTCCTGAAAAAATAATATTAGTAATAATGAATTATAATAACATCAAATAGAGAACATTTCATCTACATTAATTTATTTAGTTTTCAAAAATCCACTAAGAATTAGAGGCCATTATTTTACATTTTATAAAGGAAAGACCTGAGTCACAAGATTATATACTTCTGTTCACAGTTCAATCTATGTGTGACAGAATCAGGTAGTGTAGTCAAAAGCATCTGTTCTCTTACTCATTCCATTATAATTAACCTCCATATCGAATAAAATATTATAAATCAAACACAATAGTATATTTTAAAAAAATATTCTGTGACCATATAGAATCTATTCCAAGTGTATGATTTTGTCAAGAAAAGATAATCTCTTCATGTAACACATATTATTAATAAATTAGAGGAAAATTTAACTGTATCAACACAGGGAGATAAGCCACATGATAAAACCCAAAGCTAACACCATGCTTAATGGTGAAAGACTAAAAGTTTTCTCCGTAAAGTAAAAAACAACACCAAGGTGGCCACTCTGGCCTCTCCTATTAATATTTTACTGAAGTGCCTGGCTAATGCAGTCATTCAACAAAAGGAAAAAAATATATATTGAAATTGGAAAGGAAGAAATAAAACTATCTCTATTTTCATATTTCATGATCTTATGTATAGAAAATTCTCAGAAACATGCAGAAATATATATGAAGATTTAGAGCTAATAAATAATTAGCTCAATATACAAAAATCAATTTTAATTCCATACACTAGCATTGAATAATCTGAAAATGAAATTAAGAAAACAATTTAATTTATAATGGAAAAAAATACATAGAAATAAACTTAAAAGAAGTCCATGATTGTACAATGAAAGTACAATGAAAACTATAAAACATCATTGAAAGAAATAAAGGAAAGATTAAGTAAATGGAAAGATATACCATATTCATGGAGTAGAAGATTTAATAATGTTAAAATGGCAATTCTGTCCAAACTAATCTACAGATACAATGCAATTTCTATCAAAATCAGCTCGACTCTTTTTTTAGAAATTGACAAGCTATACAGAAATGCAAGGAATCTACAATAGCCAAAAAAATAATGAAGAAGAACAAAATTGGAAGACTCATACCTCCTGAACTCAAAATGTTGATCGCAGTGCTACAAAAATAAATTCTGCATGCTATTGGAATAAGAATAGACAAATATATTAATGAAATAGAACTGAGTGCTCTGAAATAAAACCATTCCTAAATGGGAAATTTATTTTTGACAAGATTGCCAAAACAGTTCAATAGAAGCATGAAGAGCTTTTTCAACAACTTGTGCTGGACAACCAGTGTCCTTGTGCAAAAGAATGAAGTTGGACTGCTATCAAAACTCACACCATATACAAAAATTAACTCAAAAAGTATAAAAACCTGTAAGAGCTAAAACTACAAAACTCTTGGCATAAAATACTTGTAAATATTTGTGACTTTGAATTAGATAATGATTTATTAGATATGACTCCTAAAGTCCAAGCATACAAAGAAAAAAATAGATAAATCAGATTTCTATTTGCTACTATGGAGCAGAAATAATATATTGCTGTAAAGGACATTATTGAGACAACTGGAAAAACTTGAATAAAACCTGTACTTCAGACAATAGTATTTTATCAACACTAAATTAGTTTTGCAATAATGTGGAGAGTGGCTTTCAAGCACCTAATGGGAAGGAGGTTCAGTCCTTGCTGCTTGTCTTTAACGATTCAGAGGGAAAAATTAACTAAATGTGGCAAAATGTCAGCAATTGCTGAATCTAGGTGAAATGAGTAAAGGAATTGGTATTAATTTCTTGTCATTTTTATGTAAGTTTAAGATGGTTTCAAAATTAAAATGCTTACTGTAAAGTCAAAAAACAAAACAAACAGACAGAAATAAAGAAAGAAAAGAAATCCCAGTCTATCCAGCAACCTGTTGACATGGTCCTTTCTAAAGAGGAGACATTAAATTCAAGAAGTCTTTGAGATTGCTTGAAGCTTTCTCAGCCTGCCAATGACAGTCAGTTTATAATACATCATACTAGCTGTTGGGAAAAGAATTCCCGCTATCCTGTAAGGGAAAAGAAAAGCAACACATTGACATTTATATGATGGAGTTACAAAATTAATTTTACTCTCAATATTTGAATTTATTTGTTTACATTAATAAAATTTATAAAAGGGGGGTGATGACTTTGTGATTCAGATGAACTTCAATCAAAATGCAAGATAAATTATGATAAATATAAAATATTATGATTAAATATTAATACAGAGATTATGTTTACATTTCCTGACCTTGTTTCATTTTACCTATTATTGTGGTGTTCCTACATTACCAAACATTAATATTTTATTTTCAAGTCTCAGGTTTTGTTTTTTGCTTTCCTACCTCTATGATTTATTGGATGATTGTTGACATCACTTTACATTTGAATTGTTCACTGCTAAATTATAGTAGCTGTCCTGATGGTGAACTTGTATTAAGGCTGAGAAAGAAAAAGGTGTAATGATTAAAATAATTCATTTTTATCCATCCTCAGACAAAAATAAAACCTGATCATCATTTCTCCCCATTAGTTATAGAAATGTCTAACATCAGAGGAGTGTATCAACACTAAAATGTAGGAGACTAGCATTGGCCAGCCTGCCTGGCACTTGTAAGTCCAGACCTACACTTTCTGGGTATCTGGTGCCTCAGCACGAGGCCTCTGTGACCTCACCTGTCACAGCTTCAACCTGCGCCACGCACCCCGCCTTCCTCAAACCCCACTGCCCCCATTTCTGCGCCTGTCTTTCTTGCTCCTGCACTTGTTTCTCACTGAAGGCCTTAGGAGACCATAACTGCCAACCCTCTGTGTGGCAATATGCCAGACAGTGGGGTAAGCATTACATCATCAATCCTCACAAATATCATCTTGTTTTACTCTCACCAAAAAATGGTGAGACAGGTGGGTTTCCCGTTCTTTGAGGTGGAGTAGCCACATTGCTCACAGATGTCCCCCCACACAGCTGAAAGGTCTGAACGTAAACGACACACAGAGGGAGTCCCTGAAGGGCAGGAGAGGGAGGCTCCGCACGTGGACCAGGGCACTTGAGGAAGGACAGGGCGGCAGGGCCCTGGGCGTCTTTATTCCCTGGCAGGGCAGCACAGAAGCTGCCAATTCTGACCCACCAACCCACAAACCAGGGAAGCTCCAAGAATGCCTGTTACCCACCGACAGACTCATCTGAGCCACAGCAACATAAGGGAAGCACAGAAGAAAAACCAGAAGAAACAATCAAAGACAAATGGTAACAGGCCGAATTAAGCCCTAATATGTCAATAATTACCTTTAAATACACACACACACCCTCCAAATACATAGGTTGGTAGAGGATTTTTAAAAAATACAAAAATACACTCTCTATAAAAGACTAACGTCAAATAGAGATGTTAGAGCAAAAGTAAAAGAATGGGGAATGATATACCATAAAAACTTTAATTTAAAAGAAGCAGAAATGCTGTATGTTAATTCCAGATACAGCAGACTTTAGAACAAGGAAAATTATTACAAAGAGAGACATTACATAATGATAACATTCTCAACTCACCAGGAAGACATAAAAATCATAAATACGCACCAAAATCACTCCTAAGCCTCAAAGTACATTCAGGGAAAATTGAAAGATCTGAAAAATCTAGACAAATTGACAATTATATTTGAACTTCAGCTTCTCAGTCTCAACAACTGATAAACTATGAGATAGGAAATTAGGAATGTATAAAAGAATTGAGCAATATAATAAAACAATACTATCTGAGACACGTATATAGATCATTCCACCCAAAAACAACAGAATACTCTTTTTTTTAAGGTCTTATGGAACAGTAACCAAGATAAAACATATCCCAGGCCATAAAATGGACCTTAACAATTTAAATTAATTGAAATTATACAGAATATGATATCTGGCTTACATGGAACCGAACTGGAAATGAATATGAAACCCAACAGAAAAACCTCTAAACATGAAAATTGGGCAATGCATTTCTAAATAACCCATTTATCAAAGAGGAAGTCAGTCTCAAAGCAATGCAAAATACAAAAATACATAGCATTGAATGTCAAATGAAAATACAATTAATCAAAATATGTTGGATTAGCTAGAAAGCAGTAAGAGAAAATTTTATAGCAATAAAAAAAATCACACTAGGAGATAAAACATTCTCAAATCAATAATCTAAGTTCCTACTGCAAGAAAGTAGAAAAAGAATAGAAAAACAGCAGTCATAAACAAAGTAATAAAGGTAAGAACAGAAATCAGTGAAAATTGTTCTGAAGAAATTCAATAAAAATAAACCTTTAGAAAAACTGAGAAAAGAAAATACAAATCACCAATATCAAGAATGAATTAGGGGATATCACTACAGATCTTTCAGCCACTAAAAGGAGAATAACAGAATACTATGAACAACATGCTCATAAATTCAACAACTGAGAGAAATGAACCAATTCTACAAAAACCTCAAACAACCAAAATATGACAGATACCCTGAATGGTCCTACACACATTTGAGGAATTGATATGTAATTTAAAGTTACCAAAAAAGAAATATTTAGGCCCAGATTCTTTCCCTAGAGAATTTTACCAAACATTTAAATAAGAATGAATGCCTGCACATTTTATACAATCTCTTCCAGGAAATAGAAGAGGAGGAAAACCATTTTATGAAGGTAGTATTAGTTTGGTAACAAAACCAGACTAAGACAGTACAGAAAGCAAAGGAGAACTAAACACCCTGCAGATGATATCTCTCATAAGTGCAAATCAATGGAGCAGAGACTTTTCAACAAATGGTACTGGAGTAGTTGAACACTCAAATGCAAATTTTTTCAAAGAATCTCAACCAAAACGTATACTATATTGTACATAAATTAGCTCAACATGGAGCCTGAATTTAAAAGTGACACATAAAGGTAAAAAACTCTTTTTAGAAAACTAGAAAGGTATCTTAGGATGCAAAGTCTAGGCAAAGACCTCTTCGACTTAACACCAACAGCATGATCCATTACAGTAAATACTGATCAATCATACTTCATCAAATTAAAAACATTCATTCTGTGGATGATCCTATTGACAGAAAAAGAGACAAGCTAGAGCATGGAACAAACTATTTGAAAAATCACACGTCTAACAAAGGGCTTGGCCCTAAAACACATAAAGAATTTTCAAAACTCACAATATTGAAACAAACAATCCAGTTAGAAATTGGAACACAAGAATAGACATTTCACCAAAGAAGTTACACAAGTGTAAAATAAGCACATGAATACATTCAACATCATTACCACTCATGGAAATGTAAGTGAAAATCACAATGAATTCTCACTACATGCTTATTAGCATGGCTGAAATGAAAATTGTCAGAGCAACAAATTGGTGGGGATGAAGGGAATGAGGATCGTTCATACGCTGTTGGTGGGATTATGCAAGGGGACAGCCTTTCTGGAAAACAGTTTGTCTCTTATAAAATGAGTCGTGCATACACCAATTGCACACTCGGGCATTTATCCCCAAGAAATAAAAATTTATGTTCACACAAAGAGCCTGTGCAAAACTATTCATAGATTTATTCAGAATTGCCAAACACTGGAAAAACTACAGGCATTCTTTAATGGGCTCAACCCACGGGCTGCAGCCCTGGGAGTGTCAGGGGCGGACTGTCGGTGCACACGGCAATGTGGACGCATTTCCATGTAGGCACTCTGAGTGGATGCCAATCCCAAAAGGTCATCTACCATATGATTCACGTCTAGGAGACTCTTGAAATGATAAAAGAGTAGGAATGGAGAACAGGTCAGCGGTCGCACATCTGCTGCTTCTTGCCATCAGACTCAGGCTGAAGCACGGGCTCGTCCTGCGTCTGGACCTGAGCCTTCAGACTGGAACCGTATTGTCAGCTCTCCTGGGCCTCCAGCTAGCTGATCCGCCCTGCAGGTCTGGGGACTTATCAGCCTTTACGATTCTCAGTCAAATTCTTGTAAGAAATCTATACACACACATACACACATGCTCATGTTCCACGGGCTCTGTTTGTCTAAGGGACTCTGATTAATTCAGTAGCTATAATATTCCCTCCAATGAGGAAGACCCATGTTCACATCCCGTGTCTTTGCGGTTACCCCCGTCTCACCTAAGCACGCCTGGGAACTCCAGTTCTGGAAGTCTCCCAAGCTTTGGCTGACAGGAAGTTTCTGCTGCTCTGGGGTGTCTGGCCTCCTCGGGCCCACTGTCCTCTTGGCCTTGGCATCATTTGGGCTAAAAAGCAGAACTGCCCCCACTGTTGGGCGATATCTTTGCTGTCTCCTGGATTGTCCCACTTGCTGGCTGGAATGATCATTACTGGAAATGGGTGGTTGCAGCAGAATTCCCCCCAGTCCGAGCCTTGTTTGAATGAAGTCCCCTGAGAGGAGAGAGACAGTGAACAGGTTCATGCTGCAT
Source organism: Manis pentadactyla (assembly GCF_030020395.1). NCBI lineage: Eukaryota > Metazoa > Chordata > Mammalia > Pholidota > Manidae > Manis > Manis pentadactyla. Next base: position 1,262,574 of record NC_080026.1, read on the forward strand.
CACCAGCGCCTAGAACAGAATCCAGCATGCGTTTAGAGGTTATTGACTAGATAGATGATAGATAGGTAGATTAGATAATAGATAGATAGATAGATAGATAGATAGATAGATAATAGATATATAGATAGATAGATAGATAGATGATAGATAGATGATAGATAGATAGATGATAGATAGATAGATAGATGATAGATAGATAGATGATATATATAGATAGATAGATGATAGATGATAGATGATAGAAAGATAGATAGATGATAGATAGATGATAGATAGATGATAGATAGATAGATGATAGATAGATGATAGATAGATAGATGATATAGATAGATGATAGATAGATGATAGATAGATAGATGATATAGATAGATAGATGATAGATAGATGATATATATAGATAGATAGATGATAGATGATAGATGATAGAAAGATAAATAGATAGATGATAGATAGAAAGATAGATAGATGATAGATAGATGATAGATAGATGATAGATAGATAGATAGATGATATAGATAGATAGATGATAGATAGATGATATATATAGATAGATAGATGATAGATGATAGATGATAGAAAGATAAATAGATAGATGATAGATAGAAAGATAGATAGATGATAGATAGATGATAGATAGATGATAGATAGATAGATGATATAGATAGATAGATGATAGATAGATGATATATATAGATAGATAGATGATAGATGATAGATGATAGAAAGATAAATAGATAGATGATAGATAGAAAGATAGATAGATGATAGATAGATGATAGATAGATGATAGATAGATAGATGATAGATAGATAGATAGATAGATGATAGATAGATGATAGATAGATAGATGATATAGATAGATAGATGATAGATAGATAGATGATAGATAGATGATAGATAGATGATAGATGATAGAAAGATAAATAGATAGATGATAGATAGAAAGATAGATAGATGATAGATAGATAGATAGGTAATGGATACATACATACATACATACATACACATCTTGGATGAATGAATAAATGTTTTTGCTTTTATAAAAAAACTCATTTCTGGAATGAGCTCATGAGTCTTATCAAACCTTGTCTAGAAGTAGACGAATCTACTTCTAGTTCGGGAAGTATACTAGCTATGAAAATAGGGCAAGGTGGCACAGGCACAGGCCACCTTGGTACTTGATGGACGCTCTCCTTCCTTAGAGATTGTTCAAGCTGACCTTTCCGGAAGTGAGCTGCCAGTATCAGCAGGCCTACGAGGAATGAGTCAGAGGCAGGGGTAGGGCCTGTGCTGGCTTCACACCCCAAAACCCAGCCCCCCATGGGGACACACGTGTGAGGTGGGGGCAGCACACACGGCCTCCCATGGTGGCTTTGGGTCACATTCCTGAGGGAGCCCCTCAATCGCCATGAGCACGTTCACATCACCCTTATGACCTTCCCCGACAAGGAGACCCACGGGCTTGCCTGCCCCGAGTTGCCACTTTCTCTTTGTTGTCCAAGCCCTAGGGGCAGAACAGCCCAGCTCTCGGGGCTGAAGGAACTGCTCGCTTTGATACTCATCTAACAAACCCAGTCAGCAATACCATTTAGGAATCTCCTGAGGCAGACAGGCAGCCTGTCAGTTGATACTTTGCTTTCCCTTAGTGATCAAAATAGCCATCATTCAAGAATTCCTTGCAACAGGGTGAGCAAATCAATATTATTGTTGCTATGGTGTCACTCCATTATTAATAATCACGTGCTGGGCACTGGGTATGGCCAAGCATGAAATCTATAAGCCGTTGTGACAGGGACACAAAATGAGGGTGGGATGAGGAGACTGTCATTTGCTTAGGAAGTGTGACTGTGCATGGTGGAGTCCTGATTATAGATTAGGAGCACAGGTTAGGATCTGGAATGGGGAGCTGTTAGGCTGTGGGAAGTGCTGGCCTTTCTCGCAGGGAGGAAGTGCGGGGAGACACTGTGTCTTCATTCCTCCTTCTGCCGAGAACGGTTAACTCCTGCAATGGCCTCCTGCTCAGTTTCTGCTCTTCAAATCTCATTGTCTCAGCCTGTAAACCTAGTGTGACCTCTACCCTCCCTGATATGGTGGCTTCCTTTAAAAAAAATGGAATTAGCCAATTACTTCAGACTCACTGTTGCAGGAAGTATTCTCACAGACACGTGTCAGGCAGGTGTAACACATGTTTGCATTTAGTGATCTTCGCCTGGGGTTCTACTTTTAAAGAACCCTTGAAAGCCTCTTCCCAGTACCCTGAATTGACGCTTCCCTATGTTGTCTACACCTAGCTTCTGACGTTGGCGTTGGCAATTCTCTGCATGCTTGACAGTTTTACTCTGTACACAGGTTTTTATAGTCAGTATCATACTGTTTGGTGCATTTTGAAACTTACAGTAGTGAGAACTTTCTATACATGTCCATTTGTCTCTTCCTTTATTTTTATAGGTGTTTACATTTTCATTTTTCTAAAATGCTAGCCCTTTCATGTAAATTCCTGGAGAAATGTTTTTGATTGTCTCCTTTCTCTCAACATAAAAATAAGTCTCTCTAACATGACATAAAATGCAAGGACAGAAATTACATAATTTATATCTACATCCTTGGTGCAGGTCTCAGAAAGTGTAAAAAGACATTGTGTAAATGGATAAATGGTCTTCTGTATCCAGTTTACATGGTTAAGTCAAAGAGTACATGAAGCAAGGGAAGTAGAATTTCTTTGAAAGGCACAGAGTTCAGTGTAAACAGGAAGTCATTCTCTTATCATCAGTGGCCAAATTAATAATATTGCCTGTTATTATTGCAGCCAAACCATCTATGGTGCTACAAAAGTGCCTCCAGGATGAGTAGCACGTCCACGATGATGGTACATAGCCGAACTGCGGTGTCTCATTCACTCTCTGATCTTGAGGGGATGCCTGGTACAGTCGGCACTGTTTTCTTGTAGTTTAAGTTAAAAAAGGTGCTAGACATCATGTAATACTGTCTAGATACAAATATATAGAACGAAGGTCCAATATTGCCTCTCACTCTGACTGGTTACAATCTTGTGGTATTCCCGTAATATTCTCATTCACTACAAAAAACAGAAGAAGAGGAAAAGCCCTTAAAGTCACAAGCTACAAACCTACCTCTGGTTATGGGCTCGTGAGAGAGCCCACACTTGCTCCATCTAATTTTATAGCTGAACCATGTTTTGAGTACTGGCAGTTTGGAAACAATCCCCTTGCAAACAACCCCTCTCCTTCGGCAGACACACCTTATTTTCCCAAAGCTTACTTTTCATTTCATACGGTTTCATTTCATTTGTTAATGATGAAGGCTTAAAGTGTGTGTTTCCTGGCCACTGCAGCCCTTTTTTCAGAGACGAGGCTGTACTTTGAATCTCTGCTTCTTTGCCCATTGGCACCTCTCCTCCAGCTCAGCCTTGAAAGGCGCTGTGCCAGTGGTTAAGCTCTTGTCTCTCAGCGTTAAACCTGCACTTTTATCCTCTGCTGTGTGATGCGGCAGCTGAGAACCCAAACCGTGCGTCCACTCTGCCCAGGGAGATCGCAGGGGAGCCAGTCAGGCCGGCGCACGGGGAGGACGTGCCCCTTCTGTCTGCCTCCCGCTCCTGCGGGGGTCGCACCAGTCTTGCTTCTTCACCTGGGAGGCTGCAGTTCACACCGGGAATGGTAGTTTAATTCAATGTTCAGGTTTTCCAACATCTGTCGGTCTAGTGTCAAAGACGTCCCCCCTCAGAGGACTCAGCCCCCCGGGAAGCTCCAGACACCAGCCCAGCCTCACCCATTCTTAGAAATCTGAGTTTCAGCCCCACAGAGCTCCACTCGGTTTAAGTTCAAATAATTCCAGCGTCACTCACTTTGTTTAGCCAGTCCTGGAGGTGCAACTACTCATTGATTCTTTATACCTAGTTAATTCTTTATATTCATTTTTTTTCTCTGCTGAAATATCCAATATTCTGTCTCCTGCCTAGACCCTACTTCACAGGGAAACTGGTAACAGGAGTTATTTCCAGTGACAGACCCACAACAATGAGGTTCAGGAAATGGTTTAATGCAGACCTAGGTAAACTATTTCTGTAAAAAGCCAGATAGTAAATTTTTTTAGCCTCATGGGCCATAAAACCAGTGTCACAATGACTCAATTCTGTCGTTATCTCATGGAAGAGGTATGACACAATATGGAAACTTCTCCACAGACTGTCATTGGGAAAACTTTGCTTAAAGGAAAAAGGTGCAGGTGGATTCCGGACACAGCGGTCCCGGACCTGGAGGTTCTGACGATGGAGAAGTTACACAGGGTCCCTTACCTCAAGCTCTTTGCACAGACCCTTAGGATCAGATACCTTAAAGCTCTTCTCCGTCTCTGCATCACCATGAATCTATGAATCATTCATGTGCCTTAAGTATGTATCCATGAGCAAAATTTGGCACAAAGAATAGCTGTGGTAATTGACTTGCAGAATGACAGCATGAGGTGCTCCATGGACCTGCCCCCCAGGAAAACTGAGAAAAGCATTGAACATCTCTGGAAATGGTCCTAAGGGCACGCGGAAAGTGAAAAGCATATCTTTTCAAGCAAACCTACTAAAATTCAGTAAGAAGAGCAAGAGTCCTGTGGTATTTGAGCCAAGACTACAAGGGCAAATTTGAGAAACTCATAAATATGTGGAAACTGAAAAACACACTCCTAAGTAGCCATGTAATTTGGAGCCTCCTGACCAACGTACGCATTTATAATGAACATTTACTCTGGACCTCCGTGAGGCAGGCAGGCAAGAGAAAGAGAAGCCCCCTTCCAAGCCAGTTTACTCACTGTATGGAAGTGGTTCTCAGTCAGCCCCACCTCAGGCTAAACGGCCACACATGCGAGTGTCTGCCACTAACAGAGAGAGCTACTCAGGGCAGACCTCATTCAGGTGATTTCGCACTCACTAGGATGGCCACAGAGTCATGTGATAACCTTCCAACTGGCAAGGGTGTGGAGGAGTCAAAACCCTTGCCCACGGCTGGTGGAGATGTGAAACGATGTAGCCTTTTGTAAGTCCTTGTCATCTCCCCAAATAATTAAACATAGAGTTACCCTGTGACCCAGTGACTCCACCCCCAGAGAAATCTACTCCCAAAAGAAATGTCTGCACAACAACTTTTATACAAGCAATTATAGCATCATGATGAATAATATCCAAAAGATGGGAACAATCAAAATGTCTGCTAACTAATGAATGGATTCTTAAAGTGTGGTGTATCCACATTGAGGAATATTATTCAGTCAGGAAAAGGAGTGGAGTGCTGATGGGCGTCATGGCATCGATGGACCTTGAAAACATCGTGCTGAGTGGAAGAAGTCAGTCACAAAAGACCATTAATGTGTGATTCCATTTATGTGAAAAGTCCAGAATAGGAAAATCCTCAAGGAAAGTACATTAGTGGTTATTTAGGACTAGGGTTGGGTGAGGTGAGGGAGGTGAACAGCTGAAGGGTAGGGCTTCTTTCTGAGGTGATGAAAAGCTTCTAAAATTGACTGTAGTGACAGCCGAACATCTCTGTGAAAAAAACAAAAATCAATGAATTGCATACTTCTAATGTGTGAATTTTATGACATGTGAATTACATCTTGATAAAGCTGTTAAAATGTAGCTGTGATGGGAATCTGGGCAGAGGCCTAGGCAGATGGAGTAACTGTAAATCCCTGCACGTCAGCTGGTGCGTGTGGCTGGTGCAGTGTGCACACAGATGGCGTCTGCAGCTCAGGAGAGCCCAGGGGAGAAGGCTGAGGGTGTCTAGAGGTGCCATTTTGATCCGCTTCGTGGGTGTTTAATATTCTTGGTGAATGACAGGGTCAGAGGTTGGGGATGGGCAAACGGTCTTCTTAACCTTAGAAGAGCTGACAGCAAGGGCTTCTCAAACTCTGCTGAGGGGAATGAAGAACCCGTGGCCCATCCGCGTGGGTCCCACTGAGACCCAGGATCAGGGGCTCTTCCCAGGGGCCTGAACACGAGGCTCTCGGAACTGCCAGAGGGCAAGCTGGCTGCTGCCCTTCAGCTTTTCTTTGTATTCAGAAAACCACCCACTGCCCCTTCCTGGAGTTACATCCTGTCAGGTTTTAATAGGCTGCAGTATTTGTGCAGGCTTGTGAATCGAGTCTTATTTCTCCCCAAGAGTTAAATAAACAGACTGTCCACTTGGCTTCCTCCCTGTTTGTGTCTCCACTGCACTGGACATTTCCATTAGCTTTGACTTACAAGACATCACCTGCTTTGCTCCAGGCTTACATCTTCCTCTGATTAGTAATGTTGGGCAGCAGCTCTTCACGGAGCCGTAGCTGGTGCATCAGATGCACTCTGAGACGCATTAACCAGAGCAGCCTGTGAGGGGGGCTGACGGGGACAGGGACTTAGCCTTAATGGTCGGCTCTGCCTCATGGCAGGGTTTGCTGAGTATCTGAGGAGCAGAACTGAGGTGGTATCAAGGGCCTGACACAAAACGTGGGGCCGCTGCTTATCCGTGCAGCAGGCATGGCCAGAGCAGGCAGGATGGTCAAGGGCCACGTCCCACATCTGTCACTGCATCACCGCCTGTGGTGTCCCTGGGTGTGAGTACAGAACAACTCCTAGGCTAAACTGTCTGCTGTGTTAATTTTTTACTCAATGTTGCATTATCTGCAACTGCAGGAATCTGTACATGAGACATTTTACTTTGTGTTATTCCTGAGCATTAATTTCTTTTCCTGTTGTGGAGTCTTGGATCACATAGCTACAGGCATTCTGAAAAATCAATCCATCAATGAATAAAAATGCTGACATTTTTTTTGTTTTTTTTTTTACCAAAATTGCTTTTATAATTAAAGGATGTGTGTTTGTCTCAAGTGTTTGCAAACTAAGGAAATAGCCTGTGGGGTAAATGGGGACATGGATTGCTTTTTCTCTACCAAATAAATGAGTATAAATGAGAAATTGATAAAGTGATTCATTAAGATTCAACTCTAAAAGTCCAAATTTCCTTGGTCTATGAATCCAAATGCTCACAGCCTATTTTCTCAGCTCGAATTTAGGCAGGGTGATTAAATTACCTCCTCTAAGCTCTGGCCCTCCAGGTCTTATGATCGTGGCTGGACAGGCAGGGCTATTTAGTGGCAAAGAGTACCCACTCTGCAATCTGACACACTTTGAGTGAAGTCCTGGCTACACTATGCTATTTATTTGTCAAGGGAACTTGAGAAGTTATCTAACTTTTCTGGATCTCAGCACCTTAGCCTGTCATACAGGAAGAATGAATAGAATCCTGGGTATAAGGCAACTATATGAATGAAACAGAGAACAAACGTGAACCACTTAGCACAAGCCCCAGCACATGTAAAGTGCTCATTAAACATTGGCTGCCATCCTTATCGTTCCTTGGAAAATGTCATGAAGGGTCCTCTCCTTAGCGCATAAGATGTCATCATATGACTAGTGTGAGAAGTGGGGCCAGAAGAGGCCAGTTCACCTGGTCTCCCTTGCTTTGGTTTTAAATACTAATTTTGATTATGAAACATATTAATTTCTTATTAAACTGCTGAATACACAAATGCAGAAGGAAATATATAGATAAACTTTTTAAAGAGCTTAACCACACAATTTGAAGACCATCACTGTTGCCATTTTGGTATGTAACTCCTTTCAGCCTTTCTCTATGTGTGCGCATGTTTTAGTTTTGTTTTGGCTTAATTTAAGACATAATTATTTTAGAGTGGTTTCAGGCTGAGAACAGCATTGAGAGAATGGTACGGAGACTTCCCAAAGAGCCCGCTCCCCACACAGGCCTCTTCCATTGCCAACATTCCCCACCAGAACAGCACTGTCGTCGTGATCGGTGAGCCTGCACTGACGCACAGTCATCACCCAAAATCCAGGGTTTCCATTAAGGGTCATTCTTCGTGCTTTACACCCCATGGGTTTGGACAAATGTATAATGGTGCGTATCCATCATCACAAAATCATAGAGTAAATACACTCTGTGCTCTGCTAGTTGCCCCTCCCGACCCACTTCCAACCCCTGGCAACCACTGATCCTTTTACTATTTTGATAGTTTTATTTTTACAGAACATCATATAGCTGGAATCATACAGTATGTAGCCTTTTCAAATTAGCTTCTTTTACCTAATAATAGGCATTTTAGGTTCCTCCATGTCTTTTCATGGCCTGACAGCTCATTTGCTTTTAGCACTGAACGAACAGCATTCCATTGTCTGGGTGAAGCACCTGTTCACCTACCACAGAGTATCTTGGTTGCTTCCCAGTTTGGGCGATTATAAATAAAGCTACTATAAACATCATTTGCAGGTTTTTATGAGGACCTAAGTTTTCAGCTCTGTTGGGCAAGTAACAAGAAGTGTGATTACTAGATTATGCAATAAGGGGATGTTCAATTTTGCAAGAAACCACAAAACTGTCCTCCAAAGCGGCAGTGCCATTTTGCATCCCCATGGCCACGAAAGACAGTTTCTGTGGCCCCGCATTGTTGTGGTGTTTGCCATTGTCCGGGTTCTGGATTTCGGCCGTTCTAAATAGGTGTGGAGTGGTATTTCACCTTTGCTCTGATTTGCGTTTTCCTGATGACATATGACGTGGACATTTTAAAGTTTTATTATATGTTATATGTTATTTTTTTATCCTGTGTTTTCCAATTGATTTCTCAGGATTTTTGCAAAGTGTTCCCTAATGCCTTTATGAACAGCTTGTGATTAGAATGGTGGGAGGGCACAGACCATTGTGACAACACTGTGATTAGGATGCTGACTTCAGAACAAGGCAAGCCTGAGGTCACACCCTGGCTCTTGAAACTTCCAGGGAACAAAGATATGTTACTGTTCATTTCTCTTACCAGTCTCCTCAGGTTAAAATTGAGTAGTATATAATTCTAAGTTTGCAGGGTTCATGGGAAAGTCAGATGAAAGTGTGCATTTCAAGCTTGTGGCATGATGTCTGATTCATAGCATGTTCCCAATAAATAGCAGTCATTACAATTATTACAGTAATTTAAAGATCTGAGCCCTGTCTCCACATCCATTGCCTCCTCCTCCTCTCCTGAGGCTTCTGCATTCTTGGATTAGCAAAGACCAGACAAGTAAGTGGTTTTATTCTTGGGGCCAGTGTGACACACAGAAATGGTAAGATATAGTCTAGAACCTGGGCCTCCAGTCTTGTATTTCTTAGCTTTTTCCACTAAACTCATTCTGTGGACCCCTTGCAGAAGGACAGGTCATTTTCCCCCCTTCTTGTATGATTCATAATAGCCAAAGTAATTCATTTTGGGGAGAATGTATTCACACATGCACACAAATATCTCACACCCACATCGATGAGTGAATAATGTAAACACTTGCCAGCTCCATTCAGAGTAAAAACACCATAATGTTGAGATTTTCGGGAGAATTCAGTGCTAATGCTGAGCTGCCCTTCCTGGTCTCCATCATGAGAATATGACTCCCTGGCTTTGTTTTGTTAGAGGCCCAGTAACAGCAGAGAACAAAACCAAAGGCAAGTCGATGAGGAAGAGAGAGGTTTCACGTTGAGAGAGAGAAGACGGTGGGAAGAGCCCAGCCTCAGGGTCCGACCACTGAGTGGGTTTTTACATTCCTAGGTGAACAACTGTTCCTCTTAGTGAAAGAACAAGTCAATTCATCTAGATTTATAACAGAAATGGTTTGGTTTTGTTTGCTTAGCAGGCAGATTGGCAGTGTGTAGTTAGAAGAGTCTCCAAAGGTGCTGGTACATCCTGAGGACCAGAGATGCGGAGTCATGGGGAGGAATCCACTGGAGAAAAACGGGGTCCTGGAACACAGACCCTACCCTGCGGGGACTGGCCAAGGTTGGACATTTATCTAACTTTTCAGTGATGAGGACTCTGCATGGGCCACATTTGATGAGCTGGTTATTTCTTCTGGAAGAGAAGCCAAGTTGGAAAACTAAAGCTCATAATTTCAAGTTCAGTTGAGCTAAGCTGTTAATCCAGTTTAAAGTGGAATTCTTATCAGAATGGCCATGAGACCTGTGTTGCTCCAACAGCTTCGACACTCAGCCTGCAGACAGGGTGGGGCAGAGACGGGCTGGACTGTGGTGTGGAGAAGACTGGCTGGTGCCCTCATGCTGAATGGGCATTTGTTCTGTCGACCAATAAATGAGAAACACGATCACCCCCTCCCAAAGGCTGCAAAAGTTAAACAGCATGCAATATATAGGTATTCCTGATGTGCAGTGTATTTTTACAAATTCTGAAGTGCAAAGTAAATTCCTTTCAGGAAATAAAAACAAAAAATGTTTTTTGAAACCTCTGTAAGGTAATTGTTTTTATACCATGGAGGCAAATTGATTTGATTTAAAACTATATTAGTAATAATAGTAATGAAATTTTTGAAGACATACTAGGTGCTTGGCACTGCTTTGAGGGTTTTACATGTATTAACACAGTTAATGTTCACAACAATCCCAAGAGGCAGATATTTTCCTCAACGTCACTTTTCATATGAGAAAGTCACCAATGTAAATTGGTGGAAAGCAATATGGAGGTTTCTTAAAAAACTAAAAATAGGAAAACCATATGACCCAGCAATTCCACTCCTGGGAATTTACCCAAAGAAAACAAAATCACTGATCTGAAAAGATATATGCACCCTATGTTCACTGCAGCATTGTTTACAATCTAGCCAAGATATGGAAGCAACCTGAGTGCCCATCAATGGGTGAGCAGGTAAAGAAGGAGTGGTGTGCACGCAAATGGGATTGTACTCAGCCATAGAAGGAATGGAATCTTGCCATTTGCAACAACATGGATGGACCTAGAGGCTGTGATGTTAAGCAAAACAAGTCAGATAAAGACAAACACCATATGATTTCACTTATATTTGGACTCTAAACAAAAACAAAAACTAAAAATCTAAAAGAAATGACCCATAAATACTGACAATACACTAGATTACCATGGGGGTGGAAATGGGTGAAATAGATGAAGTGGAGAAAAACATACAAATTTCAAATCGTAAAATAAATTAGCCATAGGAATGGAAGTACAACACAGAGAATACAGACAATTTCTTTTACTATTTTAGTGTGGTTTTGGGAGATACAGTTACTGTGATGAGCATTTAGTAATGTATGTAATTCCTGACTCACTAGCTGTACCTCTGAACCCAATGTAATACTGTATGTCAGCTATGGTCCCATAAAAACTAAGGCCTCCCAGAAGTGACCAATACTCACATTCACTGGCCAAATCAAGCCCCATGGCTGTCCCGACTTCAAAGCAGTGGCAAATGCAAATTAACCGTGCCTGTGGAGAGTAACTAAGCTTCCGTCACACAGCACACAGACCGGATGGCTTAAACAGCAGACAGCTATTCCTCACTGCTCGGACACCTGAAGTCAAAGATCAAGGGGTCACAGGTTTGGCTTCTCCTGAGGCTCCTCTCTGTGGCCAGCTGCCTCTGTGCTGCGTCCTCACATGGCCTTTTCTCTGGCAAACATCCCTGTGGGCTTTCCCACTTCTAAGAAGGACACATGTCCTCTTGGACAAGGGCCCCACCCTCATGGCCTCACTGACCCTTACTCATCTCCTCAGAGGCCCTGCTCCAAATGCCGTCAAGCAAGTAGATCAGGCCATAGCAAGTGGATCTTAGAGGCGATACAATCACATTTACACCCTGTCACCTGTCACTCCACGAGACACAGGCATGTCCTACACGCCTGCCAGAAACATGGGAAAAATGAAGAGTCTGTACATTATGGCCCCTTCAGAAAATGACACCATCTTATTTTCATTGGATTTTTGGTTTGGGTTTTGTTTCCTGCACTGAGAACAGAGCTCATGAAAAACAAACACTTATAACCAAATCTGAGACATTTAGACATTGGGTTCTTGGAAATTTCTCAGCCAGTCTTACCAGTGTGAGTTCTTGCTGGTCATATCGGCGTGCCTGGCCCTGACTGCTGCCATGTCACCTGCTTCCTTTTCTTTTCCCCCCTCCCAGTCTAGCTGTAGGTCTCCTACCTCCCTCTGTCCCTTCGTGGGCCCTGTATCTGAAGAGGAAAAACGGGGCTTCATCTTGACTTCAGCGTCTCCATCCAGGCCTTACGCTGATGAATCTCCATCTTCCATTCACTACACGGTTTCTTAGTTTCCTAAACACAGAACCAAATACTTGGGAAAAGGAATTGGCTCCTGCCCTAGCAGAGAAGAGTATAGTCCATTTTGATTTTATATAGACTTTAAATAGATAAATTGGTGATTGAAGATAATACCACTGAGGCTTAGGGCACTGTTTTATAAAAAATTGAGGAAGTCAGAAACTGAGGAATGTATCATGTTGTGTAGAAGTAAAACAGAAGCTTAGTTCTTAAAACATGTGATGAACTCTGATATATTCTATTCTGTTGCACAAGTTGCTATGAACATTAAATTGATTTCACAACCAATTTGTGACCTGCAGTTTGGAAAGCACTGGCTTAAGGAGGTTGAATTAACTCACCAAAATCCAAGAGCAACTTGGTGCTGGAAACAGAATTCTAACACTAACTTTCCAAACCACAACCTTCCACGGGCACTATTAAAGCCGTGAGAAGTTTATGTCTTCTCCCAGCAACAAACATATTCATGAGTCTGCAGGAACTCTCGGTGAAAGCCGTTCACAGGGAAGGAGAGAGTGGCTTCAGCCTCCCCCCAGAATGGCGCCCGCCCGCCTGTGCCGAGACTGGATTCCCCTGGACGTGGAAATGCAGGCTCTGGTAGGCAGCCAGATTTGAAGATGTGATCACAGCTGCTGCGTAAAGCATTCTCATGCACCTCAACACTGTCATTAAAACTGAGATCCATGCACAGTGGTGGCATGGCAGCTCATTAGGGCCGTGCAAATTTTACAAAGAGGGGAAGAGCTGTGGGGCATGCCTGGCACAGCACGTTGATGCCAGGGCACACATGTGGAGTAGACCTTTTCTTTCTATCAGAACTGCACCAATCTTGCACTAAGTACACACAGGAAACTGCCACACAGCCCATGAAATAAAAAGAAATTTTATCTCCATTATCCAAAAGCCAAATGTGAAGTAGGTGAGACAATTCAGTACTGTGAGAGAGAGGAGGCAGAGGCACAGTGGGGAGAGCGTTCAGGAAGAAAGCAGCAAACGGAAGGCGGAGGGGGCTCCTGGTTGCATCCATGCCATCAGGCTGGGCGCGGCTTCCCCGGGCCCTTCCCTCCCCGGCCGAGGAGGTGCCCACCCATGGGGGTAAACAGGCAGGAGGGCGCTGCCTCCCCCAGCTCCAGCAGCCACGTCACCAGCGCAGGAGGACCGCCTGCCCCACCTCCCCTCCTGGGTTAGACCCTGACGCGGGGTGAGATGGTGCTGAGGCCACAGGGGGCTCCAGCAGGCACGGACACTATGGCAAGAATGGGGTAACAGAGGGGTAGGCGGGGGGCATGAAGAAAAACATAGATATATAAATATTTAATACATATTTATCATGTATGATTTAATATACATTAATGTGTGTTGCAGATAATATAGAATATGACACAATTTAGTATATTATAATAAAAATGTTATATCATATTTCACATATATATATTTGTAATATTTTCAATGTCAAGAATAGACTTTTCTGTTTTCTCCTTCCTCTTCAGCAGGTCATCCCACATGACCCCTGCAGTGACGTTTGAACTTATTCCACCACATCATCCCAAGGCAACCGTCACACCGTGAGGGGGAAGGGACCCCAGCTGCTGAGAGAAGATGACTTCTGACCCTTGTGGATGGGCGCTTGTGTGTGTGTGTGTGTAAAACATAGAGCAGCAGGGACGATACATTCATTTCTATTTCTAAGAAGCATCCACACATTCGCCTCCCCTCCTGGGCTCGTCTCACCTTGAACGGGACGTGCAAGGTCACTGGCCCCACCGCTGCCGGGTGCCTGCAGCAGCCCGAGGTTTGGAGACGAGAAGGGAAGGGCTGCAGAAGGGAGGGTCCGGAGCAGACTGCAGGGAAGAACAGGGACCGGCCACGGGTACCCGGACAACACAGGCCGTTCTGAGCGGAGCGAGCAGCTGACTGCGCCCGTGCAGATATGGGTGAGTTCTCAGAGACCCGTGAGCGGTGTGGCGCGGGCAGGAGCTCCAAGTCCCCCCCCATCTCCTTCCCATCTGTCTCTCTGCAGCCTCTGCTCGCTGGTCCTGCTTCTACCTGTGGGGACCAGCTCTCAGGGACCTTAGCACCCCTACTGGCTCAGAGAGGGGAACAGAGAGGGAGGGAGGGCGGCATGGCAAATCGAATTCGCTCTAACAAGCAGAGGCCATTGCTTCAGATCCCCCACAACATGCGCTGTTCTCCAGCCCCGGAGCCCCCAGCCAGCTTCTCCTTGGTCTGACCCCACGGTGATGGGGCTCATGGAATGCGTGCTTCTCGGGTCACCGAAATGCCGTGGCTGCTAATCAGGAAAGGGTGAATGGTGGGGGCATCAGGGCCGACCGGGGCCCTTCTAACAAGGGGCAGGATTGCTAATATTTGAAGTGTTCTTTGTATTCCTTAGGGTTAAACAGACACAATTTCCTTAAACATGCCCCACATTTCAGGTTCATTCACTATCTTGGCAACAAAATCTGGGGAGAGAGAGAAACCAAAATATTTCATTTAAGGAAATGAGAGGCGAAAATTCCTCAAGCTCTTCCCAGTCGCTATTACAATCAAGTTCAGAGGGTCCGAGGTGACCCCAGAAGCACCACTGGAAGAGCTCCTGCCCCCAGGCCCAGGCTTCCTCTGCACCCAGAACGACCCGCTGCGCTGACCTCCCTGTCCCTCCCCTGCCCGGGCCTTTGCACGAGTCTCTCTCAGCTTGCAGCGCCCCTCCACCTGCCCCGGCCCTGACGCCCCACCCGGCTCGTCCTTGAGGTCCCAGAGTCATCAGCATTGTCATCAGCAGAGGGCCTCTCTCCTCAGTGTCGCTCAAGTCCTCCAGCACCGTCCTGTCCTTCCTGGGGTCCTGTCACAGAGCGGTCGGTGGGCCTGGGACTGTGTGATGGCCGCTGTCTTCCTTCCTCACCGGAGCGACAGCTGTGACAACAGGGAGCGGGTCTGTTCTGTCTTGCTGGGCGTATGTGATGCCTCCACATATTAGGTGTTTAATGAATATTTGCATGTGAGCCTGTGAATTATTCTGCTGATATTAATAATAGGAAGAACTTGCCGAGTACCTACTATGCAATGTTTAGAAACTCCTAGGAAAGAAGGAGAGCTTGGCTGACTTGTCCAAGGGGACGTGCCTGGGAAGTGGCAGAGCTGGGGGTTGACTCTTGACCCGTGGCCAAGCCCCTCCGACCCTCCGCGAGTCACTGCAGGGAGCCCCGGGCGGAGGGAAGGACGCTGTCGGAGACCCGGGGCTCTGTCCTTCTGCCCAGCCGGGGGTGCGTCCGCCCCCCACTCTGCTCCAACGCGCTTCGATCTCCCAGAGCTTTTGCCAAGAGGGGAAGGGGGTTTGCGTCCGAAGCTGGAAGCCTCTGTCCTGGGCATCTCGGTGGGGGTTCCCTGTGCAAGCAGCGGAGTCCACAGCCGCCTGGGGCCGGAGCCCGACGTCGGTGATGGAGCCCGTGAGAAAGGCCGGCTCTGTGCCAATCTGCGGGCAGGGAGGGCAGCGGGGGCGAGGCCTGCAATGTCTGGGCTGAGAGTGCAGAACCCCAAGCGTCTCATGAGGTGGAGGGGAGGAACAACAATTCCTTTAAGGTTAGTGACATTAGCCAAGAATGCTATGCTGCCACCCTCTATTCATTTTAACACAGAAAGATTTCTGAAATATTCAGATCATTGCGTAATTTTTTTTTAATTTGACAGTTTGAAGCCTATCTAACTTCTGTTTTAAAAGGCTTTGATTGTTGTGTTAAAGGGGAACAAGGTCAGAAGAACTGAGTCCGGTGCGGACGATCAGGTGGCGGCCCAGGCGGCAGCTGCTGGTGGCCCGGGGCGGAGGGAAGCCGTGGGCATGCAGCCCCGGGTGTGGGATCTGGGTACACCGTGAGGACAATCCGCAGGGTGTGTGAGGGTGGGTGTGGCACTAAGGACAGGGATGCTGGCCGAGCAGAGAGGAGCCCCGCTCACAGCTGACCCCAGCTTCTCTCCCTGGGGGCTCCCGGGCCTGAGCCCTTGTTAGCCAAGGAGCCAGATCTACACGAGGCACAGAGATCACAGAACATCACGAACAGGCCCGTAGGGACGACTTGCGCCCTTTGGCTTTAGAGATACGGCCCCTGAGGCCCAGAGAGGCCCACCCGCTCCGGGGTCCCTCCTGCCCCTTCCTCTCCGTCTGCACAGGTGTGGGCTCGAGCCGGGAGGACCGACACACAGCGGGCCTGGGCAGCAGGTGGCGTCCCCACCTGCACCCGTTCCTGTCCCAGCCCCAGACCAGGACGTCCTCTCAACCTGCTCCTGGTGACTCTCTTCCCTCGGGAGTAATGACCAACCTCACCAGTCTCCTAAAACCATGGCTTTGGCCTGACTTTTCAACTTGAATAAAATCACGTGGTATATATTTTCATTCAACATTATTTCATAAGATTCATGTGTGAAGTATGATTGTAGTTTACTTGTTCTCATTGTAACAGGCCTCCCCATAAATACCAAATGCATTAATCCAGTTGGCTGTGAACAGACGCTAGCACTGCTTCCCTCCCTCCCCCCCCAGCCCCTCTCTCTCTCCCCCACCCCCCCACCCCCTCTCTCTTTCTCTGCTATTCTGCCCACTGCTGCTGTAAACAGCTTTGCATATGTTTGGTGAACTATTTCATCCTCACCTGGATTTATAGGACATTACCAATTACAGCTTCATCTCTCTCTTTCGGTAGCACATGGCTTCTGAAATCCATTATTATTTGATGATTTGGCTTTAGCATATGATTCCCCAGAAAAATTATCAGCTACGTTTCATGAAAACAAAAGTTTGTGTCCTTCTCAAAGATGTGATTTCTGCCAACGCTCTGTTCTTACAGATGCTCTGAAAGGTGGCAGATTGCTGTTCTTACATAAGGGTAATTGGCAGCTAAAGAGCATTAAGAAAGATCTGAGTCTCATAATGAGTGATTTAGCTACTCAGGCTTGGCTACAAATTAAAGAGCATGAAAGAGTGGATACTATTATTCTGAAGGGAGATGCTGCTAGAAATAACAGAGATAATGTGATGATAAAAAACACATAATAATAAAAATAATGCAAGCTATAATTTATTGAAGTAACTAGCATAGCATACTGGTTAAAAGAATGGGATCTGGACCCAAACTGCTTGGTTAGAATCTCAACTTTGTCACTTTCTAGCTACATGAATGCATCTGCCTCAGTTCTGTCATCTGTCAAGTAGGAAGAACAATAGTACCTATTTCAGAAAGCGTTGCTTAAATGTGGTAGTGTGTGTAAAGGGCTGAAAGCTATGTTTGAATTACAGTAAATATTCAGGTATTAAGAGTTAATATTGTCATCATTTTGAGCATGTATACACATTATTTCTAATTCTTTTTATAACCTCTCAAGATAGCAATACCCATTTCTAAACCAACATGAAGTGCTTTCTTCTGATGTCATATTTAATTTTCTAGTTTTCTGTGCTTAATGTGGCTTCTTAAGTGTGTATATTGTATCATATGTCATGAACTCAGCTTTTCTGAGTGTCTCTCTTTCCTGGACACTTGCCACCTGTCTTGTCTCAGTGAATCAAGGGCAGACCTAGGTGGGATATTCTCCAGCCCATTTTACAGATCTGGTTGTGAAGGCACATGCACATCGCACAACTTACCCAAGGTTCTGCAGTTTAGTAAGCAGCCAGATTGGTGTGCTCTTTTTTGCAAGCCCTGAGGCTTAATGGAAAAATTAAGTTTTCAGTGGGTTTGGCTATGCTTAGTTCTAACACTCAGTGGGACACCAGGGTCCTCGATCACCATGTCTGGACTACATCAATGTTAAGGCTTTCCCAAACTGTCTGACCAAAGTTTGGTATCTCACCTTGGTGATCTGGAAATGCCATAACTAGTAGAGGAAAAAGAAAGAACCGAAACAAAACAAAAGGGATGCATGTAATGACATGAGTATTTCTGTCTTTTCTTGAAGGAGTTTTAGCTATATTGAAACTTATTTCATTTGTAACTTCGAAATAGCTAATAATAAATGAAGAGGCTCCAGTGCCAGCAAAGGCTGAGTAAATGAGATGCCAGTGTGTCTCCACTAGATGTAACCAAAAACCTCAACAGAATGCACCGAGAAATGCTCTGAGGACTCCAGGAGCAGGTGACAGCAGAAAGATTGGGGTTGCAAATGAGATTGTTGAGCTACTACTGGACTGGCAGCAAGTTTCTTTTTTCCTTTGGTATTTCCTAGCCTGGAATCAAAGACAGCATGAGGCTTTGAGTGTGCACAGACTGTGGGCAGAAAGAACTATAAAAAAAGTCTGTTTCTGGTACAAGCAAAGGGACGGGAGGCCCTTGTGGGGCTGAGAAAGTAGGAGAAAGCCACTCACTTGCTGTCGTCACTACTGTTCTCTCCTAACCTGGACCCCATTTCACTGGTGCACAGATGCAGCAGCGACTGGGAAGACACCTGCAATTCCTAGGGAAGAATGCCTGGGGTCTCCAGAGTGTGAGGGGATCCCTATGATTTTCTTTTCCTCTTACCTTCTTGTTTCTTAGCCCTGCAGACAGATAGAGTCATGACAGAAAGTTTATGATGGAATGGAAAGAGTAAGTTCTGGTTGTGATGTCAGAGGCTCAGAATGAGGACCCCTGATCATGAAAGTTTCAGGCAACCACAGAGGGGAAAGGTCCAAGAAAATGATCTCATAAAGCTGTGTATTAACTTCTGAGCTCATGGAAAACCTGCATCATCAGTGTATACAGCGTACCAAACACTTTGAGAATTGAAGCGTTGACAATTACTCAGGTCCTTGCCTGGCCGCTGAGTGGAGCACATGGCAAAGGTCTGGACAGAAGTGCAGGGGTTCTGAAAGCAGACTTGAGGCTGGACCTGGAGTCACTAGGGGGTGTAGAACTTTGGCCGCCGAATATGGCATGCCAATCGTCTGTTAAAGCATGGAGATCAACAATGTCCATAGGACAAGACTCACAATGTGATATCCAAACTTGCAGTTATAACCCATAACTTCTCATATGATGGAGCAGAAACCTTGACAGCTTGCAAAGAGAAAAAGTCCATTGATCTCAACTGTGAGATGGCATAGATGTTGGAATTATCAGATAATGATTTGGAAGTAGCTACTATTAACATGATCCGATAAGCAAGGTTGAATACTTAAAAACAACTGAAAAGATGAAGGTCTCAGAAGAGTAGATAGAAATATAAAAAGAAAGATAATGGAAAATTTACAAATGAAAAACATAATAGCAATTTTTTTAATCACTGGATGGGCTCAATAGCAAATGAAGATAACAGAGGAAAGAACCATAAATTTGAAGATACATCAATAGGAATTATCAAATATGAAAAGCAAAAGGAAAAAAGAATAAAATAATAAACAGAGCCTCAGGGACCTGTGAGATAAAACCAAAGATCTTACATCAATGTCCTTAACCTCCTAGAGGCAGGGTAGAAAAAGCACGGGGCTTTGGTGGCTGATGCAAAAATGCTAAGAGCACAGACACTGCTATTTCTGGGAGAAGGAGATAGTCTTTTATCTCTAACCAATATTTTTTGGGGTGTTATCGACATCTATGGAATTTTGGGAGGCTACTGTTAGCTTGTAAGAAGAATAAAGTCTCAGATACCCATGGATCTTGAGGTGAAGTGGCTATATTAGTGTTAAACAAAGTATGCTTCAGAACAAAAAAAATTATGGGTAAACAGCATAGTACATAATCACAAAGGTGTTGGTTCACCAAGAAGACATTCCAATTCTAAATGGCTAGGCTCCAAATAACAGAGCCACAAAACACATAAACAAAAACTGATAAAACTTACAGGGAAAATAGGCAGATAATGCAAGTATAGTAGGAGATATCAATATTCTTCTATAATTAATAGAACAGTAGATAAAATATTAGAAAGGATATAGAAGAACTGAAAAACACTATCAATCAGATGGAACTTAATTGTCATTCACAGAATACTTCATATAACAATGGCAACACCAATTATTTTCAAGTGTACATGGAATCTTCACAAAGATAAACCATATCCTAGGCTATAAATTATCCTTAATACACTTAAAATCATATTTCAAGTAACTTGTCTGATTATAATAAACAAGTACAACTTTTAAAAAACTAAGCTAGAAATTAATAACAAAATGAAATCCAGATGTTCTCCAAACATTTGGAAATGGAAAAACACACTTCTGAATAATCCATCAGCCTAAGGGACAGAGCTGGGGAAGGATGTGCCTAGAACCACACAGCCAAAAATATAATCAGTTTTGGTGTATAGAAACTTAAAAATGTATATTGAGAAGCTTAAAGAATGCAAATGTAAATTATCATAAACAAAGAGGCAAAAATACCTGCATTGCTGACAAATTTAGTTTTTGCTAGTAGCTGTACCATCTTGTGTGGGATTTTGTATCTCTGGAGCCCAGTATAAAGATACCAACCTCTGGGAGGTGGCCTCAGGGGCACTTCTCTGAGGGCTGGGGTGCAGCATCAGCCGATAGAAGGGCCTGAGGCCTTAGGGAAATTGAAAAGCACAATGCTAATCATAAAAATATTGGTCCACTGAAGCTCTTATGAAAGCTCCCAGAATTCCCACTGCAAAGACCTTGTTTATATATAGAATAAATAGACCAGAGGCTGGAGACAAGGGAACCCACTGCTTCCTAGCTTATGATCCTGAACTGTTACACAAAACCCCCAAACCTTAGTAACTCTTTCATGGAGTTGTACAGAAGAGGACATTAAATCTAAGTAAAGTGCTTAGAACAGTGCCTGGAACATAGTAAGAACTCAACACCCGTTAGCTGTTATGGTGATATGAATGATGGCCCCTCAAATACGCCCACATCCTTACCTCTGGTTCCTATGGATAATGCTACCTTGCAGGGCAAAAGGGGCTCTGCACATGCAGTTAAGCTAAGGACCCTGAGACTGTCCTGCATGACCAGATTGGCCCAACAGAGGGGCGACGGTCCCTCCAGATAAATAAAGAGTCAGGTGTGAGGGGGTCGGAGAGTTTGAAGGTGCTATGCTTGGCTTGAGGATAAAGCCCTCAGGTGGCCTTTCTCTGCAAGAAATGGCAAGGAAATGGAATTTCCCGCCACCTCCACAAGGCGCACAGCCTGGCTGACACCTTGACCTGAGACCGTTGAGACCCATTTCAGCCTTATGAATGGCAGACTGTAAAATAATAAAAATTTGTGCTGTTTTAAGCCCTGGTTTGTGGAAATTTGTTGCAGTGTCACCAGGAAACTCATACAATCATTTAAAGCAAATAAGGCTCTTTCTAGTTTCATTTCAATTTATGAAATTGCTCCTTTACCACTTTCCAAATACTTTCAAATTCCCTATTATTTTTGTTATAGAAAACAGATGTTTAGAGATCATCACAGGTGCATTCTATGTGGTGGATGGAAACTCATATGTGGAGCTGGTCAAATCCAGATTCAAACCCTGACTCCAGTATGCCCCAGCCCAGCGACAGAGACACATGGCCTGTGTGCCTGTTTCCCCATAACCGGAACAGGGGAGACACGCTTGCCTGCCCATAGGGTTGTTGTTGTGAAAAGTAAGCAAAATATCGTCATGAATCATTTGGCAGAACCTGGCTCTTAGTTAGTGGTTGTTAACGGGAAATAGCGACATTAGTGGTTATCCAACCTCCTCTCTTCCTAGATGAGAAAACAGAAGCCCAGAGAGGCAGGGGGCTGAACAAGTCACACAGCCGATGCCTCGCACATGCAGGACTGGGTCCCACATCTTTTTGTTTGACGACCCCTGCAAGCTCCTGGTGGGGTTGACTTGGGGAGTGTCTTCTTCCTGCTTTCTCCTTTAGGACATGCTGAAGATAAGCAGCAAGGAGGAGGCTATGGATGTTCTCAACATCTCGTGAAAGTCATGGAAAGTCTCATGGAAACTGACATTTCCCCCTTTCAATCTCCTTTACTAAGTGACAAAGCATTCCTTTCAAAGTCCCCTTTCAAATCTCAGAGACCAGCTCCGAGAAAAGCTGCTTCCTTTACACTCGTGAGAATAAAGCTGCTCTCTTTCATTCCCTTCAACTGTCTTCTTCCTAAATAAAATGAGACCCGTGGCAAATGACAGGCTCATAACCCCCCGGAATGGAGTGGCGCTGCCCCAGACCTTTCTCAGGAAAGAGGCAATAACAGCATGACAGCTCCGCCAGAGTGGACTTGGATTCTCTGCCGTTTGCCACCTGGTGGATATTTGCTTTCACTGCAAATCATGTCAAATCCCTGCTCTGAGAGGCGTCTGACTGACAACCTCAGCTCCCTGGCCGTGCTTCCTGCCAGGGAGCAGAGATCTACTGATAGGAGGGCGGCGATAAGTGTACCGCGTTATCCTCACTCTGGAAGAAAAAAGATCTCTGTTCCCAGCAGTTACACGTGTCACGGGTTGTCAGACAGGCCCCAGAGACCCCCCCCGGCACCGCTGTGTTGAAACCTGCCTTTCTCAGGGCTTCAGTGGAAATGCTACCGCTGGTCATTTTTTTCAAAAACTGCTTCACATCCTCCAGTGGTTCCATCGCCTTCAGGGTGTTTGTATTTATTTCCTCAGACAGACGCAAACAAGCCTCCCGACCTCTGTCTGCCCTCATCTTTGACCACCTGTCATACCCCAGCACACGCACCCTCCATCCTAGCCGCGGACACAACCCAGACTCACCTGCTCTGGACTGAGGCTTACAATCCCCCAAATTCATGTGCTGAAGCTCAGGCCCTGGTGGGGGGGCCCTGGGAGGTATGCGGGGCGCTGGTGACGGACTCGTGCCCTGGGAACAGCCGTGGGGGTCCCTCTGCACTCAGCCTTGCGGGGTCCGGCAGCTTGCCCACCTGCAAACCAGGACGGAGGCCCCTGGAACCTAACTGCCGGCTCTGATACGGGCCTTCCTGGTGCCCAGAGCGGCGAGGAGATTTCCCTCACTTAAGGCCCCAGCATCTTCCTGCAATGGCCCCAGACGCCTGAGACGGTGCCTGCACATGCCACGCTCTCCCCCTTCCTTGGCACGACCCGCTTCCTCTTCGCGGGGGGACCTTCCCGTCTGTCTTCAATGTCATCTTCCGTTTAGCTCAGTATGTCCTTCACACGTCATCACTAGACTGAAGAAAAAATGGGGGGGAGATACTTTACATTTGCTTTTTCAGACTAAGTTTTCAAAATTCAATGTGTATTTTATACTTACAGCATATTTTGACTCAGTTAAAATGCAGTTTCTTAGTCATCTGAGCCACATTTCAAATGCTCGATAGCTGCCCGTGGCAGGAGGCTCCCACGTGGGACAGCGGCTCTGTAGGACCCTGGGCAGGGTCCCTGGCACCGTGGGACAAGGATGGTGTTTTGTTGTCCTAAAGCAATTGGCAGTATCGGTCTCAGGGTCACCAGAATGATCACATCAGTTGAACATTTACCAGGCATTTTGGCGGACGGAGAGGCCCCCCGTCTGTGCTGAGCGGCCTGTTGCCCGGCAGCGTTCCCCACCCGAGGTCACGCTCCCCGAGGCCCGGTCCGGGCTTCCCTTCTCTGCATCTCCAGAGCCCCGGCCATTCCCGGCACAGTCGTGCTGATTCCCTAAGTGAATGGGTATGAGTCCCTCTTAATAGGTCTACATAGGTAACGGCCGGAAAAGTGTCCAACTGAATATGATTTGAGTTCGAATCACTGGGGAGAAAATAATTCTGCCTTGCCCTATCTGAAACTCTACCTCAGTCCATTTATCCACGTTTATTGTAAATACACTTTTGGAACTTTATTTTCCAATATATTTTTCAAGACATTTGCTATTTCCCCAGGTGCTTATGGATGGTAACAAACAGCTGGAGGTGAGGTGCTTTGGGATTAGAACATGGAGAGGAGGGACCCAGATATCTTAGAAAGGACAGGACATGCAAAGACAAGCAGCAGTAGGAAAGCAGGGAAAAATAAGTGTTTCTAACATCACGGCTTTGCCCGTCAATAGATCTTCCTCCTGCTCAAGGATGTGGAAAGGCTATTTTGTCAAAATACAGACATAGAGTCCATTAGATCTGAATTCAAATCCAACTTAGTGTATATCTCAAATCCGTGACTGAGGGAAAGTTATTTATTCTGTCTGAGTATCAATTTGCATAACAGAAGGTCGACACAATGTGTATCTCGTAGAGGTACCCATGCCATACTGCACGTGTGGCGCATGCCTTACATGACGCTGAAGTCACAGCAGGAGCTCATCAAATGATACAGTATAAACCCTTCTGCCTGTGCTCAAGGCTGTCCATGGTGTGTCGGCGTCTGTCCAGTATTTTGTCCAACTTCTTGCCGACAGTAGATTCCAGCAACCATTCTTACATGAGCTCCATGCATTGGCCACTGTAACTTTCCACACATGCCACGTCCAGGTCAACAGCATTGTGCAGATGAGTCCCAAGCTTCCCAGCTAACACGGGACTGGATGGATTTTAGCAAAAGCATGTACTTTGGGGTGTTCATTGAGTTTTGGGGTGAAGAAACAGGACATTTCCTTATCGACTGGATTTGGGGAACCATTTACTCTGCCGGCTAAAATGTCTGCCTAAATACATTCACAAGAAGGTAGGTGTGTTTCACACTGACTGGGTCTTCTCTATACTAGGCTCAAAGTTGCTCCATCATCTTTAACAATTCAAGGAGGGAAGCTGGTTAAAAATTATGCTATGTTTCTGATAATACCTTTCAACATCACCTGATTTAATGTCTGAATACACTTGATAGGTGCAGCCTCAGCGTGGGGTCTATCTGTTGCCTGAAAGACGCAGACCACACTCTGTGGAACTCGGACATCAACTTGCAGGAAGAAAATGTCTCAGAGCTTGAATTACAGCTGCTGGATGTAAGGCCGAAACGTGGGGATCCTGCAGGCCAGGCTTTTTTATTAAGAAATCTGCTAGTGGGGTTTGGCTTGGCCTGAGCTTGAGCTCAGAGCTCATAATATCCTGTTCCACCTCAAAATCAAATACAAGTCAATCAAAACTTATTTCGGGCCTGTGCTGTGCGCACCTGCTAGGCAGGCACGAGGGGATGCAGTTAAGTGTAATAACGTGTCTGCCAGGCCGCCTCCATCTCCACCGCACAGCTGGGAAGACGGCTCCACGCACGGTGTCTCTCTAGCCCCATGTGGGGCACTTGCCTCCTCGGGGCTGTGCACCCCAGCTGTGGGCACCACCATGTGAAATGAGGCTCTTTATTTCCCACCACCAGTTATAGTAATTAAATCAATAGTCCACTAGCAACACCGGTTTCCTAACTTCCATAGGATTTTGGCTACTACTGTCATTAGAAAAATACATTTTCAGGATTTACTGAAAGAATTTTCTAGCTTCTGATTTAATATTTCAGTGCCTTTAAGAACATCTTACAAATAGACAAATAAAACAGATGAGGAAATAATCAGTTGGGTCACACAATCTCTCTTAAAGTGTTCTGAGTTCACACAAAAAGAGATATCTACTCCCCAAACTCCAGCACATACATGTAAACACAACACCCACACACACACTCACACATTCAGAGAAATGTATGTGGAAACCCTACATGTGAGACAGTGTGGCAGTACTGGATTCATCTCTAGAAAGCGTCCCACGTCTCCTAAGTGAGCTGTTTTTATGCCAGTCCTTCCTTGGTATTATATCCTTGGTCTGTCAAAAACATCCCATTTAATATATTATTTGTTTTAGTGTAAATCTACAGAAACTCTAGGTTTTTGAGAACAGGGTTGTGTGTTATTCAGCTGAAGTTTCCCTCAGCACCTCATCCAGTATTTGGCATATAGGTTGTGCTCAAGAAATATAAGTAAAAACGTTAAGTTAAAAACACTGAGGTTGAGTAGATATTAGAGACATTAATCGCTCACAAAATTTTGAGCATGAGAGAATAGCCGTGGAGTAATGTTAGAAAGGTTTCTAGAAGCCCATGACAATAGTTTAGCTATTTAATATTGGTGAGGGATTATATTTATCCATTTTCAGTTTCAATGGCACCTGAGCTGTTTCTAAGTCCTAATTCATTCATTCACTCAAGCTCACATGGTCTGTTCCATAGCCCATCTCACAGTGAATCTTTGGGTTACATAGAGTAAATCTTTAAGGAATGTGCAATGTGACAATTCTATCTGCTAGACAAAGATGTGCTAATATAAGTGAATTCCTATAAAAGGCAAAGAATAAAAAGTGTTCTTTTCAGTGGGCAGGTGAACACATAAGGCTCAGGGATTTTAAGTAAGAAGTCATGTATCTGAAGGTCAGTCTGGCATTCACACCCAAGAACGTCCCACCCACCAGGAAGCTCTTTGTTTTTTCTCTGCACCATAGTCTTCAGAAACAGGGAGTCTCGGGCAGGTGCAGGGCGGGGGCTGTGTGTGGTGGGAACATGCCCTTCCCACGAGGAGGGGCGTGAGAGCAAGCCCCGCGTGGGCTCAGGTGCCATGCATCAGGAGTCTACTTATTGACCACTGTGCACAGGACCCCACCCGAGCAGCCAATTTAGGCGCCAACGCAGTTAAAAATAGGCTCTCTAGACATTTTCCTTTGCTCTTGCTTCAGGAGCTGACCACATTACCTCGCCTCACCCCCAATTAGTTTTTGATTCAAAAGCACTTTGGCCATCAGCCTATTTCTAGAACTCCGGAATCAAACTTCAGACCTGGCCAGAGCCAATTCCAGAAGCAGCAGCCTATGCGGAATGATGAGGCGTGGAGGGCCCGCAGCGGGGAGAGGGGCCATCTGAGGCATCCTGCCCAGCCGCCTGCATTAGTATGGAGGCCACCTGCCTTCCCGGGCCTGCTCCGACCTGCCTGCGGAGAGGAGCTCTCTGAGGACGGGGCGCCCCTCCTCCCTGCCGGGGCGGCCTCTGCAGAGGCATCTCGGGGACTGAAAGGCGGCGTCTCCCAGCAGGACCCTGCAGAGCTCCAACCCCCCACTCACACGAAGAGCCCGGCCTCCTGGCCCTCTCCTCTTCTGAATCCCTCATTAATGAGGGCATTTAATCTGTCAGCCTAGTTCTGTTCTGTTTTCCATTAAAACACTCCCTTTATTAGAGGCACAAGCAATTGATTTAATTAAAAGGTTAACACCAGAGCAATCTAATCTTTACTCCCCACCCTCCTCCTCTGATTTATCTGGGGTTGTAGCATATATTAGAACTCACAGGCGAGGAAAAGGGGAAAAGCATCAGGCTGGCTTTATAACAAGATAAATCAAAGGACAGCTGGGGAGGGCTGAGCGCAGTGAAAACACGCTGCATTTTGAATTGAGATGTTCAGATTTTTAACTCAGCAAGACCCTCATCACTAGATTATTTGGGGCAAGTCCTTTCCATTTTCTAGGGCATTTCTTCTGTTCTTGTCAATGACTGGGGTTTCCCAAGTTTGCCTAATTACACGAGATTCTTGTCAAAAATACAGGCTTCCAGGACCCACTCCAGGTGAACCAAACCTGCATCTTCAAAGATGAAGAGGTCACCAGGTGTTGCTTATGACTGGACATGTTCAGAACTCTGAGCAAGTTGGCTGTGCAGTCCTGTCCAGCTCTGACCCAATACCCACATCTGGATTCAAAGGCTTCCTTATCTTTGGGTTATAAATAGAAATAAAGTTATGGGGTCAGGATTTTCCCAAAACTCCTTTGAGGGCGCTGAAAGAGTGAGGACGCTCACCCAGGTCAGAGCAGCCCTAGGAGGATTCAGAAGCCAGAAAAGCCTATTTTCTCTCTTGTCCAAATTGTCCTTTGGACAGAGAACAGCAGGGACTCTGTCTCTGATTCTCTCCCCTTTCCTGGGATATGGCTGGCCCGGCGCCGGACCCTGTCTCGTGTAGACAGACTGCTCGTCACGTCTGCTCAAAGCACGGGTGCCCTGTTCTCCCAGGCATCTCTCCTGTTCTGTTCCCTACATGACTATTCTCAACTCTGTCTCACTGGACAGTGCCTGAGAGCCAATCAATAGGAATGTGTTAATAACTGATTTGAACATAAATGTATTTCCTCAGGCAAAGTATTTGCATTTTAACTACAGATACCACATAAACTTGAAAGAACTACTCTCTTTTGGAATTTTGAACAACATGCACAGTCTAGTACAGAGATATTGGGGGATGCTAGGTGGCTTCTGACCCACTAAATCGTATCAGACCAAGGGGAAGAAAGTGCATTAATGGGCTTTGTTTTTTAACACTTCGATGTATATAGAAGATTTACCTACCTGGCTAAAAATCTCTCTGCCTCAACCACAGGAAAAGGAAATTTGAAAACTTAATCAAAAATCCATTTAGCCCTTTCTGATGTTACCAATCAAGTCATTCTTTTCCCCAGTTAGGAGCACCCTTGCCTCTCAGCTTTTACCGACAATGAGGCCTGATTTCCCCCAGTGCAAATCTAAGAGTAAATTAGAACCTTACAAAATACTTGCATCCTTGAAAGGTTTGGGAAGGAAATATGATTGTAAGTGTCAAAACCACAGGAAACTGCGTTTGAAAATAATGTAGCACACCTCTTTTCTATAAAGCTAAGTGGACACACTTGATTTTTAAAATAATGTTTGCAACATTAAAACCAAATGCCTGAGGATTTCCCTGAGTGCAGAACAGACAACAACTGGAGGATAATGTTACCGGAAGAAAAACACTGAAAGGGAAATATTTCCATCAGTAATTCAGCTTACTCAGTGCAAATAAACCTGAATAGGAAGGCCGAGCAGTTTTGGGGTAGGGTCTCTGGTTCTGTGAAGAGACACAGGAAGGCCAGCACCCAGGGTCCCCACGTGGACTTCCTGGCCAGTGGTGGTGGTCCTGCCGCCTTTCAGTTCTGAGTCTTTGGGCAAGTGGATTAATCCCCTGTGCCTTAGTTTCTCCAAGTAAAAGTACTGAAATTTTACCTACTGAAGAGGTTTCTGTGAAAAGCACTTGAGATCATGAATACGAGCTTAGAATGGTGCCCTGGCATCCAGTTTTCACGTAATGTTAGTGGTAAGTGTCGTAATTGTTACCCGAAAGGGTTCTTACCCAGAAGGCTTATTAACTGCAGACAATCTGCAACTACAAGTCCTTACTTCTCACTGCTGTGGTCCAGATCATAGCCAACTTCCTTGTAAGTTGCTGAATAGTAAAGGCGGCCTCAGCCCCCCTTTCCACCCTAAGCATCAGACCCGCCAGAGGCTTGCCCCAAGCCACCTGCTCCAGGCTTCTCCTCACCTTAGCCTCCACCCAGGCTGGCAGGACACTTCCTGAGCCTCCTGCACCATTGCCCTGCAAGGTGAGGGGAGGCGCCCCACGGTGGGCAAGAAGTCCCTGGCTCCTCGCCCACCACACCTGCTCTCAGTGAGAGGGACAGATACTTTCATCAGTGGTACAGGTGTGACTTTCCCTCTCTGTGTGTACATTTTAATTAATTCCCTATTGCTTCTAATATGAGCAAACTACTGTGTCCCTTGATAAGTCAATAACTATTTATTGAGAGCCAGCTTTACGGCGAGCACCACCCTGGGGGCTAGAGACACACTGAGGAGAAAGATAAATGGGGTTCTTGCTCATGTAGCCCTTATGGTCTTGATATATATATATTACAATAGATTAAACAATTAAAATTATAAATACCATGGAAAGAAAGTAGTAGGAAAGGAGGCTGGGAAAGGATGTATAAATGGGACACATGGAACATGAGTGGCAGTTAAATTAATAAAAAGGAAAGGCACTCCATTCAGAAGAGAGGGCCCCTGAGAAGGAGGGTGAACAAGTAGAAGCACAGTGGGTGGGGGAGCGGGGGGTGGGCACACAGATCGCAAAGAGAAGCAGGGCCAGCTGCCTTCTAGACTGGGGACTGGGTTCAAGGTTTGAATATTTTTTGAAAGCAATGGAAAATCGTTGAAAAGTTTTTACTGGAGTGATTAAAAGTTCAGAATTATTTTTAAGAGGTCGCTTTGGTGCAATATAAAGAAGTGTCTGGCAAGACGACAGGTGCAAGTGAGTTTCCAGGAGGCTACTTAAGCAGAACATGTAAAATATCACGGTGGGTCAGGCTAAGCGGTATAGGACATGAAAAAGTCAGTAGTCTCTGACAATATACAGGGATTAGAACTGATGAGATGTGTGTGAGGAAGTGACAGAGGGAAGGAAGGTGGCGTTCCCTGCAGTGGACAGCCTCAGAGCGGGTCGCTGGGGCACGCGGAGCTGCAGGGCTCGCTAGGGCATCTCAGAGGAGGCGCCAGGAAGGTGGCTGGTCGCATGGACCTGGAGCTCAGGGCCGTGGTCTTGGCTTAGCATATAATTTTCAGCATTGAAACCATGGGAGTTCAAGAGTTCACGTAGGGAAAGATCATACAGTGAAAAAATAAAACAAGCTAAGACTGAACCTTGAGGAATCCCAAACTCAAAGACTCAACAGAAGAAAGTAAACTATACAGACACTGTCAGGGAGGCAGAAGACAGTGGATAAGCTGAAGACGCTGAGAAGGAAGAATGCTTCGAAGTGAGGAGATGGTACCGTGGGAGGTGCTCCCAAGAGGCCACGGGTGCTGAGCGGCGGCCGCGCCGAATGGTTCTCCCAAGTGGGGTCGCTGGTGACCACGCCCAGCGCCACTGTGGTGGCCGTCGCGACGGGCCGGGGACTGGGGGGTGGAGAGACCTAGATGGTAAAGGCAGGGGTTTTCCACATTCTCTGAAGAAGAGAACAAGTGTGACAGTTCGATGGAGAATCGAGGTCAAGATAATGCATGTGTAAGATTGTCCGTTTAAAAGATGAAAGAGAAGTTCTAGAATAAAGGGAAAGGAAAGAGGTTAATTTGTATCTCAGAAACCCTGGGGAAGTTTAATGAACTGGAGAAGTGGATCTTTAGCTTTAAACTGGGGAGAAAGATATCCTCAAATCCTCCAGCTAACCAGGAGGTGAGAGGATGGAGGGATACATGAAAGTCCTACTAAAATTCACACCATCCCCAGGTTCTCCACTCTCAGTTCCACTACGGTGGTTGAGGGAGCGTGCAGCACATGGCTGTCTGTCCTCCTCCTTGGCCTCTGACATGCGATGACCTGTCTAGAAGCAGCAAAGAGACAGCGCGCCTGAGACCCCAGAGTCTGACCCTGATGCTCTGGTTGGGGGTGTTCTGTGTTGTTTCATTTAATGGAGAATTGGGTGTGGTCTCTTCTGGAAAAGAGCAGCAAGGGAAAGAATTTCTGAAAGCAACACCCTCTATTTCCTAATCCTTGTGCCAGGAATTCTCTATAACATTCAGAATGGGCTAGGTTTATGTTACAAAAGCAGACAACCCCAAAAGTTTATTTCTTGCTTTTGGCATGTGTCTACTTCAGGTTGTAAGTGAGAAAGAAGTCCCAGGAACAACCTGCTGTTTTAGAGCTACACGATTTTAAACAACAGCCCCTTCATCTATGGGGTAGGGGAGAGATAAGGCTGAAACAGTTGTATGTCGGCTGTGCATGCTTGCATCCAGAAGGGAAACCTGCTATTCCTCCCACAGCAAAGGTGGTCACAGCACGGTGTTTCCCTGCCTAACTAGAGGTCAGCTGGGGCAGATGGGGACCCAGAAAACCCTGGTGAGCAACACTGCTGGCCCCACACTCCTCTCCCTTGGCCACTGAACATTTCTTTCTCTTTTTCCCACACAGGTAATATGTTCTCCCCAGAGAGTGAGACAACCCACAGTGTCATCTATCCAGGATATTAAGTTCAAAGTCTGAGATCTGGGGATGATGTTCTGCAGGGTTTGTTTTGTTTTTTACTGGTTCCAAAGATAACTCAGTTTAGACTGCAGACCTAAGAATCAAAAGACAAATCCCATCCACCAACCAAGCTCAAATCATAATATGGACCAGAGACAGGATGGCCCCAGTCAGCACTCATCTCATTCAGAAAGGAAGCAAATGAGACAGGCCACAGACGTGGACCCATGGGCACCTGAGCTCTCATTGGGCAAATACTGGGAAGGCTTCCTGCTCTGGGCCAGAGAGCATTTGTAGACAAAACCTGATTCTGTGTCCAGAACTCTGGGCCCCTAGTTCAACCCTCTGGAGTGTTCTTGCTCTTCCATTATCCTTCTTGGACACATCTGAAGTTGGTATAGAAACCTTTCTTGGGAGCTATGTAGCTCTGAGAGAAAATTGAAAGTCCTAAAAGTCTCCAAAAATCTATGATTTAGCTCAGGTTCTTTGCAATGCAATTCTCTCAGTAAATGAGTAGGTTTCTTGTCTATCTAATATCAACCAGTTTAAAGTCAGTGTCAATACTTGCTTTCTTTTCTTCCTCCCCCGTTTCCACTTGAAGAGGATATCCTGAGACTAAAGATGGTCCATTGAAAAGCTGAAGCTCTGACCATCCTGGCCAGCCAGCTAATCAATGGGAAGAGTGTGCTGTGGGACACTCCCCCCTCAGCGTTGCCCTGCAGGACCTTTCTCACTTGAGGAGTCTGACAGCAGCTGTGAATGCCATACCTGTCTGATACTTGCTGAGAAGTTGAGTCCAAATTACTTCTGTCTTTCAAAGATATCTCAATTTAATTTCCTGGTCTTTACTATCTCAAAGACATCTGCTCTTCCGGATACTTCTGGAATCCTCTGTTCTCTTTCCTTCCTGCTGTCACCTGACCAATGTTTTCCTGAGCTTTTGTCTTCCTTGTAACACCTTCCCAGATGCACTCAGTAAATAAGAGTTCCCTCTGGTGTTTATTAGCTCATAGAACAGTCATTAAAAAGGCCTCTTAACTTTTCTCCTAGCAAAAATCCCTCCTATTGTAATGCAGCTTCTATTTCCCTACCAGGCACAATTCTGATCCCAATTACTTTTTTAAAAAAGTATCTTCATATGTAACAGGAAGAGTATTTGTGTCTGAGTACTCACTCTATGCCAGACACATTTTCATGAGTTATCCCATGTAATTCTTACAGCAAAAAAATCCATAATCACCCCATTCCATGCACACTTGGTGAAGGTAAGCAACTTTTTTCCCCATCAGGTGGTATTAATTGGCAGAGCTAACCTCTCGGCTGTGGACGGCCTTGATTGCACACCGTTACGTCTCATTCCCTCCCACTCTAACCCATGAAGGAGTTCAAATGATGGATGCAATCTGTAAACTAAGCAATTACACCAGTCTGAGACCTGTGAATGGCTCAGATTTTGCACACCACAGATAACGTCTGCAGAATTAAAATGTCTGAGTCCCAGGCACCTTGATGTCCTTAAGAAGTCACTGCAATTTAACACATCTTCTAGATATATTTAGAATGTCAAATTGCAACCTTTTTTTTTTTTCACTAACATTTTTTTCATTTTCTCCTAAATAGAAATCTGGCAAGGATAAGTGTGGGTGAAATGAGGGGAACCTCTTTCGAGTGCAAAAATGACAAGGACACCTCGTCTCCAGCTTGGGGACCACTTTATCAAAAGACTTAATTTAAGGACCTGGTAGAAAGAGCACTTGGATTTTTTTTTTAATACATCAATTTTGTCTCACTCCTTTTCTCATTTCTTAATTCACACTGTGATACTTTCAGATTTTTTTTTAACAGGCAGTGCTGTTGTTTGGAGGTTCAGTTCACACTCTCTCTTTTCCAGTTCTTTTACACTTCCAGAAAAATATTGCTTAAAACTGTCATTATATGCCTTAGCTCTTATTGTGCTCCATCTTGTCTTCTGAATTTTAATTCCTTACTAGCTAACTTTCTTAAGAAGGAATAGTCTTAAATAAAAATAAAAATATATCCATTAAACTGTGCTTACAGTGTCTTAAATATAGGAGGCACATGTGATGTTTATAAATAGAACAAATGAAATAATATGAGCTCATTATTTTAGTGATCATACCATTCAACCATTCAGTCTTTTTTTTTGTTGCAACTAGTGACACTTGGTCTTTTCAGATTTTTAAAAGATTATTTTCCAGTTTAAAAATAATACATAATTATAGACAATGGGGAAAATTCAGAAAACTAGAAAATCCCATCACCAGAAGATAAATATTTTCTTATTTTTCTCAAGTTCATATATTACATACAGCTGTTCACATATACTGTGCATATAAAGTATCTTGATTTTCTTAACAATACAAAGGCATTTCTAATATCTTTGTAAATATTATAAATAAATACTGTGTTCCAATCTATCAGGCCTAAATTTATTTAATCAATCTGCTGTGGTGAAGCATTTCTCTGCCTTTTATATTCTTTGGGGACAAATACAACTCTGCCATGGACATCTTTCTAGTTCTATTTTCTTGGAACAGGACCCCAAATTCGGGATTGCTGGGTCAAAGTTCAGTGAAGTTTTCAAGACTCCAAATACACCTTATGAGGTTGTTTTCCAAAATGATCGTACAATTATTGAATTTCAAAAGCAAATGACTGGTGATCATCTCCCTCCAAAAATGACAGGATTGATTAGAGCAAAGAACATCTCTCACTGATAATGAGTTTATATTAAGCATCGCTTTATGTATTTAGCGCTTCATCAACGCTGGTATTTTTAAGTGTTTACAGGTACAATATTTCATTCAGGAAGCCTTGCAAAAAAGGTGGGATAGCTATTACTAAATTCTTTTACAGGTGGAGTATTTGAGGCCAATGACAGTCAAATAAATTGCCTAAGGTCATCAGTGGAGGAGCTGAGACTCTAGGTCACATCCGGCTCCCCTCAGCTGGTCTTGTCCTTCTGTCCTTGCCCACTTAGGCTTGTCTGAACGGTGAACCCCTCTGTACACTCGTGCAGACAGATTGGTGCCCCTACAGCACTGACGCAGGCCCAGGGCCCTGGTTACCTGCATGTCTTCTGGAAAACCCCCACTGTGATGGGTCCTTTCAGAATATGACTGGAGCCACATTGAGGTAAGTATTGCTAAAAGCTGAGATAACCCTTTAAATGAAGGTGTCATCCCTTCATTTTATAGAAGAAGAGAACTGAGGCAGGGATATGGGACAGATTCATGGTCCCCAGAAAAGCGGTTCATGCACATCACAGCTGTCAAGACAGGAAGTGTGCGAAGGCGGAATCGCTCAGGCCCTCGGGTGCGCCTGCCTGGCGCTCAGCGGAAAGCCAGCCCTATTGGTTGTCTCGGTTTTCCTCCCTCCCTTTCTGTCTCCCTTGGCCACGCACTGTTAGGGTGAGATTCTTCATCAGAAACGCATAATGAAATCT
This sequence comes from Manis pentadactyla, assembly GCF_030020395.1. NCBI lineage: Eukaryota > Metazoa > Chordata > Mammalia > Pholidota > Manidae > Manis > Manis pentadactyla. The sequence goes on from NC_080026.1 coordinate 1,297,896, forward strand.
CATTCCAGCTCTCACTTCTCACAAGAGTTTATCTAATTTTCAGATTGATTTTATGTCATTAATAATGTTAATTAGAATGCTAACGTTTTAATTAATTTAGTCATCAGTGGTTTTCTTCTGTTCTCCAATGTCCATTGCTACATTTTGAAATTATCTGCTTAAACCATCAGTGGATGTAACAACACTCAAGAAAATGTTCTAAAAGGCAAGTCCTGCAGCGTTTTCATTCTAGCGTATCTGTTTAAATGTTTGCATATTCCATTATATGATTTGTCCATATCTAGATAGAATACACAGATGTTCATTAAATTTTGAATCCACATCGCACGCTAATTTCCCCTTAGTATGCTATGCAATTTTTAGGTGCACATTTTTTAAGTATGATTTGTTGAGGTTGTGCAAGATTTCATTGTACATATATACAAAGTTTATTTGCCAACCTATCATGCTGAATAGGCAGACTATATATTTTCACTCTTAAAAAGAAAGCTGCAGCAAGCATCCTTGTGCGTTTTCATGATTCCATGTTTGGGAAAACTTTCTTATAAAAAGTTCTACACTAGAGAATCATCCAGAGCAAAAAATAAGCATTTGGCAGTCCTAAGGCATGTGTTACAATCACCTTCCCAGAGGATGAGTTATTTCCACAGATTCTCAGAGAGATGGCTGGAGGTGGGGACCAGGTTAATCCACTTTATTGTATTTTAAAGTTGTGAGCTTCCTAGCATCAGAGTAATGTTGATTGAGCTCTGACCAACACCCAAGCCCAGAAGTGGTTTGGGGGAATCAGGACAGCGTGTGCTTGTTCTCCTCAGGAGGTTCTTAAGGAGGGCAGGTGAGCCAATATTCCATCTCCTTTTTCCAGGTGTAGATGCCAAAGTGGGAAAGAATCAAGTAGACCAGAGCTGTCAGTCTACACCAAGCCTCACAGACATCCCTGGTTCTCTCCCATCCCCGCTCACCCTAGACTTTCTCCAAGCTGGTTGTGACTCAGAGGAGAAAGCTGTTTCCAACAGTATGTTTCCCTAACCTCTCATGTTCTGAGCAAAATGGGAGGAGAGGATGCCTGATAAGCATGTGACTATCTTCTGAAACCATAGACACCCTCTTTATAAAGATGCTAGGAGCCAGAGCTGACCTCAGATCTTGCCAGTTTGTTCAGGGCTATGCACACGCCGCCGTTCCCTGCAGTCGGTGGTGAAGGAGACCCCCTGTGGATAGGGTCCCACTCACAAGACCCTTTAACGTTTCTATATCCAGTCTCTTTACAATTCCATGAATGTGTTAAGTCTCACAGGGCTTTAGGGACAGGAAGTGTTTTATGAGTTCTTATATTAAAGATCATGTGCTGAGTCACTTCTGGTCAAAAGAATGTTTTATGTAGATGTAAACAAAGTGAAAAGATCTATACATTATTCTTTCATTAGAGTTTAAAATCTCATCAAAATAGTGACTTGGTTGTTGGCAGAATTGTTCTCATCTTTGGCCAGTATTTCTACCTCTGATGCTTTAGGACTTTAAGAAGTTGGGGGAAACATGGCTGGGATTAGCTTGTTTTCTGGATAACTTGCTCATTAGGTCAGCAGCTCTTTTCTTTTCTCAGCTAAAACATCCATAAGCATGTTTGAAAGGGAGGAAACCAAAAATGTAATTGCACATAATTAGATGTTAGGGTATTTTTCTTCCATTTCTGTAAAAAAGGCCACTGGAATTGGATAGGGATTGACTTGAATTTGTAGATTGCTTTGAATAGTGCCTGAAAAGGGGTTAATTTCCAAAATATATAGGGAATTCCTACACTCCATAGCAAAAAAATCTAATAGCCCAGCTTTTAAAACAAGCTAAAGACCTGCTAGACATTTCTCTAAGGAAGACATACAAACGGCCAACAAGTACACGAAAAACTGCTCAGTGTCACTAATCATGAGGGAAAAGCAAATCTAAACCACAATGAGATGTCGTGTCACACCTGTAGGGGGGCTGTTTTCATAAAGAACCCCAAAGACAGTGAGTGTTGATAAGGACATAAACTGGGACCCCTGTGCAGTGTTTGTGGAAATGTCAAATGGTGAAGCCTCTATGGAAATCAGTATGGAGATTCCTCAAAAAACTAAGCAAAGAACTACCCTATGATCTAGCAACCCCGCTTCTGGGTATTTATCCCAAAGGATTTAAATTGAAATCTTGAAGAAATACTAGCACTCCCATGTTCATTGAGGTACTATTCACAATAGCCAAGATGTGGAAATAATGTAAATGTCCATGTATGGATGAATGGATAAAGAAAATGAGATATATCCATACAAGGGGATATTATTCAGCTTGAAAAAAAGCAAGAACCTTGCAAGGTGTGACAATATGGATGAACCTTACAGGACACCCTTAGAGGACATTATAAGTAAAATGAGCCAGTCACACAAGGACAGTGCTACATGATTGAACTTCTATGAGGTACTCAAAACGAACTCCAAGAATGAGACAGTGGATAACAGGGCTGGGAGGAGGGGTAGGTGGGGAGTTGTTGCTCAGTCGGCACTAGTTGTCTGTCACGCAAGATGAATAATTTCTGGAGATCTGCTGTCCAACACTGTGCCTGTGTTTAACACTAGGCTGTATTTTGCTGTGACTACAGATCTTCAAAGTGTTGTTAAAACAGCAGACCTCATGTTGAATGTTCCTACCACAATAATGTAAAAGAAAATTTTATAATTTGAAAGTACTGTCATATCTTATACTCCTGCATTCTAATAGTAATATTTATACTCTTTTCTAAACTTAAACATGAAAATGGTACTTTGGCTGACATTTTGTCTTCTGTGGACATTCTCCTTTCTTACTGACCTGAAATGCGGACTGTATTGACCCATTCGCTGTTCTTCTCGACGTGACTGTATGCAGTCCAGGTGGGTGACGATCATTCTAGGGCACTGCAGCGGTTCAAGTGTCCCCAGCACGTGGCACACAGACTCCCTCCTTGGAGCCTCTGCCTCCTCCTGGAAGTCCCTCTTGCTTCCATAACAGATGAACTTGGTAAGCAGGTGAGCAGATGAACCTCTCAACTCTGGGTTCAAAAAACTAGTCCTGCTGAGATCCGAGAAGGCCGAGTCCATTTGTTCCTGCTTCCGTGTCCTTACTTCATCCAACTTCACATGTTCAGTGGATTCGGTGTCTTCCTTACTGTCTACATGTGGAAACATTATGAAGACAGGGAGAATATAGCTGGTGCAACTGTCATGGGGCCTGGCACCTGGTAGGTGTTCAAAACGTTTGCTGAATCATAAGCTGTCCAAACTGTCTGACTCCTCTTATCCACAGACTAAACCCCACGGAAAAGGCTGTAGAATTGAAAGAGTCCAGAAAGGAAATGTGTGTGATGCTCTATCAGTCTCTTCATGATGTACTGTTGTTCAGAATTAACCCACATGGGCAGAAAAGGCTGTAATTTCATGCCAGGATTATAAGTCTTGAACACAGTAGCCACATAACCTGCATTCCTTAGCTAATCTGAGTAAGGGAATGTGATCTTTTGTGAATTAAACCAACGTTACTAAAGTCTTTAATTTTCTTCTCAGTTACAACACATTATTATGTAATGTTATCATCTTCGCTTGTTTCCCTCTGACACATCTGGTCTGATTTTGCTTTATTTTCTCTTTAAGAGCAGAACAAATGTCATATGGAGTTTTATGCAAATTGTTCAAAGACAGCTGAAATAATTAAAATTTCCCATATGAAAAGCTTGATCAAGATTAAAGTGTTTATACACTTTATTCATGTTCAGTTCTTCCCAAAAATCTAATTGAATTTTCCTCATTCTTATAAATCTAAAATCTCATACTGGTAATTCATAGGCCCAGACTGAATCTAGTTCTCATCTTCATCCCATGAAAAATTGCTAGAAAAATCAAGATGTGGATTTTGAAATCCACTAATCAGGTTTTCTGATAAATAAGGAAAAACATGGAAATAGTTTTATATAGAATTTCAAGAATTTGGCAAGAACATTCCTAAGGAATGACTGGACGTTTCTCCTTTCTCGGTGCTGCTATGGAAAATTGCTTTTCTTATAAAAGTGGCATGTCTCCTCCCTAAACTAGGAAATAGCATCTCACCAAATCAGGAGACTCGCGCACTGCGAGGTATGGGTAGAGTCCGTGAATTCTGAACATTGGAATTTCCTAGAGAAGCATTTGTCTAGTAAATTAAGCACCAAACTTTCAAATTTCAGGACCTACAAATCTGGTCTTCCCCAGTTTCTAATGTTTTTGACCATAATCACTGAGCTACAATTCTTTGCTTTTACTCAAAAGGCCTCTTTAGATAAATTGCATTCTATCTGCCTTTTTCCTGTTACAAATTTTTAAGACAGGCTTTATTATGCCAATTCCTTTTGGCTGTAGTGGAAGCAAATTCTCTTTGGGGGTGAGGTGTCATCATTCAGATTCTGAAACTGCTATTAATGCTTCAGAAATTAAGTCATTGCCCACAGAAAACAAATCACCAAACAAATGTCAAATACCTAGAAAATCTGCATCGGCCACATTCTGCAGCCTCATTTCCCCAGGGAAACAGGATTATCTCTGATAATGACACTAGCTGTGATCTTACTGCCCTGTGAAGATTTGCTGTGGCAAACACAGCACATAGTCTGAAACAGGACTCGCTGGAAGTTGAAGTGTCAGCTTTAATGACACCCAATTATGAATATCAATAACCATTTAATGGGTGCTCCAAGCACTAAGCACTGCATTTCATTTGCTTCACCTCTGATCCTCACAACCATCTTGTTATTTGGGACCGTCCCATTTTGCAGATAAAAATAATTTAAGTCATTTACCCTCTGTGCCATATTCCTGAAGTGAGATGACAATGTAATATGTGCCCAATAGCCTGAACGCCGAATCTCAAATCCATAAACTGATAATTATCTGAGTAAGGTGTCAGGGACACCTGCCAGTGAAGGGAAGTGTGCCTGCCATCTCCTCGTGGCTGCGATGCGTCGAGCAGGAATGAGCCGACGACGCATGCAGCTGTGACAGGGATGCACGTGTCAGTCCCCTCCTTAAAAAAGTAAGAAGTCCCTGCCATGCCTTTTGCTTTCTCCTAAAATAAGTATCAAATGTAAAAGTTTTCCTATAGTCTGACTCTCAGCTAAATCACCTTCCCACTGGGGGCCACTACATCGGCATCCCCTTGACTACAGTTCCTTCATTCCGGCCGTTCTGTGCCCCCCACCCATGCTCCAGGAACAGCCCATCCTCCCCACCATCTCTCTCAGCTCACCACGGAGGTACTTGCCCCAGGAACACATCCCAGCCCAAGAGGAGCTCAAGTCCTCTTCCAGGAGTGCGTCTCCAGTGCCTCGGATTTGTTTTTCCTGACGTGGAACACAATTGTAAACAGCTGTAGGATGGGAAGAAAGCAGAGCTTTTACAACTTAGGGTGGGGTTATGTCCCCGTAAACCACAAGTTGAAAATGTCATAAATATATTTCATATCCCTAACCCACCTTATCAGAGCTTAGCCTAGCCCACCTTATACATGCTCAGAACACTTACATTAGCCTACAGTTGGGCAAAATCATCTCACACAAAGCCAATTTTATAATAAAGTGTTGACTTCCTCATGCAATTTACTGAATCCTGTGCTGAAAGTGAAAACCAGAACTGCCATATGGGTGCTGAATGGTGGACAATGTACTAGGTGTCTGTCCTGGTGACCACGTGGCTGACTGGGAGCTGTGCTCACTGCCCTGCCCAGCCTCACAAGAAAGGGTGATACCACATATAAATGGCCCAGAAAAATATCAAAATTAAAAAATTCCAAAATACGGTTACTACTAAACATGTATCACTTTCCTACCATCATAAGGTAAAGAAACCAAGTCAAACTTGGTGAGTCGGGACGTGTGGGCATCATATCTGAGTGTTCAAGGGCCTCCCGGGCTGCTCTTCTCCGCCTGCCCACTTCTGGACCTTCGCTTGCATTGATCCAGGTGTCAGGTGAGTCAGAGAACTCAAGGAACTGTGGGGTGGTCTGGCCAAAGAGAGGGATCCATGAGAGAGGGGGGGAAATAAATCAGTAAGCTGGTCAAATGTGAAGGAAATGCCAAAAGTAAAAGGTATACAGGAGTCTTTAATGCCACTTTTGCAATTTTTTCTATAAGTTTGAGTGTTTTCCACAACAAATATTAAAATGTAAGCATGCATGAAAAGTGCAGTCAATAAACAGGAGTTGGTTGGAAGACAATCAGAATTGTTCAACAACATTCAAAGATCGAACAAATGAGAACCATTCAATGATATTTTATGTTTTCAGGGGTAGTGAAATGTGTAATAATGTGAAGACCCAAAGTCAGCTCATCTAGCGTCCTTGATGTTAACCATTCTGATTAGCAGCAGTGAATCTACATATCCAGTCTGTGCCTTCCAAGACTGGAGAGATTATTTAGGAAATCAACTTATCCCATGGATTCTAGCATATCAAAGGGTCTTAATAAAAGCACTGTAAGTGGGTGAGTGGGCCATGCTGTGTCCTGTTACTACTCCTGTGCCTTTAGTCTGCGTCTGAGCAGCAGGTAGCAGGGGGTCAGTGAGGGGCTATCCAGTAGATAATCTAGGCTTTGCAGTTCACACAGCTCCTGTGGGGACTTCTCAGCTCCACAGCTCTGATGCACGGGCAGCCATAGACACCATGTATGCAAATTAGCATGGCTGCATCAAAAAATAGCAAGGAGAACTGTATGGACACTGACATTTGAATTTCATGTAGTTTGCATGTATCACGATATATTAGTCTTTGATTCTTTTCAGCAATTAGAGAAGGTAGAAAACATTCATAGCTGTGTACTCCTCACACACAACAGCAGACTTGATTCAACCTATTGGCCATGGTTTTCCAACCTCTTGTCTGTATTATTATTGTTTGCTCTTTTATATCAATCGTCTTTCTTAAGGTTGTAAGATGATCCAGAGCAGGCGTAGCATCTAGTTATACATTAGCTGACTCATCGCAGGTCCCGAATAGAGATCTCGCGTGAACGGCACCAGAACACATCCCACCTAATGAGCTCACATAACTAGCTCTCACTGCGAACTTTTCTATTTAAAAATTTTTTAATTTAAATTTTCTTGTCATATTTACATATAATTTTGACTTTTTGACTTCATAACATTTCTTTTATGCTGAAACAAAGGGAAAAGTGTATTTATCATAGAGAAAATTTCCCTGACACTCAAAGGCATTTCATCTTCAGCACTATCTCACCATCTTCTTAAGAATCACAGATCAGTCCTAACTGAGCTGGTACCTATTGGCAGTGACCCACACAGGGCTAGGACAGAGAAGGTACTTACTAGATAGTGACTGAAGTGACTTATAAAGACCATGGAAATGAAGATGGAGCTGTAAAGAAAAAGTATAGAGTCAAAATGTCTCTATCATGCTATAAAAAAACCTGAAAATATTTTTATCTAAATCGTACAGCTTCAAATAATTAAAAACACTAAGTTTTCCATTGGAATAGGTAGGTGGCACATTTAATTTTTAATAAAAATGGAAACAAGATAATGGATTTGATTCATATGTTGGATTATGAATTTTTATTATTCTGGTCTAGCATGATTTCTTACTAGACACAATGTCAGGGATGTAAGGAAGAATTCAAAGTAAGTTATCAACAGATTTGTTTCTCTGTTTTGTCACCTTCTTTCACTTCTTCCCTCCACTTTCTCCCAAATGAACAATAACTCAGCCCCCCAGCAAGGTTCCCACACTGCTGCTTTCAATCTGCTCCATTTCTCCCCTTCCTGCTAGTCACACACCCCCTGCTGGCCCTAGGCTAACACTCATTCGACCTTATTAAAAATGCAAATAAAAAGCAAATCATAGATTTTTTCCCTGTGTTTTCTGTGCTGATTTAAGGCAGAAGGGTAAAAGGACATAAATGCTAAGGGTTAGGTTACATAATGAAATAATCCTTTGAAATCAACTCTTTCTCCTTTCAAGTAGTTTATCTCCTGAAAAACACACATTTGGCAAATGTTAGTATTTTGTGGGAGTTTTCATGGTAGTGGTTGTCACACACCTTCCATCCCAAGGTCAGCCTTACTGACTTCCAGGTCAGCGGTGCACCCGGAGCTGCAGAGACCCCTGGCACTGGTCATGAGTTCTCTTTCGGAAACTCACTAATAGCAGGGTGACCTCAGAGGCCACTCTTCCCCCAGAGACAGAGCAGGATCACAGTGACCCCGCAGAGGTTCTTTCTCACAGTGGGAATCCCATCAGTGTCGGTCATGTTTGAGCTCAAATGAGCAGGTAAACTTGCCCACGAGTTAGTGGATTTATCTCACACCCGTGCCTGTGGGTGCCCAGCAGTGGCGCGACGAACCGCGAGTCCAGCGTCAGAGCCTCTGCTCTTCCATGGAACACCGTGGGCTTTGAGCCCCGTCACTCACATTCCACGAGTCTCAGCATCCTTGGCTGCCAAATGCAGCTAACAATCCTTGCCTCAGAATTTCACTATGAATTCTGAAAGAGAAAACCAAGTCAAATTGCTACTGCAGTTGATATTTAAAACATGTTCCTTTTTCCTCCAGAGAGCCTGCCCAGCCATGGCTTAAACAATACGGACAGCCATTGCTCTGGAGAAGAAGTGACTTGGTATCATAAGCCCCACGAAGTGTGTCTCTTTGCTTTTCACCGTCCGCTTTGCCCCCCAGTCGGCTATGGCAAAGGTGAACTTCATGCCCCTGTGGGACGCTGCCCCAGCTGTGGGGAAATCTGTGGGGGCAACAGGACCTTACCCACACTCTTCTCCCTTTTCCCAGAGAAGAAAGTCTCTCTTGTGCCTGAGTCTATACTGGTGGGAACTGGGCCACATGGCCAGCACCAGGAGCCATCCTCGCAGGAAGTGGACGATGGAGACAGGCCAGTCACGCCGTGACTCCTCGGTTTCACAGTCAGCAAGAAGCTGGAGACGCTGTGGATCGAGGGACCAAGAATGGTGGCCAGTGTCTTGGGTATCATAGGATCGGTTGTTTCCCATACACACTCACCACCTGTGTCATGCATGCTCTGTCTGCACCTGCAGGTGGTGGGGAGTGTAAGAACCTTGACCCCAGGAGCAGGTCATCTCATCAATGGACCTATTTAACCAAAAGTAAATGGTGGGAATCCCAGCACATGAGTGTTGGTCAATAAATTAATGTTGGTTGGTTGAATTATTGTGGTACTTTTCAGTAATGAATAATGCATATTTCCCATAGAATCGGTAATCTCTTTAGGTATTTGCATGTATTTTTACTCCAGGGATGAATTGGCAAGTGAAATATATGAGAATTCCAGGGGATAGGGGCCAAATAAATTTTCTTCTTTGGGCCAGGATGTAGTATTTATAACCATGTCTGTATAACAAAAATATTTTTACATGTATAATTCTATTCACTAGGTAAAAATACCTAAGCCAGGAATTATCACAATTCATAAATTTACAGTTGTGGAAACTGAATCTCAAAGACACCAAATTATATACCCAAGGTCTGATACCTAGTAAGCTCAGAAATCCTTTCATTAAACCTCTCCAAACAGGCTTCTTCTGACACATGGCGTATATCACAAATGACTTCTCAGGGGTTGTAGGCAGTGCTTCCTTCAGAGAGCCAGAAATAAGTGGAGAAGAATGATCCTTTTTTGACATGTTTCTGGATGTAGCATGGCTGGATTTATGCTAATATAATTATATGGATACTCTGTGGGTGGACTTGCAAAAAATACAGCCACATATTTGAGAAATATAAGGCTAGAAGAATGAACTATCAAGATGTTATCCTAAATTGTATTCCCATGGATTTTCCATCTAATTAACATCTAGATTTCCAAGGTAAATAAGGATAAATACTCTCAAATGGACCTTTTCATATCTACCATTATTCATTCATCAAACATTTCTTGAAAGCTTCCATGTATGCTGAAGACTCAGAGATGCACACTAACTGATAAATTCCTCTTGAGAATCTACTCAAGAGTTAGGAAAATGTATGTGAACAGAAACGTTACACAGTTAACAATGAAGACTGCCAGACAGCGGTGCTGGCTGATTGGACTTGAATGGCAAGTGAAAAGTAGCCGAATGAAAAGCAGCTGTGTACAAGGAAGGACGAGGAGAGGTGTAAATAGCACGGCAGAGTACCAGCTAAGAAACACACATTTCACATAGAGGTACTCCAAGGTTTGCCCTGTTGGCGGGAGAGGGATGATAGAAGATAACATGTTTGGTTGCCAAGGATCACTATTGTGGTGGACAAGTTCGATGCTGAGACAGAAGGAGGTGGGGGGAGGAGTGGGAGAGGTACAAGGGAATTTTTCTGGATGTTTAGCTGAAGTCCATGTGCCTTAATAAAAACGCCCACTCTGTTGCAGGAGTAGAATCTGCCTTCATTATTTATCCTAAGATTTGGCTTTCCTGTGAAGGCGAGTACACTGACTGAACCTGACTTGAATAACAAGCTTCATGGCCCAGGTTGACTCAGATCCCTTCACCCCCAGAGACAACTTCGAGTTTTCCTTCCCAGAGGAAGCAATCTTTGCCCACTTAAAAACTCCTGTCGCGCTTATTACCTAAGCCATTTGGCACTTGGTCACATACCAATTTGTTATCTTAACTTTTTAATGTGTTTCCATCATATTTTCCCAAATCATTTTTAGTTCCATGAGGGAATGATTCCCCCCAACCCCCCCCATCCCCTACACCTACAGGTGTAGCATATCTGGCCATAAACTGGAAGGAGGGGAAGCAAAAAAGAAAATAAAAACATTTTAAACAAGAAATATAAAAAAAAAGAAAACAAACTTTCTGACACGTCAATATTTTTAAGAACTGTTTTGAAGATATGATAGACAGAAGTTTACATCCTTCAGTCATTACAACAAATTATGATATGTGAAATCGAAATGACCAGAAAGAACTGAGACACAAAACAGAGCAGCCTCCAAGGGCCCCTGTAGACTTTGCTCCTATACGTCCCGAGGGTCTGCATGTCTCAGTGACCGACTGGCTTTCTAAAGGCAAAGGCAACAGAATGGAAGGTGTTCATTTCCATGGGGCCACTCTTTCTGCAGATACTGACTGTCAAAATCTGTCTCCTCTTCGGCTCCCACGCCTCTGCACGCCTCCCAGGACGATCGCAAAACCAACGGGACGCTTGTTGACTACTGGAGGGCTGAGACTCCAGCTGATGAATGATTTTCTCCCTCGGGCTCATCAAAGGGAAGGACTTGGGAGACTTCAGGGGAGATGAAACACACCTGAAACTCAGCACTGTGCGCTTCATTCCTTTTTTAAGATCTCAGACACAACGCTGTCTAGAGCAGATGTTCGGATCCATCATGTCAACATGTAGACATTTGAGGATTTCAATCACTCCTTTCCCCTCCGCACTGTCCGTGCATCGTTTCTAAGCCTCTTCAAAGCAAGTGCTCTGGGGATATGAGTTACTTTCACTATCAAGTGAGATGGTGGGGTGGAGGGGGTGACTCAGCTTCTCCTTCAGCATTCCGAAGGTGGATTTATCAAACTGAAAGGTTTACTGAAGGATCTCAATAGGTAAATATCAGTCTGGCTGAAAACCATTTTAATAGTGATTAATATTCTACAGCTAATAAAAACTCGAGGGCAAACATGCCCCAGAAGATGGCATTGTTTACACTGTTCTCTAAGAGGAACAGCTGTTTACCCCTCGCTACATTCAGAGCAGCCATATTCTTACTGAAATGTTAGCAAATCTTAGACAAATGTCTGCTGTTTAAGGCTCAAAGTTGCTGAGAACAGGTGTGTTGGAGAGAGAATAAAAAGCTACAACTGTAAATAGGACTTTAAATTAGGTGCAATTTATATACCATACACTAGGTCTGCATACGGACATCTAAATGCAGAGTTCCAATGTTTACTAATAACTTGAAGATCATTCACAGTTCGGGGGCTTCATGTAACACATTTCCCTGATTGCCTTTCAAGATATATTCCAAGCACATCTTACTGATACAGATACATTCATTTTAAGTCATTCTGCCAGAAAATAAAGCCAACATCTTCCATAATTTTTGAAATATTCTATGTAAATATCTCTGGAGCAGTGTAGGTGGAATGATGCGGTGGAGCTGTGACCTCCGTGAACAAGGCCTGTGTTCTCAGGGAGCCGTTTTCCTGTTTGTAGGAAAAGCCTTCTAGGACTGTTGGGAAGGATGAGGAGCGAGGGGGCAGGATTTTACAGCAGGATTGGCTATAAATACCTCCTAGAGCTGAAGATAAGCATTTCCTACCATCAAGAATTCTACTCCTAAGTACGTATTTGAGAAAAACTAGGACAGGTACATGATTGTACAGTTTATACTGAGGAAAAATAAACCTGGAAATAATCTATAGATCCATAAGGGGAATAATTAATGAATACATTGTGGCATATTCATAAGGTGAAATATAATGCAGCAGTTAAAAGGAAAGTCAGGACTAAAGTATCCAAATGCATAAATTCAAAACATTGAATGCTGAATAAATTGAAAGTGTAAACTCTTATACATTGGTTAAAGACAATCTAAGCAATTCTATACATTGTTTGGGGATGTATCTATGTGTGGTAAAAGTATAAAAAATATATATGGATGAAAAGTATTTACTTGTATGTATGATGTGAGATGAACAGGTAAGCATGCAAAAGGGTCTTCAACTATATTTCTTTCTTTGAAGAATGTCTAAGTGTTAAAGAATACCCAAAGCTGGATAATGGTTCCTATTTTTTCCAAATGCTCTAGGATGACTGAACTGGCCACACTGGTGCTTTTTAAAGTTGGGCTCCTTGAAGCCCACAGCAGGCAGACGCCCCTCATGGTGGCGCCTGTCAGCACAGCAGCTTTGGTATTTTGTGATTCTCCACCTCCTGGGCGTGGCCTTTCTCTTCCATCCATCGGGTTGCACGACCATCTATTAACTAACGATTATTTTTCAGTTAGAAGCTTAGAAACAAGAGGGCCATTTATTTACAAGTGAGAGGACCCTCAGAATCCTTTCCTTTCCAGTAAAATAATGGTGTCACTGGTCCACTTGCCATTGAACTGTTGGGATCCCAAAGACGTGAGCCCAGTGCAGACGACCCCCCCCTCCCCCGAGGTGAACCTCAGGATTCATGCGGGAGCTTCCTGAGCGCCAGCTCGGCCTGAGGACCAGGGCGCGTCAGGGCCTGTAGTGCAAAGTGGGTCTGCCTGTTGGCCACCTCGGGGAAGCAGGGAGGGAAAAGGGGGCACAGCTCCCTCCGAGGTGGCTCTACCCCCATTGTAAGCTTCCCCGGAGAGAGACCAGCAGGCCCCTTCTTTCGTTTGGTTAAGGTTTGGCATCTTTCTGACGGCTTTCCAATAAAACAGAGGAAGCTGATTTACGGCAAAGCAGGGGAGCCCCCAGATGTGAACGAGAAGCCAAGGACAGAAGCGGGGTTTCCAGCAGAGCGCCTCCCCGAGGAAAGCCGACTTACTCTTCCCTCCCTTTGCAACTGAATTCCTCCTGCGGAGCCCTCAGACTTCCCATTCTAGAGGCACCGGCACCTGCCCGGCCTCTCATTCCCACCAGGCCCAGTTTGTGGGACTCTCGCTCCGGCACCGGGGACCCTCCTGGGCTCCGCAGCTGGAGCGCGGAACGCCTGACCGGACCTGCCCGCAGCCCGAGCCCGGAGCCGGGAGGGAGGCGCGGGCGTGGGGCCGGGCCTGTGCGCGCGGGGAGCAGGGGAGCGGGCAGAACGGGGCCGCTCAGTCGGAAGCCCCCGTCCCACACTGGGGGCCGCCATACGGGGGGGCAGGCGCGGGCGGTGCGATGCCCTCATTCAGGAACTCGTGCTCCGTGTCTTCTCCCCCAGCTCGTTGCAAGGCGGCCCCCCGCGAATTCCTCCTGCCAGCTCGTGGTCGCCCGACTCCGGTTAGCAGTCCCCGGCGGCGCTCTCGGCACCCTGCGGTGCCTGCCGGTATCTCCTCCGGTCCCCCAAAGCAGGGCGACGGGGGGGAGGCGGAGGGGGGCTCCCGGCCCCAGGGGCCCGGCGCGGCGCTGGGCTGGAGGTAGACGCCCGCCAGCAGGACCCGCCCAGGCCGCTACCCGAGGAGGCCGGGGGAGGGGAGGGCGCGGGGGGCGGGGCCGCGAGGCCAGGCGGGCGCGGGGAGAAGCGTGCGGGCGGCGGGCGCGGGGAGGCCCGGCCGGGGGAGGAGCGCGGGGCGGGCCTGGCCGGGGGCGGTGCCGCGCGCCCGCCGCCTATAAGGAGCCGCCCGCCGCCCGGAGTCGCGTCCAGCTCCGGCGTCCGACGCGGAGGGAGGTTCCCGCCGAGCCCGGCGCCCGCGGCCGCAGCAGCCGGGTCGGCTTCGCACCTGGGGAAGCTCGCGGGGACGGCGGGCGCGGCTGCGGGGACCGAGGCTCCGGGCGGGACGGGCCGCGGCGCGGGATGGAGTGAGGCGGCGGCGGGCGCCTGCGGAGTCGGCCTTCCGCCGGGGGAACCGCGTCCTCGGGGGCGATGGGTCCCGGGGCGCGGCCGGCCAGCGTCCTCGCCCTGCTGCTCTCCGGCCTGTGGCACCTGGCGCTCGTCGCGACGAGCTGTGAGTACCGGCGCCGGGGACGGGGTCCGCGCTGGGCACCGCGGTGCAGCCCGTGCCCGTCCCAGAAGTTAGCGGGGCCCTGCCGAGCCGGCGCGCCGGGTGTCCGCCCGCCCGCGGCCCCGGAGCTCGGCCGGGTGTTTGCCCCGCTGGCCCCGCCGGCTCCGGAGCGCCCGGCCGGGTGTTTGTCCGGGGGCCGAGCGCGCAGGGAGGGTCCGGCCTCCGCGGCGGGGGCCGCGCTGGTCCGGACGCGGCTGCCGGCTTGTGCGGCGCGCCGGAGCCTGGGGCGCGCGGCCTTCCCGCTCCCGCGGCGGACGGCTCCCGTGGGGGTGTCTCGTAGCCGGTGGGTGTCGGTTCATAGGGTTGCGAGTTTCTGGCCCGAGCGCCGTGGCCCAGGGTGGTCCAGCCACGAGATCCACGGCTGTCCGTGTTTCGGGAGGACGCTCCGATGCGCACCCCCACCCCCCGAAATCCGCCTGCCGAGACACACGGGGGATGTGCCCTCTGCCCGGTCGTCCAAGCCCTGGGCTCGGCACGGACAGGGCATTTAATTTAGAGGCAGGAAGGCTGGACACCTGGGGGTCCGCCACCTGCACTGGGATTTGAGGAGTCCGGTTCGTCAAACTTGAATCCATCGCAGGAGCCATCCGAGCTTCAAGCTCAGCTGCTCGGCTTTCTCTCTAGGCAGGGAAATGGAAGTTTTTTTCCAGCCCTGGAAACTCCCAAATGAGAAAGGATGCCATTAAGCCATCTGTGTTGTTTCCAGAGATGGTTTGTCCAGGTTCCCCAAGCTCCCGGGGTCGCCGCCCTGCCGTGTCGTGTGTGCCTTTGCCCCATCCTGCACCTGCCGGGTCCGAGGGGACCCCGAGGGAGGGAGGCGCAAGCAGGGTGAAGTCACTCAGGCAGACGGTATTTCCTGAAAACGGTGCGTGGCCAGTGTTTCTGGGATGGGAGTTTTGGAGATCCGGACTTCTAGTTGGCGGCTCGGCCTTGCAAAGATTCCCGGGTTCTGAAGGAGAGGCGGAGAGGGCAGCCTCTCTGAGGCCGGAGCCGAGGACCCCGGTGTGGAGGTATTTCAGAGGCTTTGAACCCGCCGTTCCTCTCCCCGCTCCCGCTCCCCTCCTCCTCTTTCGGAAGTGAAATCGCTCCCACGGTGCTTTAGAAAAACATCTCGGTGTTTTTGGTTGACGGAAGTTGGGCTCGGGCTGCGCTCGGCTGTTCCCGGCCGCTAGAGGTCAGTGTTGCCCAGTGATGCGCAGGTTAGCTGGGGCCCGAGCCCTCCTTTTCATTTAGCACATTTACCTCTGAAAGAAGTGTATATTTTGAAGACCCACCGGGGTGAAAGAGGGAATAAGGATGAAATAGAGCATATTCTATCACAGTAGGATTTGGGCTTCCTTATGTAGTGCCTTTTCTTAAGAGCAAGGAAAAAATATAAATTGTAGAATGGCATTTTCTGTAAATTACTTGAATTATGGTTGATACGTTATAATGTTCCTCATAAAACGTAAATGGCATGGATTTAAGGCTCACGCTTACCATTACTGATGCAGCAAAAAAGCTAATTCTGAACACTGAAAATAAAACTTTGTGATAATGAGGTTTACTATTTCATCAGGGGCAGTTGAATGTCCCTGTTTCCAATCACCGTTTCAATGGTAGGGACACTGCTTGCTGAATAATTTGGGGTCAGTGGTCTTAAAGAATAGCAGGGAATGTTTTTATTATGCTGAATAAAATGTGTTAATTCATTGAACAATAGACTAGCTGCAGAGATTACTTCTGTACTTGGTGCATCTTGCTGGGCTTCAGACCTGTGAGAAGAGCCTCTAAGGAAAAAAACCCATTAATGTTGCACAAGTCCCCCAGCTTTCCATTTTCTGCACACTTTATCCTTTAAATGTAGGGCTCTGATTTATCATTTATCTAACATACATTAGCATTTATATGCATATATAAAGAGAAACCTCCTTTCCTGTAACAAAGTTGCTTAAGTTTCTGGATTATCTGGAGAGTTTCCTTTCGAGATTGTTCTTGCTGTATTTTGAAATAAGATTTCATGTGATTTGAGACTGTGGCCTTGAACATGGATTATTTACCAGCGATGCTCCGTGGTATTTAGTATATATATCCCATGTATACCTATGAACTTGGTCAAGAAAAAAGTTATTTCCATCTTCTGATAACACTTGGTTACTGTTGTGTGTACGGTGTGTGTGTGTAAATTTTCTCATAATCTGATCAACATGGGAACAAGAGAAAAAATGAATGCTTATCCAATTACAGGTTTTAAAATTTGTAATTAAACAAAATTAAAATTAAGTCAGGTTAGAAGGCCAGCTACGTACAGCATAGATATTATGAATCTGTGCAGAGAACGTAATTAGCCACCAGTAATAAAAACTCTGCAAATCCCCACATTCCAGATTTTCAGGATATTAAACAGCTACACTTCCTTTGGGTTTATGCTGAGGGGGTTAGTTAATTTCAAATGTAGATATGATAGGCCAGTGTTAAATGAAAAACCCATTTTACATGTAATATCAACTCCTTTGACACGAGGAGAACACGTGACTTGATAGTTGGTTAAAGTGAAGCCAGGAGTTTGCAGTGCCCGGGAGCACTGGCCTAGATATGCTACAGCTGGGGAGTCAGATGCCCGTCAAGCTGTGCAACCCTCAGGGCCGCAGGTGTGGGGCTAACGCGGCCGGTGAGGTTTGTGTCTGCTCCCAAACAGATCAGCCCCCCTACCCCCACCCCATAGGTTACCAAAGGGCATCTTCAAGTACTAGCTATGGTGGAAGACTATTATCGTGGCAGAACTTGCATTCCGAAGAAAGAGGGATGCCTGGGATACTAATAGGTCACGATTCATTATTTTTAACAATAATCAGGTGTTACGTGATCATGAAGAGCCTTTATTCTGACAAGTAAGTCACTTTGAATGGTCTCCAAGCTTCTTATCTGATTTTTGCTTCATGTTAGGTTCTAACAGCAGCCTTGGGGAAGAAATCAAAGACTCCTTTTTCTGGTCCCTCATTAGAGGCAGAACTTCCCCTAAAATATACGAGCATGCCAATCATATTCATAAAAATGGTCACGTAATGAGATGTAATATACCTTGACATACCCAAGCTTATGCACAAAACTGATCAATAGATCGGCAGCATTATAAATACAGATGGGCTGGCTTCCGAGCCGGACGTGTTTGTGGCACACTGCCTTACAGCTGCAGGGGGTGTTGGCACAGCTGGATGGGTTTCTCAGGGACAGTCCCTATGACCTCCCTTCCCTTTCTCTTCATATAGACTCCGTGTACAAACCAGATTCGTTATGTCCACACATGGAAAACGTAAATAAAAACTGAGACGAGCAATTTCCAACACGGGACAGAATTGAGAAAATTGGGTTTCATAAGAGTGACCTCACCCCCATTCTAAACTGAAGTTTTCTTGTTTTGCTGATCCTCTTTCCCAAACCCTTTTCCTTCTTAGTGGGACTCCGTTTTCCTTCACCACATTGCTCTACTCTTCAGTGCCCATTCGTTACAAAACAAAGTAATGTGACGTCGTTTGAGGTGGTCTTAGCTGAACCTTCAGTTGGTGGTCAGTTAGCTTATATGCCAGAAATCAGCTGAAGCCTGGCCATGTGTCTTTGCATATGGGAGGGAAGGGAGAGGGCCGCGTTACTTGGCAGGCCAGAATGCAAGGGTCATTCATGCAACAGGGTTTTACATTTGGGGCCAATGATGACCTTTTTAATTCAAAAGGAAAGCTGTCATCATTCATCAAAACTGATGCGTCTGGCCGGGGCTCTTGGGAAGGTTGTTGATGCACTGTGACGATCTCGGTGTCTGAAATGAAGGAGTCGGATCAAACAACTGTTAAGTCCTACCAGTCCTGATACATGTTTGCCTTTTGCTGCACATGTTGCCTGCAGGTCCCTCTATTCGGATACTTTCAATGGAGGACTGGGCTCAAAATTGTTAAGCAATTCTATTTAGAATAACAGTGTAACGGGGCTTTAATTCCTCCTAAGTGTTCCGCACTTTGTCTGCCTTACTTCACATGCTATGTTTGCACACTCTGGCGAGGCCGCACAGCCAGGGAGACATTACTAAAACCAGTTTACACATGAGCAAATTTAAGGTTAATAGAAGTTAATAATTTCCCCAGGATCATAAAGCTAAGCAATGAGAAAATCAGGATCTGGACCTGGTCTACGTGTCTCCTGAAGTCAGAGTCTTTGCAGTGCATAAAAATTAGTTCTCCTGAAATCAGGTCGGGCCTGTGTGTGAGCATCTGTGGAAAGCTGCCTGGGGATCCCCATCGTTAACCTCTCCATAGCAAAGGGTGTGGATATAGCAGCTTCTGCCAGAGCCAACTCCTGGGCCACACCTTAAAAAAACCACCGAACATTTGAAATCTAGATTGGGTGCAAGATGCCAGTTATCACAAGGGTCAGAGTTGAGAGGCCTCATGTCTGGATGAGCACCAGATGCTTTAAATGTTTTCTTTCACATGTTGTGTCAGAAAGCTTGGTAAGGGTAGGACATAGACTTGATGAGGACTGTGATCCACCCCCCACCCCCCACCCCTCTGTTGGGATGACGTCTCGGAAGTCCGTAGATGTCAGATCAAATGTGCATTAAATGGCAGGTCGGAGCTCCTTTTCCCAGCACAGGCCTAACCCTCTAGATCCTAACTCCATCACCTTTCCCTTGTTCTCTGACTTCTGACTTGGGGAGCCCCACGTTCCGCGAACAAGCTGTGCTGACTCCCATCTCCCTGCATGGATCTGCATGCGCTGTCTGCCTGGTCTAGAGGACCCACTACCAGTTTTATTTTCCCGACTGCGTCCTCCCCCGCTCCCCCCATCTATTCCCCACCCCTCTACCACGTCTAGATTCAATATCTAAAACCCTGGGCTCATGTTGGATGAGAAAGTAAATGAGTGAGTTCCAGCTAAGAATTTTTATTTCTGAATTAAAATCCTTTTATGCTAGAGTTTTATTTTATTTATTGGTTTTATATTTATTTTTTAAGCTAACAAGTATTACTTAGTATTGTTTTGGAAAAGCCAGGAAGATGCTTCCTTGGGGGGCTGGTCACCTGATTGAATTCGGCAGTGCAGGGTGGGCCCCTGTGGGTACTCAGGCCTGCACGTTTCCATGACTTCATTGGTGACATTGTATTCATGTGTCAGATGACATTTGTTCTTGAAGGAGAAAGCCTCTTCATCTGTCTGACCTCAGTACCAAGTTGGAGCTAATTTTACGAACCTGCTTTTGCAATTTTGATGAGTGCTTCCTATACAGTCATATCTATACAAATACATCGTTATGGAATCCTTCATAGCTCAGTTCAGTACCAAAAGGGGAAGTGTGCATGCTGTTTGATGGGGTTTTAGTAGCAAGTTACTGGAAAGGTCTTATTTTATGGCACCTAACAGCATTGCCCTGGTAACTTCGCCCTGACTCTCTGATGTTATCTTTTTGACCTGTGATTAGGACAAGACTTAAGTATAACTAGTCTCTGTATGTTACTCATTTGAAAAACTTTTTGAAGAAATGAGTCGCAACTGAAGGTTCTCTTTCCCAAACTCAAGTTTTTCTGTGAAGCTGAAGAAGTAAAGATGAATACAAAGATACAGTGCACGACTTCACGAAGCTTTGAACAGGGACCGCCAGAAAAATACATCTTCAGTCTTGTCAAAGTAATAAAGGCTGTAATGAAGCTAAGCACAAGGTATAACATAAGGCCTAAGATGAGCGTCTCCAACTGGCTGGGGCTGCTAAGACCCGAGCAGTCAGACTCCCACTGGAGACACGCAGGGAGGGTACGCGGCGGGAATGGGCTGGCGCTGCCCACTTACAGAGGGACGACGCTAGTAGGTAAGCCTGCAAGTCTTCTGTTCTTACTGCTAATGCAGTAGAGCGTCATTGAAGGGTTTTGTATGTATAATTAGAAAATACGTAATCAGATGTTTGTTTAAAAGAAAGTCACTGATGGACAGACTAGAATGGGTCAAGATTAGTAGTAGGAAAGCCAGTGAAGAGATGTTTACAGAAGCTCAGGTGATGACTAATAAGGGCCTTAAGAAGGAAGTTTCAGAGTTGGCAACGGTTTCATACAATCAGAAAATGATGGTCAAGTCAATTCAGAACAGAAATATAGGAACCTGTGAATGCACAGAAGGTACAGCTTTGTGGTTAAAATGTATTCTATAGCTGCTCCCATTGTTTCTGACAAATGAGCGCCATAGATGCTGGGAAAGGCGCTCTGTGCTCGGAAATGAGGCTCTTCCCTGGGAATGCCAGACGACCGAGCTCCCGGTGGAGCGTATTTCATGTCGGTGTGACAGCACAGAGCACATGTCGCCTGTATCCATCATCCCGACGCATCTCCTAGTCTGTAAATCATGCTGGATTTTGTCAGCAGAGTGAGGACTAGTCATTAAGGAGGGTGTAATTAAACCTCAGCACCCCATTCTCAGCCCCTCTGGTGGGGGTGAACCCGGGGTCCCCCTGCCATCGTGGTCCTCAGTGGAAAGGGGGACCCTGGGAGGCTGGGTGCACATTGACCTGCCCTCATCGGCAGCTGATTAGCTGGTATATCCCACGCCCCTACGTGCCTAGCTGCTGTTGTGCGTGTTGCTGGGGGTTGATTAATGCCATCTGTTCACTGATGAGCGTCAGAGGATGGCAGGAATGTTGAAGACAGGAAAGCAGGGAAGGAAATGCCAGAGCACTGCTCATGGTGTGTATTATTTTTAACCAGCTACCTTTGGAAGTGAAACTGCCCCTGTGGAGACAGTCCAAGGCAGACAGTCTGCAGACACGCGCCTGAGGGACGCCTGTAGGTGTCGGTCCACCCGTTGCTGGAGGTGTTTGCTGGGCTCTCCCCGACCCTCTGACCTGTGGCTGGGTGTGTCGGGTCTGGTCATTGGCTTTTCCCAGAGCTCATGACTGTGAAGATGTGAAAGGTGGGAGAGACAAGCCAGTGGACTCCAGGGCCGCACGGGCCTGGTGTCCCAGTGTGAAGCCCTCCACATGGCTTGTCCCCAGAGCAGACCCGACGGGCTCTGCCATCCTGGGGCACTCGGCAAAAGACCACTGGATGCCAGCACCCCCACCCACCTGTCCCCAAACAGCTCTTCAGCTCTCTCGGTCCCCGACTCTGCCAATATGGGGAAAATGTATCAATTCCAACACAGCCTCACTGGGGGAGCAAAGGGCTAGATGTCGGTCTGTCCTGAACGCTGCTGGACTGAGAGACACCAGCCTTTTCCGGAAGAAGCATTTATGGAGGAGGCAGAGCCTGCTCTGGGGAGGGGAACAGGATGTTCTGAGCTGGGCAAGGGCAGAGAACGGGGGCGTTCAGGGCGTCCAGGATGAGGGCCGCCTGCATCTGCCTGCATCCGGGTTTGCCAGGCTGACTCTAGAGGGCAGAGGGCACGAGGCCAAGGGTGGTGGGAAGGCTGCATGTCTGGTTCCGGGTGGATCAATCCTCCCTCCCTCAGCAATTGTTTCCTGTGGATGCCAACTGGGACCTTATCGGGTCAGTGTAAGAGTAACACGAGTTACCCTGTAGAAAACACATGGACGTGGGGATCCACTGATTACTTCTGTTACTGTAATTACACGAGCCTCAACCTGGATCCTTAACGTCAGCTGCGATACAAATTATGATGACCACTCTCTCCCTTCGGAGGCGAAGGTGGCTTGGAGAGGGTCACGCTCCCCTGCGGGTGCAGAGAGCTGAGAGGTTTCCCAGGCGAACAGAAGCTTGTTGCCGCTTTGACTCTGATGGCCGAGGGACTGTGGGCAGAGCTGGTCTCCGCCTGGATTCCTGCCAGGGTTCCTGGGCCCCGGCAGGGTCTGACCTGCTTCCGGGCCTCGGCCGGGGAGCCGCTAGGAAGCACACACAGGGAGCCTCATAACAGCGGAAAGGGGCTCCATCTGGAATAGTGGGCACGTCCCCTCCAGAAGCCAGGCAGGCCCTGTCATTGTGGAGGGAGCGTTCCTGGACATGCCTGGAGGACGTCAGTGAGCCTGGGCAGGGGTGTGTACAAGGTGCCCATGTGTGCGGGGTCCTCAGGAGGGTGGGGTGGGACTGGGAGGTTGGGAGAACCACTCCTTCCTTGGGGTGCCTCCAGGCTGGCCATCAGTGAGGGAGCCGGATGCTCTGTGCTCCACTCTTGTCCACGTTGGGTCGGAAGTCAGGTGTTGGGCAGTGGTTGACGAGTCACAGATGCAGTTCCACCGCCAGGTGCATCATACATTTGTTCAAAGACGTTTACAGCGTGTGCACTGTGCGTCCACGTGCCTGTCCAGTCATGGAGCGCGCTGTTCCTTGAAAATCAGTGATGAGCTGAGGGGACGGGATGGCCGTGCACAGGGTGCTGGGAGCAGCGACAGGGCTGCCGGCCTCTCTCCACAAGGACGCCTGGCCCTGGGGCCCTCGTCCGTGCTCACCCCGCCGGTCAGGCCCTCTTCTTTTCTGCCTGTCCCCCTGTCCGCTCAGAGTTCCCTGAATGCCTCTGCCTTTTCTGCCCCACCCTCCCTTCCCCTGCTCTCAGACTCTCTCCCTCTGCTGTCTCCCCGTGTCTCCTTTCCATCTCCCCTGTGCCCCCTCTGTCACTCTGCCTGTTTCAATCAACATTTACTTAACGACTTGTTTTCCTGTTTATGGCCAAAGCTAAGGCTTTGCAAACTTTCCCTTTGAAGCTCTGCTCTCGGGGAACGAGAGTCCCTGAGAGCCCAGGGGAGTCCTGATTCAGCTTCTGGTGGCCGCCGAAGCGTGTAATTTCTTGAATTTTGTTTTAAACTCACAGGCGTGTTTGTATTCTGCTCCATATTATGTCCATGTTTATATAACGATAGCAAACATTTTCCCCAAATCTCCAATTAAAAGTTGATGAGCAAAGTTGATTCACTTAAGCCATGGCAGGAGGCCACCTGTCCCCGGGGGACAGGTGCTTGCACCCTACACGTGCCCTGCAGGGTCTGTGCGTGGAGGAGAACGACCTCCCCATCTGTCCTCTGGTCCTGGAACAACAGGGGCATCGTCTCCCGCCAGCTGGGATTGGCCGTGGCTGCCCCTGATGACCATCAGTGAGGGCGGGCGCCAGGGCTGCTCGGTTTGAGGGGGAAGGGAGCCCACAGGCCCCCTGTGCGCAGAAGCAAGCCTGCGAGGGCCTGTGGGTGGGAAGCCACCCGGCACCCCCCGTGCCCACCTGGCAGCTCACTGCCGCCTGCGTGAGGTTTTCCGCGGAGGGGTGAGCTCCTCCCGGGACAGGATTGGGGTTAGCCAAGGCTGGTTCCCTCTGATCGGAGACAGGCTGAGCTCACCAGGATATTAAAAGGGAGATTAATGCCTCACATTCTATGACAATCAGAAACCTCTTGACACAGTCAGAAGAAATGAAACCAGCAGCCGGCAAGCTGGAACATCAGGGATCAGAGATAGTCAAGTCCCGTGTTTTTCCTAGGTGGGGCTTCCGGACCCACGCCCGGGGTTGGGGGTGGTGCCGTGGGGTCCCCGCCTGCCCCCCCGCAGGCCGGGGACAGCCGTTCCCTCCCCGTTCTGCAGTGAGGGCGAGCCGATCCACCCGGGATCAAAGGGCCCGTAGGTGGTCACACTGGGATTAAAATTCACATTTGACTCCTTGACTCCAAAGTCTTTACTTTTGTCCCTTGACTTGCTGTTTGCTCAAAACCAAAGCTAAGACTGAGCTTAAACTAGAGATGCTCAGAGCCCTCTCTCTGACCCAGACCCAGAAACCCTCCTCAGTCTAGACCTGCAGACCCCACCCTGGGCGCCGGTCACCCTATTCTGACCTAGCAGGCAGTCCTTCCCGCATCCCCGGGTCTCGGTGGCAGACAGACCCTGTAGGCCTAACCACGTGTGCACGTCGGTGGGATGGCTCCGTGGAGCGCGTGCTGCCCGCTCTCTGGCCAGCCCTGCACCTTGGGGCCCCTGCTCAGTGTCCCCTGTTGGTGTGTCTGCTTGTTTCATGTTCTTCAGCAACCTCCCCACTTAGTACAGTGTTCTCATCATGACATCATACTGCGTCACTCCTAGACTTTGTTAGGTGGACGTCCTTTATTTTTTTTAAGGTTTACACTGATAAGAAAAACCCTATTTGTGGTATTTAGATGGTAGGTCCAAAGGGACCAAGGATTGATGGCGTTTAGATCTGCTCTCTGTCTTTAGACTGCAGAGTCCATCCCACGCCCAGCCGGTAGCCTCCCTGCGCCCAGTGGGGGTAGGCTGGAGGGCGGGCGTAGGGGGCACACACCCACCACCCTTGGCCTTCACTGCAGACCGGCGCATTGAGCTCCTGTCCTGCCAGCTTGGGGCCTCTGGTAGAGGCAGACCGGCCGCCTGCAGACTTCCTGGCATCACAAGCCACCGCAGCCGGGCCGTGGACGTCAGCCGCAGGCCCCAGCCGCCCGGCCCTTGTCCTTCAGCTTCGTCATGAGGTGGGCCGTTCTCTCTCCTCTGCGTCGTCAGCCGAGCTCCTGTCCCTGGGGACGGCTGGCTTCCCTTAGGGGCTGGGGTGCTGACGCCGCCCGCTCAGGGCTGCCTCTCCCGGGCCCCGCCCACAGCAGAGGGTCCCGGGAGGCGCACAGGGAGGCAGCCAAGTGCTGGGTTGGCTCCCGAAGAGCTGGTGTTTCCAGGAACACGGCCATAGGCATTAAAACTCATTTGAGCAGAGTTTTGGCCTCCAAAATGGAACCTTGCAAAGACTTGGTAGATAAGACGAATCACAAACCCCCTGCCTCTGGGACCACGGGGAGACGAGGGTCAGAGTCCCACCCCTCGGCCTGCGCGCGGCTGTCTGATCTGTGCGGAGGCACCATGTGAAGACTTCTGCCGTATCCGTAACTGCGGAGTCTCCACGTGCGTAGTTTCCTGCTGAAGTGACTAGACGTGACAGCCTGAGGAAGGGTTGGTGGGCGCTTGGTCTGATGCAGCAGCCAGGCCATCCCCGTGCCCGCCACCTGGGCCTGTGTCAGCCAAGACCTGCCGCTGGGTTTATTGACTATCACCTCTGACCCGGTGGTGCCCGCTTGAACGCTTTGAAAACTTTTTTATGCTTCTCTTTTTCCTAAGTCTCATTGTGCTTAATGATTCTATAAGAGAGTGGCTTGTCAACGTCTCCTCATCTCAATCTCCTTAGTTAAGTCAACAGCTATTCTTATTCTAAAGGAAAAGGATCCACTTCTACCCCGGCTGGTCCCTTGAGGCCTCCCGAGACGCGGGGATTTCATGTCAGCCACACAGTGCGTGACAAAATCAGTACTTGATCAGCCGAGTTAACACAGACGGGTCAGGTGCAGCCAAGGTGCAGGCAGAAAGCCTGGCCCAGGGACGCAGCAGGGACCTGGAATGCCTGCTACGGGCCTCAGGCCTCTAGCTGCTGGCCTCTGAGGTCCCGTCAGCGAGGCGCTGTGAGTGCCCCCCGCCCGGTGCTAGGCGCTGTGCCCAGACGTGGTGGAGGCATGCACATGAAACAGGACCTGCACATCTGGGTGCAGCCTTGGTTTCTGAGTCTGGTGTGGCTGCTCATTGTCATCGCAAGCTTGCTTGTTTGCTTATAGTGCCATCCGTCAGGACACTGGCCGCCCGAGTGGATTCAGATGCTCCTGCCTGCATTCTTAAATGAATTTAATATAACCAGTAAGTTTATCCACACACACGTATGTACACACACGCATGCATGTATACATTCTACATTTGAGTTACTAGTTTACTTTCATGACTTAATATACCAGGTAGAATTTTACACATGTATATACTCTATGCAAATGGCTTCTTCCTGTGAATGTCAAGATTTATTATCCCCCAAGGTCAATATTGACTTGGGTGTCAACTTTGTGAATATTTACCTCTCCAGATAATGAATTGAGATGGGCATTTGGATGGAAATTAATATCTGTTTATTTTCTGAAATCGAATGTGTTTTGGCAGGACGATGGATAAACACCGGTGGGAGGGGCACACGTCCCTCTGGCGGCCGTGTGTTGAGGTGGCCGTCAGCAAGCACGCTTCATGTTTTCAGTGACTGTGGTCGTTTGTTTATGGCTCTTTTACCTGATGGACAGGATGACGACTTGGAATCTGTTCAGCTTGACATTTCAGGGACCTAAGCAGGAGGTAATGGCCATGGAGCAGGTGGACAGGGTTACGTGGGGTCAAACTTACGTGTGATTGTATAAACTTAGGAGACCATACAGTGAACGCCTGGCTTGGAATTTAGTCGGGCAAACATACTGTTACCTGAGAAGCACAAGTTCCTTCTACAATGATCCAGTTAAACGAGGAATATAGGGAGACACATAAAATTACAAAGTGGACTCTTTGGCTTTGAGGTATTGATTTTTGTCTTGAAGTGATCTCTGTGGCCTGCCATGTGTTTTGGGGACGTGGTGTGGTGTCTGCGTGAGCCCGTGTGTGCCTGTGTGTATGTAGTAGTAATAGTGCACACTTCTTCATTAACAGAAGTTAACACCTCACTTTGGTCATCTTGTAGTATATCTAGCCAGGTTGAACTCCCTTCTAAAATTGTGAATCTATTGTAGAAATATTTCCTGTTCTATTTGTTGCTGTTTGATCATTTTTGAATACTAAGTTCACACACACACACACACACACACATGTACACACACACACGCACGTGCAAACTCTCTCTAAATGTATATATATAGAGAGACAGGGAGAATGCTGCACCTTAAAAATAGCTGGTAAGACTGAAGAGATGTTTAAGTGATGGTGCAGTTGTGATGGGTGCTGTGGCCGGGATGTGCACATGTAACGTGGATCTGCTTTTCCGTGTGAGTTTGCACGCACCCCACGTTCTTGGTTTTGTCCTTTGTAAACGAGGATCGCTTTAGCTGTCATGTCAGCAGATCTTTCCCAGCCGTTAGTGGTCTGATGGAAGAGCTGGTCTTGGGAACGGATGTCATAATTAAGCAGACTGTGGCTTAGTACTCAGGGGAATAAACCATTGTGAGAAGTCATTAGTGAAGTTAATCCAAGAAACATCTGAGAGGCTGAAACAAAATCAATTCAAGGGGAGGATGTGTAGCTCTACTGATGTTCTCACCCTTGTGGAAACATTGGGGTAAAGATTTCTACGTCTTCTGCATGAACATCTGTTTTTGTTGGGAAATTCTATTTGGCTCAGAGGGTTCCGGTAGCTAAGTGTTCTCTGTGTTCCTCGGGGAAAGGATGTCTTGGGATGTGGGAATACCTCACGTGATGGCCAGTGTCTTGTTGACACAGCAGCCGAGTCTCGGCCCAGGTCAGAAACCAAGGACAAGATGCCACCTCTGTGCAGGAGAGCTCGGTCCCCAGAAGCCATGGTGCTGGGAGGGTAACACATGCTGGCACACAGCACACGTGTGCTTGCTGTCGGTGAATTTGGTTGGTGCCTCTCTTTTAGGAGGTACCGACCCTGGAGGAGCTCTGCCAGTAGTTCTCAGCTGCCAGCGATTTTGCCCTGGAGGAAGTTGGCAATCACTGGAGACATTTTCAGTTGTCACAACTGGGGGCTTGCTCCTAGCATGTAGTGGGTGGGGGCCAGGATGTTAGCCAGCAACCAGAAATGCACAGGGACGCACCCAACGGGTTAGTATCTGGCCCAAAATGTCAAGATTGCCGAAGCTTGAGAAACTGTTTAGATCTGTCAGTCATTTGTGGATAATCATGTGTTACTTGGAAACACAAAGACAAACACCAAAACACCAAAAGGGCCTTTCTTCCAACATCCACTCCTGTGGAAAGATCCTTACAATGAAGAAACCAAGTCTGGTCCTGATTTTGCCACATTTCCCCCAATAAAGGTATTGATGTCTGCACTGACCACTATTGTGAGTAATCAGTGAGAGAGAGAGTGTCCCGGAGAGGCAGAGCCTTTTGATGAGGTCGCAGATGGTGTGATTTTTACTATTAGGGGGAGTAACGGCCTGGCTGTAGTGTCCTCGTGACTTTAGACGGCCAAGGGACAATGGGTGCCGCGGGCGCAGTCTGACTAGGGCCAAGGGGACATGTCTCGGACTGGGACCGGCCAAGGTGTGTTTCACACCATCGTTCAGTTCTTCTAGGCACCTTGTGTTCACTGCTCCGTCTGGGACATTATCCAGCAGGCCCCCTTGGGCAGACGCCACGTGCTGTCAGGCAGTATGTAAAGTCTTTTATAGTAAAGTATTTTCTAACTCTTTTGTCCCCATTTTATAAGCCCCCCTCTGCTGTGCATGAATGTTTGAGAAGTTCTGAGTATTTGAGAAGCTGCAGGTGCCACAGAGCCCTGTGAGAGAGCTTGCCGGCGTTCAGGAACAGCCAGGGACCAGTCTGTCCAGAAGACGTTCCTACCTCATTAGGAGCTCTGAGATGGACTGCTTATCTGCTCCAACACAGTCTTCCATTTTTAAATCCAGTTAATGCAGCAATGCAGTCTTTATTTTGTCTTTTAGGTGGAAATGGAATGGCAGGCCTTACTGGGTTTCTGCTTTTTGCAAAAGGCAGGCTACTATGAAAGTCAGAGGCTGAAGGATTGGCAAAAGGTTTGAAATCTGGCGGTCCAACCATAACTGACCGGCATAACCCATGTGGTCCTCCGCTTTCCCCACAAGCATCCCCGACAGCTGGCTGCTCTAGCCTGCTTCCTACAAGTGGAGACGTGTGACTTCGTAGGACATGTCACTTTCCTCCAGAACAATTGTAGTGGGAGGTCTTCCTTGTGCCCAGGTCTGTGTCCACGTTCCACCACCCACTGCCCTTAGCTCTGCCCCCTCCATCCTCATCATGACTTTGCTACGGGTACCTAATCCCACTGCAGACAGCAACCCCATTTCTTGGGGCTTTTCTGTCTTCTTTTTCTTTAATTATCCTACTACGTGTTCTTCCCTCTGCTTGCCACCATGGTGTTCCCTGATACTGTATGTATTCTGCTTCGTCAAAGCTGTGTTTAGAATAGAATGTCCAGAACAGGAGGTGATCACTCCTCCGGGCATGTCCTTCCTGGTCTGAGGGGCCATGGCGGGTGGCCATGGGAAGCCAGGGCTGCAGCGGGGATTCAAGAAGGTTTTACAACATCATCAACCTTCACGTGTAAAGTGAGTCCAGCTGCAAAGCACTGACGCTGCCTTGTCTGAAGGCCACTGTTGTCTCTTTTGCACACACTGTTTGCACATAACTGTGCTCCACTGGTACCAGCCGTTCTCCTCTGCCCAGGACAGCTCACAGAATTCTGCATTGCAGTTTCTCC
Source organism: Manis pentadactyla (assembly GCF_030020395.1). Lineage (NCBI taxonomy): Eukaryota > Metazoa > Chordata > Mammalia > Pholidota > Manidae > Manis > Manis pentadactyla. Next base: position 1,327,791 of record NC_080026.1, read on the forward strand.
TAACTGGACTGGGCTGGGCCCTTGCGTCTCACCGCTGTCTACACAGACCCACCCATGGTCCAGTTCTAGCAGGTTCTTCTCTGGGCTTGATCATTTCTGCTTTCCTCTGAACCCACAAAGCCTGTGTAATGTATCTAGTACATCTTTAAACTCTTAATTACATGTGACATTCATTAGCCTCTATTTTTTCCTTTCATTCAGGATTTGCCTGTTGCAATTCCGTGTGAGGAGTTACATTTTACAGTCTCTGTTCCTAGTAGCTGCCTGCTGTGTGCCGACCTCCTTGTTAACATGCACCCATCAACCTGCCCATCCCTGGGTGGTCTACATTTGTCAGGAAACGTAGCTTTAGGGAGGCTAAGAAATCCCCCCAAGCCCATCCAACCATTAGCCGTTGACCTGAAACCCAGCGCTGGGCTCTGATTCTGAGCACCGTGTTCTTCCCACCAAGGAGAGGATTCTAGATGCTGGTGGAGGTGAGCTGACAGGTTCTCAGGACATCATTCTGGTTGCTTGGAGGGAACCAGGCACTTCACACATGTTTTTGGGGTACAGTTCCGAGCTAGGGATTGATTTTAGCATTTGGTAAGGAAACACATTGAACTTCTGAGTATGAACTGTGGTCACCTTCATCCTGGGAAGTGGGGGGTCCCAGCAGCTGGGGCCCCCTTCTCAGGGCTGATCTCGGAGGGGATGGTGTATCTTGGCCCCTAGGGAGCAGTTCCCCCTGTGCTTTTGCTCTTATGTTTTCCACAAAGCCCCAGGATTATTCATGGCTCCTCAGCTGTCCTTTGGGTGCTTCCACACATCACAGCGGCTGGGGACACAGATTCAGGTGGCCATAGACAGGGAAGTGACTGGCGGTCACCAACAGGGGTGGCGAAACAGGTGAGGCGGATGAAGAGGAGCAAAATCTCAATCATAATGTAAATTAGTCACGGGGATGAAAGTACAGCATAGAGAATGTGGTCAGTACTTCCGTAACATCCTTCTGTGCTGACGGTAGCTGCACTAGTTGGGGTGAGGATTTAATAGCGTAGCTAACTGTTGAATCACTGTTATATACTTGGAACCAGTATAATATTGTATGTCAACTGTACTTCAATAAGAAAAATCCTGAAAGTGAATGAAAATTTTGAAAAGTAAAATCTGCTACACATCTGTAGTGCTTGAATTTTTACATATACATGTTAATTTTGCTGTTGGGTTAGGGGAGGAGTATTTTAAATAAAGTAAGCTACCAAAAAAAACTAATTAATGAAAGACAAGGACAGAGTAGGGGCTTGGGGATCTCAGTCAGCAGCGGCCATATATGCACACCCCGGCTGGAGTCAGTGTGGACGGGCACTGTCATCAAGGAGAATAGAGTTTTAAATAGAAATGTTCAGAGCTTGTCCTTTGTCCTCCTAACACTTATCCCGGCCTCAGATTCACAAAAGAAAAAAAGACAAGAAGAGCTTAATATCTAAAATTTGCAAGTCTCTGAATAACCACCTGGAAATGGCACCCCCCACTGAGAACCCCTGAACCCAAATCACTTCCCATTCTTCAGAGGAGGCGTCTCTTTGTTCCTTCACATGTCAGGGGCCTGCAGCAATTAGCGGATCACACCCCTGCCAGTCCAGGTCCAGGTGAGGGGCAGGACAATCGCATCTTAGGGGGCTTTGCAGACAGATGGAAAGGACTTCTCAGAGGCAGAGGCCCCGCCCGAGTGCCTTGTCAGCCTGAGCCTCTGTGCCCTGTGTAGATAGAGGGAGCGGGACAGGAAGGGGGGCTGGCTGGGGTTGGGTGCCTCTGGCCCTGGACTCACACCTGCTGTTAAGTTAATACTGCAGTGAATGGCCTTCAAGCCTGACAGGGGAGATTTCTCTGGTGCTCAAGTCTCAAAAATCCCTAATACTGGGCTGGGAGGGCAGCTGGGTCCAACACCCCTCCTCACTGTCTGCTGTGGTCTGAGAATTCAGGGTGACAGTGTGACGATGGCAATCAGTATGCGTGGGCAGAATGATGGGGAAGACCTGACGCTGTGGACGCTCACTAGAGCAGGGGCAGTTCCGTCACCGCATCTGTCGGCACCCTGACCACCTGCAGTTGTCCTGCTCCCCAGCAGAGGTGGGCCTGTTTCAGATGCCACAATGTGTGCCCAGGCAGTCAGCCGTGAGCCGTCGGGTGAGAGAGCCAGGCTCCGTCCTCGGAGCGTGCCGTCTCCACACGCCAGCCCCGTCCCTTGTGGCCTCGTGTTCCCGCGTGCGCTGGGTGTGTTTATTCAGGGCCTGTTGTGGGCAGTCGGCATGTACTAGTGGCAAAGAGCCAGTCCTCACCTTAGGACACTGTAAGGGGAGGAAAAATAATTTCCCTGTACCCTTCTCGGTTCATGGCTTAGACTCCCCTGAAATAAAAGATTAACAGGAGAAACACAACAATTTATTAACATGTCTACTCCTGTATACACGGGGGAGACCCAGGAAAACTTAGTACCTCCTCAAAGACCTAAGCCTTCACCACAAGTACTTTCTTCAGCTAAAGACAGAAGGCAGGGGCTGAGGCGAGGAGGCCCTCCTGGAGGCCAGCAGGAGGGGCACAGTGAACAGGAGAAGGTTGCCGTGGGGGTGAGTGTGCCCCTCTGTGCTGGTCACAGTCCCCAGGGTCAGTCACCCTCCTCTTCCTGACAGGTGGGAGGCGCCCTCACAAGTGGAGATTTCCCTTGTACCTGTGAACGCCGCCTTCGGGAGGTGGAGGGCGGCCACTCCCGTCAGTTTTCTGAGCTGCTCCTGTGTCTGCAGTTCTTAAAATTAACTAGCTCAAGATTACCCTTATGCCAAAGATTTTGAGGTGGCTAATTCCCCCCTTCAACACGGAGAGGCCGGGCCCGTGGAGCCGTTTCTGGTCCTCTCAGGGATTGTCACTGTCCCCTCCCTGCCTCCAGGACCCAGGGCTTCTGCACTCCCCCAGCCATGCTCGAGCCTGCGCCTGAGCCCTCGTTCCTCTGGCACACGGGGCAGTTCCTCTGGCACGAATGCGCTCTTCGGTCTGATTACTGGTTTCTCTGGGGCATGTTTTTAATCCTCCCCCAGTAGACCGTTCCTTGAGGCTAGAGCCACTTACTTATCTTACTATCTGGTGGTGGTAATTTGTTCCCCTTAAACTGGCGACATGATGGTATGAAGGCGTACTAGAGTCAGAACTGGGGTGCGCTCCTACCCCGCCCCAGAAATGCAGCCTCCCACAGCCTGTTCTCCACCCTTCGCCTACCAGGAAAATGAGAATTCTTTTCTTTTTTTTTTTTAACCCTTTTATTTATTGAGCACATTCCCGCCAGATACAAACTCATACATAATTTAAGAGTTGTCTTTTTCTCTTTATCTAGTAAGTGCTTAATAACATTTTATTGGTTTTTCCTGAGATATTAAGTGAGAGTTAGAGTCATAATACTGTTTAGGGGCTTGTTAGCTGGGTCGGAGGAGAGGGGTCCGTGGGCATCTGGGGATAACAGTATAATTCCTCAAATAATTTGCAGAATTACCTGTGTGTCCTGTTGCATTCATCATACTTTCAAATGAAAGTTAGAAAATGGCAAGGTTAATAAGCTTTATCAGTTTTGTTTATAAAGAAATAAAGTTTCTTTCTAGGCCCCGTTCTATTTCCCTTTAACCCGATTCACTTAGACACAAGCGTCGGCAGAGAGAGGCCCCAGCCGGGAGGCGACGGGGTGCAGAGCCATGGTTGTCAAGGACCCCCGACAGTCTGAGTCGGTCAGAATGGCCCAGTGAGCCTACAGCAAAGACTGAACACAGTGTTCTTAGAGCACATCACTAAGGCAGATATTTATGTGTATTTATTGTGTTAACCTTAAAATCAGAACGGTCATCTAACCAGCTAAAAGGAGGTTTATTTGGGAGCAGCATAGACTTGCAACCTGGGATGTGCAAGGGACAGCGGATCTTATCCCTGGAACAAAGAAGGGGGACACTCTTCCAGGGACGGTCCTAAGCAGAGGGCTGTTTCTGGGCAGAAAGTCCATTGGGGGAAATGGGGGTCCCACGTGTTGTGGCTGCTCGTGGGCTGGGCTCTGGGGCAGGCGGCCACTGGGTGGGGAAGGCGCTAAAACTGTGTGAGCTGCAAAGCGTCTTCTGCCACGGGACTGGGGTTCACAGAGGGGTGGGGCTCCCCAGGCCGTGCCTGTGAGGCTGTGCATCATTACTTGTCACTGTTGTGAAGAGTGTTTTGCAAGGTGTTGCTTTACATCAAATAAAAACATGGTTGTTTTTCTGTAATAGGGCTTCTCCAGCTCTTGATATGCTGACATGCCAGGGAGGGTCTCTAAACAGAGGCAGACCAGCTCTGCGCCCGCGTGCTCAGCCATGCTCCCCGTTCTGCTCTGCAGGGGCCACTGGGGAACATGGTGTGAGGGCTCCCCGATCACCACTGTTCCCGTGATCACCTTTCCCTGGTGCTCCCACAGGCCTCTGGGCTCTGTCTTCTCGTTCCCTTTGAATGACACGCAGCGACACAGACAGGCATGTGATGGACCCTCGTCTTGTCCTTCGCTCTTTGGAGACAAGGCCCAGGGGTCAAGAAGGTCGGATGTTCATTCACATGTTCGCCCTCAAGCTGGTGTCCTTGGGAAGAACAGCTTTGGTGTTTAGTCTCAACCTGAGAAGTAAGGCAGAACTTTGGAGTGTCACTTCACTTTTCAGCATACAGACCTATAGTTTTTGAGCCAGAATAAAACTTTCCAACCTGCTGTACTTTAAATTATAAAAAATACCAGCTGAGGGAGGAAGCGCATCTGTTCAAATGCAGGCTCCGTCTCTCTCAGCCTGGGACCTGCCTGAGCTTCAGTTTCCTCCTCTGTAAGACGCCAGGACTGACGTCTGTGTCTGTGGTTAAGGAGAGCACTCAAGGGCATGGCTTTTAGGTTGTGGCTGAAGTATGTTGACAGCCAGCTGTTGCACCCTCACGAGATATTCCGGCCTCCAGTCTGTGGGCTCGACCAGCCGCCTGCACTGCCTCGTGTGGTAGACACTCCTAACATCCCAACAGCACCCTCCCCACACGTGTGGTGCCCCATCTGCCCCCGACCAGGGTGTCGCTCTTCCCCGAAGGGGCCTCAGATGCTCTGCTGAGGATGTTGGGCCATTTGAGGCTGCAGGTGCCCTGGATTTCAGGGCCCAGCCCTGCTCTCAGATGGAGGCCACGTTCAGCCGAATTGCAGTTTCTCTGAAATACCCACCTCCCAGATCGTCCGCTGCGAGGCAGGGGCAGGTGCTGAAGTCCCACCGCAGGAGGGACCCACTCAGACGCAGCGCTCTTACAGGTGTGTGCTTTCTGAATGATGGGCATGGGGAGAGTGCCAGGACCTCCATCTTGGGCGGGTGGCAGGTCTCCTGGACTGTAGCGTGTCAGACGCCCGCAGCTGAAACCTGAGAACAAATGCACGCACCTGTGTGTCAGTCCAGCAGCCCAGGTCATCTGTGTGCTGTCGGGGTAGATAAAATACATGTGACAAAATGCTTCCTGGTGACGCAGTGGCCTAGGTACATGTCCACAGGGCCACGAGGCCTTAGCAATTACAAAACCTTACCATCTCTGGCCTCTTCTCAAACACACACACAGAAACACCATTCTCATAGGTAAAAACAAAATGTGCCAGAAGACATGGAGAGGTGGTCTGAAGTTGATCTATTTCTGGATAAAGATATGGTGCAAAGACCCTCCCTTTGGAAGCCCCAGCCTGCTTCTGAGAGGCCTTTGCCTGCCCTTCCAGAGGCCTGTGACCTCCATGGAAGCATGGGCCTTCATCTGCAGGGGTGACAGCAGCGAGGCAGGTGAGGGGCCTTTCTTATTTCCTGTGTGATCCAGGCTATGTAAGGTAGCACCTGCAGCCAGTTACCCAGAATCTGTTGGAAATCAGCCGCCTCTCCGGCCATGCTGTGGGCTAGGGACCCTTAAAGTGGCACGTCACGTGGCCCTGGTCTCGATGCATGCTCCGTCCCTTAAAGAAGCTAAGCCTGGTTTCAGCAATAAGTTTACATGCTTTGTACCAGGAGCAAAGCAGTATTGGAAAGGTGTTGATTCGGGGATGACACAGGTTTGCGGTTGAGTTCCTCCCTGCGTGATCTGCATACACAGCCCCAGCTCTGGCTTTCTCATTTGCAAAATGACTGTAATGATGTCCATCTCACAGAGCTGTGGGAAAGGCTGGGTGAGACACCCAGTCCACCTGCCTGGCATAGGGCCGTGACTGCCGTGCGGGGCTGTTTGTTTTGTTTCCATGTGGCATTCATTTTGCCACGCAGAGTAGAACAGGGTCCCTCAAGTGGTCCGCGAGGAAGGACCAGCCCCACCCCCGCACCACCACATACCCCTCTCCCTGGCCCCGTCCATCACAGACTAATGCTTTTATAAGCCACAGCCGAAAGCACTGGGAGAAAAGCAGAATGAAGAAGATACCAGAGATACAGAAAACACCAGCTGCAGTTCCGCACTGACTCCTTGCAGCTAGAACTGTGCAGCCGCGTCGCTCTGGTTTCTAGGTGTTCACTCCCAAGTCCCACCCCACGTTGCCCCGGCTGGTGACTGGGGCCCCCTGGGCCATGGGGGGGGTGGCCCACACCCGAGACAGCATGTGGCCATGAGAGTTAGTGTGATTAAGGGTAGAGATCACTGTTCCTCTGTGTGAAGCCTTTACCTCTTGACAGTATCTATGGAGAGACCAACCTTCCTTTGCAGGTGATAATAAAAAAATGTGGCCCAAGAAAGTGATCACACACACGTGGTGTTAAGGTCCCTAGGAGTCCGTGAGGCCCAGCACGAGGGAGGCAGCAACGAAAGGCAGATTGGACACCCACCTTCCTCCCCTTCCAACAAGGTCCTGGGGTTCATAGTAAAGAGGAAGCGCAAATTCACACATTTTGCACTATAGAACTTCAAGTGTTTATTGTAGATTTCCACTCCAAAGCGTTCATTCAATAATTACTAATAATCCTTTGTTTTCTTGAGAGGGGATCACTGGGCTGTGGTGAGCTCCCACCTCCTGCCCTCTCCGGGGTGCCCTACACATTAATTCCATTGTGTCTGCATCGTGCACACCTGCCTGGTCACTTCTATGCAGTGCCGCTCCAAGACTGACTGCCTGGTGCTGGCCAGCGTCTGAGCTCAGCTCCTCTTCCCAGCTCTGCAGTTCATGTCCTGATTGCTCTGAACTCCTGCCAGCTCCTGCCCGCACCTCACCTTGCATCCTTCATGCCCCTTGTTCACGTGTTTCCCTCCCAGCCCAGCGCCTGCCCTCCTTGCCTGGCTGACTTCTGGTTGTCCTTCCAGAAAGTCTTCCCCGACCCCGCCTTCTCCGCGTGGGTTAGCAGGCCCTGCTTTGGTGCACCATGCTTTCCTCTGCTGAAGTGCATTGTCTGGACCGCTGCACCGACCTGTGTTATTCTGAAACCATCTGCTTGTCTCATTTCTTATTCACCAGCAAATGCACAATAAATGTTTGAGAGGTGACCATAACTGAGGTGGCTGTCACAGCCTCGTGGAGAGGCACTGGAGGAGAGACCTGCATACTGATGAGCAAAAATATAACAATTATCACACAAATTTGGCTGAGGCAAAGCAGAACCAAAGATCATCAGATTCACCCATCAGTTAAACAAGAGCTATATAATCATGCAGTCTCTGTATGCAGCCCTTCTGTGTCTTTGCCCTGGTTCTCCTTTGATATAAACTAAATGCAGGGCCAATCCATCGAGCACCACCAGCCACCAGGATAAAAGTCTCCACTTTGGGGAGGCGGAGAGCGTGAGAGTCTCAAGGGCTGGTCTAGAGTCATGGACAGAGCCCCTGGTTTTGACTGAATCGTGGTCTTGCATTACGAGCTCAACAAGGTGTCGACCTTTCTGAATCTGTTCCCCCAACTGATAATAAAACATGGTAATGACTCATGTCATCAGATTATTGTGAGGGTTAAAAGGCACGATTTACATAAATACCTGGTGCAGTGTCAGGCACGATAGATGGTAGCTGTTACGATTAGAGGAAGCTATTTATATTCTGTGTAAAAGCTCGCTGTGTGTCACTCTGCTCTGTAATTTCTCACAGACTAATGTTGCCTTACCTGCAAGTTAAATCTGGGGCATAAATTCTAAGCCCACCACATGAACATACCTTTACTCATTTTAAAACTTCCATAGAAATTGTAACAAACATCTAATCTACGGATTTCCCACTTTCCCCTTTCATGATGTGGGCAGATCTGAGCTTTTCCAAATTGTGGGACCCCCCAGAACGACCGGCTAGAGGGAGGCGACTTCACATGGGCCTCAGAGGAGAGTGTCCATTAGATAGGGACCCACTCGCTGGTCGCAGACACACGGCTCGCTGGCTTGGAGGAGGCCCTGGAGGCCAGGCAGAGGGCCAGCAGGACTCCCTGTGAGCACAAGGAGGCCTGGCCCCGAGCTGCCGGAGAAGCGGCGGGTTTGGCTTTTTGTCGTGATGTGGGTCTGTGTAAGCTCTGTGCCCGGGCGAGGAGGGGCGGGCATTTGGGCATTTCCCACCGCCTTTGGCAGGGGAAGTTGCTTTGGGTCTTGGCAGGTATGATGGGGAAGAATATCAACTGGTGTCAGAGACATGAAGAACCCACCGTAGCTGATGCGCTTGGGCTCGGTGCCCAGACCCCGTCCTCCTGCCCCAGTGAAGGAGAACAGATCGTGCTTGGGGGGAGCAAGGCCTGGAGGGACCTGCCCACCTAGAGCAGCACCTGTCATCCCTCCACCTGCAGAGCCTGGTGGGAGGCTGCTGGCTACCGGGCTTGGGGAAAGGGAGGGGCAGAAAGCGCAAGGGGGCAAGGATGCAGGACGGACATGGGGTGCCGTGGGGTGGCATTGCTGCTCAAGCCCAGATTCCCCAAAGCGGGTCCTGCCCGGGTGCTTCGGCCCCACACCAGCCCCTCGCAGCCCCAGGGCCATGCAGGCGGCGGACACACAGCCTTGTACCCAGCCTTTGTCTGCCCCTGATGACACAAATGCTTGATTTGTCTGCTTTCGTCCCTGCCACTCCCTCACAACTTCTCCCTTTGTTTCCAAAAGTCATTCCTGCCGTCAGGCCAGGCAGCTCTTCCTGTTTGGGCAGAAGGGCTGTCGTTAGGAAATGAACGTCCGCGTGGTCCCCTGGTTGTGTACCTAGTCTGTGGATCGGAGCTCTCTGCTTCCCACCTGTGAGGCCTTGGCCAACATGGGCATAATCGCTGCCACATGGAGATGGGGCACGGCGTGTGGCAAGCGCCTTTCCTGCTCAGGGAGGGAGCCGACCAGCCTTCGACCTTTTCCCCTGCCATCTGAGATGCGGCTGAGTATGGGCATCTGTGACCCCGAGGAAGGTCGCTCAGTGAGCCAGTGGTGGCTTTCTGCTCTGAAAACACTTGACGAAGGATGAAGCTCACCTTCCTCAGCTAGAGGGGAGACCTTTCCAGAAACTAAGCCTCACCTGCTTCCACCTCTGACGTCTTCCAGGTGTCCCTCTCCTCCTCCAGGCAGCCCTCGGGAATGCTCTGCCTCGCTTTCTGTTGCTCGTTCCTCCTGGACCATCTTCTCTCCTCCGCCCACACTCAGCTCAGCTCCCACAGCTCGTCTCCCACCTCACGTCCTTCAAGGACCCTCCCCGGCATGTCCTAATGCCGCTGGGCCCAGCCAGTGGCGCGTGACCCTCCTGGGGTCACGGGCTGTCTCAAGTGGACATGGGCTTCTCTGTAAGTCTCTGGCGGTTCCCTGGCCCTGGGGATTGAGGCATCCCGGTCCTTTGTCCCCAGCCTCTGCCGGACCGTGTAAAGTGGCCCTGTTTCCACAGGTCCCGGTGACCCACCCCCGCTAGGGATACCCCAGCTTCATCGTACGGCATTCAACCCCCTGCTCTTACCCTCATATCTACTATTTCTGCAAACGTCTCCCACATCAGTGAGAAAATAGGAAAACAGAGGCCACCTGCCCGAGGACCGCCCTGAGCCTCCCTCTCGCCGGCGGCAGCCGCCTCCGCCCCTCGCGTGTCCGCGGCCCTGGCTGTGGGGTCACCCCGTGGCCGTGGAGAGCCCCGCACGCCTGTTTCCTCTGCACTCGGTCTTGTTCCCTCTCTGAGCTCTTTAACTTGAATCATGCTTTTTTTTTTCTTTCTCCGTTTCATGCCACCTCCTCTCGTGTCAACTTCCCTGTTTTCAGCTGTGGGGTGTGACAGGCCTGTCCTGCCTGCAGCCCGGCTCTGGGTGCGCGCCTTTCCTGGGCAAGAGCCGCCGGAACCCTCGTTCTCTCCAGCTCCTGGGGGGCAGCGTGTGAGGGAGGAAGGGGCGTCCGGGCCGGGGGGCAGTGGGCTGAGCACCTCCGCCTCTCACTAGTGTGACCCGGCAGTGTAACGGGTCTCCTTCGTGTCTCAGCATCTTCTGTGGAGCACGAGCAACTGCCGCGTGGTCGTGGTGACAGCGCAAATGACAGCGGCAGGAGGGTCACGGGCCACTGGCCCTTGGAGCCCTTGGGCACCTGGCGTCCCAGCAGGAGTTCCACGTGTGGGCCAGTCTCTGTCTTAGAATCCGTCATGCCTCACCTCGGGGCAAGTCTCCGGGCTTCCTCCTGTCTTCTTGTTGCCCTGCCTTTTCCAGCGTCTGTCTGCTCCCCGGTGCTGAGCTCTCTGGACGCCGCGGCTGCCTTTGTGTCCTTGCCTTTCTACTCTCGACTCACCCACGTTCTGGCCGTGGCTGGCCCTGACGGCTGCGAGAACTCAGTCCCCGTGCCCAGTGCTGGGCTCCTGAGCGTGCTGTGTGGCGGACACCGGTTTGGAGGGGGCCCATGTCGGCCGTTCGGAGCTCTCCTGCCCGAGTGAGCCCCCGCAGTGCCCCGTCTCCCCACACTACCCAGCTGTACCAGTTCCCGGGACTCACCCTGATCCTTTCCTCATCCTGCTGTGTCTGGGGAATCCACAAGCTCAGCTTTAATTCACACTCGTGTCCTCTGTTACCTGGGTCACCCCCAGTAACACAGCGAGCAGTCCCTCTGCTGCCTGCGTGCTTTATGCCTCGGGTTGTCGAGCACCCAGCCTGATCGATCTATTTTACCTGAGTGACTTTACAGGGACAGACATGGCCATCTCTCCCAGTTAAACCTTTCAGCAGGGCCTGCTCACCAGCGTCTGTTAGGATTGTGACCCTGGAGTAGCCAGAGTACGGGAGGTAAAATAGCCCAGAGAGTGTTTCAAAGGCTGATTCCCAGACGTCAGCTCAAACTCTGAATCGCATCTGCTGGCTGGGTGATGTGTACGCACACTCCGATTTGGGAACAACTGACTCCAGAATAAAGACCAAAGTCCATAGATTGTTGAATAATCCTTGCAAAATGTGGCTTCTGACTGCCTCTCCAACCTCATAGTCGGCCGTCCTGCCATGTGACTTACAGGCCCCGCTTCCTGGTCTGACCCTTCCTACCGCTGTGTCTGCACAGTGTCAGAGCCCTTCCACGCCTGGCTCACCCCCTGCTCACTCTTCTGAGACGAGTTCACACCGTCCCCTCTCCCTTAGGGAGGCTTCCCAGACCCACTTCTTCCACCACTCGTTCATCTGAGGTAACTGTCCATCTTCCATGTTTCTGTAAGTCCAGGGGCATCCTTAACTCATAATTCTTCTCCTCCGTGTGCTATCTGAGAATCAGCTATTTTTTGTGTATCTCTCACTGTCTGTAATTGTTTATTTTCCTGTAAGCTTTCTGGCACTTAAAAAAGATGTATCAGTGTTAAAATATTATGGCAATTGAAGAATTTTAGCTCTTTAAATCACCATGTCTACCAGCTATCTCCTGCCAGTCCTATGGGCTCAAGCCTGCCATTCAGTGGCCTTTTGAAATTCAAGTAGTGGCCTTGTATGGGTCTCATCCTGTCTGGTCCTGCTACTTCTAAGCGAGTGATTTTGCAATCTACTCCCTGCTGATGCAGTCTGCCAGGGGTATTTAATTGCCTTATGCCTATTCCCCCAGTATTGTATAAGGTGAATTATGGCCCCACCTATTCTGGTGATGGAATCACTTCTTTCTCTGCAGGGTTTTTTTTAAAGTTAAGTAAGTCACATTGTTATCAATAGTAGTATTGCCAACAATGCTACTGAAATATTAGCTGCTATTGTATTTATTGTTCCTTATTTATGTTGTAAGTTATGGAAATAAAATGCATTTTCAATAACACTGGAGCATTTTTTATTTCTTCTTTGCTCCTACCTTAAGCAGTAAAAGTGGCTCTTAGCAGTGTTATTAAAATTTTCAAAAACGAATGAACTCATTAGATTTGTTTGTATTTTAAATCCGTACCTGTAAAATGGATTCAATGCTTACTGAGGGTGTGTGCCCATCGCGTGTGTGTGAGCAGTGAGGGACATACTGAACACCTCGTGTCACATGAGCGTCCCCAGGAAACGGCTTTTGCTTTCTCTCTGCAGAGGGAGCCCTGTGCCCTCGCGTCACGCCAAGCGGGTTGGTCCTGCTGTGTGGGCATCAGTGCCGTCCTCAGGGCACCTGGGATGAGTGGCAATAGTGAGGGGAACTCTGGGATGAGGTTGTGGATGTAGAAATAACCAGGGATGCCTGCTTTGATACCTGGCACCTATTAGGCGCTCAGTTACTACATTTCCTGTCATTTCATGTGTTCTCTATCAATGCAGGAAATAGATTAGTTTCCCATAGAGCTGTTAAGGAGTTGAGAAACCCCTGTTCTATGTCTCTGCATTTTTGTCAGCCTTGATTATCTTCTGTCTGACATCACCGTAAAGTTATTCAGGATGCGTGTGACGCTGGGCTCCCAACAGGACAGCGAGGTCCTAAAGGATGAGGCCATGGAGGCCAGCACATCACTATGCTCAGGGAGAGAAAGATTTGGTGGCTGACATGCAGGCAGGGCATGTGTGAGGCAAGCAACACGCTGCTTGGAAAAGTAATTCTTGCAAACATGGCTTCCCTAAAATGAGGGAGTTACAAATGCAATGCTTCACCTCTTTCTAGTGGCCAGTGAGTTGTGAGATTTTTCTGGGATTGAGTGACGGACATCTAAGACGCAACATGTTGGAGTTGAAGAAGCCTTGTACGTTATTGCACACGGTGGCCCCTTTCCCTTTTGAACTTGGGCACAAAGTGGCATTAAGGGCTGAGAGATGCCATGCCCACATGCTGTGCCAGAATCCCCCCACCATGCAGACGTCTGTCACATTGATCGGGCTAAGCTTTCGCCAGGCGGAGAGCGTGCGTGAGTTTATGCGGCTGAGGAGGCCTGCGCTGATGCCATTAATTTGGGGGGCAGCTGGAGGTGGCTGTTTACCAGACAAAAATAGTTGGGGGACCCAGGAAATTGTTCAGATGCTCATGGGCGTCTCCTCCTGTAGGACACAGGGAAGCCGAGGCTTACGTCTGAGAGGCAAAGTTGCAGAGAAGTCCTGTTGGGAGCCGAAACCTCCCATGGTCCCAAATGTGGGAACTATAGTTGAGGACACTCCTGTGTGCAGGCCTACCCCGGGGGCCTACACGGGGGTGGAGGGCCTGCCGGGGCGGGTGAAGTGGGCAGTTGGCATGGGGCAGAATCCCTCTCTGCCAGTTCCTGGCTGTGTGAGGAGCTGCGAGTCTGGAGTTTGAAGATCTGCGTCTGTGAAACAGGAATGCGAAGCCGTTCTGGAGGTACCGTCAGGACAGAGGCCAGGTTCTCCCACATGTAGTCACTGAAAATAAAAGTCTTCACCCTACTGACTCCTATTTCTCAGTTCTTAATTTAATACACACCGAGAAGTTCTTTACAGAATTACGTCCCCCATAATCTTACAAAGTACCAGAAGTTTTCACCAGGATCGTTTTGTTCTTATAGTTAAAATAAGGAAACTCCCGTTACACAAACACTCCCCACAGAGGAGGGACGGCCTCAGGTGTCATCACGGACATTACAGTCGGATAAGCATTTTGGGGCACCCTCTACGTGCCACCTGCTGTGTTTCTGTAAATGGGCCTCTAGACATGCAGTGAGCTGCTCAGAGGCTGGACCTCAGAAGGCGAGTCTGGTGATGGGGACATAGAGGCACACAGTGGCCCAGACCTCAGAGCCACTCACCCTCGAGGCATTGGGCGCCGTGAGACTGGTCTCGGCCTCTCCGGGAGCCCCCCAGGGTGTGTGTCAGAGTCATCTCTCTATTCCGAATCCAAAGTTCATCAAGAAAACACATTTCGTCTGCGGCTTGGTATTGCCAGTGCCCAGAAGAGGACCTGACAGTAAGTTCTCAGTAAATATTTGTTTAATTTGGTCAGAGTGAGACTGAACCCAGCAGAAACCCCAGGACCTTTACCCCAGGAAATGAAAACCACCGCTGAGCACAGCAGTCCTAAGAGGTCACAGCCACAGGTTCCCAAGCAGAAATGGTGGACTTTTTCTGGTTCCTTCATGGTCTGGCTTTCTCTCATATTATTGTCATAGGGCTTCCTAATGCCTGGGGCTTAAGGTCCAAATTTTTTTCCTTGAGACTCAAGACCTTTAAATCTGCCATCCCCCACCCCGCTTGGGCAGCTCTACCTGCAGACTTGGCTCCCCTCACCCTCATGTTCCCAGGGTGCCCAGAATGGCCTTCTGCCCCTACCCTGCCCCACCTGAGCCAGCTCCTCCCCTCTGGCCATAGCGCAGCCCAGTCCCTGAGGGAGCAGCCGCCTGGCCCCACTGTCCTGACTGAGCAGGCCCCAGGCCCCCTTGCATCTCCACAGCTGCTGCAGAGTCCCACAGACCCTTCAGAGCCCCACAGCGTACCCCAGCCGCTGCTTATAAAATTCAGGTCCCAGACCTCTTACCTCCCGGGTCATTCTCTCCTCGGTGTTTACTGTATACACAGCTTTTTCATCTCAATCAGATAGCAATTTTTTTCCTAAATATAAGCAATTATTACATTGTCCAGGAGTGAATTTGGCGCTATGGTAATTCCTGACTGGTCACAGTTAATGAGCACGATGACCATTAGCGCAGACTTGGGAGCTTGGATCAGTACAAATTCGTTTTCTTTCAGTTCTGCTGTTCAGAAGCCTGAAATGAGCCTCTCAGGGCTAAAACCAAGGTGTCTGGAGGCCTGGGGTCTGTTAGGAGGCAGCAGCAGAGACTGTCTCCTCTGGAGGCCGACCACTGTCCTTTGCTCCTGGCTGTTCGCCCCAGTGTCCAGGCCGGTCATCTCACTCCTGCCATCCCTCGGTTCTCTCTCCTCCTGTGTAAAAAAGGCTCAGCACAGCGCTTAGTAAGTAAGTACTTAATAAATATAGCTTTATAATCAAGGCGATTTTATGTCATTGGTCAGCTTCAGCATTACAAGCAGACGTGCAGGATGCCCCCTCCCGTGGTCTCCAGCGTGCATGGTGCTCACTGAGCATGAATTGGGACGGAGGTCAGCTGGAGCTGGAGCACGCACAGTCGTCACTGAGGTCCACTGGGTGGTTTTCATGATCTAGGGACTGTTGGAGCACCACCTATTTGTTAACTGTTCCAATCCCCTCTATAATCTATGACATAGGAAATGTTGGTATTGTCAGTGAGCAGGTGAGAAAGACGTGGCACAGGGAGGCTAAGTAATTGACCCCAAGTTTCACACCTGATTTCCAGGCAGTGCAGGTTGTCTCTTAGATACAACTGGATGGACGCATGTGCTCATAAATGAAAGAGCGAGTGGGTGCAGGCATAAATAAAGGCACGGAAGGAGCTGTGTGCCAGGTGGCGGCCCCCGAAGTAACCTGGTGTCTTCCCGGGATGAGTGATGATTAGGACTGGGCCCGGACACTGCCAGGCACATTTGCATAACAAGCTAAACAGGCATGTCTTACAAAATAAAAAGTCCAAACTGCAGATTCACAAATAGTCTTCAGATAAAATGGGACTTTCCAGTCAAATCTCTCAGTGACGCTGGGAGTCCATGAGGCTCTCAGAGCTGTGATTTCTCACCTGACTCCGTTTCATCTACAACCTCAAGGTAGGCTCAGAAGTGTTCTCTTCATGCGTCTGTCTCTGTGTCTGATCCATGAGTGAACTGTGTGGCTCTCTTCTGTGATTCCCTGAAACTGTCTTCTGTGTGAGTCCCTCTTAAACCATCACCTTGCTGAAATCTGGGACTCTGTTTTATTCATTATTTTTCACTTGAGGTCTTAGGAGCTCCAGCACATAGTAGATGCCCAGTAAATGCTTTCTGGGTACAATTAGAAGACTTCTCGTGGTGTATGATACAACCAAGGGCAGGGTGGCCACCAGTTTAGAGTTGGAGGTGGAGAAAGTTCAGGTTGTCTCTGTGGGGAAATTCTATTGCTTAATTAGGGCCTAGTCAAGTAGGACACAAAAATATGGAGGCCCCTTTCTTCTCGGAGATTTTGGTTTTGCTTTTTTTAAGAAAGACACCGAAGATTCTTCTGGCATTTTTCCATGGGGAGCCTGCATTCATTTATATCTCTGCATTGTCAGAAAGGTCTCTGGGGGGATGTATCACATTTATCCACTTGTGAATTCATCTAATTAATGAACAAAAGTACTCTAATCTTAGGAGATGTAGGTTGTTACTGGGAATTTTTTCTTACTGTGCTTTCTTTTTCTAGGTGCTAATGAATTTCTCTTGGCAACTGTGTCATTGTAGCAAAATGATCGAGGGAAACATGGGGTCAGTACGATTGTCTTTTAAATTCCACATACTACCCACAGAAATGATAGAGCCAAATTATGCTCAGAAGTGCAAATTTATGAACTGGGAGAAATCACAACACATAATCATTTAACGCTGACTTGAAGTTCAAAGATCAGGCTATGTTGTTTGGCTCCATGATGTTCAGTCGCATCACCTTAGCCTCATTAGTGCTCATCTCCCAGGGTAACTTCCTGCTTCCATAAAATAGGACTATTTATTTAGATAACTTCTGAGATTCTTTACAACTTTGGTATCCCGTGTATCTAAGCCAACTTAAGTGATCCCAAAGGCACTTACTGGAAGTTTGTAAAGCACAAGAAGCAGTCAGGGAGAATCATGAAAGCACTTAGATTCTGTGTGACATAGAGTGCTTGACACATTTCTTACCTTCAGAAAACCCATTTTAAGCCCTTTTGTATGCCAGGCACTGCAATTAAGTGCCTGGAAAACAAGGAAAAGGCAAAATCCTTCCCGAGAGCTTAGGAGGGCAAGCAGTGACTTACCCAAGTAATTGCTAATTTCAATTTAAGCTATTTAAGTATATAATATTCATATAATATAAGGACATCATAGGATTATGAAGAAGTAGGCTTTCAGAGTTGTGCCCTATTTATGCTATAGACAGGATGGCTTCCCTTCAGAAAGATGAACTAAAAATTGCAAAAGTAATCAATTTATAACCTGTATCCCATTGACTGGCAGTTGGTCTGATGGTCACTTATAGCTCTAACGAGTATAGGAAGGGTAGACTTTAGTCGATAAGCCATGAGCCCAGATGGAGCTTGGAAGGAATCTGTTAGAGGGCTGGGGGGTCAGTCGTCTGACTGACACAGAATGCATGAGCTCGGGGGCCCCAGGATTAAAGCAGTGAGTAACTGGCAGTTCTTTGCCTCATCGGTTGGTTGTGGGCAGAGGTGGGAGATGTGCCGAGGGGTGAGTCGGAGGACAGTGTGCTAGTTAGGCCGCCCCCAAACCATCAAGCTGAGAGATGAGGGCCTTTGCTGGTATGAAGGACATTAGGTTAGAGAGCAAGGTCAAGATGCAGATTCTGCTCCAGGAAGGAGACTGAGTGGACCCAAAGAGGTTGGGCTGCGAAGGTGTGGGGGAGCCTTCATTTTCAGACTCAGTAATGGACATGGAGCCGGAGTAAGGCTCAGGTGTTGGACATGGAGCCGGAGTAAGGCTGGCAAAGCAGTGGGTACTTCCAGGCATGGGACATCCCACCTGGATGGGTGGTTTCAGGCAAGCATAGTATTTCTGTGCAAAGTGCTAGAGATTTGCTCAGGGGTGGGTAGACCTGTGCCCCTTTGGACCAAAGAGACACAAAGCAACGTCCGCCATGTCTTCTGGGAAGGAGAAGCCAGGTGCCTCCTCCTGCTGGAGGTAAGAGCCTGTGCAGCCCCACTGCTGCCGGAAACTCCTGTGAACACCTGCAGAACCAGACTGAGCCTGAAGCTGCTGTTTACACAAGGAACCACCCAACCATCGGACCAGTCGGCCTTGGGACTGTTGCCCCTTCAGACGTTGGGCACCTTGTGTAGGTGCATCTGAGTTGGGGGTATACCTGCTTAGGGCTGGAAGAAGATGCCTAATGCTGTGATGGGCCCCTACTTGATATTAACAGTCAAGAATGAAGTTGTAGGGTCACTGTAACGTGTTTCCCAGGCACGGGAGGAAGGATCAGGCAGGGATGCACAGGCCTCGCCATCCCTCACAAACCCCACAGCCCCGCTGCCTTCCTGAGCCCGCCAGTGACGCCGCCCCCGAGCGAGCTGCCATCTGTGCAGACCAGGATCTTCCCGGCCAGGCTTCCTGCTGTCTCCGACCTCCATCCACTTTGCTCCTCTATCTTGTTCTTTACTGTATGATCTGATGCTGTTCAGTTGGCTTAAGGAACATTTTCAGTGGTCCTTGATACAATCAAACTGATAAAATCAAAGCTTTCAAATCGCCTATGAAGGTGTCGGTCCTCAGGTCCCTGTGCACCCCTCCTCCCCCTCTCCGTGCCCAACGCTGCGTTCCAGCCATTCTGATTCTCTTCCTATTGGAGTAGAGCTGATACGCAACATCATACTTGTTTCAGGTGGACAACATAGTGACTTAACAACACGTGTGTTGTGAAATGCTCACCGTAAGGTGTGGGGGGCCTTGGTGGGTGTAGCCTGGACATGGGCAGAAGGTCCTGTGGTAGTCGGGAGAGAAAGGTTTTCCTTAGAAAACGTGCGGCAAGAGCCCGTGACGAGTCGGAGGAGCAGGGGTGAGGGCGTCGGGTGTGCCATTTGTTACCTAGGGCCATCTGGACTCCAAACATAAAATATTAGAAGATGTAGGGAAAAATAAAGAAAATGCCAAACAGAATCCAGAATTCTACCCTTGAGAGGGCAGCTGTTCTTTGAGTCGTGGTACAAAGCCCTCGCCTTCTATTTCCTTAGGACGATGCCCCCTGCCTCCTGCAGGCAAGAAGCTCACAGGCAGGCTCAGGGTCGTCCGCGGGAGCCGCAGCCTGTTATTTTTGTTTACCAGTATTGTGTGGACACATTTTCTGTATCTGTAAACATATTTTTATGAGGTCAACAGAGTTATTGTACATAGGCACCGTGATTTTATTTGAACACATCCTTCATTATAACATTCAGATGAACTAGAAAAAAAATGGCTGAGTTAAATTCTACAAAATTAGTCTAAGCAGCAACTGGTTATGGACTGGCCTGGGTTTGAATCTCAGTCCTCCCACTTGCTAGCAGTATGAAACTAGTTGCTAATTTCAAATTATTTTTGGCCCAAACACATGGTTTTCCGCCAGTAGATTGTGAGAATGTTCACCTAGGAGCACTTTATAATTTTTGATCATCTCTTAAATGCCAGGCATCCCACTAAAGACAGAATATACTCTGTCACTCAATCCTCAAAACCACTATTAAATCCATTTTTGTTTTAGTTCATGTTACTCTGATGGCAGAGACTGAGACAAGGGGTGAGTTTATTTATAATGTAGTTTATTTGTGAGGTGATCCCAGGGAATAATAGGACTGAGGAAATGGGGAGAGTGACCTGGAGAAGGGGGTGTCAGTGAAAAGGGCCGTTAAGCAGCCTGGTGTCTCTGCAGGCCACTGGAACTCAGCTCTGTGGGGTCTCTGGGAAGAAGAGAGAATAGCTTCCCGTTTGCTCCAAGGACAGGAAGTCGGGGATTTTCTCACTGTTGAGGGCCGCCTCCTCGGGCCTTCATTCCTCCAAACAGCTGAGGCGCCCAGAGGCCCCAGAAACGACTCGAGGCTGGGCCTGGAAATGGGATTCCTGCTCTAAGAATCTGAGCTGATGAGCCTGGACCAACCAGCAGGGTAAGGGTGTGAGATTTTCAGCAGCAAGAACAATCGCTATGTTTTCCACTACAACAAATGACTTGTTATCTCAGAGGTGCTGGTCAATTGCCTGAGGTCCCTGTACAGTGACTGGCAGCAGGCTCCGGTGTGTGGGGCTCCTGCCCTGGCACACGTGTTCTTACCCTTGCATCACGTCACCTCCAGGAGGGACAAGCACTTGATGCTTGTGTGGAAGCCCTGGTGCTCCGCTCACTGGCGTTGGACCTGCCAGAGGGGTGCCCTGCTGGCCCCCAGCCAGCCTCGGAGTCCTCTGCACCCGCCGTGCTCGCACACTTCTGCAGCCTCTCTTGCTGATGCACCCCCTGCTCCCCTTAGTGAAGATTGCGCACGTGAACATCTTGTTTCAGACAGTGGATTGCAGTATATTGGTGGTTGCAAAATCAGTTTAGGGCTCTTGATTAGAATTTTAAAAATGAAGTAGATGAGAAAGATACTGAACATGCACAGCTTCTGTAATCTCAGAAGTGCTTGTTTCTCGTGTGTATGTGTGTTGGGCATCTATGAGGAGCCTATTTTATGTAACTGGTCTTGGATAAGAAACTTTAAAAGTCACCTACTTAAGTGTTCAATAGTGTTCAAAATGCCTGGGGACAAATTCCCAATTCCACGGCCTATTAGCCAGACCTTGGTCCTCCTGTCCACAAATATTCCTGCCCCCAAGGGCTGTTGAAAAGAAATAGATTACTGTGTATCAACTGTTGAGAGCCGTATCTGGCACATGAAGATTTAATAACTGTTACTCACTATTCTTGCAAATGTTTAATCAACCCATGAAGTATAAAGCTTACATGTAATTTTTGTTCACTAGGAGATGAAAATCACCAACATTTTCAAGTGCTTGGAAAGACTTATCTTGGGACTGAGTTAAAATGAAAATGTCCTGCAATTTTCTTTGTGTTCTCACCCAACTGCTCCTCATTAGCAGATAGCTCTATATATGCAGCATATCTTCATTTAAAATGAAGGTTTAGGAAAATTAATGTAAACATTTTACATTAGTAAGGTAAACTCCATTCAAAATATGCATTTTCCAATGTCTTGGAGGATATATGATTTACATAATATGGTCTGTGCCATAAACAGCCCTGCCTTCCAACCAAATGACCCATAAAGGGCCATAAACCCAAACAGAATTTTTGTACTTTTAGCTCAGAGAGAACACTGGAATGTGGGCTTTGTGACTCTGGCAGTGCCCTTGAAATGGGCCGACCGTGTGTGTGTCCTGCCTCTGTGACCTGGAGTAGCTGTTCTGAATAAAGTGCAAGCCTGACCCATCTGGGGGGTGTTGGAAGTTGCTTTCCAATCCTGATGGACCAGGTGCATAGGAAGCCCTGGCAAGTGCCCCCAGATCCGTTCTGTGAAATGGAAAGTGACACTGGGTCCAGAGATAAGCAGTTCTAGATTGAATGTGCTGACTACTCCTTCTTTCTTGGAAATAATGTCATTACAGTTATTTTCAGTACATCTGCAATAATTACACGATAGTTGATTTCCACCGCTTCTCCAGAACCGAGCTCAGAAACAGCCAGAGACTCTAAGATGCTGACATGTGAGGAAGGCTTCTAAGACCTCGCTTTCCCAGAATGTCCACTGTGACAAGAACCCTTCTCCAGCACCTCTGATGCATTTTGTTGGATCCAACTGAAGACTTTTAGAGAGAAGTAGGCATTTGTCTCCTGAACACCCGGTTGCATTCCTATACAGGCTTCGGAGTCGGTGTGCTGCTCCTCCAGTGTTCTTCAAAAGCTAGCTGTCTTTTAAAAATTAAGCATATTTTTAATAGACAATGTGTTTACTCTAAGTGAAAATTTTGCATAAGTAGATGTACTATTTTTATTTTTTCTAATACACATTTAAATGACAGTGTAACATTTAACACAAAATGTGTTCTATGCTATCTAAGATCGTCCATGTGAACCACGCTTCGGGAAACACTCTTCATGAGTAACAGGAAATCAGCACCTTTTTGCCTCACCTACCAGCCTTTCAAGTCCACGTACCTGCTAATATTTGTCTTCTCCCGCCTCTATTTCCATAACTTAACTACTCATGTGAAATGATTTCCTGACTGCTCTCCAACCTAGAAACTTTATATGAGATGCTCTCTGGTTTGTCAAAGTAGCTTTTAAAATGTGGAAGCTTCTCTAAGGTGTTAATTTATGACCTGTCTCTGGGAAGTGTAAGCATTCCACCTACAGCTTTTTATCTTGATCCACAAACCTAAGGGACTCTCTCTAGAAGGCGCAAACGAATCAGCGATAGAATGGGGAATTTCTTACAATGAGTTAAAGGTCTCTGCAGTTCTTTGATAGGGGCCTGGGTACTGAGAATTTGTCTTTATATGAGGACTCTGGGCAAAATTTCAAACACACTTTTTTCCAAGGAGAACTAGCAGAAGACAAATGTACCAGTCACCCCCATTTTAATTAAACTTTTCATTTTGAGAGCTCGTAGATGCACATGCAGTTGTGAGAAATAACACAGAGATCCTATAAAACTTTTGCAGGTTCCCCTAATGGTAGCATCTTGCTAAATGACACTAAACATCACAACCAGGATTATGACATTAATACAGTCAAAATACAGAAAATTTTTCTCACCAGATTTCCCCAATAATGTCCTTTTATAGTCAGATTCCTCCCAAGCTCAATTACTCCTTGATCCCAGGCAACCACTGAAATGTTCCCCATTTCCATAACTTTTGCTGTATCAACAATGTTGTATAAGTGGAATCTATGCATACAACATGGCAGGGCTGGCCTTTGTCAGTCACTGTGATTCTCTGGAGATTCATCCAGGTTGTTCCGTGTATGAATAATTCCTTCCTTTTATTGCTGAGGAGACTTCCATGGTAGATACATACCTGACAACTCCACCCTGACAATCTCTTAATTGGTACATTTAAACCATTCCTATTTTATTTTAACATTGACATATTAGGGCTCAACATTTAGTATTTTGTTTTCTGTGTGTTAGCTCTGTTTTTCACTTGCTTTCCTTTGTCTTGTCTTCCTGTGGTTACTTGAACACTTTCTAGAATTCCATTTTGATTTATCTCCAGTACTTGGAGTGCATTTCTTTGTATGCCTGTTAGTGCATCTTCTGGGTATCACGTCATCTCTAAGTAATTTATCTTATTCCACTGCTGGTCTCTTTCCGGTTGCAGGGAAGTAGGGAAAGCCTACTTCCTCTTAAGCCCCTTTGTCCTCCCACAGTTATAACACCGTTGTTCTCAATATTCCCTCTGCAAACATCTAGAGCCACATCAGCCGTGTCCTGCTTTTTGTCTCGACTCTCCGCGATGATTCAGAAAACTCAGCAGAAGGAAAGCCGACTGAATCGACTCGCATTTTTGCTGACCGAGTTCTCGTCTCCATGATGTTCCCCGTGACTCTCTCCATTCTTTTCTTTGTGTTTAGACACATAATCTAGCCATTCTTTCAGGGCAGGTCTGCTGGTGACAAATCCTGGTTTTCTTTTATTTCTTCCCTCTCTGTTCTTGAATGATATTTTGCTGGGTAAAGGATTGTGGTTGAAAGTTCTTTTCTTAAGCATGTGAAAAATATTGTGCCACTTATTTCTGGCCTCTGTGGTTTCTGTCGAGAAAAACACTGTCACTCAAATGTGTGTGTGTGTGTGTGTGTGTGTTTTCCCTTAATGGCTAAGGTGCCATTTTTCTCTGGATGCTCCCAATAACTTCCCTTTGCCCTTAGTTTTCAGACACTTAGTTATGATGTGTCCGGGCATGATTCTCTGGCTCCGTCCTACCTGCGGTGTACCGACTTCTGGAATCTGTACATTTACGTCTCAGCGAATGTGTGAACTTCTCATCCATTATTTTTTTGAGTCCTTTTTCAGCCCAACCACTTCCTCCCCTTCCGAGACTCTGATTACACAAATGTTATATATTTTTTAATAGACTTTAGGCCCTCAAGCTCTCTTCCTTTTTTTTCAGTTTTTTCTCATCTGTTTTTTGGATTGGGTAATTTTTACTGTCCTCTCTTTCAATTTTCTGATCCTTTCTTCTCTCTCTTCCTTTTTTGCTTTTGAAAGCTATCCACACAGATTTTTATTCCAGTTATTGTATTTTTATATTTGCAACTTCTTCTTCTATGTCTTCTATTTACTTTTTGATCCATGTTTCTTTGCTGAGGCTCCCTTGTTTTTCATTTGTTTTAAGAGTTTTGTGATTGATCATTGAAGGACTTTTATCAGAGCTGTTTTAAAATTTTGTCAGATGATTCTAATATATTTCATCTATTAATTTTTTAAAATTTATTTTGTGTCATTAAGGTTAAGATCTTGGTATGGTGAGTGATTTTCAATTCAGACTTGGATGTTTTCATGCTATGTTATGAGACTCTGGGTCTTATTTAACTATTCTGTTTGGACTGGCTTTCTGCGACTGTTCTGCCAGTCAGAGGGAAGAGAACCACCTCATGGGATGTGGGAATCAAGATTCCCTGCCCAGCTTTCTTTGGCACTTGCCTTGAGGGCCCCTATGGCTGCTGGGCAGGGGTGAGTGAGGATCGCTCCCTATGTGCCTTGGGTGGGGGGCTCAGTGCTGCCAGGGGCTCCCTGCTTGGTCTTTTCTGATACCACCCCAGCTCCTCATTATAGTCTCATGAAGGTGGGAGAATAGGTTCTGCCCCAGCCATTGCATAGGTAGAAATGGGGCCACAATTTTTTCTGCGGTGTTTGGCATGAATGAAGCAGTTGTCTATAACTTTTCTGACTTGCTAAGTTGCTCTTTTCCTGGTCTTTTGCCAAGAGAAACAGGCTTCCTGTAGGGGCATCATTTTGTCTGTCCCCATTGACATGTCCAGGTTTCTGGCTTTTTTAGCTCTGAGATATATGAGGCAAAAAGAAAGCTCTGGTCCTGAGCCCCCTAGCCTGTCTGCCTTTCTGTCCAGCCTGCAGAGTCTTCCTGGGCTGTTTTCAGTTATAATGTCCTGGGTTTTCAGTTCTACTTGGTGGGAGATGTGAAAACATATGTCTTCCCCCTCACCTTGGAAGCTTAAGACCCCAGACTATTTTCAAGTACAAGAGGAGAAAGCAAGCCCCTTGCTGGGTCACCCAGCCCCAGGCATTTCACTGGCGGTATCTCATTCTACCTTTCCCTTCTCTCCTCATGTTTTCCCAATTCCACGTGTGAAGTATTCAGGTTCCAGACAGCTTAAGAATCTTGCTCTGGGTCACACAGATGGAATGTGAAATAGCTGGAATTCGGGGCCCTCATGTGCCGGTCCTTTGTCCACTGTGTTTGGTGCCCTCCTTCAATGCTCTCTTAATATTTTCACAGCAGCAAAGTTTTGCAAAGCAGTTGAACACAAATTGTTCTCAAATGTTGACACAACTGTATGAAGTCAGTTATAGGAGGACGTATTTATAAAAATTATGGAATTTGACAATAAAAAATGCAAAAGGTCATTTGATTTGCAGTTTGGGTTCATTGTTTAGGTTCAAAATGTAAGTCTCCTAGTCCAGATCTCCTCACTTTACAGAACAGCTTCTGCTCTGCTAAGGGTGGTGCATTAATACGTTTATTATTGAGTTGAATACAGCCTGGCTGAGCACAGTCTAAGGAGATAGTAGTGTTTACAAGGGCCTGGGTTCCTTGCATGGCCTGGGTCCTCCATTATCACAGCCTTCCTAGTCTGTCCCTGGTCATTCTTCAAACCTCAGCCTCCAGCCACAAAGCCTTCTCAGAGCTGGCTTGGCACATACGCCTTATGAAGGTCACCTCATACCGCTGTGGCTTCTCTGTAAGCCTGTCCTCCTGACGGTGGAGTTGATGAGAGAGGGACCTACATCTTTCATCTTTACAATCCGGGCACCTGTATGTCCATTACAATATAGGGCTGCAGGGGACACCATCGAGCAGTTGATGGATAAGGAAAGTGGAATCAGCCAGATCATCTTCTGTTTGTGAGAAGGTACTTGCTGATCAAGTAGAGCTTCATTTAGTGAAAGTGGACTTTCTACTTGAAAAAGAACTGGAGCTTGTTATGAAATTACAAAAGTCATCAGTCCAATCATGGATCTTTCTTACTGGATCTTTCTAAAAAAAAAAACCAAACCAAAACAAAAAAACAGCCAATTGCTTTTTGTGAGTGTATTTGTTTTCTTCCAATAAAAATATGAGTAAGAAAACCTCCTCAGGGGGCTCTATCAATTATCTTACCTTGGGAAGATAAAGACAGTGATTTCCTCCATTATCTAGGAGGCTCTACTTAATCAATATTGAATATTTATTGATTGGTTCCTTTGTGTTCAACAGAATCCTAATGATTGAGGTGACTGAGGAAGAAATACAACGTGTGGCCCTTTCTCTTGCATGATTCACACTGTGACTGAAAGAATGAGAAAACTATTAGACAGTGGAAATCAGCAGTGGTGTGTCGGGCAAATATATAAACACAATGGCAGCTTACAAAGGGAAAAAAGGCTAAAATGCATTAACTGCCTACTCTGTATTAGCTGTCATCCATGATGCTCATATGTAACCCCTCAGAAAAACCCTTCCAAATAGATGTTATCAGGGTCCTTTTATGCATAGGAGAAATCTGAGGTTTTTGGAGGCTGAATTCCTTAATGCTGAACATTATATGAAAGAACTAGGATTCAAATTAAGTTTGAGCTAAAATCTGCACTCTATAAAATGCATCAGCCCATTGAGCTGAATAACCGGTAAGAGTTTAATGAATAGTATGTGTTTTAGGAATTAGGAGCAAGTGGAGATTAAGGCCGCATGGGGTTTGGAAGCACGGAGAAAGGGTGTGGGGCCTTGCTGGGGGCACCAAGAGGCTCCCGGCAGGGAAGGGAGGGCCAGGCCCGGGAGCACAGAGATGCGGCCGGGGCTGAAGAAGGGCCCACACTTCAGGGCGAAGTGGTGAACAGAGTTGGACCTGATGTGAGAGGAGTTACAAGACCATGAGGGGCTTTGCATGGAACAGCCGTGTAGTGCCCTGTGACTTGGAGGCCCCGTGCAGCTGGGCGGGAGCCTCAGCAGAAAGGTAGTTTCCGTGAAGCCGAGCCATGGGGCAGGGGAGTGTGTCTGGGCCTGGATGCCATGAGGCTAGTGCAGTGCAGCTCAAATCGTGCCGTTGAGGGGGCACTGGATGCCCTGTGGTGGAGAAGCCTGCGCCTCCCAGGAGCCTGTGATCTGGGCACATTATGCTACCACTCTGAACCTCAGCTTCTTTATCAGTTCTTCATCATTAAAGTGGGAATGTAAGACCCATTCCAGGGTGCTAGAAAAATAAAATAAAATATGTAAAGCACCTGGCCCCTAACACGCTCTCCACAACTGCACGGCCCACTCCTCGCCCCTCTGCTCTGTGCCCCAGCCTGTCCTGCCTTCCCTTGGCGTCAGCCGCACGGCTTTGTGTGCCAGGCCATGCCCACCAGCTCCCCAGGAGGAAGGGGGAGGGTAAACCTGGGCGGAGGAGGGGCCTTCCGCAGAACAGTCCTGCCACTGGCAGAGGCCGCCCCCCGGCCTGTTAGTCCCCTTACCAAAGCTCCGTGTACACCAGCGATTGGGTTCTCACCCACTCTGCCCTGATGCGTGTCACTGCCCACTCCGGCTGAGGGTCTCCAACATTTTAGGACACTTATTGCAGAATTGAATCTGGGAGAGTCTTTCCTTCAGAGGATATTCAGTGAGCACCCTTGGGGTTCTGGGGAGAAAGCGGCCATCAAGCATGAACTGCAGCCTCTTCCCATCATGGAGGCCCCATGCCCTGAGGTCCCCGGGGGCCTGTGTGTGCAGGCACCCACCCTCCCGCCTAGTGACAAGGTGGGAATGTGACCCTCACCACTTCACCAGTCTGCTCGCCCCTCTTTGTAGGCGAGACCCCTCTGTTCCCATTAAACACCTGCTCGCCCAGCAGCCCGCTGTTGTCCTCCAGGGACAGGTGCCTGCAGCTTGGTGCCCACTCACAGCATGGAAGGCGGCATCTCTGGCTGAGTGAATCCTTGTCATCAAGGGGTGGGGGCCAGGACGAGGGAAATGGTGCCTCAGCTCAGTTCAAGTCTGGCTTATCCAGTGGCTGGATTTCACAAAGGCTTCTTCATTTGATTCATCTCTTTTATTTCATAATTATTGTCACATAAGAGGCTGAGATTTTCTACTGCCGGACCACTGCCTGGGGAACCAGGCAAGCCTGTGTTGGAACCTGGCTATGTGTCTCTGGCAGGTTCTGCGACCTTTCTGACCCTCGTGGCCTTATGGGCGGAATGGGAAGCAAGGGTAGCTACCTGAGGGCTTTTGGAGAGAAGCAGTAAGAGTATGAATTCCTCCAGGCAGGGCTGGCATTGACCAATGTTCAGTAAATGGCACCTGTTATGATTGTCTCCTTAGACTCTGACTTGCCTTTTGAAGAAGTGATGATTATTTAAGCCTCAGCAGCTCAGGGCTGCTTTGGCCTCAGACGGACCATGGTGGTTCCCTGTAGATGCCTGAGTGTAAATGGTTAGACACTAGGTGTTTCAGGTGAGTGTCGGAGATGACGGGCCTTTTCTTTTGGGGTGGGTGTGTGTCCACCTCCCCACTGAATGTTGAAGGACAGTCGTCATTGTGCATGCAGAGCCCAGCAGGCCACGGCTGACATTCACCCTGCAAATAGCCAGTGTGAGCTTCTTGTGTCCACACTCGGGTGTAAGGCAGGGAAAACGATCACGGGATTGGGCGACAATGATAAGTGCATGGTATTTGCACATCAGCCTGATGGGGGTGGACATAGATGCTTATTGCAACCGAGCAGTGTTGTCAGCATGATGCGCACCACCTGCCGCCGTGTGAGAACCACTCACCAGTGGGGGTGCCTCTGGGTTATGGGAAAAGCAAGTCACGAGGCACATTGCCTTTGATGGAGAAGTTTGCTCCTTCAGGCACCTTGGGCTCATAGCTAAGGGGTGGCAAATGTGGCTTGGAGTGGATACTCGTTGAATAATGAGTTTGAAGCACAGACTAGAGTCTGGGAAGGAAGGGAAGCCTGAAGAACCGGGAGGGCTTCGGCACAGCGAGCCAGAGAGCCCTGGGGAGGTATCAAGGGAGTGATCTGATCGTGGACACTCACGTCGTCCCTCTGCAGCGAGCGGCAGGAGCTGCCCCGGGGGGAGCGGCACTGACAGTCCAGAGACCAGGGACCTCGAGTCAGGCCTGCGTGAGTTTAACGGCTGCTACACTGTTTCCCCGCCTGCCTCATGGCTCCTCCAGGGAGTACGCCTCTACCTTTTTCAGTAGACCTGGTGTCCAGCTCAGTGCCTGGCACACAGTGGTAAATTATGCTCACATTAGACCATATTTAATATTGTTGTCAGGAGGTGAGACACCACATGGGGGATGACAGCAAAGTCTCGTTTCTGTTGTTTTTAGTTGCAGGAAGCCCTCG
Source organism: Manis pentadactyla (assembly GCF_030020395.1). NCBI lineage: Eukaryota > Metazoa > Chordata > Mammalia > Pholidota > Manidae > Manis > Manis pentadactyla. Next base: position 1,357,256 of record NC_080026.1, read on the forward strand.
CGAATGTCTGGGCTGCAAGGCCACATTTAAGCTGAAAGTCAGAAAAGACAGGGCTGTGTGTATTTCCTCTGGTATAGAAAGAGAAGCTACAATTTTACCATCATCAACCCTAGAAGATCAGAAAAAAAAAATTTATATATACTCATTTGCTCCTTTATTCTCTCTAAAACTTGTTGCATAGATTCAAACTCATCAAATTGTACACATTAAGTATGTGCAGTTTTCGTGTGTCAATCACACCTTGATAACGCTGTTTAAAAAATAAGGGAACTGAAAAAGCTCTGGTTTGTATAGAAAAACCCATTAATTGCTATGAAAAATGCAAGTAAAATTTTCTCCTTCACCCAAAGAGATTTATAAACCTCTTTTAAAAGGAGAGGTTTGTGTAAATAGGACCATACGCGGAAAGGGCCCTAAGTTGAATGCAGAGAGTGACAGGTGTCTCCACTGAGCAGTAGTTAGCAGATGTGGAAATTGGGGAGGTGTGTGTGGACCAGCTTTCAGCAGGGGGATCGACATCCACATGCAGAAATTGGAAAGATGGGTGTGTGTGTGAGACTCCGTGTATGGGCCACAGAGTGAGAGGCGCGTGCATGCGAGGAGGCAGGTGTGTGTCTCTGGACAGGTGGGGCTGAGGGTCCATGGGACATAGTGACATCCAGCCAGATGCAGAGGTGGCCTGGGCTGCAGGTGGCCTCGAGGACTACATGGGGTGCATGCAGCCGGAGGACATGGAATGCCAAGGTCGTGCTGTGCACAGTGGCTGATGTGTGAGAATTCTGTGCACACATCTGCAGGTGTACAGGGGACAGCTCTGGGGGAGTGGTGGGAGGCTGGCTGGCCGCGTGCCTCTTCACAGGCTTTCAACTGTGATGACTCTGCATCAGCCTCCCCGCCCGGCAGGCCGGCTGGGCTCCGGGAGCTGGCGTCCAGGTGGCCCTGGGAGTAGCGGTTGCCCGTTACCTTCTCGTTACGCATAGTTGTTTATCATACTGGTGGCTTCATTTTGGTGGGAGCAGGGTTACTGTTGGCCTTAGTCTTACTTATTTTTAGGAAATTAATGCAATCACATCACACACAGATAGAAACATACATGAAGATATGCTGATAGAGCCTCCTGACATACGTGTCTCCTAGAAAACCAGGTCCCCTCCCTGGGCGGAATCGGTCTCCTGTCCTCTGGGTGTTTGTCAGGCATTCGGCATGTACACAAGCACATGGAGGCATTTCCTCCTTTGCAGTGCACACGTGCTGACGCACGGACTGTTCTGCACCTTTTTTTCCCACCCGCATCCCTCAGTGACCCCTCAAACCAGCTCACAGAGATTTTCATTCTTTTGAGATGCACCACATATGCTGCTGGGTGGACCATAACTCCTTAACTTACCATCTTCCACAAGTGGGCATTTAGATGGTGGCTTATCACTGCCCTGGTAGGCAGCGTCGCAGTGAAAAACCGTGCCTGCTCGACTGTTTGAGAATGTTTAAGTATGCATGTTGAGAAAGTCTAGACTGGAATTTCTGAGCCAAGACATAAAACACATTGTTTTTAGAGATAGTGTCAAACTGTCCCTGGAGAATTTGTACCAATGTGTGTTCCACTCAGCATTTGGAAGTGGCTTTTTCCAAACTCTTCTTGTGAAAATTGTTTAATCTTTCTGAGCTATTTAAGTCTAATTAATGAAAAATTTTGCTGGTTAAGTAGCATTTTCTATCAGCTTTGCTTTATCTGGATCCTTTAAAATTGAATTTTTTTTGTGTACATCATTGTCAGTTTCTGGATATTCTATTTTTTTAGTATTATTTTTCTTCCAGGAGTTTTTACAGTGTCTTCCCTTGTTTAATTTCTCAGTGGACGAGTCGATTGATTTTCTGGCATTCATACTAATTCTAGGTAGGTGCCCCATTGTGATCAGGTAATACTGTCTGCATCATTTCTGTGTTGGAGAGCACGCTGATACTTCCCTAGGTCCTTTATTTAGAATGCTTTAGAGGCATCTGATGCATGTTTACTCATGGTTACCAGGCTGCAGATCTAGGCCATCTACTTTCTAATTACATTGCTTAAGCAACCGACACACCGCCTTTATCCACTTGATCTTCATGGACCGGAAGAGATTTACACTGTATCATTTGTTTCTGTGCATTTTCCCACACACCCTCTTTTTTTTTCTATATGCATCTTACTGTTACAGTAATTAGGCCTATACGGGGTGGGAGGGGTGGGAGGTGAGGCCTGGAAGGGGGAGCATTGGAAGGTTGGGCCGTGTTTCCAGCTGTCCTGAGCCCTCTGCGTGGTGCATGTGGGGACCTGGAGACTTTCCCGGAAGCCAGTGCAGCACCTGGGCCGCCGACGGGGGGCTGTGCGGCGGGAGGTCCTGGAGCCTGGGATCGGGAGCTCGCATGTGTCCAGCACCTCGAGTCCAGGCTCTGGCCGTGGGCTGGGGCCCCCGAGGGTGAGGAGGAAGGGCTGGATGTGGGCAGGAGGAGGCCACGGAGCCACGGCGTCTGTCTTCATGTCTGACCGTGCCCACCTTCCAGGGGAGTCTGGGCCACCCAGGTCTGCCTCAGGACCCTTTTGCCCCTTGGAGCCACAGAGCAAGGGACGTCCCAGGCACAGACTTGCCGGCCCCGCAGCCGCCGCAGGGCAGCCGCCCGCCTCTGCTCCCGGTGTCGCTGCCGCCCCTGTACGCGGTTGTTCCGGGCACGTCTGTCTGGCACCCTGTGCAGCTGGCTTTGCTCTTGCCCAGTCTTGGAATGTTTTTTTCTTGTACTAAGTGAGTCCAGCTACATAGATTTTTGAGTGGCAGAGATGTTTTTTCTTAGTTCTCCAAATATTTTGTTATAATTTTGTTTCTCGTGGCTTTATGAAAGTATTTCTCCAAGAAATCTGTATTTTCTTGGTTTTGTTCTAGTGATACGTGTCTGTTATTTTGAACAATCTGGAAGGCTGAGATCTTTACCCTGCTAGCTAACGTTAGACCTGTGGCTTCACATAATGCCTTTAATCCTGTTTCCGTTACGGAGAGAGCGCCGATCATGACCTCCGGTTACCTCAGTGATCATGCTCAATTTCCTCTAACCTGCGCTTTCCTGTCACCGCCTGGTCTTAGTTTATTGTGTTCTCGCTTGGCTTGCTTTCGTGACACTAAATACTTCTTGCCTTAAATGTTAGTGTCAATGGCTGTCAATAGAGGGTGGGAGGTAACTCCTTCCCACCTGCTTTCCCCTTGGCCGCCCCCCACCTCCTGTGGCCTCCCCCTTTGACATCGACTCTGTAAGGTGGCATGGCCAGAAAGTCTGCATTTCTTATACTGTCCTTTCTGTACTTTTGTGCCATTTCTCAGAAAGGAAGGGAAAATACCTACTTGATTCTGTCACAGGCACATTTGAAATACATGGATGATTTCAATATGCTCAAAATACATGATCCCCAGTTTAATCCCTTGGAGGATGTTAAGAACAGCAGGTTGTCACATTGCATGATGCATTTACTCCCATGGCAGTGTGTGGAAAGTCCAGCGTAATAGCAATTTCCTTAATATGTTTATAAACCAAAACATAATCAGCTGTTTTCTCCAAGTTGCGATCATATAGGTCGTGCATGCACCTCACAGATGTAGTCACTCACTGAGCCTGTGCCCTCTTCACGTACTCACATTTAACAGACCTGACTGTTACCAAGCCACCATCACATTCAAAGCACAAAATCAGAATTTCTAGAAGTATTAGGTAATAGCTTATATCCTGGCAGCAGCAAGGAGACCCCAGAACACAGAGGGATATAAGGTCATTAGGGCCAGAATCTTCATGTGGGCCCCATGCTCAGGGGGCCTCTGCTTAGACACCCTTGAAATTTCTAGTTACTTTTATTTTTGAGTGTGTACTTTGTACTCACCATGGACTCTAATGGGACAGAACACATGCAGGCTGCTTACAGCCCCAGCTCTCAGATGGGTTTGAGGCCTCCAGTTTCTCCATCTGCTGCTGCCCAGGCTCCCTGTACAGGCATCCACTGAGGACAGTGCCCCCCCAGCACTCACGGCAGCAACACGGACAAGCATGGGAGCCCTGGGGTGAACGTGCTCTACGGCATCTCGGGGTGGGATATGATAGAGCTGTGCTGGCTGCAGGCACGTGACACCAGGGAGGTGACTCGGGGACCCGCCTCTTGCCCACTCTGTGCAGACACCAAGGATGTCCTGGAACAGGTGTTGCGACCCTTAGGGGTGGCCCATCCTCCACAGGCCTGGTGCAGGTCCCCGGAAGAGGAGGCTGACTTCCCATGGGTGCCTGGGCCTGGGGCATCTGTTGGGCAGCTGGCAGGCGGTAAACTGACAGCTGTGAGCCAGTGGGTCCACTGGCCAAGTTATAGGGTGGGCCCGTGAGCCTCTGAGAGTCCATGCTCCCACAGGTGGCCCCTTCTCTGTCACAGCGGGACACGGGGCAAAATCACTGCCAGGCCAGACGCACTGGGAAGCCAGGGAAGTAGGTGCGTGTGCAGGTTCGCGCTTCTCACGGAACGTTATTCTGTTAGATTTTTAAGCAGGGGCCCAGGTTTTCCCTTGACAATGGCTTCATGCAGTCCACCCCCGTGAGCACTTTCAAGTGCAAGACAGACGGCCCTCCCAGTGGCCTGGCGCTGAGGGTATGATCGCAGACTTAGAGCAGTGTGCACGTACCCTGGCGGGCCTGCAGCCTGCGCGCCGGGCCCGTGCGGGGCCGGGATCCATCCGCGTGATCTGCCTGGTGTCTGTGGCCTCCGCAGGGCAGTCAGTGCCTCCTGCTCTGGGTTCTGACTGCTGTCAGCCGCACCCCGATGTGGAGCACCGCGTGTACAGAGGCGTGGCTGCCTCCCTCACACTGAGCGCAGGGCTCCTCCGAGGGTGGGGAGAACAGGAAGAGCCGAGTCAAGCGCCCGGAAGAGATTCCATGTTTCCCCACCGACTCTTGCAGTCGCTGCGTTGAGCACGTGTGTGTCGCACTGTGTTGGGCCCTGGGAGGGGACGAGGCCAAACAGCAAAGAAGCTCGTCATGTTTCAGGGGCTGAGAATCGGAAGGGCAGCTAAGCCCACGTGCACATTAAAGGAAACAACGGACAAGCGGTCCTAACGGTCTCGATGCTGCCATGCGAACGACGCCATCGAGAGGCCACGGGAAGGGCCCCGCTGGAGGCCCGCAGGCGGGCACACTGTCCGCGTTTTACGAATGCGGCTTTGTTTCTTCCTTCCACCCGTCCTGAGGGACGGCTGCAGGCACCCTCATTCTGCAGACGTGAGCCTGGGGCTCCCGGAGCTCCGGCGGCCCCAAGTCACTCCACGGGCGGCGTTCCCAGGCAGGTCGAGGTGACCCAGCATTCTACTTCCAGGGGGTGCGTCCCAGGGACAGGCGTCTCTGCTCATTCCGTACGTCTGCCATTCACAGAGCTTCCACTCCATTGCCTCACGGGGCCTTCCCGAAGCCCCGGACAGGGGGCTCAGCACCGCTGTTCAGGGTCAGCACGAGTCTGTCCCAGCATGTTTGAGAATTGGTGGAACAGAAGTTATCAGTGTCTCCTTGCAGCTCAGACCGTGGTGCCCTCTCCTCAGGCCCTGTGACTGATGCGGTGACTGGAAGCCTTCCTCTCAGACACACTAGAGGATGGCGGGGACACCCCCGAGGGGCAGTGCCATGCTGGGTCCTGAGGGGCCGGCGACACAGAGAGGGCACCACCGGATCTCCATGGTGCATGGCCTTCTCCCCCGGCCCCCCTCGCCCCGGGATAGCAGCTCTCACCTCCAGCTTCACAGTCTCTCCAGAACTGGAGCCCTGAGTGACCGGGCTGTCTGTTCAGGCTCTCACTGCCACGTGCCCGGGGCTGCCCAGCTCCCTCCCACAGCCATCCTGTCCCCAGGGACATCCCCGGTTTGCCCCGGTGCCTACAGTGCTGTGTCCCTCATGGGACACGAGTCTGCTGGGGGCATCACTGGAATCTCATGCTATTGGGGTTCCAGCCAGAGTGTCCGAGGTGTCTTCCCAAGGAAATTGCAGACTTTCTGAAGGCTCACAGAGAGCATTTCTTTCCCACTCAGGCTTTTGTACCCAAACCAGGCTTGTCCCATTGTCAAGGTAAGTGAACAAATTTAGGCTGTCACTGGCTGGCTTCTTTAATATTTACAAGGGTCACCTGCCGTCCACTCATTTTGATTTGCCATTCCTGGATGTGATTTTCTGTGGTTCTCGAAGATTTGGGTCCTGCTCCCTGCTGAGCATCCCCAGGAGTTGACGATTTGGGCGTGGGGGCTCAGCTTGGACCCAGGGCTCGGTCTCAGATGAGGGCCACTGTTCCCTTCTGACCACAAGCCTGACGATGTCATCTAAGACGTGTTCTGACCACCTGCCTTGCTCGGAGGACGTGTGCCGGCTGTCACTCCACCTTAGAAAGGCGGATTTGGTGGGCTTCCTCTGTTTCCCATCCACTGTATCTAGTCCAGTTAGATACCATCCTCTTCCGCAAAACAAAAAGGCTTGGTATGATGAGGTATTACATGGCCATCACCCCGTGGGCACCATTCCTGTCAAGACAAAAGCATTGCCACACCTGTAAACCCCTGACGGGGCCCCCAGGCCCTCCATCTCTCTCCCAGTAGATGACAGCCGCCTCCCTCTCTGTCTCGGTGATTGTTCTCATGCTTTCCATTGCAGGTTCACCACTTCAGCAAGCAGTCCCAAACACCATGTATTTTTAACACTATATGTACACTTGTGCTTGGCTCTTTTTTTTTTTTTTTTTTTTTTAGTTTATTTCCTTTGAGATTCTTTCAACTCATTGTTTGTGACTGTAGTTCATTAATTTCCAGTTGCACTTAGGAAAACACACATTAAACAAGATTCCATACAGAACCGACAGCATGCGTAACATTTTAAAATACTGACAGTATCACGACCAATCCTGTCAGGTGTCAGCGGGCAGCTGATGCACTGTTGTTGGGAATGTAAATATATATACAGACACTTTGGGAGCCAGTTTGTTCTTATCTGCTAAAGTTTAAGATGTGCACATGTCCTGTGACCCAGCAGTTCTAGCTCATATATATGGGCAGAAAGGTAAGTACAATTTATGCTCAGAGGCACGTACAGGAATGATCATAGCAGCATTATTCACAGTATCCAAAAGCTAGAGACACGACAGTTGAATATTAACAGTAAAAAGATAAATTATTACGTTCTTACAATGAATTATAATGTGTGAGAGACCTTTGAGTTTTACTTTTTTGTGTGCATTTTTCTGTACATGTGTTAAATTTCTCGCTCAAAGGAAAAGGTTGAAAAGACCTTTATGTAACAAATTTAAATAGAAGAATATGCTGCACCCCCCTGCCGGGAGAATTAGCTGTTAGGTTGGTTCAAATCCTTAGCCTGTTTTTCTCTGGATTCCAGACCTTTTTTTTTATTTGTAGAAATTCTTCTCACGCTCTCGACTGGAGCCTTGGTTTATCATGTGTACCGAATACCCCCTCCCGTCCTGTTTGTTCACTCTCCTAATTAAGTTCAAGCTGAAGTGCTTAATTTTAATGCTTTAATTTGGCAACGTTCATCTTTATAGCATCTTGCATCTTGTTTAAGAAATCATAAAATATTCTGTTATCTAGAGGCATTATTTTATTTTTCACTTCCTATCTATAATCCTTCTGGAATTTGTTTCTGTAGATGATGTGAAATGCAGTAAGGTCACAGTTTATTTCTTCCGGTCATCCTGGTGCCACTTGAAAGGTCGTCATGTCCCCACTGCTGTTCGGCGTCACCTTGTGAATGAAGTGTCTGTCTCTCTGTCTCTGTCTGTCTGTGTCTCTCATATTTGGGTCTATTCCAGATTTCCGAATCTGTACCATTGACCTACTTGCGTAACCTTCAACCAAAATCACGTGGTTCTAATTTCTGTAGTTATAATAATTCTTGATGAGAGAAAGAGTTCCCCTTTATTTAAGAGGACCATTAGCTCTTGCTGCCTTTTGGTTTAAATTTCCATATAGATCTTAGAATGAGCTTGTCAAGCTTCAAGAGAACCGTTCTGGGGTGCCCATCAGGACCACGCTGACTCAGACCAGCCTGGGAGCCGTGGCACCGTGTGGCGCTCAGTCGTCATCAGTGGATCTGGTCTCTCCCTCTCTCCACTTGTTTAAGTCTTACTGTATATTTCTCTCAACAGTATTTCAGTTTTCCGCATAGAAAACTGTGTTTCTTCTGTTAAATTCATTCTTATCTATTTTAAATTTTGAGATTGTTAGAAATTTTACCTAATTTTCAAATATAAAGTCTTAAATCTTTGTTGCCAGTATGTAAAAGTGAATTAGTAAATTTATATTACAACGTTGATCCTGAGTCTAGCAGGCCTGCTAACAACTTCATTAATCCTAGTAGTTTATCTATGGATTCCTTCAGATTTCCTGTGTATGTAATCAGAGCATCTGTGATTGATGGTGGCTGCATTTGCCCCTTTCTGGCCCTAATGTTCGAATCCTCTTCTGCCTTCCCACATGGCATCGGCAGGCCCTTTAGTGTGGCCTTCAGGGGAATTGAGGGTAATGGGCATCCATTCCTGACCTCAGATAATATCTTTCAAAACTTCATCAGTAGATATGGCATCTGTTTAGATATGTTTGTAGATACCTTTTATTAGATAAGTTCCCTTCTTATATGCAGTAATCACTCTTTTGCTCTATAAGTATCAACTGATTTTTCTTCATCTATTTTTATTTTGCTCATATAATTACACTGATTAATATTCAAATATTAAACCAACCTTGCATTTTAAAATCCAAATTGTTCATTTTATGAATACATATTTTATTATAATTTATATTACATATTTTATATATGTAAATGGCATGTATATGTAGGAATAGCATATATATAGCATATGTATATAATGAAATAACATGTCAGTAGTATATGATTATCATGGTATGTCATGACATAAAATCAAAGATTCTGTGTATTTTGATATATTGCTAGATTCAGTTTTTAATATCTTTTAATGCTTTATCGAAGCATGTCAAATATACAGAGAGATGTGAAAATCGTAGGTGTACAACTCAGTGGGTGATCAGAGCACAGACACTCCTTGCAGCTCAGGGTGCTCACGCTTACGCCATGGGCACATTAAGACTTAAGTAATTTTTAAAAATCACCACACTTACGAATTTTAAAGCCAGAAGGTTAGGAGTAAAGATCTTTGTCATAAAGATAATCTTTCTGACATTCTAACCAGTTAAGAGTGAGCAGGCCCTCAGCCTTTGCATGGAATTGAAAAGGGCAGTGACAATTCGGAAACAAAATGCGCTAATCCTGGCCGACCCATGGGCGATGCTTCCAGAAGGAAAAGCCGAAAGGCTGACGGCAGGCAAGCCTGGGCCGATCGTGGCACTGCTATGATTTACTAACTAAGTCACCCACTTGGACACTTTATTTACCTTCTCCGGAGCTCAGATTCCTCATTGATCAAAGAAAGACAGTGCCACCTTCCTTGCAAGTCTTCAGCGACCACCCTGTGTGGTCTGTAAGGCACAGTGCTGGGTGCGGATGGATGCCAGCTGGTCACCCCCTCCGTCTGTGTCGCCCTCCATTGACAGAACCCTAAACAAGACCAAACGGGAAAGGATTTAGAGGGCCAGGATGTCATTAGGTTTAAACACCTGGGCATTCAGTTCAGTGCGGGATGGAAGGGCACCGGGTTCAAACTGGCCCACGCAGGGCAGCAGGCGGGGGCCCGTGGGGGTGAGTCCTGCCCCTCAGGTCACCGAGCGGGAGCAGAGGACCTGCCCCTTTCCAAGGGGACAGTGGGTGAGGGTCTCCTCTGCTCGACTGTCGACACGAAGGCATCAGGAGGGGACGGTGCCTGGGGCAGCGCTGTGGCTGGGCGTCAGCTCGTGTCCTCGTGTCCGTGTGCTCAGCAGCTGGACGAGCCCGCCGGTCCCTCCGCCCCGGTGCTCGGCCTGGCTCAGCACCCACGTGGGGCACCAGCGCCTGGGGCCGTCTCCTGCTGACGCAGTCTTGGAGAGGACAGGCTCCTTTGGTACACGTGCTAGAATGTGCAGCCCAGAACTACATGTCTTGGGTTGTTTCTGTGAAGAATTTTGTATCTATTAGTGACCTCCAAACTACCTACAAAAGGATGCCCTTAATGGCCAGTGCCCTCCGCGACCTCCTTCCTGCGTAGCCTTCGTAGTCTTGTACTTCAGGGAGGCCTAGTTTCACCGCCAGCCCTGGCCCTTCACTCCAGAATGGGCGACTGCCACTGAATGGGGCCGAGGTGGAATAAGACAAGCCAGGACTTTTAAGAAAATAAAACCTGGTTACAGTTTTACATGCAAGTCTGTGGCATGTTTTGCCAGTGTTCATTTTATTGCCCTTTAAACTTGAAGAGCCCTTGAATTACCTCCCCTCTTACCTCTCCCCAAAAGAGCGCTGCCAGTGAATAGTGTCCACGTAATTTTCAAAGTGCTATTTCAGCTCAAATTTTCCTTATTTCCATTTGATTTTCTGGTTTGGGTTTCAGAGGAGGCGCAGCAAATCAACAATTTCAGTCTTCCTCGGGCAGAAATCTGAGGTTTGCTCTGGCAGCCTTATCTAAACCTTCCTCTCTGCTCGGGACTTCCTCTTTGCACTTTCCCACTTGATGTTTTCCTATCGATATTTAACATACTGCATATGTTATTTAATTGACTTGTCTCTTACTGGTCTCCCTCCCAGAATATTAACTCCCTGGAGGCAGAGAATTGACTAGGTGTGTTCCCAGCACCTAGGAGATTGCATGTACTCAGTGAAGCTTTGTCGAAATCATTACCTCAGTTTATAAAATAATGAATTGAATTCTAGATTATCCAGGCCAGTCTGGGGTAAGGGAATAGGGTGGAGGGTGAGGGAAAGGACTATTCAAACCCTCAGAACCTAAGTACACTAATGCACTGGACACCTAACACGACCCTTCTGCTCATCACGTCATCCTTGCATCCAGACAGGATGCGTTCTGCAGAAGTAATCCTTCCTCTGTTAACAGCTGTTCCTTCACAAGCCCTTCCTGTTCTGCATTCAAGCACAAAACTGGGTCTTTTAGAGCTGGGCTTCTCCAATGCAAATTCCAAGGCCCCATGCAGGGCAGGTAAATCGGAAACTGGAGTGGGGTGTGACAGCATGAGTTGTAACAAGTTCTCCAAGGGATTCTGAGGTATAGCCAAGTTTGGGAACCACTGGTCTATGTCTTCTTTAAAAAAAAAAGAGACCATGGTTTTATCTTACAATCACTCTTTTTCAGTTGTGAGATAAGATGAAGAAAATGAAGTTCATGATCAGGCAACAATTCAAAACCTCTCTCCCTCTTTGTATAAATATACACACATATGTGCATGTGTAAACTGTGCATATGTGAAGTACATGTGCATACACATGTACACATGCATTTTGAAGCCAGTGAGTATCCTTCAATGTTTTGGTCACCAAGGAGCCTTGAAAGCCATAGTATCTGCCTCAGGTTGTCTTTCGGCATAAGCTCCACATCTGGTGTTCAACTTATAACACGTCACTCTGAGGCTTGTCCCTTCAGGGGAACCTCTGTCCCTGGGTTGACCGAGGGATAGTGAGGAGGATGCAGAGATAATGAGACGCATTTCCAGTGAGGCGGTGATGTGACAGGAAGCTGTTTGCTGCTTAAACCAGCAGGACCCGGTCTGCTCATGGGAAGTTTGCTTTACAGGGAACATGGAGGAGCATTTGGAGAGGAATAAAGCTAGAGGGAGGTCAGGAAAAATAGCCGTGAGGGCAGCTCATGACTCATGGTGATCTGGCATGTGCCACTTGGGGAGACTGTGAGGTGGGGAGAGCTGCCATCTGTGGGGAGCCTGCGGTGGGCTGGGGTTTTGCACACAGGGCGCACTTGGTCTTCACCATACCCCACATCCTGAAATTGCATCCCTGATTTAGAAAAGGGAATTGAACTTTGGAGAGGCCGTGACATTTGTCCAGGACTGTGTGTCGGGTGTGTGTGGGGTCATTTGTTAACAGTTACTGGGTGCTTAGTGCTGGGTGCTCTAAGGCATAGTGCTCTCAGACTTGGAGCCCCCTGGGGATCCCAAACACTCATGGCTGGGGTCCACCCCAGGGTTTCTGATTCACTCGTCCCGCAGAGGGCCTGGTACTGGGATACAGAAAGGCTCTGTGGTCACAGGCTAGGGAATCTGCTCTGGAGCAGAGCACCAGCCTTACTGGGTGTCAGCGTCTGGGGAAAGTGACCCATGCAGGGATTGTGGTTCAGGGCAAGAAGTGCCATCTGATAATGTGGTATGGGTGCACCGCAGGAGCTCTGAAGGGTGCTCCTCGGCTGGGCTACTGGCCACTCCCAGAACCCACGCAGAGCCACAAAGAACAGAGGCAAATGAGGGAGAGGACATTTGAGGAGCAGCAGAGAATGGCACAGAGGTGAGCTGCAAAGACCTGGGCTGCATCCTTGGAGTGTGAGGGGGGCAGGCGAGGGAGAGGAGGAGTTTCCACACCTGCACAAGTGTCCTTGGGTGTGAGACGTGAGCTGCACCTTAGCAGACGGACAGACAAGGAGAGAGAGAGGGTGGGTAGGGAGAAATGGAGTTGTCAGCCTGGGAGTCATCTGGACTGCCTGGCTAATTTTGCAGGGGAGGGTATTGAAGTGCAGAAGCATTGCTCAGCCTGCCCCAAACCAGTTACCAGATCGTGTCAGGGGTGGGTCTGGTCTGCAGTAGAGGCATGGAAACTCCCAGACGCCTTCATCCATTGACGTGCATTGGCAGAAGTCACGTTAACTGAAGCAAAATGAGCCTTGCATGTTTGAAAGCGTCAGAATACTGGGCTGACATGAGAGCAAAGCAGACACCAAATGAATGGAGATGAATGTCCCCCCATTCGTCTTGTTACATGACCTTGAATAGTGCCTGAGCATGCAGTCACCCACATTCAGTCTTGTTCCTAACTTTGCGCATCCTCTAAGCCAGGTGTATGTGGGTGGGAGGTTATGTGTTGTGTCGGATCTGCTCGCTGTTAAGTGGGTCCATTTTGGAGTGAGGAATGCATGGGGATCCGTCACAGTGCCACCGTGGATCTGGGCCATTCAGGCCATCCAGTGTGCCCTGGTCTCGGTCACCCCCATTGCACCAGCATCATTTCTTTTCCTGGACAGTATGGCCACTTTCAGTGTTAATGCTCCTGTCACCCCCCACCACACACACACACACACACACACACACACACACAGGTGTGCACACCCGTCGGGGGCCTTTGCTTTGAACTAAGGGTTAAAACCTTCCTTGAGCTCCTGTGATGGTCTCTTCTCAGTCTGCATGAGGCACAGGCTGACCATCTAAATCACGTTTCATCCATGCAAACCGCTGATGGAGAAGCACAACACTTCCTGCCCAGCTGGCCCTCTAGCACATGTTTTTACACTTCCTTCCCTGCTTTCCATATTATTTCCTTTCCTGAAATATCTCAGAGCCTTTCTCTGTGCTCTGATTTTGGCTCCACAGAGTCAACACTATTATTATTTATGTCTGGCTTCCAGGATGTTTATCATCCAGGAGAGATGCAAAACTGAAAGAAAGTGCATGCCTCTGTGGTCACTGCTGCATTCGCTCGCGAAGACGGGCAGCTGGGAATTTGGGCATATTTTGACTTGTGGGATGAACCATGGGAGACGAGCTGAGAAAGTCCTCGCTGCCGCCCCCCACGCCTCCGAGTTGCCCGGCGCGCTCACTGTCCCAGCCCCGCCATGACCTGGAGCCTTCCTACCACGCAAACCATTGATCTTTCCCTCCTGTGAACATCAGCTGGGTTTATAGTGTGTACCAAACAATTTAGCACTTAGTGCTAATTAAATGAGGTTAAATAAAATCACTTCCACAGAAGTGCCTGCTCTGAACTGTAGGAGACAGATGCACGGCACCATTACCACCATTAATTAGATTAATTGGCTTTCGTATGCTCGCTTTTTTCTCCTCGACGCTTTCGTAGGCTTTCTACTGGAGGTTCCATAGCAGCTACTTCCCGATGGGGAGGGAGGAGCCGCTAAACAGCTTGGATTTGTTAAAGGTGGAGTTGCTCCTGCCTGACACACACGCCTGGCGTGTCTTCTGCCGCCATTTTCTCCTTGAGATTTCTCACCCATCCCTGCAAAGGGAGCACTTGCAGAATGCCGTCCAGCTGTGTTTAGACAGCCAGGAGAGAAGTAAGTGTAACGTGATTGATAACCTTAAGTTCAGGGAAATGATATTACTAATTAAATCGTGAAACAGGCAGACTGTCAAGCAGGGATATATTTAAAGTCGTAACAGCTCTTCCTTGTTTTTAAAGTATTTGCATATTGAATGATTCTGGTAAAATTGTTCCTATTTATCAGACCAGGTATAAAGTGCTCACTCACCTCCATAGGACCTGCAAACCAAACAGCCATTCAAGATGAATCCAGGTCCGAGAGGGCAGCGTCCCCCCATCTCATGTACTCTCTCCCTCTGTGCTCCTTAGAGGGCACCTGAGCCCCACCCGGTTTTGGAAGTATTGTATTTAAAACTTTACAACCTCCAGAAGCTAAAGTGTGTGGCGAGGTAACGGTGGAAGGAAAAGACAAAGTAACGGCTATGGTCCACTGAACCCCTGTTTCGTGTCGGACTCATCTATGGATTCCTAACCTTGCTGGTCCCATTTCACAGATGAGAAAACCAAAACTCAGAGATGTGAAACAGGACCAGCCTTCCCCTGAAGGGCCCAGCTAACGAGGCGCGGACCCTGTTCTGAGCCAAGGGCCCAGGCCCACCGAGGCCGGGGTCCTGCCCTTCGAGGGCCAGTCCCCTTCCTCTAGGCCGCTTTTCCCCTGTGCTTTCTACCTTTGTATCTATCAGAACCCTCAAGTCAGCTGATAAGGAAGGCTAAGAAAACACTCCTGCGTTAAGTAGAAGGAGGTGTGGTTCTTTGGAGTGCACACATTCACAGGCTAAACACTGTCAAGGGAAAAGTCCCTAAAGCCAGAGAAGAGCCCAGAGAACCCAGTGGGCTTCGGGGGTCCTGCAGATCTTTTGTTCCCCTGGCAGGTCAGACAGAGAGCTGTGAGGCCAGGAGCACGCCACTCCTCGGCTCTAGGTGCCACCTCTGCAGGGGACCTTGATGCCCACTTGGACTTGTCGAAGATTAAATGGAGGCGATTGTAAGACATCTACAAGAAGACAGAGGCAAGGGGAGGAGGGGGCAGCAGGACCCCCCAGTATTCCCAGAACCGCATTCATGCGGTGTTTGCTTCGCCTCTGAAGATGGCCTCACACACTGCATGGTGCACACATTCTGGCAAACATAAGAGGCACCTCCTGCTCCAGCCCAAGGCATTAGACTGAGTGTAATGAAATTGTGGTTTAAGATGAAAGGCCTAAAAACCATGTCAAATAGGACAAAGAAGCCTTAATTGAAGCTCCAGAATGATTGCTTTAAAATCTCCTTATCTTGGTTTGTTATTTCCCTATCTGATTGCAGAGGGAAGGATGCCCCCAGCTGACCTGTCTTACATTCCAAAAGGCTTTCTGCCCCTGCTGCAAATGAGGGGACCGATACTGCCCCCCATCCCCAGTGGGCTGCGGGATCGGGGTCAGTTATGCGCACTGGGGTCACAGGGTCTCTGGCCTTAGACCTCAGTCCGGGGCCTCGTCTCCAATCCGTGCAGATTGTCAACTTGCCAAATTCAAGGTGACAAGCTACTGTTATAATTAGAATTTGAAAACCTTTCTCTGATTTCTGTATTTCCGTGACAAGGATTTGCTACTTAAAATTATAAATTGCAAATATATTGCCTGGATCTGTATCTGATCATCTTTCATTTCCTCCCTACACTCCAAGAAATTGCTTTTGTTTTCAGCGCTGACCTCGGGTGGCCTCAGACGGCCAGCGCTGGTGCGCACGGACAGGCGAGGGAAGAGGAACTGAGCACACACAGTGCTGTCCTTCGGCAGCCAGGGTGGCCCCTGCTCAGCACCGTGCCGCCAGCTCCCCGTGCCCACCGGACACGAGCCGCGCCCCACAGCCCTGCCCTCGGGCCTCCCACTCAGCTCCCTGTCCCCTCCTCCCATCCAAGCTGATGCTTTCAGTGAGATGACTGCCCTTTGGCCTGTCTGGGGAGTGACCACGTAGCTTTGGAGAGTGAAAGGGATGCAATTAATTATTATTCCCGGAAAAGAAGCAAAATGAGACCTACCTGAGCCGAGCAGGTTATCTGGTCCCCCACCTCTGCAAGCGCCCCCCCAATCTGTACTCTCTAAGCAATTCCAGCAATAATATGAGCCCCAGATTCTTTTTTGATATTTAATCCTTGTCATTTTGAGTGGTCCTATTTCTCTATACTTTGAATCTATGCCTTTTCTCACCAGCTGGACTTCTGCCCGGAATAGTGCGCTCTGGGGGTGCGTGGGATGGACAGACACCGTATCAACCCGGATTATGTACATCAGTTATGCCTTATGCGGCTGGCTGTTGCCCTTTCATAAATGGGAAAGAAGATAGAGGGCATTGTTATAATTGTAGCCATCTCCAGAAGTGCAAATATTCTAAGGATAATATTCCCATAAACATTAGAAGCTACAGCTGCTTTTGGAGTTCAATTTCTTCAGGAAAACCCAAAATGTAAGATACCATTTCGGTTCAGCTGAGTGGGTGTGTTTCAGTGAAAGGGGCGTCTGCCCAAGAGCGTCAGGTGGCGAGGCTGCAGTCCTGGCCCCGGCGGGGGAGCTGTGTGGTCGCGTTACCTGCAGTCGGTGGGGCCCTGCTTCTCTGATCTGTGTGTTGGGTTAAAAAAGCAGATTTGTCTGTGACTCACACTGTGACTGCACGTTTGGTCCCATGACCTCATTAGAATCCCATCACGTGGGGGTCTCCGCTGTCCGTACTGCAGAGGAGAGCTGGGAGTGCTTCCCGCATGGGGCAGCTGGGTCCTCAGCAGGGTCCTGCTGTTAGGGGCCAGCACCTGCACCGGCAGTGGATGTGGCGATGAATAGGGCCACTCACTGGGCAAGTTCCCACCTGCCAGAGCAGGGAGCCCATCTCAGGGTCACTGACTCGGTGACTGGGAAACGGGTGGTGGTGTTGCTGGGCCGATCCCACGATGTCGTGCTGGGCAGGGGACTGTGATGCGGAAGGTCGGGCATTGATCTGGGCATCTCCTGGCTGGGGTTCCACGCAGACCCAGGGCATGTGTGGCTTGCTGGTGCCTCTGTAGGACAGTGGCGTGTTTCTCCACTGAGGAGAGCAGGCGGTTCCTATGTGGGAGCCAATGAAAGGTTAGTGTGTGCAGCCCTGTGTTGATGTGCATATGTGCAGATGTGTGCATTCATATGTGTGTGGGTATGTACACCCCACAGGTATGTTATAAGCATTCCCTTGCCTGCTTTTTCCTCCCATGACATAAGTTCTGGGAGGAAATAGACCCCTCCTCTTAGGAACCTCTCTGATTAGCAAGGACAGAACAGTGTCTGGCTTCCCTGCTAGCACTGCATGTCCCGTGTAAGCACGCCGAGGCTGCATGTACGGAAGGAAGGTCAAGGGTCTGGCTGTGTCCGGGGAGGGCCATCACAGAGGCATAAGCACAAGTGTTCTTAAATATCTGTTTAGCCTACTGGATGTGTGCACGTTGTGTTCAGAGGAAAGAAGGACGCAGAGATGGTCTCTGTTACCTTGGCGGGACGCAGGAGAATATCTAAATGTGCTATACAGGCAGTGCCATTAGTGTAAACGGAGCTGGTTTTCAGATCACACCAGAGCGGGAACGATGATGCACAGTGCAGGGCACTTGGCTCTCCCGTGGCTGCTGCGGGGAAGATGCTGCCAGAGGGCTGAGGCCCGAGAGAAGACACCACCCGGTGGGTGAGGCTAAGGGACGCAGAGCAGCCGGGGTCCGCCGGAAGGACCTGGGAACTGTCCGTGATCGACCCTCAGGACCCGGGAAGGATCAGTGGTGGACCGTCAGGACTGAAGGAGGAGGTGGGCAGCCTAACTGGAGGAGCCCACAGACTGAACCTCAAGTGTGCCTTCGCTCAGACTGCTTCGCAGTCACCCCGCGCCTTGGTGGGAGGGCCTGGAGGGCTGAGCAGAGCCCGCTGTTTCTCTGCAGCTTGCTGACTGGAGAAGCCCCCACGTCTCAGGCGGTGTCCACCACAGGAGCCGGCATGGCCGCTCCCAGTACATCCTTCTGCTGGCTTCGGGAAGCCCGGAGTCCTTGGCTTGTTTTAACATAGTCACATGTGTGAGCAGATTTTCCTGCGCAGATAAGCACACCCCCCACCCCATGGAACATGCCTTCATTGTTGCTTTTGTTTGTCTAGTCATTTTACATAATATACTTCCCAGCAGGTCACCTGACTTTACCATTAGAATAATTCTGAGAGGTAAATAGAATCAACCCTGTAGCCCTATTTTATAGAGGATCAACTTGGTTAATTATTATTGCTCAAATACTCAACCTGTATGAACATCAGGTCATTGTGATAAGGTGGTAATAATGGGACGGTGGCAGTGGCAGCAGCAACTAATGTCTGATAAGCACTCACTATGTGCTAGGCACGCAGCCCAACCTCATCTCAGGTTCTCACCTGTAAATTGGAGATATGGTGACTGGCTGGCCAGTCCTGGGGTCAGTGAGGAGTGGGGGGCACTGACACATGGCCAGGACTCTGGTGTGTTAACACCGTTCAGCAGAAGTGCCTGTGTGCCAGCTGCCCACTGTGTCCACAGATGCCCGTGTGCAGCTCCGGGACCAGCCAGCCTGGCGCCCCGTCCTGTTGTTTTGCAGGCAGCCCTACTCACAGGTCTCTGCTTCATTCCTTAAAAACAATGCCCGTAACAAGCGGTGACAGCAGTGCACGTCCCCCGTTGCCCAGGCCTGGAGCGTCCTGAGAGCTCAGTCCGCAGACGCCCCTTGGAGAGGCTGGACGCACGCTGTCATCTCCTTTCCCAGAGGAGTGGCTGGGATTCAGCTCGGCCCGGCAGCAGAGTGACTCAGCCCCGAGGCCGTCGCTCTCCTGGCCGGCTGTCCACCTCCAGGCGTGGGTCTCTCCGTCTCCCGAGCTCGGGACTTCCTCAAAGGTGCCCTAGTGCTGGGAGAGGGTGCCCCCCGCAGGGACCCTCGTGGAAGCCTGGCCCTCACCTTCCCTGCCACGGCTCGCTGTGTCCTTCTGGTGCCCGGTACCCACTGTCGGTGGAGCTCCGATGCCTCCTGCCCCCAAGGCCTTCCTCTGTCCCACCCCATTGCCGGGGGTCCTGCAGAGCCGGGACCATCCCTGGCCGGCTGTGGGTCCTGTTCCAGCACCCCACAGGCTCACCCTGCCCTTCGAAATGGATAAATTGGAAAGAGCACAAGAAAAAAGAAATGAAACCCATTGCCCGGTTGGAGGGCAGAGCTCCCGTCGTCCCTGGAGGGCGGCTGTGCTCTGAGGGGCAGAGCAGCCTCGTTACTACTCGTCCGCAGCGTCACCAGGTCTCGTGCTGCCGTCACCTCCTGCCCCGACATGTTCGCTGCTGCACGTGGACCCCGATTGCAGCTCCCCTCGCTTGTCAAGGCTGAAGCCGAGGTGTCTGGGAAGTGCCACCTCGTGACAGTTCCTTTAGGGTTCATCTTATGGGGCCATTAGTCACCTGGTCCTCACCCTCATTCTCCTGGAGTGAAAAGAAGGACATTACAGGGACAGGGAGCGTCTCCACTGGAGGAAAGAGGGCTGGAATGATCGAATGGTTCCCAGGCTTATTAGCCCTGGAAAAGAGAAAAACATGGGTAAGCCTTGGTTGGCATTTGTGTTAATGAACCTGGGCTCCAGACAGAAACCAAGGGGTCTATTAGTAAGAATTCATTTGGAACAACACAGCGGTACTTTTATAGGGTGATCTCTGCTTCAGAGATGCTGTCACTGAAGTGCCCCCCTGCCCCCACCCCCGCAAGGGGCCGGCATAACGCTCTTTCTACCTCAAAAATCCATACTGTCTACTTCTAGTTAATAAAACTCAATGGCACGTGCTCCTGGGACCCGGAAATCATGCGGGTGACGGAAAGGAAAGCCACAGATACAGATAACTGGCTGCGGTCGGCCGGCCTAAGCCCTGCTCCTCAGCTGCTGCCCCTCAGTGCCCCCCTCTGGGCCTGGACCCACCCCCAAACACTGTCCCCCCGGAAGGAGGGTCCACTTACAGAGACACCCCTGAGTCTTTAATCGCACACACGAGGCTTCAGATCACGACTCCTCCTCCTGGTGGTGCGAGCTGGGGTTTTACGCCAGCATTTCAGTTTCCTTGTTTGTATAATGGGGATCAAGGTGTCTGCTGTGCAGATTATTGGGAGAAGGAAATTACAGGACCAGGACAAGGCTCACCAGGCATGACCAGCAACCCCCCCAAACTCCCATGAACCCCACTCGCTTGCCTCTGAAGCAGTGAGGTCCGCAGCAGGAAGGTAGGAGGAACAAGAGGGCAGAGCCTGAAAACCCAGAACTTGTATAATTGTTTTCTGCACAAGCAAATGCACAGCCAGGTTTTTAGCCTCTCCTGAAGGCTTATCATTGCAGGTTCTGGGAATTCACATCTGCTGGAGAGCGGGATTTCCCAAGCCGGCTCCAGGTGAATGCGGACGTGAGTGCCGGGGGCTGAGGACTCGGCTCCCCCCCAAGGCTCAGCGTTCCCACCTGTCCACGGAGGATGCCTGTGTGGTGCCCCACTTCCTGTGTCTGTTACACCTGGATGACTGGACTAGTTGAGAGGGTCTTGAAGAGAGAAGACAAACTGGGCAGCTCAAATGCTCACAAGAAGAACTTAGGTCTATCAGAGCGGTGTCTGACTCCCCCGGAAGCCTCAAGTGCTGTTTCCCCTTGTGGAGACTAAGTGTGTCTCACTGTGGGGCTGCTTCTGCTGCCTTTCCCTGCCGGGCACCAATGCGTGCGCCCAGATCCACGTCGCCTCTTCCCTGGACCAGAGATTCAGTGCAGGGACCTAGGGTTCACTTTTTGTTTTTTTCTAGGCTGTTTCCAGAGGCCGTATGTCTTGCCAGTGGGTTTCAGCCCTGGGCAAGTTCAGTGTGGATTCAGTGAGACTGAGGAATGACAATGGAACATTCTTGGGGTGAAAGGGTTTATTACCTGGCTTGTTCTTCCGGCGATAGGTCGAGCACTAGAATTACGTCTGCATCCAACAGTCTGCAGGTCGGTGATCCTCCCTTGTCTCTGCCTCTGGGCCTGTCCACCCCGCAGCCATCTCAGTCTCTGTCCTCGGTGCTGCCACCACTCCAGTCTCTGCTCTCCTCCTGCAGCCTTGCTGCTCTGCCCTGTGTCACCCAGAACCCCAGGCGGAGCTCTTTATATAGAGTGAATAGCAATATATTGCCCACGTGTCTAGTGAGCAAGCCTACCAGGGCCAGGTGAGAATCCTGGCCCAGGAACCTTCACTTTATCCACACCATGACTCCTGTGTATGTTTCATCACTCATGCTCTTTGCCACTGAGCTGTGTGGATGCCTGTTTGTTTCACCCTCCGGTGCTGGGAAGCCTGGTGATGGCCTGGACCCTGGCTGTGCGGGTGGTCCTCTGAGCTGCATAAGCTGTGGCAGCAGGGGACCCCACATCTGTAGGGACTTCCAGCCTCAGATGAGCAGCGTCGAGATGGTGCCCTCCATGCCATCTAGGGTGTGTGTCTTCACACCTGAAGACTGGGACGCCCATGTTCACTTACACGCAGCCGGCCAGTGTCTCTAAGGGAATAGCATTGTCTTGCCGTCCTCCGGGCTCCCAAGATGGGGCGATGGCTGTTCGTCACAGAGCACGCCAGAGCTGCGGCCAAATCAGAGAGGCTCAGAAAGTGACCCCAAGGCTTGTTTCGAGCTTTCCTGTCACTGCAGCCATAGAGGGACTGGAATGGGAAGAGGGACTAGCAATCAAAGAAAAGTGAGCCAGCCAGTACTGGCCGTAGGATGAAGATGTGTGTGTGTGTGTGTGTGCAGCACATGAAGGCCAGTGTACATGGAACTGGCTGGCAGGGAGCAGTGGACCCCTTTGCACACGTTGCTTAGATTGTCCTGTCCTGTAGGAAGTGTCCCTTCGTCAGGAGAGCTCTGGCCATTGTACACAGTGTGCTCCCCTTGGAACCTGCTGGATGCCCCCTTGCCATTGTGTGTGCAGTTTGACCTTTTGGGAGTGCCTGTTCCAGCTTTTTTAGGGCCTTAGGTATGATGTCCTCAGAAAGGGGTGGCCCTGGAAATGCAGGCTGAGGTGTCCTCCCCGGGCCTCCTGGCCATCACTGCTGCGTTGTACCTGACCCGTGTTGTGTGTGTTCCGTGTACACAGCTGTCTTTCCTGGCCCTGAGTTCCTCCAGGAATCCATTGCCCTTGCTGTCCGTTCACCCCCTGCCCAGTAGTGTCTGACTCAGTGCTGGGATTCCTTGGTACTGTTTGAATGTGGGGCCAAAGGGATGAATATGGGGGTAAGTCAAGCTGTATGTGATGCTGTCATGTCGTTACTTTTCCTTTGTATTTTCAAATGCTCACACATTGATTTTAACCAGATTTTACTTGTATATAAATGAAAAAGGAAAGGGAAGACAGAAAAAGCTCGATCGAGCTAGACGCACACACAGCAGGTGCACAGAAGGCCACAGAGAACCTGCAGTCCTGGCGTGGTTGCCTGACAAACAGAGCCCTTTCACTGATCGTGTAGCTTTAATATCTTAGAACCAAAGCCCACGAGTGAAGTCTAGTTCCGGAGAAATTTTCCATCCCTCAGGCTCACACTTTCCGTGCACACAAGGTATTGCTCTTAGGTCGGCTAGCGGAGAATGGAGGGTGGGGTCAGAGCTGGTGTCTGACTTTTGGGGGCTTGTGCTCTCGTGAGGGCAGTGTGACTGTGTGCAAGTAACTCCCATTGGCTGGTGGGGACAGTGTGGGGGCGGCGCAGCAGGGCGAGCTTGCACTTGCCTTGGAGAGATGGCAGGATCGCGGTGAACAGCAGGTTCTAGCCTGGGGTCTAATGTTGCTGTGGAAATAAATAGCATGTGGAGCGGGACCCTGCCCCCCAAGCCAGAAGGTGAGCTGAGGGGGTGCCCCATCTGGCCTTCTGTACCCCACTTTATCTGTATCTGGGGTAGTTTGATTTTGCTGGATTCCACAGAAAACTTCTGCAGTGAGCAGAGATTTTGTCTTGCCAATGGTTTCAGCCTTGGGCAAGTTCACTATGGATTCACTGTGACCAAAGTAGAACATTATTGGGGTGAAAGGTTTATACCCAACTTTATTTCCACGGTGGCAGGTCAGTCACTAAAATCCCATCCACTCAGAGCGAGTCTGCAGGCAGCAAGGCGGTCTCTGCCTCTGGGCCTCTGGGCCTGCACAGCCATCCTCTGGGCCTCTGTCCTTGGTGCTGCCACCACTCCAGCCTCTGCTCTGCTCTCCTGCAGCCTTGCAGCCCTGCCACCGTGTCGTGCCCAGAGCACTGGGCGGAGCTCTTTATACAGAGCCAATAGCAATGTATTGCTGACACGTGTGTAGTGAGCTAGCCAACTAGGGCCAGGTGAGAATCCTGGCCACAGGAACCTTAATTTTTGTCCACAGATTTCCTCTCTGAAAAATGAAGAATTCAAATGTGATAAATCAAAGAAAAAAAGCTAGAGGTTGCTCATTACAGATGAGGAAGATTAGGGTAAAACCCTGGGAAGTGGAGGTGTCCCCCCTCCCTCCTCCGACCCTGTGTCAGCCCAGGGCAGTTGTGATCCACGGTGGGGAAACCACACCTCTCCCCTCGTCCCGTCCATCCCCTGCCTACGCCTGCGTCTTGTCCTGTACACACAGGCAAGCAGCCTGCACACGCCCGGCCGGCTGGTCACACGGGGCCACCTTCCACCCTGGCTTCACCCAGGGCCCTCACCGCGCCCCCGCCTCCTGCCCACAGGCCCCGCAGCCCTCAAGGGGACAGGCTGGAACGAGGCCTAAGTCAGACGCTGTGGGACGACTGCTCAGGGAGGAGCTCATGGGCCTCTTCATAAAGACCTTCCACTTCCTCACCTGCGGATTTCTCCAGGATTCGCCGCTCTATCCCTCGGCTGCCAGATGCTGACGCTGCCAGGGTGCCGGCCTTGCCATCGTGTCTGGAGCCAGTGGGGAAGCTGTACTCTGCTCTCAAAACCCAATTGAAGAACTAGTCCCTGCGGTTGAAGAAAACCTATTTAACCTGATTATTGACAGAGAATAAGTGGATCTATTTCTCCTCTGTGGTCTCCTTGATATGGCGTGGAAGCGCCCACGTGACCTGTGCTCCTGGCTGACTCCCTCCAGCCTCCCTCTCTCCCCGTCTCTCTGCCTCCATCTTTCTCCTGTGTGCATACACACACACACATGCATGTGCATGCACAGAGCTGAGTGTCAGCCCTCAGGATCACACGCACTCCAGCAGCTGTGCTCTGCACACTCAGTGCTTCTCTCTGCAGCACATTTTCCCTGACTGACTAGCCCTTCAGCACCTGCTATATATGGTGTCCTGAGACCAGAATGGGCTCCCTTCCACTTACTCAACAGCTGCTCAGATTTCCTTTCATCCTGGAAATGAACCTCTTATGGTGATTATCCACTTACTTGCTGTATTTTGTTTTCTTTTCCCATAAGACTCTGAGCCACTTAGGCAAAGGCCATGATTTTTATCTTTAGTCAAGAAGTCCTAGTATATTTTAATATAATAACTGTATAGAATATTTAATGCAAAAGGTCCCTATTTGCAGATACTGCACCACCTGTGTGTATGCATACACACAGCTCCAAGAGCTGCAAACATTGTCCAAGTGCCATTTGCTCACCTTTATGCCATTGAGTAAAGAATCATTCATTCCCATTTGAAAGATACCAAAGATAAGGGCTGCAGTGCATGTGCATCTCCTAAGGTTGGCAGCAGGGGGCTGGTCTGCACGTGACACTGACCTGCTTTGGGCAGCCTCTGACCGCCCTCCACCTCCTCAAAGGAAAGAGACAGAACCTCCGAGTTAACACTTGCAACACGTGGACACTTGTGCATTTTGGAGGCTTCCATTTGCTCATGTTCACTGTCCTCCCGAGCGTGGCGGAGGGGACTCTGGTCTGTAATTATCTGCACCCTTTGGCTTCTCGTCAGCATCTTGCTGAATAGAGACAAGTCTATTTTTGAGCATTCCGGGCCCAATCATTGCTATTAATTATAGGGGGAACTTGATGTTTAAAGTATACTTAATAGGATTTTGAGCTTTGAATTTCATGGGAAGAATTGTAACGGATACGTGTCAATCGAGACTGTAAACAGTAGCCAGCTGGTGCACGTGCCAGTTGCTGGTTGTGGAATTAGTGACACCTTGCAGTTCTACGGCAGTTCTCACTGCAAAGGCCTTTCATGAGCAATACTTAACCTTCAGACCAGCCCATTCAAAGCAGGTGGGGCAGAGGCCACCATGCCCATTAACAAAGGGGCAGGGAAGTTGAGGTGCAGAGAGGAATGAGCCGGTACTGGAGGCCGGGAGGCTGGTGCCAGCTCTTCTGAGATCTGACTGGATGTCTTTTACCCGGGAAACTGCCATTTCAGTTCGGATCCCAGATACTAGATGCCCAGATTCCTGACATGCCAAAATCACTCAGATTGCAAAGTTTTGTTCCAGAATGGGACACAGGAATGCTAGACATTTTCAAGTCAAACTCAGTTTACTTCCTTTGCATTGCTGACGACTTTGACATCCTTGCCCTGCCCCCGGGGCTCTCCTCCCAGACATCTGCTCTGAATGGAGGGCTCGGTGGAGATGTGGATGCTCAGCACAGAACCCGGGAAGTAGAGATCTGAAGATGAACTCCAACGTTAGGATACTTAAATAATTTATATTGTATCCACATGCTAGGCTCTTATAAGCTTTTAAATTCCATACGTGCAAAGGATATTTCACAGGATGGGGAATGCTTGCAACTTAACCTTAAGTAAATAATAAATACGAATAAAAGAGGAGAGGCCTTTCTGTTCCTTCCTGGTAGCTCCACAGCCTCGGGGCACCTGATCTTTCTCTCTACCCTCTCTCTCCTTGTTCTTGGATCAACAAGCAGCCTGTGGGCACATTGGCAACCTGAAAAAAGAAAAGAAAAAATAAGAATAACAGGATAGATCAAACTGTTTGGCATCATGTATCATAGACTGATGGATGATCTTATTTTTTTCTTTGTTAGTTGTAAGATTCTAAAATGAACTTGAGTAATAAGGAAAACATTTTCATTTCTATTTGTAAAAAACAAGAAAAAAAAACGAATGGATTCTCACCCAGTGTGATGTGTGGCGCTCCTCTCATGGTTGGACACTCTCCTAAGGGCTGCGATACCCCCGCCTCGGTCCGGGGAGGTCACATTTGGGAGAGTGGAAGGCTGGGTATAAGACAGGTAATCAACACTAAGCATCACATAAATGACACCGCATTCCTTTAAGAGACATGCTGTCTTTCTCTGTGTCAGTTGCTACTCTTAAGTGAGATGAAAAGGGGGGAAAATGGTACCGGATACAGAGCCTGGACGGGGAGGGAGAGTCGCGATTTTAAGTAAGATGATGGGAGTGGGGCCTGCGGCCAGGAGGGACGTCTGAGCAGAGCCACGGAGGAGACCGCAGCCTTCACCAAAACACGGCCCCTTATGCAAACCCTTGCAGTCAGGTTTGTTTCCAGAATTTTTCAAAATTTAGAGAATAATTCCATGCATGTACCACTTCTTAGCACCCCGGTGAGGTCTGAGGGAGGACTTCTCATTGAACACAGTAATATTTCTGCAGGGAAACGTGGATATTCACACAAAGTGGAATAAATAAAGAGCATATGAGTCCACGTTAGTGCAGGTTGGGTTTCGCACCAAGTGAGTCCCGGGATAAAAGCTGTTTACTTTTAGCTCTTTTTGGATTTCAGAATTGCAGATGGGGCCGTAAAATGGTGAAAGGGTGCCCACCTGGCTGCTGATGCCGTCTGATAGCAGAGCGGCCCTTGGGTAGGCTTCCTACGTTTCAGATGACAGTAAAGGGGGTGGGCTGCACACAGCCTGTGCGGGTGAACTCCCCACCAGTAGAGGACTGGGGTCCAGGCTTTCCATGGGAGGGAACCCCTGCTCTGCAGAGAGGCCTGGCCCGGCGTACCCCTGAGGTCTCCTCCACTTTAAGATGGTGGCAGTCCATAAAGATACATATGTTGCATCATCTCCTGGTGGCCGTCTTAATGAGTGACTATCCCAAAGGGAGGGACTATAGCACAGATACACTGAGAGGTGTTGGGTCAGACTAGCTATTTGCATTTGTGGCCATGACTGGTAGGTGTGATGGGGTCGACGAGTAGGACCTGAAGGAATGTGTGAATCAGTGCAGGCGCCATGCTGTGCCCTGCTTACCCCCATTGCCCACGTCCTGCCCTGCTCCAGGGTCCCCCAGATAAGCCGTCTCATATTTCCAAGGGTTATAAGCTACTCTGTTAACTAAGTCACTGATAAACAGACTTTCCAAAATTCCCAGGCCATCGCATGATTTTAAATATTCTCATTTAGTGGCATGCATGTCCCAAAAGCTAGTTCAGAAAGTATTTCACCATAGAAATGCCAGACTTCCATGAAGCAGGGACTTGTGTTTCATATGTATTTATGTACACATATAATTGTGTGTGTGTGTTTACTAATAAATGGATATTAGTTTTTCTTAAACATGTTGAATTCCTGTATAATTGAAGTCAAATATGCCTTTTTAATTTTTGTATTCCAGGTTAATCATACGTATTATGTGTTTCCTTATTCCCTTTCAAGGCTGTGAGCATTTTGTTAAATTCTTCTTGATTTCCAGCTGGACCACCCGAAGCTCCTCCACTCAGTCTGCTCGGGTCTCCCTCCCCACTCCACCACTCCCCCAGTCATTATGTTATATGGGGTTCTTATGTATTCCACTTAATCTTGATAAATGAAGAAAGAACGTGGCCTGTTTAGACATTCAGTCTTGATACTTGTCCTTACAAAGAACTGAACGCAGCAAAGAGATGAGCTGGAAACTCACCATGTGATCCTAGATAGTGCCTGTCCCAGAGGAAATGAGCCCAGAACATGATGGACTCGATTCCGATGGCAGTGAAAATGGGGGTTCATGTCCCAAACAAGCTGGTGTTATGGTTGCATCATTTGGGTTCAGAGCTCTCTACAACAGGGCAAATAGCATGATTTTCTGCATTCCTTCTCCTTGGCTAAAACATTTTCTTCAAACAGAAGGAAATAGAAACAAAGAAACCGAACCCTTTTTAAGGGCCATTGTGAGTTCCGGGAGCAGGTACGGCATGAGCAGTGAGGGTCCACGGGAGAGGGTGGTGTCCAGGCTGCCGGCCCTCCTTCCCCTCCTGCGGCCCTGACTGTAAAATAAAACCCTAGAGCTTTTATGGAGCCAGCAAACCCCTGGCAGCAGACATCTGGCCAGGCCACCCGGGCCTCTCCGCTGCGGCCTGGACTCCGTGCGCAGCAAGGGGCAGCTTCCTGACTCCCTGACCGGTCGCCCCGGCGACTTAGGGTCCTGGCTCCTGGCCTTCGGGCAGGTTCTGCCGGTGTTCAGCACCCTCGGTCCCGGCAGGTGGAAAGCTAAGCTCCGTCCCTCAGGATTCCCGAGCATTACCCTAGGAAGTCTTGGGAGGAGCAGAGTGCAGAAGAAAATCCTCGATTCTGTCTACCTAAAAAAAATGTGACGGAAGCAAAGGATGGAACTGCCAGTTAGAATAACTTTTCATTCTTTCCATACAAGGGCCTATTTCAATCAGAAATTCATTTCTGAGAAAAAAAGAAAATTAGAAAGCATATGTCTGTGTTATATCAAAACTTTACAAGTTTTTGGTCTTTTTTATATTTAAGTCAGTGTGTTAAACTGAGGTTTGAAATGCAGTGACACATAATTCCAAACATGCCAGAATGCACTTCAGCTTCCGGTTATTAATGTCATGCCTTCAGTAGCTCGTGTACTCAATGGAGACACAGTCACGGCTCCGCCGGGCACTCATTCCCTGGCCCGAGGTATAGATCGTGGGGTCAGGTGATCAGGAGACCCTGCGTAAGGGGCAGCTGTGACCCGGGGCCCCTTCCTGCTCTGTGGAGCCTTCCCTCCCTTTGATACGTCCAGACTTACTCAGTCACTTCTTGAAACCCATGTGACACATCCACATGCACTACTGAGACGTGTGCTGGGGATACACGTGTGGTGACAGAGACTGGGCTGCAGGGGGTGTCCCGGCGCAGCGCCCAGGGTGGTCCGAGGAGGGGAGCTCCTCACGGTGACCGTCCCCCCGCCTGCTCTCCCTGCAGTGACCGTCCCCCACCCGGCCTCCCTCCCGCACCTCCTTTCAGGACTCGGTCAGCACGGCTCACCTTGCCAGGAGGACCTGGAAGTGTGCTGAGCCAGGTCTGGAACTCCGCTCAGGGGCCGTGTGATCTCAGACACTGCGTTCCACGCGCTTCCTCACTTGGACCCCCTAATGGGCCGCTCGTTAAGTCTGGTTTCAACACCTTAAAAGTGTTCTCCTCTGTTGTCCTTGTCATACGAAATTCAACAAAACATCCTCACCTGCTGGCCTCGGGCCCTGAAGTGGATTGGTAAGGGGAACTTAAAATATTTAAATTCGTGTACGTGCATTTCGAGAGGGCTGTGTCCTCGCCCTCTGAAGGAGCCTGTGCAGAAGACGGTGCACCTTCACCACCTCGGTCTGAGCGACGGAGGTCCATCTCCTTCTGGGGGCAAGGATGCCAGCCCCAGGGACCAGCAGCAGCCACTCTCGGTTTCACCTGAATGTGTGCACGTGTGTTTGCACTGATGCATGTGTTCCCTCAGTCATCTAACAACGATGAATCACCTGCTGAACAGCAGACCTGTACTAAGGTCATGACACCTCCTGCAGGGAGGGCTGAGAGGATGCGCAGGGCTGGGGGTAAAGGTACCGGGCACAGCGGTTCCATGCGGTGATTCATTAAGCGAAACACGACTGAAGCTGTCAGGCGGATCAAATGCTTCTTACAGATGACGCAGCGCCCAGGGGGAGCGTGGCCGCTTGGCGAACGGGCTCAGCTCGTGTGTGCCAGCGCGCATTCAGACGGCTGTGAAAGGGCCCGGACTGTGCCAGCCCTGCTCCTGACGTGGGTCCCCCCAGGACGCAACTGGCCGCAAATGTCGCTGGCTCGGCCACTCCTCCCTGAGTCCGCGCTACATGCCGGCACCGTGCTGTGTGTGTTACGGCCGTTTCCCCGAGGAATCCCCTACGAAGTGTGTGTGCAGTTTGTTATGTGGATTTTGCAGGTGAAAACCTCAGACTCTGATGGGTGGACAAGCAGCCCAAGGCCTCAGCAAGCAGGTGGCCGAGCTGATCACAGGCCTGCCCCTCGCCAACACCTTTGTTCCCGACCATTCCCTGTGTGCACGATAATCACATGCATTGTGTGAACTTAAACACTGATACATCATTCGGAGCTGATACCAGTCAATGAGGATGGAGGGAGGTTTTGTGGAGGGATGGGGACAGCAGACAGGAGATGGGCAGCTGGAGAGAATCCAGGAGGTAGAAGGTAGGGAGGAAACCGTCTGCGCCCCTCACAAGGGACAGAGCGGGTCAGAGTGCCGGACAGGAGTGTGATGGATTTGAGGGACCTCGGTGAGAACAGACAAGGGGATCTGAACTTCAGTTCTGAAGAAGAAAGCTGGCAATCCTGTCTTCTTTGAGCACAAACCCCTCTGCTTGGAAATCACATTTCTCCTCTAGTTTCCTATTCAGAGAAGGTTGTGACTCAAAGACAGGCAAACAAATGTCACCCACATTCATCAACTTGGTTTGCTATGGAAACCATTGATGGGGCTCTGTGTGGAACCCTGGAGTCCAGGTCACTTAGGCCATCCCTGGGGTTAATTCTGCTCAGAATATTCCAGAAGTGTTTAGCCAACCTCAAGCTACCCTTAGGCTAAGGCTAGAAGTTGAGGTCAGGATTATTGGCAGATTTATAAAAACTTAACCTTTCATAAAATAATGGCACAATTTAGATAATTCGTGTCACCCATTGATTTTCTGAAGAGGGGAGCAAGGATACTGACACAGATCCCAAAATAGAACAACCATAGACATAAAATGTGCGGAGGCTATGGACAATAAATGATGCTTAATAAATACTTAGAATGCTGGTCCCGAGGGAGCACCTAGGATGCTGGCTGGGAGTGTGACCCAGGCAAGAGTCTATGCAGATTCCAGCTTGGCTTCCTGACACCTGAGTGCAGTGGGGCAGATACACAAACTCTCTGACCTTCCAACCCATCTGAATGTTTGGGATACGGTCCCCTCATTACAAGCTTTGCTGTCTTGCTGCTTTCCTCATTACGGTGTGGACCCTAAGTCTGAATGAGCCAATTACACTATTGGCTGCATTTGGATTTCCTGGGACGAGACTGAGATGACTGTTCAACAGCAAGGAGTTTGTCTTGAGATAAAGGGAACAGCAGGAAGGAGGTGGAGCATGAGATACGGTATCCCGGGACGGGTGTCATCAGCTAATGGGGGTGGCCGAGGTGGGATTGGCGTCTAATTCCACTGGAGAAGCTCCCGTCCAGTGTAGAGCATGAACACCAGGTGTTAATCTTACAGAGTAAGTGAGGGCCACCCATCCTGGGGGAGGGACACTTCCAGGGAGCAGTGGTTTGTGGGCACTCCTGTCCTGCTGTGTGACGGGCAGAGGGGCTTCCCAGGGGGCAGAACACCCTGCTTCTGCCATAGCAAGTCTGCTGTGTTGGTGTTAGAGGTGAGGGGATGTGGTGGTTGGCCCGCGGGCTTCTGCCCTGCACTCTCGCTCGCAGCCGAGGATCCGGCTCCCGGGATTTGCTCCATAAATATCTGTCAAAAAGAAGCCCTGCGGGATGAGAGCATCTTCTAGCCCTGTGTCTCCTTCTGCATTTGCACATGAGAATCAGATGGGGAGCTTTCAGACATCCTGATGTCAAGGATCCAGTGCAGACCAATTGGATCGGAATCTCTGGGGTGGGGCCCGAGAAGTATCAGAACTTTTAAAACACAGGACTGAGAACCGCTGCTCTTGGTCAACTACTGTGTGGCTTCCTCCTTTAGAGTCCTCGACAGATGGCCGTGCAAGCCTCCTTCTGAGACCCTCCATGGAGAGGGACCTTGGTATTCTCAAAAGCAAACCATTCGTTTTCTTGACAGCACTAATTGTTCCAGTTTTTTGTCCTTATATTGAGCCCCAAGTGTCTCTGTACCTTCCATCAGTCCTCCCAGCTCTGTTCTTTGAAACAATGCAGAGTGAGTGTATTCCGTTTTCTGCATGAGTGCCCTTTAGATATTCAAAGGCGGAGGTGGCACCCCAAGTTGACCTTCCTGCTTACATTCTGAACACTCTCGCTGTTTCAACAACTGCCATTCAACCTCCACTAATCATATTTGAGTTTGCCAAGTACTGCTTTTATGCTGTGGAATTCTCAGCTGGACCCATGGGCAGCATCCGCGCAGGGATGTCTGAGGAGGACCATGTTTTAAATGATGTGTGCGTGAGCAGATTCTTGTGAGTGATTGGCCCCCCTAAAGCATATCCACAGTAATTGGCTTATTAGGAAAAACAGGACTTTTACTTATTCTTTTCCATCTCCCAGAATGTGTCTCTTCTGATCATGTTAATTTTTCTCTCTTGGTTACTTTGTTCGAATATGTCCATTCTCACACTGCTTTTCAAGACAATGCTGATGTTTCACCCTGCATACCATGGGGGTGGGCGGGGTCCATTGAGGGTTATCCACCGGTCAGTTTCACAAGCAGTGCGCCACAGGACTCAAGGGCTCAAAACCAAACAATAAAAGGGATACACTCACTTTTGAGAGAAGAGGGAGCACATTGCTGCAGCCCAGCAGGGAAGGCCGTCCGTGGTGCCGAGCTGGGCCTGCCACAGACCCCTGGGCAGAGTAGCAGCCTCCCACCAGGACAGCGGGCCTGTCGCTGATGAGGAGAGAGCGGCACACCTGGCCCCCCAGCCTGGCACAGGATCTCGTGTGTAGCTGGCTCTGTACATGCTTCTGGAAGAAGGTTGGGGAGAAGGTAGATTTGTACCAGTTAATGTAATGAGCTCGGAAAAAGCATATGAGCAGAACTGGCAGGTGGCTGTGATCAATCATCTTGATCTGGAAATGGGATGAAGACTTTAAAACTCATACTCAAGTCTGAGGAAACCTTAAGGGGATAGTTGTTGGGTAAATTGGCGAGGCTGGGGGCAGGCTGACAGGAGGGACAGCAAAGGTGGCTTGAGGCCTGGAGGAGAGACTGAATCAGAGAGGCACTGTGACCCCAGGCCCACCACGGGGCGTCCCAGTAACCTTCTCAACATTGCTTTGCAAGCCTCGGTTTATGTATCTCTGAAAAGAAGGCAAATTGTGAGCCTCGTCAGGCCCAGCGACTGCTCTGGGAGCGGCTCTGACTGACGTGTGCGTCAGGCCCGGAGCGTGGAGCCAGGAGGTCCGGGTCACAGCAGTGTGACCTGGGGATGTCCCTCACTCTCTCTGTGTCTCTGCTACCTCTTCTGTGAGACGGAATAAGAGCAGACACCTTGTAGGGTCACTGTAAGAACGGAGAGAGGGATACATGTATGCCAAGCCGCGGGGACAGGGCCTAGTGCAGGAGCACGCAGAAGAGTTACCTAGTGTTTAGGAATCTGTCCCCGGCTATTTTCCTTTAGTTCCAAAACCTTTGAGGCTCTGTGTCCTCAAGGGCGGAGCAGATGGCGGCGTTAGAGCCAGCCACGGCCCTGGCCTGGTCTCGGGGTCTCCCCAGGCCCTGCAGCAGCCTGCGCATCTGGGTGCAGGCCTGCCTCCCTCCAAGCCGTCCTCTGCCGCAGAGCAGAGCCTGGGGCTGAGGTTCGAGGCTCATGCTTGGATGGTATTCAGGACATGCTTCTGAATGAGTGAATGAAGAGCTGCGCATGAAGGTCCATCAGCACCTGTGCGTGTGTCCCTGGGGCTGGGCTGCCCACTGCTCTGTGGAGGCCGCTGGGTCCAGCACCACAAGTCAGAGCGAGGGGCCGATTCTGGCTTTTCCATTTCCTAGTTTTTGGTCTTTGTAGTCCTTTTGCTGAAGTCTCCCGACTTCCATTTATCTCATTACACCGAAGTAGAATTCTTACCTATGACAATTCCTTTTAGAAGGTTTTATGATTTGTAGTAAGTTATCTTACTTGCCTGAGCCATCATGTGTTTTGTAAATGGAATCTGTAGGAGGTGCTCTCAGCAAACTGTGCACAAATCCCCTCCCATCCCTCTGCCTGCCTGACCCCTGGTTGTGTTCAGGCATCTGCCCTCCACAGCTGAGTGCTGTGGGGAGACAGCCCGAACCCCACCCCCCGGCTCCGAGGTCTAGGTTGATCGTGGAAGCCTCGTACCTCAACCTCGTGGTGCCTGTGGCAGGGGAAGACGACAAAATTCCAGCAGAGTGAGATTTCTTTTCCCTAAAAGGGGGTCCTTGGAAAGAACTCATTTTCTCTCATTTTACTTTGTTCTAAGTACGTTAGTTTTGGCAGCTTTGAGATGAAGATGACGCCCTGAGGATGGCTGATGGGAAGCGAGCAAGGAGCAGGGGTTCCCAATGTCATTGCTGAGCCTCTGAGTTAATCCTGGGGCAGCTCTCCCTTTTCCTGTTGCGTGAAATGGCGAATTTCCCTGTTGGTCTAAGCCAGTCTCGCCTTTTCTATTACGCTGCCACGCACCCCATGGAGAGCATCGCCTGTGCCATGGGATAGATAAGGCATCTCTGTGCCAGTGTACCAGACCTGGCACTCACCCGTGATGCCACGCACATTAGCATGGTCAGCCAGGCCTGACGCCTTTGACAGCTGTGGGTTTTCAGCTCTAAGAGGATGTCTCAGTTATTTCTGGCCTGGTTCATAGTTAGGTGCCTGTTCTAGACATAGGTTTCTTGCTTTTCAGGCACCGGGAAGCCACACGTATTTCATTTCCACAGGGATAGGCACTTGGTGTTTCTGTTGGCAGGTGAACCCAAGGTGCCTTGGCAGGTGTGGGGCAGGTGTCCTGGAGGTATTCTTGAGGCCAGCAGATAGCTCGTATGTGGAGGAATGAATCCGTGGGCCACCTTGAAGGCCACACAGTCCAGCAGGGCTCCGCTGGGTGAGGGTTCCTGCATGGTCAGGGCAGACCTGGGGGAGGAAGCCCGTGTAGACCCTTGTGTTTCCTGGGTTCCCCACCTGCTCTCCGTGGTCGTGTGCCCTGACAGGAGCAGTTCCCTGTAACGTGGACACTGCCTTCATGACAGCGCGGATCTCTTGGGATATAAACCTCAGCCTGAGGATGAAACACGGAACAGTGTTAGCTGGCTGTTTTTTTAATGAGATAGAAAAGAAAAGATCTGGGTGGTAACTCACATCATGATTGGAGTATAGGAACTGATCGTAATTAGGGGTCCACAAACTTTCTCTAAAGGGCCTGATAGTAAACATTTCAGGCATTGCTGGCCGTAGGGTCTCTGTTGCAACCATCCAACTAGTGTGTGAGCCAGAAAGCCGCAGGCAATGTGTGAATCAGGGCCCGTGAGACAGGCTCCAGGAAAAGTATCCTTACAAAAATCTGCAGCAGGCTGGGTTTGGCTGGGGTTTCGGTTTGCTGACCCTGTGCTGAGTTGGAAGCTGTTTGAACCTCTGTCCCGGGTTGTCCCTCACCAGCCCTGAGACCAGTGAGGTCACTTAGCCGCTCTGGGTCCTGGTTTCCTCCTCTGGAAAATGAAGGCTCAGGACAAGGTGACCTCTGGTCTCCATCTGAACTAACACCTGACATCCTGTGATTTCAGTGTGACATGTAAAGGGTGTGCTAGCAACTCAGCAAAGAGGATGAGGACTGCTCTCTGAGAGCGGCACTGTGTCTCTGAGCTCCCTACTGGACACCAGCCCGCAGCAACTCCGTTGTATGGAGACTCACGCTCCAGGGGCCTGGGGCCAAGGAGAGGGCTCTTCTCAGGGGGTCCAGGGGACCTCGAGCAAAGTAAAAGGCCTCATCCAGGTTCCCAAGTGCTTGCAGGCTACCAAGGACCTGAAGGATGTTTACCTTGAGAATCAGTATGCTTGGCAGAGGTTAAGAGAGTCTGCTGCTCATTTAGAGCTCCCCGAACACTAAGCAGTGTTCCCCCTGTCCACAGATACTGTTTATCCTGCTAAGCAGCTTGGGAAGAACTTATCAGGGTTCCTGTGTGTGGACACCGAGATTGATAAAAGCAGTTAAGACACTGTCTCAAGGTCACCCGTGAAGTTAATGACAGAGCTTGGACTCCACATCTGCTCATTCCCAGAGCCCTTCCATGTTTACCATGTTAGATGCTCCTGAGCTAAGAGAGAAAAGGTGGTCCTTCCCTGTGGGAGTGGGAATGCCCGGAGCCGCCGCCGGGAGGAGCAGGTGGGCTGGGGGCCAGCGGAGGGACCGTCTGGGCCCCTCTCTTCCACACGTGCTTCTCTGTGGTGATGGTACACATTTCAGTCATGTTCTCCCAGGTTTTCTGTGTTAGACTCTTTCGTTGGGGGGTAGTGTTGAGAGCGGTTGAGCACAGCACGTAAGCAAACTGTGGAAACCGAGCACACGGGCCCAGAGAACACCAGCGTCGTCAAAACTTAGAGGGCTTAATGGGGCACACGCCTGACGGTGTGCGGGATGCTGTTTGGAGGCGCGGTGATTCGGCACGGACCCTGAGCTGCCGCCATAAAGGGCTGTGCTCAGGACTCTGCTTCTGCGCGGCCAGGGCCTGCGATAAAGGACACGAGTCTCACTCCTAGTCCTCTGGGATGTGTAAACTATCATCATTGTTGACAGCTTTGTAACTGGAAAACCCAAGGCCTTGGGAATTTGTTGCTAAAAGCTGTCATTATTTATTTAATTGTATTTGTTTGCCTGTATTGCTTGTTTTTACTATTCCCTGTGAATTCACAGAGGCTTTGGCGATCCTCTGCAATGATGCTGGGCATGTGATAGGAAATGTACCTATGCAACGATAAACCCATCGGCAGGGTCGGAGGAGGCATCAGTGAGAAGAGGAGGTTCAGACCGTAAAATACGCTGAATGTGGACTGTGTCACTGGCACGATGGCAAGATAATGTCTGTGAATTTCGTGCCTACTACATCCACTTATTTTTAATTATCTTAACTCTGTAAAGTAGATGTTTTAATTCCTATTTTGCACATAGATCAGAGAGACAAAAACTTATTTACCGAGTTCATTCAGCTAGTAAATCAGTAGACTGAGATTAATATCCCTCTGCATGATTTCAGACTCAGAGCCCAGTAGGCTGGGTAGGTGAGCATGTGAGGGGAGGAGACCACAGGGCTGGGCTTCGGAGACGATTGACTTCGAATCCCAGCACCTGGAGCAGCGAGTGGCGGAGGCAGCAGAAGTCAGCAGCCTTTGTGGCCCATGCAGACGCCCGGGAAGAGAGCCGTCGAGAGCCCACCGGCCCTCAGCAAGCCCTCAGCATTATGGGAAAGGTTTATGTCTATGAATGCAAAACGGCATTAAGTGTGCGATGCCAGCGTGCTGACATCATCACATATTGATCTTAGTTTGGACCATTTCTGTACTTTAAAAAGCCTTCTGTACTAGGAATGAAAAAGAAAATAAACCTGGCCAGTAGATCTAGGTGTCCTTGCACATGCAGGAGAAACACATGTGTGGAAACTGCCCTGGGTCAAAACGGCTGAACACCTAGGGCCGTGACCCCCGCAGGTCACAGTGTGGAGCACTTGAAACAGACCCGGGGGTGACTGCGAAATATCTCACGGTGAGATGGTATTTGAAACGCATCCTTAATTACATCTTAAGATTTCAGGAGTTAAGAAAACAAGGTGAACAAAGGGAAACGATAAATAAGTAGAAAGGAGCAGATGGACGTGGCATATGTGGGCCCTGTGCCAGCAAAGCTCGCTTCTCTGGAGTCAAATGGTCATGCTGGGCCTTGGCCTGAATGTCCTTGGGCAGGTCAAGGTCATCTACTCTTCTGTGTGTGCATTTTCCATCTTGTGTAAAAATCCCACAAGGTAAAGATAAAATAATAGGCACCTAAAGTTCACAGCACAGGTCCTGGCACATAGTAAGAGCTCATTAAATGTAGGGCATTTTAATTCTAATTACTGGATGAAGTGAAGGATATATTTACATGGGTGTTAGGAGACAGGAGTCATAAAGGGTAAATTTGTAGATAAAATTTAGTTGCTCTTGATGTCCCTCCTAATGAAGAGAATAATTCTGAACAACAACAAAAAATGCTTTAACCCGCATTAGGACTCGTGAGCCCACATTGCATGTTTAATGTGTGCTGGGTGTGCTTCATCGGTGTCACTTCATTTAACCTTTCTAACAAACTTCTGAGGCAGGTCTTCTTATCATCTGCATTTTACAGATGGTAAATCAGGACCCGGACAGGTTACCTGACTCACCAGAAGCTGCCCCGGCCAAGGTGGTAACTTTTCCCCGCACAGCCCAGGAGATGAGTGTGACTCTCGGGTAGTTTTACTCAGGTTGTCCCCAAGGGGCAGGTAAAACCCTCTTCATGGATTTGGGAATGCTGGCGCTGCTGTTAAAATCGAAGAAACCTAATTCTCTGTCTTTGTTTAAAACACTCTACCCATCATCTGTAGTTTGAACTGAAGAGAGAAAATTAGAAATCAAACAGGGTAAGATAGTGATTCTGTTTTTTGGCCAGGATTTCATCTAAAATAAAGAAGAGAAAAAAAAACCCACTAGTTCCCATTTTGGAAACTAAGCTAAGAATCAGTTAGTTCCCATGTGGCGATGCGGATCAGTAACTGCCAGTCACAGTGGCAGCGTATGCATTGTGGCGTGTGGACCCTGGCACACTCCCCAGCTGCCGCGGCCACTGGTCCTCCCTGTGCCACCCCTCAGTCCTGACTGACACTAACCAGGTCGAAATCTCAGACAGGCAGGGCACTCTGAAACCAAAGTTTCTCTAGGGTAAATGTTACCCTTCAGAGTAGAAAATAGAAAGAAGGGGGTGGGTTGACCGGGACAGGGCACCTCCAGTCTGTTATTCAGTTGGCATGTCCTTGAACCACGCCTATGACTGTTATGAACTTAGAATTATGGGATCTCAACTCTGCGAACAGGCGGGGGCTTGCTTAGGACCATCCATCCCCCCATTTCATGGGTGGGGAAACCGAAGTGTAGATACGGGAGAAGAGGAGCTAATGGCAGAACCAGATCAGAACGAACACAGCCGGGCCCCATGCCTGCCCCTCCATCCTGCCCCACAGAGTTTCATTTCCTGTACATGTGGACAGGGTGTTAGCAGGCCTGAGGAGTCGGGGTGCAGGGGTCTGAAGCTGATGTCTGTGAGGATATGTGGGGCAGGGGGCCCATCGTTCTACGTGAATGTAAACAAACCAGTTACCCATCTTTCTCCCTGGAAGGTCAGTAAGGCGACACTGACTTTGCTCGAAACTCCTGCTTTGAGAACAGTATGGCTTCATCCTTCTACCTGTGCTGCAGAAAAGCCGTCACCCCTGTGACAGTTCAGGTCACACACCTGTCCCTTCTCTCACCCTGATGCCTCCCTCTCCATCGTTCATCTCCTTTTTCCTGCCGAAGGAAAGGAGAAAAAAATAACATTTCTTCTTCTCCACAAAGAACAAATCTCCTCTTT
Organism: Manis pentadactyla; assembly: GCF_030020395.1. NCBI lineage: Eukaryota > Metazoa > Chordata > Mammalia > Pholidota > Manidae > Manis > Manis pentadactyla. Next base: position 1,396,973 of record NC_080026.1, read on the forward strand.
CATTTAATTTCAAGCTACTTCCTGTGCCTGCATATTTTAAAGAATTAAAACCTCTCCTAACAACATTCACAGCTTAATCATTCTTTTTCTCTGTTCCAAGGTCCAAGACTCTATTATACTTCACTTCACTTACTTGGCTGAAGTCTAATCAGACATTCCTTGTCTTACATCTGTGTTTATCCATAGTATTTGTTTTCAGTGGATTTCAAACCACGACTGCTCTCCTCGTGTTTTGGCTCTGAAAACATTAAAGTTCATGCCAAATTTTAGCGAGTGAACCTGGTCTTGACATCATCCAGCCATTTGTGCAAAGAGATTTACTCAGTTCAAACTTACTTAGATATCGTCCTAAGTCAGGCGTAGCTCTGAACACGGCAGCCATCTACCTGCTCAGGACAAACTTTCCAGGGAGGGATGCAGGCGATGTGTGGGTCAGAGATAGTCGTGTACTTCAGATAGTGGTAAGAGATAAAAAGAGAAATAAACCGTTAGTTCAGGGACTGTATTTTAGATGACACCTTAAAGGAAGCAGTATTTGAGCATATACCCAAATACAGGAAGGGAGCACAGGTTGGAAGAAGAGAGCTCAGTGGGAGGGGCGGAGTCCGCGAGCCCAAACCACCCTCGGTGAACTGGGGAGACTGCAGGGACACTAGTGCGGCTGGAAGGGCAGAAGGGGTGTGTGAATGAGGAAGGATCACAGATTTTATTCTAAGGGGTGAGAAGCTCCTGGGGGCTTTTGAGCAGGGGGTTAAGTGCCACACTTTATTCTTAAGTCACCTGGGTAACCCTGTGGAGGGGAGACCCTGGAAGGGGAAGACGGATGCTGCAGGTTGTTCAGAGCTACGGGGCAGGTGGGGGAAGGGTGGGGCGTGAGTTCACGCCCAGTGAGGGGTGCAGGCGGAGGGGACCGCAGGCCGTCAGGCAGAGCATGGGGAGCCCAAGTCCCGGAGTCGGAGTGAGCCTGACACGTGGGTCACATCCTGTGCGTGTGCTGACCTCACATCTGCACATGCGTGGACAAGGAGCTGGGCCTCAGCCATGGAGTGTGGACCCTGCGCCCAGTCTGCAGGGGTGTTACGAGCCATCAGGAGGCCATATAAGCAGTGTCGGGCACCCGCGTTGATGGGAAACCATTTCTTCTCAGCCGGGGACCAGGACTGGAATCTCAGTTGAACTAGTCCCTTGCAGTGTGTGTTTTAGGTGAACCTTCTGAGGTGGTTTCCCTCCTCTGCAAAATGTGTGTGACGGTGTCCATCAGATGTGGTGGTTCTGAGAATTCAAACCAGAGAAGCAGTGGACGACCTTCAGTGGCTGAATTTGGGTCCGTTCCCTTAATCTCTCCTTGCCAGTTTCTCCTATGAAACAGAAAATACATCTGGTTTTCACCAGCATTTCTGTCACGCACTGTGACTGGTGTTGAGGATGTGAGGTGACAGGACCCTCATCAGCCTGGGCCTGCTTCCCTCACCCGCCCACATGGAGCAAGTTTATGTGTGGCCATCTGGTCCAGGTGGCTCCAGTGTCACCACCTTCCTGCCCACAGACAAGTGTCTTTCCCCGTCCATGCCATTACACCCACTGTTGTCTCCCATGAATTCAGTCTCATGCATTCAAGGAGAAATTCTGTTTCAGGATGCGAGATATAGGAGAGAGGCAAGAAGCAGAATAAAATTTAAAAGTAAGGATTTACAATATCTACCCTGTAAATATATATAGTTCAGAGCAGAAATCCCCAACTGATGGCCCCTGAATGGCTCATACATAAAAATGCTTAGTATTTCCCGTATTTAAAATCAGAAATACATCATTGAAAGGTCCTAGGTTATTAATTTTCTTTACAAAAGCAAGAATATTTTTCACCAGTCATAGCACCGGTCCTCTTCACGGCACATGAGCCCACATGTGGTCACAGCCCCAGGGCCCCCCTGGCTGTCACTCCCAGTCCTCTCACTGGTCCGTACTGCCTGCCAGGTACACGGAGGATTATAAGGGTAAAACCTTGGTTGATACAGGAAAGAAAGGGATCTAGACATGAGACCCTGCACATATCCAGAAATCAAAAGCCATTTTGCTGGTGGAAACATGAACACTAGTGACCCCAGCAGCCGGCTGTCCAGGGGATAATTAGCTTCTTTGCTCCACCTGTGGCTAAATATCTGGAAGACTGTAAACAGGGCATGGACTACGTTACCTGGACTGCTGTTTTGTTTAAAATCGATGTGCCAAAGATGGCGGCGTGAGAGCAGAGACAGAGGCTTCCTCCTAAAACTGGATACAATTAGAAAATTTAATTGGTGCGACTAATCCTGAGAGACCAACAGGAAAGAGGATGGCATCAGACTGCACACACCTAGAGAAAAGAGCAGACCTCAGCGAACGGGGTAACGTACCAGCTGTGGCTCCTGGGGACCCGAGCCCCCCACCCACCCCAGCTCACCGGCGGGAGGAAGAGAAACGGAGCAGGGAGGGGGTGGAAGGCCTGGGACTGCTGAGTACCTGGCTCCGGAGATCTGCGCTGGGAGCACAAACCTACATTTCATGGTGCTTTCATGAGACTCGCATGACTACGGGGTTGGAAAGTTAATACAGGCAGAGTTCCTGGGGAGACTGGGATTCCGGCTGCTTGTGGAAAGCAGGGATCCATATCCGGCTGCTATGGGACAAAAACTTATACCTGTGTGACCTGCCCACTGGCTCAGGCAGTGGAGACAGCACAGCAGCTGGGAGGCGGGGAACAGCTCTTTCCTACCCCCAGTACCGCTCCCCTGCAACCCCCGACATTGCTTCAGGGGCTCAGCAGCTCCAGAATAGAGCTTCTGGACACTAGAGGGCGCCACATACAAACATGAAACGCCAAAGGAACCTGGTCCAGAGTAAAATTGTTAATACAACTCCCAAGAAAGATCTAAATGATATGGACCTCGTGACTCTTCCTGAAAGGGAGTTCAAAATAAAAATAAACAACATTCTAATGGAGGTATGGAAAGACATCCAAGAACTCAGGAATGAATTCAGGTCGGAGATCCAATCATTGAAGAACATGATGGAGGGTATTAAAAGCAGGCTGGATAAAGTGGAGGAGATGATAAATGAAATAGAAACTAGAGAAGAGGAATACAAAGAAGCTGAGGCACAGAGAGAAAAAAGGATCTCTAAGAATGAAAGAATATTGACAGAACTGTGTGACCAATCCAAGCGGAACAATATTCTCATTATAGGGATACCAGAAGAAGAAGAGAGAGGAAAAGGGATGGAAAGTGTCTTTGAGGAGGTAGTTGCTGAAAACTTCCCCAATCTGGGGAAGGAGATAGTCTCTCAGGTCATGGAGATCCACAGATCCCCCAACACAAGGGACCCAAGGAAGACAACACCAAGACACATAGTAATTAAAATGGCAAAGATCAAAGATAAGGACAGACTGATAAAGCAGAAAGAGACAGAAATAAGATCACATACAAAGGAAAGCCCATCAGGCTAACATCAGACTTCTCAGCAGAAACCTTACAGGCCAGAAGGGAGTGGCATGATGTATTTAATGCCATGAGGCAGAAGGGCCTGGAACCAAGATTACTTTATCCGGCGAGATTATCATTTAAATTTGAAGGGGGATTAAACAATTTCCAGATAAGCAAAAGCTGAGAGAGTTTACCTCCCACAAACCATCTCTGCAGTCTATTCTGGAGGGACTGCTCTAGATGGAAGTGTTCCTAGGGTTGGACAGCTGTCACCAGAGGTAGTAAAACCATGGTAGGGAGGGTGGAGCAGCTGATTGCAAGGCAAATGCAAAATTAAATTGACTATCCCCAACGCCAATCAAGGGATAGACAAAAAGTATAGAATCTGATACCTAATATATAAAGAATGAAGGAGGAAGAAAAAGAAGGAGAAATAGAAAAGAACCTTCAGATTGTGTTTGTAACAGCATACTGAGTGAGTTAAGTTAGACTCTAAGATAGTAACGAAAGTAATCTGGAACCTTTGGTAACCACAAATCTAAAGCCCGAAATGGCAATAAGTACATACCTATCAAAAATCACCCTAAATGTAAATGGACTGAATTCACCAATCAAAAGACATAGAGTCACTGAATGGATAAAAAAACAAGACCCATCTATATGCTGCTTATAAGAGACTCACCTCAAACCGAAAGATATGCACAGACTAAAAGTCAAGGGATGGAAAAAGATATTTCATGCAAACAATAGAGAGAAAAAAGCAGGAGTTGCAGTACTAGTATCAGACAAAATAGACTTCAAAACAAAGAAAGTAACAAGAGATAAAGAAGGACATTACATAATGATAAAGGGCTCAGTCCAACAAGAGGATATAACCATTCTAAATATATATGCACCCAATACAGGAGCACCAACACATGTGAAACAAATACTAACAGAACTAAAGGAGGAAATAGAATGTAATGCATTCATTCTGGGAGACTTCAACACACCATTCACTCCAAAGGACAGATCCACCAGACAGAAAATAAGTAAGGACACAGAGGCACTGAACAACACACTAGAACAGATGGACCTAATAGACATCTACAGAACTCTACATCCAAAAGCAACAGGATACACATTCTTAAGTGCACATGGAACATTCTCCAGAATAGACCACATACTAGGCCACAAAAAGAGCCTCAGTAAATTCCAAAAGATTGAAATCCTACCAACCAACATTTCAGACCACAAAGGTATAAAACTAGAAATAAATTGTAACAAGAAAGCAAAAAGGCTCACAAACACATGGAGGCTTAACAACACGCTTCTAAATAGTCAATGGATCAACGACCAAATTAAAATGGAGATCCAGCAATATATGGAAATAAATGCCAACAACAACACAAAGCCCCAACTTCTGTGGGACGCAGCAAAAGCAGTCTTAAGAGGAAAGTATATAGCAATCCAAGCATATTTAAAAAAGGAAGAGCAATCCCAAATGAATGGTCTAATGTCACAATTACCAAAATTAGAGAAAGAAGAACAAATGAGGCCTAAGGTCAGCAGAAGGAGGGACATAATAAAGGTCAGAGAAGAAATAAATAAAATTGAGAAGAATAAAACAATAGCAAAAATTAATGAAACCAAGAGCTGGTTCTTCGAGAAAACAAACAAAATAGATAAGCCTCTAGCCAGACTTATTAAGAAGAAAAGAGAGTCAACACAAATCAACAGTATCAGAAACGAGAAAGGAAAAATCACGACGGACCCCACGGAAATGCAAAGAATTATTGGAGAATACTATGAAAACCTCTATGCTAACAAGCTGGGAAACCTAGGAGAAATGGACAACTTCCTAGAAAAATACAACCTTCCACGACTGACCCAGAAAGAAACAGAAAATCTAAACAGACCAATTACCAGCAACAAAATTGAAGCGGTAATCAAAAAACTACCAAAGAACAAAACCCCCGGGTCAGATGGATTTACCTCGGAATTTTATCATACATACAGAGAAGACATAATACCCATTCTCCTTAAAGTTTTCCAAAAAATAGAGGAGGAGGGGATACTCCCAAACTCATTCTATGAAGCTAACATCACCCTAATACCAAAACCAGGCAAAGACCCCCACCAAAAAAGAAAACTACAGACCAATATCCCTGATGAACATAGATGCAAAAATACTCAACAAAATATTAGCAAACCAAATTCAAAAATACATCAAAAGGATCATACACCATGACCAAGTGGGATTCATCCCAGGGATGCAAGGATGGTACAACATTCGAAAGTCTATCAACATCATCCACCACATCAACAAAAAGAAAGACAAAAACCACATGATCATCTCCATAGATGCTGAAAAAGCATTTGACAAAGTTCAACATCCATTCATGATAAAAACTCTCAGCAAAATGGGCAGAGAGGGCAAGTACCTCAACATAATATAGGCCATATATGATAAATCCACAGCCAGCATCATACTGAACAGCAAGAAGCTGAAAGCTTTTCCTTTGAGATCAGGAACTAGACAGGGATGCCCACTCTCCCCACTGTTATTTGACATAGTACTGGAGGTCCTAGCCACGGCAATCAGACAAAACAAAGAAATACAAGGAATCCAGATTGGTACAGAAGAAGTTAAACTCTCACTATTTGCAGATGACATGCTACTGTACATAAAAAACCCTAAAGACTCCACTCCAAAACTACTAGAACTGATATTGGAATACAGTAAAGTTGCAGGATACAAAATTAACACACAGAATCTGTGGCCTTCCTATATACTAAAAATGAGCCAATAGAAAGAGAAATCAGGAAAACAATTCCATTCACAATTGCATCAAAAAGAATAAAATACCTAGGAATAAACCTAACCAAAGAAGTGAAAGACCTATACCCTGAAAACTATAAGACACTCTTAAGAGAAATTAAAGAGGATACTAACAAATGGAAACTCATCCTATGTTCTTGGCTAGGAAGAATTAGTATCGTCAAAATGGCCATCCTGCCCAAAGCAATATACAGATTTGATGCAATCCCTATCAAATTACCAACAACATTCTTCAACGAACTGGAACAAATCATTCAAAAATTTATATGGAAACACCAAAGACCCCGAATAGCCAAAGCAATCCTGAGATAGAAGAATAAAGTGGGAGGGGGGTATCTCACTATCTCACTCCCCAACTTCAAGCTCTACTACAAAGCCTTACTAATCAAGACAATTTGGTACTGGCACAAGAACAGAGCCACAGACCAGTGGAACAGATTAGAGATTCCAGACATTAACCCAAACATATATGGTCGATTAATTTTCAATAAAGGAGCCATGGACATACGATGGGGAAATGACAGTCTTTTCAACAGATGATGCTGGCAAAACTGGACAGCTACATGTAGGAGAATGAAACTGGATCACTTTCTAACCCCATACACAAAAGTAAATTCAAAATGGATCAAAGACCTGTATGTAAGTCATGAAACCATAAAACTCTTAGAAAAAAAACACAGGCAAAAATCTCTTGGACATGAACATGAGTGACTTCTTCATGAATATATCTCCCCTGGCAAGGAAAACAAAAGCAAAAATGAACAAGTGGGACTATATGAAGCTGAAAAGCTTCTGTACAGCAAAGGACACCATCAATAGAACCAAAAGGTACCCTACAGTATGGGAGAATATATTCATAAATGACAGATCCGATAAAGGGTTGACATCCAAAATATATAAAGAGCTCACGCACCTCAACAAACAAAAAGCAAATAATCCAATTAAAAAATGGGCAGAGGACCTGAATAGACAGTTTTCCAAAGAAGAAATTCAGATGGCCAACAGACACATGAAAACATGCTCCACATTGGTAGTTATTAGAGAAATGCAAATTAAAACCAAAATGAGATATCACCTCACACCAGTAAGGATGACTACCATCCAAAAGACAAACAACAACAAATGTTGGTGAGGTTGCGGAGAAAGGGGAACCCTCCTACACTGCTGATGGGAATGTAAATTAGTTCAACCATTGTGGAAAGCAGTATGGAGGTTCCTCAAAATGCTCAAAATAGACTTACCATTTGACCCAGGAATTCCACTTCTAGGAATTTACCCTAAGAATGCAGCACTCCAGTTTGAAAAAGACAGATGCACCCCTATGTTTATCGCAGCACTATTTACAATAGCCAAGAAATGGAAGCAACCTAAGTGTCCATCCGTAGATGAATGGATAAAGAAGATGTGGTACATATACACAATGGAATATTATTCAGTCATAGGAAGAAAACAAATCCTACCATTTGCAACAACATGGATGGAGCTAGAAGGTATTATGCTCAGTGAAATAAGCCAAGCAGAGAAAGACAAGTACCAAATGATTTCACTCATCTGTGGAGTATAAGAACAAAAGAAAAACTGAAGGAGCACAACAGCAGCAGAATCACAGAATGCAAGAATGAACTAAAAGTTACCAAAGGGAAAGAGACTGGGGAGAATGGGAGGGTAGGGAGGGATAAGGGCAGGGTAGAAGAAAGGGGGTATTATGATTAGCATGTATAATGTGGGGGTTGGGGGAAAGGGGAGGGCTTTGTAACACAGAGAAGACAAGTAGTGATTCTACAACATCTTACTACGCTGATGGACAGTGACTGTAATGGGGTTTGTCGGGGGGACTTGGGGTAGGGGAGAGCCTAGTAAACACGTTCTTCATGTAATTGTAGATTAATGATGTCAAAATAAAAAAATTAATAAAAAAATATTGATGTTCCATAATCCTGATTAGAGCATTATGTGGGAGATTGTGAAAATAGTTACGTGCAGTTTCCATTAGAGCCAGTAAGAACAGAAATCAACCCAAATCACATTTAATAATCTAATGCTTGGAATGAGGTACTCTTCCTTCTGTAGCTCAGGACTTAGGTGCAGGAAGCCCAAGGATGGGCAGGTGGAGTAGCCGTCCACACCCTTGACCGGGCCTCCCACGCAGGTGGGCTTAGACCACTTCTCCGTTCCTTTGCTCTCTTCTGGGCCCCCACTGTGAGTCCATGCGTGGTGGTGGCTCTGCTGTTGTGCCCTTACCCCAAGATAATTAGCAGAGGCTCCAGAGAAAATAAATCTACCATTTTCAGTCCCTGGGGCTTCTTTCTGCACAGTGCTGGTCGCCAGGAGAAAGCTATGGGACACCAGGGTTTTACCATGAGAAGGTTCACATCGACAGAGACCACGACTTTGGGCGACAGGAGGGTGTGCAGAACCCAAGGGGTGCCGCACTCCAGCCGCAACCCTGCCCCCCTGTCCTCTGACGCAGCCCCTCCTCTCCTCTCCGGGCTCCCCGGGTCCATTCCTGCCCCTGCGCGCACTCTCTCAGCAGTGCCCTTCCAGTGTGGAGGCCATAGACTCCTGGCCCGGGTCCGGAATTCCATTTATAAGTCCTGGGCTCCGTGGGGTGGATGTCAAAGGGCGTTTCAAGCCCATTTCGTCCCCTGTATTTATGAAGATAAAAACTCTTCGCTCTTCCCTGTACATTATTTTTTTATCCCATTATGTCCTCTTACCTCCTCCAAATTAACACATTCTGTCTTGTAGTGTCCTTTTCTCTCTCTTTCAAAATGAAAGGTGTCTAATCAATACTCAGGAGCATCCCCTTAGCTTCTCCTACCCAAAGACTACCTTTAACCGAAGTTCTACAGTTGACGGAAACCACAGCAATTCAGATAAAATGTTGCTTCTGCTCTTGAAGGAAAGTATGGCCGCTGGGGCCCGTCGGTGCCCTCCCCGGCGGACTGCAGGGTGGCGGCCGCCCCCGCCCTTCAGGCCCACGTGCGCGCGGCCGTTTCAGCTCTGCTCACGGCTTGGCGCTGTCAGCCTGGAAACCAGTTTCAGAACAGTTCTCACTTTTCTGAACCCTGTGTACACGTTTTTGGAAAAACAAAATAACGTTTTTTTAAGCATGAACACGAGGTAGCAGGTGATTTCACTGCCATGCAGCCTCCCTAAGCCCCGAACGCCGTGGCGGGGTTCATCTCCTCCCTGCTCCGGCCAGGCGGGTGGAGGGGAGCCGGTCCGGGGCCTGGAGGGCCGCCGGGCGGCTGTGGTGCCGGAGGGTCTCAGCGGTGCGGAGCGGTCCCGGCCTTGCCCTCTGTGTGCTGACCGCCGACCCCGAGGCATCGCCAGGGGAAAGGAGGCCCCAGGTGCTGCGGGGCCAGTGTGGGAGCCATGGCCGCGGTGGCTGGAGGGAGGGGGGACAGGGAGGACAGGCAGCGGCCGCCCTTGGGGACAGAGCAGCCCGCGCTGCGGCCTCCCGGGGCTGCGGTCTTGGGCGACCGCGCCCTGCTCTGGAGGAGGACAGTGGCCTCCAGTGGCCGTGTGCCATCAGCGGCAGCGCCTACGTGGGTTGCAGCGGGCAGCCCTGTGCCTCCCCGCTCGTCTCCTCGAAGGGCAGAGTTCAACCAAGAGAAGGACTTAGGACGCTTTTGCTTTAACACAGCAGCTTATTAAGCAAAGTGTAAGTACACTCGGGAAACCAGAAGCAGCTGCTTTTAGGGTTCGTCCAGCTTTCTTTTCTCCTAGGATGGCAGGAAGTCCTGCCCTGCGTCTTGTATTGTTTGATTGACAGGATGACTGACAGCTCTCGGCTGTATAACCTTTTCTCAGTAAGCAGGCACCTTACCCGTAAGGACCAGAGTGAGACCACAGGGGGCCGAACCACAGTGCCCATCAGAGTTAGATGTTACTGGAATGAGGTGGGGTTACTTGCGGACAGGGTCTTGGGGCCCTGCACAGGCGCTGTGATCAGGGAGGCCCCTGTGGTCCTGGGCCTCCTGGGAAGTCAGGCGGCCCTGCCTGGGGGCCTGGGAGCTGAGGGCTCGGGGTGGCCGGGGAGCAGTCCTCCTGGGGGCGGGCTGGCTCTTCTGCTCGTGTCTGACCAGCTACCTGCTCTATCATGTAGACAGGACCCATACAGATAGAGCCCATCTCTGCGTGAGCCCATCTCTGCGTTAGTCAACATGAGGCCATGCTTTCACCTGCCCCTGAAAAGCCTTCTCCCTGAATTATTAATCACAGCAGGGAGCAGAGAGCTGGGGGGCTGTGCTTGCAGTTCTCAATGAATGTGGGTGGGACTCTGACCATTTCCTAACAGCTGGCGTGGAAGGGGGAGCAGGCCAAGGCCAGTGTCCTTGTGCCCTGGATCCTTGGAACACAGGAGGGAGAGTGCTGTGGCTAAGACATGGTTCCCGAGTTCCAGGATGTCCTTGGCTTGCTTCTGTTTGTCTGGTAGCTGTCATTAGAAACACAAGCCTCGTGTCCCCAGCACCCAAATGGATCAGTATTTTGGGCAGAATGTCCTTTTCCTTAAACTCTCAGATGAATATTGAGAGAGAAACTGTAGTCGCTCTGCCTTGAAGTGGATGGGTGGAAAGGGCAAGTTATGAAATGCTCTCTTGATTTTTTTTCAGTTGTCTGCAAGAATACCTCGTGGGGGAGAAGGTTCTACCTGCAGAGGGAGAGGCTAGGAAGGGGGGGCAGCCGGGGTTTTTGTGCAGCACCTGTATCCTCGGAACAACCGTGTAGGTCAGCAGCTGTCTCACACCCTCTGTAGGAAAAGACGGGGTGTAAGTAAATACAAATCGTTACCATGTAGTGCTGCTTACTCCTCTCCAGAAACCAAACTGAGCCTTTGCACGTTAATAAAGCCTGTGAATCGGGGATGCAGACATTGGTTGTGAATCTTCTAGGAGCACTGAACACAATGTAGGGACTGAATTTTGGGAAAATCATAACTGGTAGTGCAGGGGGTCATTTCCATCCAGACCCACTGGAAGTGGCCATTTCCAAGACCAGGAACCCTGGCCCACTAGGGTAATGCCTCACCAGTATACCCACAGTGTCCAGTCCTTAATCCCTCTTTTGTTTCTGGTTTATGTTTGAAGGAGCAGAACACAAGCGCAGTGTACTTCGAGCCCTCGGCCGGCTCTGCTCCGTGCAGCTGTGAGCTGCTGCAGCGGGAGCCACGTCCCTGAGCCAAGGTCCACACCTGCCACGTCCTAGGCACGTGTGGCTTTTTTCATGCGGGTAAAGAAAAAGTTCAAGATCCTGGTGAGGAGCAACTGATGTAAAATCTGTCCTCAGCCAGGGCCACACAGACACAGTGGCTGGTTTATATTTGAGTTTTGGAGAGAGAAGAGGCTGGGACAAGGCTGGGTGCTGGGCCTGGGGACTGGGACACGGGATGCAGAGAGGCCGGAGACAGATGGGGGGAGTTCAAGACTTTGTACGGCTTACATTTTTTCCTCAAAGGGTTTTGGGCTGACTTCTGGTTCAGTAACCAACTGAGCCTTTACTTTTCTCCCTGTGAGTCACCTTGGCAGAAGCCAAGTATGCCATCTCATTCACTGGGCACGATCTAGTCCAGGGTTAGCTCGCCAGAAATCCTGCCAGTGTTGCTGTCGTTTGCAGACGCTGTTCTAGTGAACGGTGCCCGGGGCTGTGGCGGGTGGGCGCTGTCCGGTCTTGCAGTGTGGCCTCTGCCACTCCAGGCTGAGGTGGCTGCTTGGTGCCCTCCTCTGGATGCACTCTGGGGCACCCCCATGGGTGAGCACCCTTGGGTGGGAGCGTGGTGGAGGCGGAACAGGAATCAGACGGGACAGTCAGGGGCTGCTGTGGCCCTGGGGACCTGTCTCAGCACCTCCCACCGTGTGTAGGTGCCTGTGCCCCAGGCCTGTGGAAAGGGTAACTGGGGGTCCCGGCAGACAGCGGATCACTGGGAAGAATCCAGGAGCAGGAGAAAGTCAGCAAGTGCCTGCTGAGCCTGATAACCAGAGGAGCACAGAGGTGGACAATGTGGAAAGACAGCGCCCTTGACCCCAGGGCCTGCCCCTTCCGGCTGAACGACCTTGAGCTGGTTGCCTGGACCTCCCTGGTCGCCAGTCTCACTACCGTTTCTGAGGAAACCCAACAGGCTCTTGCGGCTGGTTCTGGTCCATTAGCTGTCTGAGAAGCACTCCCTGCCTTCCTGCCTGCTCTGCCCCTGTACAGGTTGATTTTCTATTTCTAAGTTGCTGAGAACTGTAGTAACCACCCACTCAGCTGCCACTCAGACAGAGTTAAAGTCTGTCCAAAGTAGGACAGAGTTTCAGCAGGATGTGAAGTGCCGGCTTCCACGGTGTGATCTCAGCCGTGCCGTCGGCCCCTCCGCCTTCCGCCAGGATCCCCCTCGGCCCGCTGGCCCGAGCTGCCGCCTCTCCTTGAGCGAGGGTGGAAGAAGTAGCCAGCGCTTCGTTTCTGTCGTGTCTCAAGCACCCCGACTGTGCTGTCCTGGTCATCCGGCTGCAGGGTCCTTGAATGGTTCATGGTCACGGGGGGCTAGGAAACCAGATCGCCGCACCCTCAGCAACAGCCCGTCAGAGCCGTTCTCTGGACGTGCAGAGACAAGGGACTCGGGACAGCAGCTCCTGGCTGGACACCAGAGTCATCAGAAGGCAGAGGACTGACCGCCTGGCCTGCTGGGTTGGGAGGAGGCCCCCCAGAGCGGGTGGGATCTCTGTGCCTGGAGAGGCCCTCGGGGCCTGGGGTGCAGGCCACTCTGCTTCTAGCTCAGACTCTCCATCTTCTCCTATTTTTGGTTTTGGAAATTTGCTCTTTCCCAGGCGTCAAGGGCTGTCGTCCAGAGCGAAAGAAACAGTGTCTCCAGGGGGCCGGGCACCCAGCAGGGCAAGACCCCCCGCGCTGGGCATCAGGAGGACGGCGTCACATCAGCCAGCACGGCCGTGGCCCACGGCCGCCCCCAGTGAGCCGCAGCCCCTGCAGGCCAGCTTGTCAGTGCAGCGGCCCTGCTCCTTTGTCCTCGCGTGCCGGGGCCTGGCCATGGCCTCGGCCTCTGCACCAGGGTGCCCACTGGGGGCTCGCTCAGACGGACAGTCCTGTGTACTTCTGTCAGGATTTCATTAAACACAGTTTACACGTGTTTTAAGTTGTTGGATTTTCTATATTCCAAGTGCTCCTGTTTAAAAAAAAATTATCTAGCAGGAGGCTACACTTTCCCTCTCAAAACAGCAGTGAAAATGGTAGGAATTCTTTAGAATAGTGGGAAATAGATACACATTAAGATGAGCATTATCATTATTTCTCATTAATTTGGGAGAAATTGTTAACTAATGACTAAAATGTTTATATATTTTTTCTGATTATAAAAGTAGCACATACTCAGTTTAGAAACTTTATAAATTACAAAACATTTGAAAATAGGAAATGCTAGTCATTGAATTGCTGAGTAATAATAACTTTTAGCTTTTTGATATCATGGCCTTTATTTGCTGTGTTTTCAGCAAAAACAATCCCTGTCTCTCTCTAAATACACATGCATGTCTCTATAGCATTAGTTGTTGGCATTTAAATATATACTTGCATATGCGTCACACAAATGGGAATTACATATACATGTATGTGCATAAATGCTTACATACTTAAAATTTATTGCCCTGATTTTATATACTTTATCTTATATTGTGGTCTGCCCCTTGTCATTAAATGGTCCCCCAAACTATGATTTTAAAATGGTTTTAATGTATAATTCTGGGAACTCACACCCTTGAGCCCTGAAGGCTGAAGGTGCCGTATGTCTTTCCTCTTCCCTTTGCAGCATCTGCCGTTTTCCCTGGTGCCCTGCCCCTTCCCTGATGCCCCGCCCCTTCCCTGATGTCCCGCCCCCTTCCCTGATGCCCCGCCCCTTCCCTGATGTCCCGCCCCCTTCCCTGATGTCCCGCCCCCTCCCCTGATGCCCCGCCCTCCCCACCGCCCAGCCACCAGCATTGGCTCCTGGAGACTTCAGTCCCCTAAAGCCCAGCAGATGGTCACTGAGTGAGAGACGGAGCTCCTTGCTCACACCTCATTATTGGGAGGCATGAATTTATTTGTGTGGCTGAATTACGGGGAAGGAAATACCACGGACTGAGCTTAATGATGAAATAACTCAAAGCAGAAAGCTTAGAGCTCCGAGCAGCCTCCGTCTTAGGGGTTCTGTGGCCTGTCAGCCAGCAGTGCTCGTGCTTATGGCAGCAGACGCCCGTCGGCTTTCTACGGGAGGGGCCGCCGGGCCCATCAGCGCCTGTGAGAGCCCAGGCTCCGGGTCGGGTGGCCCCATGCTCACCCGCCTTCCGCCTGAGCGCGCACCTCCGCGTGCTGTTCCTTTTCCATGTCGTTTTCCTCTAGGTATTCACGTGTGTGCATGCACGTGGGCCAAACACACACGCCCCTTAGGACCGCAGCAGGGACGTGCCTGGGTGAGAGCTGTGACGTCTCTCCAGAGGGGTGGAAGCCCTCCTGCTGCCTCGGCTGGTGGGTCTTTTCCTGATGATGGACATCTTCCCTCTCACCCCGTCTTCAGCATCTGCTCGCGTCGCCGCTGGGGTATTGTGAACACGGCACATTTCCTTCCAGCTGGACCCGTTCTGCGTGTGAAAATGATCCCCTTCACCCTGCCCAGGCCTTTGCTAGGCTGCAGAGTCAACCCCGTAACTTCTCAGTGCCTAACTTCTTTACCTTTTTTGTGTGTGTGCGTTTCGGAGGTGGTAGTCCTTCTCCATTTGGGTCTGACATGTTTTGTTGTGGTGATGGTGGTTGTGGAGATTCTTAGACTCTTGGTTGTTTGCTTATTATCATCGGATTGATACACTGTACAAAGACATGTCAGAGACAGTAGCTGAGTAAGGCGAGAGCAGGTATAAAAATGCTCTCAGGACTTCAGAGGTCTCCCCAGAACACTCCCCTGCTGCCCCACGCCTGTGCCCTCTCTGCTCGCCCTGGCCCTGGCTCGCTCAGGCGTGCGCCCTGCCCCCTGCAGCTTTAATCAGGCGTCCATACTTGCACATCGCAAGAACGATTTTACTTAGGGGAATGTGTGCACATTTTTATTTCTTTCTCTTCTCTTTTTAATCACAAAACAATGATGTTCAAGTGTTTCTTAGAGTGATTACATTATTGTCAGGTAGTGAGAACCCGGAGCGATCAGCATTCAGGACGAGGCTGCTTCCTTTAATTACATGAAATGTCAGTCTGCACATCACCTGGAAGGGAAGGGGGGTTCTTCCAACTCACCCAAAAGCAAATGCACTCCAGCTTCCAACTATTAAAATCCAAATTCTGTGGCTTTAGCAGAATTAATAGGATTTTGATTCATCCCTGATAGGTTTGACTTCTAGATTTCAGTGGTTGGCCCCATTCCTGCGCTGACGCTGCCCGTCTGTTCAGTTCTGCTCCCGGAGGGCAAGGCCATTTCGGGAAACACATTTTACATTCCCATCAAACCCAGGGAGGGCGGCTCTGAAAAATAAACCTGTGGTACATTTTTTTTCTAACATTTGATTTAGATGATTCCACAGTAAATGAAAGAGATGAAAAGACATGATTTGAGAAACATTCAGACTGTAAATAAGGGAAAGAAAGTGTTTGGTTTCTGGTCTCTTATACACAATTAATTTCATGGAAGAGTATTCTTGTAGTTTACAAACAATGCATGAAGACGTGTGATGGTCTTTGATGGGACTTCAGAGAGCCTGCGGAGCTGAGATGATTTCTATCACAGAAAATCAATTTCCTGTAAATGGCGAAGAAGCCAAGATTTTAGGCCAATGGCAGATAGGGTCCTCGAGAGTCTATTTTCTGCTTGTTTTCTGGAAGGGCTCACTGGAAGCATGTACTGTCATTTAATTTCTTTTTTCCTTTCATCATCATCAGTGAAATGAAAGTTTATTTTTTATGCATATTTTTAGACCCAGTTTTCTTCCACAAAGTATTCGGTACAGTTAAATGCATATTGGGTGTCCCATGTTTGCAGTCTTGGCATAAATGCTAGCAAGAGATGAAGACAAGATAAATGTTCGGTAAGAACTCCCAATTACCTGTTTCTAAGGCCTAAATCTATATTAATTGAAAATAGAATAGAAGGTTCAGAAATATTTAGATAAGGTTAAAACTGCATATAAATTCAAGATGAGTTTTATTATCCCTCATTATAGTTAATTACAAAAATTGATAACAATCATTTAAGGAATTATATTATTCAGTTACTTTGTTACAAGAAAACGTGCAGTTAGAAAATGTTTCCATTTCCTTATCTCTGGGTCTTAGGAAATGAAGACGGCCAGTGGGAAGTCAAGCTCCCTGTGTGAGTAGCAGGAAACGCTCTGCTTGGCAGCCGGCTTCCTCTCCGGGCTCACTCCCAGGGGCCTCGGCCACTTGCGGGTGCCACCCTCTCCCTTCCGTTCTGCTAAGCCTGGAAAAGCCAGCTGCCTCCGCAGGAGGAAAGCTGGGTCAGAGACACCGATTCTCTTCTGTAAGAGACAGTGCAGGGGCTTTGAGATGAGCCAGAGATGTCCATCTAGCAAAGTCTGCTTCTTTAGACCGATACACTAACAGAAACAAAAAACAGGTCTTCTATAAAAAAAAAAGTGACTATATATTTAATTTCATTTAAATGTTAGTTTTATATTTACCTTATCTTTTAAATGTATTACTATGTCACTTACAAAACTTTTGATGTCTCTTTGAATTATCCTAGTAGTGAGTACAGTCCCTGGCTTTGCAAGTTCATGAATAATTGTAGAATGAATAAAGGTACAGGGTATAAGAATTTCTTTGTCCCTAAGAGTAATTTCATTAAGTTTCTAAGTCACAATTATATTCTATAGGAATTCTTTCCATCATTACATAAGCTGTGGCAGCATAGGATTCTTTTTACTATATTGAGCATCAGAAAGGTATTCCAGGAAATGAAGTATGTACATGCAAATTTATTTCCAGGTTTCCTTTTTCTCTTCACTCTTGTTCTTTGTATCTAGCTAGCATCTATGAATCTCCCAATATATATTCATTCTAGAAGCAGTGCAGCTCTTTGACGTAGCAAACAGGTCAGTGGGGAAGAGTGTCCAGCAAATCACCTGGAAATGGTCCTACGGGCAGTAGGGGCATCCTGGTTCCCACCCTCCTCCCAGCTTCACTGTGCGTGTACATGAGCTCTGCTGCTTCTTTATCTAATGAAAGTCATCTGTCTCCTCTCTGCATCACAACTTGGCAGTGAGGAGCACACCCAAGATTATCAATACACTCTTAAGATGTAGAAAACGCTGTATATTTATACGATGGTATTTTTATACGATGGTGGGGAAAGTGTTGGCTGTGTGCTAGACCTACACTTAGCCAACAGTCTAGGATTCTCTACCCGTTCAGTGTTGATTTAATCAGTAGCTATTATTGGCTCTAAGATATTTTATGACTCAAAGTTGGCTGTGGGACAGAAGGGCATGTCTTAATTCCAAAACCTGTTAGGAAGCAAGTCATTCAAATATCTAAGTACAGTTTTGACTTGACTCATACAAGTTTAATTATCTATAATTTAGGGAAAGTAGACATAAGATGAAGACTTTCTAAATATGGCTCCTTCCTAAAATATTCAGAGTATACTTTTTTAGTCATTACATAATGTAAATCTTCTATAGAAAAATAGATATGTGTTTGTTCCTTATCTGCAACATGGCATTTCTTAGTTGCAGGTTATTGTTTATCAGCACTGGAGATTGCCTTTACATTCTCTTGAATGGAAATATAGGAAGGTACTTATCCTAAACAGAGTGCATTCCTCATTAAATGTAATAGGAGATGCAATTATAGACAGCATCTCATTTAATTGTTAGAATATTTATAACATTGGGGATTAATTGTCCCAATTACCCACAAAGAAACCGAGATTTAGGAAGGTGAGGTAATTTGCTGAAGCTCACATGGCTGAGAGGAACCTCAGATTTGACCCCGGCTTTCTTTGCCTGCAGAACCCATGCATCTTTGCTGCTTTTATCTCAAGAAAGTGCAAAGCTTGGATCAGTCAAGTCAAGCATGTAGCCCTTGGTACAAGTGAAAGTCTGTGGCCTGCTTCATCACTGGCGAATCTGAAAATTAGTCTCAGGCTCATCTTTGCTTCTCCATAACCATATGTTTTTGCTCAAGTATTTGTCAGTTACTTAAAACTGGGTCCACGAAACTTCTCTAGTGTTTCTACCAGTCCCAAGCCTGTGCCGAGTGGCACAAACGTCACATTCTTGCCTTCAAGTCCTCCTTGCCTCTAGCTACATCCTCTCTTCCCCCGTCTTCTCCATCTTTACTGGCAAGAAGGCCGCCGTGGCTGTTTTGCCCTCTCTCCTCTCTTCCAGTCTGAGCCACGCCAGCCACATTATTTCTCGTTTATACTTCCTGATCTCCTAGGCTTAAATTTTGTCTTCCTTACTACGGAAACTCTGCATGTTGGATGCAGTGTTTGTTATTTGTTCTCATGAGCAGCAGGTAAATCCCTCAATATGGAAGACCTTCCACATTTTGCGTATTCAGTTTTTGTGATTTGTACTAGGCCTCCGGTGTTTGGCTTAGGAATCGCTTCTACCAGGACATCTATAGGACTCATCAGCATGGCCAGATTCTTCTCTATGGCCATTTATTTCTGCTGGGCATAGTGACTGGCATTTAGTGAATACCCATCAATGAAGCAGTAAGTGAGCGTTTTAATGAATGAATGAAATACGTGTCTCTAAATGAGTGGTTGCTTTAGATTTCTCTCTCTGATCCAGTTTATAATGTCATCTTCTAAAAGACACGTTCTCTGCTAATTATTTTATTGTAACCTTGAAGCCCTTGAAAGGTTTTCCTTCTTAATTATTTCCAATGAACAGTGAAAATGTCTATTTTCCTTAGAAATATGCTCAAGTCTTATGAAAGCTTAAAAACGAAACATACATTTAGTGTCTTGTAATCCAGTGGAATCAACTGATACTGAATTTATGTCACTGTGCGTCTGCTGGGTTGAATAGCTGCCTTTCAGAAACCATTATCCATCGCATTAACAAATCTAATCAAGCAGCAAATCGCAGTCAATCCTTTCTCACTTGGCAAATGTATAAAACACAGTTAATGTATTTCATTGCAACCCCCACATGGTTGCTTTCTAATTTTTTTAATGAAGGTTATAATGAAGTTGACTTCATGTATTCATACATTCATTCAAGACACATTTTTTTAGTGTAACATGCAAGGATTGCTTCTCAAAGCCTGAGGGTGAACAGATGAATGATAACACCCACCCCCTCAGATGTGCACTGTTGAGGTAGGGAGACAGATCATAGATAATTAAAACAGATAGTGTTATTAGGTCTAAGACAGACACATACGTAGGGTTGTGAGAATGGGCAGAAGGGAAAACCACGCAGATTGGACACTGGAGGGTTCAGAGGAAGCCATGCACTTGCTAAAGGGTGAGGAGGTGGACCAAGCCTGTGTGGGAGGCAGCAGTGGGTGCCAAGACAAGCAGAGGAGAGTGACAGAGACGTGTGGACCGAAGATGTGTGAGCTCGATTGTGGGAGCATTGGATTTGCATATCTGAGAGACGGGAAGGAGTAACATATGCAGGAATGACTTCAGAGAAGATCGTACATGCCTCTCCAACTTCTTTATGGGAGAGGGGGTAGTGGAGTTAAACGGAGTGACAGTGTGATCAAATTAGCCCTTGGCAGCCAGCAGTGCTGCATGTAGGGTGTTGAGGCAAAATACGGTTAAATTTCAAATCGGTAATGAACAGTTCAGTATATGCACCTTCTGTGTATTTTGTGGGACATACACTAAAAATTATTTATCACTGAGCTGAAATTCAGTTGGGTATCCCACAACCTCACTCTGGTGGATAGTGGAGAATGAACTGGCAGAACAAGCCAAGTAGGAAAGGCCAATTTGGGGATAAGTTATTCAGATCTAGACTCACTTTCTGCCGCCCAGTGTCAACGGGGAAGCATTGTGCCCGTTCCAGAAGGTGGACCCCTCGTGATAGCTACTGAGAGGCAGAGAGGTACAACTTGAAGAGAAGGCTGTTTTCAGGTCTGTACATCTCATTTGCAAGCCAGTGGATATTTTGGAATTAACCAATGATTTTACTGACAAGGTTTACATATGTTAAACTGGGGAGATGTTAGCATGTGTGCATGTCTGCTCTGAAGACTTGGGGGAGACAGATGCTGTAGTAAAGAGACCTAGGGATAAGAGACCCAGTATGTTGGTCTGGCTCTCAGAGAGACAGTCCCAAACGGGCGCCACAGTGGTTCTTATATTATGCTTTGAGCTTTCCAGAGTCCTCTCGTGCCCACTGTCTCACACCTATAGCTGGGCAGGTATTGGTGGCCCAAATGGACAGACGAGGAACTCTGTGCATACACGAGTGCTCTGCCTTAGCCCCCAATCTAACTGCTTTTTGTGCTTCAAACCCCAGTTATAACATCACTTTTCCATCAAAATTTTCACTTGTCACAGTCTACCAATGCCACTTGCAATGCCAGTGTTATTCAGTCCCACACAAGGCTGCTGACTGTGACCTTATTCGATTTTGTCTTATACATTCATGTCACAAACACTAGGCTTCAAGCTGCCAAAAGGCAAGGGCAACTTCTTGCATTCATCTGGAAACTTCCACAGTGTCTTAGTGAGTGTGGGACACATAAAAGCCTCTTAATAATGTTTGCTTATCAGACCAGCATCTGCAGAGACAGAAGTAGCAGAAGTTTCCTGGCATGTAGCCTTCTGCTCTTCTGGGCCATCCTCATACCCCTTTTTGCTCATCCCCTGTGGAACAAGGCAGAACACACAGAAACTAGGTGAATACTCTTCACATGATATTTTGTTCCTCCTATGAAATCAGTGTAGGGCTGGACCTAGACCTCACCAAAGGGACGGTCGGTGTCTGAATGAGCTGCCCCAGGATACGGTGAACAGCATGACAGGGGAGGGCTCTCCATCCGACTCACATTCACCTGCTGCAGCCTCACCCCAGTCCCTGCCCCCCTGCCGTCGCTGCTGGAGGTGTGGCTCTGGTCCTCCATCCAGCCAGTGCCTCGGTTCCAGAAGTGTGGGGGAGGGGCAGGGCATGTGAGCAGGGGCCCTTCTGCATGCCAAAGGGGCTGCCCCCCTGATCAGTGCCCCTGGCTCTGACGAAGGGCAATTGCTTCACATTTGTGAATACTTTCAAGTGTTTGTTTATTTTTGGCATAAGAGCATATGTGTCTATACCTGTAAATAAAATATGTACCAAATTAATTTACTATGTGTTTACTATGTACTGTAAAAAAACAGCCATTCTCATTCTAAAATGTAAATCAGACCCTGGAAGATTTGTTTAAACTCACCTTGCTGGGTCCCAGGGCTTCTCATTGAGTCTGGGTGAGAGCTGAGAATTGTCAGTGTAACAAGCTCCTAGGTAGTGCTCATCTCATTGCACTAATCCAGAGCCACACTTTGAGATCTGTTGATAGAGAATAGTTAGTCTCATATTTGTGCACATGTCATGCACACCTTGGTTTACATTTGCACGCTTGTCTTCTGTAATCATGTATCATGGTTAGGGACATAGTGTACATGTACTTAACTGTATGTTTAAATACACATAGATAAATACAATAACATGCATTTTCATGAAAGTTGGTTACATATAAATTTACTGTGTATAAATGAATACAGAAAGTTGTAATCCCAAGTATAATTTTATGTGCACACACACAGAAACATGTACACATATGGGAATAGTCATGAGTATGTAGGTAACGCTTAAACTGTGTGTGTACATGGGCATATTACCAACGTGCCTATTCCTTTTACAAAAAAGCCCTTAATAAGTCAAATACCAAACTGCATTTTGTTAAGCTCAGTGTGAGAAGCAATGGTTACATGTTCCAACACGAGGGCGAAGATATCGTCATGCTGGTCTGGTTCAACTTTATTAGTGGCTGATCTTTCCCATTTCTCTGGAGTCTCACACATTTGCCATATTTCATGTATGGGAGGTGTCAAGTTAAACAAGCTTCGTGGGCTTTCTGAACCACCAGGGTCCCACTGCAGCATCCAGTCGCAGTCATTTCATTGCTTTTGCCTTCCTGTCAAAAGACAGGACAGCCGTCCTGGCACTGAACTGGTGAAATTACTGAATACACAGCACAGGCTCAATGTGCTTGTACTCCTGGGTCACGTCCCCTCTGTCTGCTGGAGGTGCAGGTTTTTAGCAAAGGCAAACGCTGCCCTTGAAGGAGGAGCCGAGAACCGTGAGTTTGGGGCTGGTGTTTGGGAGGGCAGAGGGCGAAGCAGAGGTAAGAGCACCCGGGTTCCCAGATGTCATGGGGTGCGGCGGAGTAACAGCTCCTCTCCTCCCCGCCCCCACAGCCAGGCTCTGGAGAGGAGAAGCTCCCGGGAGAAGGCAGAGACGGGGAGGAGGGGTCAGTAGGGATCGCTGGCCACTGTGGCTCTCAGATGTGACGGGCTCACATGTGCTGTGATGGAGTTCACCCGCACCGCAATGGGGTTCACCCACACTGACGGGCTCACCTGCACCGTTGGGCTCACCTGTACCGTTGGGCTCACCTGCACCGATGGGCTCACCTGTGCTGTGCAATGAGTGTTGCCCTTCCTGTGGAGCTACACCCGCTGTGGCGTGGTGTCTTTCAGAGCGTGCTCGGGGACTGTCAGCCAAATTGGAAGGCCAGGAGTTAAGTGATACCTGTATCTCTTCAAAGCTTAGATCCACAAGTGTAGACGAGCTTTCCCTAACTGACCTGCAAAGAGGAGACTTGGTGAGCACCCCAAATCCCTAGGAACGCAGGGACGTGCCCACATCCCTGCGGGGCGAGAGCAGCAGGCCAGGGCCTAGTGGGACTGTGTGTCCTGGGGACATAAGGTAAAAGTGGGGTGTCAGGGACGAGGGGAGGCAAACACAGTGTGCTGTCCACATTCTCAGAGATAATACGGAGCAGAGTGGCTGCTGCCCAGCCAGCACCCTGTAGGTGGGAGACCTGAGACCCCTGTGCCCCTAAGTCCATGGCTGCGATGGGGGCATTTGGCCCATGGTAAGTTCCCAGCAGTCATCGAGTTAATTGTATGATAACTTGGTCCTGCTTAAAGTTCCCTTTGTCCCTTCCAGAAATTCTTTTAATAAGGAATGAGACCTTACCTCAAAAGATGAGATAAGGTTAAATGCAAATAATGCAGACAGAAAACATTGAGTCAGCACCTGAAATATAAATAATCAATGGTGCATCATCTTCTCAGATGGTGCCTTATTAGAGTGGTGGGGGAGGTCACGGGGAGGCAGACGATGAAAGAAGCCAGGGGTGTCAGTGACTGTGCCCTGATCTCACTAGTTCGCTGGCGTCTGATCTGAGAGGCATGGCCTTGGGTCTGGGGACACTGTGTGCAGCTGCCTGCCTGGTCCCCGGGCTTTCCAAGTGTTTGCCCTTGGGCCCTTTTCTCTTGAGCAGAAAGGACACCTGTCGTTGGCCCGTGTATATAACAGGAGATCCCATAGGTAGGGAAGGCAGTGGTCAGGGGGCTTGCGAGTCAGCTAACTCAGTGTTCCCATGATCCTTGGACATCAAATCCCCTAACGAAATCCACAGTGATTCGGGAACAAATGAATGTAAAAGTCTATTTACAGAAGAAAAAGTCAGAAGTAAAGGGAGAGAGAATTATTTCAACACAAGTCCGAGTTAAAGAGTGGTGTCTGTCAGGGTCTCCTGAAGGGTGAGATCGATCACGGCCCCGGGGATCTCACATGTGGCGTCTGGCCCAGGTGTGGGAACTCCAGGCCGCGTGGGGTGGGGCTTCAGCATCTCGAAGATTCGGCCTTCGATGTTTCCTCCATCAAGCAGTCAAACTGAAGTTATCCTGAATGTTCAGGAAATGCATACTTCAGTCGTGTGCATCCTCTAGATAATTAGGAATTATCATTTTTTATTTTAATTCCTGCTGTTCATACAGAAACCATTTATTGAGCACGTGTGTCAGCTACTCTGGTAGATGTTGGAGGTTCCAGCAGAGGGATGCAGAACAAATTGGCAAATCATGCAACATTCTGTGAACTGTGCTGCCGACGGCTTCATGAAGTCTTCTGGGCCCTGCTGTCCACGGGGCCACAGGAGCCGTCGCTGACCCTTGGGAGGGTGCAGGCTGCGCGGCCCGGGTGCCCTGCACATCTGCCCTGCTGCTGCCTCGTCCCTCCAGCCGGGAAGGTCATTAGCTGCCCTGAGCCACAGTTGTGGCAGCCTTGGGGTTGGGGTATCAGGGTTACCATCAAAGTCACTGAGAGTTTTATAGGAGATGATATGGGTGAGAGGGTGCGTGTAAATGGTGATGAGCAGAGCCCAGGGTGAGCATCGTTAACATACTTCTGTCAACATGATTAACTTCGCTTAACCAAGGAGAAAAAGCCCTTTTGTGTAGAAAGACAGCTTTTGTCTTTTGTCTTTTTTTTTATTTGTCTTGTTTTGTCTTTGTTTTTATTTAAAAGAATGGCCAGAGGTCCACATCTTAAGAGTTAGCAGTACATTTGTCATTAGACTGCTAATAAATTCCCAAACACCTTGTAGGGACCCAGGATGGCTGTTCTAGGAATATAAGTGATAGTGAATTCATCTAAGAGCCGCCAGGAACAGAGGGGGCGCCCAGACCTACTCCCAGGAAAGTTGGTGCTGTGGCCTGGAGCAGATACCACTCCCATCCCTGGCTTTCCGTCTGCCTCCCATGCCAGCTTTGAACATACCGTTTAACTTCACTGAGATTATTTGCATCTGGGAAACTGGAAAAATGACCAACTTTCCTATTTGTGGGACTTAGAATTCAGGCCTCTCTCTGGAGAGAGGAAAGAAGATACAAAACATTCGAATTAAAAATGACCACCCTCCTATGTTTGCTGGACCCCTTTCTTATGTGCCCCAAAGGGTTAGTTGTCTCTCTCTCTGTTCAATAATGTGTCCATTATTAAAAGAATTGACTGCTGTGGGTCTGAGCAGGGATATGACATGAGCCAGCATTATGCTCACCATCGGTAGCAGTGATCTCTGTGAGCAAACCTCAGGGCTGGTTAGGGAGGCCTGCATTCTAACTGTTTCCTGAGTTAGATACAACAGGGCGGTAACCAAAAAGCAAAGCTCTGCTGTGGGGAGAGGGGGTGGGTGTAGTTCTCAATAACCCACTTTCCCCATATGTGAGCTGAGGACTCAGTTGACAGGTCTTATCACTCAGCCCCACCAGACACTTCTGCTCAAGTGCCTCATCCTTAAAATCAGATACAACCCAGCCTCGCGATAACTACTCCCTAGTTAATTAGAAATGTACGTAGCAAGCGAGAAAAAGCTCAAGTCAAGGTACTTGTGCTCCTAGAAAAGAGACATGGAAGTGGAAAATCCTCACACAATGTGCACTTCTCTGAGGCTGCCTCTTCTTCCTCATTAAAACAGGAATAAGGGTATAATAACAGATATCCATTCCACTAATGAGATCATATGCTGTCCAATGATTAACATAATTATTACATATTGTGGTGTGTGTGTGTAACTCTTGGGGCAAAACCTGTCTCCCAATGCAGGGAAAATTACCTTTGAAACAGAAATCAGTCAAAGGGAGAAATAAAGTGGGACAAAACTGTTTCTTGCCTATAAGCAGTCATGCACCTCTGTTCACCCGTGTCTCTCATGACCTGGCTGAGAAAAAAGGGGGTGGGTCCACCCCCCCTACCCTCTCCCGGTCCAGATATGCCCTCCCTCCCCCTTGTGATCACCTACTGATACGGAGGTGGACTGCTTCTCTCCATCCCTTGAAAACACCTGCTGATAAGGAGATGCGCTGAGGCCAGGCGAGCGATGCTGGAAATACTGCAGTTCACCCACACTGTGTATGTGTATGTATGTGATGCATGTGTGTGTATATACGTAAATTCCGTGTCTGCGAGGACTTTGAGTATTTTCTTCAACTTCCCTCACTTATGGAAACTTGTGAACCTGCGTTATTTCTCCTGGCCCCGATTTTTCAAGTCTTCTCAGGCTCTGGGGGTGACACCATTTGAGGCAAAGGCAGGTGCCTTTTCAGCCGTTGGGTGATAATGGGACAAAGTCTGTGACATGATTTAGTGGAACCCAAAACACTGAACACATCCTTGTACTTTTGTGATTATGCTTCATTTTTGCTGTTGTCTACGAAGAAATAGTGTGATCGGAGGAAACACCAGAATGCGCCTGGGTTTTTGGACCAACAGCCTGAAAAAGAGGTGGAGTGACCACGTCGGTGCCCCCCCGGCCCCCGCCCTGCTCAGGCCAGTGGGTGCGCGGCTCGGCCCCGCTGGGGCGTGTGGAGACCTCGGAGGCTGGGCGCCTGATGCTCCTCCTGGCCGCGTGGTGCAGGCCGAGCCCGGCCTCTGGGTTTGGGGCTCCCACGTGCCCACAGACGCCTCTTTCTCTTCAGAGGCCCTACTTGTACATTTTTTTCCACCAAACAGATTTTTATAAAAATGCTTCTAGCCTTTGAAATTCTTAAAAATCTTCAAACTTATTAGCATCCACCAGTATATTAAGAACAGTTAAAACGCTGACATTCCATGTCAGTGATTTCACACCGAGATTTCCGCTGCTGTTGATCCCCACTCTCTTCCCTCCCCTCTCAGCCTGTCGGCGAGGACGTGGTGAGCTTGAGCCTCTCCCGCCGCCCTTCTCGCCCCTACAAAGCCCGGTGACTCTGGCCATTAGGCGGTTGTTCTCATCGAACTCACACTAAACTCACCTCTTAAGTTTAGTCCCTTGTCCAGCTTTAAAGCAGGAGGCTCCAGGTTCATAGTCCAAACACTGTCTTACCGGGAGGAATCCCGTGGGAGGGAGGACACGTGGCTGACGTCACAGGCTCCCAGGCAGAGCTAGAGTAAGACGGGGGTCTCTTCTTTCCGCCCTCAGTACTGTTACAGGGTCTGTAGTCTTCTTCTTGTTCCTTTCAGGGACATTACTAATAACGTATTCATTATTTTCCTTTACTTAAAAAAAAGTCAGAGTCCTCCATGACACAAAATTGTGTCTGTGTACTTTTTATGGAAATCTTATTTTTTGGCAAATGTTGGTGTTGATTGAAATACATGTCTTGGGAGAAATCTGGCTGAACAAGTTAGTGATGGGCAAGTGTAATTAGAAACATGAATTCTAATTGTATTCAAATGAAGAACAGACGCTCCTTCAAGTGCCTGGATGTCATTAAGCCTCTGGAGGGTGGACATTATTGAGAAGCTAGAGTTTCTTCTGGCCTCGCTGAAATCTGGGTAATTTGAGGCTGTATTCCTACTCGTAACCGCTGCTCAAAGCAGTTGTTTTGCCTGGATTACTTGTTCAAACTAGAAGTAGGAATGAATATAGGTCACACGGCTGGTTTAAAGGGGATTAACCAGATTTACAAGGGTGAAAAAGAAAAATTTGTGTTTTTAAAATTTATTTCATGTTATGACTCACATCTCTGATTTTTTTTCCTGAAGCGAAATAAACAAGGAAGTATTAATTAGTACTTGTAAGTCAATTACATTAGTTCATATATTTTATTGAGAATAAACTCTTTTGATGTATCCAGATTCAAAATGTAAGGTCACATTTACTGTTAAATCAATATATTTTTATAGAGTCAAAACTAGACAAATAACTTGTTCTGTTTCTTAATGCTCTAATATATCTGAATATCTCCAAATAATAATTTAACCTGTAAGTAAAATTATCCAGTCACACCCAGCATTTGAACCATGGCTGAGGTTAAATGTCAGACTTTATTTCTAGGCATGAATGCACGTATCTTTCTGGCTTTACTGTGTTGATAGGAATAGGTGTTACTCTGGTGTGTGGTTGAAATTAATTGTTTTGAAATGAGTAAAAGGAACGTAACATTTTATGTCCATACAGTGAAACCTCACAATTGGAGTCAAACGCTCATATTCATATGAAGAATAGAAATTAACAAGGAAACAGAAAGGAAAAAACACTTGCCAGCATTCAGTTTCCTCGGGTGTCTGCTATTTGAAGGGATTAGTTTAAGTCACTTCAGGTGATGTCACCTGGAGGAGAGGTTGGGGTTGTCCAGGACTGCAAGGGACAGGACATCCTGGGTAACACAGCTGTGCTCCTGGAAGAGAGGTGGAAGGTGAGCTAGATGCATCGCGGGCAGGGTGCAGATGGACAGGGTGCAGATGGACAGGGTGCAGTGCTCAGTGGGCGACCAGGCATGGCATGGTCTGATGCCTGAGATGTCCTGAGAACAAGGGGGAGGGGAAGAGCCTCTGCCTGCAGGGATTCACAGGCGGGGTGAGGACACAGATAGGTGACTTCCAATAGGATGGCCCAGTAGGTCAGGTGGCACAGGCGGTCGCAGAGCATCGGGACCGCAGAGGAGTCTCCTCTGCCACCACACCACTGGGTCTGAGCCCTGTTTGGGGTGAGGGGCTGAGGGAGTGAGGCCCCTTCCTGTGGGCGGGCGGGTGGGCATAGCGCTGGCAGGGCTCTCTGTGCGCTGCCTCCTGTTACCTGGCAGCGATGCCCTTCTGCCTGCCCTGCTTGCTACCCTGGGGAGAGAGGTCCTAATTAAGGGTCTGGGAAGACAACACCTGCTTGGCATATTGCAGAAACATGCAGGTGGGGAGGATGGCAGCGCCGTCCCGGAAGGAAGGACGCAGCATTCTGAAGCCAGGGGGGCGTGGGGGCCTGGCCCACTCGGGTGATGACGGCTGCTCGGAGGTGACTGGTGAGAAGAGGGAGAACGCGGGGAGCTCAGGTCAGAGAGGCGAGCCAGGCCACAGCTGGTACACTGCAGATACGGAGCTTCTCTAAGCCTGGGGGGGCCGTTTTAACCTGAGTTCCGTGGAGAAACACCGAGAGTGAACTGCTGACATGTCATGGAGGTGGACGCAAAGCCACCATCTTTGGGGTGCTTTAAGGGGCCCCCGTCTCCAGGTGCCTTCAGTTTGGGGCCATCCTGGGGTTGGGTAGATGGCCCGTGAGGGTCTTTCCCTGCCAGGAAGAACAGTGTGGGCGTGCAGGGGGAGGGCCCTGGTGGCCCCGCATCCGCCCCATCCCCCTTCCCTGCTGCGGGCCTGGAGCCTCCCCTCCCCAGGGATCCTTCCTCCCTGGCATCTGCCGCTGTTCCAGAGGCAGGCACAGGAGGTGCCAGGGTGGTTCACTGCACACCCTCCCCGCCCTGCTGTCCCCTGTCCTCTTCCACCCCCCCAGCTCCTCACCTGTCCCCGCATGGCAGCGACACTGACCTCTGGCCCTGGGGCTGACCCCGGCTGCTCCACCGTGCTCTGTGGGCCCCCCACTGCAAGGACAGTCCCCCTCTGTGCACATCAGAGTGCGGTCACCCAGCACCCTGCCTGCGTCAGATTGACGCTGATGACTCCCGGGTGTCATGTCTGACACGTCAAAACCAAAGTCCACAATGCTCATCTCTACTGTGGCGGTTCCCTCCCACCCGTGGCCAGACTGATGGCCTCAGAGCCCACCCCCTGGCCACCGGTTCTCCCACGTGCCATGTACCATCTGTTGGAAGGTCGCTTTGGCTCTACATTCAGAGTGCGATCTGGCCTCTTCTCATTAGGCCCTGGCTGCCGTCAGGCCCGCGTCACCACTGTGCCCAGGTGAGCACCGTGGGCCTTCCCCCTGGCAGCCACACTGGCCCTGACAGCCTGTGCCCACATAGCGATCCACAGACGCGTTATCGTGCAGGTCATGTTGCTCCGAACCTCCAGCCACCGGCGCCCCTTCACCCAGAGTGGAAGCCTGGCCCCTGCGGCGGCCAGCGAGGCCCTCGAGGTCTGCCCCTGGCCCCACGGCCTCCTGCTCCCTCTGCGCCTCCTGCTCCTCATCCTCTCTGTTTTTTCTGTTTCAGAGCATTTATCATTTCCAAGTGTTTATGGTGCGTTAGCTCTCCCGGGCTGCCGTAAGAAATCACTGAACACCGGGCGGCTTAAAACACAGGAATGTGCTGCCTCGCAGCCCCGGAGGCCCAGAGCTCTCCTCCCGGTGTGAGCGCCCCCGCTTCGTCCGAAGGCCCTGGGACATCCTTGCGCGTCTGGCTTCCCCTGGGCCTTCCTGGCTGTGGGAGCAGAGCTCCAAGCTCAGGCCTGGTCACCACAGGGCCACCCTCTCTCCCCGTGACTCTGTCCTGTGCGTCACATGGCATCTTCCCTGCGTGCCTGTGTCTGTGTCTGTGGCCTAAATCTACCTATTTTGTAAGGACACCCGTCACCTCGGCCTAAGGCCCACCCTCCCCAATCACCTTGAGACCCCATTCCCAGGAAGGCCATGTTCCCATGGGGTCAGGTCTTCAACACCTCTGCTTTTCCATGGTGGGTGGAGGGCGATTCAAGCTATGACCCATGGGTGGCTTACCTCCTGTGTCCAGGCCAATTGTCTGCCTCCACTGGTCCCAGGGAGGCCTTTGTTCTTGCCCGCCGACAGGTCCCAGTATCTAAGGCTGTGCGGCCACACAGCAGGCTTTCAGGACATACCTGTTGGTGGAAGGAAAGGCCTGAGGGACGGGCTGTTCTCAGATGAATGTGAGTGGAACTGACTCGCGTGGAAAATGAGGCTGGCTTGCAACCTTAGTTTTGAAAAGCAAACAATTTGCTGAGATTTAAAAGCACCGAACCAGTAGCCTTTGACTTGGTCTGCATTTTACTTTAACGATTTATATTTCCCAGTCTACATTCTCTTCATGAAATCTGAAACACTTATTTTTAAACCCATCCCTGTTAAGTCTTCTGAATTTCAGACCAGGGTTTGAGTCACCAGCAGATGTGACCCTGGGAAGGAAGGTGGGGGCAGAAGGGGAGGGACAGACCTCGTTCCTGAGAGGGCCCAGCAGGAGGCTGCCCCGTGGCTGCCCGCCTGCTCCCAGTCCTGAGTGGCCTCTCCAGCCATAGCCCCACATCCCTGGGGCTTGGTGCTTGTTTGCTGCACCGGCCCTGCTGCTCACCTTCCCTGGCCTGGGGGGCATCCCCGCCGCTTCTTGGCCTCCAGCGCGTGGCCGTCGCAACATCTCTTCATTTCAAATGGCCTCCCACCCGATTTGCTCTCCTCTGGCTCCTGAACCTCTTCCCAGAACTTGGTGCCTGAGCACGTGCACACGGTGCTGGATGACTCGGCAGTGGGGCCCTGGGAGCAGGCAGAGGTGTCATGTATATTCATGTAATATATATAATGTAATATAATGTATATAAATAGTACCATAATAACAGTTATATATGGTTATGCATAATATAGCATGATATTATACAATAATAGTGACAACTCCATTGAGTCACCATTAATTCTCCAATAAAGGATTTCTCTCAGCATTGGACATGATGGGCCACGTTAACAGATGGATGACAGGGCGGGAGAAGTTATTGGAAGTGTCCCAGGGATCTGGTCAGGGATCGTTGTACAGTAGGGAAGGGATCCTACTCGCCGACTGGAGCGACAAAGGGCGGACACACTGCTAGAAGCCAAATATAGGTCATGGCCACCTTCAGAGGGAAGTCAAAGCTTGAGACGCTTTCCAAAAGCAGGTCATGCACATGGATGCAGCAGTGAGACGCCACTGAGCATCTGTTAGGCCTGCAGGTGGCAGGCGGCTCAGGTCTCACTGCCGGCACCCCTCCCCACGGGGCCGACTGTGAAGTGTGGTCAGCGGCCCCAGGGCAGGCATCACAGCCTTGTTCTCTGAGGGGCCTGCAGGCAGGTATCTCCGGCTCAGTGAGCCCCAGGGCCTCTCCTGCCATGGCTCAGCACGGCCGCTGCCACAAGGAGGCGGCCCCTCAGACGCGACCAGCAAGTGGGTATGGCTGGGATCCATCCAGTAAGGTGGCCTTTACAAAAGCAGGCAGGGGCTGTGGTTTGCCCATTCCTATATGATGTAATTCTGTTTACAATTTTTTTTCAAATATGCACAGTAGATATTTTAGCAAGACTAAATGTGATAAACATATGTATTCATCACACGTGAATTGCCTGTGGGGAGTGGAGAAAGCGGGGGCTTGGGGACCATGAACCTAGAAGTAGGGAAGTTCGCTACCTCACGATTCTGCACCTATGTCGGATTTCTTCTTTCCCAAATGAGGTCAACAAGCTACAGTTTTTGGAATAAGGAACTTGAATTTGCTCAAGGATTTGTGCAAGGATGAAGGTATCGTGAAGCGCAGCCAGGCTGCCGGCTGTGAGGGAGCCTGAAACGAGGGCCTTCAGCTGCATGATGCGGGAGGGGGTCGGGCCACTGTGTGCAATGTCATTTCTAGGCTCTTCTTTTGAAAAATAAATGGCACTCAATAAAAATAGCACTTTTTCTTGTTCAGACAATAATGATTTGAAAATGCCCAAGGGGAGAAGAAAATTGTCAAGCCACAGGTACAGAGGCTTAAGGTGTTTAAGACACTACCTCTGACCATAAGGGGTGCGGCTGTTCACCCTGGCAGGCCACCTGGGTAGGGGCGGAGGGAGACGCCCGGAGGGAGACGCCGCTAAGAATGTGGAAAGCCCGGGTCCGAGTCAGCGTGGGGTTCCTGTCTTAGATCTTCTTTGTAGCTAAGTCATGGAGTGTTTCTTCATTTCTGCATGTTGTGATCGAAGGATTGTTTTGAGGGTTGAGGAGCTCAGTTTGGAAAATAGGATGGGCACCCAGGGAGGACGTAGGGACCCTCTTGTCATGAAGATGCAGTAACAGTTGTTCTGCACAGCAGCCCCAGTTCTCTGTATTTCCATGCAAAGGTAACGCACTCACGGCCACACCCACGAGCAAGATGACTGTCCCCCGAAGGGAGCTTGTCTGATGGAAGTTCTGTCAGTGTATTTATCTCTGAAACATCTAGAAAGCATCTTGGTTCCCCTGTATAACACTCAAACTATTTTAAAAAAGGATTAGTTAAAAGGTTAATCTTAGTAGAGTAAGTAATGAATGAATCATGAAAATCATAAAATGGCCAGGAAATGCCCCACCTAGGGCCCTACGTGATCGTCAGTCTCACAGGTCCTGTAACAAGCTGCAGACTGCCATCTGCACTTGTCCTCCCCAAGTCCCAGGCCTTGGGGACAAAGTTGGTTTTTCTTACCAATTTAAACAGTCTACTTCCCGGTGGCTGTTGGTGGCGTGACAGGCAGGGGTTGCCCGCCTTTCCACGGTCCCCCTGGGGAAATGGTGGGCAGCCTGGGCTCTGCCATTCATGCGCAGTCTCAAGTTCCTGAGTCGATTTTAAATAACTTACATGCTTTCATTTGCACATTGAACATTACTCTCAGCCTATAAAATTCCTTCTTATTGGGAGTTTATAAAACTAATATTTGTAAATCATGTGAAAGTTATGAATAATAGCAATGAACACACATGTATTCACTCACATCTCAATTTCAGGGAAATGTCACAGCCAGTGTGTGAGAAGCTGCCCCCGGGCCCCCCTCGGCCATTTTCTCTTCCTTCTATTTGCAGGTGCCCGTAGCCTGTGAAGTTCATGCTTATTGTCCCCCGGCTTTCTGTTAGGCAGGTCTTGCCACCACAGTTCTATATTTAGTTTTCCTGAAATTTAAAACCTCACATATATAGATTAATTCACTGTAGCTTCTAGGACTTGACTTTTTAACTCAGGTTTTGTGTTTTCTTTTTGAGTTGTGTAGATGTTTTCTTCCTGGAGCTTTAGTTTATGTTCAGTGAAGAAATCCTCTTCGTTTGCCATAACACGCACCAGTCTGTTCACCCAGCCCAGCTGGTATCTGTGTCAGGGGTGTTTCTTGGCCCTGCCGTCAGGAATAATTTTGTGCAATCCCAGTGCATTTAGCGGGTGCAGTGGGATTTGGAGGTCATAAATCATGCAATATCTTTAACTTTATTAACAATATTAAATCATTGTCCAGGATGTTTGTACCAATCCCCAAGCAATTTGTAGGCAATCCAGTTGCTATTTATCCTCATCAAGACTTTTTTATTGTCAGAAATGTTGTTTGGTCTCAAAATGGAGGGTGTGAAATGCTATTTCATTTCCATTTTAATTTTCGTTTCACCAAATACTAATTAGATTTTTTGTTGTTGTTAAATTTATTAGCCCTTTGAGTCTCTTTTTTTAAAGTTGCTTTTCAGGTTTTTTAAGCATTTTTCTACTGGACCATCTGCCTTTTAAAAATGTATTTGTAGGCATTGGTTTATATGCGCTGAATTCTAATATTTTGTTCATTACATGGTTGCCAAAATTATTTCCCAAACCATGGCTTGTATTTTTACTCTCTTTTATGTATCTCTTTTAATGAGTGGAAGTTCTTAATTTTTGTGTAGAAGAATTAATCCTTCATTTCTTTGATTGCTTGAATTTTCTGTGTTTTTTTTAAGAAATAGTTTTCTACCTCAATCTCATAAAGATATTCTCTAATATATTGCTTTGTAATGTTTTTCAAAGTTTTTCCTTTTACATTTCAAACTTTAATCTGCCTGGAATGTATTTTTCACGTATGGAGTAAGTGGAGTTTTGTCCAAGTTCATGCATCTCCATATGGATATTTTTTTCAGCACCATTAATTGTAAAGTCTATATTCCTTCCCTACCAACCCGTGGCATCAGTTCTGTAATAAATCAAGTTTCTTTATATTTCTGGACCTGTGTCAAGTTGAGTGACTGACTGATTGTTGATTTATCTGTTTCCTTTTGTATTGGTAATATTCCATCTCCTGCCAATGCTCAGGCTGCATTAATTACTACAGATTTTTAATAATTCTTTACATTTACCGAGGCATTTCCTCTCATTATTTTCTTTTTCTTCTTCAGGAATATCTTGCATATTCTTGGGTCTTTTAGTTTATACTCTTCTTAATAAACCTTAGTATCAGCTTGTCTGAGTTGCAAAAGAAAGGAAGGAAGAGAGGGGCAAAAGAGGAAGAAATTCAGATATGGGGCTTGAACTTAGGCTTCAGGAAACTTACAGATCTCTTCAGGGAGAATTACATTTGCCAATTTTACAATATTGAGCCTTCCTGTCCAGAGATAGTGAATTTTTTTTCCATTTGTTGAAGTCTTTTAAAATGTCTTTCAAACAAGTTTTATAATCTTGTCACATATTTTACTAGATTCAT
The DNA here is from genome assembly GCF_030020395.1 of Manis pentadactyla. Taxonomy (NCBI): domain Eukaryota; kingdom Metazoa; phylum Chordata; class Mammalia; order Pholidota; family Manidae; genus Manis; species Manis pentadactyla. Next base: position 1,432,358 of record NC_080026.1, read on the forward strand.
TCCAAGATTTTTGAGACGACTATCAACTTTGTTTTTTTTAAAAATCACATTTTCAATTATTTGCATCTGGTGTGTATAAACATAATTCTGTACATTGATTTTGTGTCTAGCGACTTGAAGAATGCTCTTATTAATTCTAATAATTTCCAAGATTGTTTAGGATTTCCTAAGTGTGCGATGGCATCTATCAGCAGCAGTCGATGGGAGCGGTGTTCCCTCCTTTCTGAGGATCAGGAGTTGTGTTTTCCTTGAGGGCCCAGCATGCTGGCCGAGCTGTGTGGAGTGACTTGTCTGTGATGGGCAAACGTGCGTTTCTGACGACCCTGTGGGAATGCCTCCCGCAGTTCCCCACCGAGGATGGAGGATGGCGTCTGCTCTGGGTTTAGCACAGGCACCTTCTGTTCCACTCCCTTCAAAGGTTTTTTCAAGAATACATGTTGACATGTTTTTATTGGATAACCAGTTCTGATATTTTGTATCTATTCAACTAATCATTTTTGTTTGTCTTTTTGTATATCTTAGCTTGGCAAATAATACTCAGCTGTTTTCTCAGTGAGACCGTCTTGTCCTGCTGTCTGTCCATCACTGAATTCCCTCTAGGACTTTCTCTCCTGATGGATCACGGTGGTCACTGTAGGAGTCGCCTGACAGGATGGTGCTGATTTTCTCTGGCACGTAGGGGGTCTGTTCAGGCCTCTTGCCTCCGCGGTGCTGAGAGGGGCCCTGAACTGTCTTCACTGCCCTTGCTGCGTTTCAGTCATTTCTTTCAGTCTCAGGGAATCAGTTGTAGGTCCCTCCCTCGTGTGGTCTGGATGGGTTGACAGAAGGCTGAAATGCTTGTTCCTTGAAAGTTTGGTGGAATTCCTGTTCACACTGGCACACACCACATACGAGTGAATCTTTCTCATTGAGGAACCACTGGTTAAAATGCTCTCAAAATATTTCCCTTTTATCTGGGCTTTCAAATTTATTGGCATGAAGTTGTTCAGAATATCCTCTTAATAACTTGAGGATCTCTTCTGCATCTTAAATTGCTCCCTGTTTTCAGTCCCAGCTTTGTTCAGAGCTCCGGCCTTTCTGCACTCTGGTGTGTTTTTTACCCCCTCTATGGGGATCCTGAGCCTCTTTTGCAGAGGCACAAATTGCCCCCACTCTGGTGCTCGTAGTCGGCCTGACACCTAAATGCTGATGGACACCAGGATGCACCTGCAGCTGGCCGCCCCCCCTGCCCTGGAGCAGGGCCACCCCAGGTCCCACTGCCTCTGAGACCCAACTGCCCCCGGGAGCCGGCCGCGCAGTATCAACACTTTTCTCAGCATCTGTTTCAGCCCCAGGAGTCAGAAATGAAATATGTTTCATCTTCTCCCTCTCCTTGGCTGCCCCCATCAAGAGTGCTGGGAGAAGGCAAACAGGGCTTGCAAATAACCCCAGTCCAGCTGCTGTCCATTCTCTGTGATTTACTGAAACGGCTCGTCCCAGGCGTGGGCCCTGAGGGCCTGCTTCCTTCTCAGCCTGGGCCGCCTGCTCTCTCCAGGTGCTGGTGGAGATGTCTTGTCTGGAAGCCTTGTGGGGCCAGTGCCCAGCCTCCCCTGCCTGTCCTGGCCTGTGGCCTCTGAGCTGCAAGCCCAGGGGCCCCTTCCCTCATCCGGCGGGCTCAGAGCAGTAGCTCTGAATTCTGGGGTTGGAATGGCCTATTTCCTGCTCCCCTCTTGGGCGTCCTCGTCCTCACCAGGGAAGTAAGTCCCCCGAAGGCCACCTTTCCCATCTCCATTCTCCCGTAGGACGACCTGTCATCCCCAGCGCCTTGCAGGACTCTGTGGAGGCCTCCTCCCAAGCTTCCTGAGGGTTCTAGCCTCCTTTCCCACCAAATACCCATTAGCTTGGGTCCCCTGTCAGGGTCCAGTCCTCCAGACACACTGGACATCTTGAGTCCCCGTGAATACCCATGACCACCTTCACTTCCTCTGATGTCCATGTCGCTCTTGCTCAGCTTTATACTTAATCAAGACACATTTAACGAGCACCTACAGGGCGCCCAACTCTGTGTTAAGCACTTGAGACACACAGACAGAGAAGAGACGGGCCTCTGGGGAGGTTTAGCACTTGGGTGTCCATGGGCATCGTGCACACTGGGTGGCGGCGCATGAGGACATGGAGGGGCGAGCAGCCCACTGGGGGGCCCCCACCTCAGACGAGGCCAAGGCGAGCCCTGAGGTGGGGAGGGGACGAATCGGAAGGAGGGGACGGCGAGCAGGGTGGTCAGCTAGCACCACTGTCGTGCTTGCAGTGGGAGACTCAGGTTAGAAGCAGAACAAACCAGATATCAGAGGATCTTGGGCTTATGGAAAGCTTAGCAAAGAAAGAGATGCCTTAACTATATAATATGCAAATACATTAGTGTCCAGAATATATCATACACTCCTAAAAATCAGCAAGAAAAGGCCATGCAACACAATTTAAAAAAAAAAAACTTGGCAAAAATAAAAAAAGGCATAAACAGTCACTTCACTCAGGAGGAAATTTAAATGACCAAGAAGACTGAAAAGACACCCCCCAACTAGGAGTCTGGGAGCCCTTACCTGACACAGAAGGCATCTGCTGTGTCAAATGTTGAGAAATCTGGAGACGAAATTAAAGTCACTTATATTGCTGGGGGCAGGTGTAAGTCGATACAGCTACTTTGAAAAGTAATGTAACGATTTCTGGTACAAATGGACATATGCATATATTATAACCCAGAAACCTTACTTCTAGATATGTTCACATGTACGCACAGGGATGTTTATTGAAATATTATTGGTAATATCAAAAAAGAAACAATCTGCATTCAATAGAAAAGTGGATAGCAGAATATTCAAATGATCAAAAACCAAAACAAGCTTTGAAAGAATGGGTTAGATGTATGCGTGGGCAGATCTAAAACAATTTTGACTGGAAAAAAATGATTTAACATTGACTCGCAGTGTTACAGTGACAAGCTTCATTTTGCTGTGTTAATGCCATGTGACTGGAATTCAAAGTTCTGAGGAAACTTACATTTGGAAAACTAGTGTTTCTTTTTCTTTTATTCTTCCCCCCGCCACCCCCCTCTTCTCCTTTCTGTCCCTCCTCCTTTCATGATTTCCTTCCTTCTGTCTTTTGGGGGCAGAGGTGGGGACCTGCAAGCGATTCGTAGCAGGGGGGTGATCAGCAGAGAGCTAGGCATAGACATTTCAGAATGACGGTTCTTTCCCATAGCCAACGTTTCAAAACGAGTAAAACAACTCACCTGTGTTAGCAGTTTTTATCTTCTTTTAAAAGCCTGCTTATGAACATAAAATTGTTTAACATCGGTTCCAGTGCCTGGCAGATAAGAAATAAGCCTTCTCAGGTTTATGAGAATTAAAGAAAAGAAAAGAAGGAAGGTCAAATTGTGATAAAATTCCAGTGATATTTGCCCAATTTTAGGTGATAGCACTTAGTTTGGTCAATTTTTAGGTTTCCTCCTGTACCAATGAATACTGTAGGCTCACCTATTTCTGGAAACATCTCCCAGCACATCCCACCTCCAGCGGGGCCACAATGGGTCTCCCATTAGCCAAGGAGGGAAGGGCCCAGGCTTGCAGCTTCCGCGGGCTGGCTGCCTGGGGAGGCGAAGTCTCAGCCTTCTGCAGGACACCAGAGTTCAGGACGGTGTCGGGAGCTGGTATAATCATCTTTAAAGAAGGCTAGATCGGGGTGACAGATCGATTCTTCAAAATCTACAGTCTGCCAAAGCCCTCTCTTATAAGGATGTGCTCCACTTACAAACCTAGCCAGGAAAGGTGCAAACAAGATTTAAAGTGTAACAGTTTATGGTGATTATGGAAATTACATTAATGAAGCAGCTCATCAGGAGGTATTTGACCAACACTGCCTTTTGGAAAAGAAAAAGAATGAGCAATTACTAAATCCTTACAATAAATGGAGTCCTTTGTATGTCACCACACTTAACGTTCCTCAAAACAATCTTATGAAAAAAAGGATAATTGTCTCATTTTATGTCAAAGAAAGCAGAGTGCAGAGGTTGGCTAGATGACCGTGGGGTGTGCGTTGGAAGCCTGCGCCTTTCCCAGCACCCTGGCCTCCCGGTGGGGCTTGCCGTTCTGAAGCATGGTGGGCACGTGGGCCTCCTCCCAGGCGTCGCAAGCCAGTGGGACAGATAGTAGGTGACAGAGCTTTTGGCTGGTGCCTCGGCCAAAGCAGGGAACAGGAATGCAGCGGGGATGTTCAGGAATGGCTGCAGGAAGAAGGCTGTATTTGCAATAGATCTGGAAGATTAAGGGTTTGTTCTCATTGTCTCTGATTAGGCTTTTACAGAGGCAATACTTCAAGACACACCCCACATCCCACAGCTTGCTGCTTCTCAGCTGTCAGAATTGGTAACAAATTAGAGACTGTTCGGTACCCTCATCATTAATATCATTTTGCTTTTCTGTTTTCTTTACCCCCAAAAGTATTTGCATAATTGAGTTCTGATCCATTGATGAAGAGAAACTTCTTGAATCATGTTTTAAAGATGGGTGCTATGTAAAGCAGTCTGATGCTAATTCAAATATTCATATAATTATGGGTATGCCTTACATTCCTGGAGAAAGCTGATATGAAAAATGCTGATATAATCATTTAATTATATTTACTAATACACACTTCTATAATCATAAAACTGCTTTTTAAAATCCAGGTAGAAGAATGTATTCTCTCATTTAGTTTTGTTCCCTGTAGTTCTGGACTGAGGCTTCCCCCAGTTTCCTATCTCAATACGACCGTTTCCATGGTGATTCAGCATTGCTGTTAGAGGTGTGCTGACAGTGGATGGTGGGGTGTCACTGCGGCCTCACCAAGGTGACTCTGGCCATTCCAAGAGCTTTCAGAGGAAGGCCTTGGTTTTTAAATGCTGATTGCACATCGGTGTCTCTGCAGTAATGTAGAGCGAGCGCTGTCCTACGGGTTTGTGAGCAGGGCCAGCCGGTCAGGTGCAGGCCAGCCATGCGAGGGACCGAGGGACGGGGCAGGACCAGCATTGGAAGTCAATCTGAGTGTCTGTGGCCAGTTGTCTAGGACGACCCTTGAAGCCAAAGTGTGACAGGACAGGGTTGAGAGAGTCCAGGAAGGCGGGGAGGCGAGGCCTTCTATTTCCAAGTCCAGGAAGAGACCTCAGATTGCAGAAAGGTGAACCAGTTAATTAGGTGGCCCCAGAGGGAGAGGCCGTGAGTCAGAGACCACCCTCCTTCCCCCTCATCACCGTGACGTGATGGCTTTGTAGACCCCAGAGATGCCACCCTGTGTGTGTTCAGGATATTTCAGATTCTGAGAAAAATCTCTGAAAGGAGCCTGGCTGACATCTCCCTTGGAAGCTGTGAGAGCGGGACTTCAGCTCCTCCTTGGTGATGTAGGTAAAGATCGGTTTATAGCTCCTAGATATTTACTAGTTCTTAGCAGAATGTATGTAGAAACCACTTGCTAAATATTGCAGGAGTAATTGGGGGACTGAGAGCAAGTGAACACGATGGCTGAAGCATCCCGGGCCCGTTTTGCAGAATGGTCAGAGGCCTGTAGACGCTAACAGGCACTGGACAGACTGCATGCCCAGCTCTGTGACCCTGGGCAGGTCACTTAAATGCCCTGACTCTATGTCCTTATAAGACCAGGACAGAAATGCCGAACTCATAATTGGTATTAGGAGGGAGCAATGAGTTAATGTATGCAAATCACCTGTCACTGTGGCCCACTGTCTGGGCTCAGTAAGTGGTGTGTGCTGTTGTAATAAGGGCGTTTATAACAAGCAGAATGGTGCACATTCGGCCTCCATTGCAGCACACACAGTGTTGGGAAGGGATTCTAGCATCCACACAGTGCCACCCTGATGGTCTTCCCTTTTCTGCTGCTGCCATCCCCTTTCCCACCACCCTGGAGCTGTGTGCAGCTTGCCAGGTCCTCTTTCTGTGCTACTTTAAGAGCCAGGTTCCAGAGGTCTGAGTGGGGCCAGTGGGGTGGCTAATGTAGAATAGTAAAATGAGAGGAAGCCAGAAAAAGACCCCCAGTGTTCTAGAGTTTTGTGGACCTCAGTGTGGCTCATGGACCAGCCGCACGGGAGATCTGGGGGCTTTATCCTCAGTCACATTGTGCATTTTAGCAACATCCCCTTGTAATTCCTGCTCTCAAGAAGGTTTGAGAGCCACTGGTCCAGGGAGCACACCAGGAGACAAAGAGCAGGTGCCTGGTCCGTGAGGAGCAGCGGAAGCTATGGGGGTGCTGGAGAGGTTAAGGCGTCCCTGGGAGGTGCCCACGTGTGTCCGCTTCTCTTGGCATCACGGGCACAGAAGGAAAGAAAAGTTCTGTCCAGTGCAAACATCAATACATGTCAAGAATGAACAAACTATGAAGTCATTTCAACTTCTCAGTCTTCATACAGAGTCAGGACAAGTCTGTTTGGCAAATATAATTCTCAGGACCACGTGGAATGCATTCACGTTTTCCTAGTACACTGAGCTTACTTCCCAATTAAAACTCCACTCAAGCAAACCAGAAGCCTCCCAAACACATTATACTGACTCTAAGGAACTAGACGCCGTGAGCCAGTCCATCAAAATGCAAAATGAAAACTTCTGTCTGGAACTCTCAGAACAATGCTGTGCATTAAAGGTTTTATTTTCTTCTATCATTTCTCTTCCAAGGCTCGACTTATAACCGCTTGAGACAGAGCTAGAGCTGACAGGGAAATGAGAATCTTCTGCCTGCTTGCCCGGAGGAATTGCCAGCAGGGGATCGTGAAGCAGTGCCGTCATCAAAGCTAAACTTAACCTTGTTCAGGAGAACTCTTAACTTTCAAACCATCTCCTTACCAGGCCCATTCAACTTGCAAAGTACAGTGTTGCGGGGGCCGGTGGGGGGGTGGATAATGGAAGAAAAAATAGCGGTGAATGCATTTCAGTGTGATATTATTGAGACTTGAAAGGGTGACTTCTCCTGTTTTGCAGTGACATTAAAGCTGAATGTCTCGGTTCACGGGCACCTATCACTCCCTCCCTCTCCATTAATCTTTGCTCACAGTTTTGGGATACACTGCTTTCTGTCTTCAGCAAGGAAATGAAATTTTCCCAGGGTTCTAATTGCTTTCCAATGTGCATTTTCTCATGGTATTTGATTGCTAAAGATTTCCTCCAAAATGGGAGATATTTATTGAACACAGTACAATGTATTTTCCTGCTATTTTTAATCTGTTCATGCATAATTTGAAGGGTTGGGTGTGAGAAAAACGGAAATTAAACTCATCTGACCATGACAGGTTTGCAAACTCTGAATACAACTCAGACTTTATTGATGCTTTTAAATTACAGCACCAAATACCTGGACATGTCCATATAATATTTATAGCGTTTTATGTCTTTATAGTGATAGCCAACATTTGCTTAAGAGTCACAGTTGCAATTTAGAATGAACAAGAAGAAGATTTTACAAGGAAAAGTAGAACACATTGAAGCATTTTGCCTGAAACAAGCTTTTATTTTTAGCCTGTCCCCAAAAAATCATTACCTAGAGGCCTAAAATGTCTCCCAAAATCATTGTGTTTGAGTGCCTGGAAGCTCCTTTTGTAGAGTCCTGCAGGATCTTACTCGCTGCCAGGTGGGCAGACTCTCTGGACCGCAGGAACAATCGGTGGAGTGTTTTCTGGTTGGATCGCACCCCTTCCTCTGTCTTCTGAGGAGCTGGCTTCTCTAAAGTACATCTTAACACACAGCACAGCACACCTGGTCCAGTAAACTAAATCCAGGATTCGTATGGAGTTTTGCTAAAGGTAGCATTTCCAAAATTGAAGTCTGATAAACTGAGGATCTCAGAATAATTAATATTTATTTGCATGCAATAAACTAAGGTCTTCTCTCTGGTGTATTACTGGGATTGGATAAATTTGGGATGAGTAATAGCATACAAAAGAATGCCAGAGACAAAGGGTCAGATTTGGGATTGCACCCTTAACTCTGCCTGGTTCCTTCCCATCAGTAAGAACATTCTTTTTAGGAGAGAATAAACACATAAGGCCGAGCCATCCACCACCAGTTAGAGGGACCTACAGTAACTGGGGACCACTGGGCCAGGCCACCCTGCCCAGTCCCATCCCTCAAATATGGGGAAGCCTCCAGGAGAGGCCTGGCAACAAAGCTGGGGTTGGTCTCTGGGAGACAAAAGCAGTTTTCATGATTTTAGGAGTCAAATTTATGCCCTGTAGACATCAGAGGCCTGTCGGACAATCCTAATGCTACCGTTAGTGTTACATGAGCATTTTCTATGTGTTAAGCACTGTTCTTTCTGTCGTTGGGTAATAATAATCCTCATTTGTCTCAAACCCCTGTAGAAAACAGACCTCATCTCTCCATTTCCTGGGGTATTGAGGGGAAGCATGCAGCCCAAGGAAAGGAATGATTTTCCCAAATTTGTGAGATTGGCTGGTAGAATGACCAGGGACAAGCTGGTGATGTGTGTCCATCTGACCTCACTCACACCTGCTGCCGCTTGCACACGTGTTGGACTTCCATGGTCAGGCTTGGAGCCAAACGTCCAGGCTTAGCCTCAGCACAGAGTCTTGGCTCCCCTGTGGACAGCATGTGGGGTGGGGGGCCAGACAAGGGCTTTGGGGTGATGGCGTCCTCGTCTTCCCAGACGGTGGTGGTGCTGACCGTTCTCCATCCATCAGACGGTCACCATTACGACCATCTACCTTCTTGAGCTTTATTTCTCAAAGATGAAGTGCAGAGGTGTTGGGAAATCACACCCATGTCAGAATGGCAGTGGCGACCTCACCAGAGTTCTGGAGAGCTGCATCCATGTCAGTCACTCCCCTCAGTGACGTGTGCAGATGAGTCTCTTTACTGTTACTCAGATGTTTCTCGCTTCAGAACGCTGCCCAGTTCCTGCCAGGGTTTTCATCCCAATTTCAGACTGCCTTCTAGTTATCTTAAAATTCGACTTAGCAGATGATCCATCCTTGAGCAACCGAGCTGTGATCCTCACTGAGCCACGTGACCACGGCAGGAAGGGAGACGCGGTCCCAAGAGCTCGAGGTCTGATGTGGCCCGACAGCCACAGAGGCCCCTGTGCACCTGTCCCCTGGTGCTGCGGAGGACGAGGTGCAGCAGACCCCGACAGGAGCTGGTGGGTCTCTGCCTGAGCTACTACAGCATGCCTCCGGGGCCCTGCATCCCAGGCAGTGGGCAGGGGTGGCTGGTGGGCCAGAGGGAGGTGATGTGGGGCCATTGAGGACAGAGTCAGACACAGGGGTGCAGAGGGGGACAGCCCAGCAAGCTGCCAGTGGTCTGGTGGTCTGAGCCCAGATGGAGAGACGGTCATCTGAGCCGGGAGTCTGACAGGCGGAGTTCTCTGCCGCGGGTGTGGGGAGCCGCCTGCCTCAGGCCGGTGCGGAGCATCCCTCCTCTGGAGCAGGGTGCGCACTGCTCGCTCCCATTGGGCAGTTAAGAAGGCAGCACTTTGTAATATTTTATGACTCATGTGTGATCAATATGTGAAAGTACATATATATAGGGGTTATGCATAATAAGGTCAACTGTATATGAGGGTTCACTATGATTTGGAGATCATTTTAATGTGTGGCTTGATTTAAATTTCTCAGCTTTGGGAAGTGATCTCTGAATGCCCCAGGTCCCTGGGAAAAGAGAATCCGGAGTCACTGACACCAGGGATCTTGAAGTCACCTGTCGTTATTACCTCCGGTCAGGTCAGCAGGCTGTGATGGTTCTGGGACACATAACTCAGCCTCCTCTTCTCCTTTCTGCCCCACTTGCTGCTGTTTTAGGCCTGTACTGTCTCTTTTACATTTCTGTGTGGCCTGCCACCAGTGGTCTACCTGCTTGGCTCTTACCCCCACCCTTACTCCAGACACGCACACATGTGCATGTGCTCGCGCACACACACACATACACACACACACATACACACACATGCTCCATTCTCCACACTGAGATCAGAACAAACTCCCTAATCACAAATTGATGTGACTCTCTCTCCCAAAGCAGAGTTTCTTACTTTTTTAAGATTATGATCTAAAAATGCAAACATGCAGGCCTCATTTTAATGTCTAATTTTTTTAAGTAAAGCGTATCTAGGACTAGAATGCAATCCCAGCATTTCCTACAGGCTCCCCCGTGTAGTGTCATGTGAGAGCTGTGCTTGCTGTGTGCTGGAGGCTCAGCGGTCGGGACCAGACGGCACGGTGCCTGGCCTGTCACGCTGGAGGACTGTCCGCTGAACACGGGAAACACGGGGGATCAAACTTACAAAGTAAACTGCGTTTGGTCTCGGATCATAAGTGATGCACACAGAGTGGCTGCTGGCTCAGTTATCCTGTCACCCTGGAGGAGCTAATAAAGTGTTCAAGCCATCTGGATGAGCAGAGTGGAAAACATAGGAGAGCCTGTAAAAAAATGTCCTTTCCAATGGCTAGAACTGGAGATGACAAGGTTGAATCTTAGGAGAAAGATGATAGAAAATGAAGGGAACTGACATGTACCCAGTTATGTGACAATCACTGGGTCAAATATGTTACACGAATTGTGTCTTTATTCTCAAGACAAGTCTGTATGCAGTTATTATCCCCGTTATACACAGGGAAGACTGGGATGGGATTGCATTCCAAAAGACCTAGAATTAGCTGCCGAGTCAGGACCTTAATTCTGACTGGGCTGGAGTCCAGTGTCTGGGCTCTTTCCAGATGTGCTGTGGTTTCCACGGGTCCAGAAAGGAGCTCTGCACAGCACCCCGCACGCTGCCCGTCTGCTCATGAATGGCTGGTGCTGACCTCACAGCTGGCTAGTCCCTAATTGAAGCCTGTCTTTTCCATCAGGCATGTTTCCCCAGTTCCAGTCAGCAGCCTGACGACCCGCAGATGGGAGTCTTCCCTTTAGGAACTCCATGCCTGTGCCCGTGAAAGATGAAGAGCATTTTAGGAATGTCTGTGGATTGAAGCTGCACTTTGAGATCATGGGTTCCTGAGTAATCAGAATTTTCAGTGTCGTTTAGAACTGCTGCATGTAGGAACGTGATTAGTTATTGGGAGTTTATCTCCACTGTCTTTTAAAAAAAGAGGATAGGTATCTACTGAGAAGGGCACAGCTCTGGGAGGGATGTGCACTGTGTGGGCAGGAGACTTCTCATGATTCTTATTTCCTTCCCTGAACGGTCTGTGCCGAATCATTGGAGCAATGCACTTTTTAAGTAAAAAAACTTTTAAGGGTTTGTGTCTTATTTTTCCCATTTTCTCAGTCTTTGTCATTTCTTGTATCCCATTCATTCATTTAGCTTTGCTTAAAAACCCCATCAAGCCTGCACCTGACTTGACACATTTATGATGTGTGTGTGTGTGTGTGTGTGTGTGTGTGTGTGTGTGTGTGTGTATGTGTGTGCATGCACGTTGGTAGGTGGGGATGGGAAGCGGGGACAGGAATGATGTGTAGGACGTAAGTTGGATCTAGGAAATTTTTAAATCGGTAAAATTGTATTTCTTCCAATATTTGCTTTTTTCTTTACCAGTCTCCTCTAAGACCCTCTAAGGTAATCGAGCCACTGCCCTCAGCTGCTCATATTCTAGAGATGTCTGATCCTTACCCAGGAACCTTACCTTTCCTACCATCAAACAGTCGGTCTGGTAGCTGGCGCTCTTGCCCTGTGGGAGCCCATCCGCGTTCTGGAGGTCGGGCTTCTGGGTACCTGGGCGCGGACCCCGTGGGACTGCTGCACGTGGAGGACGTGGTCCTTGGTCTCTGGCGGAAGCACGGCCGGCCTCTTACTGCGGAGGCTGCCTGTGGGAGCTCACCCTCTGGCTCGGCCAGCCTGCACGCCCGCCAGTGCCTCCCTGACTTCTGTCAGCTGGATCCTGCCACGTGAGGTTCCCCTCCATGTTCCTGGGTCCTCACGATGCGCCTCCAGAGGCCAAACTGGAGGCTGCCGCTCTGGGCACCTCTGGGTGCAGGAACCGTGTGGTGAGCGGGATTTTAGGAGAGATGCTTTAATCAGCACAGAGCCCAGTGGTCGACTGAGAAGACTCGCAGAGCTCATGAGCCGACACTGGAAGGGCCTGGGAGGAATCCAGCGGTGGGCAGGGGGAGAGATGACGTGAGGGTGGATCCTGGCGACCTCCCCGAGCAGCGGCAGCACCGTGGCAGCGCTGGGTGCCTCTCGCCTTTCCCTCGCCGTGTGTTCACCCAACACAGACGTGGTCCCGGATACCAAGGGCCGGGGCAGAAGGCATCCTTCTCGATGTGAGCTTCACGCCCCTCCATGATTAGTGTGTCGTGGGCCACACATAGGAAGGGCTCCAAAGATATTTGTTCAGTTAGATTAAGTCATCAATAAATTACATTTAATGTTGAAATAGAAGAATACAATAAACCAGTCAATTTGAACCCAATATTCCTAACCCGAGAATCAAAAATAAAAGGTTGTTAATGGCAGTATGGGGGAAAAGGGCTAATGTGAGAGGAAAGCCACTGGGGGAAGCATATTTTGAAGCCACTGAGTTTGGGCTGTGGACCATCCATGTAGAGATGTTCTCGAGAGTCCGAGGAGAGAATGAAATGCATGCAGACGAATGGGAGACGGGCCCTTCAGTGCACGAGGGATTCCCGCTGTCATCTGGGGCCGGAAGCAGATTTCCAGAAGACGATGTAAAATCACACTGACCTTGGCTGAAAGCCCAGTGTGGACACTGGCCGGAGTGTGATGTGGACAGAGGCCCGCCGCACCCTCATCCAGGCGGTGTGGACGCTGCCCTGCCCCTGGCCTCACCGAGACGCCCGGCCCACCACCCGGCCAGAGGGGCCCATGGAGTCTGGGCCGCTGCTCCTCCCTCGTGCCCACGCTTACCGGGTTTGATCGGAGGCCGTCCGGGCAGGCCGCTTACCCGTGGAAGTCGGTACTGCAGGTCCCTCCTTCCTAAGACTTGGAAAGAATTGCTTGAAGAGCTTGGAGAGAATTGCAGAGCCGTCTTGCCAGTCCCCAGACAGGCCCAGCCCCTCTTCCCAAGGCCGGGGCAGCCCCAGGGCCCTGGTCACCGCTGTTCTGCCGCGAGCCGTGTGTCTGTCACCATCACAATGGGGGATTTCTTATGATCGCTTTACTGTCTCTAAAGCCTGGCCGGAACTCTGACACCTAGAATGTGCTCAGTTGAAGTCTGCTGATTGAACAAAGGGACAGTCCCCCCTGCTGTTTACAGTCGAGGCATCTGAACTGCAGAAAGGTGAAGGGGAGCGTGCCTGCACGAAGGTAAAGTGGGACCCAGGATTCCTGGACCCCGAGTCCCAGGTCACCTGCTGCTGTAATGTTCCCGAACATAAGGACTTTGTGAAAAAGGCGTGAATCGCCTTTCAGCCTGAAGGCAGGTGCTGGGCTCCATGGGCTCAGGCCGGTGTGTTCGGCTCAGGCTCTGCCCTCCCACGGCGAAGAGCACAGCCGTGCGCCTTCAGCAGGTGACAGTCGCATGCTGCCTCACGCAGGACGGATGTCAGGGTGGAGAAGGCTCGGCCTTCGTTCCGTGGCTCTATTTACAGAGCCGCGTTTCTCCGTCTGCTCATCAGGAAGAAATTTATCTTCTAGGATTTCATGGTGGAAAACGGGAACAGGGTCACATTCAAGAGTACCATTAGATTATTTATTTTTATGGTTTGCTAAGTGAAATTATAGGTAACAAGGGGAAAAATAAATGAAGCTAAAAGCTCGAGTTGTCACTCCTAAGCTCCGTCATAGGCACTGCACAAAACGCAGACTTTATGTCCTTTGAACAAAGTAGGCCATTAAGTATGTGATGCTAAGAGGGATTTTATCTCATCTATAAATACAAGTGAATCTTCTAAGCTCCAAATCCCCATATACAGACAATTTACTGTGGTAATCAAGACGATGCTTACGATTTAACTTCAGGACCATCTGTAACTCTATTGGTATTTTAATAATAATGAATAAAAATATATGTCGGCAACAAAAATGTTACTTAAAGTAGAATTATCTTAAGGAGTCAACAATAAATTCTAAGAAGCTGTGTAAATATCATATTTACTCAAAACCCTCTTTTGTGCCTTTACCCTCTAAGGAATGGGACAGAAGACCTTTAGTATAACTGTGCATATATATTGAGGAGCAAATCTCATCTTCAGATTGGAAACAACGAATAAAATGTTTGAGTGCAGGGGCCATATGGATATTAGTAGGGGGATAAGTTTCTTTTCTTTTTCTCTTCTTACTGTATCTTTCCTTTCTGTTATTTTATTTATTTTTATGGTGTGTACGAGAAAATGTAGAAAGAATAAATAAGGAAGACAAGGAAAACAGATGAAATTCAAATTCTTTTTTTTTTTCTTTTGAGAGTATTTTTTAACGTGTTTTTTTTTTTTTTTTTGTAGATAATTTTTTTTTTTATTGAAGGATAGTTGACACACGGTATTACATTACATTAGTTTCAGGTGTACAACATAGTGATTCAACATTTATATACATGACAATTCTAGGTACCAGCTATCACCATACCTAGCTGTTACAATATCCTGACTATATTCATTACATCCCGGTTACTTATTATTTTACCATTGGAAGTGTATACTTTTTTTTTTTTTTTTGTGAGGGCATCTCTCATATTTATTGATCAAATGGTTGTTAACAACAATGAAATTCTGTATAGGGGAGTCAATGCTCAATGCACAATCATTAATCCACCCCAAGCCTAATTTTCGTCAGTCTCCAATCTTCTGAGGCATAACAAACAAGTTCTTACATGTAGAACAAATTCTTACATAGTGAATAAGTTACATAGTGAACAGTACAAGGGCAGTCATCACAGAAACTTTTGGTTTTGCTCATGCATTATGAACTCTAAACAGTCAGTTCAAATATGAATACTCATTTGGTTTTTATACTTGATTTATATGTGGATACCACATTTCTCTATTATTATTATTTTTAATAAAATGCTGAAGTGGTAGGTAGATACAAGATAAAGGTAGAAAACATAGTTTAGTGTTGTAAGAGAGCAAATGTAGATGATCAGGTGTGTGCCTGTCGACTATGTGTTAATCCAAGCTAGACCAGGGCAATAAAACATCCACGTATGCAGAAGATTTCTCTCAGAACAGGGGGGGTGAGGTTCTAAGCCTCACCTCTGTTGATCCCCAATTTCTCACATGATGGCCCCCCTGCGACTGTGCCTGTCTTAGGTTGTTCCTCCCTTGAGGAATCTTACCCGTCTCTGGCTCACCAGTCATCTTCCGGGCCATACAGGGAAATGTGAAGTTGGTAAGTGAGAGGGAAGCCTTATTGTTTGAAAAGGTTAGCTTTTTACTTCTTTGCATATTTATGCCCTGTAGCTTCTATGCCCAGCATTTGTCTTGAGGTATCTTTACCACTTGGAAGAATTATGATACTCGGTAAATTTGATATGAGGCATGAATTCTACTTAAGGGTTGTAATTAGGAAGGAAGAAGAAAAGCTATAGAAATAGCAGGCGGCAGAAAACATGGGAAGATTGATTATTTCTTTGACATATCTTCTTGTAGAGTAACTTCAGCATCTGTAGGTTTTAAGCTACTACTTAAATTATGCACACACATTAACATAATAGGAGTACAGTTACATAACCAAAGCATACCTGTAATTACCAGCCATCTCCAGTGAAACCAAGAAAACCAGTTAGGCACCTTAGGCATTTGTGAAAACTTATCTATGATATGGTGGATATTGTCCAACTGAACTTGAACAGTCTGAGAGAAATCAGACAAATTAAAACAACCCATTCCTGGGGAATGTTCACATCCCTTATGTTCTTTTAACAGTAAATGGTCTGTAGTTGTAAGATTTTGGAGCGCTACAATTTGCACTTCTCCTAATTCTTGATTGAGTTCCAACAGTTGTTTTACTGTATGCACAGGCCAGCTTAGATATCTCCTTCATTCCCATGGCAAGTCCAGGAACTGGTGGGATGAGTGCATCTACAGCTGTAGCAGTGCGTGGATCTTTTTTGGGGTTTTTTGATGATCATCTTCTGGCATGAGTCTTCCAGAGAGTGCTGATGTTGGAAGTTCTTTTTCATATTGTATCTTAGTTCATTTTCGGGGTAGCCCAATTAGGCTTTGATCTTCTGTATAAACACAAACAGACCCTTTGCCTACACTTTTATATGCCCTTTATACTCTTGTGTAGAACTCATTGGAGGTCACCACACAGGAACTGCCCTTTTTTTTTTTTTTTTTTGGTATCACTAATCTACACTTACATGACGAATATTATGTTTACTAGGCTCTCCCCTATACCAGGTCCCCCCTATAAACCCCTTTACAGTCACTGTACATCAGCATAGCAAAATGTTGTAGAATCACTACTTGCCTTCTCTGTGTTGTACAGCCCTCCCCTTTCTCTCACCCCCCATGCATGCTAATCTTAATACCCCCCTTTTTTCTCCCCCCCTTACCCCTCCCTACCCACCCATCCTCCCCAGTCCCTTTCCCTTTGGTACCTGTTAGTCCATTCTTGAGTTCTGTGATTCTGCTGCTGTTTTGTTCCTTCAGTTTCTCCTTTGTTCTTATATTCCACAGATAAGTGAAATCATTTGGTATTTCTCTTTCTCCGCTTGGCTTGTTTCACTGAGCATAATACCCTCCAGCTCCATCCATGTTGCTGCAAATGGTTGGATTTGCCCTTTTCTTATGGCTGAGTAGTATTCCGTTATGTATATGTACCACATCTTCTTTATCCATTCATCTATCGATGGACATTTAGGTTGCTTCCAATTCTTGGCTATTGTAAATAGTGCTGCGATAAACATAGGGGTGCACTGATCTTTCTCATACTTGATTGCTGCATTCTTAGGGTAAATTCCTAGGAGTGCAATTCCTGGGTCAAATGGTAAGTCTGTTTTGAGCATTTTGATGCACCTCCATACTGCTTTCCACAATGGTTGAACTAACTTACATTCCCACCAGCAGTGTAGGAGGGTTCCCCTTTCTCCACAGCCTCGCCAACATTTGTTGTTGTTTGTCTTTTGGATGGCAGCCATCCTTACTGGTGTGAGGTGATACCTCATTGTAGTTTTAATTTGCATTTCTCTGATAATTAGCAATGTGGAGCATCTTTTCATGTGTCTGTTGGCCATCTGTATTTCTTTTTTGGAGAACTGTCTGTTCAGTTCCTCTGCCCATTTTTTAATTGGGTTATTTGTTTTTTGTTTGTTGAGGCGTGTGAGCTCTTTATATATTCTGGACATCAAGCCTTTATCGGATGTGTCATTTTCAAATATATTCTCCCATACTGTAGGGTTCCTTTTTGTTCTATTGATGGTGTCTTTTGCTGTACAGAAGCTTTTCAGCTTAATATAGTCCCACTTATTCATTTTTGCTGTTGTTTTCCTTGCCCGGGGAGATATGTTCAAGAAGAGGTCACTCATGTTTATGTCTAAGAGGTTTGTGCCTATGTTTTCTTCCAAGAGTTTAATGGTTTCATGACTTACATTCAGGTCTTTGATCCATTTTGAGTTTACTTTTGTATATGGGGTTAGACAATGGTCCAGTTTCATTCTCCTACATGTAGCTGTTCAGTTTTGCCAGCACCATCTGTTGAAGAGACTGTCATTTCGCCATTGTATGTCCATGGCTCCTTTATCAAATATTAATTGACCATATATGTCTGGGTTAATGTCTGGATTCTCTAGTCTGTTCCATTGGTCTGTGGCTCTGCTCTTGTGCCAGTACCAAATTGTCTTGATTACTATGGCTTTATAGTAGAGCTTGAAGTTGGGGAGTGAGATCCCCCCTACTTTATTCTTCTTTCTCAGGATTGCTTTGGCTATTCGGGGTCTTTTGTGTTTCCATATGAATTTTTGAATTATTTGTTCCAGTTCATTGAAGAATGTTGCTGGTAGTTTCATAGGGATTGCATCAAATCTGTATATTGCTTTGGGCAGGATGGCCATTTTGACGATATTAATTCTTCCTAGCCACGAGCATGGGATGAGTTTCCATCTGTTAGTGTCCCCTTTAATTTCTCTTAAGAGTGACTTGTAGTTTTCAGAGTATAAGTCTTTCACTTCCTTTTTTAGGTTTATTCCTAGGTATTTTATTTTTTTTGATGCAATTGTGAATGGAGTTGTTTTCCTGATTTCTCTTTCTGTTGGTTCATTGTTAGTATATAGGAAAGCCACAGATTTCTGTGTGTTGATTTTGTATCCTGCAACTTTGCTGTATTTCAATATCAGTTCTAGTAGTTTTGGGGTGGAGTCTTTAGGGTTTTTTATGTACAGTATCATGTCATCTGCCAATAGTGACAGTTTAACTTCTTCTTTACCAATCTGGATTCCATGTATTTCTTTGTTTTGTCTGATTGCCGTGGCTAGGACCTCCAGTACTATGTTAAATAATAGTGGAGCGAGTGGGCATCCCTGTCTAGTTTCCGATCTCAGAGGAAATGCTTTCAGCTTCTCGCTGTTCAATATAATGTTGGCTGTGGGTTTATCATAGATGGCCTTTATTATGTTGAGGTACGTGTCCTCTATTCCCATTTTGCTGAGAGTTTTTATCATGAATGGATGTTGAACTTTGTCAAATGCTTTTTCAGCATCTATGGAGATGATCATGTGGTTTTTGTCTTTCTTTTTGTTGATGTGGATGATGTTGATGGACTTTCAAATGTTGTACCATCCTTGCATCCCTGGGATGAATCCCACTTGGTCATGGTGTATGATCCTTTTGATGTATTTTTGAATTCGGTTTGCTAATATTTTGTTGAGTATCTTTGCATCTACGTTCATCAGGGATATTGGTCTGTAGTTTTCTTTTTTGGTGGGGGTCTTTGCCTGGTTTTGGTATTAGGGTGATGTTAGCTTCATAGAATGAGTTTGGGAGTATCCCCTCCTCCTCTATTTTTTGGAAAACTCTAAGGAGAATGGGTATTATGTCTTCCCTGTATGTCTGATAGAATTCTGAGGTAAGTCCATCTGGTCCGGGAGTTTTGTTCTTTGGTAGTTTTTTGATTACCGCTTCAATTTCGTTGCTGGTAATTGGTCTGTTTAGATTTTCTGTTTCTTCCTGGGTCAATCTTGGAAGGTTGTATTTTTCTAGGAAGTTGTCCATTTCTCCTAGGTTTCCCAGCTTGTTAGCAGATAGGTTTTCATAGTATTCTCTAATAATTCTTTGTATTTCTGTGGGGTCCGTCGTGATTTTTCCTTTCTCCTTTCTGATACTGTTGATTTGTGTTGACTCTCTTTTCTTCTTAATAAGTCTGGCTAGAGGCCTATCTATTTTGTTTATTTTCTCGAAGAACCAGCTCTTGGTTTCATTGATTTTTGCTATTGTTTTATTCTTCTCAATTTTATTTATTTCTTCTCTGATCTTTATTATGTCCCTCCTTCTGCTGACCTTAGGCCTCATTTGTTCTTCTTTTTCCAATTTTGATAATTGTGACATTAGATCATTCATTTGGGATTGTTCTCCGTTTTTTAAATATGCTTGGATTGCTATATACTTTCCTCTTAAGACTGCTTTTGCTGTGTCCCACAGAAGTTGGGGCTTAGTGTTGTTGTTGTCATTTGTTTCCATATATTCCTGGATCTCCATTTTGATTTGGTCATTGATCCATTGATTATTTAGGAGCGTGTTGTTAAGCCTACATGAGGTTGTGAGCCTCTTTGCTTTCTTTGTACAGTTTATTTCTAGTTTTATACCTTTGTGGTCTGAAAAGTTGGTTGGTAGGATTTCAATCTTTTGGAATTTTCTGAGGCTCTTTTTGTGGCCTAGTATGTGGTCTATTCTGGAGAATGTTCCATGTGCACTTGAGAAGAATGTATATCCTGTTGCTTTTGGATGTAGAGTTCTATAGATGTCTATTAGGTCCATCTGCTCTACTGTGTTGTTCAGTGCTTCCGTGTCCTTACTTATTTTCTGCCCAGTGGATCTATCGTTTGGGGAGAGTGGTGTGTTGAAGTCTCCTAGAATGAATGCATTGTAGTCTATATCCCCCTTTAGTTCTGTTAGTATTTGTTTCACATATGCTGGTGCTCCTGTGTTGGGTGCATATATATTTAGAATGGTTATATCCTCTTGTTTGACTGAGCCCTTTATCATTATGTAGTGTCCTTCTTTATCTCTTGTTACTTTCTTTGTTTTGAAGTCTATTTTGTCTGATATTAGTACTGCAACCCCTGCTTTCTTCTCACTGTTGTTTGCTTGAAATATGTTTATCCATCCCTTGACTTTTAGTCTGTACATGTCTTTGGGTTTGAGGTGAGTTTCTTGTAAGCAGCATATAGATGGGTCTTGCTTTTTTATCCATTCTGTTACTCTGTGTCTTTTGATTGGTGCATTCAACCCATTAACATTTAGGGTGACTATTGAAAGATATGTACTTATTGCCATTGCAGGCTTTAAATTCGTGGTTACCAAAGTTTCAAGGTTAGCCTCTTTAGTATCTTACTGCCTAACTTAGCTCGCTTATTGAGCTGTTATATAAACTGTCTGGAGATTCTTTTCTTCTCTCCCTTCTTGTTCCTCCTCCTCGATTCTTCATATGTTGGGTGTTATGTGCTGTGCTCTTTCTAGGAGTGCTCCCATCTAGAGCAGTCCCTGTAAGATGTCCTGTAGAGGTGGTTTGTGGGAAGCAAACTTCCTCAGCTTTTGCTTGTCTGGGAATTGTTTAATCCCACCGTCATATTTGAATGATAGTTGTGCTGGATACAGTATCCTTGGTTAAAGGCCCTTCTGTTTCATTGTATTAAATATATCATGCCATTCTCTTCTGGCCTGTAGGGTTTCTGTCGAGAAGTCTGATGTTAGCCTGATGGGTTTACCTTTATAGGTGACCTTTTTCTCTCTAGCTGCCTTTAAAACTCTTTCTTTGTCTTTGATCTTTGCCATTTTAATTATTATGTGTCTTGGTGTTGTCCTCCTTGGATCCTTTCTGTTGGGGGTTCTGTGTATTTCCATGGTCTGTTCGATTATTTCCTCCCCCAGTTTGGGGAAGTTTTCAGCAATTATTTCTTCTAAGATACTTTCCATCTCTTTTCCTCTCTCTTCTTCTTCTGGGACCCCTATAATACGGATATTGTTCCTTTTGGATTGGTCACACAGTTCTCTTAACATTGTTTCATTCCTGGAGATCCTTTTGTCTCTCTCTATGTCAGCTTCTATGCGTTCCTGTTCTCTGATTTCAATTCCATCAATGGCCTCTTGCATTCTATCCATTCTGCTTATAAACCCTTCCAGAGTTTGTTTCATTTCTGCGATCTCCTTTCTGGCATCTGTGATCTCCTTCCGGACTTCATCCCATTTCTCTTGCGTATTTCTCTGCATCTCTGTCAGCATGTTTATGATTCTTATTTTCAATTCTTTTTCAGGAAGACTGGTTAGGTCTGTCTCCTTCTCTGGTGTTGTCTCTGTGATCTTTGTCTGCCTGTAGCTTTGCCTTTTCATGGTGATAGGAATAGTCTGCAGAACTGGGACGAGTGACGGCTGGAAGGACTTCCTTTCTTGTTGGTCTGTGGCCCTCCTCTCCTGGGAGAACAGCGGCCTCTAGTGGCTTGTGCTGCGCAGCTGCGCGCAGACAGGGTTTCTGCTTCCTGCCCGGCTGCTATGGAGTTAATCTCCGCTGTTGCTGTGGGCGTGGCCTGGCTCGGGCAGCTGCTCCAAAATGGTGGAGTCGCGTTGGAGCAGGAGCTGCTGGGAGGCTATTTATCTCCGTAAGGGGCCTCCCTGCTCCCTGCAGCCCAGGGGTTAGGGTGCCCAGAGATCCCGGATTCCCTACCTCTGGATTAAGTGTCCCGCCCTGCCCCTTTAAGACTTCCAAAAAGCACCCGCCAAAACAAAACAACGACCACAAAAAAAAGAAAAAAAAAAAATTAAATTAAAAAAAAAAAAGTGGTCGCTCGTTTTTCTTTATTCTCCGGTGCCAGCCTCAGGCCTCTGCTCCCCGGTCGGTCTTTCTGCCCTGTTTCCCTAGTATTGGGGTCCCTGTCCCTTTAAGACTTCCAAAAAGCACTCGCCAAAACAAAACAGCAAAAAAGCAAAAAAAAAAAAATGGTCGCTCACTTTTCTTATGCCCTCTGTCGCCCAGCCTCCAGTGCCCGCTCACTGTTCTTGCTGCCCTGTTTTCCCAGTATCGAGCGCCCTGCACTCTGGCCCGGATGGCTGGGGCTGGGTGTTCGGCAGTCCTGGGCTCCGTCTCCCTCCCGCTCTGCCTGCTCTTCTCCCGCCGGGAGCTGGGGGGAGGGGCGCTCGGCTCCCGCGGGGCCGGGGCTTGTATCTCACCCCCTTCGCGAGGCGCTGGGTTCTCTCAGGTGCGGATGTGGTCTGGATATTGTCCTGTGTCCTCTGGTCTTTATTCTAGGAAGGGTTGTCTTTGTTATATTTTTGTAGATATATGTGGTTTTGGGAGGAGATTTCCGCTGCTCTACTCACGCCGCCATCTTCTGCCCTCTCAAATTCTTTTGAAAATTACAGGCTACTCTTCAATGTCTCTGTTATCCAGGCTATGGAACTGTGACCTTCATTCTTCAGGAAAAAAAAGTTCTCAGTTAAAACATTATGAAAATACAACTAATTGGTACCAGACTCCTATGCGGGCAGCCGGTAGCCCTGCCCCGGTGACCACTCTCGAGTGAGGGAGCCTGAGGTTTGGTCCAGCGAGCCCGCTGAGTCACAGAGTCACCCTGAGCAGTCCCGTCATGCCCCTGCACCCTAGGGTCCTCATCTGTGAAGTGAGTGGCTTGAGGTGCACGATTTCTGAAGGTTCTTTGGGTTTTGAGGTCCTGAGTCTGTGAATGTGGGGTGTAGTCATTTGTGAACCAGTCTGAGGTTAACGGCTACTGAGAGGAAAGGGCAGGGGTGCTGGGCCCCCCCACCCCGGGTGTGGACTCCGGCCTGCCTGCAGTGGGTGTGTGGTGGGGAGCCCTTTATGAGAGGACGGGAGAGTAAAGCTGGAAGTCATTTGTTGGAGAAAGATGGAAAATAGTAAGTCACGTGTGAATCAAGGTTTGCATTTGTGAAACAGGCTTTCAGTCCCACCTGATTTTTGCAGTAGACCTTGTAGAGTCGAGGCCCACGACTGGGACTTTGGAGAGCATGCCTCTCACGCATCCTCCGGTGCTGGTGTGTCCCGAGGCGTGGTCGCCGCTGGGCTGTGCCCACTGGGAGCCTGACTTTCATCTCTCATTGTGTTTTTCCAAAGCTTGGCACGTGTCCTCTTCCTTCATGTAAATACAAGCAGTGGACCTGGCTGGGGGATCGGCCTGCGGCAGACACACTGTCAGGAGGCTGAGCGGGGCCTGGAGTCTGACAACGACTCGGGCTGACTGGTTCAAAGCCTGTAGACGTCGGCTGCTCCCTGCCCGGCTTCCGTCCACCTGGGGCCGCCCCGGGTCATGTTGACCTGACTCCCCTGGCCTAATGTCCCCATCCTGTCCTCTCCACTTGCCACTGGGTCACCGTAGACCCTTAGGGCACATCAGCCACCAGGGACACTGATTCTCAGGCAGGTACTGTGGCGCCGAAATGATATCCCAGAAAAGGAACTGTCAGAGCATTTGCCCTCGATGGCACAGGTCCAGACACGACATGCGCTGCTCCATTCTGTGCTTCAGCCTTCAAAGGGAGCCTTCTCCCCGTTACACTCACTCCATCCACAGAATGAGTCTGTGGCAGTCATGGCAGAGACAGCTCTTGATTGTGGCTGTGGGGATACCGCTCAGCGCATCTCGGCGTGTCACCCGGAGCCCCCAGGGCAGGAGGTGAACCAGGCCAGACCTCCTCTCCAGCCTTCCTCCCACCAAGGCTGTCCCAAAGCAGGAATTTTAAAAAAAGACAAAAAATGCAGTGATCATCTGTGGCAGATCATCTCTCCTATGCTTTAACAGTAGGGCACATATCTAAAAATAATACACACTCTGGATTCAGGAAGGTCATATGGACACATTCTTTTTGGGGAGCGATCTGTTGGAGGCCTGGTCTCTCGGCGGTTGAGGTGGCAGAGAGAAGGCAGAGGCGGCTGCCCGTTGGCCCGAGGAGGCGCTCCTTCCTCTCTGACTTGACATTTTCTCTTCCTTACCACGTTAGGGACAGGCAACCAGGACTTCAGACGCGCCCCTCAAGGTGCCCTGTGGCAAAGTGCAGCCTCCCTGCCCGAAGGCGTCCGACCCGCAGACTGTTTTCAGCGGGTTCAGTGACTCTGTCTGGAAACACTGGCCCCTCAAACTCATGGACATGAGGAACATTTCGGAAGAGGAAGTGGGCCATAGGGACGTGGCAGCCGGTGTCAGTGGCACATGTTTAGGAGGAGCATAAACACTGCACTGAATATGCCACTTCAGCTCCCAAGGCCCTCAGCCAGCTTGTGGGGTCGGAGGGCTGTGCGTCCTGCGTGAGGGCATCTGGCGGAGCACCGTCCGCACCACGGATGTAGGCGTGTGGGGCTGACATGGGTGTGCGGTGGTGTTTCCATGTGGTGGTGTTTCCCTGCGGCTCAGTTCCAGCTCAGTTTTCCTAATTCACCTGTTCCCTGAAGATGACGGGAATAAACTAACAAGATCTGCATTGCCTTCACCTTGTCTCATAATAAGTGAACAATGTAACAGTTGCGTTTCCAGACAAGTGCACGGAGGTGTGTGTGCCCAGCCTCACCTGCTGGGGGAGGCAGGGAGGGTAAAGTGGCCCCGAGCTGCCGTCTCTCCAGGAGGACCCATTGGTGCTGAGGTGCCCCTGCTGTGATGGGACGTTTTCTTCCTCCTGAGGACCTGGCTCAGCTTTATGTTTTGTCAAATACCCCAAAATATTTTTCAAAACATTTGTGTTTGGGAAAACCTCTAAATGCACCTTGCCAGTTGATTTCTTTTAACACATTTAACAAACAAAATTCAATCCTTATGTTTCTCATTAGTTTTCCTGCAATTACATGAAATATTACTCTCTAAGAATTTGCTAGATAAACAAGCAGCCTCGTATTCCAATGTACATTTTCTTTTAAAAAAAAAATCAAAACGAATCTTTTTCAAAGCCTGTAGGACGTGGAGTTTACCTTCAAACAGAATTACATTTCCATTTTGTTTTGAATGATGTATGTCTAGATTTCATGAAGTCATTTTGCAACATTCTGTAAGATCAATTATGTACAAAATGGAAAAATAGAAAACCAGTGTCAGTGCTGTTCTGTGGACTAACTGATTGACTGACTCCTTCCATCCTTCCCTCCCTCCCTCATACTCCCTTTCTATCAGCAACCTTTTTTGAAAGCCTATTATGAGCCACATTCTTTGCTAAGGTCTCCAAAAGAATGTGCCGCTTAGTGGAGGATGCTCACATGTGAGTGACTGGTTGCAGAAGGCGTAGGCGACCCTTATGCTCTGTGAGGAGCAGGTCCATACGTGGGAGCAGATGGGCAGGTATCAGTGTCCGTCTGGAGGCATATATCAAGACCCCATCTCTGCCCAGGACCCCACCCTGTCCCACATTTGCCCAGCGTCAGAGAGGCCTTAGAGGGGAGGCTGGAAGGGCAGCTACTGGAGATCGCGCAGGATCAGGCATCAGGGTCAAGACTGCACAAGACTGGGGACTTGTCTCTTACTTCATGGAATATAAATGAATTATTATGATTAGTAACTCATCCTCTGAAGCTTTTAACATGGCTGGATGAGAGGCATTCTAAGCCATTCTGTCCCTCCAGACACAGCTTGTACAGGAGTCCATAGGGCTGGAAAGCGGGGAGTCATTAAACAACCTCCCCTTTAATGGTCTCCATACAGCCCCATGTGGGCTTCACTTTGGTTAAAGGGCTGGGTGGACAGCGGCCTTTGCGTCAGACAAATTCTGGCCACACTAGTTTCTGGTGCCGTGACCTTGGACAGACCACTCGGTTCTAGACTTCAGATTCCGCCGCCCCAGGCAAGCCTGTGAACCCCGGGCAGGGCGGTCACGGGCGGGCGATGGGGGTGCACAGGTGCGGGAGGGGGCCCGGCCGGGCAGAGGGCACTTGGTCAATGCGGGGGGTCGAGGCCGGGGGTCCTCTCTCCGCCAGCGCCTCCTGCTGACGGATCCCCCCTCTCTCTCCTGTCCTCCAGACAGCTGCGATGACCCGCTGGCGTCCGTGCTGCCTCCCGAGGCCTTCTCCAGTTCCTCGGCCCTCGCCGGCGCTCACAGCCCAGCTCAGCTCAACCGGCGAGTCGGTGAGTAGGGGCCTGAGCCGCCCACGGCCGTGCGGATGGCACGCAGTGGGGAGGCGGACCGGGGCGGCAGGGCCGCCCGCCAGGCTTGTGCCCAAGAGCGGTGCTCAGAGGAGGGCTGGGGAGGGTGGCGGCTGACGGGGAAGGACCTGCGTTTCCCCGCAGGTGACGGGTGTTCAAAGCGCGCCGACTCCCGTTCCCCTACACGCATGATTCTTCTTCGAGTATTGTAAGAGGCTCTGTGAAAATAAGTTTTTTTAAAAGTGCGCTTTATTTTTACATTTCATATAGCTAGCAAATAGCTACCAAGATATTATGAAAAGCATTATGGACTCTATCAAAATTTTTCCTTCTGTGATTTCAATGTTTACAATGAAATAAACGTTGCTAATTTTAAAATTAGATATTATTGTAGTATTATAAATGTATAATACTCTTAAAATAGATACAATACTATTAAGTAACAGTAAAAACTATATACAAATGATGTATAATCCTACCAGCTAAATGTTGGTTGTGTATCACACTTCTAACATGTGATAGAAATACGACCAGACACCCTTAACTGATCTCTTATATGAATTTCCTTTAACAAATATGATGTTGGATATTTAGATATATCTTTAATCATATTTGGGTCTTGGCTTTTATAATAGTTACATAGACACTTTTTAAGTTTTAAAAATCAAAAGACAATATCTGATATTTGTGTATTTATATACATACAGTGAGCATTATAAACTTTTTCAAGTTGAAAAAATGGCATGCAACCTCAAGAGGTATATTTATCTGTTAAGAGTTCATGTGAATTACTCTTCACTGTATTTTCCCACTTATATATTTGGCCAGTCACGTTGGTTAAATTTTCTAATGTTGACCCATCTTTGCATTCTGGAAAAAGTTATAAATGGTGGTTGTGTTATTTATCTTGTTTTTAAAAGTGCAGAATGATTTAATTTGTTAATGTTTTAATTTATAATTTTGAATTTCCATTAGTAGTGAGATCTGCAATATTTGTTTGTATACTTCTTCCTTTTGTGGTACACTTCACAGGTACTTTGTTATAACGGGACCAGTAATTTAAAAGTTAGCAAGTCCTATAGCATAGCTGGGAAAGGAGTTTAAGGATGCGATTCTGAAGGGGAAGGATGGCCAGTGAGAGACCGACAAGAAAATATTAATGCAATTTTGTGCTCACATTGCCTTTTGCTGGATATTTTATGCCAGTGTTTTAAAGTATTTCACCTATCTTATGGTAGTTAGTTTTCTCAAAGATACCTTAAGCTGAGCATTATTACCTTGTACCTTCAGAGAGGGTTCCTGAGCCTCAGGAAGTTAGAATCACCCCATCGGGAAGAGGAATGTATGGGTTCAAATCTAAATCGTCCAAATCCAATTTCGCTTCTGACCAGCGTATCAGCAAACTGATGCACTATCTCAGGGTAAAGAGGCGTGTGTTAAAAAGAAAGGACTTGGAAACTGATCGGCAGAGGTCAGATGCTGCATAAGGCATTTACTCACAGACTCTGGGAGAGTCTGCAAGCCTCCTTCCTGCCCCCTACCTCAGTTCTGCATCTGGAACGGGGACAGTGACGCTTGCCTGGAAGCCCGTGTGCAGGCTGAGAGCAGGTGTGCACAGTCAGAAGATCTTCTCACCTCAGGGTGGAGAATCAGCCTGCAGCAGGGAGCTCTGCCGATCATTGCAGGAAGGAAGAGGGTCTGCCTCGCCCCCACCCAGCTGTGTGAGCAGAATGTCACTGTACCCCAGCCTCTCCTGGGCAGTTGCTGCTGACCCGGGCCAGCCCCTGCGCAGGGAAAGAGTTTACCACTCTTCACTCCTCCCGCACTAAGTCTCCTTCATTGAATTGAGAGCCTGCAATGGCATCTTCAGCTCATCACCGCCAGACTATTCCACAAAGTGGGCTCCCCTGAGCGTGCCCGGGGGCATTTAGAACCGCTGCACTCAGATGTGGAGTGGGAATCATATGCACCCCTGGTGCACACTGACCGTGGCAGGGAAGGGCCCCCCCCCCCACCTCCTCTGTGTACTCAGAACCCAAGCCCACACATGGGGCCTGTTCCTGGGGAGGAAGGGCGCACAGCTCGTGAGATGGTCGTGGGAGCGGCAGGGGTCAATCCCAGTGGAATGGAAGGACGTAGGAAGGGGCGCTCAGGCCACGGGAGAGCAAGTCCAGCGAGTTCTGTGGGCGGCGAGCTATCCCGAGAGAGACTCAGCCGTGGAAGAGCCCTGGGCCTCAGGCGCTGAGCCCGCCCCCAGGAGGGGAATGCGAGTGTCTCAGCTGAGGGGGGGCTTCGCCAAAGGGGATCTGCTCTGTCATTTCCACACACTCCTCGGCCCCATGTCATCCCACAGAAAGAAGCAGCAAGGAGGAGAGCTAATTGCTTTGAAAACCAATGAAAACATTAAATGGGGTGGGAGCTCCACTAACGTAGGTTGCCAGGTCAGTCTCTGTAATTGTGGCTTTAGAGGGATTTGACTTTGTCAGACGTGGTACGTTTTGTGTCAAGAAAGCTTTTGATCTGGGCATTAAAGTCGGCCGGGTGCCACAAGCACTTACTGCCGGCAGGACGTGTGGGAGCTGGGGCGCAGCTTGAAGCTGCCGAGCTCTGGGTCAGACCTGCTGGCAAGTCAGGGGAAGGTTTAAAGTCACTTTATGTGATTAACAGGCAAATAGGAGCAACGTCTTTGGCCCCGTGAGAGGCGAGGTTGGTATTTTTCTTTCCCATTCTTTTTTCCCCCAAATACAGTCTTGCAAACAATTAAACTTACCGTTTGTTCCTTGAAATTTTAATCCTTCCTCCTCGCCCAGTATATTTTTGAGATGCTTGCCGGGGTACGTTGAGATTGTGTTTCTAGCATGACAATTTTGTTGCCATGGAGAAAGTGATTTTTTTATGTCAAGGCATTTTCAGCTTCCTGGGCTCTTGGGGGAAGGAAGTGGCTGGAGGCCCTCGGCTCCCTTCTGCATGGGGTCCACATGCCCCTTTCATGGCAGCCGTGCTGGCGGCAGAACCTACGGAGCCGTGCAGGGCCGGGGTGTGGGTTTTCAGCTCGGTGTCGCTGGCCCCCCGTGGGCTGTGGTGTGGGAGCCACTCAGGGAGCAGGGTTCTCACGGTAGGCATGCAGTCAGCTGTCTGGGGACTTGTTTGGATCCCTCGGTGACCATCCTAGGACCGAGTTCACCCCTCAAGGGCCTGCCTGTGGACTTAGTGCCTGGCTCCCATCTGGACTGCTGAGTAAGACCTGCGATGATGCGACCGAATCTGCATTAAAAAGATAAAGATGCCCAGGGACTGTGTCTGGGGCTCCGGTCTCCCCTTGAAGGGCTCTTTCCTTCTCTCTGGCAACTTCCCTTCCTTCTGTCCTGGCCTCCCTGCCCCAGCTCTGGCAGGCATGCAGTCGGGTGCCTGCCATTGCAGGCTTGCAGTCCCCCTCTACTCCCAGCGTGCACTCCAGGTGGGCGCAGAGACAGAGCACGGAGCTCGTCAGAGTGCGGAATCCTGGCCCCTGCCCCAAAACTTGTGAGTCAGAGCCTGTAAGAAATGCTACATCCACACGTGCAAATTTGAGATGCATTGTCCTAGAGTGTTCCCGACACTGTTCTAGGGCCCTCCCGACACTGTTCTAGAGCATTCCGACCCTGCTCCAGAGCATTCCCGTCACTGTTCCAGAGTGTCTGCGACTCGCCCCTTCGGTCCTTACTCCTAGGCCTTTTCCACTCTGCCTTTCAGGGACGGGGGGAGGCAGAGGAAAATCAAGGTTGGCCAAGTTATTAGGAATATGGAACTGGAAATTATTATTAGTGCTAGAAACTGGAAACTACAAATTTATGTTCTATTTGGAAAGAACATGTCTTTACTGTAAGATACTTGATATTATTCACATCTTTCAAAATGAGGAAATAGAGAGATCAACTCCCCCAACTAAGGATGCACAGCTAATTATTAGGTCTTAAATCTAATCTTGTCCACCCCATATTAACTACTCTTTGTATTCATGTGGACCTGAGAGCATAATCTGAGTAAAGATGTTGGCATAATTATCAGCCTTTCAGATAACTTTGGCATTTCAGCTACGGTTGTTAGTGTTTTAACCACAAAGACTGTATTTCCAGGCATCAAGGGGGGAAAGATGTGGATACCTGTTCTCCCTCTGTGCCCCTAAAATCTCACTGTGGCCTAATGTGCCTACAGGCAGAACTAACCTTGACCTCAATATCTAAACAATGCCCTAGGCCTCTTCTCTTACCAAGACTGTTACAGATCACTGAGAGATGCAGAACAGAAATCTTCTGCTATTTAATAGGAGCCTTGGGACCCTTTCTCAAACATAGACAAATTTGATGTGATGACTCTCTCTCTGTTCAACCAGGATGACTGCAAAACAAAATGACGTTAGGAGGGACAGAGGGAATCACATGAATAGTTTTGCTCACTACTGCTATAATGCCTCACAGATCCTAAACATAAGCATTTGACACAATGACAGTGGTAGATAAATCCAGGTGAGCCTCTTTTTCCTTTTTCTTCTGAAAGGTGATCACTTCCTTTGAAAAGCCAAGTGGAGATTACCTCTCAGTAGCCCTCTTCACAGTGCTACTCAGTGAGTCACTGACCTGAAATTGCTAAGACTGCTTTGCAATGACACAAGAACTTCTTCAGACCATCAGTCGATGCATTAACGTAAAACATTGTAACTGCACAGTATCGTTCTGGAATAAAGGGCAGGATAATTAATTGCAGGCATTTGTCTAGTTGTGGGCAGTTTACTGTCGCCCAGAGGGGAACCTAAGCTGTACTTGAAAAGCATGTTGTATGGTGGACACTCCCGCTTTGGGTAACCTGAGGTGGTTAGGATAGACTCAGTCTGTCTGCAGGTCTTTCCCCTAAGACATGGTGGAAATGTCATTTAAAAATATGAGCTAAGGTTTATGGAATCTGCCATAGCAAGTGCAACTGGAAACATAAATATCTCTAAGGGTGGAGAGAACAGGAGTTGATATAAATGTGCAGTTTATCTTTCTCCAGGATCCCAGTTTGATGCACCCTGTCCTATGGTGGTCTCCTCCCTTGGGCCCTTTGAGTGTCTCAAACTCCATTTATCTTACTTATCATCATCTATGCAATCAGTTGCTAATGTCTGGACTTTATTTTCTAATGTACATGTTGGATAATCCATTTTTATTTTTAAAAAGCCTTATTATTTCTTTGATGACTCTTGTGCAAAAATATCTAGATCAATTAGATCTTACCCTGGGATATATTTGTTAGGGCAATTTTGTGTCCAAGTACCAGAAAACTTACTAGCTTGAAGTTCAGTAGCTTGAAAAAATGTTAAGTTATGGAAATGAGGGACATGGAGAATGAGAAATGCCTGTAGTTGTATTTCTTGAACAGAGGGTAGTACCAGGGTGTCCACCCTGAAATAGGGTCTTAAGCTCAGTATTTGTTTTGTGAGATTTTTCTGTATCTGTGCTCTATTTTACACTTTGCAAAGAGGATTACAAATCAGATGTATTACTGTACATGAAAGGAAGTCGTCAGTGAGGACAGGCTGCAGGACTGGCAGATTTAGTACAGCAATGCCATCCTCACGCCGGCACTATTCTTGAGCTAGTAAGCCTGTGGCTTCTCAACGCCAGTGTTCTGGAAGCAGGGACCACGGCCCCCCAGGGCTTGTTTGGAAGCATCCAAGTGTGATTCCTCAGAGCCGCAGCACGTGATGAGCATCACCTAGGAATGTGTTAGAAAATGTATGTATTCTACTTCTGGACTTATTCCAGACCTCCTGACCCAGAAACTGGGCATGGGACCCTGTCTTTCCAAGCCTCCCAGTGGTTCTGATGTACTGAGGTTCGAGGACCACTGCTTGGACCAGCAAAGCCCTTGGGGGATCAGGCCCATCGACCCTCCGCCCCATCACAGGCGGACTTTCCGTCATGGCCAGTCAGCCATGGTTTGTTCCTGCGTCCATTCCTGACCCCAATCAGGGGCGGTGGAACGACCTTGACTGGCTTTAGGCTAATGATGTGGAGTAAGAGAACCGCTGATTATGACCCTTCTCTCTCCTCCCTCTCTTTTGAGCTGATCTGCTGCCATTTTGTAGGTTAAACTGCACATCATCTGGTCAAAGGAGTGACTTCCTAATGAGGGTTTGAAATGAGAGGTCACAAATGCAGGTGGCAGAGTTCTTTTTCTGCACCCAAAATGTCATTTTTGGAGGTAATAACAATTAAACACACTTGTACTGAACACGTTTTTGTCCATAGTCATGAAACCTGTGGTTACATATACATTATCTTGATCTTTGGTCCTTGATAAAGTCGACCTTAACTATTTTTTTTTATAGGAGTAGAGCTATTACTTGTCCCAAGCTACAGAGTAGAAACTGACCCTTTCAACTCATAAGGCTTAGACTGAGCACTGCCTTCCCACAAAGCTGCCTGCATTCACTGCGGTGAACAGTGGACTGCTCCTGAGAGAGAGGGCCAGGCCGCAACGCCAAGCACATGGAGCCCGTGCTTTTGAATGACTGTCACTTCCCCTTCCCCATTTTCCTTTAAGATCTTTGGAGAGTCATTTTTCCTCCATATGCCTAAAAACAGGAAGAGCATCTTATCTTGCTGCTCAGTCCTCTGCACTGCTTTTCTCCTGGACAGAGCTCCATAATCACATACCATTAAATGAAGAGTAAATAATCCACTAAGATCTCCTAGTCCCAAGCTGCTGGTGGGTCGGGTTCAATGGCATTGATTATCAAATTAAAGCAGAGCTCAGCATGCACCATTTTAGAAGATAAATTCTAGAGCAGTCTATTTGATAGAGATTTCTGCAAGGACGGGATATTCTAGAACTGTGCTGTCTAACAAGGCACGAGCTACACATGGCTGTTGAAATGGCTAATGGTACTGAGGAATTACATTTTTAAGACAAATTAAATAGCTACATGTGACTAGTGGCTACTGTATTCAACAGTATAGTTCGAGAGTCTTTTCAAGTTGTTTATACATGACCTTCTCACCTTAGTTTCTACAAATGTCTGAATGTTTTTATGAATTTATGAATCAGTCCCTGGCCTGCAAGAGGCATAAATGTGAGATACCCTCCTTGGGACCAAACTCCAAACTTTCTGAGCCCCAGATGCTCTCCTGTTGATCTCCCTCACTTCTTATGTCACTTCTGAGCTGTGAACTGTGCGGCCGGATCCCTAAGGCCTTAATGGCTCCGTTCTTCACGAGGGAAGAGACCTGCAGGAATCACAGGGCAGCAACGAGCGTCAGACCCTCCAGGACACTAGGAGCTGACACACAGGTGTGCGGCCAAGCGCCTACCCTGCCCAGGGCATGCTGGTGCTTTATCTCCTGGATGTCACGTCAGCGTAAGGACTGCATCTGAGAAGCTGAGCTGAGAAGGGTCTCCCTGCCCAAGTTATCTGTACAGGTGGGATCTCGAGGTGGGTGGTCAGGGGGGCAGCGGGAAGGCCAGCAGGGACTGTGGGCTCAGCGGTGGTCCAGCCTCCTTCAGGTGCCAAGGGGAGTGCCTGGACCCAGGACTGCACCACGAGTATCAGCCATGCCTTGAGACCGTGGCTCAGCCTTGTAAGCCTTGTGCGGGTCCCTGCTGAGTGGGAGCTGCCCAGGCTGGGAGCCCTGTTTGGCCAAGGGCAGCTCTCTGCAGAAGGACAGATGGTCCTGGTTGTCAGCCAGCGCCTGCCGCTGGGGGTGAATCCATCTGCTGACGAGATCAGTGGGGAGCCTTGAGGACATCCCCACCGGAACCACCCGCGGCCCCAGCAGCTGCGCTGTCCCTCTGCCAGGGGCTCTCTCCTGTGCATTGACACCGCCCTGCCCTCCAGCAGCCGTCAGTCGGTGAGGACAGAGTTGGGGTACAAACACCCCAGGTTCCTCTTGCTCCAGGCAGATTTCATCCTCTCTGGGGGACTAAGCTCCCGCAGGAGTGGCTGACTCGCCGACGTGTCCTGGGTCATCTCTCCTTTCCTCCCTGTCTCCTCCCCACCACCGTCACCTGGCTTCCTGGGGTCAGTTCCCAAGTGAACCACTTAGACTCCAATCCACGTCTCATGATTGACCCAGGAACCCAAACTGGGTCCCACACAGAGAGCCAGGCCCCCATGCGTTCCTCCCAGGGCCGCCTGCATCCTGGTACCTGGTCTGAGCAGGTCTCAGCTCCTTTCCTTCACGCCAGCCTCTTCCTAGGGCCTCTCTGCTTTTTCAGTGGGGCCACCCAAGTCTCCCTACAGGCTTCCATCTTTTTGGAAACCCCCAGGGTGTTCGGATAAGGTCCCACATCCTTTGCCCCCGGGAGGCTTCTGAGTCCCTAAATAAACATGTGCATGGATGTGTAGGACACTGGCAGCCGGCCCAGGTCTCATCACCCTGCCCCGTAGTAGCACGGTGATGCGCAGAGGTCCAGCCATCAGCCCAGGAGCACCCGGACACCAGTCCTGTGGCAGGTGGATGGGTGATGACAGCGCTCTGAGTGGAGGCGCAGGACCCTGTGTGTGACGGTACCCTCACTGTATGATGTTAAATATTTATGATATTTATGGGACAGTCTGTCTGCCCTCCTCATTGCCATCACTAGGTAGCTTGTCCCTGAAAACTCTCGAATCTTTGCTTACAGAGGCACTGAATGTTTAATAATTTCAATGCAGCTAGAAATTTAAGTTAACCCCCCAGGCATTTCTGAGAACCTGGTTGTAGCTTTTTAGGGCCTTGTGTAAATCTCAGGGGAATGCATGCCTAGGAAATACTTCTTTTAGGGTTTCTTTTGGGGTTTTTCAAAATGGCCAGGGTGTGTGCTGAGAAGAGATTAGGTGTGCAGATGCTAAATGTGTGTGAGGCTTCTTAGCTCCTGTTGGTCTTGTATGAAGTGGACCATCCTTTTCTGAATGGAAGCTGTGACATACCGCTCAGCAGACCCCTGCACAGAATCTGTGTTTTGTGCCCATTTCCTGTGTGTGAGATCCATCAATCTTCCTTTCCTTTTCTGGGCTAGAAGTGGAAATAACTGTAGAAACAGAGGAATTTCTGCATTTTCTACCAGGCACTGTGTTGCAGCTCAGATCCCAGCATGTGGAGTTAGAAAGAACCTTCCCGGTTGGGGGCTGGGCAGGGGGCCGAGCTGGAGTCAGGAGACCTGGGTCTCTTGTCTTTAAACCTTGCGTGGAGTTTTCCCAAAGAGTCATTTCCTGCTTGCTTAGGACCCTGGTCTGTGTGGTCCAGGCAGGTGTGGGAACTGACCAACTGGGCCAGAGAGCCGTCCCTCAGCCTGTGACCTGGCTGAGCGAGCTGGCCCTGGAGGCTGCTTTATTCTCGAGTAAATGGAAATTAAAACTCCTGTTGCTGACTTATGTGGCAAGACAGATATGGAAGAAAATGTGCAGTGTGAATTAGGTTTCTTGTGAGAATTGCTAATATGAAGAAGAGGAAGGAACAGGAGGAGAGCACACTGTCCAGGATGAGGACACCCTGTCCTGGTGAAGGCACCCTGTCCAGGGTGAGGGCACCCTGTCCCGGTGAGGGCACCCTGTCCGGGATGAGAGCACCCTGTCCCGGTGAGGACACCCTGTCCAGGGTGAGGGCACCCTGTCCCGGTGAGGGCACCCTGTCCCGGTGAGGACACCCTGCCCAGGGTGAGGGTCCCCTGTCCCGGTGAGGACACCCTGTCCTGGTGAGGGCACCCTGTCCGGGGTGAGGGCAGCCTGTCCGGAATGAGAGCACCCTGTCCCGGTGAGGACACCCTGTCCAGGGTGAGGGCACCCTGTCCCGATGAGGACACCCTGCCCAGGGTGAGGGCCCCCTGTCCCGGTGAGGACACCCTGTCCCGGTGAGGGCACCCTGTCCAGGGTGAGGGCACCCTGTCCCGGTGAGGGCACCCTGTCCCGGTGAGGACACCCTGTCCAGGGTGAGGGCACCCTGTCCCAGTGAGGGCACCCTGTCCCGCTGAGGACACTCTGTCCAGGTGAGAGCACCCTGTCCCGGTGAGAACACCCTGTCCGGGGCGAGGGCACCCTGTCCGGGGCGAGGACACCCTGTCCGGGGCGAGGACACCCTATCCCGGTGAGGGCCCCCTGTCCCGGTGAGGACACCCTGTCCCGGTGAGGGCACCCTGTCCAGGGTGTGGGCACCCTGTCCCAGTGAGGGCACCCTGTCCCGCTGAGGACACTCTGTCCAGGTGAGGGCACCCTGTCCGGGGCGAGGACACCCTGTCCGGGGCGAGGACACCCTATCCCGGTGAGGGCACCCTGTCCTGGTGAGGACACCCTGTCCCGGTGAGGGCACCCTGTCCGGGGTGAGGGCACCCTGTCCCGGTGAGGGCACCCTGTCCGGGTGAGGACACCCTGTCACGGTGAGGACACCCTGTCCAGGGTGAGGACACCCTGTCCAAGGTGAGGGCACCCTGTCCCGGTGAGGGCACGCTGTCCGGGGTGAGGGCACCCTGTTCTGGTGAGGGCACCCTGTCCAGGCGAGGGCACCCTGTCCCGGTGAGGACACCCTGTCCCGGTGAGGACACCCTGACCCGGTGAGGCACCCTGTCCCTGTGAGGACACCCTGTCAAGGTGAGGACACCCTGTCCCGGTGAGGGCACCCTGTCCCGGTGAGGGCACCCTGTCTGGGGTGAGGACACCCTGTCCCGGTGAGGGCACCCTGTCCTGGTGAGGGCACCCTGTCTGGGGTGAGGGCACTCTCTTCCGGTGAGGGCACCCTGTCCGGGGTGAGGACACCCTGTCCCGGTGAGGGCACCCCATCCGGGTGAGGGCACCCCTTCCCGGTGAGGGCACCCCGTCCGGGTGAGGGCACCCTGTCCGGGGTGAGGACACCCTGTCCCGGTGAGGGCACCCTGTCCAGGGTCAGGGCACCCTGTTCTGGTGAGGGCACCCTGTCCCGGTGAGGACACCCTGTCCCGGTGAGGGCTCCCAGTCCCGGTGAGGGCACCCTGTCCCGGTGAGGGCACCCTGTCCTGGTGAGGGCACCCTGTCTGGGGTGAGGGCACCCTGTCCCGGTGAGGGCACCCTGTCCAGGGTGAGAGCAGCCTGTCCGGGTGAGGGCACCCTGTCCGGGGTGAGGGCACCCTGTCCCTGTGAGGGCACCCTGTCCTGGTGAGGGCACCCTGTCCGGGGTGAGAGCACCCTGTCCTGGTGAGGACACCCTGTCCAGGGTGAGGGCACCCTGTCCCGATGAGGACACCCTGCCCAGGGTGAGGGCCCCCTGTCCCGGTGAGGGCACCCTGTCCAGGGTGAGGGCACCCTGTCCCGGTGAGGGCACCCTGTCCTGGTGAGGACACCCTGTCCAGGTGAGAGCACCCTGTCCCGGTGAGGACACCCTGTCCAGGGCGAGGGCACCCTGTCCGGGGCGAGGACACCCTGTCCGGGGCGAGGACACCCTGTCCCGGTGAGGGCACCCTGTCCTGGTGAGGACACCCTGTCCCGGTGAGGGCACCCTGTCCGGGGTGAGGGCACCCTGTCCCGGTGAGGGCACCCTGTCCGGGTGAGGACACCCTGTCACGGTGAGGACACCCTGTCCAGGGTGAGGACACCCTGTCCAAGGTGAGGGCACCCTGTCCAGGGTGAGGGCACCCTGTCCCGGTGAAGGCACCCTGTCCCGGTGAGGGCACGCTGTCCAGGGTGAGGGCACCCTGTTCTGGTGAGGGCACCCTGTCCAGGTGAGGGCACCCTGTCCCAGTGAGGACACCCTGTCCCGGTGAGGACACCCTGACCCGGTGAGGCACCCTGTCCCTGTGAGGACACCCTGTCAAGGCGAGGACACCCTGTCCCGGTGAGGGCACCCTGTCCCGGTGAGGGCACCCTGTCTGGGGTGAGGACACCCTGTCCCGGTGAGGGCACCCTGTCCTGGTGAGGGCACCCTGTCTGGGGTGAGGGCACTCTCTTCCGGTGAGGGCACCCTGTCCGGGGTGAGGACACCCTGTCCCGGTGAGGGCACCCCATCCGGGTGAGGGCACCCCTTCCCGGTGAGGGCACCCCGTCCGGGTGAGGGCACCCTGTCCGGGGTGAGGACACCCTGTCCCGGTGAGGGCACCCTGTCCGGGGTGAGGGCACCCTGTTCTGGTGAGGGCACCCTGTCCCGGTGAGGACACCCTGTCCCGGTGAGGGCTCCCAGTCCCGGTGAGGGCACCCTGTCCCGGTGAGGACACCCTGACCCGGTGAGGCACCCTGTCCCTGTGAGGACACCCTGTCCAGGTGAGGACACCCTGTCCCGGTGAGGGCACCCTGTCCTGGTGAGGGCACCCTGTCTGGGGTGAGGGCACCCTGTCCCGGTGAGGGCACCCTGTCCGGGGTGAGAGCAGCCTGTCCGGGTGAGGGCACCCTGTCCGGGGTGAGAGCACCCTGTCCCGGTGAGGGCACCCTGTCCTGGTGAGGGCACCCTGTCCGGGGTGAGAGCACCCTGTCCCGGTGAGGACACCCTGTCCAGGGTGAGGGCACCCTGTCCCGATGAGGACACCCTGCCCAGGGTGAGGGCCCCCTGTCCCGGTGAGGACACCCTGTCCCGGTGAGGGCACCCTGTCCAGGGTGAGGGCACCCTGTCCCGGTGAGGGCACCCTGTCCTGGTGAGGACACCCTGTCCAGGTGAGAGCACCCTGTCCCGGTGAGGACACCCTGTCCAGGGCTAGGGCACCCTGTCCGGGGCGAGGACACCCTGTCCGGGGCGAGGACACCCTATCCCGGTGAGGGCACCCTGTCCTGGTGAGGACACCCTGTCCCGGTGAGGACACCCTGTCCAGGGTGAGGATACCTTGTCCAAGGTGAGGGCACCCTGTCCCGTTGAGGGCACGCTGTCCGGGGTGAGGGCACCCTGTTCTGGTGAGGGCACCCTGTCCAGGTGAGCGCACCCTGTCCCGGTGAGGACACCCTGTCCCGGTGAGGACACCCTGACCCGGTGAGGGCACCCTGTCCCGGTGAGGGCACCCTGTCCCGGTGAGGACACCCTGTCCAGGGTGAGGATACCTTGTCCAAGGTGAGGGCACCCTGTCCCGTTGAGGGCACGCTGTCCGGGGTGAGGGCACCCTGTTCTGGTGAGGGCACCCTGTCCAGGTGAGGGCACCCTGTCCCGGTGAGGACACCCTGTCCCGGTGAGGACACCCTGACCCGGTGAGGGCACCCTGTCCGGGTGAGGGCTCCCTGTCCTGGTGAGGACACCCCATCCGGGTGAGGGCACCCCATCCGGGTGAGGGCACCCTGTCCCGGTGAGGGCACCCTGTCCAGGATGAGAGCACCCCATCCCGGTGAGGGCACCCCATCCGGGTGAGGGCACCCTGTCCCGGTGAGGGCATCCTGTCCCGGTGAGGGCACCCTGTCCCGGTGAGGGCACCCTGTCCCGGTGAGGGCATCCTGTCCCGGTGAGGACACCCCACCCCGGTGAGGGCACCCCGTCCGGGTGAGGGCACCCCGTCCCGGTGAGGGCACCCTGTCCCGGTGAGGGCACGCTGTCCGGGGTGAGGGCACCCTGTTCTGGTGAGGGCACCCTGTCCCGGTGAGGACACCCTGTCCCGGTGAGGGCACCCTGTCCCGGTGAGGACACCCTGTCCCGGTGAGGACACCCTGTCCAGGGTGTGGGCACCCTGTCCCAGTGAGGGCACCCTGTCCCGGTGAGGGCACCCTGTCCAGGGTGAGGGCACCCTGTCCCGGTGAGGACACCCTGTCCAGGTGAGAGCACCCTGTCCCGGTGAGGACACCCTGTCCAGGGCTAGGGCACCCTGTCCGGGGCGAGGACACCCTGTCCGGGGCGAGGACACCCTATCCCGGTGAGGGCACCCTGTCCTGGTGAGGACACCCTGTCCCGGTGAGGACACCCTGTCCAGGGTGAGGATACCTTGTCCAAGGTGAGGGCACCCTGTCCCGTTGAGGGCACGCTGTCCGGGGTGAGGGCACCCTGTTCTGGTGAGGGCACCCTGTCCAGGTGAGCGCACCCTGTCCCGGTGAGGACACCCTGTCCCGGTGAGGACACCCTGACCCGGTGAGGGCACCCTGTCCCGGTGAGGGCACCCTGTCCCGGTGAGGACACCCTGTCCAGGGTGAGGATACCTTGTCCAAGGTGAGGGCACCCTGTCCCGTTGAGGGCACGCTGTCCGGGGTGAGGGCACCCTGTTCTGGTGAGGGCACCCTGTCCAGGTGAGGGCACCCTGTCCCGGTGAGGACACCCTGTCCCGGTGAGGACACCCTGACCCGGTGAGGGCACCCTGTCCGGGTGAGGGCTCCCTGTCCTGGTGAGGACACCCCATCCGGGTGAGGGCACCCCATCCGGGTGAGGGCACCCTGTCCCGGTGAGGGCACCCTGTCCAGGATGAGAGCACCCCATCCCGGTGAGGGCACCCCATCCGGGTGAGGGCACCCTGTCCCGGTGAGGGCATCCTGTCCCGGTGAGGGCACCCTGTCCCGGTGAGGGCACCCTGTCCCGGTGAGGGCATCCTGTCCCGGTGAGGACACCCCAACCCGGTGAGGGCACCCCGTCCGGGTGAGGGCACCCCGTCCCGGTGAGGGCACCCTGTCCCGGTGAGGGCACGCTGTCCGGGGTGAGGGCACCCTGTTCTGGTGAGGGCACCCTGTCCCAGTGAGGACACCCTGTCCCGGTGAGGGCACCCTGTCCCGGTGAGGACACCCTGTCCCGGTGAGGACACCCTGTCCAGGGTGTGGGCACCCTGTCCCAGTGAGGGCACCCTGTCCCGGTGAGGGCACCCTGTCCAGGGTGAGGGCACCCTGTCCCGGTGAGGACACCCTGTCCAGGTGAGAGCACCCTGTCCCGGTGAGGACACCCTGTCCAGGGTGTGGGCACCCTGTCCCAGTGAGGGCACCCTGTCCCGGTGAGGGCACCCTGTCCAGGGTGAGGGCACCCTGTCCCAGTGAGGGCACCCTGTCCCGCTGAGGACACTCTGTCCAGGTGAGAGCACCCTGTCCCGGTGAGAACACCCTGTCCGGGGCGAGGGCACCCTGTCCGGGGCGAGGACACCCTGTCCGGGGCGAGGACACCCTATCCCGGTGAGGGCCCCCTGTCCCGGTGAGGACACCCTGTCCCGGTGAGGGCACCCTGTCCAGGGTGTGGGCACCCTGTCCCAGTGAGGGCACCCTGTCCCGCTGAGGACACTCTGTCCAGGTGAGGGCACCCTGTCCGGGGCGAGGACACCCTGTCCGGGGCGAGGACACCCTATCCCGGTGAGGGCACCCTGTCCTGGTGAGGACACCCTGTCCCGGTGAGGGCACCCTGTCCGGGGTGAGGGCACCCTGTCCCGGTGAGGGCACCCTGTCCGGGTGAGGACACCCTGTCACGGTGAGGACACCCTGTCCAGGGTGAGGACACCCTGTCCAAGGTGAGGGCACCCTGTCCCGGTGAGGGCACGCTGTCCGGGGTGAGGGCACCCTGTTCTGGTGAGGGCACCCTGTCCAGGCGAGGGCACCCTGTCCCGGTGAGGACACCCTGTCCCGGTGAGGACACCCTGACCCGGTGAGGCACCCTGTCCCTGTGAGGACACCCTGTCAAGGTGAGGACACCCTGTCCCGGTGAGGGCACCCTGTCCCGGTGAGGGCACCCTGTCTGGGGTGAGGACACCCTGTCCCGGTGAGGGCACCCTGTCCTGGTGAGGGCACCCTGTCTGGGGTGAGGGCACTCTCTTCCGGTGAGGGCACCCTGTCCGGGGTGAGGACACCCTGTCCCGGTGAGGGCACCCCATCCGGGTGAGGGCACCCCTTCCCGGTGAGGGCACCCCGTCCGGGTGAGGGCACCCTGTCCGGGGTGAGGACACCCTGTCCCGGTGAGGGCACCCTGTCCAGGGTGAGGGCACCCTGTTCTGGTGAGGGCACCCTGTCCCGGTGAGGACACCCTGTCCCGGTGAGGGCTCCCAGTCCCGGTGAGGGCACCCTGTCCCGGTGAGGGCACCCTGTCCTGGTGAGGGCACCCTGTCTGGGGTGAGGGCACCCTGTCCCGGTGAGGGCACCCTGTCCAGGGTGAGAGCAGCCTGTCCGGGTGAGGGCACCCTGTCCGGGGTGAGGGCACCCTGTCCCTGTGAGGGCACCCTGTCCTGGTGAGGGCACCCTGTCCGGGGTGAGAGCACCCTGTCCTGGTGAGGACACCCTGTCCAGGGTGAGGGCACCCTGTCCCGATGAGGACACCCTGCCCAGGGTGAGGGCCCCCTGTCCCGGTGAGGGCACCCTGTCCAGGGTGAGGGCACCCTGTCCCGGTGAGGGCACCCTGTCCTGGTGAGGACACCCTGTCCAGGTGAGAGCACCCTGTCCCGGTGAGGACACCCTGTCCAGGGCGAGGGCACCCTGTCCGGGGCGAGGACACCCTGTCCGGGGCGAGGACACCCTGTCCCGGTGAGGGCACCCTGTCCTGGTGAGGACACCCTGTCCCGGTGAGGGCACCCTGTCCGGGGTGAGGGCACCCTGTCCCGGTGAGGGCACCCTGTCCGGGTGAGGACACCCTGTCACGGTGAGGACACCCTGTCCAGGGTGAGGACACCCTGTCCAAGGTGAGGGCACCCTGTCCAGGGTGAGGGCACCCTGTCCCGGTGAAGGCACCCTGTCCCGGTGAGGGCACGCTGTCCAGGGTGAGGGCACCCTGTTCTGGTGAGGGCACCCTGTCCAGGTGAGGGCACCCTGTCCCGGTGAGGACACCCTGTCCCGGTGAGGACACCCTGACCCGGTGAGGCACCCTGTCCCTGTGAGGACACCCTGTCAAGGCGAGGACACCCTGTCCCGGTGAGGGCACCCTGTCCCGGTGAGGGCACCCTGTCTGGGGTGAGGACACCCTGTCCCGGTGAGGGCACCCTGTCCTGGTGAGGGCACCCTGTCTGGGGTGAGGGCACTCTCTTCCGGTGAGGGCACCCTGTCCGGGGTGAGGACACCCTGTCCCGGTGAGGGCA
This sequence comes from Manis pentadactyla, assembly GCF_030020395.1. Taxonomy (NCBI): domain Eukaryota; kingdom Metazoa; phylum Chordata; class Mammalia; order Pholidota; family Manidae; genus Manis; species Manis pentadactyla. Next base: position 1,475,478 of record NC_080026.1, read on the forward strand.
CCCCATCCGGGTGAGGGCACCCCTTCCCGGTGAGGGCACCCCGTCCGGGTGAGGGCACCCTGTCCGGGGTGAGGACACCCTGTCCCGGTGAGGGCACCCTGTCCGGGGTGAGGGCACCCTGTTCTGGTGAGGGCACCCTGTCCCGGTGAGGACACCCTGTCCCGGTGAGGGCTCCCAGTCCCGGTGAGGGCACCCTGTCCCGGTGAGGACACCCTGACCCGGTGAGGCACCCTGTCCCTGTGAGGACACCCTGTCCAGGTGAGGACACCCTGTCCCGGTGAGGGCACCCTGTCCTGGTGAGGGCACCCTGTCTGGGGTGAGGGCACCCTGTCCCGGTGAGGGCACCCTGTCCGGGGTGAGAGCAGCCTGTCCGGGTGAGGGCACCCTGTCCGGGGTGAGAGCACCCTGTCCCGGTGAGGGCACCCTGTCCTGGTGAGGGCACCCTGTCCGGGGTGAGAGCACCCTGTCCCGGTGAGGACACCCTGTCCAGGGTGAGGGCACCCTGTCCCGATGAGGACACCCTGCCCAGGGTGAGGGCCCCCTGTCCCGGTGAGGACACCCTGTCCCGGTGAGGGCACCCTGTCCAGGGTGAGGGCACCCTGTCCCGGTGAGGGCACCCTGTCCTGGTGAGGACACCCTGTCCAGGTGAGAGCACCCTGTCCCGGTGAGGACACCCTGTCCAGGGCTAGGGCACCCTGTCCGGGGCGAGGACACCCTGTCCGGGGCGAGGACACCCTATCCCGGTGAGGGCACCCTGTCCTGGTGAGGACACCCTGTCCCGGTGAGGACACCCTGTCCAGGGTGAGGATACCTTGTCCAAGGTGAGGGCACCCTGTCCCGTTGAGGGCACGCTGTCCGGGGTGAGGGCACCCTGTTCTGGTGAGGGCACCCTGTCCAGGTGAGCGCACCCTGTCCCGGTGAGGACACCCTGTCCCGGTGAGGACACCCTGACCCGGTGAGGGCACCCTGTCCCGGTGAGGGCACCCTGTCCCGGTGAGGACACCCTGTCCAGGGTGAGGATACCTTGTCCAAGGTGAGGGCACCCTGTCCCGTTGAGGGCACGCTGTCCGGGGTGAGGGCACCCTGTTCTGGTGAGGGCACCCTGTCCAGGTGAGGGCACCCTGTCCCGGTGAGGACACCCTGTCCCGGTGAGGACACCCTGACCCGGTGAGGGCACCCTGTCCGGGTGAGGGCTCCCTGTCCTGGTGAGGACACCCCATCCGGGTGAGGGCACCCCATCCGGGTGAGGGCACCCTGTCCCGGTGAGGGCACCCTGTCCAGGATGAGAGCACCCCATCCCGGTGAGGGCACCCCATCCGGGTGAGGGCACCCTGTCCCGGTGAGGGCATCCTGTCCCGGTGAGGGCACCCTGTCCCGGTGAGGGCACCCTGTCCCGGTGAGGGCATCCTGTCCCGGTGAGGACACCCCACCCCGGTGAGGGCACCCCGTCCGGGTGAGGGCACCCCGTCCCGGTGAGGGCACCCTGTCCCGGTGAGGGCACGCTGTCCGGGGTGAGGGCACCCTGTTCTGGTGAGGGCACCCTGTCCCGGTGAGGACACCCTGTCCCGGTGAGGGCACCCTGTCCCGGTGAGGACACCCTGTCCCGGTGAGGACACCCTGTCCAGGGTGTGGGCACCCTGTCCCAGTGAGGGCACCCTGTCCCGGTGAGGGCACCCTGTCCAGGGTGAGGGCACCCTGTCCCGGTGAGGACACCCTGTCCAGGTGAGAGCACCCTGTCCCGGTGAGGACACCCTGTCCAGGGCTAGGGCACCCTGTCCGGGGCGAGGACACCCTGTCCGGGGCGAGGACACCCTATCCCGGTGAGGGCACCCTGTCCTGGTGAGGACACCCTGTCCCGGTGAGGACACCCTGTCCAGGGTGAGGATACCTTGTCCAAGGTGAGGGCACCCTGTCCCGTTGAGGGCACGCTGTCCGGGGTGAGGGCACCCTGTTCTGGTGAGGGCACCCTGTCCAGGTGAGCGCACCCTGTCCCGGTGAGGACACCCTGTCCCGGTGAGGACACCCTGACCCGGTGAGGGCACCCTGTCCCGGTGAGGGCACCCTGTCCCGGTGAGGACACCCTGTCCAGGGTGAGGATACCTTGTCCAAGGTGAGGGCACCCTGTCCCGTTGAGGGCACGCTGTCCGGGGTGAGGGCACCCTGTTCTGGTGAGGGCACCCTGTCCAGGTGAGGGCACCCTGTCCCGGTGAGGACACCCTGTCCCGGTGAGGACACCCTGACCCGGTGAGGGCACCCTGTCCGGGTGAGGGCTCCCTGTCCTGGTGAGGACACCCCATCCGGGTGAGGGCACCCCATCCGGGTGAGGGCACCCTGTCCCGGTGAGGGCACCCTGTCCAGGATGAGAGCACCCCATCCCGGTGAGGGCACCCCATCCGGGTGAGGGCACCCTGTCCCGGTGAGGGCACCCTGTCCCGGTGAGGGCACCCTGTCCCGGTGAGGGCATCCTGTCCTGGTGAGGACACCCCAACCCGGTGAGGGCACCCCGTCCGGGTGAGGGCACCCCGTCCCGGTGAGGGCACCCTGTCCCGGTGAGGGCACGCTGTCCGGGGTGAGGGCACCCTGTTCTGGTGAGGGCACCCTGTCCCGGTGAGGACACCCTGTCCCGGTGAGGGCACCCTGTCCCGGTGAGGACACCCTGTCCAGGGTGTGGGCACCCTGTCCCAGTGAGGGCACCCTGTCCCGGTGAGGGCACCCTGTCCAGGGTGAGGGCACCCTGTCCCGGTGAGGACACCCTGTCCAGGTGAGAGCACCCTGTCCCGGTGAGGACACCCTGTCCAGGGCTAGGGCACCCTGTCCGGGGCGAGGACACCCTGTCCGGGGCGAGGACACCCTATCCCGGTGAGGGCACCCTGTCCTGGTGAGGACACCCTGTCCCGGTGAGGACACCCTGTCCAGGGTGAGGATACCTTGTCCAAGGTGAGGGCACCCTGTCCCGTTGAGGGCACGCTGTCCGGGGTGAGGGCACCCTGTCCCGGTGAGGGCACCCTGACCCAGTGAGGGCACCCTGTCCGGGTGAGGGCTCCCTGTCCTGGTGAGGACACCCCATCCGGGTGAGGGCACCCCGTCCCGGTGAGGGCTCCCTGTCCTGGTGAGGGCACCCCATCCGGGTGAGGGCACCCCGTCCCGGTGAGGGCACCCCGTCCCGGTGAGGGCTCCCTGTCCCAGTGAGGACACCCCATCCGGGGTGAGGGGCAGTGTGGCCCGGCGGCCGAGACCTCGGGCTCTGAGCCGCGGCTTCTGGTTGGGATCCCCTGCTCCCGCTTGCTGGCTGTGTGCTCCTGGGAAGGCTGCCCAGCTGCTGGGGCCTCGGTCTCCTTCCCCACCTGTAAAGTGGGGAGAAGAGCCGCCCCTGCCGCGCAGAGCTGCCGGGGAGGTGACCGAGTCGATGTCTGCCGAGCGCACAGGGCAGAGCCGAGCCCTGGGCAGGGCGAGCGGCGGTCAGCCGGGGCTGCGCGAGGCCGAGCACGCGAGGGCCGGTGGGGTCGGCGACGACACGGGGCCAGGCGCTCGCGGGGCGCGGGAAGCACTGCGCGGCGGGGGCTTGTCTGAGCTCACACATTTTCAGGGTTCCTGGACCCCTGTAGGTCTGATCTCAGGTGCTTGAAGCGCTCCTCTGTGTTTGGGTGGGCGGACTGGGGACCCAGTTGGGGAAAGGGTGCGAGGATGTCCATTTTTAGATCCAAAGGCAATTTCGTGTTGTTATTTTGGTTTGTGTACAGTTTTTAATATTCAAAAATAGCGTGTTGTATTTAAGCTACTTTGGACCATTAAATAGATCAGTTAAATATTAGAGCTGCAGCTTGAGAAGCAGTGTTTCCCAGACCACTCGGCACGTCATGAGCCCCTTTCTAAACACGCAGATTCCCAGGTTGGGCCCTGAACGCGTCACTTAGGAGCAGGCCTGGGAGTGCGTGACGTCCTTGCAAGTTCCCAGGTGCCTCCAAGGACGGAGCCCACGGAGAAGCTCTCGTGTCCAGCCTCAGCACAGCGGCGTTTGGGACCAGGTTTCCTTGTATTTAGTCCAGACACAACGTTTTCTCCCCATGTGTCAGATAACACGGTTAGAGCATAAGAGGCTTGGGGTGCGCTGGGGGCAAACTACGTCTCCGAGTCATTCAAGATCCCCTGTTTAAAAGCTATTGGAGAAGTCTGGGTGCGGTAAAAATCTAAGGTGAAGTTATTTTTCCTTTCAGATTAAAAATGTCCTGTACATTTTTTCTTTAATGAAATCCCTTTATGTTTAAGCTTCAGGGTTCACAGGAATTAAAGTTAATAATCATTGATACTGAGCTACGATTGCAGCCAGCACAGCTTAGAGAATACCTGCAACTTGCAAAGCTCAGGCATCCATGTGTACGTTATGCTCCAATTTAGAAATAATTCAGAAACAGAAAGCCGGTGTGGGCACAGGAGTCTTTAGAGCAGTGCAAATAGTGTCTTCGGGTCACTGTCATCTTTGTGAAAACACACGTGTTGTTCGGAGGAAGGAGCAAACTGTTCACTGTAGCAGCATGGCGGTGCCGGGTCTTGCTGAGGCCGTGGTGCCGGGAGCGCCTTCTACACCCGGGGGTGTGCGGGGTCCTCGGCGGTGAGCGCCCGGCCGCGTCCCTTCCTCTTCAGAGCTCCAGCTGGAGCGCCCGGGTTTGGGAAATTCTTAACCCGATGGATGAATGAGTGCTAACAAGTCCATTTTGGTTTATTTCAGGGAGATTAACAAACAGGTTTTATTGAAGGCAGAAGGGAGATGTGCTGTTTTTTAAATAAATTTGAAAAATTATTTTTAGACTTAGCCCTCCCCCCACCTTTTAAAAAAAGTTCTGTTTTGCTTCTGTTTGGTTTTACTTGGGGTCAGCCTCATGATTTTATTCTTTGCAAGGTCGTGGGGAGAATTTCCTGTTATTATATTTTCTTCCTTCTATACATGAATTGATGAGAATTAGGAGAAATGGAGGAAAAACTCTAAAGCTAAACTAGGAAATCTTGTTGTAAACCACTGGGGACAAAAGAGAGATAATTAAGGTCTGAGGACTTTGATTTCAAAAATAGAGATTGCCACACAAGAAGAGCCATGCATTCTATATTGTTCCATTGGCTGTCAGATTGCTACCTATACTCTATGTGATGAATCACATAAATGTGAGTTGTGAGAGTATCATTTTATCAAAGAAAGACACGTAGATAATAGAAAATATGTTTCATGCAAAAACACTGAAATTGCCAATACTTTCATCACTGAGAAGAAACAGCCACACACATTTGTTTTCGATCACCTTTCATATCGTTGAGATCATGCAGTTTATACAGCATCGCTTTTCTTAAGAAGAAAGAGGCCTGAAATGGGCAGCAGGAGAAATTGAGTGGAAATAAAGAGTAGGCTCGGAGTAATTTTAGACCTCTTGGAAATGGAAGATCTCCTTAAGCCTTCCTGTCAGTCTTGAGAAGTCGGGAGAGGATGGGATGGATCAGGCATGTGGTCACGGTGAGGAGGACAAGCTCACCTGATAAAGATGTGCTTCTGGGCCTGGCGTCTCAGGATTTCTGCTCAGACGCCTCCTCCCAGTGCCTTTGGTCCGTACCGGTTTCTCTGGGTCTCTAGAAACACTTGCTTCTGCTACACAGCAGTCTCAGTAGCTACGCTTGTATCCCGAGTGCCGGGTGCCCAGACTTGCTGGGTCAGGTTCCACAGCCGGTGTGGGCCTCGCACTGTGGACATCGCCCGGTTCTGCGATGGGCTAAGCTAGGGGTCGAAGGGCTCCAGCGCACCGGGGCCTCGGCACAGCAGGTGTTTGGTTCTCCTTCGTGCAACAGCTCGGGACCGGAGCCCTGTTGGGCAGAGGCTTCCCTCCGTGTGATGGTGCAGGGACCCAGGTCTTTCCAGGCTGTGTGTCTGATGTCACGGAGGCCTCGCGGCCGAGTGCATCCATCAGCAGAGGGGAGAGCAAGTGGGGAAGAGACCCGGTGGTCTCCCCACTCATTCCCACTGGGGGAGCTTGTCCAGGGGGCCATACTGACGGTCTGGACTGCTGACATGTGCCCCCTGCGGTCCTGTTGCTCCGAAGGACAGGACTGGGCCTCTGTGATGGCAGTGCCTTCCACTGTGTTCATGTCTCACAAACACTTCATGACATACATTCACGTCAGGGCTGAGCCTATCCCATCCCTTCCTTTCCCTGCACTGAATCTTCTCAGGGGAGTGAAAACATGTTATTAAAGAAAAGCCTAATAGCACAGGTATTTAGTGGGAGAAAAGAACACACAACCTGTAGGCTGTGCCTTTCGGCCACAGTGGGGCCACCTCCTTTGTCCACACGCCCGTCTGTGTGATGGGAGGTATCCTTGCAGTGGGCCCCCGGGCCTAGGAGAGTCCTCGCTGCCATGGGGAGTCCAGCTGAGCCCAGGGAGCGAGGAAGCAGACGGCACATCCCTGCGGATGGCTGCCAATGACGTGGGTTGAAGTAAACAGGAATTCATTGATTAGCTCCTCTAAATTCAAAATTCAGTTAACTCCCCGCCTGATGCCCTGAGCAAAGTGCTTCACAAAGGAGGTGCTTTCTCCCCATCTGCCCCCATGGCAGACGTCCTGTAGTAGTTTCCACTCGGGATTCAGATTTGTGAGCTCTTGGGTGAGCAAAAATGAAAATATTGACCTCCGAAATAAAACAGGAAACGTAGGCCCAAACTCTCCAAGTAAGTGACAGCTGACATTGGTCTGAGAAGTTCCGGTGGGTCAGTAGTAACGAAATCCTGGGGCCCACTTGTTCCCTGGTGGCAAATCAGCGGAGCCACACGGACACCCAGGAACGCAGTGCGCGCTCGCTCGCGCGATTCTCTGAGGTTCTGCGCGTGCTGCTCCCTTGGGCCTGGTGGGTCTCCCCAGCCTCTCCACCAATCCCGTGTGCCTGGGCATGGCCACACGGCTTCAGGTTGCGCCGCTGTCCAAGGCCTTTCTGATCCCCTCCCAGGCATTCTGTTCTCCGGGTGCCTCTGGCACCTTGTGTCTCCTCTCCTGCATCTCCTTACACATTTGTGTGTGTGTCTCCGGTGCCTACACGCCCCGTGCACAGTTAGCACCTGGAGAACAAACGGATGCCAGCGTCTTGAAGCAGAGCCAGTGATTAGCCATCTTTGTGTCTGCAGCAGAACACCTGGCCCGTGGCAGGTCCTCAGCATGTATTTGGAGAGAGAGAAGTTGCAGAGGAAAGAGAGGGAAGGAGCTACCAGGGTCAGGCAGAGATGTAAGGCATGCTGAAGTTCAGGCTGTAAGGGAGTAAAACAGAAATGAAACAAATACCACTAGGGATCCAGAAGAGGGAAGCTGTGATACCGAGGAAAGAAAGTGAGAATCATGGAGGAAACAGTGTTTTAGGTGAATTTTAAACCAAGAAAGGGAATTAGATGGGGATGGGGTAGGGAGACGGAAGGTGTGCCCGCAAGAGCACCAGGGCGTTGAGAACACAGGCAGGGGTGTATTTTGGGGTACAGAATGGTTTCACTTCTCCTGAGAGTGGGAAGGTGTGGCCATGCAGGATGACACGACAGCTCTCTCTGCTCCACTTCCAGGAGCCGGTGGTTGGTCCCCAGCAGATCCCAGCACTCGGCAGTGGCTCCAGTTGGACCTGGGAAGCAGAGTGGAGATCACAGCAGTGGCCACACAGGGCAGATCCGGGAGCTCTGACTGGGTGACGAGTTACAGCCTGATGTTCAGTGACACCGGACGCAACTGGAAGCAGTACAAGCAAGAAGACGGCATCTGGGTAGGACCTGTCTCTCCATGAATAAAGTGCGATGGGGTGGTGGCGGCCGGTGAAGTGTGTCATTTCCTAGAGCCAGATTGTTGCTACCTTAATAATGTGGAGTGTCCATTCAGAAATAATTAGACCGTCTATGAGTCCTCTCTGCAGCATGGCTCCAATTCCTGGGGAAATTAGAGTATCTGTTGCAAAAATGGTTAGTGTTTTCTTCCTTTTCTGGTAATTTGGGTAATTCGCCAAGGAGGCCTCATTTCCTACATTCACAGAAACAGAAATACACTCCCAGAGTCTGACCGTTAGTGAGAACCTACTGACGGACTGAGTATGCGGTTGTTTGCTTGCATGTTTGAGTCTTACGTACCAGGCACTTTATACCTTGCCGTGACCCCCCTCGCCCAGTTATGTTCCTTGCCCAGGGCCGTCCGGGTCGTGCCCTGTGGTCCGATCTGATTTTAAAGCCTCTGCTACGCAGCCCCTATTCAAGTTTTGAAAACAGTTAAAAGGATTAAACATACAAAACGTACAAAATTTAGAATTATTCTGTCATTATAAACAATCTTTAGCTTGTAAGTGAAGGATAACTCGTTGCAAGCTGTGAAAAAACACTTTCCTCCCTAACTTCTTGGTTTGAGCTGATGGTGTAAGTGAAAGATTGTCGCAAACCGTGAGGTGGAGAGGGAGGTGGAGGCAGAGACCAAGAGGCACGGGACGAGGCCTCAGAAACTCATGCACTAAACTGAGTGAGTTGTCAGTTTATGTCGCTTTTACTTTAGGGAAAAAAAATACCACCTAACGTTTATATTTTTAAAGTGTACATAAAATGTGATGATTCGGCAATTGGTAGCATAAGCGATCCTTCTTCGAATGTCCTTAGTTCTCCACCTCAAACCGAGGCCAAATCTGGCTTTGATGTGCTGCTGTGTGCACTGCCTTCTCCTGGGGCAGACCCACTTTGCCGGGGGAGGGGATTCCTGTTTTATATTCATCGCTGTTTGTTGTTGGATAATCACCCGTTTCTCGTTGAAAGCTATAGTGAAGTGAGGATCAAGATTCGTTATGGCAAATTGACTCATAAGGATGTTATTATTGTCATCTTTATTCTGTGTTGCTGGAAATATTAACTTGTTGAGAACATGGATTTTTCCATTAAAAAAAAAGTAGCCTTTTGGGGACTAATCTATTTTTGTTTTTTCAGTTCTGAAGCCACCCCCACCCCATAAATCTTGACAGGTTTTTGTTTTGTTTTTAGTTTGAAATGAGAAATAAGCATACCTCATGTCTTGAGAAACAATTTTAAGGTTTTATGTTGAGTTTAGACACCTGCGTGTGGGATCGTTTATTTTCTTTGGCATTTTCAGTCAGAACTGGTTGTTTCTCAGACTGAATTGGAGCTGTAAATTATATTGTCTATTTTTTAAGTGAGGTGTAATTGACATAGGATACATTAGTTTCAGGTTACAACACAGTAACACAACATGTGCCTACCAGGCAGAATGTTCACACCGTCAGTCTGGTTCCGTCTGCCCCCATATAAGTCAGTGCGTTATTGAGTATATTGCCCATGCCGTGTATTACATCCCCATGACTTAGCTCTTTCTAACCGCAAGTTTGCACTTCTCGATCTCTTTCGCTCACCTCCCCTAACCCCTGCCCCTCTGGCAACCACAGATCTGTTTTCACCGTGTCCATGATTCTGTTTCATTTTGTTTGTGTGCTGGTTGTTTGGAGTCGACATGAAAGTGAATAATGTGGTACTTGCCTTTCTGCGGTGGCTTATTTCACTCAGCATAACACCCTTTAGGTCCCTCCATGTTGTCACAAAGGGCAAGATTGCATTGTTTTTATGGCCGAGTAATGATCCGTTGTGTGTAATTACTACAGTGTCTTTACCCACTCATCCATTGATGGACACTTAGGTTGTTTCCATATTTTGGCTACTGACAATAATGCTGCCATGAACATAGGGGTGCATATGTCTTTTCCACTTAGTGATTTCATTTTCTTCAGATAGATGCCCAGTATTGGAATTGCTGGACCATATAGTAGTTCCATTTTTAATTTTTTGAGGAAATGTCACACTGTTTTCCAAAGTGGCTGCACCAATTTTCATTCCCATCAACAATGCATGAGGGTTCCCTTTCTCCACATCCTCCTCCTCAATATTATTTCTTGTATCTTTTATAATAGCCATTCTGACTGATGTGAGGTGATATTTCACTGTGGTTTGGGTTTGCATTTCCCTAATGGTTAGTGATGCAGAGCATCTTTTCATCTGTTTGTCTTCTTTGGAAAAATGTCAGGTCACATACTCTGACCAATTTTTCACGAAATTATATGTGTTGTTTTGTTTTGTTACTGAATTGAATGTGTTCCTTGTATATTTTGGATGTTTAACACTCATTAGATACATGATTTACAAATATCATCTCCAATTTAACAGATTAAATCCTTAAGACCAGATCAGGAGTTTAACCACTGATGCTTCTTCTAGGAGTTTTATGATTTTTGGTCTTGCATTGAAGCCTTTAATTCACTTTGAGTTAATTTATGTATATGCTGTGAGACACTGGTCCTGTTTTGTTGTTTTACATGTAGCTGTCCCATTTTTCCAATACCGTTTTTTAAAGAGATTGTCTATTTCCTGATGTTCTTGACTCCCGTGTCAAAAATTAGTTGACCTTACATACATAGGTTTATTTCAGGGCTCTATTCTGCTCCATTAATTTATGGGTCTATGTTTATACGAATGCCGTACTGTTCTGATTGCTACAGCTTTGTAGTATCATTTGAAGTCTGGGAGCATGCCATACTTCTGGCTTTCTTTTTCTTTCTCAGGGTTGTTTTGGCTAGGCCTTTTGAGGCTCCATATAAATTTTAGAATTATTTGTTCTAGTTCTGTGAAAATGCCATTGGAATTTTGATAAGGATGTGTTGAACCTGCTGATTGCTTTGGCTAGGATGGATGTTTTAACAATATTAATGCCTCCAATCCATGAACATGGAATACCTTTCCATTTATTTTTTATTCTTCAATTTCTGTCACAAAGTCATAGTTTTCAGTGTACAACTCTTTTACGACCATGGTTAAATTTATTCATAGGTATTTTATTCTGTTTAATGTAATTGTAAATGGGATTGTTTTCTTGGTTTCTCTTTCTGACAGTTAATAGTATATAGAAACAACAGATTTTTTGTATGTCAATTTTGTATCCTGCAACTTCACCAAAGTCATCTATTAGTTCCAACAGTTTTTTGGTCTAGTTTTTAGGATTTTCTATGTATGGTATCATGTCATCTGTAAATAGTGAGTATTACATTTCTTCCAGTTTGCATGACTTTTATTTCTTTTACTTGCCTAACTGCTGTAAGTGCAATTACATTCCTTCTATATGCAATTTTGTTGGGTCTTCATCATAAATGAATGTTGAATTTTGTCAAATGTGTTTTCTGCATCTATTGAGATGGCCATATGGTTTTATTCCTCCTTTTGTAAAAGCAATATATCACATTGATTTGCCCATGTTGAACCATCCTTGGAATCCTGGAATAAATCCCTCTTAATCATGGTGTGTGATCCTTCTATGGTATTCTTGAATTTGGCTTGCTAATATTTGCTGAGGATTACTGCATCTATATTCATCAGGGGTATTGGCCTGAAATTTTCTTTTTCTGTGAGGTTCTTGTCTGGATTTGGTATCAGGGTAATGTTGGCCTCGTAAAATGACTTTGGAAGCTTTCCCTCCTCTTTAAATTTTTTAGAAGAGTTTGAATAGGATAGGTATTAAATCTTCTTTGAATGTTTGGTAGAATTCGCTATGAAGCCATCTGTTCCTGAAATTTAATTTGTTGGGAGATATTTGATTACAGAATAATTTCTTTAGTAGTAATTGCACTATTCAGATTTTCTATTTCTTCATGATTCAGTGTTTGATGATTGCCAGTTTCTAGGAATTTACCCATTTCTTCTAGGTTGGGCATTTTGTTGGTGTAAAAGTACTTGTAGTAGTCTCTTACCATCCTTTGTATTTTTGTGTATTGGATGTGACTTCTTTTCATTTCCGATTTTATGTATTTGAGTGTTTTCTCTTTTTTAGGTGAATTTAGCTAAAGGTTTGTCAATTTTATCTGTCTTTTCAAAGAAGCATCTCTTAACTTCATTGATCTTTTCTATTGTCTTTTTGTTTCTATTTCATTTATATCTCCTCTGATCTTTATGATTGATTTCCTTCTACTAATTTTGGGCTTTGTTTATTCTACTTCTAGTTCCTTTAAGTGTAAATTTACCTTGTTCATTTGAGATTTCTCTTGTTTCTTGAGGTAAGCTTGTGTTAGGAGCTCTCCTCTTAGAACCACTTTGAGTGCACCCATGTCACATTTCTGTTTTTATTTGTTACTAAGCATTTTCTGATTTATCCTTTGATTTCTTCTATGACTCAGGAGTTTTTCAGTAATATGTTGTTTAATATCCAAGTGTTAATAGTTTTTCCAGGTTTCTTCTGATAATTTATTTTCAGTTTCATACCACTGTGGTCAGAAAAATATTCTTGATATGATTTCAGTCTTTTTATATTTATTTATTTTTGTTTTCTGGCCTAATATATGATCTGTTCTGGAGAATGTTCCATGGGAACTTGAGAAGCATGTGTATTCTGCTGTTTTGGGATGAAAGGTTCTGTATATATCTGTTAAATCCATATGGTGTAAGGTCAATTTTATGTCTGGATGATCTATCCATTGATAAAAGTGGAGTGATAAAGCCCCCTTCTATCATTGTATAGCTGTTGATTCCCCACATTGTGTTTGCTAATATTTGTTATATGTATTTTAGTGCTCTTATGTTGACTGGGTCCACATATATTTATAAATGTTATATCTTCTTTTTGGATTGGCATTTTAACATTATGTAGTGCCTCTCTGTGTCTTTCTTTATTTTTGTTTTGAAGTCTTCTTTGCCTATGACTATAGATAGCTACACCATCTTTAGTTTTGTTCCCATTTGCATGGAATATCTTTTTCATCTCTTCACTTTTAGTCTGTGTTTACCCTTACTTCTGAAGTGAATCTGTTGTAGGTGATACATACATGTGTCTTGTTATTCAGCCAGTCTATGTCATGTGATTGGAAAGTTAGTCCATTTACACTTAGAGTAATTATGTACTCACTGCTGGCACGTTCATTGCTTTCTGGGTGTTTCTGTTCTTTCTGTTCATTTCTTCTTTTCTTTCTCTTTTCCCTTATGGTTTTATTTATTTTTTTAGTGTTATGTTTACATTCTTTCCTCATTTTCTTTTGTGTATTCTCCATAAGTTATTGCTTTGAGTTTACCATGTTCACATGTGCCATTCTATGTATATCACAGTCTTATTTCAGTTGATAGCAAATAAAATTTGAATACATTTATGCTGTACATTTTTACTCCCTTCCTACATGGATTTTATGTTCTGATGTCACATTTTGCATCTTTCTAATTTAATTTTACCTAATTGTTGTAGTTTTAGTTTACGTCTTTTGTCTTTTAACCTTTGTAGTAGTTTTATAAGTGATGAATCTACTACCTTTACTATGTATTTACCATTTCCACCTAGATTTTTACTTTCACATGTTTTATTGTGATTAATCAGTGCCATTTATTTTCAGCTTAAAGAAATCCCTAATAAGGCTAGTTTAGTAGTAATAAACTCCTTTAGCTCTTGCTTCCCTAGAAAATGATCTCTCCCTTACTTCTCAGTATTAGCCTAGATACTAATTACAAGGTAGAGTATTCTTGGAATATTTTTTCCTTTCTGCACTTTGAATATGCCATAATATTCCCTTCTGACCTACAAAGTTTCTGCTGACAAATGTGCCGATAGCCTTAAGGGGTTTCTTTCTACATAACAATTTGCTTTTCTCTTGCTGTTTTTAAGATTCCCTCTTTATTTTTAATCTGTAATGTGTCTTGGTGGGTATCTCTTTGGATTCATCTTATTTGGAACTTTCTGGGCTTCCTGGAACTGGATGTCTCTTTCCTTCTACAGGTTAGGGAAGTTTTCAAACATTCTTTCTTCAAATACGTTTTGTGACCCTTCCTCTCTCTTTTTCCTCCTTCCTATCATGCAAATATTATTCTAGTTGATATTGTGCATAGGTCTTTTAGGTCATCTGTATTTTTTTAAATTATTTTTTTCTCTTTGATGCTCTATCTGGGTGAGTCCAGTGCTCTGTCCTCCATCCAGCCTGCTGGTCCATTCTACCTCACTCAGCGTGCCCTTGATTCCCTCTGGTGTATTTTTCATTCGCTATTGTATTCTTCAGCTCTGTGACTTTTGTTCGGTACTTTCTTATGTTTCATTTCTCTTTGTTGAGGTTCTCACTGTTTCTCTGTCCTTTCCTGAGTTCAGTGTCCATCTTTATGACTATTACTTTGATTCTTTATTAGGTAGATTACTTATCTCCATATCATTAAGGTCTTTTTCTGATATTTTGTCTTGTTCTTTCCTTTGTAACACATTTATCTCTCCTTTGCTTGACTCTGTGCTTGTGTCTACATGTTGGGTGAAACAGCCACCCCACCCGCTCTTGGTGGAGTGACCTTGAGAAGGTGATGATCTTTCTCCAAGCTCGCCCGGCTCTTTGTTGTCTCCCAAACCTTAGTGGTTGTCTGAACTGCAGGATTTATCCTTGGTATGTCCCATTGTTGGGGGTGTGCCAGGCCCTGTCAGCATTCCAAGGGAGGAATCTCATTTAGCACCAGCTTCAGGATGATTATAAACCAGACTCTCAGGTAGCAACTTTTAAAATATGGAAATACACACATTCCTGTGGGGCTACGATCACAATCCCTGCTGGCCTCCCGGACCTGGAGATGTCCCATGAGTGACAGTTGCAGAAAGTGGGGCTCCAGACAGGTGTATAACCTCCTTCCAGGAGGTCTTGCTTGACTCTATTACAGAGGCCAAGGGGGTACATGAGTACAATGTCTCCTCACGCAGACACGCTGGAAGCACCTCCACAGTCTCCAGATTTGTAGAAAACCCTGAGCCTGTACCTTAGTCTGAAGCTGCAGGCTAGTAAGCGGGAAGGAGGACTGGGGTTGGACCATTTTCACTTGTCTGTCTCAGCCAGGGAGTGTGCAAGTTCTGTAACCACCTGTGCCCACTGGCATCATCAAGGCAGTGGGGTGGGCATGAAGTCCAAGCTCTCTCACCTCCCACCCCCAGCTAAGCTGCCAGAGGGCACCATGTCCAGGCCCTCCCACCTATGCTAGCAGAGCAAGTGCAGAGAGCAAACAGCATCTGCTCGCACTTCCCTCTCTGCCGAGTGTCAGCTTTTCCAGCCCCTCTGCCACATGCTTTCAAATTAGCAAATGTTTCTCCTTCACATACAGTTTAGGCACTTTTCAATCTGTGGTTTTTTGGCAGAGTCTCATGGTGAGTGAGACTGTATGTGGGCCCTTTGAAAGGGGAATCTCAGTTCCCAACAGCATTTTGAGTCGCTTGAACTTCAGCCCCATGGGTTTTCTAAGCCAGGTGCTTTGGGGACCCACCTCTCTGGTGCAGCTCCCAGGGGCCGAGTGGCTGATGTGGGCACCATCCTGTGCTCCTCCAGGAGAGGCACCTCTCTGGTGAGATCCCTCTCCATGGTGTGTCTCAGCACCAGGGGGCAGTTTTTGGTGAGATGTGTTTCTGCCTCTCTTACTGGTCTTGATGTGGTCCTTTTATCCTTTGTCATGGAGAAGCCGTTCATGTAGTTTGCAGATCTTTTTCAGGGGGATATGATCCATATGTAGCTACAGAGGGGTGCACTCATGGGAGGAGGTGAGTTCAGGATCTTCCTATGGCACTATCTTGCAGAAGTTCCCTGTCTGAAAATTTTTAATACCCCAAGTTTCCTTTTCTTTAGAACCAAATAACCTGCTTTCAGCCTATCTTCTGAATTAGATTACATTTCAAGGACTGACAGTTTCTCTGGGCTTCTGAGCAGCTGGCATAAGGCCTCTTTCATTTTCTTGTACTTGTGGGTTGACCTGTGTTTCCAAATAAATCCACTCTTGAAGGCAGGGTCCATGCAACCTCCATGCCTATTATTGCTGGGCCCTAGCAGGAACTATTTGGGGATGATTATTAAAAGAACTGCAGAATTACAAGGGCTGCCAGAATTGGAGGGAGAAGACTCTTCCCTCAAAGCAGACTTGATGTTTTGGGAGGTAAAAGATGCCTCCCAAAGGTGGGCACAGGACAGTAGTCAAAATGAAGTCTTGGCCATTCAGAATTCATGCAAAGGGTTGTAGTGACTGTGGCTGCTTCCCAGGGGGTCTGGATCCCAGGCTGCCTGATGCAGTGGGGCGGCTGCTCTCTATCTGGCACTCAGTAGGAATAGGCACTGTGCAAACATTGGTATTTGGTGCCAGAGATGTTTAGTGCCTTCTGAATATCTGAGTGAGCTGTTTCCAACTTAAGGAAAAGAGAATGAGGTTCAGGAAGGCCAAGGAACTGTGCCCACGTTACACAGGTAATGCCGAGATGGGCTGAGGTGCACACGCAGCTCTGTCACTCCAGAGCCCAAGCTCCTGAGTCACTGGATGGTGCCTTAGTGAGTGGCCGATGGCATGAGAGTCAAATCCCAGTGTCCTCGGAGAAAGGGCTAGTGCGGTCTTGGCTGGGCTTCAGGACATGTTCTGGTCCCGAGGGGGAGCTAGCCTGCAAGCTAAACCGAAGAGGAAATCCAGGTCTCATCTGGGTTCAACAGAATGGTGAGCTCCATGGGAAAGCGTGGATGGAGTGCCCAGAATGGGTCCCTAATACACTGTGTCCTTGTCAACTAATTGCAGACTCTTCCTACTGGTAGCTCTCAAATTAGTGGCAGGCTCAGAATTGCTTCAGAAACAGGTGAGAACTAGCTTTCTGTTCTAAGTGTCGCGTGATCCTGTAACATAGATAGTCAGAACTAGAGAGGCTGAAACAGTGCATGTAAAGCCACAGTCTGTCTCCTCTGGAGTTTGCACATGAACCCAGTGGCTGCTCATGCAACAGGGATGTACAAAGGCCCCCCTCCTCTCTCCAGATGCTTTAGGGGAGCTGGAGGTGTTGACCCCATTCCCTCACTGACCCAGACAGCTTCCCTACTGCCAGGAAGGCTCTCACTGAGAGTCCAGCACCTACACACGGCGGGTTCACTAGCCTATCACCTCCCTCTGAATATACTGCATTTTACTAGTAGTCAATTCAACGTTTTCTCTTCTAAAAGTCATATTGCCTCTTTTCAAATACCTCAGCCACGTAGTCCCTTTACTATAGACTCCCTTGGCCTGTACGGCACCATGGCCTGGGATTGCCTGCAGCTCTGGAGGCTGTCGCCACGTGAAAGGCTCGCCTTCTGTGTCGCCGGCACTCGTAGCACCCAGAGGTTAATTGAAACAATGGATTATGCATTTAGGTCATCAGTTCTCCGATTTCATCCTTGAGTGACTTGCAAACTCTCTGGAAGATGCTCTCTGATCTTCATGATTTATACGCATTTATTCTGCCAATTTGGCCTAGAAAACCCTGAGAATTGATCACTGTTTGATATAGTAGTTTAAGCCTACCAGTTTTAGAAAACAATTTGAGAGTGAGAATCTCATTACTGCCAACATATATCTTTTAAGCTCTCATTGTATATCGAGCATTGTGCTAGGTGTTGGGCATAAAATGCGGCTTTAAGATGCGGCTAATCCCTTCCGTAAACGTGCAGAACCATTAGGCAGACAGATGAATGACACTCCTGCACAGCATGTGTGTAGCACAGCACCGAGGGGAGGTGATGCGTGAAGCTGTTGAGAAGGTGCTTAGAGCGTATGAGTGGGAGGGTCATAGACGAATCGAAAGGGCAGGGAGCATGTTTACGTTACTTTGGCTTCTCAGCAACTACAGAATGCTAGATGCCTGATAAAAACTCAGTGAATACAGGAAGGAAGGGAGAGAAAATGCTGGGAAGGGAGGGGCATCCCCAGTAGGAGAAATGCTATATATAAGCAATGTCTTAAAGGAAGATGTGTAAGATGTACCTGAGACACACAGAATTAATAAATTCATATAAAGGATTTTCCTGGTCAGTTATACAACATAAACCTCAAGACTGGAGCTGGCTAGGGATTTTAGAGCACGGCCACTCCCGTGTCTTCTTTAGCTACAGACCAAAGCAGGTGAGTCATGTGTGAATCACTTTGTTTTGATGCTTTCTTGTTAAATAACAAACTATATAAAAGAAAATGCTATCAAATATTTTTTCAGATTTTTAATAGTTCTCTCCTTTGCACTCACTCACAAACATAAACATCTAAGATTTTAATGTATTCATTTCATAGCTGGCCATTATTAAAAACTCAGTTATGTAGTTGGCATGTCCGGAATCTTGCCCCTGATTTAATGGAGACCATCAGTGCAGACGCAGTTCATCACCGTGGACCACACCAACAGGCCCGAGGGGTGAAGGCAGATGTGGAGGCCTTCGGCTGGGGTCAGAGGCTGCACCACTGTTGCTTGTGTGACCTTGAAAATGTCCCCTGATCTCACTGTAGTGATCTTTCTCCCCATCCATGGCAGGCATGTGTCTAGAACATTCGAGGTCCTCCGCATTCATTCCTCCCCACTTCTCTGCTCAGACTCCCTGGTTTGTGGGCTGCCCTGTGGGCTGGAATGGGAAACACCTGGGGACAAAGCCTGGGCTTCACTGTGGCTCCAACTGAGAGCAGAGAAGTAAAGGCCCTCAAAACTTAGGATTTCCCTTGTCTGATCCTTGCGGTTCTGTCTGATGCACTTCCATTGTCCTTACATCCTCTTATTTCTGGAGGACGCTCTGCAGAAAATGAGAGGCAACACTCGCCTGTCAGCACTGCGTTGTCAACAGCTGTCCGTACCCCATGAGGGGCAGGTTCCCCTCCAGGGCTCTGCCTCTGCAGTTGGCCTCTGACAGTGCCAGTGCCACTTTCATGCCCATCTGCTTTCCTTCTGAATGTTAGAGTTTGCTGAGACGTTTCAGAGCACTTCCCAACATGGGGTCTAGCCTCTTAAGGAGTAAATACTTCTGCACATTTACACATGTGGTATTGAAACACATCACACGGATCGGGAGTCGACATGGGCTTCTCGGGATTAATATTCATGTGGACACCGTCTAGGGGAAGCAGATGCTTGCGGTCTCCGACAACTGGTGCATTTGTAATGGGAGAGGATCCAGCCACTGATATCAAAGTGAGGAGGGCGTGGGTTCAAGTTAATTCTTCTGAATCCACAACCATTAAAGTAATATTATTTTTAACATACTTAGTAGTTCACAGGAAACCTGACTTATAATTGTATTTCCAATATGTAGAAATCAGGTTTTGGAAAAGCCCACCTTAGATTAGGTGAAGTTGGAGCTAATATTTTAAATTTAACATGTAGCAGAACATCAGATTTTTTATGTAAACATACTGAAATATGTTAATTAGGTTGAATGATAGAAGAAATCTTATTAACTATCCTTTATTCATTTAGTCTTTACCATGATTTTTATAAAATTTTTCTTTCTAAGGGATTATCTCAGGCTTTGAAGTCTGACAGCCAGGGATTCTGTGATGCTGAGAAATGACTAGGAGGCTCAGGTTCCTCCTCTGGAAAGTGGTGTAATGAGCCGACTTAGCTCATGTGGTCTGTAAAGGAGTCTCAGAAATGGTGTGCATCCGAGCACCCCGCAGGCTTGAGCCCCGGAGCGCTGAGCCCCGTCAGCAGTGCCCTGGTCCGGCGGGTCTGGGGTGGGGCGGACGATCTTCATTTATAACTGAGTCCCAGGTGCTCTGACACTGCTGGTCAGGAACTTCACTCTGAGAGCCAGGTGTAGACTACAAATGGGGCTAATGCACGCGAGCTTTACACAGGGCTAAATAACTGAGGGGCAGAATTGTCCCTGCTGCTAAAGGCAGGTGCATCACCATACCTGCTGGAGGTACCAGGGGACACTAGCTCTGTTTACTTGCTTTTGAGCTTTGCATACCAAATGGAAAGCAAGCGTAATAAGTCAGCTATTTTTTTGTTTTCAATAAGATAAATACTCAGTGGAGAAGGTCAGGTCTCCTTGTGGTTGTAGGCACAGAGAGTCCCCCACCCAGGCTCATTAAAGACAATTAGCTGAGAGTCTGGGTAGCGGACCAAGGAGCTGGAGGAGGAGCCTGGGGGGTTCCTGGCGCCTCCAGCACAGGGCCCGGGGCCAGCATGTGCAGCCCCTGGTGGCCACTTGGCGCCAGGAGATGGAAAGATTCCAGGCCTGGCACGCACCTCAGGAGGTTGAGTCTCTCAAGTGTTTTTAAAAAAGTCCAAAGGGAAACATGCTTTATTACGTTTATTATTGTGAAGCTAGCAGCTGATACTAAGGAGAAGAGCATAGTGTAGAGGCCATAAGTTTCTGTTCCTGCCGAGCATGGTTTCCAGTTCTGTCTGCCTCCACGTCCGTGACGAGAGAAGCAGGAGCAGAGGGGGATGCGAGCCCGCCTGCCGCTGTGTCTCACCTCCCAGCCGGTGTCCTGCCCCCCGTGGCACAGCCGCGGCTCCCGTGTCGTTAGGGCCCGGTGCCGACGGTGCCCGGAGCTGGTCTAGACTCTGACCTTCAAAGGAATTCTCCACTTTAGTTACTCAAGAGTCATTTGGTGATTAATCCACAAGTACGTCCACAGGAAAGGAGAGTACCTTTCTTGTTTTGTTTTTGAGTGCTGCAAGTAGAGAGACAGAGTCATAAAAATCAGCCTGGAGTTCTTTTGACCTGAACGTCATAGGCTCTTTGCTGTGCGGACAGACAGGTGCACTTGCAAACAAATCTGCACCAGAGAATGACAGGCCCTAACAGCCTGTCTTATTTGATTGTAATTTAGGATATCCAGCATCTGTTAGGCACATTCTGCATGCAATAAATGAAGGCGACTTCAGGAGCAGAGCACAGAAATCCCTAGTCAGAGGTGAGACAGTTGAACAGGAAGGTCCACAGGAGCCAGTGCGCACAGGTGGGCTGGAGGGTGGGAGCTGACCTTCCTGATTTGCTGGCAGGATAAGTGCTGTGTATTTTTTCCCAGTACCTGTTCTGATCTTGCAGTGATTCAGGCAGTTTGGTTCAAATTGTCCCCTTTTATGACGCATGGCAGGAGTGGGGGGCTAGATTCCATTAATGGAAGAAGGCAAAGAAGCCAGGCCAGTGCGCAGGGCCAGGTGGCTGTGTTCTGAACACCCGCGCTGGCTGTGGCGGCCTCCGTGAGTGTGCAGGAGTCTGGAGGGGTGAGGGAGGGAGCACGGGCAGGGGAGGGCTCGGCGAGGCACTGAACTTACCTGGGGGGCCGTCCTGCCTGCGGCCTTCCCGCCTGCCATCTCTGGGAGGGGTGGAGTGGTGCTGGAGACCTTGTGTCTATAGGGCGGCCAGACGGACATTGTATGTCAAGAATGTATGTGGGCGCACAGAGGCAGACTGAACCTGGCTTGATGGCACATCCTAAGCCACCTGAATACTGTGAGGAAAAGCCCGGTGCCTGCCCCACAGAGCTGCATCGGGAGGCCTGTCCCCCATCTCACTGCACCCACCGGCAGCCTCAGCACCTCTCACTCCTGTGAGCCCCGTGTCTCCCTTGCTGATGGAATCCTGCTCCGCTGATAACAGCTCCTCTGGACGCCGTCGGCTCCCATCTGCAGTGTGGGCCGGGCTTCTCCTTTTGGTGTGGGTCTGCCATGTAATAAACAGCTTCTGAAGCAATTAAGTGACAGCTCCCCAAATGGTTATGCCAATTTTGTGTACTGGAAATCCAGATTATCATCTAAGAAAATGCAAAATCTTTCTTCTTATAACATTGTAGAGAGGTTTTAAAAGTAACTGCAGTCACAAAACTTCTTGAGATACTGAAGTTACAAAAAGCACTTTGTAAAACGTTTTTCCTGGGAACTTGAAACCGAGTCAATGACTTTATTGAAATGCACAGATGTGAATGAAACTCCCCTTTTTGAATGCAATCCAATTATTTAAGCTACAGTTGACACTACATCTATGTATCTATGTATGTATATGTGCACACATTGATGTTATATACATTATCTCATATTCATAAAATGTAGGACCTGAGGCCTACCTTGTTTTACTGGACTTCCCTCTCTTGCACTTAGCAGATATTGAGGGTTTGTGGCAACCCTGCTTTGAGTAAATCTGTTGGTACCATCATTTTTCCATGGCATTTGATCACGTTATGTCTCCATGTCACATTTTGGTAATTCTTGCAGTGTTTCAGATTTTTCAATATTGTGTTTGTTGTGGAGTCTGTAGTCAGCAATCCTGATGTTGCTACTGTAATTGTTGAGGGTACCGTGAACTGCACCTGTGTAAGGCTGTGACCTTAGCCCATAAACGTGTGCTCTGACTGCTCCGCTGACCAGCTGTTCCCCCGTCTCTCCCTCTCCTCGGGCCTCCCTAGCCCCTGAGATGCAATAATATTGAAATCAGGCCAATTAATACCCTGCAATAGCCTCTAAGTGTTCAATTGAGAAGAGGGGCACGTCTCTCACTCTCTATCAAAGGACAGAAATGATTAAGCTCGGTGAAGAAGGCTTGTCCAAAGCTGAGAGAGGCCAAAAGCTAGAACTCTTACCGAACAGTCCGCCAAGTTGTGAACATAAAAGCAAAGGCCCTTGAAGGGAATGAAAGTGCCACTCTAGTGGACAACAAATGACAAGAAAGTGGACCAGCCTCACTGCTGATGCGGAGAGACTTACAGTGGACTGGATAGATGATCAAACCAGCCACGACCTTCCCTTAAGCCAGAGTCCCGCCCAGAGCAAGGCCCTGACTCTCTTCAATTCTGTGAAGGCTGAGAGAGGAGAGGAGGCTGCAGCAGAGAAGCCTGAAACCGGCAGAGGTTGGCCCATGAGGCTGAAGGAAGGAAACTCTCCACCATATAAAAGTGCAGGGGAAGCAGCCGGTGCTGATGGAGAAGCTGCAGCGAGTTACCCAGAAAGTCCAGCTGAGGTTCTTCACGAGGGTGCTGAGCCAAACCACAGATGCTCACTGGGGGGGAAACAGGCCTGCGTGGAAGATGCCACTGAGACTTTCATAGCCGGGGAGGGGACGTCAGCCCTGGCTTCAGAGCCTCGAAGAGCAGGCTGGCTCTCTTGTTCGTGGCTCAGGTGGCTGGTGACTTTGCACTGAAGCCAGTGCCCGCTGACCATTCTCAAACCCCAGGGCCCCTCAAAATGCTGCCTCTCCTCTGCCTGCACTCTGTGAGTGAACACCAAAGCCTGAGGACTGCACGCCTGTGTGCCACATGGTTTCCTGAGTGGTTTGAGCCCTCTGTTGAGACCTGCTCAGAAAAAAATATCCCTTTCAGATCATTCCTGCTTATTGATGATGCACCAGATCACCCAAGAGCTCTTGGTGGAGATGGACAATGAGATCATTAATCTGTAGTTATTATTAATACTTATACTACTAACTAATAAAATCATTTATTATTATTTGTTTCCATTCCTGCTAACACGACATTCTGTAGCCCATGGACCAAGTAGTAATTCAGACCTCCAAGTCCTAGTCCTCAGGAGATCCGTGTGTAAGGCTGTCGCTGCCACAGAGAGGGCCTTCTGATGGGTCTGCGTGGACTGAGACCATCCTGGAAAGGACTCACCGTCCCAGGTGCCGTTAGGAGCATCCGTGATTCGTAGGAAGTGGTCAGAATACCAGGCTGACACACGAGTTTGGGAGAAGCAGATTCCAGCCTCCCGGATGACTCTGAGGGTCCGAGACCTCAGAGGAGGACGTCCCTGCAGGTGTGGTGGGAACAGTACGAGAACTGGAACTACACGTGGGCCCGAGGATGGGACTGGGCTGCTGCATCTCATCACCACTTGAATGGACGAGTTGCTGCTCCATAGGGAAGAGCAGAGAAAAGTGGTCTCTTGAGGTAGAACCTGCTCCTGGTGAGGATGCCGTGAAGACTGTTGAAATGGCAGCAAAAGATTTGACTGTTGTGTAAACTTAGTTGTTAAAGCAGCGGCAGGTCTGAGATGACTGACTCTGATTTTGAAAGAAGTTCTCTGGGTAAAATGTCAAACAGTGTCACAAGCTACAGGGAAATCATTCCTGAAAGGAAGAGGCCATCGAGGCAGCAGATTGCACCGTTGTCTTATTTAGGAAATTGCTGCAGCCACTCAGCTTTCTGTCAGCAGCCGTCACATGGACCAAGACCGTCCACCAGCAAAAAGCCTAGGACTGGCTCAAAGCTCAGCTGATGGTCAGTGTCTTTTAGCAATAAAGTATTTTTAATTAAGGTGTGTACATGGTCTTTTTAGACATAGTGCTATTGTACGCTTAATAGACCGCAGTACAGTGCACACATGACTTTGATATGCATGGAGAAACCCACAACTTCATTTGACTCTCTTCACTGCAACATTCCCCTTGTTGTGGGGCCTGCCCTGGACCCTTGATGTCTCTGCAGTGTGCCTATGTATATGTGCTTATGTCTTTATATCTTAGCATGATTCTTCTTGATTTTTCATCAATTATATAGTCTGATCTTTCCAAAAGTTTCTGTTTCTAGCAGTTATTAGGATGTTTAGAAGATGTTTGTTCCATTTAGTTTGTATTAAAATCTTGATATTGGAATCATATGTCACAACACCTAATGGTAGTATGTAGTGATAGATAGAGGTAGTATATAAATGTAATGGTAATATATAAATGACACCAAGTTATTGTCAACATTTTTGCTAGTTTCCACATTCTTACTGAGGCATAGAAGACAGGGACAGCATCACACGTCAGTGAGGAGGTGGCCACGCTGGGTTCTGACGTCTGTCGCCTTTGACTGAGAGGCACTGTTAGATGGGATTTCAGATTGTGTTTTAACCTGAATTTACCTTTCAAACATTTTAGAAACAGTGGGGTATTGACAACGTATTTTATGTCTGTCATGGGCAGTGTTTATGTTCTTCTAAACCCTACAAAGGAGAGATTATCTCCACTTAGATGTGAGACACGAGCTCATCGAGTCAGTCAGGATGTGAGGAGCAGGGCGGAGACCTGAGGGGCTCGTGTCCTTCCCGGGGCACCCCAGATCCACGGTCAGCAAGATCATGTCTTACTGGCTAATACAGATGCGCCAACTCCCTTACGTTAGCGAACAGCCCTCACAGTTCTTTGAAACGATCGCAGTTCTTGGCTTTCTCTAGTCAGGATGTGACCCCTGGGGAAGGAACGGCACGTTACCGATTTGTTGAGTGTGTTGGGCTGATAGTTCAATGACTTGCGTAGTGTCCTTGCTTAAACATGAAAAGACGGCAAAAGGAATAAATTAACACATTGTTGGCAATAATTGGGCACCACTTGTCAGAGTTCACACAGACTGGAGACTGCAGGTAGTGATCCCCTTGATAACGGGAGGGGCTCTGAGTTAATTGCTTTCTGGTCACGGCCTCCATGGATATAGGTAAGAAGATAATGGGGGGAGGAGGGTTTTCGATTCAAACTGGATCAGCATTATGTTGTTTTACTTGAACCTCTTTGAATTTAAGAGCGCTTAATAAAATACTCCTTTACAGATGGATTTCAAATATGAACTTGGGGTTCAGGCAAATCTGAGTCTAAATCCCTGCTACCTGTGGTCCCAACCTGAGCAGCACTTTCTCTCTCTGAGACTCAAAGTTCACACCTGTAACAGTGCATAAAACCTACATAGAGTGATGCAGGAATTCCCTGAGGTGTCTATCTGCGGAGACCCCCATGTCCCTGACATTAAAGAAGTGGTCAAATCAGCCATCTTTGAATCCTTGCTTGAAGAAAATTCAAATGCTGACCAAGACTTTGTCAGAACAGCGACAGGCAGCCTCCTTCCTTGGTGTATAAACTCGGGAGCCCAGGGGTGAGCTGAAGCCGGCCACACCAGAGGGCAGAGAGGGGCTGAGGGGAGAGGAGGGCGGCGGCAGGGGTCCTAAGCACGGGACCTTACATGGGAGGCTGGTCTTGGGCAGCTGCGAGATGAGCAGATCTCCGCACCTGCCACCACATCGCAAGTTTGCCTAGAGCCTCACCTGGCCTCAGTCCCATAGACTGTCCGATGGTCTTGGCACCTCATCCCTGATGCGAGGCGGTGTCCCTGGGGCCCTGGGGCAGCCTCCAAGGACAGCAGAGGGAGAGGAGCCTCGTGTGCCTCACCTGCACTCACTGTCACTGGCCGTCACGGCCTCGGGGCGCCGTCCCCCAGTGCTTCCCCTGAACGTGCGATGATAAGTACCATCAAGATAGCCCTGCCTGTGCTCCAGTCTATTTTCTAGGCCAGTGGCATTCATGGGTCCCAGAGGCCCCGACATGCTGGGTACGTGCGGGTAGGACGGCGGGGCCCCTGTGGCTCTGAGCAGCTGAGCATTTCCAGTTGGAGCTGACGCCACTCAGAATGACGCCCGGGGTGGATGAGGCGTCTGCCAGTCTTCTGGGCAAACAGCTCACTAAGTAACAGGACAGAAAATGCACAGATCTGGACACACGGCGAGCCGCCTGGAGGGCCAGGGATTTAACACCAAGCAGATTTTGAGCCATTGACATTTTGTTTAAATCAGTTCCCAGGAAAATCATTTGAGCATAGCTTCAAAATAAAAACTGGGCTTGGCTGAGGATGGCCTCATGTCAGACATCTTGCTGGAGGCCCTGACTCTCAGGAACCATTTATCAACATCTGCTCTTGCGAGGCTGGGTAAGAGCCGCGCATCATTGGGTCACTTCTGGATGGGCTAGCCAGCCCGTCAAAACGTGGCAGCCGACACTGACTTTCAGATGTCCAGAAGCTCAGACTTGTTTTGCTATTTGTTACTGTTGATGGTTTCTTTAACCTCCTGACACTAAATCCAGATACTGTCAGAAAAGATTTCCATGGGAGCAAACAGCAGAATCATCCGTATCTGGGGAGACTTAAAGAGACTTTTAGGAGAGGTACCAAGTAGAATTAATGCAGGCTTGGAGTCAAGGAACCTGTGTCGCAGTCCTGACCCTGTCCCCAAATGATGTGTGTCTCTTCAGGGCTACTTGGACTCTCTGAGCCTCTGCGGATGCATCTTCATCAGACAGGTGTACCGTGCACACCCAGGCGCAGCGTAGGTATTCTGTAAATGCTGGCTTACAAATAAGTAAATGCTTATCATTTTCAACAAATATTAGCTCAATGTGTATGGTGACAATGGGTATGGTGACAAGATTGAGTTTTGGAAAGAAAAAATACATATAATGTCTTTTACCTGCCCAGAAAATAACAGAAACCACTTAACCTGAGAATGACAGGTTAAGCCAAACAGATGCCTCTACCTATCTGTTTGGCTGAAATAGAACCTGTGCTGGAGACGTAGGACATAACGCTGGACAGCCATATTGGCTGGTGCATCTGCTGGATTGGTTCAGGTGAATTCCTTGTGACCCGCTGTTCCAGTGAGGTTTTAGTTGAATCACTTGTCACTCTCAGAAATGTTTCAGTTTGGATGACAAGTTATATGGTCAGTGTCCTTCTATGGACTTTTAATTCAGAATAAGCAGGTTATAATTAACTCAGAAGAGAAGCGGGCTAAGGAAGGGCTGAAGCTGTGAGTGTGTGTGGCCAGAGGACGGGTGCTGATGTGAACTGGTGTGGGCGGATCCTTGCCCTGATGTTAATTCAGGAGATGGACAGTGGTATTTTAAGGTTTAAGCACGATGAAAGAGCTACCAGTGGTAACACTTGGTGATAAGCCTCTGGCGGTTTCAAAGCTCAAGGTCTGCAGGGCTCTATGACGTCAGTGTGATGACAATGCAGCGAGCATAGAAGCCCGGATTTCGGGCGAGTCCCTGCAGGAGGCTTGTGAAGATAATCAAGGAGGGCCCTTACCCACCTTGATTCATTTTTGTTAACAAAATTCTGCTGGGAGGGAGATGCCCAACAGAATGTGGGTCAGCAGGTAAGGGACAGAGGTGCTTGGTTTTAAGTCTTAGAGGAACCCAGTCACTCTCCTATTCAGTGGAAGCTTATGCAGTTAAACCATCTACCTTGGCCACTTTTTAGCTTGTACGCAGACTTATCGTGAGTTGAATAGTGCCCACTCCCAACATTCATGTCCACCTGAAACCTCAGAACGTGGAAATAAGGACTTGTGGGTGTAAGTAGGTAAGGATCTGAAGGTGAGACCATCCTGGAATTGGGGGGCTCTCCCTGCCATGGTGGGTGTCCTTATAAAGAGGGAGGGAAGGCAAGCCATGGGGAAAGTCATGTAAGGCAGAGGCAGAGGCTGGAGTGACGCCATGACGATTTTCATTTGTGGTCATGCGTGTGTCAGCGCTACATGTGCGGTTTGCAGCTGGTGGGACCACACGTGTCACCCTGAGCTCCTGTCCTGGAGCGTGGGTGCTGCGCCTGGCGGCCTGTGGTCCCCAGACCCTTGGACCCGCCCCATCCCAGCACCGAGCACAATGCCATGGCTGGTCCGGCCCAGCCGACGAGCTCTACACTGCAGCGCTCCCATCCTGGGCCTCTGCTCACAGGGACGCCGCTGCCCTGCCTCTCCTTCCATCCCCTTGTCCCCTCAACAGGGGCACCCACTTCTAGAAATTCTCTTTCTGTTAAGTTCCAGTCCAAATATAATCCAAGGGCCTCAGGGATTCACTCACTTCAAGTGATCTTCTGTGTGCCTGTGGCCCATTCGCACCTTGCTGGGCTTGCTCTCAGGGCTTGTCAGGGCTCCTCTCCATATTTTATTATAATCCCTCCAAATGTTGCTCTTTGTGAGCCAGTCTTGTCCAGAGACTGGACAGTGTGACTTTGGAAGACAGAGCCGGGTCTGGGGTGTATCTCTGTCTCTCTACTTTGCCCTGCATGGAGGGAGCGTTTAGTGGTGGAACCTTGGCTGTCTGTCCTGCCTTGCTCCACAGTGATGAAGCAGCAAGGTTCTCTAGCATTACTTCCCCATCACATAGATTTGACTTGAGAACAGTGCAGTTGGTGCTTTCCTGGGGATTATCTTTGGCCCATGGTGCATTGAAGCTGTCCTGATAGAGCCCACGTGTTCACAGAAACAGCTGTACTTCAGCCCTCTTCCAAGGGCCTCGCATGAGGAAAACGCCAGCACAGTGCAGGTCACGGGGTGGCCCTGCTGGGTGGCTGCAGATCTGGGGAGCGGTGATGAATGAGCTCACGTGTAGAGGCACCGGAGTTGTCAGGAAAGACGGGGGTGCAGAGCCTCATTAGTTCGTTTCCAGCAACACTTTGCAAGGGTTAGCCACAGAGCGATGCTCCCAGAGTATGCTTTTGCAAATACACAAGTGTGACAGGCATTTCAAAACAGTGATTGTTGGATTAATGACAATCCAACAATTGTCATTAATTGTTATTTGGGAAAAAGGGCTCATTATACCTAATTTGGATGATAGAAAATATGTTGCATTAATGGGCTACAAGGCAGCAGTTGGGCAGAGTGGCTGGGCAAATGCACGATGATGTAACAGGGCTCCTCTGAGTGTCTCAGATACACGGTGCCTTCTCTCGGGCACCGTTACTGGAAAAATATGAACCAACCCTGCGTTTGGAAGAATAATCTGAGTCGGGCTGTGGGCTGTGCTCAGGGAGGAATTGGCCCTGCGGTTGATACACGGTGTCCAGGAGACGTGAGCTTGTGGCTCTGCTGTGACAGTCACCGCTTAACCTGAGAATGACAGTAACAGTCCACGACAGTGGAGGCTCAGGCATTTCCTGCATTTGCTGGCCCTGCCCCACACGCACACCCGCCTCTCTCCCTCCGGAGCTCCGGGTCTGCACCCCTGTGGTGTGGGAGCCCCTCCTGGGAGAGGTCCCACCACCTGCCCGGTGTTCACCCCAGAAGCAGGGTGCTCTGTACTTGGGAGCTGCAGCAAGGCACTGCTTCTGCAGTGACCCTGCCTCCTTTCTTGGCTGTCAAAAGCAGAGGCCATTCCACGCCTGTCCTCATCCCCTTGAATAAGAGAAAATCGCTGTATGTGCAGTTGGAGGGATGCAGGTTTGATCTGAGCAAGCGGAAAGGGTCAGAGGAGCCCAGGACAATGGGTCAGGGCGACGCTCCCATCCAGGGATGAGTGGGGCTGCTTCCCATTTACTGAGAAGCCACCCACTCCAGGAGTAGATGACTTCTGGAAAAGCATGTGAAAGGAAAGAATCCAATCAATCAATGAGAGACTCGAGGAGAAGAAGACATAGCTGAACAGCTGCAAGATAAATCCCGCATCAGGTTAGTTCAGGTGAGGTGGGGCGCGTAGCAGGTTTCCCTGAAGTGCCACCTTTGCTAACATGGCTCTTGCACATGAATTAAAGCCAGTCTGCTCATTAAAGGAATTAAGATAGAAATTCACAATTTATCCCCTGGTCCCCTTTTACTTCTATCAGACCAGCTAAATAGTCTGCAAGTCAGTGAGCAGACTAGGGGGTAGTGGGTGGCATGAGACTCACCCCAAAGCCTTCTGAGCAGAAGAAGCAAACGCGAGGCTCCATCTGTCTGGGGCGGGCCTGGGATACCCACGCCAGGCGGGGTGCAGGACGGAGGGGCAGGGAGCAGCAGCGAGCTGTGTGATGTGATGGCCTCCTTCGGGAAGGCCCGCTGGGATCGAAGCCCTTGATCTTGGTATACAGAGTGTGGTCCATATGTATCTGTCTCATTCGCCACGAATGGGTCCCCGTGGCAACACCCAGGGACCATCCCCTTTCTCAGCTACTGCAGATACTTAACTGGCTTCGTGACCAACCAGTCTTGCTGACCCTGACCAGTTTTTCAGAGGCCATAGGTGGTTTGGATGCTCACTGCCCTCCACTGACCCTCTGTGTGTGGGAAGTGTTCCCACAGTCCTTCTGAGGGGGCTGGGCTATGCCAAAGACCTTGGGGTGCACGTCGCCAAGCCCTGGCCTTGAATCTCAGCTCCACCACCACCTCCCTGTGCCCTTAGACCAGTTATTCACACTTCCTTCCTGCCCAGTTTCCTTTTCTGTGATGCATATAACTGTGTCTCCCATGTCAGGTTACTGGAAGACTAGGGTAACATATGTAAGGGATCTGCCACACTGTAGCTGGTTCATAGCTGGGTGACATTCACCATTTTTGCTGCATGCTGACCCATGTTGCTGCCACAGAAGAGAATGTTTCCAATGCCTAGATGGCTGATTGGTGGAAACCAGCCTGCCCTTGGGAGCCACCCGGGTATGCACACCGTGGACGTTGATAGGAGACTTCAGAGTAGGTGAACAAAACAGGCTCATTTAAGCCATGTAAATATTCGAGCCTATTCTTGAGTAACTGCCTACATTGGGCTCTTTCTGCAGAACAGCATCGAAATCCTCTGGCTGATGCTTTGAGTAAACCAAATGATGCTCAGATGTTCCCAGGTGAACATGTGCACACATGGCGATTGCGAGGCCAGCGATCAACATCAGCGTGAGAGTCCAAGGTGCCTCCTTCCTGAGGCGGCCTGAGTGTGGACGGCCAGGGTCCGGCCTGTAAAGGGTCCTCGGGGAAACGCTAGTCTCGGGCTCGTGGGGGGTGGGGTGGCATGAACCCAATCTGGGCCAAGGTCAGAGGGTCCTAGATGAGCCGCAGCTCTCTCTGGTGGCTTCCTGAACATCCCAAAGGCCGGGGACGGGTCACACAGCTGGCGAGCAAAAGGCAGCATGGTCATTCGTGCTGTTGTGTCCATGCTCCTTGCTGTCCTCAAGTCCCTTTGGAGTATTTGTGCGTGCGTGTGCTTGTGTCCCAAGGGCAGCCCTTCCTTATCCGAGTTGTCTTTGTACCAAAGGCCACACGGAGTGTCGGTAACAGGGCCTCGTGGAGATCCTGGGGTCACGGCTCCGCCCATGAGCAGTGCTGCTGGGGGTCCAGCATGCCTTCTCCCTCCCGGTGCCTAGACTGGGACTCTGTGAGCTCCTGGCTTCGGGGTGCACGTTTTAGGGTGCAGACTGTGATAACCGCTTCCAGCCCCCCCTCAGTCTGCCGCCATGCAGCCCGCCTTAGCCCAGGAGGGGCCACATGAAGGCCCACTGTGCACTGTGTCCTCTGCGGCCCTGACGTGAGGGTGGCGCCTCCCCGCTGCGGCCTCTTTGTGTGTTTGCATCTTCCACAGGACTGGCTCACTTTGCACACCCAGTGGGTCCTCACGGGCACCAGGGCATGTCTGCAGGCTCCAGTGATGTGGTGGCAGCTTGCTGGCCTCCCTGATGTGCCCAGTACCCCCCTTACATTCTTGGGGAGCAAACTCACATTAACACCCACTGCTTCCATCCTAACCTGTCAGTGCCCTTCCCAGTCGCCACTCTGAGAACCCAAGGTATTCCACCTGGGAAGAAGGCTTTGAGCCTGTGCCTCCTGGAAGCACTGGGGGTACCGAGGGCAGCGAGCCCAAGAGAGCTTGTGGAAGTCAGGGAGCAGAGGGGCCCTCTGGCAGTCGCTCAGATGCAGCAGATGACATGAATTCATGGGTAAAAGACACTGACGTGGAACTGGAGCTGGCACGGGGCATGCGTCCAGGCTGCTTATCTAGGTGGCAGAGGGCGGTCTGGGAGCCTGGGGCCTGTCTTCTGCCCCAGCAGCTCTGGCTGGGTGACACAAAATTAATGGGCCTTCACATTCCCATTTACAGCCCAAGAGTGGTGGTAAGGTCAGTCAGGATTCAGGCCAGTGCAAAGTCAAAGCATCCAAGCAGGTGATCCCACAGCCACAAGGGGACAAAGGCCACAAGGTCCGCTGTGCCCATTGGTGACCTTCCCTTGGTTCCGGTGGCGCTGCCTCTGCCTCTGGGCCCCCAGGCCGGGCTCCAGCCCTCAGTGGCTGGTGGCTTGGGGCACGGTACTTAATCTCTCGCAGCCTGGGTTCCTCTTCTACCAAGAGAATCCCTGACTCCAGAAGGTCGATGTTCCTGCCGAGTCCACCTGCTGGGATCGGACGCGGGAACACCTCAGCCGGTGACTGACACGGCACTTCAGTCTCCAGGACCGGACGGTGGGCAGGGGTTCTTACTCTGAGGCGGGCCGACATCGCTCGTCTGCAAACCCGTTAGGATTTTCCAGCTATGTGACTAGATATGACCATTTTTAAAAACGGAGTTGACATGTTATTAAACTGGGTGAAATCAACCGCTTGGCACTTATGGACAGGATATCAGTTTCTCTGCAGGCTTCAGAAACCGATCTGGCTCCGTTTGGGTCTGGGAGAAAGTTGGATTTCACCTTCCAAGAAAAAGTTAGGCAGCCCTAAGAATGATTTATGAATAGGTCTCTGATGCATAAAATCTCATTTTCTTCAGTGCATTTGTCAAAAGATTTTGCTAAGTGTGTCCTGTGAGGGGCCTGGGTAGTGAGATCCCCTCAGCCTCCCAGGCAGGAGGCATGTTTCTGCTGAAACTTCTCCTGACAAGGCTTAGGTCGACCAGGTTTGATGGATGGGTTGGTGTTCCTCTAACTCCTGCTCTGTGAACGTGGTATCGGGTTTCACTTCCCTGCATATCAATGTCCAGGTCTCCATGTGCAGATGAAGCGAAGCCATAAAGCTCAGTCCCCCCGTCCAATTAGGATTCATCTGACAAGCGACGCTTTGTCTTTTGTGTGGAACCCAGGAGCGGAGAAAAGACAGCATCTTGCTTGTCTTTCCCCAAAACACACCCCCATAGAATAGAAATTACATATACTTTCTGCTGGTTTAAGCATAATACAGATTTATTAGATGGGGAAGATAGATGAGAGATTTTTTATTTTACATGCTGTAAAGGCTTTAAAATTATTTACTGTCCTCATTACCATTAGGAAGCAGGAGTAATCTGATCTCTCTCTCCAGTTTTTTATGGAGAAACTCTATTTTAAGATTCCTATTTTTAAACATAGCCAGTTCCTGCATGGAGTCTGTATGGCAGGGGAGAGAGGTGTCTGAGGGGTGTCCCCCAGCTTTCACAAACGTGGACTTGGAAAGTTGAGAAAATGCTCTCCAACAAGCTGTGAAAACTGAGTACTAAACAACGTGGATCCTGCTTAGAAGAATGTTTGGAAAGGGCTGGCGATGGGATTTATATGAAGTGGACACTTAAAGTAAATAACTCAAATCCTGACCTTTGGGGTCATGGTGATTAATTTCCATTCCAAATGTAACTCTTCTCATAGGCGAGAAATCCAGTGAATATTCCCCCGTGTCCAATAACCCCCTGAGCTATTGGCAGAATTAATAAAGCTGTCAGGATTTCTTTGGAATATTGCACTTCTTTCTGCATGTTGCTTAATTGTGAAGTGTAAATATGCGTATGGCACAGCAGGAAGACGAAATGTATTAGTCTTTAGGGCTTCAGTTCCTGTTTCCATGCTCATTTGTCAATTTTGATTAAATTAGGGGAGAGCATTTCGATACAAATATATATGAAATTTATGTTGTTTTCCAGAAGAATGACTTGCATTGTTTATACAGCCTAAGTATCTAGGGAGATATATATATTTTTTCTAACATGCAGCTTTGGAGAATATGAAATGTTCTGTATATAGGATTATATTCACAGCTTGGGAGAATTTGGGGAAAATGCTCCTGGCAAGCAAATTGTTTCTAAGAAGAAAAAGTAGGAAACTCAGGAGCAGAGGGAAAACAGAATGCAACTTATTTTCCCTCACTTTAAAAACATGCGGCTTCTGCCTCTGACTGGCGGCCCGCGTGGGGCCTCCCTCAGGAAGGTTCCGGGTGCCCAGAGGGAGCGGGTGCATGACGGAGTGAGGCAGCTTTTGGTTATGTCAAGGTCAAGCTCCGTTCGTCAAAGCAGCCCTTTCAGTGCAAATGAATCTCACTGAGGAGGAGACTGGCCTGCCCTTTGCTGGGGAGCCTGGGGGCCCTCGGCCCACCAAGTGCCCCCCACTCCAGGGAAATGACTCTGTCTTTGACATGATAGATATTGACAAAGACATAGTATAGGAATAAGTCTATTTTGTGACTATAAGTGTTTTGGCTTTGAAACAGTCAAGAAAGAGGACCACCTTTTAAAAAGAGTAGCAATAAATTTGTTAGTGGTTATAACTGAATTTTATTAAAATCCAAGTATTTAAGCATTTTGTTTTGTTCCTTCTGAGTGTGAGTTTGGAGTAGAAGATTAGCATATTTCATGTACCAACCAGTTGGTATTTGCTCTGTGTTGTTACAAATATTAAATTAACTACAAGCAAAAGCTAGGTATTATTGTCCCATTTGATAGATGAAAGAAAGGGTTGTGCTTCAAAGAGGTCAATCAATTTGCTCCAAGTCATACAGTGAGGTGGTACTGTCCCTGACAGTGGTGGGGCATGGGGCCAAATTATAAATGGGTATCATATTGTGCCGTACGCCTACACTTGTACAAACTATAAATCGCATCAACAAATGGTTAAATAACTTGTGTTCTTCCCCCTCTGTTAACAACTACATGTGCATGACTCCATGGACGTGTAGTTTCAAATCAGAACACGTGATACACACACACCGCACTGCCCCGTCCCAGCCCCGGCTCCTTCCAGTGCCTCACAAGGGGCAGAGCTCACATTTGCAAACTCCTCACATTCCTTCCGGTGCTCAGCTGGCCCTGCCCATGGCCTGGTCCTGGGGTCCCACTGGTCTGGCAGCCTGGTCTACCTTCCCTGAGGAGGATGGCCGTGTGTGTGGGGGGGACCAGGGAGTGAGGCTACGGCTACTGATCAGGGAATTCAGGGCCCAGAGACCTGAGAGAATCAGGGTCTAGACTGTGGAGGGGAACATGTGGGGGCCCCTGGCTCCTCCTGAGGTCACCCCTGCCGGGACCCAGACAGTCCTCTTCCACAGGGACAAGCTCAGGAGACAGAGGGCAGGAGCAGCATCCCTTTGAAGCAGGGAGCCCAGGCCAGGGACCCCTCCCACCTGGTCTAAGGGAGATGCTATAGCCTGGAAGTCAAGATGGAAATGAATTAACTCACACTCAGATTGTGTGACTCCAAAGCTGGTATTTTATCTATTCTACCTTAATGAATCCCTAGTGCTT
The DNA here is from genome assembly GCF_030020395.1 of Manis pentadactyla. Classification (NCBI taxonomy): domain Eukaryota; kingdom Metazoa; phylum Chordata; class Mammalia; order Pholidota; family Manidae; genus Manis; species Manis pentadactyla. The sequence goes on from NC_080026.1 coordinate 1,511,240, forward strand.
TAAATGAAAACATAAAAATCTGGCTATCTGACAACTTCAGGAATCCTTTTCAGGTAAACAAAACAAAAGATTTCAAGAGTCAGCCTCAGTACAGAGTGCTCAGGTCCCTGTGCGCCCTTGAGCGGCATCCACGGGCCCCAAATCAGGGCCTCCGGTAGGCTGAGCCAAGAGTCTTTCCTTGGGGTCTCTTGAGTTGGGCCTCAGGAGCACCCCAGGACCACTCATCTGCCATCAGTGCCCAGGGTAAGACACTCAGGGCTCTGCAGAGTTCCCGACCGCACTGCCAGCGAGCAATGGGGGCTCTGGGAGGCTCAAGGTGGCGATCGCTGGGAAGGGAGGCCAGATAAGCACCAGAGGGAGGGACTTTTCTCACCCGAAGTCTGAACACAGAGGGTGATAAGAGAGGAAGGCCTCTGCAGATTGACCCAAAAGCAAAGGCAAGCTGAACAGAAGGGTGCCCTGGATATAAGAAGATAAGGCAGTTGCACAATTCCTAACTGGCTGCAAGAAATCCACCCACTTGTCACTCTGGTCCGACAATGCGCTGGAGCCAAAAATAATTACAGCAAAAAATGCCTCAAGGTCTCCACTATTAAAATAGCTCAGAACATCCCATCAGATTTAGAGAAAATAAGGCAAAACCTGATCAGTTGGAAAGCTGAAGGGGGTGTTGGGTCAGATCAATCACCTGCTTACTCCAGCCCTGTCTACAAGCATTCATGACCCGCAAGCTGCGCTGGAGTGGAGGACGCACAAGGGTGTTTCCATGAAAGATTTTATAAGTATAAGAAAGACGTCTTTAAATAACCTTTTAGGGATCATATGTTAGATGGTTAGGGCAGCGTGGTGATCCCGCATACTGAGTCCGAGTGGCGGACCGGACACACCTGCCTGTTGTAAGAGTGGGGGTGGGGAAGGGACAGAGGTTGAGCTCTAGGGTCGGGAACTGGCCGAGGCGCATGGGTGGGACTCCAGGCTTGCCCTGTATCTGCCAAGACACGGCCCAGTGCACGTGCATCCAGGTGGAATATCTGAGTTGCACATTTTGATGGGGGGAGTGAGGAGGCCTGCAGAGTCTGTGATCTGACAATAATTGCATTTATAAATTAAATGACTGTGTGTCTCTTTAGACCAAGGAAAAATGTAGCAACGTCAAAATTTCCTACCAAAAATAGACGTCACATACTGATGTTCCAAAAGGTATGTCAGTGGCCATGTCCCGACCTCAGACCCTTTTCCTCTGCCCTGATTTCCTCATTAGGAGGGGCACACTTACCACACTGTAGACCCAGTTTTCGGTTCCAGAATTATGGTCCTCAGCCCATGAAACAAAGCTGCTCACCCACCAAGCCTGGGAACGCGAGGGGCCGTTCCGTGGGTCACAGCTGGCGTTCAGCCCGGGAGCTGCGGGCAGGGCCTGGGTGGTGCCACATGGACAGTCTGATGAGTGCGGGCCTTGCGGAAGGCAGGAAGAACAGGCAGGGAGGAACTTGCGCTGACGCGGCCAGAGAAAACCCACGGAGGACGTTGCTCTGACCTGCACACATTTGGAGGGGCACCGGGTTTACCACGAGAGGGGGGAGCACAGATTCCCCAGGAGGGAATGACTCAAGGCTCGGTAACGGGCAGTCATACGGTGCGAAGGGAGCGGGGGCGACACCCTGAGGGGCCCGTTCAGGTGCCACGGTAGGAGCTGGGGCAGCTCCTGGTCCAGAAGCCCTGGGCTGGGGTGTGGCGGGGTGACAGGCGGAGGGAGGCGTTCGGGGCAGAGGTGTGACTCAGGCACCCCGTAAGTCCCGCAGGACCGATAGGAAGGGAAGAGGTGGAGTCCAGGGGAGCTGAGCAGGGTCTCCAATCTCTGATTTCTCCCATCTGAAAGTTTGACACCAAAAAGATACAGCTTTAGTTTTCACGTTTTCAAATTGACTCTGTGTACTTAAAATAATAATTTTCTGCTTGAGAATTCCATCTTGGTTTCGTGTTTAGGCTTCCGTTGTGTGTACCTGCAACAAAGACTTATTTTTTCTTGCCCTCCACATTTGGAGCTTGGCTATAGATAGCTGTCATCAAAAATTAAGCAGAGAAACTTATTGCTAAGATATTTTTAGTCTTCCCAGTCTTTCATCTGGGCTTCCAGTTTTCATTTATTTTCTTTCATTCAGACAAGATGGATTATGTTGGCTTGTAAAGTGGGCACTCTCTCTAGCAATAAACTTTACTTTTAAATACATTATGAAGTGGATTGACGTGGTCTCTACTAGGGACTAGCTGTAGCATATATATACCAGGCATTTTTGCACAGAATGTGCCTACAGAGAGGGAATTTGAAGTCTGAAAACTTTCCAGAAACCATGTGCTCTGTCCCCCACCTCCTTGGAAACGGACAAAAAAGAAAAAGAGACAGCATGTTAAATCGTAAAGTTTTAGAGTAAAATAATATAACTCTAGCTTTATCCTTACACAGAAGAGGAAAAGGAGTTGGTGAATTAATACATTTTAACACAGCCTCCTTGCCATTTATTAGCTGCATGTTGATGAGCAAATTGCTGAAGTTCCCCAAGCCTATTGCCCCATCTGAAAATTAGACAATAGCATCTCTCTTTCAAGACTGCTGGAATGATTAAGTGGCATAGTGTATGTAAAACACCAATCATGAAGTAAGTGTTCAATTATATCCATACAGTTTATTTTATTCATATTATTTTTATATAAATGAATTTGGAACATGACGGCAAAGAATCTTATATTTTATTTGGAGAAGTAAAGTGAGCAATGCATGGATCTGCTAAAGATGAGCTCTAAGTATCTGATGATTGAAAGCAAGACCCCACATATAGTTTCCTTGCGCTCCTTGGCTCTTGACCTTGTTCTCCAAAGGAAAGAATAAAACATAAAAAGACTGGTAATAGACTCAATTCTGATACTTACTCGCTGTGTTTCCTGAAGAAAGTCACTTGCATTTTCCATCTGAGAGATCAATGGGCATGGAATGCAGTGTAGTATACCTGGAATAAAGCCTCCCGCACAGTAAGTGCCCTGGGAGCATCTGCTGCCCCTGCTCAGCGCCTCCCCCCTAATGTGAAGATGCCACCAGGCTCCCTACTTCCCAGGGTTATTTTGGATTCAGAAGATATAGTGGGTGATAGAGTAGAGGACCATGGGTGACTGTACTATGTGAACTAAAATTAAAAACAGTTACAGAGATACTTAGTGTCCTGATGTGGAGCAATGGGTGAGTGATGGGTGCCTGATGGTTTGAGAAGAATGACAGACTTGAGGTTTCCCCGAGCCGATCATACATACCCTGCACTTCCTCGTTTTCATCTGTCAGTGTCTGGGCCGGAGGCGTAAAGAGCTTTTCTCAGCCCTGACCACTAAAGCTGCGGCCAGAACAACCCAAGTGCATTTCCCACACACGGAACAGGTGTACGATGTGGCTCCATGTTGGATGCCACATTTTCCTGGGCCCCGGAAGGAGCAGACGACTGGCCCTGAGCCCTTGCCTGCAGGGTGGGAGCCCTGGGGCCCCTCCTGTGATCAGAGCTGAGGGCTGTGGTGCCTCCAGAGGACCCCAGAGGGAGGGAAGTGGGGGTGCCATGTACACAATCTCCTTCACATGAAAATCTGTGCCCTTTGCAATTTACTTCTTAACTTCACATTAACTCTGAAACGTCATTTATGCTCGTATTTTGGGTGTTGATACTGAAGCTCAAAAGGGTAGGTTTTCCAAGTAAAAGTTGCAGAAGAGCTGTGTGGGTGCAAGGATCCACCAGACTCCAAAGCTCATAGGCATCTGCCCCAAGGACATGGAAAGCAAGACCCATATGCTGGTTTATATTTCCATTTTCATTTAGGAAATGAAAAAGAACAGTTGACATTATTTTTAATAATATGTTTTGTTTAACCCAATATAACTAAAATACTATTATTTCAATATATAATATGCAAAATAATTCATCAGGTATTTTGCTTTTTTTTGTATTATGTCTAAAATTCGTTGTGTATGTTATACCAAAAACACATGTTCTTTACCCACTTTTTAGGGGTATGGGTGGCATACAGAAAGAAGTATTTATTTATTTATTTATTTATTTATTTATTTATTTTAAATTTTTATTAAGGCATTATTGATATACACTCTTATGAAGGTTTCACATGAAAAGACAATGTGGTTACTACATTTACCCATATTATCAAGTCCCCACCCATACCACAATGCAGTCACTGTCCATCAGTGCAGCAAGATGCCACAGATCCACTATGTGCCTTCTCTGTGCTACACTGTTCTTCCCACGATCCCCAACACCATGTGTAGAAGTATATATTTAATGCATGCAATTTGATGAGTTTGGGAATAAGTAAACATCTGTAAAATGATCACTGCAGTCTATGCCATAAACACGTCCGCCGCCTGCAAGTTTCCTCACTGCTTCTTAGTATTATTTTGAGGTGGGGGATAAGAACACTTGCTATAAAAGTCACTCCCTTAGCACATTGTACATGAGCTGCCCAGTATTGTTAGCTAACTGCCCATTGCTGTGCACACACCATCTCTACGACTCACTTATCTTGCGTATCCGACCCTGTCCCTGTGACTAGGGCCTGCCCAGCCCCGGGCCACCACATCTGGCCTCTGGTTCTGTGAGTCTGCCTGTCTCAGAGGCCTCCTGTGAGAAGCACCCTGGGGGCGTGTCCTTCTGCATCTGGCTCTCCCCACGCGATGTCGTCCAGGTCTGTCCGTGTTGTCTCAGGGACAGACTCTCCTGTCCGGAGGCCCAGTCATGCCCCCGTGGGCCTGTGCCGCAGTCTCCCTGCCCCCTCCCACTGATGGGCACCGGTCGTTTCCTCGCGTGGTTGTTGTGAACAGTGCCGCAGTGAACATGGGCGGGAAAATCTCTGAGATCCTAATTTGAATTCCTTTGGATTTGCACCCAGAAATGGGGTTTTTGGATCATATGGTAGCTCTATTTTTAATTTTTTGAGGCGCCTCTGTGTTGTTGTCCACAGTGGCCGCCCCCGTTTGCAGTCCCACCAGCAGTGCCGCGGTTCAGTTTCCCCTACATCCTCATCACTTGCCGGCATGTGGTGTGTGTGTGTGTGTTTCCTGTGCCACACGTCTTCCTCTTTTTCCAAAGTTTGTCCTCAAAGCACAGGATATCTGCCAGATTTATCCATGTTTGGTGAGACACTGAGTCAGCTCAGTGAATCAGAATCAATCACACTGGCTATTTGCCCTCCATGGAGCGACCGGCCGACCTGAACGCTTGGCCCCAGTAACAGTTCCCGGAGGGGGTCAGAGAATCAGCCCGGGCCGGGCCTTCCGCGGAAGGACAGGAAGCCGGCACCTCGGGGCCAGGAGATGCTCCCAGGCTGTCCTTTGGGACTTCTCACCTCCCTCTCAGCATCCTGTCCCTCTTTTCCAACCCCACATTGGTCCAAGGCCAGTGTTTAAGGGAGGCAATATGATTCCTTTTCTTTTGCTGTCAGTTGGTTTATATTAGATGTTGCTGATGGAAAATAAAGATTCCTTTGAGAGAGGTTGTGTGTTGATTTGTTTTTGCCCTATTACATCAGCTGGGACACCACACAGCCTGTGTGCAGACAGGTCTATGAGCATGTGGTGTCTTTTCCTCTGTGTATTTTCCCAGATTCCTGCTAACAATGACAAATTATTCTGGGCTATCTGTCCATCTGAACCTGAGTGAAACAATATGTGGACAGCAAAAAGAGGAAATTTTACAAGAGGCCATTCAAAGGGCTTATCAAGTATATTTTGTGTTTTTGATAATACCCTCCTCACTGGTGTGAGATGGTCTCTCGTGGTTTCACTTTGCATTTCCCCAGTGATCAGTGAAGTTGAGCCCCTTTTCCTATACCTGTTTTTGTCTCCCTTGGAAAAATGTACGTTTAGTTCTTCTGCCCAATTTTTTAATTGGTTGATTTTTTCTTTTGTACTGAGTTGTAGGAGTTCCCTGTATGTTTTAGATATTAATTCTTTATCAGATATATGGTTGGCAAGTATTTTCTCTCATTCTATAGGATTGTCTTTTCATTTTGTTGATGAAAATCCTCTGTTGTGCAAAAGCTTTTTAGTTTGATGTCATCCCACTTGTCTGTTTTTCTCTTTCCTTGCTGTGCTTTTGATGTCATATCCAAGGAAACATTGCCAAGACTAATATCAAGGAGCCTTTCCCCTGTGTGTTCTTCTAGGGCATGTATTGGTTTAGGTCTTACATTTAAACCTTTAATCCATACTGAGTCAAAGTAATCGATGGATTCACTGCAATTCCTGTCAAAATCCCAATGCCATTTTCTATGAAACTAGAAAAATAATTCTAAAATTTATATGGAATCATAAAACACCCTGTTAACCAAAGCAGGTTTGACTAAGAAGAACAAAGCAGGATACAGCACACTTGCTGATTTCAAAACATATTACCAAACTGTAGTAATCAAAACAGTATGGTGCTGGCACAGAAACAACCATGTAGGCCAATGGAACAGAGCAGAGAGCCCAGAAATAAACTCATACATGTGTAGGGCCAACTGACTTGAGGTCGACTTCAATGAGGGTGCCAAGAATACACAATGGGAAAAAGATCGTCTTTCAATAAAGGGTGTTGGGGAAATGATACCCACATGCAAAAGAATAAAATGAGACTCTCACCTTACTCCACTCTTCAGTATCATCTCAACTGGGACCAGCCATATATGTCAGCAGTTCCACTGTCACTCCAGAGCCACATAGGGGACTGCCGGGTGGACACTTAAGCCATACTGCTACTTTTCTAGCCATCTCCCCTCTTGAAACACATTCTGCATAGAGCAGCTAAGTTATGCCACACTTTAATTCCTGATGCTTTGGAAGATGAAAGGGGCCAAAAGTGAAAGAAAAAATATCTTCATTGCCTGTGTCTTCCTCCAACAGAGTGTCTAAATATCATAGCAGGCTGTGCATCCTGGTACTGCCATTATCTTACACGCTCGGTCCCATCAGTCAGAAAGGCAGGCCTGCCTGTGAGCCACAGACCCTACAGAGCACCCTTTGACCTGCGCTCCTGCCTCAAATTCAGGGCACAAGGATCTCCAGCGTCAGCCCAGATCCTACCTCATTAGCTCCAGGGCTCCGCCATCTCCTGGCTGTTGATGCCTTAGATTGACATATTTCTGTCCAGTTGAATTTCCAGCCCACTGTTTTATCCTAATTGCTGGTCACTTTGGAACCCAGTATCCTTCCCCTTGGGGCTGCCTTGACCCTTGGCCCACCTCTTCCCTCATCTTCTGAGAGAAATATCTCTTCACCGTGATTCCTGACATGGCCTCAGACACTTGCTCGACCTGCCAGACCCTTCTCCAGTCTCGCCTGCCAGCTCTCGTGTCTCTGTCGTCTGCTCCCTGAGCTGCAGCCCTCTGTCCCCTGCATCCCCTGTCATTAGATGGCTTTTCCAGTGGTCTGGCCGGAACCCCTTCTCTGCCCCTGGTCGGCAGGCCTTCTCATTAGGATTCCTCCTGTAGCCCTTAGTTGCCTTGCCAGACCTGCTGCCAGTGGGACGAACATCTGCCAAGTGGAACAGTTTCTTTTATTTCTCTCCTTTCCACTGTGATGCGGTTTCTCAGAAATAATCCTAGTCTCCTTGTTTGGCAAGCTTCACCCTGAAACTCTCTGTACTCCTAGGAAGTATTTGAGCAGCCACAAAAACCAGTTATAGGGGAACAAATTCTGGAGCAAGAGATCCCATGAATCTGGGTCTGCTCCAGTGACGGACGCAGCTCTGAGGCTGGTAAGTCCCGGGAAGCAGCAAACAAAGGGAAGGAAATGGGGACCACATGCCTCAGGGCACACTAGGCGTGCTTCTGATGCGCAGTGTATCAAAAGCAAGGACCTGAACGGGAAAGATTTCTCTCCAATTTTAACCTTAAAAAAGGTTTGACTGATCAAATTAAAAACCTAATCAAGAAAAAGAAAAATGGGTCAACCTATCTCCCAGCTGCCATTTATGAAAACATGACCCTCAACTTATTTAAATTGTGCTTACATCTAGTTGGTATCAAAATGAAGACCCATCAGAATGTGCACATGTTCGAACGATGGGCCGACGCAAGGCTGGGGGATTTCTGTCCAAACTTCCAGTATCCCAAGTTCAGTCTCAGTGAAAACTGATGACCCATTTAGGGAATGTAGTGATTTTAATCAGATTTGTGGATGACTTTAGTTAAATGAGATATGCTCTTCCACCCCTCCTCCCAGTTCACCCCGTAAGAAGGGCTTTAGTTCTGTTCTCTGGGCTGGTAAGGAACAGTCTTCACTGGGGACTGTCACATGTGAAAAGAACACAGGCAAATGAATAACGCGTCGGGGTGAAGCACTGGGACCATGCGCACAGTGAAAGCAGGCCGCGTGGGCAAGGATGGAGCCCACTACAGATGTCAGTCCAGAGGCTGTTACTTGGCAGGACTGGGGTAGATGAAGCATGGCCCTCATGCCAAGAGGAAGAAGCCATAGAAACGTGGGATGCGGGAAACACCAGGCAGCCCCACCGCCTCCCACAGGCCGTGGTGCAGGCATATTGCAGGGACGTTGTAGTTTCAGCCTGAAGGGCCCCAGTGGCCTTGAGATTCTGCCACAGAACCGCCCTCTCCAGCAGCGTATAAGATGTGAATGGTGCCTCCTGAAATGGCCAGGGACGGACTCCTTTCTGTCATGTGCGCAAAGGGCGCTCCTGTTCGTGGGCGTGCGCTTGTCCCGGGCTCGCTTTCCCAGGAATAGCCAGCGATGCACTTTGCCGGCGAGCAGGGTTGGCCCAGGGCATTTTCCTGGCCTCATCTCACTGGGGAAGGGCAGGGAAACTAGGCCTTCTGTGGTCTCGGGCATGGGAGCACGTAGTGGGTGCACTTGTCATGAGTAATATGCAGCCAAAGAAGAGAAACCACAGGAGTCCCAGAAACCTAAGGGCCTTGTCTTGAATTTGCCACATTTTCAAAATAGATACAATGTATAGGAGCTATGGAGGAACCTACAGTCTGTATCCTTGTTCCTGTCCCTGCAAACCCAGTGGTGACTGGGAAAATCAGTCTTTCATGTTCAGCTTCCAAAAGGTACCGTACACCTCTCTGTTGTGTTAAAATAAGTATCTAGTCAATCGTTTTTTTCTTTATCATTATGATTGTTATGATTATTTTTATCAACAGTGACCTTAGCACATCAGTTAGGAATACGCTTATCTGTTTTAATAGGGAGGGGGTGCAGGAAGGGTGTGTGTGTACCTGTCTGCCATTATTTGCCTTTTGCAATCAGAACTCCAATGGCAGGTGATTCAGGGCTGGTAAACAAACATCCAATAACTAGTAAGTTCAGGAGCTACGTTTGGAGCCCGGGTTTGAGGTCAGAGCCCATGAATTTGCAATTATTACCATGATGATATACAGAAGGGCCAGCCTCAGGAAGCGGGTCACCCCATCACAGACTATGTCACCTCCCTGCCAAGGGTCCTTGTGCCCTCAGCGATGTCCATGCTGGGTAAAGCTGGCAGGACCAGTTCACCCTCCAGGGAATGTGTGCAGAACCTTCACTCGATGTGTTTAACCGAAAGGAAGCTGATGGAATTCTAGGGCTGAGATGGCGTATTTCACAAATGTGGATGAAGCCAATACTTAAGTTTGGTGGGATAATAAGATCATCAGATTTGCCCAAAATAAAGATTATCAGGCCTAGTAGACCCAATGCTGTATTTAAGGGAAGACATTGAAAACAAAGAGTTCATAATAAGATACAAGCAGATTCTGCTCATTTAATTAATTCCCACCAAAGGAATCACAAATTATTTTCAAAAGAAAAAAATACTGCAGAAAGATGGTAATTAAATAAAAATGTAAGGCATTTACTCCTGCAGAGAAGTAATCCAAACAGACTTTGGAAAACATTTGCCTTTGCTAATTACTCATTATGGTCAACTTTATATGGAAATGGACAACTCTTCATTCCCCAGATGGCCAGTCATGTGTTCACTTGATGTGTCCACAATCAAAACAAAGCCCTAGAGAGACAACATTTTCTGCAAATTAGAAGATATTTTGAACAAACATGCATCAAGCAGATGACACAGTACCTTTCCTGAATGATAAAAGTTTTGTAACTAAATTTATGGTGATGGAGAACAGCTTCATCAGACGCAGTGATGCTGTTCCGTGCCATAATTTTTGACTGAAGAACCGTTGACAAACAGCTCAAACTAAATGAGAAAGGTATGTATCCATATGGAATTACAGTTGGCTTCCATCCCTGGATTTTACCAATATTTTGTTTTGTTTTTATTCAGGTATAGTTGAAATACAATATTATGTTGATTTCAAGTATATAACACAGTGATTCAACAGTTACACACATTATTAAATTCTCACCCCAACTGGTGTAATTACTTCGATCAACAGAGAAAGATGTCACAGAATCACTGACTACATTCGCAGGCTGCACTTTCATCTCCATGACTAATTTATACTATGACTGAGATTTTGTGCCTTTTTCTTGCCCTCTGCCTCCCCAGCCACTCCAACCTCTTCCCCGTGGTGACCATTAGTCTCTTCTCCATGTCTGTGTGTCTATTTATGTTTTGAATGAATATTTCTTTCTTCCCTCTTTTTTCAGTCCTCTTATTCTCCTCACTTTTCCCCTTTTGACTATGTCCTCTATGAGGAAGCATAAAGCTCCTTAAAGAGTGCTTCTTCCCTAATTTTCCATGGGTCTTGTTTATGCCTCAGGTTATGATATGTGTAAGTTTGTTTCTATTCATCTCTTCAGTTTTATATTCAATAATGAATGAACACTGGCTGGGTGTTAATAATTTGGCATCATTCTCTCTGGAGAAAAAAGAGGCAGGATCTGGAAGTGCTTGTATTTGCTGCACCAAAGCCCTGATAGAGCTGAACCTACCTGGTGCATGCTTGACCATATAGTTTCTCAGGGAAGTCCTGGTTTATGCCTACTGTCTGACCATAACTATTCATAATGACTTTTTTGTCTTCAAGTGCTCCAGCTTGTAGGATAAATTATGTTTATCCTGATTAAAATTATAGTTGATGTGACTTCTTAAGTCAGCCACCATTTAGCATGTCTTCCTTTATACACCTCCAATAGGTAAGAATGCTCAGATCTCAGGATCTGATGAGCTAGTGGCATGGCTCTCATGTGGAAAGAAGAACAAAGCTGAGGTATCACACTCCCTGGTTTCAAACCATTACAAAGCTGTAGTAATTAAAACAGTGTGGTACTGGCATAAAAACAGACACTTAGATTGATGGAACAGAACAGAGAGTGCAGAAATAAACCCACACACATATGGTGAATTGAAATATAGCAGAGGAGCCAAGAATATACAATGAGAAAAGGATGTTTTTTCAATAAATGGTGTTGGGAAAACTATACAGCCACATGCAAAGAATGAAACTTGACCACCGTCTTACACCATACCCCAAAATTAACTCAAAATGGATTAAAGGCTTGAATGTAAGACCTGAAACCATAAAACCCCTAGAAGAAAACATAGGCAGTGAGCTCCGTGACATTGGTTTTGGCAATAATTTTATGATTCTGTTACCAAAAGCAAAACTAAGCAAGTGAAACTACATCAAACAAAAAAGCTTCTGCACAGCAAAGTAAACCAACGAAATGAAAAGGCAACCTGCTGAATGGGAGAAAATGTGTTTGCAAGTTATATATCTGATAAGGGGCTAATATCCAACATATATAAAGAACCCATACAACTCAATAGCCAAAGAAAAAAAAAATAAGGATAAAAACACATGAAAAGATGCTCAGCATCACTAATCATCAGGGAAATGCAAATCAAAAACAATATATCATCTCACATCTGTTAGAAAGGCTAGTGCCAAAATACAAGAAGTAATAAATGTTAGTGGGGATGTTGAGAGAACGGAACCCTCATGCACTGTTGGTTGGAATGTAAATTGTTGCAGCTGCTATGGAAAACAGTATGGATGCTCCTCAAAAAATTAAAAATTAGAATTACCATGTGATCCAGCACTTCCTCTTCTGAGTATCTGAAGAAAACAAACTCAAAAGTCATATGCATCCCTATGTTCACTGCAGCATTATTTACAGTAGCCAAGATATGGAAATAACCTAAGTGTCCATCAGTCGATGAATGGATGAAGAAATTGTGGAATACATGCAATGGAATATTATTCAGCCATAAAAAGGAATGGCACTTTGACATTTGTCAAAACAGGGGTGGACATTCAGGGCATTGTGCTAAGTGACATAAGCCAGGCAGAGAAGGACAAATACTGCCTGATCTCACTTATATGTGGAATCTAAAAACAAACAAACAAAAAATAGGCTGATAGATATGGCGCTGTAATAGGTTGATGGCTGCCTGAGGTGAGGGGTGCAGGGTGGGACCAATCTCAGATCACATGATTTGACAAGCTAATGATATTGTTCACATATGGAATTGAATCCAATACCTTCCACTAGCCAGTAGTCACCCAGGATGTTCTGTGCAGCATTAGCTTGTATAATAGCAGTAATGATCATAACATTTATTGGTGATGTGCTGTGTTCCAGGCTGTGCTAAGGGCCCTCAGCAATGATCCTATAGGCTGGGCACATTTATTTCCGTCTTCCTATTGGGGACACCGAGTTCCTAATCAGTAGGATACCTTCTAGCATTCTCCTTCACTTAATACCCAAGTGCATGGTTTGAATATCTGCCTAGAATTTCCCTGCAGGACAGAGTTCCCCGCCTGTATCAGAGGCTTCCCCTGTAGCTTTCAAGACCTAATTGTTATCCTTTCTCTTCCACTGTCTCTTCAAGATGTTTGCTTCCAGCTTCACTGAGAGATAATTGAGATACATTGTATAAGTTTAAGGTGTTCAACCTGTCAACTCGATACACACATATGATAAACTGATTGTCACCATAGCATTAGCCAACAGCCACATCACGTCACATCACCACCTCTTGTCTTTGGTGAGATCTTGTACGACTGTGCTCCTCACAGCCTTCAGTAGCTCTCTGAATGCCCCGGCACCTTCTCTGTGGTCACCACTGTAGGCTCCTCAGGAAACCCCCGGACAAGGCCGTTGATTGCCCTGAAACTTGGGTGACAAGATGGCAATCAGAGCATCAAATGCAGACAACAGCTGTGTCTTCATCAGCCCTTCCCGGGCTCTGGGTATCCTATGGGCCTCTCCCTTCATAACCCTGGGGCCCTGGAACCATCACATCTCCAAATCAAGTCTGTCACTTATCCGGTCTTTGTGCATGGCCTTGGGTCCAGGAAACAAACAAACATCTGATTTTACCTACAGCTGTTGAATAATTCTAAGAACAACAAGCAAAAAGCCCCCCTGCAGAACAACCATCTGACCTGAACAAGGAAAGTATCCTTTTCTTGTCCCTGTGCCCTGCCGCCGGGACCTTCCCGTAACCAGTGTATCCACCGAGCCGTCTTCCTAGACAGAAGAGAGGCTGTCTTTCTTTTGCTGCCACTCTAGAACAAGGAAGTGCTGAAGTCAGCTTTTAATCTGGCAATTTTTCTAATGTTAGAAATGAACTATATTTAATTAATTACTACAAATTTACTTACTGAGCACCTATAATGCTCCAGTAATGTGGGGGACACTAGGGGGCCATGAAGCAGTGTAATAGATGGATGCCCAAGGGCTTCCGGGTCGGTTCGAGCACAGATTCTCCCAGAAAAGAGGCAAAGGAGAACGAAGGTAATGGTAGATTTTCTCCTTTACTTCCTTTTGTTACCAGATTGACAAAACTGATTTGGAGATTAAAAGGGTATCATCTATGGAAAGAAATGTGCTCTCTAAACTTCAAGTAATTGAATGAAACCAATTCAATAGTTATTTATTTCCCAAACCCCCGTCCCTGAGTAAATGATGGCACCCAGAGATTTTGCAAAAAGAGATTTTTCAAAAATACTTTAAACTTCTATTTTGTGCCATCCGTTACTGAGCACGGCCAAAGTAGAAAACAGACTGATGAAAGGTACTTCAGCGCACAAAGATTAAGGTGAATAATTTCTTCTCAATGAGAGAGACTGTTTTGTTTCCATGCGTGGAGGTATTTAAAAGACTTCCATCTCTGTGAAGCCCAAGCCTTCCTGTAGGTCAGCCCCGAGGAAAAGCCAGCTGATGGGGAAGTTGGAGATGTGGATTCCCCGGGGGGCAATTAGAGAAGAAGAGGGGACGCGAGCTGCCCTGTGCTTTCTTCTGGGCTGTTCCCCGAACAGGCAGCAGGGTTGTTTCTGACCGAGGATGAAGCTGGGTGGGGCCTTTTAAGCAGGAAGGCAGAGAATGTCTTCTCCGGCTCCGCTTCCCCAGGCCCCGGGCCGACCAGTCACAGCTGCCAGCCAGGCCCTTCCCTCAGGCCGACATCCCGCCCATGTGACTGTGGGCAGGTGCCCCCTAGGCCCCACTCAGCGGCCAAGCCCTCGTCCTGTCCACTCTTCTGGGTGAATCAGCCTTCCACCAGATCAGCAAAGCAGAGATTCCAGGCAGTGGGGTTTCCAGACTCCGAGACAGAGCAGTTTTAAAGCTGAAGCAGACCACGTAAGCGGAGAGTCCCGTCAGCCCAGGAATCAGTATGGGCAGAATGTACTGTTGGTGGCAAAGCAGAGGGCTGTGAAGTTAGCTCGGCACACGTGGGTTTGAATCCTAGCTGTCCGTACACTAGCTGAGTAATTTGGGTCTGATGTTTCGCTACTGTGAGCCTCAGTACACTTACTTCTAAAACGGCAGTGAGAGTAGGTCCTGCGGTTCGTGGCCCTGCGGCTGAAATGGAAGTGACCGCCGCTGGGAGTCATTCTCCTCCGACCCCGGGCTTGGTCGTGGTGGTCAGTGTGCATCCTGCATGCAGGGGCCTGCACAGCAGTCTCCCCAGGCTGCCGTCCAGGGCACCCAGTGCCTCTCCTCACGGTACCGCACTCACAATGTTCTCTTCGTTCTTGCGTGTGGTTCGAGTAGGTCTCCTGCCAGGCTGTGAGCTCCTTCAGGGCACTGTGTCCTTGTATTTTGTTTTTGCATTGGCAGGATCATCCTCAGGGCACAGCCCATGATTGGCACACAAATATCCATCAGGTGAAATTTTAAACCCTTACAAAATAATGTCTTCCAAGTTCACAGGTGAGAAAGCTGAGTCTTTGCAAGAACAATATTCCTAAAGTCACAGAAGTGATACAAGGAGGACCTGAGATTCAGATGAAAAGTGATTCGCAAGAGTCAGTACAGTTTCTATTAAGATAGTATCTCATTACGGTCATTTTTCTTACAGATGAATAAGCAGAAGCTTTGGGGCTGTTACGTAACCTTCCCAGGCAGAGACTTGCAGAGCTGGGGCTCAAACCCAGGCCTCGTTCCGTGTGCGTGGCTCCTCCCCTCTGACCTGCTCAGCACGCGGTCCATTCTCAGGATGCCGCTGGAGTCTTAACTGTACACTCTGCCGGCTGCCCGGGATTTGCTGGGCATGGGCTGGCTCAGTCCCCCCACCAGTGACCTGCAGGGGTCTGTCCTTCCAGGCTCCTGCCCTGACGCAGGTTGGGGAGGCAGGCTCAGCCACCACCTGCTTGCTTGTTCTAGCTATTTCTGGACAACATTTTCTCTGAAGATTTGATCAGGCATGCAGGCCTCTTGTTACATGAGAGTGCGCCTTGGAGTCTGCAGTGGCATGTGGGAGTGTGGCCTGTCTGCAGGTGGGGTCAGAGAGGTAGCAGGATTCAGCAGCTTGGGAGCAGAGGGGAGAACACCTGCCCACAGGATGGGCAGGGCCCCGGAAAAGTGGTGGCCCTCTGTGGTGGTCCTGGGGAGGGCAGGGCCCCAGCTGGGGTGGTCCTGGGGAGCTCCTGCGGCCCAGCCCAGGGCACTTGCAAGCCAAGCAGTTCCGCTGGCTCAGGGACACGGTCAGACACAGCCTTTTCAGTCTGCCAAGTGAAGTAAATTCAAGAGACATCAGGAAACCAGCTCTGTCTTGGCAACATTAATTGTTGCTAGAAAGCCTTGCTTAGTCCACGGAGCACGGAATGGTTTTTCCTGCAGGCTAGCCCTGTAAGTGTAACCTCTAGTCAAGTCTCGGATGTACTTAGTGTAGCCAAATTGGTAGAAATATTGAAATACTGCCTCACCAATTGGTAAAATCCCCAAGCTATGCAAATAGCCCCCATAACTTTGTGTCCATCCTGTCTGCTCCCCAGGAAGCCCCAGGCTTCTCAGACCCAGCATATGAAACATACATCTGGGGACCTCCATGACCCTGTGGAGATTGGTTCACATGCTGTGACCCCAAAGCCCTGGTGGGCAAGGCCTCATTCAATATTTTAAATACTACTCTGCTTTTGAAATTGCTTTGGTCTATCTGGTTCTTGTGCTGGAACCAGAGCAGTCCTACGTGAAGCCAAGAACAGTACTAAACTCCCTCGTTAGCCCTAACCCCTACCACGGAGCTGGGGACATCCCACATTCCCCAGAAATTAGAGGACAGAGCAGCTTTTCAGTGCAGGTTGCTATTTTAAAACAGAAGAGTGGGTGAACTGTGCCTCTGCATCTCTGGTGTGGGCAGGTATTCTGTCCGCAGGGACCGTGACAGTGTAGTTTGTGGGATCCTGGGTAGCATTCCCTCCGCGCGTCACTCTTGTCTGAACCGTTGGGCATCACCGCTTTGCGTGTTCCCCCAAGAACGAGGCCGTGCTGGCAGCTCCTGGGAGCCTGCCTCTGGCATTCTTGGGACTATCTGGGACACAAGATGCGCCCTCCTTTCCTAGAGTTATTCCTAGGTGAAAATAACTCTACGTTACATAACAAATGCGTTCAGCGAGAGGAGGAGAGAGTGTTCGGTGTGGTGTAAAACTGCCGGCCAGCACTATGTGCTGGTTTGGACTCTGGGTCCTCTGTGCTCATCCATGGAGCCCTGGCTGGAGAGGACTTGGTAAGATCTCTTCAAAGACTCACACTTTACTTAGAGCATCTTGGTGGGTAAAATTGCAGTATTTCTAGAATCTCTCACACCTGGCCTTAGTGCATCTCCATATCAGTAGGTGCTCCCAAGGGGTGGACAGAGGGGGTCCTGCTCCTTATCAATAGGTAACTACAAGGGGGAGCAAAGGCATTGCTGGAGAGGTTGGGAGGGGCCCCACTTTTTACAACCCATCTCTAGAGACACAGACGAGCAGGAATGGGCGACTGCTTGTAGGCAATAAAAGGGTTTCTCCTACTTTATTTCTCCCTTTGACTGATTTCAGTTTCAAAAGGATTTTGCCCAGGGCTGGGAAAATATTTCCCCTCTGGAGTTACAATTATTAAATGCTGGGAGTTTGCTCATCCAGATACCTTTTCATCTAGAATAATAAAATATGTTGCTATTAATAATATTTAGTTGATGCTTTTTATTTATTGACCCCTCACCACCACCACATGTCAGGTGCTTTAAATGCATTTCCCTTTATTTTGTTCACTGTGCAAACTGAGTAGTCTCAATCCTTGCTTTACCTATGAGAACACCAACAGCCAGAAAGGTTAAACATGCTCCCGAGGCCATCCAGCTACTAATTGGCAGTTCTGGGATTCATTTTGCATCTGCCTGGCTCCAGCTCGCAAACGCCTGTCCCCGTGGAGCTATGCCTCCCAGTCCCCACTGACTGGTGCCGTCACAGGGACGCCTGCCTTCCCCAGTCTAGCACCAACTGGACCTCAGTGGCAGGGTGCCACAGTTACAGTCTGGCGCTCTGGGTCTCAAGTTCTGGGGACCTTAGAATTCCTTGGGGTGCTGCAAACACGACTCACTCCCAGCTGCCCCACACTCTGAGCTCATGGGTGTGCGGTGGGCCTCCGAGCCTAGGTTCTTAAAGTTTTCTGTAGATTTGAGTGTGCGGTGAGCTGGAAACGCTGTTCAAGTGGAGGGACCCCAGATTTAGTGTGTGTAAGAGCCCCACGGGCACTTGTTAAGGAAGAGCTGATTCTCTATAACTGGGGCTGGGACTGAGTTGCCACGTTTCCAAAAAGCCGCTGCAGCGGCATCTCCACTGGTCCGCGCAGCAGTATACTGCCGGCCAGGCCCCGAGCGGCCCAGCCCTGTGCCCGGCAGACGGGCCCCTCTGCTCCAGCGCACCCTCATCCTGGGGGAGGCTCCCCTGCCAGGGCTGGGTGCTGTGCTCTCCGCTGCTCCCTGTCAGCAGCCTCAGCGGGTGGGTGAAGCCCTGGTGTCGCCGAGTGGTGGAGAGGATGGTATGTAATGAGGCTGGGCCACAAGTCCGGTGCCCGAGTTCTTGCCCACATCAGCGCTTCTCCACTCCTGGCCACCTTCTGCAGACTGGCCCTCACACAGATGTGCATGGTCAGCCCCAAGGGATGGGGCTTCACCCCTGTGCACAGGGCATGCCCCGGAAAGCAGCCTGTGTCTGATGTCTACTTACAGAGAGGTCAACAGCATCATGGTGATAGGAAGGATTAGCTCTAACCGGCCACTTATGTGCTCTAGGCACTGTGCTGAACCCTAGAAGCGTGTGGTCCCATTGACCCCACAGTGGAGGTGAGGAAGGTGGGCTCATGGTGTGACCTGACACTCAGAAGCAGCCTATAGTGCAAGGCTTTAGGCTAGGGTGCTGCCTGCTTAGGAGCATAGGTCAGGGTGACGGATGGTCTGCTGCCTTCCAGGGTCAGGAAACTTCAAAGCACTTTCTTCTGAGGCCCTTTGCTTCTTGATTCTCCATATTCTCCTCGGTTTGTAAGGATGGTGATGGCCTCACTGTTAATGTGATTTTAGAGTCAGAAGGTGTCCATATTTACAGAAACAAAACAAAACTGATCAGCTTTGTAAAATTGGGAGTATTTTAGCTGCATGTAAGATGAACAGGACTTCTACAGATTTGAGCACCACGATATGGGCCCTGGTCCCCTTGAGGGGCCTGTCTTAGACCCTTTGGTTGTCATCAGTTTACAAGGAAATGCTTCTCGGCGGGAGCCTAGGAGTTTGTCCACTGGGCACTGGGTTTGACGCCCATGTACCTGGCTATGGGCCCTGACTGTGGGGTCTCCTTTATTTCCATATGTCAGTAAAACACTAGTTTGGACATAGAGGTTTTGTTTTTAAACAACACATTCAAGAGGAACCTGTCAACATTTTGCTTTCATGTTCAAAAGGATATGTGTTTTTTATTTTTTTTTAATTTACAATGAATTTTGAATGCTAAAATGGGAAAAAAAATCATAATTCCGGGAAGCGCTAAGAATTGTATAATGTAGTCTGGAAGCCCAGTGGCTGAGCAGGAAGAACTGGAGAACACACGTGTTTGGGGAGGTCCCGTTAGCTTCCCCTGGTCAGTTCATTGGCTGCACTCTTACCCTGAATCAGCCAATAATTAGCCCATTTTATTGACACCTCTGCCTACTGGGACTGGAGAACTGGACCAGCCAGACCTAGACCAGCCCACAGAGAGATTCCACCCTTCCTGCATTATAAGTGGAACATGTTCTTTTCTTGTTTTAAAATTAAATGTTTGCTTGCTATCCCTAGAGAGTCTTGCTTATTTTAATGGAAGGCCTGTGAATTATGACAAATACCTTGCTTTTGAGTTAGCATTTTTCAAGGTGCTTTGGGCAACAGTAAAACCATGTGGATCTTTGTTGTTTTCATTGAGACACCTCCCCAAACCTCCCTCACCCAAGTGGTTCTCCAACCCTCCTCCCATTTTATCTCCTTATTGGAATTTGCCACTTTCTGAAATTAGTTATTTCTACTTTTACACATCCTGCTCATTTTTCCTGCACTGAATGTTAAGCTCTGTGGCCACAGCAGTTTGTCTAGTTTGGTAGTAAGTCATCAAAACAGGAAAGGGACCTAGGAAATAGGAGGTATTCAGCAAATATTCCTGGGATGGATGGGTGTGTGGGTCGATGGATGAATGGATGGGTGGACAGACAGGTGGATGGGCGGGTAGGTGGATGGATGGATGGATGGATGGGTAGGTGGGTGGGTGGGTGGATGGATGGATGGGTGAAGGGATGTGTGGATGTCCACCATGGATTCAGTAGAAGAGAACTCTGCCCTGGGTGAGAGGTTGAACTTTGATCCTACTATTCAACCATAAGACTGGAGGATGGTACCACCGGCTTCCTCATGACCATCACTGACCACCACTTTGGGTTGGTATGTGATGGGCATGGTTTTACTGCTAGTTACCCAGGCACACAGGAGTCCCACCAGAGCAATACTCTGTACTGACATCTGTCTACTGTGCTCCTCTGCATTTCAGCCTTGAAATATTTCTGGCGTAAAATACATATTTTTTCTTTTTGCACCTTCTGAAGATCATTTCACAGACACCTTCCATTTTTCCCAGGGACCCAAACTTCCTATTCTCTGGATTGCTTTGATAAAGACGTTAATGAGTTTGGCGACTAGACTCTTGCTAACAAACTACAGGATGGATGTCTGGCGAGTGTCCAGGTGTCTTAAGCAGAGTGATAATAAGGTAGAAATTGGCTTCACATGGCTTAAACGCATGGCCATTACGGAGTGTGATGCGAGAGAGAGCATGAAACAGCATGAGCCTGTGTATACCTGCAACATTAAAACAAGGGCCTAATGCCTAAAGCATGAACAACCCGGTTTGGTTTTTAGAAGAAATAAAAGGAAACAAAACCCATGCATTTTTCAAGCCATTATATTATGAAAGTCCACTCCACAGCTGGACAGTGGACCACATGGGCCAGGTACTCCATGTGTGTGCTTCCCTGTAAACTTTACCGTCAGCTTGCAAGGTGGATACACCACCACCATTTACCAGATGCAGACTCGAGGGCCGGAGAGAAAGGAGAGCTCATTGGGGACTGAATCTGGATTCTGAGCCTGGTGGGCACACGGGGCCCTGCTCTTTGCTGCTGCTGTGCTGCCTCCTGTGGGCTAGGTGAGGGCACACAGTGCCCGCAGGTCAGACATACAAGGTGTGTGCTCTGTACCCTTGTACTCCGTGTGGTGCCTTTGGGAAGCTGTGTGTGTGTGTGTGTGTGTGTGTGTGTGTGTGTGTGTGTGTGTGTATGTGTGTGTGTAAACACACACACACACGTATATATATAACAGATAATTATATATAAAGGTCATTAGGATTAGGACTCCTTTATTTTCTAATTATACCCATCATTCTACATTCCTACAAAGAATCTAAGTTACCTTTTGCATTGGTAAAGCTACACGCTGGGCCATGCGGGAGGCGTCTGTAAGTCTCTGGGGCCTGTGCTAACCTGCCGTCTTATGTCCGTGTGCCCTGGAGCTGCTGCGGGCGGTGGAGTGTTGGCCGCTGGGTCTGGTCCGCCTCAGCATTGCACGCCTGAAGATCACCTGCTCCTCAAGCCAAGTCCGCCGTATCTTCCACTCCTGTGGCCCTTCCGGCAGCCCTGGGCTAACAGGAAGCCTTACTCAAGAATCAGTGAGCTATTTGTTTTTCCCAGTCCGCTGATTTTGGAAATCACTATATAACTTACTATTATAATTATTTTCCACCTTCATCTGCAAAAACAAAGGGGAATGAATTCAGCCCAGTCTTGGTTCAAGGCTGTTACAAAGATCCATTGTCTGTACCTTCGCCCAATGTGGATCTTTGAAACGGACCCAGCAATGCAGCATAGAAAAGTGATCTTCAGCTGCCAGACCAGCTGGGACTGTTGGGAACTTGGTCTGAGGACTCCATCCAGTGTCCACTCACAGGTGTCCTCTCTACCTGATGTCCTCCCTGACTGGTGCTGGCACTGCAGCAGGTCGCTTGGTTTCTCTGCATCCCTGTTCCTGGTGAAGTGAGGAGGGACGTCATGTCAGCAGTTTGCTCAGCAGGCCACTTGGGGCTATTGTGGGTGTGGTGGTGTGAGAGGGCCCGTGGGTGCAGGTTGCAGGGCCCCGGACAGAAAAATCATCGGCGTGAGCCCACTTCCCGCTCCGCTGCCTCTCCCTGCTGGTGTCGGGAAGCCCGGGCGTCCCTCAGCCTCGTCTTCCCTGTTCACGAAGTAAGAGCCATGATGTCCATCTCTCCCGGTGGCTGTGGGCAGGAAATGAAACACTGTGTGTAAAGAACCTGGCGCAGTGGCGCTCGCAGAGTGAGTTCCCGTGGACGGCAGAGGCGACTACCTGAAGATATAGATGCGAATCATTTGAATGTGGATTCTTGTGTTTTTGTTCTGTTATTTATGTTTGTTTTTGTTGTTTAGGATAAAAATTACACACATATACATATGTGTATGTATCTATTCATTATTGAAAAGTTGGTGAATAGGAAATGGGGCTGGGACCCACAATTCTGTTACTGCTATTTACTGTTATTTACAGTTGTTAACATTTTGGAGTTTCCCTTTTTCTTTTTTATTAATTTTGTTGTTTCATAGGTGTGGTCATACATAATCACACAAGTTTTATTATACCTTCTTCATCAGTAATAAAACAAAGGTACTTAATCTTGCTGTTACAAATACTAGCGATTTTTAATCAATATCTTCATTATGAAAGTAACTATACATATATAGTTTTTATTTAGAAACCTCAGGTAGTAAATCAAGAAAATTATAATCATTTGTAATACCATAGGCCAGAGATAGCTAATACTAACATTTTCATATTTTTTCTTCTGTTCCTTTTACATGTAAACATATATTATTTAATCTAAGGTACTGGTGATTGTTAAGGCCCACCATTATTTCTTAAGAAAGAAAAAAAATGTTACTAAATCAACATTAACATGATACTTCCTTAACACTTAGAACTTTTATTTTATTTTAAATGTCTTGAAATGGCCCTCTTAAATTACATAATCAGGTTTTTTTTAATCATAATACCATTTCTGTGCACACATAAAAATAAAATGGATGCAAAGTAGCACAGTATTTTAAAAAGCTCTTCCACATTGAGTCTCTCTGTCCTGGATTACCTGGGACATGCCCGTGTCTGTACGTCTGGGGCCGTGACCCCCTCTGTGGGTCTTCAGCCCTGAATCTCAGAATAATATGCCAACACCATTTTAAATAGCAATTGAACCAACCCTTGTAGAACTAACAAATACAGCTCGCAGCGTGACAGGTAAGTGCTCGAGCCTGGGTTTTCACATGTCCAGAGCCAGCCCGAGACGGCCCACCATGAGCCACCCCTGGGGAGATGCACCCTGATCTCAGGCTACAGGGTGAGGAACACTGCTTAAAACTGCTGAAAATGAGGGTTTTACATAATCTGTCTCTTAGGGTGCTTTAGTTTTATCTTTTTAAGATTTCTCATTCAATATTAAATTGGGAACATTTCCCAGTATCTTTAAAACTCTTCAGTCATTTCTTTCAAAGTATTTAACAAATGTAGAGGCAGAAAAATACCTTAGCTTTTGAGCCTCTCAGAAAATTGCCATTCTTGGAAACAAAACTTGCCACCAAGAATATATTGAAAATTATTTCTGCAAAAGCAAGGGAGGAACTGAACAAATTAAATGAAGCTGTTCCAAAGTGCACAATATTTAATTTTAAAAATCTATAATTGCATGTTGGAATATGTTGACTTCTGAGAAGAGTGTTTTGAAGGAGCTCCTTTATTTTTAATTAGGTAAGTTCATATCCTGTATCAGATGGAACTAAAACTGAGGAAGCCTATGATTTCACATAAATCTAAATCAGATAACCCATGCAAGAGAAGCATAAAGACAATTTATTTGACAAGTGTTGTTGCATAAAAACATCTACCAGAGGAAGATCCTGGGAACGGGTGCAAAAGCAGTTCATATACAGAATATTTGGGCTGAAGTGTATAAACATTTCTATACAAAAGATACTGGGACTGAGACTGTCTTTCATTTAGTAAGTTTTGTCTGAATGTATCAGAAATCTCAGCACCTACAGAAAATTTCAGTTACAAATGTTATGGTTTACTGAAGAATCAATTGGATATGTCAATGCTTTCCAGAATATAAACTGTAAATATGAAGAAAACTGTAAGAAATTTTATTTTCAAAAATAATCTATGATCATAAAGAAAAAATGAACTTTCCAGAAAAATGTTTTGATGTGGCATTGGGTGGATGGGGCAGAGGGACTGACTGAAGGATATCCAAATAACATGGATAATAATTTGGCTTATTTTGCTTTTCATACTCAACTCATCCATACCAAGCTTTTAAAAACTTACTTAGATGCACCAGTTAATTGTTATTTTTCATTCTTAGAAATAATTTTATTAGCAAACATAGTTTCTTAAGTTTAAAAACCTCACCAATAATTATATTTGTATTATCTCTTACATTTTACTGTATATTAATTTATTATTTAGTAAAGACATTTTAATTTATTTTTAAAGAATGATATTAAGTGATAGAGTTTATAAGTATTAGTGATTTTTTTTAAATGTTTGAAATCTTCCTTACACCAGAAAATCGTCCCTCGTGTGGTATCTAACCCTCCCCCTACTAGAGTGCTCGGGACATTGCGATTTCCCCTCTTCTCATCGTTACACGTATTCTCTCTATCTGCAAATCCTATCCCTTTGTTAGGAAAGAGTCCAAGTAGTGGGATTTCTGAATCTTAGGAACATTTTAAATTCAGTTGCATCAAAGCCTTTTGAAAGATTCTGTATGTTCTCTGAATGTCAGGAAATAATAGTAATAAAAATCCAATGTGCAATTTGAAGGGAAAGAAATTATTTCAGACAAGTTTTAAATAACTAATAGAATGTCAATAATGCTTTGTAGAAAGATAATGTTAAAAAATTAATGTAAATGGTGCTTGCAATATATTTTTTTAAATTATGTATTTTTTCAATCATCTATAATTTTTGATGTGAGGGAGCTGGGCATTTGGCGTTTTCC
Organism: Manis pentadactyla; assembly: GCF_030020395.1. Classification (NCBI taxonomy): domain Eukaryota; kingdom Metazoa; phylum Chordata; class Mammalia; order Pholidota; family Manidae; genus Manis; species Manis pentadactyla. The sequence goes on from NC_080026.1 coordinate 1,536,080, forward strand.
AGGCATTATGTATAAAGCTCTAGATATCAAGGTAAATAAGACAAGAGACCTTGTCCTTAAGGGAGTCTCCTGGTAGTGGATGAAGTGCAAACAGATAATTACCACAAACACGTGCAATTGTAATAAGTGAGTTCAGAGGGTGGCGGGAGCATGGAGTTGGTGACAGTCATGCCCCAGACAGATTTCATGAGAAACCTAACAAAGGAGCTGAGTCTGGAAGCTGAGTAGTTGGACAACAGGAATCATGCAGAGGAAGGACGCAGACAGAGTCCTCAGATCAGGAAGAGCAGGCGGATCTGCGGGACGGGGAGGGGGCTGTGCAGCCCGGGGTGGGCAGGGGAGAGTGCCTGGCTTTAGACCCAGATGTGGCCCCCTGTCTCCGTACAGCTGCTCTCATCGAATTGACACACTTTCTTCGCGGAGACAGCCCCTCGTGCTGCTATTCCAGTCAGTATATCCATTCAGGATGTATTCATCAATACCTGCTCTCTGTATGCTCGCCACACTGCTCATACTCAGAAACAGTGTTGGACACAACAGATAAGCACGATGGCAATAAACAGGAACGGTCATATGACCATTTAAATACTGAGAAGTGTAATGGAAAGATGGTGAAACTTAAAAGAATGTTTGGGCTGAAGGTAGGCGTGGAAATATTCTAGATTCAGAGGCAAGGAAATGCTCCTGAGGAAACAATACGTGGATTGTAGCACAATGCTTAGAAGGGGTTGGCCATCTAGTGCCAGAGGACAACCAGGCCAGGGAATGGCAATGAGAACATGGCAAATGCAAATGCCCTGGGGCCGGACCCCGCCTGGCATGTTGTGGAAAGACTGGAGGAAGGCCAGTGACTGACGTTCGGGAGCCACGTAAGAAAGGGAGGGGTACAAGAAGGTGAGGGGAGGTGGAGGATAATGTCTCCAGAGATTATAGATCGTGGCGAGGGGTTTGAATTTTATGCCAAGTTCCATGGGCAGCTACTGGAGTGTTCCAGAGGAAGTAATGTGTTCTTAAAAATCTATTTATATTCCTGTAACAACAAAGAAAAGACTTCACTCATACTGTTTCTTCAAAGTAGAAGGGAGATTTTGCTACAAGTATGTTTCAGAATAATGCATCCCTTGATTATATAGAATATTTGAAGATACAGCTTCACATAAAACTAGAGAATAGAGCTTGAACAAGGGTCTCAAATCCATTGTTTTTTCTTTCGAGGAGTGTGCAGATGATTCTGGATTGCTTTTCATCAGGAAGAACCCTGTTCTCTCCCCAGCTCAGTCACTGACTCAGGAGGTCGGCGCACTTCAGAGGCACCGACACAGGTCCGCCGGCGAGGCCTCGGCCCCGGCTTTGTGTATCAAATGTAAATGGAGCATTTCTGGCAGCTTTTCCTCAAGTACATTATTATTTCAGAAATGTAGTAATTTTCCCGCTGAGTGTCCTTACGTCACTGGTTGTTACTTCCATTTTGGCTGATTTTCGCCTCAGCCTCTTTCACAGGGGTCGTCATCTTACAAAACACGAGTGGTTGCAGGTTCCTGCAGGCCATTAAAGGGCAGCGAGGGTCTGTGCATGACCATCTCCTTGGAACTGTTACGTGTGTACGTTCATAAAAGAAAGTCTTAAAGGACAATCATACCATTTACATCACATCTTTCCCTTCTCCCATATTTTAGTCTATTTTCTTTCTGTCTTCTCTGTTTTATACAGTTTTGTTTGTATCATGCAGGCTGTTTGCTTGATTATAATGCTAGAGCACATTCCTTTCATGCATTTGTCAAAGTAATTAATGCTAGCTGCCTGCAACAGAAAAACACCCTTGAAATCTCAGAGGTTTAATGCCACGAAGATTCATTTCTCAAGCTGCCTCAGAAGTGACTGGGTGGCCGTCCACCATCTCATGTGATGTATTCAGAGCAAGCACCCCACAGCTGCCATGGCAGGGAGACGACATGCAGGGTGTGTGCACACTGGTTCTTGATTGCCTGGCATGGCACAGAACACATCACCCAGAGCCCATGGGCCAGATCTGATTCCCTGGTTCCATGACTAAGTACAATGGGGGGCACGGATGTTTGACAGGTGCTGTGTGTCACCACCTGCCCTTCACTTGCCAGATGCCTGCCACCGTCCCACACAGGCGCTCCCACTGGCTCCTGGCCTCCCACCCTTTGGACTTGTCATGCCCTCCTCAAGGAAGGCCTCCCGAGCCTCCTCCAGTCACCACACTGACTTCCACATCTGGGCTCTGGCAGAGTCGCCTGCAGTCTGCTTGCGGCTTCTCTTGGTGCAAAGATCTTGAACTGAAGAAAGACAGAAAATCAAACAAATCAGTGACGTCTTTCCCCACCATCACCTCCCGCTCCCTGCACATACACATGACTGTGTGCACATCCAGTGGGCACAGGAGGAGCAGAAACAGTATCCACAGACACTGATTCCAAGAGGTGCCAGGTGCCGCCCAGTGCCGGCGGGTTTGTGGCCCTTCTGCAGGCCTGTGCAGGCTGTGCTGCAACGCCCCCCTGCCCTGGGGGAGGCTCGACTTGCTCCTGGAGCAGTCCCTTTAGGGGTCCTCCTCTGGCCCCTTAGACTGCCCTCTCCCAGGGGCTTCCTATCCTGGGATCACCCCTGGCCTTGGCAAAACTGAGCCTTAGGGGCCGTGCCTACTTGGAGGCTCTCTGTCTTTCTCATCTCAAGTCATGTTCACAGGAAGCTGAGGCCGGGAGGAATGATTTTAAGGATTAAATACTAAAAGGCTCTTTTCTCCCAATTCATGATATGTTTATTATTTATATATTTGTGTTTGCCTCTAAAACTAAAGGACGCAGGTCAGTGTGCTCCCACTCGGTTCTGTGTGCCGGCAGCCCCACTCCAGGTCTCTCCGCTATGTTTGTCTCCTGTCTCAGGAGTCCTCGTCCCCAGCGCAGTGCCACATACCCGGCTGTAGAAATACGTGGAAGTGGTGCATCCTTAAGGTGGTCTTTGCCTTGAGTTGCTTTATCTAATGGACAAATCCTACTGGAGCTGTGTTGCTCAGTCCTCGCAAACCCTAGCATTCCCTTTGTGTGTCTAGAAGCACTCAGGTTTTTCCAATCAGGAGGACCTCTGATTTCCGGAATCTCCCAAGTCCTTCTCCTTCTGCATGTAACGTGGCGGACTCTTCCCTGAGCCCCTTTCTTTTCCTAGACCTTAACAATCACAGCTGGCGCACACTTCGCATATTCTGTCCCCAGCCTCTTCTTGTGAGGCGTTAGTCTCTCGTGTGTATTCCCTCGAAATTAACGATTTCAGTAAATATGTCACCACTGCCAAGCCTATCTCTCTAACTCTCCCACCTCTGGTGTCAGACTCCGCACCACCTATCAAAGAGCTGCTAAGCCAGGCCACCAACATATCGTTTTTACATCTTTCTTTCTTTTTTCTGTTTCTTTTCACAGAAGCTCTTCGCTTCAAGGTACTGTTTCTACACTCACCTAAGTAACTAATGCTCGCTGCTCGGTGTGAAACGCCACAGTGTGACTCTCACGCTGGAGTCGGGCGCGGGCGGTGAGGCTCCCTCCGCCCTGCAGCCCTGCTGTCCGAGGCAACTTCCACTGTGTCCTTACACTGGAAATAGTGTGATGGACCTGATCTGAATGCAAGGGTGGCTGGGAAGCTCAGGGGAACCCGTGTCATACTTGGTGGAGCATCTGTGCCACATATTTGCAAACCACTTTCATGCCCATGATTTAATATTCATTTCAACTTTCCCTTCGAGGTGACTCAGGAAAATCCTGATTCATTCCAGCTCAGTGGATGAGAAAAGCCATGTGGGCATGTACCTGACTGGTGGCACTAGTGTGCACGAGCCTTCATAGAGGTTCCTCTTTTCTAGGATTGGAGCATGCAGGAATCTGATTTTTATTCTCCAAACAGTCCCCTGGGCCCAAACACTCCTGCAGTCATGACGGCACACAGCCACAAGAAGGGAGTCACCTTGCCTAGCCTGGGCCCTGGGCAGGGCCTCCTTGAGCAAGGGGGGCTAAGGGTGATGTGCCCAGGTGGCAGAATGAGCCATGTGGAGACAGAAGCAGCGAGAGTGGTCCAGGCACAGAGCGGAGACCTGGAGGAAGGGCGGCATCTATGGCTTCATGAGCGAAGGCAGGCAGGCTGCAGGCTGAGTGTACAGGAGGTGGTGGAGGGAAGGGGACCAGCCGACAGCAGAAATAGAAGAGCTGGTGGGCTTCATGGAGGACAGAGGCTTAGGCAAACTCTGCCAGGAGCTGGTCTGTCCCTCCGCCGTCCCTCGAAGCATGGAGGGCCAGTGGCAGCTCTCAGGACTGAGGTTCCCCAGCTGCTCTACAGAGGAAACTGGATGGCCAGAGGGTTGGAATCTCCATCAGGGTTAGCCCTGAACCATGGTGGGAGGCCCTTCCCCTGCAGATTCGACTGCAGCCTTAGAACCTGGACACCGTATTCCGGATGCGTCTCTGCTCCATAGACACATGCGTCTTCAAGTGCCTTTGCACAGGGCGTGAAAGTGCCAAGTGAAGCATGTTGCGTCTTTTTAACAAAATGAGCTCCCAGATGAAGCCTGGGTATCTGTGGGCCCCTGGCTGCTTCTTGGGCATGTGACTCGGCATTCTGTGATTAGGCATTGCTGGATTCCCAAGGACGTGGGTCTGTGGTGGCCCCAGTGCCAGCCCCTCTGCCGTGCTGACGGACTGTGCAACCCCAGGACTGTGTCCGGGCCTTTGTGCTCTTTGCAGCGGCCATGGGCAGTCTCCAGTATCTGGACAGCTGCCCCTGCTGGGTGAGGTGTGGGGTGGTCACCTGCTAAACTCCCACACCTTCTGCTGTGTGTGAACTGACGTCGTACTGTTCGCTGTGCCCTCATCCATCACTCACGATGTGGCCATCATCCTCTCCCTTCCCGATCCGGCCAGATGACAGGACATCGGTAATGAAGGATGTTGGCATATTGTGGAGTATTGGTCTTATTGTGTATACTATCCTCTGAGATCATTCTGCTCAGCCTGGCTTGCTGCCCTTACTTCTGCATGACATGCGCCACCTGTTACTTGGTGACAGGAAGCACGGCTGCCCCTCATTGCCCACTCCCTGCGGGTGTCTGGAGCTTGCTCCCTGGGGATGCCACCGGTGCACCGTTTCCATCCCTTCTGGCTCTTGAAAGCTGTTCTCCTGACTCATTGCTCTTGCCGTTTGGTCTCTGATCTCTCTTTGGACTAGTTTATGGGTCCGTCTGAAGGACTCCAGGGTATCCCTAAGTGGGCAACTCCTTAAGGGAAAACTTCACTAAAGTAGACTCCTTGTTCTAAGGGGAGAAAAATAGTAATAGAATCATGGTTTCTGTAGCCCTTTGCTCTGTTTTGTATTTAAGTGGCCATTTTCTCCATCTGTCAGTTCCACCCCTTCCCTCTACCAAAGCAGTTTTAGTCCTGAGTGAGCTAAGCCTGGCGTGAGGAATACTTAGTTTAGAAAGTAATTAACTCAAAATCAAGTTCCGTTGTGCCTTGTCTCCAGCTCTCTGGCCAGGATTAGGTCCTTCAGTGTTCAGGGCTTCTGCCTAAGGAATTGAATACTTTCTTGCTCTTTTTTTTTTTTTTTTTGCATTCTGACTATATGTATTTGCTCTTTGCCTGTGTAAATGTACAAGTACCCACCTACTTGTTCTCTATTCAGCAAATCTGTCTTCTTATATCTGACTGCAGTTGAATTATCATTGCCATGAATTATGTTTTCCACCAGCATCTGCCTGTTGAAGCACCCTCAGTCCCTCCATGGGCATCGGAGCGGTGTACTTCGTTCTGTCTAGTGCCTACCTCATCGTTACCAGGATGCGGGGAGAGTGAAGCAGAATCCTAGCGTTCCTTCCCAGCATTGACTCTAACGGGGCAGGGTCTGCAAGGATGCTCAGCCAGATGGTCTGGACAACATGCGTGTAAATCTATATGTGTAATCATGGCACACATTTCCTAAATGGTGATTTTCAAAACTAGGTGGTTCCACCTTGCAAACTCTTACACAGATGTTTAGAGCGAACAGATGGGGCAGCTGTCCACCCAGGACATAGCAGCAGAAATGCCTGCTCCTTCCTCTGAGGCTAAAGGCAGCTGTGGATGTAGGTCACAACCATCAAGAACAGGTGTTCAACTTACAAACAAACAATTGCCAAAAATATTACCTGTGCCTGTTCTTATTTAAACGTCAACACATTAACGTGATTGGAGTTTGCAGTTGTTCACAGCATGAAGCATATGGGCTCTCTGAAAGAATAGAAAATGGTTTCAAGGGCATCTTCTTTGGGCTCAGCTGTTCCGATGTGGCGGGCACTGCCCGACTTACCTTATCATCATCGGTGCATCACCGTCTTCATGAGTTCTGTTTGTGCTGAGAACTCTGCTAAGCACTGGGAATAAATGGTCAACAAGACAAAAAAGCCTAGATTTATAAATTACATGTTCTAGCAACAGGCATCATTAAGAAAATAATTAAGCAAATAACTAGAAACTTAAATAATTTCAATTACTATGCTAAGAAGGATTTTGTGCAGAGAGAATTCATAGCTTCAGTGCTTAATCTCGTCTAAAGACCAGAAAGGGCTTCTCCTGACTGGTGGCATTTAGGCGAAGATCTGACATACAGGGAGGAGAAACCCTGGGGAGAAAAGTAGAGGAATAGGCCCAGACAGGGGACAGACTGTGTGAAAACCCTGAGCCATCGGAGCTTGTGGGAACTGCACCAGGGAGAGGATCTGGGCGGGAGGGGGATGGGCCCTTCGGGTCCTGTTGGCAACGGTACGAGGGGCAGCTGTCAGCGGATCTGCGGCGGGGCTTTGTACCACTGGACGCCCCCACCGCCCCCATGAAAATAACATTCTTGCTACAGTGTGGATGATAATTTGGAGGGAGGCAAGAGCAATCATGAGAAAACAAGGGAAGAAACTATTATCAGTCAAAAAGTGACAGTGGCATCTCTCACTCCACGCCTGTCTAGAAGGATGTTCAAAGACTCCGTCATTTGCTTTCTGTACTCCCCAAAGTCTCCGTAGGGCTGGGTGTTTCTATGAGGATGCCCCCAGTCACATTTACTAGTTAGCCTCCCTTTTAGGGCCATGCCACCATGAGGGGCATGGGGCTTCAGGGAGGGTGTGTGCGGCCCGGTCCCAGGAGCACTTGGGGAGGGGCAGGCGCTAGTGAGCTAGGGAACTGACAGGGGCTGCCGGGGGTCTCTGGAAGAGGAACAGTGAGCCAGGTGCCTCTGCTGGGCACTGTTTTCTGTACGTGGTTAATATGCGACATAGGAGAATTAAAGACGACACTCCTAAATATTGTTTTTTAAAATCATATCATCTTTGGAGATTAAATAAAAGAACACCATGTTTTTATCTGTGTTCCTTATTGCTTTCCACATTAATCCCTATCTGCCCTTGCTGAGGTTCCCAAATCTTGTTTTAATCAGACCTCATTTTTCCTACCCAAACTCATTTCCCTCTCCTTTTCAGCCTCTTGTCTTTCTTGTGTTTAGCTCTGTCTCCTTAATACCTTTAATTAAGGCAGAAGACAGAAGACTGCATTTGACGGAACCTCAGCTGAAAGGCCTTAATAGAAGAGGGCGCATAAGATTGCCTGGCTGGGCTCTTAGGCCCACACCGGCTCCGGCCAGCTCTGGCTGCAGAAATGGGATGATGTCCTGGAGGCGCGGTCCCTCACCTCCGGCTGCTCTCAGTCTCTCCCAGCCCCGCAGATCAGTCACTGTCTGTGGTGACCACTGCTTCGCGCCCAGGTGGGCCTGTCCGTGGAGGCAAGCTAGCCATCCACAGGCCCCGGACGGCAGCCTCTCGGTGTCAGGCATGAGGAAGGCTATGGCTTTTCTCTCCCAGTAGTTCCACCAAAGTCCAGAACTGAGTCCATATGGTCACATCCTGGCCAGAGAATTCACGACACTAGTCAGGAATAGGCCTGGGGCGGCGGCCAGGTCTCTGCACGCCTGCACCCTGAAACAGGAGCGTGGGCTCCGTCTGCCCCGCGTGGACCGAGGGGCTGGCCGTGCACATGGAGGGGCTCCTCCAGCAGTGCGGGTGGCAGTGCCCAAGGGAGGACCCATCAGGACAGCGTCTGCTGCGCACCCCCAGACCACAGCCGCTCCCTCGGAGCCCCGATCTCCCTGCCTGGCTCCTCAGCGCTCTTCGCCCCCAGTGGACGCAGGGAGAGGAGGCTCTGCTCACGGCAAGGACCCCGGCTGGCTGGCGTTGGCTCCTGGGTTGCGTCTCAGCCCTGGACTCTGCAGCCTTAAGGGCTTCGGCTCTAACCCCGGCCGTTATTTCCCCAGTGGCTGTGTCCCGAATACAGCACCGGGTGTTCTGGTTGCCTCTGGGGAGAGTGGGCACTGAGCTTCAGGGTCGTTCTGGGAAAAATAACCAGGGAGTTAGAAGGCAGGCGGGCAAGGACCTGCACCGTCGGGCTGATGCGACAACATCGAAGGGGGCTGGGTGTGTGCTGGAGGGCAGCGAGGGCTCTGCTGGTGTTTCCTGGGGAAGGAGAGGCGCTGGGGTGGAGGCAAGGGAGGCCCCTGCTGCCAGACCTCATGGTTCTTGATGGGTGCTGCTTCATTTCCCCTTCAGTCTTCCGGAGCTGCAGGAGAATCTTCTGTAAAACCTTGCTGGGAGCTGGTTAGCAATGCAGAATCTCAGCCCCATCCCAGGCCTACTGAGTCGGAGCCCTATAGAACAGGCTGCCCTGGGGGGTTGTAAGGGCCTTGTTGGTCCATAAACGTTGCTCAGAAAGTTTTAGGCTCAGGGACGCTGAGGTACAGGGAGAGATTCAGCAGTTTCACTTGACCGCGATGTTCCCGGGGTGTAAGTATTTGGCCTGCTGTCCCCACAGCGAGGTGAGTTTCAAGGGAGAAATGCTGCACCCCCAGGAATGTCCTTCCCCTACAGGAAAACTCCACTGCTGATATCAGAAGGTGCTGTGTCCAAAGTCCAATTTTCTTATGTGTAAATAAGTGTTAGTTGAGCCTTCACAAGCTGAGTGACAGTTTGGGCCACTTGGAGGCAGTTCTGACTGTGCTCCAGACCCTTTCCCCAGCCTCTGCCCTGATTTCTACCCTGATTCTTTATCACCTGCTCACCTGGGGGAGTGAATTTATTCATTTTCCATTTCCTGTGGTGCGCAGCCAACCCCACCGTTGCTAACTCAATCAAAAACCTGAGATACTAAGAATTTTATTGACTGTTTTATGTAACAACCTGAATTAGCAGAAGGCTCAACTCAAATTCATGGAAAATTAAAGCATAGGAGATCTAAGCCAGAAACCGTTTAAACAGACTTAAAAGGTTACTTCAGTAAAATAACAGGATCAGTTTGAATGTTGAAATAAGAAGTTAAACTGAATTGGGAAGAGATCACCTGCCTCTTGACCTATAGATTTATCTCCTAAATGAAGGATCAGCTGTTTTACTGTTTGGGGACTTAAAAATGAACTAATATGTAAATATAAAAGTCTTAAATTTGCAAACTTCCCTCATCTTGCACAGAAAAATCATTTTTTAGATTTGTAGAATTTGAATGCAGAGACTATGAAATAGGAAAAAAGCGTGTGTCTGTGGATGAGGCCGACTTGAACCCCAGGCACTTGGGCAGGTTGCTTTAGCTCTCGGAGTCGAGCTCCTAGTCAATAAAATGGGAAAAATAGTACAGTCTACAAAGAGCTGTCATATAGATTAAATGAGGTCATTTATCTATGGAGCCCACTGCATCATGCAGATGTTCCGGGGAGGGGAGCCAGGAATACGGGAGGGGAAGCTCATAGAAACATAATGGCGGGGCTGGGACGCTGAGTGGTGCCCCAGGACTTCACACTCCCCTTAAAAAAAAGGAAGTCCCCCTGCCTTCCTGTAGGAGGCTCATAGACAGCTCTGGTGCAGGGAAGGTAGGGGTGCAGCCGAGCAGATGCAGAAGGGCCACGGGGAGCCCTGGGGTTTGCTGACGGCCCAAGGCTCCCAGCCCGTTCGAGGCCAAGGCAGGGCTGGACCCCAGCTCCAGACAGTGATGGAGCCGTGCCTCCCGCCGGCTTCTGCTGCTCACGGGCTGCCCGTTAGGGCCGCGTCCCACGGCCCCTGCCCCTTGCCAAGCAGGTTTCCCACTGAGAAATATGAGATGGGATAGAAAGGCGCTCTGCCAAGAATGCCACAGAACGCTGGCTCCACAGAATTAAAGACAACACTCCTAAACATTGTTTTTTAAGATTATATCATCTTTGGAGATTAAAATAAAAGAACGCCATGTTTTCATCTGCGTTCCTTATTTCTTTCCACATTAATCCCTATCTGCCCTTGCTGAGGTTCCCAAATCTTTTTTTAATCAGCCCTCATTTTTCCTACCCAAACTCATTTCCCTTTCCTTTTCAGCCTCTTCTCTTTCTTGTATTTAGCTCTGTCTCCTTAGTACCTTTAATTAAGGTATTAATTTTCTAATGGACAGATTCACCCCAAGGACCTGGAACAGTGGCCCTTGTGTATGTAGTAGGCCCCCCCTACATTTGTTGGACAATCACCAATCACTTGCTGCTGTGTTACAAGGGTAGGTGGGCCGCCTGCACCCAGCCTGCTCTAGGGAGTTTTCATCTGCAGGGGGCTGGAATCTCTCCAACTTCATGAGCACTGCTTGCAGACAGATGAGGAATTCTCAGTTTATACAGAAGAACCTTCTGGGGTGCTTGTGGAAACTGGAGATTTCCAGTGCCCGCATCCCTCTGTCGGTGGGCCAGAGGGTTCCAGGACTGCCCTGGTCCCAATGCAGGCGTGTGTGGGCTATGGACTGCCATCTCAGTGAGGTCGTAGGTGAAGGGCGTGTTCACCTGTGTGTGTGTGCGTGTGCATGCATGTGCCCATGTGCCCAGGTGTGTGTGATGGTGTGCTGGTATTTGGGTGGGTGGGAAGTGGGGGAAAGTCTCCAGGGATAAAGAGAACAGCAAGCTGTGAGCAGCTCCCACCCCAGTGGCCCAGCAAGCTCTCTCCCCTGTTAATGAGGAGCCTTCTCACGTCCCTTCAGAAGGAAAGGAGGAGATGGGCGGGAATGGTGGCCTCCCAGGATAACCTGATTTCTTCCTTCCTCCACTGCCCCCTTTCCGTACCCACCACCTCACTTAACGAGCCCTTGGAGAAAGTGAGAAAAGAAAACAGGCCTCATCAATTTCGCTAATGACTCTTTCAGAAAGCCTTTTTTTTGGCCAACTTTTTATTTTTAGATCTTTTCCAACCAAGATCCTATTAGAAGGTTGTCAAAGGCCCCGTGGGATTTATGGAAACTTTCATTAAGAAAAATAGGCAGTGATTTCAAGGACAGTGTCAAGTATCCTAAGAAGAGCTGTTTTTAGAGCTGTGGGCAGGCGCAGGGCATCCAGTGGGCAGCTGCCCAGACTCGCTGGGGCCCTGGGCCACTGGGAGCGCAGTCGTCATGGCCCTCGGGTGGGGGTCTCCGAGGACAAAGCCACTTTCTTGACAGTTCCATTGTAGTTTTTAAACCTTTTGGATTAAAATGAGATAGTTTGTCTGCTGATAAAAGTCAGTGTCTGTGCCTAGTAGTTAAAAGTACACCCAGCAAGCCCTGAGCTCCTTCACTTTGATAATGTTCGGGGGCTTCAAGAGCTCCTGTTTTACTTGCGTCTCCTCATGTGAGCTTCTCTCTCGAAGGCCGTATCTAACAAACCGCCCTGTCCTCGGCTGCCTGTGCCGGTCAGCTCGGGCGGCCGAGGGAAAGTGCCGTGGACCAGGCACCAGCAGCCCACGTTTCTTCTCCCAGCTCTGGGGGCTGGAGGCTGGGCTCTGGGCGCCCTCTGGCCCGTTCCCGGGGGGAGCCTCTTCCCAGTGCAGGCAGACCTGCCCCCGGTGTGCGCTGGGGAGAGGGAGAGAGATCTTTTTTACCTTTTTATAAGGCCATCAATCCTATGAGATTAGGAACCCACCCTTTTGACCCCATCTGACTTCAATTACCTCCTAAAACCTCTGCCTCTAACTAGAGTCACATTGGGGGGTTAGAGCTTTAACATACGAGTTTTGTGGGCCATAACTCATAACCCAATCTTCAGTATCTCCGCTTTCTAATGTCCCCACAGCAGGCAGTAAGCGTTTGTACAGGGCATCTGATGGTTAACATGGCTATTCAGTCAATGAAACTTCTGTTGGTAATCTATTATATGTTGGGCTCTATTTTAAGATCTGGGACTCCCCTAATTAATAAAACATGATCTCCAGCCTTAGGAAATCTAACCAGATGAGACAGACACCTAAAAAAATAGGAGCCATAGGACATTGCTGCTGTGGTCATAGAGATAGGTTCAGAGCACCGTGGGCACAAAGGGAGCCCTCCCTCCCGGCTGTAAATGAAGATTCCGGGGCATCCTGGACTATTGGGAGAAAGGGCCGTGGAGAGGAAACAGGAAACAGAAGGCAAGAGGCAGCCTGGTGCAGGGAGGCCATAAATCATCTTCAGACAATCTGGAGGCTCAAGAAGCTGGATTGGAAGTGGGGACGTGGGGCGCCAGCCCTTCAGACAGGGACTGCTTTACAGAGACCCTCTGTCTTGCTGAAGAGCAAATCCTTTGTCCTTGAAGGCAGTAAGTGTGTTTTAACAATAAAGGGCCATGCCTGAATAAGAATTAGGTTGGAGACATGTAGAATCCGGCAAGAGGGTTTTTCAGTTGAGTAGGAATTTAACGTTATAATTGCTACTGATCTGTCCTTTCATCAAGGAACGATTGAATGAATGGGGCACAGGGCTCCGCATCGCAGGAATTACAGTGTACCCATTTGTACCATTGTATCAAGAAACCATTTATCATTGTTTCTCAATTAACCTTGTGCCATCATCAATATTTAAGAGTCACTCAGACTTGCATATTCCATTCATACTGAAAATAGGTTAGGCGGTAACTACACTCAATTATTATGTGATTACTCACCAGTCAGGGGTGGCTGGAAAAATGATTTTAGATTACTTTTAGGAATCAGATCATTAAATGTATTTGCAGCAGAAGAGAGAAAATTTCAAGATTCTCACTTACCATGAGAGAAACTTGTTCAAGATGTAATCCCTAATTTTAATATCATTTGAATCATTGAATAGAGTGAATTCCCAGCCCAGACACTGGCTTGGTGCATTAAGAAAGCCCATCCAGGAAAGATATGAGCAGCTGAAACAGAAAAATCAAGCTCCCAGGATTTTATTTCTGTTCACAGAATTGCCTAGAAACCCAAAATTTAGTTTCTCTTCTCCATGCCCCTTTCTCCATCTTAATATATTTATTTTTGTTTCTTAACTTCAAAATGTGAAAAAACACCAGGTTTGGTTGTATTTTTCCAGCCCTTCAACCCTTGGCACTTGTCAACATTTTGGGATTTTGCTGGAGTCCAGACCATCCCGTTCAAGTCTTTGTGACAACGGGGCTACTGCAGGCAGGCAAGCCCCACGAACGTGATATGCAACCTGGTGAAGTGCTGAGCAGGCACGAGGGGCCAGTGGTGGTGTTTGGGGTGAGATGGCAGGATCTTAGATCCAGATCATTCCTGTTGTCCAATCTGGGATCTTCTGTCATGGACTCAAAATTGTACTTGAAGACGATTTTGGTAATTCTCTTCATTTCGTTGGTCTTCACTGAAAGAGCTGAATCACAAACTTGAATTACTAATCTTAATTACAAAATACCTGCTAAATCATGTTCCTTACCCTTCAAAGTAGTGTTTGATTTGTTATTCCACTGGATCTTTCCAGAAGCGCTCTGGAAGGGTGACTTGTAGGAAAAGCCAAGATGTTGTGTATTTTCCAAGTACCAGATTCACAAAGAACAATGTGAGGCAGATGCCTTGTTTCCAGAAGCTTCAGACGTGAGGCCTGCGGCTGGCAACAGGCGGCCCCTTGCTGCTTCCTCTGAGGGCCTTGGATGCGACGTTCTGCCTGCGTCCTCGCTCTGACTGCCCTGTTCCACAGCCCGCAGTTCCCCAGTCTTAGAGGTGAAGGCAGCATGGCTCAGACCGTACAGGGCCTTGCTGGGGCCCGATAGAGCAGCCGCTTCTCCTTGACCTGCTCTGACTCGTCTGAATCTCTAAAGTGGGCCCTGAGGGGCCTGGATTTTGTCTTTGAAAGCAGGCAAAGCACGAGGTCATGATTTTAGCTGAGGGCACATGCTGAGGCACTGCTCGACTGAATGACTGTCAGGTGGGTGATACACTTAGTGACCTGCACTTTGTCCTACTCAGTTCCTTCCAGTCTGAGCTCAGAAGTCCCATTTTGACTTTTTAAAAATTAATACTATTCATAGATTTGCTTTTTGATACACAAATATAGTATATACTCATTTTATAAATATAATATACGTAGGAGAAAATAAAAATCTCTCATCATCTCACTGTAATTTTGGTATTTCAAATCTACCCAGATAAGTAGTTACCTACCCATTCATCCACCCACCCACTCACCTTTCCATCCATCCATCCATCCATCCATCCATCCATCCATCCATCCATCCATCCATTCATCGTCTCATGCATATCTTGCTTTGTCTGTGAATGTATTAAGACAGTTTATGTTATGAAAATACCTCCTTCAAAATATTAAAATTCATATCAAAAATTTTTTTTCATTTCTGTGTCACTTTTCCCTTTGGAAATTCAAGGAAATTAAAAGGAAGTGTATCAGAGTACATGTATGTGCATGGGTGTGAATGGCACACACAACAGGTGTCCGCCTTTGCATGGGCCACCTCGGGGTCCAGCCCCGCGTGTGCTCTCCTGGGCCAGCGAGAGGACAGCCCGGTCGTGTGAGCGCTCTGTGCACTGGGCGTGGGCTCAGAGGCTGTTGGACCCTGGGCTTTGCAGATCTCAGGGGTCCTGGAAGGTTCCTCAGGGTTTGCAGCAGGCCTCAGGGCTCCACCTCCTTTGCCAGGGCTGCTCCACTTTGTTTTATAAATAGTGCTGATTCACAAGATGATTTATTTAAGAGAGTGTGTGTGTGTGTGGTTTCTACTGCTTAAAAATGTCTTTGAAACCTGTTGATGCTGCCCCGCTTCTTACTGACAGTAGGAAGCGCCCGCAGCAGCGAGCCTGCCAGGAGTCTGTTCAGACGCTGCTTAACCGCCCGGGGTCTCTGGCTCAGAGCACAAGCACAGACGTCCTCTCTCCATGGTGGGGGTCTCCGTTCAGAGCATCCGCCACCTCATGCCAGTAACTATGCAGGTTCCCTTGGGCCAAATGCACTAACAGCCTGCACACTATTTTCCTGGGAACTTCTGAGGAAGTTGTTGCCTTGTTCTTGAGAAAAACAAAAACAAAAGCACAGAAAAGACAGGCGCTCTTCTCACCTGCTGCTGTGGGGCTGGAGAAACCCGCTGTGATGCCCAAGGCCAGCCTGAGGGTGGGCCAGGTACGCAGCAGGGAGGAGCTCAGAGAACCCAGGGACGTGCACACAGACCAGCTCCCGTCCTCCCCCAAGTCCAGTTATTTTGTTTTATTACCATGCAGAGTTCGGCCAGCGTGAACGGTGTGCTCAGCAGCTCCTGTGCTGGTGGGAGGTGCCCTCCTCGGCACGGGCACACTAACCCTCCTGGACAAGCTGAGCTACCTGCGGGGGGTGGCCCAGGACTCCCGTGTGGCTCCACATGAAATCACCCAGATTTTATTCCTTGGGAGTAGCCGATGCAGTCCTCCCATATCTCGGTGACACATCAGAGAATGGGTGATAAACATCCACGCAGCCCCTCAGCCCCAGGCCCGCTGCAAGGCACACCCCAGAGCTGTAATGCATCCTGTGAGATGCACAGTAGGGAAGGCGGCGCTCTCGGGTCTGGGAGATCTGCGCTGGGTTAGTAACAGCTGCCCTTCAGGGCGCCACACCAAGCTCCACACCAAGCGCCTCTCGATGCATTTCGAATCCCAAAGGTTCTGTGTTTGGAGGGCTGCGTGGATGATGCACCGTGTGTGATGGACCGTTATCCCCTCTGAGATCTGGACAGTGCACTGTAGCCAAACACATTCATATTTCTGTCCAAGAACATAGGACAATTTACATCAAATGGCTTCAGTTAAAGCCCCATTTCATTACAGGACAGAAAATTGGTCATATTTTACAACCACAAGAGTTAATAATAGTAGTAATATTAATAATATTTTTCAAACCTTCTGGAAGTCAGAATTGCCAACTGTGTTGTACTTATCCCCTTTTACCAATGAAAAAGGAAAGCACAGGAGAGTAGAACACATTTCCTCGCCTGACCCAGCATTTAGGTGGAGAAGCTAGGGTGGAATCTAGGCTGCTGGTCTCCAGAGCCCACTCTTGGCTGCCTGCAGCGGGGGTCATGGTCCACACAGTCTTTTTAAGATTATTGGAACATCAAAGCTGTGTTTAGGAAATCTCAGCAATTAATCTTTGGAGCAGACGAGTAAACAAATACGTTTCCCTGCTTCCATGGTTTGGTCTAATGGAAATTAGACACTTTTTACAATCTGAGAGAGAGAATACAACATAGATGTCCGTTCGGTGACTGTGAAGTCACTGTACACACACACACATGCACATATGCATCTTTATGTTTATAGGATGTGTGTGTGTGTGTGTGTGTGTTACCTATTGGGGAACCTGCGTACAGACGTGGAACTGGCCGTATGGTACAGACAGATCAACACAGGCAGCGTAATATTTGTGATGGGTTCTAGAGTGGAATGCGTGCGAGTCTTCCCAGGAGAACTGCAGAGGGCCGCGTCCCCAGTGAGGGCCTCCCGGGACACGGCATGGCCGCAGGGCTAGGATGACAGGCCAGGGCTTCCTGGGAGCTGCAGGCCATGCACAGCAGGCACACGTGTGGCCCTCAGGCTGCGGACCCCACAGCTGCAGCGCGGTTGGCTGGCAGCGAGAAGCCAACAGCCCAAATCATAAAGGCCCCCTTAGCTATGAAGAAGAGCCAGTATTTTTGTGTTAAAATTATAATCCAAACCTAAACAACATTAAGCTGGAGATGACTATTAAAATATGCTTTCAGTTCAAAGAGAATGTATATTTATGTGAACCATTTTTATAAAGTCCTGTGCTTTAAAGTATGACTTACATAAGCAGTAATTCTTTAAAGTATGGATGGACCTGTCTTACATTCCAGGTACAGAGCATAGACTTGTGATCAGGAAATAATGAGATAATTATATTACTTTATGCTCCACAGTCAGGCTTTATCGTTTTTAAAGAATGTCTAAAATTCTATTAAGTTTAATTGTTGCAGCTATTAATACACCAAGGAAAGAGTTTGGAAAACAGCTCTTACAGTTTTACTTCAATGATTCAGATCGTGTCTGGGAATAGAAAAAGGATCTTCATAAAATCCTGGGGCAGAATATTTTTATAATGTTTCAACTTATTCCAGTGTAAACAGCTGGCCACACAGACACTCTGTTCCCCAAGCAGAGACCAAGGAGTGTCCCTCACCTGCTTCCCTCACCCCCTTCCGAGGCATTTCTCGTGTTTCCTCTTACATAAGTCCCCCTGATTTCTCTCAGCCTGCTGCCACCGCTAAGTTCCAGAATCCACGTGGCCCCGCTGGGCACAAGACTCAGTCCCCCGGACAGTTTCCTGACCTCTGTCACCCGATTGCTCCTACCCGCCCCGCCCTGCCCAGGCCAGGCCAGGCCAGCTGTTTCACTGCCCGTCAGCCCCGCGCCGGGGCTCTGTGCCTTTTGGAAGCCGAGGGCACCGCGTTTGCTCTTCTGTCCCCTGGACTCGGCACCCTCCCCACTCGGTAAGTGATCAGCCAATACCTGTGGAGTGAGTGGCGAACATCATTAATGCTTTCCCAGTAATTCCTTACTTTCTGTAAGTGGTCCTTATATTAATGAACATGCTCAGTGATACGTAGGCCAAGCAGATGGCAGTTCTTTGCTCTTGGGATTTCCAGGGCATTGATGTGGTTCCTTGGCAAAAATGTGCACAAACAACTGATCTGCAAACTCGTGCCAAGAAGATGAAGAGGTCACCCAGCAAGATAACGGCATGACTTTCTCATTGGGTTTAGACTTGCTTGTAGCTGACTTCTGTCTTCATCGCAGAAAGGGTGTGTTTGGAGCATTGTGTGTGTGTGTGTGTGTGTGTGTGTTGGCGTAGACTCCTTTACAAATGCTCATTTTCCTGTTTTCACTTTGCCCACCCCATTCCCCGCATCCCTGGCCTTCATTCTCTGGGTCGGAGTCGCTCACCCGGTGCTGCTGGCCTGGCGGCCAGATGGCTCCCTGCTGGGGCCGCAGTCTCACTTTGGGTCTGGGAGCCGCCCTGGCCTCCCCCCAGGGGCGCGATGCCAGCACCGGGTCCAGGTGCTCTTGGACGGCCTCTGGTGGAGGCGCCCTCCCGTGCACACCGCTCCCTCCCAAGCACCCAGGGAGACCCTGATAACTAGTCGGACAGTCTTGTGACCATACATTTAATGGCAGGCGTAGGGTGTTTAGTCATTCCTTGTTTTATGATCAAGATTCCTTTATACCCACATCTCGGTTTCCTCCAAACCAATAGATGAGGCACCACCTTGTTCTTTTGTAACGTCCACGCCGTCTCCCAGGGCACAGCCGGCACATTTTAGCCTCACTTTCCCCTGAACACTGGCTGTTTGCACGCGGGTCCACACGCACAGTGCTGGATGAGCACCTGCGTGTGACAACCACACCTGCTGCCCCCACTCTTGCTGTGTTCTGCCCTCCCCGGACGGAGCTGTTCACAGCTAGTGTGCATGTGTTTAATGGGATGGATGCCGATAGCTTGATATCCTGAGAGACTGAGCCCATGTGCATCTCCCCTGGGGTGGGAGCCAGGACCGCCCTCCCTCCTGCCTGCACGCCGGCCTCCGCGGTCGGCGAGGCTCCAGTGCTCTCGGTCCAATAGGACCAGTGTCCCCCAGTGTCCCCGTAACTGGCGCTTCCCTGACCAGGGGTGATGCTGAAGAGCAGGCTGAGTGGGGAATCTGGGATATGTGTCATCAGACACCCACAGGCTGCACGGCCCACCACGGGCCGCCTTGACTTCCAGAGTGCTGCCCAGGACACGTGTGGTGACATGCCATGCAGGCCCCTCATCTGATAAGCTTTCCCAGGGCCAGAAACTCAGCCAACAGCTTGGATATTTTTTCCAGCATTTTGGAGAAAAAAATGACCTCCTAATTGAATAGCATTTGGGTGTCTCCACATGTTATATTTGAGGGTCTCCATGTTATGTTTGGGGCATGTGTCCTGCAAACAGAAATTGGAGATGTAGGCGCTGGTGGGCTCCGTGTCCTGATGCCGTGGCAGGTCTCTCAGTGGGCAGGAATGTGCCGTGATGGGAAACACGGTCAGTCAGGAGCGTGGCCAGCTTCAGCCGCAGGGACTGTGGGCCGCTCTGCACCATGAGGGGCCTGGTGCTGCCCTGCTTGGGGACAGGGGCTGACACGCTGAGGCTCCAGGTGACTCTCCCAGCAGCTGCGGCCACACAGCCCCGCCGAGGCCGGGCAGGAGGCGGCGGTCGTGCAGCAGAGGAGCAGGTCAGCGCCGTGGCTAAGAGAGAGGAAGGGGTCAGGGCTTCTCTTCACCCTGTACTTCTGTCCTCTAACAAAAGGAAGGCATAGTAATTCCACCTTGAATTCTTTTGAAAATATTTTTTCTCTTGTAGAAGAACACATACTCTTTAGAAGATGTTTGAAATGTAAGTTTTAGTGCACATCTCGCAGTGGTGGACTAAAGATGGTGTTTTTCAAACAAGTTGGGTTGGAAATCAGTAGACATGACACCCAAATTGTAGCATTGGGTTGATCATCAATTCTAGGCTTCAGTATGAGTTTTTATGTATTCTGGATCTCTTAAAATACAAAAAAATGGGAAGTCGGAGCAAGTTCTATGACAGCCTCCTGAGTCTAAGGCTCTCAATTAAATCTAAAATTCTTATATCACTTTTGGAAGCTGTTTTCCTGTTGATTTATGTTTCAAAACAAATCTGTAAAGACAAATTGTCCTTATTGGATGGACGAGACATGCGGGGTTTGCCAGGGCAGCCACGAGGCATAGCGGCCGTGACTGGGAGCGTCCACGGGTGGGGTCAGCTGGTGACGGCAGAGAGCTCAATGCCTTTGTCACTCATGGGGACCTCAGGACGTCCAGAGCGGCCAAACCCACGTGGGACCAGCCGGTGATGGGGCGGAATGAAGGATGAGGGGATGCAAACGGGTGCTTGACAGTCTCCTTAAGACAAAGTTAATAATAATAATGAAGAATTGGGACAAGTATGTGGGTGAGATGGTGTTTAGTAGGACTGCCTTGACCTTTGGGGTGACGCAGCTAACATATTGTCTGGTAGCTGCAGCATTTTGTTAGTGTCTTTGCAATCACCTCTCTGTGCATTTGGAGTTTTCCACACAATCTGAGTCCATGGAATGGGTGCGCAGACGACAAAAGTGTCACCAGCTCCTGGATCAGGGAAACTCTGCTGAGAGAGCTCCGTCCCGGGGCTGCAGGCCGCAGCCCAGCCAGGCTGCCCACCGTGAAAACATGAGCCCTGTGTAAGGTGGACAGGTGTGGGTGACAGGGACATACAGGGCTACGTGTCTGCAGAACGCTCCATGTGGAGAGCGGTCAGCATGAGAGCCAGACAAGGTGCAGTTCAGGCACGGCAGGGCCGGCAAGCATGTGTGTTGGCAGACTCCGTGGGGGGCTATCTGACGAAGTCACCCACAGCGAGCCTGGTCATGGAGCCTGAAGTTCCTGTGTGCTGTGACACGGCCTGTCTAAAATGCACCTCCTCTGCAAGTCATGCTGTCATTGTGAGATTTTCAGGATGGCACTAAAATTGCTGTCCTGCCAAGAATCCGTGGTGCGTGCTCGTGGGGCCCTGCGCACGTGCTGGCTGTACGCACACGCTGGGATGCAGTGTTTCCTCATATGTGGCCCCGACTATGAACATTAAGCCTTCGGCAGAGGAGAAGAGACCGTGACTGGACAAGAGTAACACCATTTTGAAGGGAAGTTTATTAACGCAATTAAAAGCGTCGGCACTGGCAGCAAATTCCTTGGGTTGAAATTCCTGCTCTGAAATCTTTTGTTAGCTGTGTGATGGAACAAATTTCTTAATTTTTGTCTGCTTCACTTTCCTCACCCATAAAAATGAGTATTGTAATAACAGCTCTCATAAGATTGCTGTAAGAATTAACTGAGCATCGCATGTTAAAAAAACAGCAAACACTTAGCACAGAGCCTAAGTTTGTGCTCAAAACTGCTGAAAGCTTTCATTTAAAACATACACCAGCCAAGTTACCGGGAGAAAGAAGTGGTACCTTTTTAAGTTATGCATAATTTCAGGTCCTACAATGTATATATTGTATTTTGAAGGACAAACACTGTTCTCATTTTTCTTGTATCATATATAAGATTTTCTCTCTTCAGAGTATAAGGTCCAAGAGGAAGAGGCAGTTTTTAAATGGCAGGTTTTATGTCGTTCTCTGATCTCCAAGCCCGTACCTTGGTTCCCGTCCACCTTCTCCAGGGGAGCCTGTGAGCTAGAAGCTCACCTGACTCACATCCTGAATCTTACTTAAAATAGGTTCCCTCTTGCTCCGAATTCTGGGAGCCCGTTCAGTTCTTGCGTTGCCCCAGAGCTCCATCCAAAATGCCACATTTTTCCCCCAAATCAGTGTCTTCTGCTTCCTCCCTCTCCAGGGGTTTCTTCTTCTTTCTGTCACGCCTTAAAATGCTTGAAGTACAGTCTTTTTGCAAGATGCTCCTCAAAGAGCATCGGTGGGTCAGGCAACCACTGTCTCCCTGCAGAGGGTAAAGAGAAGAAGGAAGGAAGTGATGTCACTCGGATGGCCACATTTTTGCCGGGCAGTTCTAGGAGCCCGGCGAAGCCAAGTCCTGGAAGGGAGCGCCAGAGAGATGCTTGGACAATGCAAGGGAAGACATGTCCACGTGGATGACGTGAGAGTCAGGATTTCTGTAGGAAAGGTGCACGCTGAGCCTGGCATGTCCTGCAGGCATGGTGGGTGGGCAGGCCCTCCCGTGGGTGGGCATCATGAGCAAGGCCCATAAAGGGGTGAATGGTCATAGGCGTGCTGTTCACAGAGGACCCCATAACCCTGCCTGCCTGGGACTCTGGGCTTGTGGACGGATTGGTGGAGATGGGGCTGGAGGGCAAGTGGGGAGACTGTCCCCTTGCTCAATCTTTGCCTTTGTTCATGATCGTCCCGTCTTGCCATGACCCTGCGAGCTCCGTTTAATGTCCATTTTACACAAAGGAAATCTTTGAGTTTTGAAACTCATGCTGAAGATTGCTAAGTTAGAGTGAGTGGCACTTGCCGGCCCCCTGCCCCCCTGCCCTGAATGCTCAGGAGTGTTCTTGTACCTTGTCAGTAAGGATTCACAGAAGGCCTTTGACGATTCGAGCAGGACTGGAAAGCAGTTGCCGTAGATGAAGACGAATCCTGTGGGAGCTTGTTGACCAGGTGGAAGAAGATGGAGAGAAGAGGCAGGGGACCAGTGCCAGAGGAGCATCACGCGCAGAGAAGACAACCTTAGTACCTTCAGGAAAGGCTGGTGGAGGATTCCTGTGGCAGCACTGGGGAGCTACGAAGGCCTTTGGATCCTGGGTGAGGAAGCCCTTGGACTTCACATCGTGGAAGGTTTTGTTACGGCCGGTGGAGTTTGAATGCACTTACCCCTATAACTATTTTACTGTGTCAGAATGTGCCTTCTAGTCTCCTCCGTCACGGGCTCATCAGGCAGGATTTAAAGAAACAATTTCTTCTTGTACATGTTTTCCTCTATCACTGTGACCCAAATAAAAACTCGGTGGAAACCAGGACAACATCATAGCAGGCTCATTATCAACTGTGTGGAGGTGGGGCCTGCTGTCATTGGCGTGGGGGTAGACAGATGGGGAGAATCTGACTTTCCCAAAGAGGAATTATACAGCGAGTTTGAACAGGGGTTTAGAACTGAACAGAAATGTGAAGAAGTACTCATGAAAATGTCGGCATGGCGAAGTAAGATAAATCAGTTTCTGTCAACAACGCAGATATAACTGCCTTCATGCAGCCTTCACATGTGCACGGTAGCCATTATTCTCCCAAGTGTTTTCAGGTCCACCTTCTCACTTACCACAAATAATTGGCACGGAGCAGAGAGAGGCGAGGACCAAGGGTGGGAATGGCTTTGCCAAGACGTGGTGGACTCTCTCTGTGCTTCAGTGTGGCCTCCTTCCCTTGCTGTTTCCAGTAAAGTTATCCTCTCCTATTCTAGCCTCTTTTCCTCCCACTCATGTTTACCCAAGTTCCAGCAGGCTTGAAGTACTTACCTGAACTGAGAAATAACAAGAAAGTACCCAGTTGTTTGACTTGCAGTTTTCTGAAAATTACTGCCTAAGAGAAGTTCCAAATATGTAAATGTAAGCTTTGGTTTTACATCCAGTTTCCACACCAGTGAGTTGAGATCAATTCCAAAGTGCACAGCAGATATTTTGCTATCATGATAATGTATTAAAGATTGTGAATGATTTACTTTTTAAAACAAACCAAGATACATTCAAGGTCACCCCAACAGCGGCCCTGGAATGAATACCTGAATCACAGTGTGTTCTTGGGGTGGGTGGAGGGAACGTGATGTCACTGTGAGCAAAGCAGGAGATGAAGGCCAGTGCTGAGCAGGTCACGGCCACCGGCAGGACTGTGAGCTGGGCGTGTCATGGTTTACTTGGTTTCTTTCCCATGTCAGCGGTAGGTGAGTTTTAAGTGAAAGGAAAGAAGCTGGGGGATGAAAGTAAAATTGTGCGTCTGCGTCACATATTAGTTCACACACCATGAACACAGCCTGTGACTTCTAAATGAAATCAAAGGGTGACGCAGGTGACCATGTAGAGGGGCTGTTGTATTCATGTTGTTCAAATGTGTAAATTCTATGGATTGCGATTTAGAAACCCCTACAAATGATTTTTCTTCAGTCCATGCTTTCCCAGTTAACACTGGATAAAGTGGAAAGCTAAGGGAAAATATCAAGACTTGTTTTTCATAACTAAAATTATATTTGTTTATTAAATGACCCATTTTGAGGTTATTTTATTACTGGTTTCATTACTGAGATGCTTGTACACAGCTTTATTAAAATCCCGTACTGTGAGGTGATGCGTCTGTGCTGTTTTAAGCCACTGAGTTGGTGGTGGCTTGTCAGGTGGCCGGGAAATGAATACAGACATATGGGCTTGGGTGTTTCCTTGGCTTTTTCCTAACAGATTCTCCAGCTCTTTGGGGGGCCCCTGGCAGAAGACAGGCTGTGGCCTCCTGAAATGTGTCCTGCTTCTCTTCCCTCTGCCTCCTCTTACTGAAGGTCACAAAGGAGTCCAGCAGAGTGGGGAGGGCGGAGGCCCCTGGTCACAGCTGAGGAGGCCGACCCCCTGGGCAGGAGGGCTCCTGGGCAGAAGGAGGGACGGTGGAGGAGGCACACAGAATTGTGCAGAAGAAACCTGAACTGCCCAGTGGGGGGTCCTTTGCATTGATTTCCCTGAATTAATTATGCGTGTGGTTTTGAGGGGGGCAGGGAAGGCCAGGAGGCTGGGCCCTGGCTGCCAGCAGCCCTCCGCTGTGGGGTCATGGGATTGCTACTGCTCAGGCCTCAGGGTTTCCTACTTGGACAGATATTTCTACTTCATATTCCATTTAACCAGGACTCATCATCAGCTGCTTATTTAAAACTAACATTGTAGAAGATGCCTGTCACTGCCATCACCTTAAGTAGCTTAAAAGGCGAATAGTGAGTGTGTGTATGTTCACGCAGACACCCAGACAGACACAAGCCACTCACACACACCCTGGCCATCTCCCCTAAAATGTTTACACTAGTTCACATGCAATTTCCATGCAATTCCTTGCAAAAGGAGAAACAGAATAAAACAGAAGTGCATAATTGTAGCTTCCAGAATTGATGATCTGTTCATTTTCCAAATGTGCTCATTGTCTAGCAGATGCTTCTTTGATTCACTTTCTCCCTCAAGAGCTTGAGACCGTATTTAAGAAGACATAAGTGTGTGTGTGTGTATGTGCGTGCGTGTGTGTGCACACATATGAATACCTGAGAAGTGCTTTTATTTGAAAAGGCAAATATCTCCCGCATTTTCATAAAACTCTACATTTCAGTTTTTTAGGAACTGGCCAACTGTTTCCCCAGGGGCTCTCCCATTATGTTCCTACCAGCAGTGCCTGATTACAACCCTCGACATCCTTGCAAACACTTTTTATATCTGTTTTTTTGTATTTAGATTTTAGTCATCCTCGTGGGTGTGAAGAGGTACCTTACTGTGGTTTTGATTGGCATTTTCTAATGACTAAGCATGCTGAGCATCTTCTCATAGGCTTGTATATCTTCTTTGAAGAAATATCTACTCAAATCCTTTGCCCATTTTTTATTAGGTTGTTTATCATTTTATTGTTGACATACTACTTCTTTATATATTCTTCATAGCAGACCCATATCAGTTACATGATTTACAAGTATTTTCTCCCATTTTGTTGGTTGTCTTTTTACTTTCTTATCGGTGCTTTATAATCCATAAATGTGTCTTTCTTTCTTTTTCCATTTTAATAAAGTCCAATTTCTCCTCTTTTTCTTTCTTTTCTCTCCTGTTCTTTTGGTGTCATGTGTGAGAAATAGTTGCCGAATCCAGGTCTTGAAGTTTCACTCCACACTTTCTTCTGAGAATTTTATGGTGTTTAGCTCCTTCCGTTAGGCCTTTTGATCTATTTGGAATAAGTTTTTGTACATGTTATGCTAGAGATCCAAATGCATTCTTTTGCATGTAAGTGTCCATTGTCCCAGCGCCATTTGTTGCAGACTATTCTTTCTCTATTTAATTGTCTTGACTTCTTTGTCAAAATCAGTATAAGGATTTATTACAAGACTCTTAAAATGCCGTTCCATTTATCTGTGTTTCTATGTCTATTCCAAGACCACACTGTCATGTGTGCAAAACTTCGTAGTAGTTTTGAAATTGAGAGGTGTGAGTTTTTCCCACTTTTTCATTATTGTTTTGACTATTTGGGGTTCTGTGTCTCTTGCATTTTCATACGAATTTTAGGATCTGCTTATGAATTTCTGAAAAAAAACCCATTTTGATAGTGACAGTATTGAATCTGTTTATCTGCTCAGGTAGTATTGCCATCCTAACAAAATTAAGTCTTTCAGCTGATAAAAAAAAGTAAGTCTTTCCACTTGTTTAGGTTTTTAATTTCTTCCAACATTGTTTTGTAGTTTTCAGCATACAAACCTTGCATTTTTTTGGAATTATTTGTACTCTTTTTGATTATATTGTAAATAATTTTCTTAATTTCATTTTCAGATTATTGCTAATATATGAAAACAAAATTGAATTTTTATGTATTGCTTTTGGCTACTATAGCCTTGCTGACATCAGCTATGGGCTTAATGTGTCTGTTCTCTAGGGTTTTCTATATATAAAGTCATGTCATCTGCAAGTGAGGATTCTACATCTCTTTCCAGTCTGGAAACATTGCATTTTATTTCCTTGCCTGATTGCTCTGGCTACAACATACAGTATAATCTTGAACAGAAGTGATGAATGGGCTATCCTTGTATTGTTCCTAAACTTAGAAGAAAGCTTTCAGTCTTTCACTATTAAATATGATGTTAATCATGGATTTTCTTGTAGATACTCTTTAAAAATTTAAGGAAATAAGAAATTTTTAAGGGTTTTTCTAATATTAAACTTTATTTTTCTAACTATTAAAAATGCAGGCATACTATATTAAATTTAGAAAATGTGGACAATGTAGAAAGACAAAACTTTCAAATCAGCCATAAACATATGACCTAAATAAATCCTTCACGAATATTAGGCCTAGCTCATACCAGTGGGAAATATTAGGCTTCAAAGTTTATTCCCTAGTTTTCACTTTTATAGATAATGTGATTAATTCCTTTGCATAATCTACTTTTTCCCTTATTATTATGGATTGTTTCCTGAGTGATTTCTAGAAATGGTGTAAAATATCAAAGGGCATAAACATTGTGTGTATTTCAATCTCTTACCTATCTCATCTCTATCTATTTATCCATCCTCTCTATCATCTATCATCTACCCATTGCTCTATCATCTGTTATCTATGTGTTTGTCTCTACCTATCTGGATATATAATTCTCTCTAAATATCTATGCATGTAAATAAATATAAAAATTAAATTTTATTTTCAGGGGTTCTTGTTTCAATCTATACTCCTCCCAGAAGTGTATTTTCATCCTTAGGTGTTTTGCAAACATTTGGTATTGTCTTTTTGTTTTTTTAGTTTATTTATTTACTTTTAATTTTTATATTGAAATACATACAATAAAATGCACAAATCTTAGCACAGCTTGATCTGTTTTGTCACGTGTGTACACTCGTGTAATTGTTGCCCCTAACAAAATATCAAACATTTTCAATGATTTTTCCTGTCCACCTGTTTCACCCCTCCCCCTCCATCTCCCGCATGTTAACCACCAGTCTGTTCTCTGTGTTCAGCAGTTTATTTCAGTTTTGTTTGTTTGCTCATTTGCTTTGTTTTTTAAATCCCACACGTAAGTGAAGTCATAGGATGTTTGTCTTTCTCTGATTTATTTAGCTTAGCATGTTGTCCTCTAAGTCCATGCATGTTGCTGCAAATGGCAAGATTTCATTCTTTTTAAGACTGAATAATATCCTATAGTATATATGCACCACATTTTTTTTAGCCATTCACCTATCCAGGGACGTTTAGGCTATTTCCACATTTTTGCTCCTGTAAGTGATGCTATGATACTTTTTTGTAGTATTTAGAGATTTAACAAGTAGAGACTGTACAGAATTGTTACTTTGATTTGACATTTCTAGCTTAAAAATTACTTTAAATTACATGTTTCCATTTGTGTGAGCCATTTGGGTTTCTTCCCGTTAATTGTTGTCCACATCTTATTTACCTATCAGCTCATTAGTGCTCCCTTTAAAATTGACTGGTTCTTGCATACCGTAAAAACTAGTCCTTTTTCTGTCATACTTGTAAGAAGACTGATTCCTTTTAATACATTAGAAATTATATTTCCGATTAAGTAGCATTTCCTTCAAAATAGTTGCAATGGGAGGCTGCACTTATTTCAGCAATGTTTCCATTTATTATAACACTGTGAGATATTTTGATCCTGGGGTGATCGTAAGATCTCTAACGCAAAGCCCAGAATCAGTGCAGCCTCCGTTCATCGTTGAGAACCCAAGTCAGTGGCCGGCTCGCTCACTCACTGAGTCCCCAGACTTGACTGTGAGATGACTTGTGGCTGTTCCTAAACTCAGATCCACCTGGAAAGGATGAACATTTGCTCCTATCAATAGTATCAAGAGGATGAGATCTTAGTTCTAAAATAAATTTGTAAGGAACAAAAAGCAAGCTTAGCATTATCAGCAAAGTATAATCTCCTCCCAGCTGTGAATAGCAATGCTAGAACATCCTGTTATACTTTCTGATATGTTTAAATACATATGCAGTTACATGTAATTTATAGAAATACAAATGATTTGTTCTTTTTTTAGTCTTTGATTTCTTCATGGCCAGTTCTTACATCTTCAAAAAATAAAAAATTGTGTTTTACATTTCTTCAACCAATTTACACAAAGCTATCGAATTTCTTCACAACTCTTACGAAATAAACTTTAATAAATCTTGTTTGTGAGGAGACATGGTTCAATAACATTTTAAAAGAAAAAAATATGATGGTATGAATTTTTTTGCTAGCTAAACTTTAAGTTTCTGAATCAAAATAACAGGACTTTATTGGGTATATTTAGATGTAAGATTCTGTATATCCCTACCCAGATACAGATGATTAAAAGTGAATTCCTGGGCCCCAGAACACAGGTGCCCACATCTTTGTGCCTCCTAAGCAGGGCCCCCTTATGGCTCTCTGTCAGCACTTTACCTGATATTTTAAAAATCCAGACAAACCAGGCTTTGTGTGTCTCCCAAAAGAGGGTCCTGACCTGAACATCACTAGAAATGTTTCCCTTGAAACCTTCCATTTTCCCAGACTTGGCTTGACACCGGCTCACGGTCTTCTGTGTTGTCCCCAGACCTCACCGTGTGTGTAGCCACAGGCAGCAGTTTCCTAGTCATATTGCTCCAAAGAGAACATGTTTTTATCATCAAACCAAGAAATGCATGCTTCCAGGGGCTGGAGAAAGGATTTGAAGAAATGTCACAGAAATGATGCTTCCTGAAACCAAAGGTGGTCCTCACATTCTCTGGGAATTAAAAGGGATTCACAGTCATCTATTTGCCAAATGTCTATTACAGTACTTAAAATTTAACTTCTGTAATTGCATTACTGAAGTGAAAACGATAAATAGCTCCAAGAGCAAACGTTTACATGGAGGAGTGAGAGGTGAACCCTGTGGTATAGCAACGGCAGCGGCAGAGCCAGGGGAGGGCACAGCCTCAGGCCTGGGTGGGTTACCATCCCGCGAGAAACCCTGCAGTCTCCCAGGCTCCGCTGCCTTTGATGTGCAGACAGGGGCTCACAGGACAGCTGCCTGCAAGAAACCCTTTCCTCACTGCACCAGTTCCATCTCAAGTACACATTGCAGAAGGTCTGTGTACCTGTGGCACGGGAGGCGTTATACTGGTCACCAGGTTGAGAAGGGATTTTTCAGGGAGAAAGGAGGAAATGAGTGTCTGGTGTCTCTTAGGTGTCCCCCACTCCCTCACCCAGGGGGCCTCAAGCACCCAGCGGGTCTCTGCATGGATTTCACATCTGAATCACAGGAGCTGTGGTGTGCGGCCCGCCATCAGCTGAGCAGCTTACCCGGGACACAGGCTTGGGCTGCAGCAGTAAAGCCCGTCTGGAGGAAGAGCTGGGGCCCTGCAGCCACGGTCGGGCATCTGCCACTCGCCGCCTGTGAGGTCCCAGACGCCGCTCGGCCCCTCTGAGCCCCTCCGGGCTTGGTAAGGCCAGGAGAGCGGCCAGACGGGCCTCAGCGTCCAAGGGTAGCAACGGTTTTGCTGCTGTTGAGGTCAGCGCCTGCCGTGGAGACGCGGTGATGGTCTGCAAGTGCTGCTCGGGATGGAGGCCGAGGCCCCGGGGCCCGGGTGTGGGCGAAGCCGCTCTGCTTCCGAGACAGGACAAAGGCTTAGCCGCTCCAGCGTGTGAGGAGGGCCAGCAGGGCGAACGCAAGGGGAAAGCCAAGAGCTGGCCCTCCTTCCAAGTCCACGAATCTTTGGCGATGCTGTTAGGCTTGGAACAAGCGGGGTCAGGAAGCCACGGCTACAGTGGAGCAGG
The DNA here is from genome assembly GCF_030020395.1 of Manis pentadactyla. Lineage (NCBI taxonomy): Eukaryota > Metazoa > Chordata > Mammalia > Pholidota > Manidae > Manis > Manis pentadactyla. Next base: position 1,566,408 of record NC_080026.1, read on the forward strand.
AGCATAAGGACGCAGGGAATGAACTGGGGTGAAGAGGCACCAAGGGGAGGCGAGAGGAGCGTGGACTGAACCGGACGGAAGGAAGTCTGACCCGCCAGGCGGAAAGCATCGCCCCCCTCCCTGGAGTCCGTAAAGAACATGAGCAGCCCTGCACGTATTTCAGAGGAAGGTGAAGGTGCAAAGTAAACCGAAACTTGAACTACGAGTCCCGAGCCTGAGGGATCTGGGGAGAGGGTGGTTTTGGCTCTCAGGTCACGGGTTTCAACAGCCCCGAAGCGCCGCGGGCAATACACGTGCGAGGAAGCTCAGCGTGCTCCACGCGGGCGGGGAACGAGACGCCTTGTCGGCCAAGTGCTTGCGTGTCTCCCGGGGATGTTTCGGGAGGTTGAAGACCTGGGCTGGGTCATCGTCAGGCCGCTCTTGCAAGAAGGGGGAGCAGGCCGGGCCTGTGCCGTTTGCACCCAGCAGGCCTGAGTGGGGGGTGCGGGGAATCGGGGGCCTGAGCTGGTGGGTGGCAAGCACGTCCTGCTCAGAAGGCATCGCAGTTGGTCAGTTTGTCTCAGTAAACAAGTCTCCCCCAGGCAGGTGGGGTTGCTCACTTTTGCATATTCTCAGTATTATTTTAAATGGGCAGAAAATTAAGTTGGTTTCAGTTCTCGATAGATAATACAATTTTAAAAAAATTTCTGGATATTTTTTCCCTTTATTCTAATTTTAAAAAAATAACATGTGAGAAGATTTTGCCACATGTAGAGCGGTTGCCATTACCTTGCACAAACGCAGGCCTGCCCTTGATCACAGTAACGCAGACCCCCGTTCAGGAGGGGGCACTGCTGCTGTGACCCCGAGACGCTCCTGTCCCGTGTATGAGTTCCGTCCTTTTTGAGAACAGTTCTCCTTAAATAGGGCCTGTGTTCTCTACACTCATAATCTTTTTCCTCATCGCTTTTTTCTTTTCCATATAATTTGTTTTCTAAAAGAAGTGCGTGATACTTTCAAAAATTAAATATAGACATTTAAATATATGTGTACAAAAAAAGGATCAGAGGATAAATGCTCTAAAGCCTTTCAAAATCTGTTTTTCTGGAAAATGGGCCAAGTGGTTGAAATTTTTAAATCCATTCTCACTTTCACATCCCCCTGAGGCAGAGGTGTACCTTCTGGCCCAGGTGGAAACCGCAGTTCACTTTTAAAAAGTTCACAGTAGGACACGTGCAGGTGCTCGGGCTCTCCTTTCCTGGTCGTGGCTGCCAGCGGCTGGCGTGTGGGGACCGTGCTGGCGGGAGGACCCCGCTGGTCCGAGTGACAGCAGGTCCCTGGGGCGGCGCATTCATTCCCTGGACCGCATTCCCATGTCAGGCCTTTGTGTCGCAGGGGCCGCCTCCGTGGAAACCCTGGGGACGTTGCAGGCCTGTCCTGCTGTCCGTCTCACGCCGCTGCTGTGTGAGCTGTGCAGGCCCCCGCTCAGGAAGTGACCTGTCCCGTGCCCCACAGGAGCGGGTGAGCTCCAGGTCACAGTGGCCGAGCGCCTGCCTCAGTTCATGGTGTTTACAGCCCGGGTCCGTCTTCGTCTTTCCATCTTAAGAGAGCTAAACATAGAGGTGAAGCTTGGCGATTTGCATTCAGTAGATGTGATAAAAAGTCATGGACGTTGGGGAGGAAGGAAGACATTTCCGTGGTTGGAGAGATGTGTGCTTCCCTCAGCCTTTGGAGTATCTGTGTCAGCGAGGACGGGGGTGGCAGGACAGCAGATCTGTGGGCGAGCTGCAGTGACGTGGGCTTTATGATTCTGTGCGTGGCGAGCAGCTTTTGTCCTTGAAACACAAAGGCCCGTCTCTCTGAGCCTCGGCCGTGTGGATGAACGGGCAGAGACCAAGGAACAGCCAGGATTCGGGCTCACTGTGAAAACTGTGTTTAGTAAAAACCATTGTAAAAGTATGGTAAAATTATAACAATTCTTTAGGAGATATCTTGTTTCCATTAAAATACGTACATACGCTGTGATCTTAGGAACTCTCTTTAGAAATAGCCTCTGACAGGTGTTGACCCAGAGAATTTCAAACCCTGAAATATTAATGAGAAATGGCTAAGAAATTCCCGGAAGCAATAGGAATGACGTGTGTTCTAGGTTCTGTTCTTCCCGGACTCTTACTTGTTCCGTGTCTTATCACAAGTCCAACAGGTAGTTTGGTGTGTTTCTTCCTCACTCACTGACACCGGTGGCTGAGGCTCCCTTCCACCGGCTCGTCATCACCTGTCTCGGTGCCCTGGGGTGTCTGCTTCTGCTTCTCTGCCGTGGCCGCAGTGCAGGAAGCTAGAAAAGGGAGTCGGCCTGCCAGCCACGCTGCCTACACTGCTGGGCAATGCCTTCGCCTGGCTCTGCGTTTTCACCGTCTCGGCTTCCAGGCCCTGTCTTGGATCTGACCCTCTTTAGAGTGCCTTTTGCACCTCCCCAGATGCCCTGTAGTCCTCAGTTTTCAGAGATACTGTCAGGTCAATAGCACTGCCCTGTTTTCAAAGTACAGGCTTTGAGGCTTAAAGGAAATTCCTGAATTAGTGTCAGGTCACCCCTGTGGTCAGTGACTGAGCCAGGATGTGATTTTCCATCAGTCTGTCTCCAAAGTGCATATTCTTTGAATTCTTAATTATAGTCAACGACAGGCTGGGCATGGCCCTTCTTAAAATCTGTTCCCTCCTTCCATGGCCAGCGGGAGACCCAGAGTCGAGGGGCGGCTTGGGTGCAGACAGCGTGGTGCTGAAACCTCTATGCCTGAAGAGAAGAGAAGATTCTTGGTGGTGCAACTGACTAAAATTCATGTACTGTATTCAGGGCGTCCCCTTTATCACCGAAAGGCTGCAGAATCTCCTCTCATTGCATCAACAATAAGGGAGTGGCATGTCTCTGCTGTTTGTTTCTCACCATGATTAATTCTGAATCTACAGAACGTGGGCACTGGACACCTGTGTGATTGTGTGATGTAACCATGTAGCATGATCCTTTCTATACTAGGCATATGCTTCCATTAGAGACCAGCCCAGAGATTTTTCTGGGATTGAGGGAATAAGATACAGTGCCGTATCTAAGGGCAATGACCACACACTCATTAGGTGTCCTCTTTACCAGATATGATGCATGCAGGCTTGCATCCCTGGAGCCCTCACTCGCTGCTTCGGCTGGTGTTAATCTCTCTACTCCCAGAACCTAGTCGGTACCTGGCATGTGATGGTTTCTGGATACATACTTGATGCTGAATCGGGACAGTGAATCAGCAAGCAAATGCATGTCCAGGGGACAGGAACTCTGAATTAGGCAGTTATGCTGGGCCCTGGCCTCGTGGCCTGGGAAAGGGCTCTGGCACAAAGGTTAGTGGGAATGACTACTGGGGGCTCCGGAAGTCAGCAGCAATCGAAGAGAAGAGCAGGCAGACAGGGAGGCTGAGGCCATGATGCAGTCACAGCCGAGACCTCACACGACCTCACGCAGCTCTGGAGCTGCGAGGGCCTTTCAGAGTCGTCCACTTTGAGGAGAGGGGGCTGACCCTTGGTCCAGTCTCCCACAGACATGGAGCCATCTTAGGCTGCAGGTTCTGGGGAGCAGGCATGACCTTAGCCAAGGAGGTTCTATTCTGCCAAGAGGGATCTGAAGGCTAGCAGGTGCCCTCCCACCCCCACTGAGAAGATGGCGGCCTCAGGCCTGGGGGGATCCGGGTCGTGTAGCCTGGCGCCATCAGCATGGACATTGTACCTAAGCCGATGTCCTGTTACAGTTGGAGGGAAGAAAACAGTAATTAGAAAAGAATGACCCCAGGATGACTATTAGTTTAAGCTTGAGTCTGTTACTTCGGGCACAAGACATTCCTGTTGGAGCTGGTGAACATAAAGAGGGACAAGCAGAAACCTTTGTGCTGGGCCCCTAGCTGGCCGCCACAGTGTGAGCCTGTGCACACGGCTGGCCCCTCAGGATCCCGCTTCACACCTGGAAGCTCTGTGTGGGCATAAATTGATTTCTGAGGGCCTCAGGTTTTACACTGCACTCCATCTGAACCACAGAAAGGGCTTGGCTCCCTGATGTGAGGGAAAATTATAAAATTCACAAAACCTCCTAAAACGCTAGCTCTTTTATTATGGTCATTTAATGACCTTCATTCAAACAGCAATTACTTAGAGAAAGAAATCAATTCTTGGAAGGGGACAAGCAGGTGATTTCTGAATGCACTTGCTACTCAGCACCATGAATCTGAGCAGATACTCACTCCTCATCAAATATGTAGCTTACACATGGTGTGAAGGCAGGAAGTGTCCAGGCTTCAAGCTGCAAGCTTCTCCATGTGTGTTTATAATTCAGTTACATGGAACAGTATTGATTTTCTTCAGCCAAATTCCTTGGCTCGCCAATGAATTAAACTTTTAAACTTGTATTGAAACAAACAGTTGCAATAATAAATACCATGTTTGAATTGTGCAATGCTGGGACTAATACAGAAGAAACACACAGAAATGTAGCTTTAAAAAATTGGCTTCAAATCTTGATCATAGTAAGATATATGCAAAATAAGGCCATGCTGTAAAGCAATTCTGCTTCTCTCCCATTCACATCAAAACGTTTCATGACACACTGTTGGTGAGATATGAGGAAAGCCATCTTCTCAGACGTGCTGGTCAGAAAATTGGCGCAACCTGTGAAGAAATCAATTTGGCAACACCATGAAGGATATAGATGTGTGCACCCTGACCCAGAGATTTCATTTCTAGAAATTTATCTTAGAAATATACTTCAAGTGGGCAAACTAATGGATTGGATGAATTTAGAGCCTTTTCTAGAGTAACCCAAGATTTGAAATGAACCATCAGGAGAAGAGGGAGATAGAACTGAATGCTGAGAGACATTAAGGAAAAAAATGAGGAACAAGTTATATATTGAGATGGAAAGATATCCAAAATGCATTATTCGTTGAAAAAAGCAAGATGTGATACAGTGTCTATAGGGCACCATCATTTGTGTGGCACAGGCCGCCACCGGAAAGATACAGTAGAAACCAGACATTGTCAGTTCTGAGGAGAGAAGCCGAGCGACGTGGGGATGCGGTGCTGGGACACAAGTCTTTACTGGAAACACTTTCAATTTTTAGTTATGCAAAATCATCTATTTAAACCAAACAACAACAAAAAATTGAATAGCCTGCCAGCTGGTAGTTTGAAGAAAAGCTGATTTAATTAGAAAAGGGAAAAGAGAGAGAAAGAGAAGAGATGGGTTTAAGAAAGCTGGGGGCCCCTGCCTGGCGAGCCCTAGGGCTCCTTCAGGACCCGGGTTTGCCCAGAGCTCTGGGGCTGTTGGGACACGAGGTGATTCTCACAGAAGGGTCAGGAGATCTGGGTCCATCCCCCAGATGTTGACGAGGTAGAGACTCAAAACTGCAGTATTTTTAGAAGACTTGGCATATTTGCATTGAAAAAAGATGTGGGAGGCCACTGAGTCTAAAAGAAAGAAAACTCAGGTAGGAGCCTGGGGACTTGAGGTCCGGTTACAGCCAGTCAGTCATGTGGTTTTAGTCGTACCAGTTAATCTCATGGCTCTTAACCTTGCCACGGTGTGGATTGATTGGGGAGCTTTAAAAATATATACTCAGGTCGGGGCCTCACCACAGACCAGTTACAGGAGAATCTCCAAAGAAGGGACGTAGCATCCCAGGGGATTCCAAATGGGGACCAGGGTTAAAATACTTATTTTTATTTTCACTTTTTTGCTTCAGTTTTACGACGTGTCAGATTGTGATTTATGAGCATCAAATGAGACAGTAAGTTGGCAATGACACATTTTTACCCCATAAAGTGTCCTAAGGGTAAAGAGAAGCTTTTCAAGAGTTTCTGCTTGTATTCAGCACGTAGAAAATGTTCCACAAATGGTATGGATGCACATATCATGTATATGTTTTAAAAACCTCCATGGGACAAAAGGAGGTCCTGATTGCACCTGATTATACTCTGTGCATCAAAATACAGTAAAGGCCGTTTCCTTGGGCTTAGAAAGAGCTCCAGTTAGGATCAGAGCAAGGGGCTCGGGTTCAGTGCTTCACACTGTGTGGCTGTGGACAGGGTTCAGTCCAGCCTCTGTGCCCCCCAGTGCAGAGAGGCCAGAACAGTACTGATCTTGCAAGGTTGTTGGAAAGAAATCTTCCAAATTTTTTAATAACCAGCAGTCACTAAAACTAATGCAAGTCAGTGTGTAACGACTATGCATATGGTCCTTAGAAAGCTACAGTAAATAAATACCCTCAGAACAAAGACAAATATAAAGAATTGAGGGGAATAAAGGGGATTCAAACACTTATTAAGTGACAAAACACTCCATAAAGCAAAAGAAACTCCCAATTAAAGCTACATATGCTTGGCATGCTTTGTAGGGGCCAAATTTAGACCCTCGGTGCAAGACTTCATGCTTTCTGCAAACTTCGGTCAATGCACCGTCACAGAGAATGGGTTGTAACGGTGGATGGCGGGTTGTGTGACGCCTGGAGAAAGAGGCAGGTGTGTGACCAGGGTGTTCCCGGTCCCGGCCCCTGGCAACTTGCCCTTACGGCAGCCCAAACCCTGACTGCCCGTGTTTCTCTGAGTCCCCAGGGAGGACAAAAAGAGCTGACGGATAAACAAAACAAAACACAACACCAGGACAACTACTTTTTAAATTCGCTTTTAAGTTTCTCAAGTTTTATGGAGAAATAATTAATGTCCATCCCTGTATGAGGTTAAGGCTCACAGCATGATGGTTGAGGCACATTTGTTGTGAAATGACCAGCACATAAGCTCAGCTAGCATCCGTCTTCTCAGAGACATGCAAGAAAAAGAAAAGAAAGAAAAAAATAAATAAAAGAATTTCTTCTTATAGAAATTTATATTGTCCTTATAAAATACTGTCCTTATAATAACAGCACTGAGGATTTATTCTCTTAACCCCTTTCCTGTGTACTGCCAGCAGTGTCAGCTGTGGCCCTCGTGTTGCACATCCCAGCCCTGGTACTTATTTCTCTCTAACTGGGAGTCGGTGCCCTCTGACCACCTTCCCCCAGCTCCCTCCCCAGCCCTCCGCCTGTGGTGACCACCAGTCTGATCTCTTTTCCCATGACTTTAGTTTTTATTTTAGACCTCACATGTGAGGGAGATCATAACAGTTTTTGTCTTTCTCTGTTTGACTTAAGTCACTTAGCATAATGCCCTTGAGGTCCATCCATGTGGTTGCAAATGGCAGGATTTCTTTTTTTTTTTTTTTTATGGCTGAATAATATATATATATATACACCACAATTTTTTATGCATTCATCTACCAATGGACCCTTAAGTTGTTTCTATATCTTGGCTGTTGGAAATAATGCTGCTATAAACATGGGGGCACGGGTATCGCTTCAAGTTAGTGTTTCTGTTTCCTTTGGATATGTTCCAGAGGTGGAGTTTCTGGAAAATATTGCAGTTCTGTTTTTAATTGTTTGAGGAGCCCTCATATTGTTTTCCATAACGGCTACCCTGATGTACATTCTGACGAAGGGCACCGGGGGCTCCCTCTGCTACACATCCTCTCCAGTGTCTGTCGTCTCTCGTCTCTTTGCTGGTGGCCATTCCAACAGGTGTGAGGCAACATCTCTGTGTAACGTTGGCCTCTGTTTCCCTGGTGACTAGCGATGCTGGCAACTTTTCCGTACTCCTGTTGGCCTTCTGTGCATCTTCTCTGGAGGAATATCTATTCGGTGGACAACTCCTGAGACCATAAAGTCCCTGGAAAGACTGAACTCCTGGCGAGAGAGGACGTTTGATTTCCTCCTTCCTACCTCACATCGAGGGGGTAGGAGTCAGGGCAATATAGTCCGATAGGAAGTGCCAGATGCCGGCTGTGGATTTGACATTCGACATCACCGTTTGACTTTTCAGAACCATGTTCAGAGTCTTGAGTAGAGATTGAGTGTGCCTCATGGGGAACGGGAACAACGTATTTGCTGTGACACCTGAAATCTCAGAAATGTCTTAGTCTCCCGAAGTGTGGAATGAGTGATAACATCTCAATTAAAAATACCTCTGGTCTATAATAGAGAAGTTCTCCTGGAGTTTCCACTTTGGAAACAACGACCACCATGAGATCAAAGACATGTAACAGGAAATTCCATGGTGGAGTAAATTTGGACAAATCTGAGTTAAATATGTCTGTTTTTAGTCACAGAGGTTCATAAATTTTGGGACTTAAAGAACTGAAATACTCTTTGAGAACTAGTGCAGTAGTTGGTGAGAATAAAGCTGAGTGACAGTTAATGTGAGGGATACATAGAAGGATAAAGGGAGTCACATGTCTTACTGTAAGTTACTACACCTAATTCTCAACCTATGCATGAGAAGGAACAGGCGGACTGTGTCCACACTACCCCAGTGTCAGGGATGGTCCAGAAGTACTGGGACGCTGTGGTACTGGGGAGGGCCTATGTCCTAAGTTGTCAAATCACATTGCAAAGGATGGTTTATATTTTACTGTTGGAAGGATGTAACCTTTTCCTACTTAAGAGACCTAGGCAATAAGTTGCCTGGTACCTGTTACCAGCCAACTGCTGACGATAAAGTGAAACAACCTCAGATGACACTGGGAATGGACAGTGATGAGGGCAGCTTCAGAGAACTTAAGTTCCTGGTGGTATCGTACAACTGTTCAGTCAGACAACCCTTCTGCTCTCCTACTTCTGGACTAATGTGGGAATTATTAAATTCTCTTTATTTGAACTAATTTGACTCCAAGTTTGTATATTTGAAGATAAAATCATCCTAACTGGTACATCCACCAAGAATTAATATTATGATACTCAATGCAGGATGGGAGATTAACTGTGTCCAAAAGAATGAGCAATTTTAAAAAAGGAAGATGGGATCAAATATGCATGTGAGGAAAATATGTGATCTCCTGGAATTCCTTAGGCCTGAGGGTTTAAGCACACTTGAGTGACTGCACACATACAGGGGAGGACAGCAGTGCAGAGTCCGTCCTTGAGGGCATTTACTGCTGTTTGAAGTGGACGCAAGGGTCTGGCATCCAGAGAGGGTATCAGATGGTCACATACGGAAGGCCCCACTGGGTTGGAGGACCATCACTGTTCTTGACATTTGCTCAGAGGCTCAGTGTAGAGAGGAACATTTGAAAATTTTTTAAATTTGCTTTGAACAACCTTAAACCTTTGGGATTCATTAGAAGGACAAAGAGAAGCATCAATCTTATCCACAAAGTGTTGCTTTACAAATTAGGAACAGCAGAGGCCTCGTGAAAGCCTTGACGCTCCTCCATTTGAAGGCTTCTAGAACACGCAGCCAATGGTGACCACCGTTAGGATTCGCAGAGAGGAGAATCATGAGAGAATATACCAGGAGGACTGGGAGACAGTCCAGAAGGAAGCTGTGACAGAAAGACCAGCAGTGACCTGACAAATGAATTCACCAGGAGGAACCTCACCAGGAGGAACCAGCATATTTGAGATGGTTGCAGGAGTTCGTTGATAAACTCAGAATACAGCAAGATGTCTACAAATTCTATAAAGGAAGAAATGCTCTTAAGGATAAATAAAAAAAGCATGGAGCACGATTAAAGAAAACATTACCTAGAAGCCTGAATCCAGGAATAATTGAGGTAAAATAGTAAATTTGGTAAAATGCCATGAGCACTGCGGTGGGGTGCCCTTTTGGTGAGGGTACTGGGACCTGCAGTTGTCCCCTGGGGGTGCCTGGCTGGGCTGCACACCAGGATGGTACCCTCTGCACCATTTCTGCAGTTGGATTTAAGGTCAAAATTCTCTCAGAACAAAAAGTTGAGGGAAAGAATAGGTGCACCCAGATTAGCATGTTCTCGTACATTTGTGTAGAAGAAATGTATAAATAGAAACTCTGCTGTATTCGAAACTGTTGACGGGTGCTGCGAGTCCTTTGGGGGACTCCCTCTGAAGAGTGTTCTCGGGGAGGAAGCTCACACAGGTCCCCTTGCAGGACCCCTGCAGGGTCACGCAGACACGGCCTGATGCTCTATGTTGTGATTGGACTGTGATAACTATCAAACTTCTAAGCATTTCATAAAATATGAAGCTGAGAAGGAGGAGGAATATGGCAGACAGTAAAACCTGGGCAAGAAAGACTGATTTGAAGACGATCAAGGGGAACACTTTGCTCTTAGTGTCACAATCGCCATCCACACCAGTGTGGAAATGAAACATGCTACCAATGGAATCCAGAGGAATCGGAATGAGTGTTTGACCGCTGTCACTCATTCAGCAAAATTGAGTTCTCTATTGAAAATCCATAAGGAATAGTGTGAAGTATTCATGTTATTCCCAAAGGCAGAGGTAGGAACAATAGTAAAAGTTCCTGGGAAGCAAGTGCCAGCTCAGGATAAGAACAGCCTTGGTGACTGTGTCCAGGTAAATGTGTCCCAGGTGGACGGACATGGACTTGCTCAGGAAGAGGAGCTGGTCCCCGAGATTCCTGTGCCAGGACAACAGTTTTCCCTGATGCCCGTGAGCCTGACTGAACTGCAGCTCCAGGATTCACTCAGTGGGTGTGTCACACGGAGCTGACGGTGCAGCAGAGCTGCGGCCACACGGCTTGGCGTGTGGGTGGTGGTTTGTGGTTGCATAAATCCCCTCCATGCGCCTGCCATTCCATGTTAGCTTCCAGTTCCTCCTGTGATTAAGAAGATATTAACTTTGATGTGAGCCTTTCACAAAAGGCCCAGATGACCCAGCCTTTTTTCCTTTAAGCTTAAGAAAGTAATGAGAAATGAATGAGAGTCCCCCATGTGTCAGTCCTTCCTGCCTCCAGAGAAGTGCTGGGGAAGGCACTATTGATCTATTTTCTTCAACTTATTTCCTGTATTTAAATGGAAATATTGATAGCTGTAAACAGGTTTTTCCAGAGGTTTTGGGGAGGTGAGGCTGCGTCTTATGCTGGAATCAAAGTAAGATATAGATTGCATTAGCATTCAGGGAGGAAATGTGAGAAATTAAAATAAAAGTTCTCGGAGAGAAAGAAGCTGAGAAAAATCTTTGCTTCGTAGCCTTGAAGGAGCCTCAAAGGCCGTTAGCACCAGCTTTTAATGATCATAGGTCGGCAAACTCAGGCTCACCTAGTAGGTAACCTAGGAGGTGGTCTTTTACATTACAAACACCTTCTTCCACTTTCAAAACCATTATTTGCTTTAGTAGAAAGGAAATTTATTCTTCAAAGAGGGGCTTTACCCACGTATTTAAAGCTTAGCCTACAGGTCACCCTTTACTTGAGAGCATAGTTTGTAGAAATTGAAGGACCACAGAGAAAAATCCTATTAGGATCCACCAATAATTTCTGCAAACAAAAATAAGGACAATGCATTTTAAGAATAATAATGCAAATCACTGGAAAAGAGGGAAATTGATTTTGGAAAAGTTTATGGTTAAAGAAATGTAGTACCTACACAGTGAACCTTTTTACCCCCAGGAAAGTAGGAGTTTCTGAGTTGCCTCTGTGGATGACGCTGAAAAGAAAACTTTCATATCCCCCTACGTGCAGGTCTTAAGTACTGTCTTGATGATTCTTGGCTGAGTCAGTGGACAGCCTGCAGATCCAGCTCTTTGCTGTTAGCAATTCTAGGAGCAAGAGCTAATTTCTGGGAAGATCGCTTCAGGACTTTTACTTCTTTTGTACCCATTTTGGCACCGTCACATACCAAATGTCACAAGACTTCGTACATGTGGACCGACGCTTATCTAGAACCTTTATTAGAAGGTCTGAGAGGACTGAACTGGTCTAGGTATGTATCTATCAAAAGAACTTTTAATTCTCTAAATTAAAGCCTTCCTGATGGCAGGAAGACTGAGGTAGACCAAATTCATATTATGGAATCAACCGTGTATGGTATATTTACACAGTTATATGTATATATAATGGAGGTGGACATTTTTAGTAAGTTTGCCTGTGTTGTTCCAGATATGTCTCTAAATGTATAAATATAATCATACCCATATATGTCAAAGAATACATATTTCAATTTGTTCCTGTTACCACAGGACATATGCATTCATGTATCTGTTATTGCTGGATTTTATGCGGAGGTATTTTTTACCTGAGTTATTGTTATTTATGGACATTTGTTAATCTCCATTTACACCTTGATGGAGGGAAACAGTATTCTATCTCAGAAAGCCTAGGAACAAGCTCATGTTGCATATGAATTCCCTTGCACAGGATGCATCTTCTAATGCCCTAGGAAAAATTGCCGCTGCTAATTTTGTTATTATCTCTGTGACACTGGCGGCACACTGGTGCTGAACTGCCTGAAAATCCTACACTCAAGGCAGTGCCCTGGGTCTACACCAGGAATCTGCTCCTGTAGGTTGTAAACACAGCTTCCCGATGGGTCTATCCTGAAATGGATCCGTGGCTGCGCAGAAATGTAGATGGCATGACACACTATGGTGACATGCCCTGTGGAATAGCGCAATGATGCTCAGGGACTGCAGATGTCAAGGGCACGACAGGTTAAATGCATTGTTCTCACCCTTCGGTTGTGGACATTCCTTCCCTTAAGACTACCCATAAATAAGAATTGGAATTAGGGCCGGGGTTAACATATCTGTTTGTCCTGTGTTTTATTGTTTTTCTTAAATCTGTCATTCTGAATTCATTTGTATATCTAGACATCTTATCTTATTTATTGATTTAGTATTGGAATTAGGGCAAGTTTTATATACATTTCAATATTTGAAGATACTATTCTAGATATAATATATCATAATACCTAGAGTTTTGTGAGACTAACCACATGGCAAGAACTGCATTTTGATAGCATCTCCTTTATTCTTAAAAACGATCTTGTAAAATAAGAAGACTTTTAAGGAAAATTCAGAGCTGGTACATGGCTGAGCTAAGGTTCAAAGTCAGGTCTCTCTCCCTGCCAAGGCTCACTTTTTCACTCTATTGACCAGTTTGTACTGGATTTGTCCCTAGGGGTTCTGGGGAACATCGTATTTCTGTGCTGCGGTAGAGAGGGAGGCAGATAAATGCTGTGATTCTCTGGAATCACAGGCGGATAGACTTCAGTCCATTTCCATCTTCATCAAATAAGCATGCCCCTCACAGGTCCCGCCATACCTATCTCGTATGTTCATACTGAGTTACACACTTCATCCTGTTCGCTGTTTTCCTTTGCGTAGGTTCATATGATATCTTCACAAATTTCTAATAAAGACTGTAATGAATAAATCTTGTTTCCTCCCCTGCTACAGTTTCTGAGCTGGCAGCCTGTCAGGGAGTCACAATCTTTGGGAACCTACTGCATGTGAGGCTCTGTCATAGACTCGGGGAATAGAGCCACAGGAAGGCAGAGACTGGCCTTTATGAAATTCACATTCCACTGCAAAAAGAAAAACACACCAAAACAAGTGATTTTAGATAATTATATGCAAAGTGCAAAAAAGTGAAAACCAATCCACATGACAGAAAATGAATTAGAAACTGGAGGGAGGCCTCTTCCCTGGGGAGGTGGGTGCTGGGATCCCCAGGAGCTGGTTCAACACAGGTAGTGCTGGGGCAGGAGGGTGGACTTGGGGGGAGTGAGTTACCCCCAACTCCACCCCCGTTGAAGGATGGCATTGTGCAGAGGATGGTGTGGGAACTGGGCGGGTGTGTGCAGAGGTGAAGAGCCTGGTGCAGTTGGCGGCTGGAGACAAGCGCACGTGGCAGGGAGAAGGCCAGGGAGACGGGTGGCCACACGTCTTGTAGGGATCTCGTAGAACCTGTAAAACATTTGGGGTTTGAACTTCATCCAAGTTGGAATAGGCCGCCGCGTGATGGCCCGCCGGTGGGGGAGGCGCTGTTTGTTCCCCTGTTAGAATCATCACAGACTGTGAGGAGAGGGCTGGCAGGCAGAACAGACACAGGGCATGTCACCCCAGCCATGACACCCTGGGCATGTCACCATAGCATGTAATGCCATCTATGTGCTATGTAAGTATGTAAGTGAGACCAGTCAGGAGTCTGGTCGGATTTGGTGGAGCCCGTGGGACAGGCTGATGGGCATCTCTGGGTTCTGAGGGGAGATGGGACCAGGATGCGCCCTGAGACTGTGCATCTCGGTGGGGCCCAAAAGGTGGTGTCATCACTGAGATGAGCACACGCTGAGCAGGAGATGATTTCCTGGAAAAGCGGGTGGGGACAGAAGGGTTTGCTTCAGGTGTAGACAGTTTGTGCACCTACCAGACAGCTGGGGAGATGGGGGGCAGGGCCTGCGGGTAGGTTTGCTGGGGGCTCAGACACGCACAGGTCCCTGAGCACGCGGGTGGGTGGTTACCGCCATGGGCTTGTGGGGGCTCATCTAGAGGAAGCTGGGCTGGTGGTGAGGGACCACAGAGCGCTGGCACTCCGACAGGTAGAGGCAGGGATGGCGGGACCAGGCAGCAGACTGGGAAAGAGGGAAAGTGAAAGATTACGGGAAAGAGGAGGGTCGGGTAGCAAGGAGGCCGTGGAGGGAGGTGGAGGGGCAGAGAAGCGGGCGGGCAGCAAGGGCCGTGATCTGGGTCAGGGTCTTGGCTTTATCTTGGGGTCACTTCCTGTGTGAGATGACGGTTCTTTGCATCCCAAGTGAAGGATCTGCAGGAAGGAGAATGGATGATAAGAGGTGCAGTGGGAAGCACGGCCAGGAGGGCCGGAGAGCTGCAGGGGTGGCCAGTTGGCCTGTGCCCTCGGGGGACGTGGTCGGCTGCCGTGAGGACAGCAGCCTGTGTGCGTGGGGTCAGGAGGGGGTGGCCAGAGGGGGTAGATGAGCGCATTTTGGTCTTTCTGTTGTGTTTTAAACATACAGAGCCGTCAGGTAAGTGCGGGGACAGGAGGGGGTACAGGAGATCTGGAAAGAGAGGGGATGGCGTGAAGGATCCTCCTTGAAGAGGAGGGACTGCGTTACCTAGGGAAGCATCACTGGGTGCTTTTGAAAACCTGAATGAAAGATTGGACTTGCAGTTTATTTCCCTCTCCATGGTCACAATCCTGTAACACGTGCTTATATTTTTAACCTACCTTTTTCATCAATACAATTAAAATGATTATTATCAAGCACCTTTACATAAAAGCCCTGTGATGTTAGGTACCTCCTGACACCCTCTGATTTAATCTGCAAAATGAGTATCATGACTCCTTCTAGAAGAGAGATTATTTGCAGTGACCTTTCAAATATATATGCATACTTGAAATATTATGTATATATGAATGTATGTATGTACTTTGAAAGAGCATTGCCAGCTGTAAAAAACTAAGCACTTAAAATACTTCGCTACCATTTTTCTCACCCACAAATCCTACTTCAAACTGTTTAGTGCTTGATTGATTCTCAGGATTCCTTCTGGTTTAATTCCTGTATCTGAAGGTTGGAAATTGAGCCTGTGTTTCTTCTAAAGCAAAACAAGATATTTAAAACAGAAAAGACTGTCATTTATTTTTTTTTTCCTTTTGAAGTGTTCTTAGCATTCCTCAGAATCTGGCATTTTCTGGAAATAAAATTAGGTGCATATTTGAAATGCCAAGTTTTCAAATACGCTCCCGCAGACCAGCTGTGACGTGGGCTCCTTTGCTTGGCCACCTTCACGTGAGCTCCTGTGCCAGGAATCCCAGTGGCTCTGTGCACGTCCATGTCACTCCCTTCAAGGACTTTAAAGCACTTGGCAAGCACTCTCTCTGGAGGAGTAATGCTGGTTCCTTGGGTTCACATCGCCCCAGCCTTCCCCAGGGTCTGCTCTCTGGCTTCAGGTCACCTGATTTACTCTTGTGGCCATACTGAAGCAAGTATTAGTGTTGGGTTTGTGAAGGGAGACCAAGGGCTTGACATTGACAGGCACAGCTGTGCATCCTTCCTCCTGACACCCCCCCCAGCAGCCTCCGTGATGCCTTCCCTGATCACATGGGGCGAGTGCATCTGCTCCCCAACTGCGTGCACCGCCATGCTCACAGCCCTGCTGGTCCTGCCCTGGGACCAGATGAGGGGTGGGAACCTGCCAGGAATGCATGTCAGAACACTTGAGCTTCTAGTAAACCCCGCCATTCGCTAGCAGTTACTTAAAACCTCTGAGCCTCCATGTCCTTGTTTGTAAAAATCGCAGGGCCATTATGAAGGTCAAGACTAACTTATCTGAAGCTCTTCCCTGACACCCTTCCTTCCATGACTGGACTCAATTACAGCTCATGAGCTGTATCAGCATATATTTTACTATTTGTCAATTGTTTCATGTAAATATGCTTTTCCCTCCCTGATAATAAGTCCTACAGCATATGACTGACGGGGCATTTCAAGAACTGAGTTCTTAGGTTTCCCTTAGTTCACTGAGTCTTGTTTTCACATTTTCTAATCAATGCAGCCAAGCTACACATTTCCCTGTAAATCTGCTTTAGCTTTTCTACGTGATGCTGGGCTCTAAATGTACAGGTTCTCTTCTGATCACCCCTTTAGTCTGTGATTTATTATTAGTGAGTTACTAAGTTTTAGATGTATAATTTTTAAAATTTATTCTTTTATGGTCAGAGAATATGTGCCTGTATGTGGCTGATTCTTTGGAACTTACTGAGGTCTCTTTTGTGACATCATGTAGGGTAGATTTTTATAAATATTCTGTGTGCAGCAAAGATGGGTATCGCCAGCTATCCCGAGCTGATGTGGTGGCATTGTGTACAATCTTACCTACACATAAAACTCAGCCCGCCTCTCTATTCTCTTTCTTGTAAGAGACATATTTATATGCTACTGCAGTGGGGAATGTGAAGGTTTGCTTGAGCTGTTTCATAGAGGTTTGATTCAATGCCCAGTGTAGGAGGCTGGAAAAAGGAGGTAGGCTTTGGGCGCCAAGGCAGGAAGAAGAGGTATTGGGTGACTATTATGTGCAACAACTTTCTTTAAGTTGCATCTTTAGAAAGACACATTTTTTTTTAAAGATGAGGGAACAGAGACTTAGAAAAGGTAGGTACATTTCTATTCAAGTTCATCTGAATTCAAGACCTATATCCTTCCTCTGATTAAACAGCACAGTAAATAGACATGATAATAAGCTGCAGATTTGTTTGGGCTGCCGTAACAGCCAAGAAGGGAAGAGGAGCAGACACTCTCAGCGCAGAAGTGCCCCGTCCCTGTTCCTGCCGCCCTGCCCGGCCTGCCTTTCCCATCCGTGGCTCCGCTGCTGACAGGTGAGATGGCAGATGGGTTAAAGAACCCGGAAGCAGGCAGAGATTCCACACGGACCCCAGCATGGGGCCTGTGCTCTGGCTGGAGTATTTCTGCAGCAGCAGCGGGCTCTTAGCAAGTGAGGAGAGGTCATTTTGCAAACGGCAGGTACTCAGCCATTGGGCAGGAAGGACATCCCCTACCATACCTCATTGCTTTATATAAAAAACTTTAATTTGAGCTTGAATTAAAGATACACCTTAGCGTTGTAGATGTATAGGGGAAGTTCAGCTTGAAAAGTGGGATAACAAGGCTGAGGATGGTTGTTTTAGCAGAGGTGTTAATGGGGGAGGCGTGGGTTTCACTGTCACCAGCGGTCTGTAAACAGGGAGCGAGTCTCCATCACACCTGGTGGCAGCCACTGTGTCACTCCACCCGAGATACCTGGAGAGATAAGTGTGTTTGTCACACCTGTACCTGTGGCCAAACGAGGGTGCCTCTCACTTCTCACACGGTCCGTGCAAATTAATGTCAACTGATCATCACATGTAATATATATTATTTATATAAATATGAAGATTTAATATAACTCATGCTACTATAAATCAGTGCTGAGTAAATCAGGTGCCGTTGACGACCCCCTTGCCTGCTCTGGGGACAGGGTCTCGTCTCTCCTTGTAGCTCCATTTTCAGCGCTCTGCGTGGCGCTTGCTCCACGAATAGGCACTCAAGGGCTTTTTGGATACACGATCTGCTTTTGGATAAATGCTTAAGTCCCAAGGAAGTGTGGCAGACTCAGGGTGTGAGCCCAGGCTGCCTGAGCATCTCAAGTGCCACATTAAACAAATCTGTGCTTCCTTCTTGGGCAAGAACAGTCCTTGGCCCTCGGAGACCAGAAAAGCGGTCCTTTCCTGGGAAGTGGGGCATTCCTGGGGTGCCCTAGCCCCAGGTGGGGGAGGTGTCCTCCCACCCCCACCTCCTCCTAAGCCTGCTTGGGACAGTGCGTCCTTTCTCCCTGTCCCTTCCCTCTGGCTGTGGGCCCCTAGGGAGTCACGTCATCACCTGGACCTCCAGTGACCAGCACGGGCACAGTGTTTGTTGAATGCATGAGTGAGTGAGTAAGTGAACCTCTTGGCATGAATGCAGGGGACACGTGCCAGGCATGTGATGAGCGACCTTGATTAGAAGCCAAGGTGGGACTGCTCCCTGTCGGGGGTCTCAGCAGTCACCCCGCCTGTGGGCGCCCTCTGCTGGAGCCCCTCTCCGGCTGCATCCCCCCGGCAGCCTTCTCAGGACCGCACAGTCCTGACAGCTTCCCCGGGGCTGCTCCCCTCCTGTAGTCCACGCTACACAGAAGGTGCGCCGGTTCTCAGCAACTCTGCGGTGCCCATTCCACCCCCGTTCTCCCCGCCCCTCCGTGCTGTGCGTTCAGGTCAGCATGCCCCAGGGCCCCCTCGGCCCTCTGGGGCCATTTGCCCATGACCTCCCAGCTGGCGCCTTTTCTGACCATGCCCGGTAGACATTCCCCTGAAAAGCACCAGCTCCGCACACCCCCCCCAGATGAGGCCTGAGTCGTAGAGCCACCTCCATAGCAGACAGATGTCCCTCCTCTGGGGACAGGCAGTGGCTGTTTTAGCTGCCATATCCCACTGCTAATTTACTCGAAATCCATTACTTCCAAGGAAGGGCTTTTGTTTTGTTTTTAAATCTCTGTGTTTGTGCTCTGGGGCCCAGGAGAATGGAGGCCAGTTCTGAGTTTAGTCCACAGCCCGATCTCAGCCAGCGTTTCCTGGAAAACAAGGCCGGGGCCCCAGCTGTTGAGGAACGCGGTTACGGGGAGGGGAGAGGGCAGCGGGCGGGGAGAGGGACGGTCACCACCAGCACCGAGCGGCCAGGTCTCCTCCCGGCCTCGGGAAGCCGCGGCCGTGCTGACGGGGCACCAGGGGACTCGGGAGACAGCTGGCACGGCCACCCGTCGTCATCAGTCAGCCCCTCGCCTGGCAATTCTGCATTTCCAGCTGGTCCTTGGTGAGCGAGATGGGATCCTAAGAGACCACACCTCTAGGGCCGGAGTCCGGAGGGGCGGCGTGGGCTCGAGCCACGGGGCTGTCAGGCCGTGGCTGGGAGGCTGGGGCTGGGGGGCAGCTCTGCAGGGGCCCCTGCTCTACAGTGGCAGCACGTCTGCAGCCGCGGAGCAGTGCCGAGCGGGCTGGGCCCCCAGCACCCCCACGGGGCCCTGCAGGGACTCTGACCACAGCTCCTCACACCTCCCGTGGGCTCTGTCCTTCCCCTTCCCACGTTTAGCAGAAGCTTGGAGATCCAGTGCAGCCGCCACACCCGTTCCCCTGGAAGGACTCCCTGAGCCTGCCTTCCAGGCCAGTTGCCAGGGTTGTACAGTCTCGGGGCATATGCAGCCTCCCGTTCCAGCCTCCTCCAGTCACGGGTCTGTTTGTGATCGTTAGATCCGTGTCCTTCCCGGGCCTGACCTCAAGCTGCTAGCACAGGGCTGATGTCGTGCTTCACCTTTACCCCTCACCTCCCAGGGTGGGCTCGGGTTTCATGCAGTCAAGAGTCAAGTGAGTGAACCATGTCTCTGGGGCCTGGCAGACTAGGGAACCCCTGTGTCCCCCACACACCTCTTTCCAAAACCGTGATTCAGTAGAACCAGACTCAACATGGGTAAGCTAAAGATACAGGTGGATAAGAAACAAGAACAATCACATCTTCTGTGATGTAATGTTAAGGGCAGATAAATGCAAACAGGAAACTTGAAAATCTAATAAAGGGCTTTGCTTAAAAAACCATATTGTTACAATTTAGCAGAAAAAGATTGTCTGCTGGAAATAGTAATATTAATTTATTGTACCCCTTTCCAAGTCCACACAAAAATGAAATCCTGCAAGGTTTTCTTTCTTTCTTTTTTTTTTTTTTTTATGTTGATTGTTTACCCAGCAATAAAAAAACAGCATTTAGTGCTGCTGTCTTTACTCTTTTGGCACGTTTCCCCTGGTTCCCGACATGGTTGGTCAGCCCTCACGGTGTGTCCCCTGTCTTCCAAAACATGGCTATGCCTCTTTGTTTTATTGCAACAGGACTGGTTTTAATTTTGACAGGCAGAAGGCACACATAAACTTAACAAATTGATTAGTCACTCACGTAATGGAGATTCTGGGATCAGGTGGTTTGGGACAAAAGCCGAGGGGCTCGCTAACTTTAGGGTAGAGCAAAGACGCAAAGGGCGGCCAAGAAGGTTCTGCACCCCCTTGTTTAAAAAATAATCCGAACAACAAGTACACGGGCCGGGCACAGATGGAGGCAGCCCCAGGGCCTCTTCCAGCCAGGAAACCAGGAGCGTCGGTGCCCCTCGGCGTGGTGACAGAACAGCAGAAGGGAGACCCTTTGGGTCAGCGTCTCCAGCGAGAAACCGCGTGCTCGTCCCGCCCCTGGGCTCCATGCAGTCCAGCCGCTGACCACGTGTCTGCCTTTCCCCTAAGATCTTGAGCGTGTGTGTGTGGTTTCAGCCTCTCGTCTGCGCCCTCGCAGCCACATCTCACCACGCCCCAGTGAGTGGCTCTGGCCGCCTACATTGGTTACGTCTGTGCCCACGATGCAGCAAAGTGCCCCTGGCCGCACAGGGTTCTCTGCTGCACAGCCGGTGCCCACCAGCCGCTCCGTTCAAGGATGCGGACTCAGGAGCGAGCGGGCGCCACCTGCAGGATTCGACCGGAACACCTGGGAAATGTCTTCCTGGCAGCCGCGGTGACCTGGGCGCACCCTGTGGGCTGCATTCGCTCCATTTGTACCGATTCTGCTTAGTGGCGTATTAACTGTGTTCCCTATGATTGAACTCCAGAAGGAATTATTTGGCCAAACCCACGTGAAGGCACTGACTCTCATCACGGGCAATACATTAAATAGCAGTTTTTCGTGGGGTGCACAGAAGATGTGCCAGAAACGCAGCCTGGTGATGCTTCTGCAGAAGGTCAGAGAGGCAGAGGGCGCACGCATGGACGCAGCTCCATAGCAGTGTTTCCGTGTGGGAGGTCAGGGGTATACGGGCTGGACATGTGCTCGGAGGGAGAACTGTGCACGCTAACGTTCCTCCTGTTCCATCTTGCAGCGGGACCCGCGTGGGTTTAAGTCCTGGTCTGTGAATTGCCAGGGGTATGGCGTGACCGATTTCCTGCAGTTCTGTGGGTCTGTGTCTTCCCCTAGGGGTGGATATAAAGAGTCTATCTCACAGAGGCTATTTAAGGAACCAACTAAATAACACATTTCTAGTGTCTGAAAAAAACCCATTACATAATAGATGCATAATATTTGCTAAGAAGAATGTAGAAAGAGTAGGATATTTTAGATACTTAAGGCATTTTACATTTTAGGCTATTAACATATTTAGGTATGTTAACAAGAGTAGAACATAAAGCAAATTTAAACCGGAAGGAGACACCATTTGATCATAAAATGGAGGGAATTGATAAAGTCATCTTGCTGTGTTCAAGTCATTGACCTGCGTACGTCTCTTTGTACCTGGTTAACTCAGGGGATAAAATAGAAGAAAGCAGCCCCAGTGCGCACAGCCCTTGGTGACCCGCCACGTGCCCCCGGCAGCCCCCTGATGGCCCGCCTCGGTGCTTTGCTCTGTAAGCTCTGGGCCTTTGGTTTTGCTCTTGTGGCGAATCCCCAGCAGCCCCAGGGACAGTCCCGCTAATCCAGAGCCCTTGCTGTCCTCACCAAGAAAGGCAAGGGAGGCCAGGCACCCGGGTGACAGCCGCAGAGGGCCAGGAGCAGGAACTCCACTCCGCTCCCGGAGCAGGAGGGGCGGGGCTGAGGCTGCATGAGGGGCGCAGAGCAAAGTGACTTCCCTCATCTCTGCTTTGGGCTCGAAAATTTAAATTGAGGCATAAAAATATTTATCATGGGAACCTTTTAAAGGGCCAATTAGCATTTACTATATACCAAGATTGCTTACTGTGAAGAAATGTTAGCAGGAATGAAGAACTATAAAAGCTGACAAGGAAGAGGTCAAATAATCTAAACAAGATAAAATGCTATATACTCAGCAATTACCCCAATGATGGAAAGAAATGGCTTTGACTGCCTTTAAAAGGAACTCAGTTAAAAGCATGTAATCCTTTAAGCCAGTTGTCTTTGCAAGTCGCTAGGAATAAGTTAGTTAAATGAAATCTCTAAATAGCTCAGTAAGTAAGTTCACAACACAAAAACCTCTTTAGTGAAGACAGAGCTTTAAAGCATTTCTCACAGTCATGTTGGAAATCAGGACTGAGATCCCGTCATGAGGAAGGGAAGCGCCAGTGAGATTCATTCACGCCGCTCCGCCATCTCTGTCAGGCGCCCCAGCTCCAGTCTGAGTCATTGGCTCGGATAGGTTTCTTAAGGCAACTGTTTGAATAACTCTGTCTTTTGATTTATGTTGTGCTGTTCTTGGCCAAAAAAAAGAAGAAAAGAGAGAAAGGAAGGAAGGAGGGAGAGTGGGACGGACAAAAACAAAAACAAAAACCCATGCGTGGGTCAGTTCTGTTTGGCACTGTCAGGTGGAAAGAGGCACGCTTAATCTGTCCTGTTCAGGGCCCTTCCTCAGCGTATTCTGGGTGTACAGACGATTGAGAGGGATCTAGACTGGCCTGAGAACAGTCCTAAAAGTTACTTGATTTTCAGTTTTCTTTGTAACTAATTTCCAAAAATTCAGTTATTTTACTTGGTTAATTTTTTTTCCTAATAATTTACTCCAGACATAGGAATGGCAGAACTGAGGTGGGCATGGTGTCTGTCAGACTGACCCACACCTTCTCCTGCTTGTATTGTGATGCGTGGACGGGGGTGCAGCTTCCCCGAGGTCCCCACCTCCACACACCACGCTTCCTTAGCCCCCGGATGGCGTTCGTCATCCCCATCCGCCGGGACTGCGCCCGGCTCCGTCTCTGAGATGCTGGGGATGGCTGGCGTGCTCTGCAGACCCATCCTTCTCTCCCCTCATCTCAGCCAGGCCTTTTGAGGATTTACTTCTCCCCGATGAAGACACTACTCCCTCTGATAACCCTCGGAATGCCAGCTAAAATTTAACTGTAGGGTTTGGAGATAAGACAAAGGCTGAAGATAAACAAGTAAATAAAAGAATAAAAGAAAGAAACTGACCACATAGTAAAACACCGAGCTGCTTATCCATCGTAAAAGTGCTGGACTCCTGTGCAGTCGGTCACTCACGGCAGGCCGGCCTGTGGGGCACCCCCTCCTTCACCCTGGCTCATTGCTATGCTGCAGAGACCTATGTAATGGCTGCACAAGGTGCCTTCACCAGACCTCCTATGCTGCCAAACCCCGGGTGCCTGCTTCCTTCTCCCAGCCTGGGGGTGAGGAGTTAGGCAGTCTGCTCACTCCAGGCTTCGGCTGACTGGCTATGCACTGTTTCCCCATTTTCACTCCACCTGAGCGGGGTCGTGGTTTTACTGTGGCAAGACAAAGGGGCCCACTGAAGTGTTGTGTTTTATTTTCTGCAAAACAATTGTGTGATTTCTCTATACTTAGGAATAAAAAACTGCAGTCAGGTTTAAATTAGCAGTTTGTCCTGGTGTGTAGCCACCGAGGTTTTAAATGTTCAGAGTAAATTAGAAACCCCTCTGTGTGACATACTGGTCATACTTTATACATTCCTAATACTTAATTGTTACAGCCGTCATGCGTTTCTTTAGCCAGTAATAAAAAGAGAATAGAAACCTGGAAGCAGAAGAAACAGAAATGGTACATCACGGGGTGAGCCTCCCACACAGTCCCCGGCACAGTGGCTTGGCCCCCGGAGAGTCTGAGCCCATCCTGACCACACATTAGCGCAAAGGGGGTGGACCTGAGCACGTGTTGGTGCTTGCTGCGTGCATCGATCGCTGAGTGTCTCCCAGGGGCCACGTCTAGCTCCCTTATAACAGCCCTTGGAGATAAAACAGGGTTGTTATCCCATTTTACTGGGGGGAAACAAAGGTGCGGAGAGGGAACATGACTTACCGAGGCCTTCCAGTGGGCCGCAGCTGTTTGCCTGGCTCCCACCGTCCCTCCTGATCTCCGCTGAGACTCGCGCCTTCCACCTGCACACCAGGGGATTCTGGTGATGCTCAGGTTTAGACTCAGTGTCCATGAGTGTGCCAAGACCACTGCCGTGGCAGTTTGGTGTTTGTTTTTTAAATACATTCAACAATTACTTACTAAAATGCTTTGGATGTGCCCTGTGAGAAACACTGGAGTGAAACAGTCTTCCACAGATTAAATGCACTCAAGCAATGTAGAGTCTTGTAGGAAAGTAAACATGCATTGACAAAGCAAAGGGATGAGCCCAGGTGGGCACAGGGAGGGCAGGGTGCGGGCTCTCTGAGGCCCAGCTTTCAGCATGTTTAGTAAATGGCACTGGGCAGGCATGGAGGTCACCAGGTGGAGAATACATGTGAAAATACATATATATAAAGGTGTGTGTATATGTATAAAATCCTGCTCTGAACAAGTTGATTTTTCATAGTGCAGATCAGGTATGCACACACATCACTATAATGCAAAATAAAAAGGATTGTCAGCCATGACAGAGTTAGAAGTAACATGCAGTGGCAGGAACAGAGATTCTGGCTCCTGAGAAGCAGCAGTGTGGAGCAGAGGGCACGTCTGGGCAGATGGGCATGCCTGGGCTCCCGTCCCAGCTCCACTGGGAGCAACTCACTGGACCTCTAGGCCTGTTTCCAAGTGCCCGATGATGTACGCGGTGACAAGCGCTGACGTGGGAGCAGGTGCCTGAGTCAGCACCATGCCCAGTTCCCCTCTCTCTCTTGCCTGGAGAATCAGGGTTTGTTTAATAAAGGAATCAACATTTGATGTGTGCTTGAAGCTTAATTATGGTTTAACTAAACATGGAACTGACGGCGATGGTAATTAATGTTTATGCATGAGGGGTTAACAGGTTGGCCATGTCCAGAACCTCCTATTTCACACAAGAACTATTCTAAGCAACATCCAAGCAGCATATATGGGTGTTTACACTGCTTAGAATAGTTGGCCTGAAGTATGAAGCACATACATGTTAATGAAACTTTCCTGTATCTGCACATATAGACACACCCAGAGATACACACACAGACACACACAGACACATGCTCATGAGCTCAGGGCACACAAATACACATTCTCTCCTCTCAACAGTGCCCTGAGGAATTCACTCCTATCCCTATTTTAAAGTCAGGCAATCATTTTGAAAGAAAAGTGAAATATTACTTGTGGCCTCACATCCAGTAAGTGGTAGAGCAAGAGTTTGAACCTGGGCGGATGTTCCGGAGTCCATCCCCTAACTCCGTGCTGAAACGCCGTGGAAACCCAACACACAGGCCCTGCACCTCAACCTCGTGGAATGCCTGGGAACACAGGCTAGGGAGGCGGGGAGCTCAGTTTGGCTTAACAGTGCATACAGGGTTGGGAGCAGAAGCCTTATAAAGCAGTGGAGAGGGACTTGATGTCAAGCTTAGGAACTCGGAGGCCATTTGTCTGGGTTCCAGCTCTGCCAACAACAGAATCAGACCATGTGTAGAGTTATCAAGCCAGACAGTTTGAAAGTCACTCTTTAAATCTGGAAACGAAGCAAAGTATAAACAGGGCCTGAGTGTGCCTCCGTGCCTGGAGGTGCAAACACATCTGGGTCAGTCCTCTGTACTTGGTTTGGTGCATGCCGCCCTCGCTGGTGCACATCCCCAGAGCAGGTGGAGGACGACTGGGGTCGGCAGCAGGAGCCTCATTCTCAGGGGTTCTCCTTGGGTAAGAGGCTTCAGCATGTACCTCCTTTCATGCTCATCATGTCCATTTAGTAGATGAGGGTTCTGGAAGATGACACGATGCCCTTTGCTGTACAGGAAATAATGGTGGGTGGGGATTGGCAAGTCACCTGCCTCCCAAGCCCAGCGGCTCCCATTGCGTCCTGCAGCCGGGCATGTGGTAGAGTACCTCAGGGGCATCAGGGCAGTAAGTGGGACGCAGAATGAAAACGCCATGCACGTCCTCCGTGTGTGAGTTCAGCCTGTGTGCGCTGGTCACAGCCTGCATCAGGATACAGGTCCTCATGGGCTGCTGGGTGAGGAGAGGCCCTCGGGCTTGCGTGAGTCCAGGCCGTTTGCTGGTGTGTCCCCGTGACAGGAGGGCTGGTAGTGGTGAGCAAGCAGGTGTCATCAGCTTAAACAGAGAGGCTGGGAGAGCACAGCACAGAAGATGCTCAATGCACTTCGCCAGTGCGTGTGAGGGCACCACCAGCAGTTTGACAGCAGAAGGGCGGCACCTTGAGGAGCCAAGCGGGAGATGGTTTGGGAAGCAGCCTGGCAGGACACACTGAGAAGGCTGCCCTTGATCTTCGGGGTGCTAGACTCTTGTCCAGCTGACGCGGGGGGAGCCGCAGTGGAGGCTGAGCGGTAATCCAGGGGTGGTGGAGAGCAGAGCGGGGAGCCGCGTGCCAGACGCGTGCTTGGGCTTCCATTTACTCCGGGCAGACCTCGGAGCTTGCTGACAATATCCAGGTGTTTTCTTCCAACTTATTAGTCAAACTGGAAGCAGAAATGAATTATTTTAGCATGTAAATTTTCCCTTCCTTTCTTCTTTGTTTCTTTGTGCTTCACAAGTTCCTATGCAAAATGTGAAATTTCAAAATTCAGACTACAGTGAAATGTCGCCTCATGCCTGCTAGAATGGCCATATCATGACAAAGACAAGCGGTAACCGTGCAGGCGAGCGTATCAGAAAAGGGGCCCTTGTGTCCTGTTGGTATGGAGGTAAATTGGCACAGCCTTTGTGGAAAACAGTATGGAAGCTCCTCAACTAATACGTAGGGAACCACCATGTGATGCAGCAATGCCACTGATGGCGGTTTATCTGAAGGACATGAGAACACCACTCGAAAAGGTACCCACACCCCATGTGCCTAGCAGCATTATTTACAGTGGCCAACACGTGCAAACAATGTGAGTATCTGTCGGTGGGTGAATGGACAGGGAAGGTGTGCTGTGTGCACAGTGGAATATTTTTCCTCCATTAAAGTGAGGGGATTCTATTTGTGGCTAAATGGATGGAACACAGACGCTTTATGCAAAGTGAAATAAGTCAGACACAGAAAGACAAACACTGTGTGGCCTCACGTATATGTGGGACCTAAAAACACGAACAGAAACCCGAAATACCAAGCTTGCAGAAAAAGAGATCAGACTTGTGGTTACTGGAGGTGAGGAGTGGGAGGGGAATTGGGGGGAGGTTGTCAAAATGCACCAACTTCCCCTTATAAGTAAGTCCAGGGATCGGGTGCACAGTGGGGTGCCCCAGAAGCTCTGCTCTGAGACATGCAGGAAAGCTGCTAGGGCAGTAAATCCTGAGTTCTTATCACGAGGGTAATTTTTTTTCTTTCTTTTTATGAGATGGTGAATCTTGACTAAACTTTTGGTAATTATTTCACAGTACATGCAAATCGAAGCATAATTTTGTACACCTTAAACTTATGCAATGATATAAGTTAACTATTTCTCAATAAACCTGGAAAAAGTGTAAATGTTGATTTGCCCAGGGAAGGGTCATCACTTGAGTTACTAACGATTTAACAGAAAAAAGTTGAAAGTCAGCCAAGTGCAGAAACAGAACAAAAAGGTGAGGGGGCAGAAGCAAGTCGTGACCATCTCGGTCCATTGTTCGGTTCTGCCGAAGGCTGACACCGAGCCTAGAGCTTCTCTGCAGCGCACTAGCTTGAGATCCAAATCTCAGGAAAACAAATGGAGAGAAAGACACCTGATGTCGGCTTTTGTGTTTCCTATTGTCTGCTCTCTCCTCAAAGGCCCCCATTCAGGGAATGTAAATTATCTTAGGGAAACATCAGTTACACGGCAGGTGAGCTGGGGCTTATCTGCTGGTGTAGACATCGACTTGGAAGTGAACCTATACAGGCTGGTGGGAGTAATGGCGAGAGCACCCTGGAAGCTTCCGGTGACCCCTTGGTCCTCTGGCCAGTTAATGGTGGAGGACAGTAGGCACCAGACTCACAGTGTGTGGGTCACTTATGAGGTCACAGGGGGCCAAGTGTGGACACCGTGTGGCCCCCACTAGCTCCTCGTGGTGCTGCTCCCCCAGATGGGGTCTGATGGGCTGGGTGACACGGGGCTCCTCGGCCACGTGCGTTCAAACTGTGATCTGTCTTTGCCTTCCTGAAGTGCTCTAGTCCAGGAGTTTGGAGCGTGAAAGGAAACTGTGGTAGAAGAGGGGGCACTAATGCAAAATACCATTTCAATTTCCCCTTCAATTGGTTGCATCTCACTGAGAAAACGTCTTAACCCTCCCATCTCTGGTTCCCACCAAAGGCTGTGAACATGGAGTTCTCTCAGGGTGACTTTACACCTGCATTTCTGTGCAGCCCAGTGCCTTCCCGACACCGTGGGGAAACAGCAGGGTTCTATCGGGAGCACAGATGGGGAGACAGTGCTGCCATTGCCCCTTTCAGGAAGGAACTAGGGGTCTCACCTGTGACTTTAGGAGGGGTCCCTGCTCATTGTGGCTTGTGGTGCCATGAAAGGAGAGAGATGAGGCAGAGGAGTTCTGGAAGAAAGAAAGCCAGGGGGGAGGCGAGGAAGAGCTGGGAGGGGAGAGTCAGCCCAGTGACCTGCGGAAGCCCCTGCAGTGCCCGTGAAGGGGCCCGTCTCCTTCCTCGCTGGGCCTCAGCCTCGCAGCAGCGCCTGAACTGCAGGCCCCCAACTAGCTGGCCAGGCCGTCCTGTGGATGCCTGGGCTCCGTGCCGCCTTCCAGGAGGATTCAGAAAGCATTTCTTCAGAGGCCCGAGGGAGGGCAAGGCGCTGCTCCTCTTTGCTTGAGTGGAGTGTGAGAAGGCTGGTGTGCTAAGGGGATGTTTCAGTCTGTTCAGTCGTGCACCTGTGGTCAAGATGCCCCCACCTTGGTGTGGCAGCTCCCGGCATGGAGATGGAGGTGTAAATGCATGCCACCATTGTCAGCGGTCGTTTTATTTCCCTTTCACTTAACACGGCAGCAGCCACACCAAATTCAGAGCCTCTGAATGAGCACACAGTGGCCACAGGGTGTGGATCATGCACACAAAGTCATTTCGAAACAAATAGCATCAAATATATGCACACAGTCACTGTTAAACAAATAGCCTCTTCCCATGTATAGTGTCCTCAAGAACAATTAGTGGTCTGGGTCATCCAAGCCAGTGGGCAGAAAGCTGTGAATTTCTACTTAGCTATGAGCTGACACACGTTCTTTCTACATGATTAGTTGGTCATATTTTATATTCTCGTAAATGGTGACCTAGTCCCGATAATTGTCATAAGGAAGCCAGTATCCTAATTGTGTACAGAAAGTCCCTATTGGTCCAGGAAGAGTGTTGAGCAACTCAGTTCAGGACCTTCCTTCAAATCCGTGATGATCTGTGACTCCACGCAGGCAGAGGCCGATGGTGATTTGACAGTCCTTCAACTTCTGCTTTAGAAGAGCTTCCCCAGCTCCCTTTGCTGGAGCTGAGCTCCGGCCGTCCCGTGAACTCTCGCGGTGCTAGAGTCGCTGTCGGCAGGGTGTCAGCCACGCAGGTCATGGAGGAGCACATGCATTGTTAGACCAGGAGAGCCGGGAGGGGGCAGGGTTGACCCCTTTCCATGGGGGACATGGAGGCGGGGATCAGATGCCATGCCTGGTGGTGGGTACCTCCGAGAACCAGCTGCCTGCTGGTCGCTGAGCGCCCTGGCTTCAGGGGGAGGGTCGTTTGAATGAAGACAGTACCTGTAATGTTTGTAGGTCACTTGGGGGCTGCTGCTGGCAGATGTCCCCCATCCCTTCCCTGGGGATAAGCAGGAGTGTGCAATGTGTCAGGCAGGGGTCCTAGGGCTGTGCTTGGAGGTGCCTGTCCGATGAGATTTTCATTGCAAATAACATTAATGTGGGCCCACTGGTAATAAAGTGGCCAATCTTGGGATTTTACTTAGGATTCCATTTTCTGAACTGGATGGACAGTAAGCAAGTTGCAGGAGGATGACTGACAGTTCAGGTCAGGACAGGGGGGTGTGGACAATGTGAGAACTTGGCACTGACTGCACAGGGGCATCGGCGTGATAAAGGCTGTGTCAGGGCTGGGATGGGGGAGGAGGCGCTCCGCTCGCAGGGGCATTGCTGCTGCCAGAAACAGCCAGAAGCACATCTCTTCAGCGATGCAGTTGTGCAGCCTGGAAAGAGAAACAGTGCCAGTTTCCAGGAGAACGGAGGGTGGGGACAGGAGCTCACGCAGGAGCAAGTGGGGTCGGAAGTTTTTCTCTATTGTTGCCTTGAATCCTCGAGTTGTTCCTGCCTGGAGGCCATCCCCAGGCACCCAAGTCAGGGCGGGGAGAGGCATGGGTCAGGTCTCTTCGCCAACTATTCGGATCAAACCGGGGCGGTTATCCTGCCACAGCTGTCCAGCTCCGGGTGGCCTTCTGGCCTAACTAACTAAGTGTTCCTCTGACACTGATGGGCCACATGTGCACCTGTGATGATGTGATAATGTGACACACATTGCCCTGCAAACAAGAGAAGAAAAGACCAATATTTCATTTCTCCTTTTTACCCCTAAAGTCAGTCATTTTTGGAATTCCCATCAGCCCCCAGTCCTGTCAGTACCAATGCCTGCGTCTCTCGTTTTCCACATGTGCAGGTCTGACATCCAAGCTGAAGGTACCCAGCCCGGCAGTTTGAGACACGGAAGCCTGAGGGGGCTTATCAGCTTTAGTTTTAACTGTGTTGTTTGCATGCTAACTGCTCTCAGCCTTGTTGAACGTGTCTATGTTCATGAGCAAAACTGTATGTCCCATCAGCTTTCCCCTAGCTTTCATTTGCATGGTTTTTTGGGGAAAGCCCTTTGAAAGTTGTTCAGAAAATTGAGGAATAATTGACCAGTGTCAGGCGTGGGCTTGAGGGTGTTGGTGAGTCACCGACTCTGCATGTGTCCTCACACAAAGCCATTTGTACGCAGGAATTAGCTCCTGGGATCCCTCTCTCTCTCTGCATGTGTGTTGTGAGATTTCACAGTGCAAAATGCCATAGGACTTAATGTAAGGGTCACAACTGCCCTGAGATTTTATTTCCACTGGTTTCCTGAGGAGAAAACCAAGATTTAGCAAAGTTAGGTTCCTTTACAAATCCCTTGACTCAGTGGCTCAGGAACTCGCTGGGAGGCCTGCTGAAATCCTGTTGGCAATTCACTGTTCTGAAACAGCAGCACAGATTTGGTTTGGGTTCCTGGATGCCATTTCTACATGGCTTTAAGAAACCCCATGTTCTATGCACTGTGTAAAACAAGACAGGATCTGCGTCGCCAGGGAGTGAGGGTGCGAGCACCTTGCTGGGGGGACGGGGAGTCAGGAGGGTGACTCATCTCCTTCCCCCGTTGCTCTGCTGGGTCTTACACAGACCAGCCGGCAGCATGCCAGGTGGCAGAGCCCGGGCCTGAAATAGAAGTCCTGGGAATTCCTGCTCCTCCTGTCAGGGGCACTGAGGTGGAATGCGGCTGCTGCACCTGGTATGTGTTGCCCAGATGGCACGTAGGCAAGCAAACAATGCCTTCCCTGTGGCACCTGGATGCTTGCAGTTGGGCTGCCAGTCCAAGGCATCGGCATGAGCTGGCGCGGTGTGGCACGCTCCTTGAATTCACGTGAGGTGCCCCGGTGGCGGATCCCCCAGCCCTTTCCCCTGTCCACTCATGCCGGCGGTGGCCACCTGAGCCTCTCAGGCTGGGCCTCTCCCTTGCTGCTTGAGGGGAGTGAGAAGGAAACAAACTTCTGAGCAGTGCTTACAGCGTGGCTCCGACTTAGGCTGTGGGGTCCCCAGAGGCTCCTGGGACGGTGAGGAGCAGGGTAGTGAGTGGCTGCACATTGCAGGGGGAAGGGCCAGTGCACACAGGTCACCCGTATGGGGGTGCCTCCCTGAGCAAGGAGCCTTCCTGATGGTAACTGGAGGGCACTGGAATAGGCAGAGGGCCAGCAAGGGTCAGGGCTGGAGAACACCCTCCAAGACAGCTTTTCCTGTGCCACAGCAATTATTTTACTTCAGAAACCTGACATACAGGGGTGGTAATGGGGATGAGAGGGTCACTGGACTTTAATCAGAATCTCTATAATCCAGTCCCAGTTTGATCGTTTCTCAATTTATGATTTATGACCCACATTAAACTCTCCAAAATTGTTGTCTCATCTTTAAAATGAAGATAATACAGGTTTTTGACTTCACAAGGATGTTATGAGCCAAGGAATTCATGCGTGCTCTTTACAGTCATTCTCTGGCTCCCAGTGACAAGGAGGTCACTGACCTGCAGCCTGTCACCCGGGCCTAGTCCTGCACCTCCCAGAACTCCACGACAGGACCGTCCCGTGCGCACCGTAACGGCTGCCGCCTTTTGCTAACAGGCGTCATGCCGTGTGTGTCACTGATGTTTCTTATTGCCATACAGCATTATCAAATCTACTAATATTCTGAGTTCAGTTAACTGTTTTCTATCTTTTTGGGGGGGAAACTTAGAGTTTTAATCTTATAACTTTCTTACTATCAGGAGAAAAAGCACTTAAAACCATGTGTTTTATCCTCTGGACTGCTTTGGCTGAGGTCCACAAAATTTGATACAGTGTTTTGGTCACCATTCAATTCAAACTACGGTCCAAGTTCCTTAAGGACTTCTTCTTTGACCTATAGGTTATTTAGAAGTGTGTTGATTAGTTTCCAAGCATTTCAGCATCTTCCAAATAAGTTATCTATTCCTAATTTTATCTAATTGTGCTCAGAAAGGAAACTGTGGTCTCACCGTGACTTTATCTTAGGGTATATGGTCCATCTTAGAGAACATTCAGCCCAGTGCTGGGGAACGACGTACAATCAGATGGTAACCGCACCTGGGACGGTGAGCATTTAGTAATGTATGTAACAGGAACCACTCAGCTGTTCACCTGAAACCAGTATAATGCTGTAAATAAGCCTTATTTCAATAAAAAAAAATAATACAATGTATAATCTGCAGTTGTTCAGTGAAGTATTCTGTAAACATCAGTCAGGCCAATTTCTCTGTTTGGGGCTGTGTGAATCTTCTGTGTCCTTACTGGTATTTTCCACTCATTTAAACAATTACTGAGGGGAGATTTTAAAAACCAACTCTATTGTTGAATTGCTTCTTTTTCCCCTTTTTGTTTCTGTCAGGTGTTTCTTGCTGTACGTAGGATCTCTGTTGAACTGCATCCACGTTTAGGTTTTCATCTGTTTAATTTTGGAAAGTCTCCTATCTTGTAATGCAGCCTGCTGTGTCTAATATTAACAGACTAACTCCAGGTTTACCATGCCTGCTATTTGCATGTATTATTCCCCGTCATCTGCTTTCATCCTGCCAATGCCCTTCCTAAGAGAGGATCATGTAAAAAGCATATAGATGTGCCTTGCTTTTTCATCCAGCCCGACAATTTCTGCCTTTTAATTACAGTCTTTGCTCACTTTCTCCTCAATGTAATTACCAGTAGGGTATGTTTAAGCCTATTATATTGACATTTTTTTCTCCTCTCTTAGTCCTTTATTTCTCATTTCCTCTCGTGTGTTCACCAGGCTTTGGCTGTTTGCAGTCACTGTGATTTAGTATTCCACTCTTTCTCTCTAATAGTTTTGTGGCTCTCCCTCTTTAGTTTATATGTTTGCATCCTTCACTGATCACCATTTACCTCAAGTTGTTGTTTTATCACTTTATAAATAATGCATCCCAGTAGTGTGAGTCCATGGATCCTGTATTCCATCCTCTGGTTTTGACATTTGTTTACTTCCATGTGTGTTATAAATATCACAATGCATCCTTATTTTTCCTTTATACTGTGAACTGACTTTTGAAATGTTGAAGAAAAAAAGAAAAATAGTCCATTCTGTTCACCCACACGTTTACCACTTTATGTGCTCTTCATTTCTTCTTGAACACGGGTGTTTCTGTCTTGCTTCAATTCCTTGAGATCGTAGAACTCACCTAGCAAGTCTCAGCAGTGCATGTCTGTAGGTAATGCGTTATCTCAGCTTTTATTCACATGAAACTGTTTTTCCTTTGATTTGAAAGCTATTGCTGGGTATAGGATGCTAGGTTGACAGTTTCTTACAGCATTGGCTGGACTCTGATTTCTCATGTGAAGTCAGCTGTCATTCTTACTGTTGTTCAGTTGTGACCTTCAGCGACTGAGGTGCTCTGGGTGGGTGGTTGCTTCAGTGCCTCTCACAAGGCCGTGGAATTCAAGCACCAGGGGGCTAACGAGATTCACCCTTGCTGTTGACCCCAGCCTGCAACTTCCTGCATTGTTGTGATGATTGTCTTCGATTTTGTCATAAGATGAACTGCACTTGGTGAGAGTTTAGTCGAAGCCTCCTTTAGACTCAGTCTGCCTCTGGGTTTGAGTGTTTCCTGGGGGACTTTAGGCTGCTTGCTGCAGGGGGGCCCTGAGGCCATGCATTACATACTTTGAGATCTCAAACCTTTGAGACCTGGGTCTGCTCGGACATGAGCCAGTGAGACCAGGAAACTGCAGATGATATCACTTGGGGGTAGGAGGACTCTGAGGTGGTGTGACTGCCACACAGGGTGGTGTAGGGAGATGAAGCTCTTGCCTAGTGTGGGGGAGTCAGGCCAGACGCTGCTGCGATGAGAACCCAGGCTTCCCTCAGCAGAGCGCATAATGCCGGAGTGAAAAGATCCTATAAAGAATCCCAAGCTCACAAAATAAACTTTTATCTGAATTATACAACAGAATTTTCATATTAGTTGAAGACATAATCAGTCTACGTATTATGTAGAACTCAGAAGAGGGCATCCATTATCTTCATGTGAATAGGGTCCTATTGAAAATTTGGGTTAGATACATGACGCTCAGACCTGAGGAGGGGGTTGCAGCACACGGGTCAGAGGGCATCAGATTACGGAATGGAAGCTCCCCCGGTAGGCTGTAAAAAAAAAAAATGAAGCGCCTTCACTCCACCCAAACAAAGAGAAACCACTAGACCCTCGCCTGATGTATACAGTATATATGAACACACGTACTGAAGAAGTGGACAAAGGTAAGCTGATTTAAGAACTAAAGTCTACGGAGAAGAGCCTTTCCTGGGCGCCTGAGGAAGTTTTCTGTCTGTCCAGTTGCTGAAGTTGGGGGCAGGGTGGCTGGAAGTATTACCCTGCGAAATGGGGTCATCCTTTCCTGGGGGAAGGGGAAATGGCCAGACCTCTGAGGGGCCTGCGGGAGGAGTGTTGGAGCTGAATCTCCAGGAGTGCCTCCCCTCTCAGGCCTGCTTGTTCAGGAGAGGTTTGTGGCAGGCGCGGCTGGACCGCAGGAAGTGAGCTTCCTCCTCTTTGAGAAACACCGTGTGAGGTAGAAGAGTGGCTGAGATGAGCTGCCCGAGTTGGAGCTGTTAGCCAGTGGACGCTTTGTGCACAGCAGACACGCCAGATCGTTCAAGGTCCTGGACACACACAGGTGTTGTGAGGATACAGTCGAGGTTGAGGTTTGATCTTTTGAGTATGGATTCCATTAAACAGCTAAAATCCTTTATTTTGTTGTTCACTTTGGCTGATTGAGAAATCAGTGGATCTTCTTTTAGTTGGATGAGGTTCACAGGGTATTTGCAAGCATGCTTTATCTCAGTTCTTGAATCGGAAAAGAAGGCCGCGGATGACTCGTAATGAAGCAGGCAAACCAGTGTGCTAGCTGATGTCCTGCCTTAAAGATGAGGTCTGACTGGGGTGGTAAGAAAGATCTGGAGGTGGGTGGTCGGGATGGGTTCACGTCGATGGGAATGTACTTAATGCCAGTGAACGATACTTTAAAATAACAGTAACATTGCAAATTTTCTATTGCATATATTTTACCCCAGTGGGGAGGAATAATGGTTAGGTATGACACTTTGAATTCTATCTGCAGAAAAATTTCTACTCCAGAAGTCATTCATCCAAATGAAACTAAGAGGCATAACTTTAGTGTCAAAGAGCCAGCAGGCTGTGTGTTCCTTTACTTTAACTTCACAAGGAAATGTGGAAATGAATCACATAAACATCAGAGCCTCCTGGTCTCCCTCCTGTAACACCAGGAGAGCTGAAGAGTGTGGGGCAGAGAGAAACAGCGCTTTGGAACAGGGCAGCCTTGGCATTGAGCCTCAGACCAATTACTATCCAAGTCGATGATCTGAACGTCTTTCTCCCTTTCTTTCTCCCGGATTCAGCTTTTTATCTGCAAAATGATAATAATGATGAAAACTGCTTAGTATAGTGGTGGACCTTAATTAATGGTGGCGATCACTTGAGTAGAGCCATTCCTTCTAAGTGGGTAGCCGGTTACCTTCCCTGCCACTGTGATCGGGACCCTGGGAATATCAGAACCATTACATTATTTGCTTGTGAAACTTTGGGATGTCACGTCTCCTGACTTGTCAGGAGTGGTTTATTCATATAATTTGGGGAAGGATATTTCTTAAAGAATAATGCACGGTATTTCTGAAAAAAATATAACTCACACACAGAATTTTCACCAGAGTCAGATTTCATTTGAATTATCTGAGACATGGAGTATTTTCTCTGAAAAACTGTGGATTTCCAAGGTTGTTCTTGGAGCCGTGGCATGTGAAGGAGAGACACAGCACCCTTTGTCTCACCGGGCCCCCTTTCTCCCCACAGACCTTCTCAGGAAACACGAATGCAGACGGTGTGGTGCTTCACAGGCTCCTGCACTCGGAGAGAGCCCGCTTCATCCGCTTTGTGCCCCTGGAATGGAACCCAAGTGGGAAGATTGGCATGCGGGTCGAGGTGTACGGATGCCCCTACAGTAAGTACCCATGTACCTCGCCCTGGTGTGAGTCTGTGAGTGGCGATCCACACGGTCTCTGTGTATCTGTCATCAACATGGCAATCTCAATCGTTTTAAAATTATTTCTAGTCTTTTAATAGCTTATGCAAATTTGAAAATGAAGAATTTCAACCTGGAGGTAGAAAAACCCTTCTTCTATTTAGGGATGAAGGTGCTTGGAGGTGCCAAGATAGGTGAGAAGATGTTAACAACAAAAAATTCAAAATTATGGGCTCTTGAAGTCTGTCTTCACAGTGGATGAGTAACTCACACTCAGGTCTTTCCCAGAAGTGGGGTGGGGTATTATACAGCTCTCCCCTTCCTCAGAGCCATGAAGGGAAAATGTTCTCCCCATTCCCTGCTCCAGACGAGGAAGGACAAAAGCAGCACAGCCCGAGGACTAACTGCCCGGGCCAGCCGGCCGTCTGAGAGTTGCTTGCCCTGAATCTAAAGCCGAGCTCCCCCCGGCACACCAAAGATTCTATAAATGGGGGAACTGGCCATCAGTCCAGAGTAAGGGCAAAATAATGCAGGAAAGGCTCCCATCCCTATAATTCTACCCTGCAGGTTTTATATTTAAATCTGAAATGGCATCATAATAAGTTGTTCTCCTACCTTAGCAGTGACAGATCCTGCTTATATATAAAAACCCAGTGACCCCTAATGAATGGCTCATTGATCACTACCACTTAATGCTCATTAGTTCAAAAGATTCTGGTTTTGGTTACAGTACTGCCTGTTGGGTGCGTGCTTATACAGTGTTCCCTAGGGTGACCGACCAAATGAACACCTGCCTCAGAACCATCTGGAGTGGTCCGTGAAAACGCCCTTGCCTGCCCCAGCCCATACATCCTGCATTGTGACTTTCTGGAGAGGGGGACCCACCAAGCTGTGTGTTAACAAGTTCCCTGGGAAACTATGGAGGTAGAATGTGCACTGAAAATGAATTCCTGCACAGAGGGCATTTACTTGTGAAATGATTACCTTTCTCTGGAGCAAGGACTGTGAGAAAGAGTGTGTTTGAAACAGCTCCCTCAACACAGCGTTCAGCCGCGGAGGGGCTGCCGTCTGCTCCACCCGGAGCCGCTGCCCAGGGTCAGCCTCCCACCCCAGGGCCCTGGCCCTTCAGGTCTCCCTCCTGTGACTGCTTCCCTTGATAACAGCTGTCGCCACTAGGAGGTTTATGTTTAAGTAAAGGAAGCTTTCATGCTGAAATAAAAGGCTACTTATATCATCACCGCAGCCATCTACTGAGGGCTCTGAGGCTCTAACGCGCCCTCACTGTTTCTCTCTGCCCCGTCTGCTGACAGTGTTTTACAGGCACGTTGTTCTGAGTCCAGTGCCAGGCTGCAGGGTTGGCAGAGGCCTCTGAGCAGCATGGAGACCTTTTGCTGGAGGTGGACCCCTTTGGGAAGCTGATGGCAGCAAGGAACCTCTCTTAAGACAAGTGCCCACAGTAACATTTTCCTACAAGCAAATCTTTGTATAGTATGAGGAGGTTCCCAGACCTGCTACCCCCCGATTCTTGGCTGTGCTAGCAGCTCCTGATTTGGGGGCTGCCCGGTCCTCCACGGGGTCCCCTCCAGGCCTCCCCAGGTGAGTGACGGCATGCTCTGCACAGGGAAAGGCCCGCAGGAGGAGGCTGTGTGCGATGGCATGTTTCTGAACTCGGGGACCTCCTCTGAGGTCGCTGGAGCTGGCACTCCCAGCCCCCAGCTCTAGATGCCATGCGTGTGATTTCCCCTGGGAAAAAGGGATACGCAGTTTCTCTTAAAGCCAGAGCCTCGGCACGGCTGTGGACTTGAATCTGCCTTTCAGCAGCATCCCAGCCCTTGCTGCCCTGGGCCAACCGCACGACCGAGAGACGTGGCTGCAGGAGCATCAAATGAACAGCAGTAGAGGCTTGATGGCCCCCCAGCCCCTCCCTCTCTGGTTCCTCCGCCTCCACCTTCACACACTGGCTTCTCTCAAAACTTGTCCTTAGGGACTGTCAGCACCTGTTCACCCTTCAGGCTGCAGCTGAGCTTGTTGGGCCTCTAGAAGGTGCTGTCAGGTTGGTGCCTCGCGGCCAGGCCGTTCAGTTCTCCACCAAGGGCCATCCCGGGTGCCCGGCTGTGGTCAGCACCTGCAGTCATTTGGCCTTAAGTAAGCAGCCGGGGTGGGCGATTCAGCCAGGTGAAAGGCCTGAGGTCGGGACTGAGGGTTCCCGGGGGGAGGTCGGCCCATGCACAGCAGTGCCAGCTCCGCCTGAGTAGGTCCACCCTGCGCCCCCTGACACCTGCCCTGCACGTGGGCACAGACCTGCCCTGGCGGGCCCCCACGGCCATGCAAGTCCTCGCAATGAAGCACCCCCCTCCCTCCCTTCCTCCCTGTACTTGTCCACACGCCTTGCTGGGTTTATGGAGCTCCATGGACTCGGGTGCCTCCCTCAGGCTGACCACCCGGCATCTCCCCTCCCAGCCTGGCCACAAATTAAGTGCCAAAGAAGAGAATCCAGACTAAGTGGCTACAATAACACATAATTAGAAAACCCAGCGTGTCATGCAATAGTCTTGTTTGGAGCTGCAACAATGCAAACACCTGGGCCTTGGCTGCGGTCCTGCCGAGTCTGACCTGCCAGGTGACGTGGGGGATGTGGAGTG
Organism: Manis pentadactyla; assembly: GCF_030020395.1. Lineage (NCBI taxonomy): Eukaryota > Metazoa > Chordata > Mammalia > Pholidota > Manidae > Manis > Manis pentadactyla. Next base: position 1,606,112 of record NC_080026.1, read on the forward strand.
AGTTGCCGAGCCGGCACCTGCAGGGAGTGTCTGCCGCATGCAGCTGGGGAAGGTTGTAACACTAGAAGCATTTTGGTAACCCTCTGTTTCTCCTTCTGTGAAACCACCTGCACAGTTTGCGTGTGACTACACGTTGCAAAGGGTGTTTGCCTACGTCTCTAGGTTGCATAGTGTGGCTCTCAAGAGGGGTCGGCGGTGCAGGAGGAGACTCCCCTTCTCCCCAGGCTGTTCCCTGACCTCAAGTGCGCCTGTCCCCTGGGCCCTGGGAGGGAAGTCCTCCGGGTGTGGGTGGGCAGGGCAGCTATGCAGGGGCAGGTGGTGCAGGGAAGTCAGGACACAGTCAGGAGCTTCACCCTGGGCACAGGCACCTCCTCGGGTCACTCTTTGATTCACAGGTGTCCTGGATGGCAGGAGCTTTCGGGCCTGGTGCTGCCCTGAGCTAAGGGGGCCGTTGGAGCATTTTGGCCCCTGCCCCCAGGGACACCCTGTTTCGCTGCACAGCTGGGCTGACACAAACCAGGAGCAAAGGCCACGTGGGAGGCAGGCTGGGGCGGGCAGCGGGAGGCTGAGCAGAGGAGGAGACTGTAAGGGGCAAGGCCAAGCCCCTGGGGTCGCTGGCCATCTGAGTGTGGAGCGGCCCCTGGCGAGCCTGGCAGCCTGGTGTGGGTGGGACCTGGCTCAGCCATGTGTTGGCTGCTGCGTCGCCACCTCTTGTCCCGCGTGTCCTCGTTGTGAAGAGGAACAGCAAGGGAGTGCTCTTGGCAGGGCAGGAGGGTGAGTGCCTGCAGGAAGTCCCCCAGCATCCCAGGCAGGGGCACGCTGTGCCCGCGGTCTCCACCCCAGCCCCCGCCTGGCCCCATGGGCATCAGGTGCACCACACACACGTGCTGATGGAACTGCTGCTCAGTGCCGGCCAGGGTCCCGGAGGAGGAGGCGGGAGGTGGACGGAACAGAGCACGCGAGGACCCGGCGGTGGACTCTCAGTGCAAAGGGAGATCGGGGAGGGCTTTGACAACAGTGGCGCTACTTGTGTTTGGTGAAGAGGAGAGAACAGGTCAGAGGAGTGGAGGCCGTGATGAGGTCACTCTAAGACTGGCGGGTGGGGAATGAGGTGGCCTGACCCCAGATTTCCATCCCACCATGCTCCCCTGGCATCTTTACTCTGGGCTTTAGCTCACCGGTCAGTCACTCCTTCAGATTAGTGTCGGGACGAGGGAGCGGAACGCTGTTGAGCGCCTGCCTGTTTCCAGGTGTGGTCGTGTTCTCACGGTGACTTGTAGGACAGTTTCCCTCAGCCCTGCTGTACAGTCAGGAACACTGAGTTCAGAGAGGTCAGGACAGTTGCCTCAAGTCCTCCAGCTAGGCAGCAGCAGAGCAGACTAGAGCCCCAGGCCTGTCAGACGTCCAAGGTGTGTTGTGTCTGGTTCACTGACTGCCCAGGGGTTGGCAACGTGGAAAGGTGTTGTCTTAGAGGTAACTTAGCCATCAGCACTCATAGGCTCCATTCCGTCACTGGGTTAGCTAGACTTTGTGGGAATGGAATGGAGATCGCAAGGCCGTGTGGGTTGAGAGGGGACAGAGGGCAGGGCCTGCAGGAGATGCGGCACGGGCCCTGCAGACGGAGGCCCATGGCCCCAGCCGGGTCTTCAGGCACTAACAAGTTCCCTGCGTACTCACAGAAGCATTCGCTGCCCTCCCACAGACAGGTGAAGCGTTCTGGCTTTGTGTTGCCCTATTTAGTTCGTACCATGCCATCTTAGTACCGCTGTCCACGGACTGTACATGCCACGGGCTGTGTTCCCTCAGCACAAATGCTCCTAAGGTCCTGGCCGGGAGTCCTGCACCGGGGCAGATGGGTGATCAGAAGACAGCACACATAATGCATGTGCCCTGTACACGGGAGACCCAGCTAGAGCCGGGGAAGCTGCAATATGGCAGAACAGGGAATGGGGAGGCGGGGGGCAGCAGCATCTCCTGCAGGGACTCCTTGAGCCAGGAGGTGCCCTTGCATCATTTTGGGTGAGAAGGTGGTGTGTCAGCTGCCCGAGTGAACATGAGAACACAAGGCCCTCTGGTTCCCCAAATCGCTGCTGATACTCCTGCTCCCCATTACTGATTTAGCACACGTGTGGCGGCATGAGGGCCTCGCCTTGTCCAATTATCAGATCATCACTTTATCTGCATTAGCACATGTAGTCTGCATGGCGCTGCTCCCTGAAGGTTGTCCACCATGCCATTCCCAGATGAGGACCTTGAGGCTTGGGGAGGTGAGTGGCCCGAGGCGACCCCACTAACAGGCTATCATAGTTTAAAGTCCATGGCCTTGTCTACACGATGACCCTCAGTATTCCAAGATTGATGATGGCCGGTGGCCACAGCCTGCACCTGGAATGGGTGGAGTCCAGTTGAGGGGACAGATGTAGGGACAGGGAAGGGGTAGTGTGGGGAGGGTCCGAGAGGGCTAGGGTTTGGGAAATCTGTCTCTATGAAGACTGTTTCTTTTGGTGTCTAGGGAGTCATCAGCAACCTTTTGGTTAGAATCACTTTATTCCACCAGAACAAATTGTGAAATTGCAATTGAAAACTAATTACAGTAAAAGTATGATTTCATTTTTATTTTCATTTCAGAATTTCTGCTTTACAAAGGATATTTCTAAATCCTTGGATAAAGCAAAACAAAAAACTTAATGTATCATTGTGTGTGCTCAAGCTGAGGATTTTAATTGCTTGGTGAATAATGAAAAATTGAGTTTTCCTGTGTGCTTGATTTTAAATAAGACTAATCCCATCTCTCCATACACCCATTCACCACCGTCCCACCCACAACAATGGGATATAATGAATCTGCTTCAAGTTATATTAAATAGTCTTAATGTGTTCCATTAGAAAAGTAATAAAAGTTCTTTGTAAAAGTTTGTATAATTAAAAACAGGAAAAATAATGTGAAAATAACCTAAAATAACACCTCCTACCTAAAGTCCCTGTTAACTTATTTTTAAAGACTCAATTTTTTAAAGCATTTTCAGGTTCATAGCAAAATTAGGAGGAAGATGCAGAGATTTCCCATGTCCCTGCTGTCCCCACACATGCATAGCCCCCTCCCCACATTGTCAATATCCCCCACCAGGTGGGACATTTACTACAATTGATGGCTGAGTATTGACATGTGACAGTCACCCCAAGCTCATAATTTACATCATGTTTCACTATTGGTGATGCATTTTCAGTGGGTGTAGACAAATATGAATGATGTGAGCCCCACATTACAGAATCAGCATTTCGCTGCCCTAGAAATCCTCTGTACTCTGCCTGTTCATCCTGTCCTCCTTTCCAATCCCCAGAAAACACTGATCTTTTTTGCTGCCCCCGTAATTTTGTCTTTTCTGGAATGTCATACAGTTGGAATCACACAGTGGTCTTCCCAGATGGCGTTTTCTCACTTAGTCCTATGCATGTAAGTTTCTCGTTAGCTCATTTCTTTTTAGTGTTGAATAATATATCATTGTGTGATATACCATAGTTTATCCATCCACCTACTGAAGGGCATCTTTGTTACTTATAAGATTTGACAACTATGAATAAAGCTGCTATCAACATCCATGTGCAGATTTTCATGTCGTCATAAGCTTCCAACTCCTTTGGGTGAATGTCATGGAATGAGGTTGCTGAATAAGTATGAGTGTGTTCAGTTTTGTTAAAAAAAACAAAGCAAAATGTCTTCCACAGTGGCGGCAGCATTTCGCACCCCCACCGGCAGCGAACGAGGGCTCCCGTTGCCCACATCCTTGCTGGCATCCGGTGCGCCAGTGTTTCAGGCTCAGCCCAGCTTAACAGGTGTGCAGCGGCACCTCTGCCGTTTCCGTTTGCACTTCCTTGATCACATGTGATGTGGATCGTCTTCTCATACTTATTTTCCATCTGTATATATTCTTGGATGAGGCGAGAATCCCTATTAACTTTTTCGCAGCAAGTTTCTAGTCATGTTTATGCACATCTACCATATACGTATCTAAATCGTGAAAATGACCTCTCTCTTCTCTTTGACAATCATGAGTGAACATTTTTGTGTATAAAAACTAAATATATATCACCAGCAGGAGATAAGGCTTAGATGGTAATAAGTTCGCCTTCTCTGTCCAAACAGCAAATCTTCCTTCACTCTGTGTCCTTCCCCCTGAGCCCTGGGGAGACCTCGGAATCCTTCTCCGTAAGGCTCTAGGAAGACAGTGTTATTCAGCCAGAGTTGGAATAATAAACTGTAGTTTTCATCTCTAACCTTGAGCCTGAGATGAGGGGGTCAAATGGCTCCAAGTCTCAGAAGCAAATTAATCAGGAAGATCAATCACGTGAGATCATTACATCCAGGTATCTGACGTAGGTACTTGTGAAATTCTCACCCTGTCCCTGTGGGCAGAACATGACATACCACTAATGAGAGCTTTTACTTCAAGACCAATGACGGGCTCCCTGAGACTCAGTGCGTGGTGGCTGCGTGTAAAGGAACGATCCCCTGGTCTAGTTAGGTTGGGTCGCGCCTACATGCCTCCCTGTGCGATGAGACCTTCTCTGGACCGGACAGCGAGGACAGGAGGCGGGGGCAGTCACGAGTGTGTCCGCTTCCCCCTCTCCCTCCCTCTCTCTCCCCAGAATCGGACGTTGCCGACTTCGATGGCCGAAGCTCCCTTCTGTACCGGTTCAGCCAGAAGCTGATGAGCACCCTCAAGGACGTGATCTCTCTGAGGTTCAAGAGCATGCAGGGAGACGGGGTCCTGTTCCACGGGGAAGGCCAGCATGGAGACCACATCAGCCTGGAGCTCCAGAAGGGGAGGCTCGCCCTGCGCCTCAGCCTGGGTAGGTCCAGGCCTCTCCCCCCCGTGGGCTGTGGGGAGCACCTCTGCCAGAAGGCCGCCGTTCCCTCCCCTCCCAGTGTATCAGGCGGGAGGCACTGGAGCCCAACCTCAGGGACATAGTTCCTTTATCCAGGTTAGAAAAGAAAGATACTATATTTTGCAAAGGTTAAACCACAGGTGGTATTCTTTGAAACAAAGTAATATCGGTAGGTAGGGAGAGCTACAAGCTAATGGCTATTATTTACCTGTTTATTTATCTGCCTACTTATCTACCCAATCACTATTAAAATCTACTTATATTTAACCAGGTTTGCTATTATTTCAAAATTATAAAACACATATCAGCCTTAGAAAACCTAAAGAAGAAAGGAAAAAAAAATCAATTGAAATTTTACAAACCATTCATCCCCCCTATTAAAATTTTGTTATATTTTTCAAGTTTCTTCTTAATTATTTACATGAAAATTGTATATATAGTGTAAATGCATGTTCTTTCCCAGTTGCCACACCGTATCCAAAGTGAAAAGAGTTCATATTACCCATTTTTCTCTTTATAAATGAAGGAAGGAGAGAGAAAGGGAGAAGGAAGGAGGGAGGGAGAAAGAATCTGAAAATTTACATATTTGAGTGAGTTAATGCGTTGAAGAGGGGGCTGGGCCGGCGGGGGAGGACGCTCCGCCTTCCAGCCCCCGTGTGCTCTGCCAGGGTTCCCTTCCTCACTGTTCCTCAGGGGACGTTCCTTACCTAATCTGTGACTTTGCAATTCACATACTCAGGGTAAGGGTCAGGAAGGCTTCAGTGCCACGGCCAGCTGCTGAGGACGGCCCTTGGGGACGGAGGGCACGGTTCTTTCCCAGCAGTGGTCTTTGCTGACCCTGACATCACCTAGCTGCCCCCGCCGTGGCCGATGCGGTCAGGTCCATTCTGTGATGAAATCTAACTGGATGGTGCCCTTTGACCACTTTCTTACTGTAAAGTGATGGTTTTTCTAGAACTGCTAATGGGAAAGAGATTTCATCTCTTAATCCATACAGAGATTATAAAAAATTCTTCTTCCTACTTTGTGCACACCTCGTTCAGATCCCGTGGCAGGTTGCCCTCTGTGGAATTCCAAAGGCAGGAACCCATGCATGCAGGTGGGAGAATCAAAAAGCAGAGGTATTACATGACTGTGGAATGGTTGGAAGAACTGAACAAGACACACCGGTCACCCATCCTTACGAGAGCACAGTGCACTCGAAGTGGCCAGTGCTTGTCCCACTACCAGTCAAGTGCTGCAGGAATAGTGTAATAGTCCTTCAGCACCACGGACACGCACAGAGCAGTGTCCTTGGGGGCTGAGCACAGCGTCCTTGGGATGACGAGCACAGCGCTCAGAGGCCAAATGTTGATTGTGTAACCAACTCTTTGGGATGTCTTGAGATTTTAGGGAAGGCTTTGCAACATTCTCCAAAAAGTCAAGTGGACATTTACTTTAGCTGTTTTGAAATTCTGATATTTGAGTAAGCCAACCCACATGTATTTGTAAAATACGTATCATATTTCTAAACTTGTACTAAATTCTGTGGAAGATTTTTTAAAAGTTGCCATCTTTAGAGAGTCTGTACTTACACAGTGTGTTAGGAAAATATGTATTCCATTTAAATCATGTGAAAAGCCTACAAACTATTCACACCCATTTTAAAGATGAAGAAACTGGTGTCAGTGATGCTCTGTGAGTTGCTCAAGGTCACAGGGTTGCATGACTATAGACCTGGGACTAGAGCCCCCTCCAATCCTACCCCAGGGTCCTGACGTTTATAATTAAAATGATATAAATCCCCACAAAACAATTACATGTTAAGTTTCAGGAAGCTGACATTCCTGTGTTAAATTGTGGGGATGAAGAGATCAGGATGGGAAAGAGGGGTCCAGAAACTCTTCATGGGTTAACCTCGAGTTATCTGGATTTTATAGTAAAAAGAATAGGAAGACAGGCTCTTCAGACAACGTGGGATCACGTGTACCACTTTTCTCATAAGTCTTGCCACTTATGCAGTGAGAATTTGTTGAACCAGTACATTAATTCCGACACCAAGCGAGGCATTGGTGGTGATGAGTTAGATATACTGGTCCCTCTTTCAAGGAGCTCCCAGCTGGTAATACAATTATTTCTATTTACTTTTCTATTTTATAATATTAATCAAAATATATAATAATGTGTCATCAAAACCACACACATTAAGGCAGCAAAGCCATAGAAGGTGGTACAAATTAGGGGCCAGACTTTGTCAAGGACCCCTAAGCCTGGACAATATTTTGTTGAATAAAATGTATAGATTTCCCAACAACTAAAGACATATATTTCATTGCTATAGTGATGCACAAGGATTTCCTCTAGTTTGAGGTGAAGCACACTGGAATCACGTGGCTTCTTGTTAGTTGCTTGTTATCTTCAGAAGGTCTCTCTTGGGTATTTAGGGGAACATTCAACGGCCCTCGTATCGCCAAAGGAGGCTCTTTATGGTGTAGGAGAGGCCGTGGAGGCCAGCCATGCCTTCTCATTCTGCATCCTGCCCTCTCACGGAGGTGTTTCATTTTCGTTTTTCCTTTCTACAGCTCTCTGCTTTCTAATCCATTAAATTCTTCCGAGACCCTCCATTTCTACAGTCTCCATAGCTTACACATGTGTACGGGGGTCTACAGATGGTCAGCACAAGAAACGGGTGTGAGTGGGGACGTGATTTTGTTATGGTGCAGTGGTGAGAATATTAGCTTTGTGGCCCAGTAGAGCTGGGTCGTCTCCAGCCCTGCGTGTCCTTGGCTGTGTCCCAGGGCTTACCCGAGAGGGAGGTTTCTGCAGCCCTGTGCTCGGGAGTAACTCAAAAGGACATACGTAAGGTGCTCACCTCATGTACTAATCTGTTTATTTTTCATAGTCTTAGTTCAATCTATATTTATATTTCCTATCTGCTTTTATATATTTCAAATCAATAAGGCATAAATTATTGAAATCCTTTTTATTAAATATTACTTTTTCATTTTATCAAAAAATGGCTATCATTACTGAGCAGACTTGAAATGCATGTAAGCACTTCTTCAATATCATTTAGTTGCATATAGTATTCTGTATAATGATCCCGCCCAAGTTTATTCAAATATTTTTCTCTCTTTCAAAATGATGGAAATGAGATATTTCGATGTTTTCAAAAAACATTCATCAGGAAATATTGAGGAACTTAAAAAAAGTCTTAATTTTTACCTAGTAACCTAACTTCTGGAAATCTGTCCTAAGAAAACAAACTGAAATATGGTGTATTTTTTTCAAAATGTCTGATAAGCGGAGTGCCCCCGTCAGCTCTGTCCCCTGCATTTCCCTGTCACCTGCTGTCACCGTAACCCGTAGACAGCGGTGCCTTCTCGGGAAGGACAGGAGGGAGGGAGGGGTGCAGGGAGGGAGGGGGGGGGGAAGAAGGAAGAGGATCCGTTCATTCGTGATCATAATTTGACAGCTTGTGAGGTCTCAGAACTGGGGAGTGAGTGAGCAGTGCAGACATCAGCGAGATCCCTCCGCTCCGAGCTCACTGTTCCCATTTTACAGTCACGACACTCTGATGCCCCGACCCCACCGAAGCCACGGGTGTGACGCGGGGACAGGAGGTGTGACCTGGGGCCACGGCGGAGGCGCAGCACGCGGCCCACAGGGAGAGGCAGCTCGCCCCCCTCGGTGCCCGCCGAGGAGCAGGCTGGGGCAGCCGTCCTTGTCAGACGTATTTTAGGAGAGGAGGGACATTTATCTCTCAGTGACTAAGGACACCAAATACTAAAAATTTGAAAAATTGCAAGTTTATATATAAATCTTAATTAGTTTCATTTAAATGTTCATTTTGCCGAATCTGAAGCATTCTTCAGGAAAAAAAAAAGCTGTGATCTTTTGGACAAAAGGGCATCTGCAGGAACTTCCCTGTAACTGAAGGGCAGGCGGGAGGGAAAAGCATTAGGAAATGCACGTCTCCTCCTGAATCACTCACGTGCCCAGGGGGACGTCCTCACGCTCAGGTCGGGCACAGAGAGCCCACCGTCACAGTGAAGAGGGCCAGGAGGACCTGGATGTGAACCCTGATCGCACCTCTGGGGCGCACTTCCCCTCGCTGAGACTCGGGGTCCTATTCCTTTTATTATTGTTCAAGTCCTGCAAACGTCTCATTGCCTGGCCAGAGGGGGCGTGTCTACCAGCTGGCCTAGGATGTGGTCCTAGAATCTGTGGGCAGAACTTGGAATGTCTTTCCAAGCCCAGCATGCCCTGCTCTGCAGAGAGATGCTGGTCCTCTATCTCCAGGATGCACGGAGCGGGCCTGCTGTGCGGGACATTTCCGTGCTGCAGCCCTTGGGCGCAGACACCATCCCGTCTTCTCTGCCCTTCACAGATGACAGCAAAGCTCGCCTCGGCAGCAGCCCGCCCTCGGCCACCCTGGGCAGCGTCCTGGATGACCAGCACTGGCACTCGGTCCTCATCGAGCGGGCGGGCAAGCAGGTGAACTTCACGGTGGACAAGCACACGCTGCACCTGCGGACCAAGGGTGAGGCGGACGCCTTGGACATCGACTACGAGGTGAGCTGACTCCCCGCGGGTCTGCAGGCCCTGCTCAGCTCTAGGAAGATGAATAAACAAAAGATCAGTTGGACAGGACGTGGGGCCTCATTATTGTGACCCTGAGTGTATCTTGCCGTCCGTCCAGGTGCAGGCAGCCAACCGGGGATGTCCGGGGGCATCTGAGCAGGGAGCTTGGGGAGAATTCAGTGAGTCCTGGTGGCAGCCCTTGAGCCATTAACTCTCTGTGTGCATTGTGAAACCAGCAGGTCCTTGGGCACCGGCCAGGTGTCTTCTGCGTGTGGTCTCCATGTATCCTGGCTACACTTGGTCATTCTCTTTTTGTAAATCATCTTCAGTTAGCTGGGGTAATGAAAAATATAGAACTTATGCTCATATAATGCTTTATGTCAGTTATACCATGATAAATAAGACATTATAAACATGATCCAAAGGAATCTAACATCTGCATACATATTGTATATATATAAAATAAAGGCTGTTTTCAGCCTTTATTCCCCACACGTCTGACAACCTGTATGAGCAGTTGCTATCCTGCGGAAGAGGCGGGGGATGCCCCCTGTCTACGACACAGGAAGCTTGCCTGGAGTTCCTCAGGCTGGCAGCCGAGAGTTACCCACCCCTGCCAGCACTTCGGTTCAAGGAGCATGTACTGTGCCCCCACTGCATACCAGGCTCTGTCCTAGGCAAACAAATAGAGAGGACAGAGGCAGGGCCCTGAGCTGCAGCTCACCGTCCGATAGCAGAGGCAGGCTGGGAGAAGCTGCTCCTGTGCACGGAGGCGGGAGGTCCCCGGGGAGGGCCACCGGCGGTGCAGGGGTGCTGGGAAGAGGCCCTCGGGCCACCCGGACACAGGGTGGCTGCCGTCAGCAGGGACCCGCAGCACAAAGAAAAGGAGTGCTGAGCCCGATGGGGAAGGCGTGGAAGGCAGGCCGGGCCCTGGGGCGCCACAGGGCGCCCGCTGCCATAGCCCCGCATGTGCGGCTCACTCAGGGCCGGTGGTGGTGTGTAGGGGCCAGCTGGTGGGTTTTCAGGGACTTTGTGGACTGGCTGGTATGCTCCGCCATGATTGAAAATAAAGTTACAGAACTGTACAGTTCAGGGAAGTATTCTTAAAAGTGATGCATTCATTGATTCCTGTTATTTTACTATAATAGCTGCAACCCATGAACCTGTCATGCCTCCATCATGTATCACCCAATGCCCGCCTGTCTCCTACTCACACACTGTGGAGGGTTTCCACCTCTTCCATGTCTGTGCGGTAGGGACTCCACACCGAGCAGCTGCAGGGTGCATCGCCCCAGCTCCATGCAGGGGTCTCTTTGCGACATCTGAAGCCCACCACGATGGGAACATCGTTGCCACGACTGTGGGCAAATACTGTGTATTAGGGTTTGATTTGTTTTGTTGATTGCTGACCAGGCATGGGCAAACTACAGCCTATGGGCCAAGTCTGGCTTGGAACCTATTTTCCTCCAGCTTGGTTGTCAAAAATATTTTTACGTTTGTGCAGGCTTGATAAAAATACAAAATGAAAAATGAATATCTGACAGGATCTGTAGGTGATAGCAGGTAAAAGACCTCAGTAAAAACCAGCCAACACTTTCTACAAGAATCCGGTAGTCATGGAATTTACAACAGGACTATGTACATGTTACTAGTATTTGTAAACAGTATCTAGAATGTGTAGATCAGTAAAGTAATTTTGTTTGTACACACACATGTGAACATGGGTCACATCCTGAACAGCCAGGCTGTGAACTGTGAGAACGTACTGTCTGAGGCAGGGATGGTGAGAGAGAAAACATCAATTCTGGGCGACCCAGGTGGTGCTGGGCCATGTGAGCCACACTGGGGAACTTAGACATCGGGGACGAGGAGCCACTAATGGACGTTTTGCAGGAGAGCAGCCCGGCCAGGTTATGTTTTTGTCTGGTACTTCTCAATGTGTGTTTCAGGAGCCAGCCCCATTAGCCTGCCCTGAGATTCTTTAAAAATGAAAATATTCAGGTCCCACCTAGACTTACTGAATCAGAATCTCAGGGAGAAGGGCCCAGAAGTCTGCCCTTAGAAATCTAGCAGGTGACCGACGCACTCTAACGTCTGCACACCCCACTTTAGACCCACTACCGAGTCGCTGGGACCCACGGGCAGGTGACAGGCAGGCATGTTGGGCAGATGGCAGGAGGCTCTGTTGGGGACAGAGCCAATCACCAGTGGGACACACAGTAGGACAGTGGAGGGGAGATGAAAAATTAAAAAATTAGGATCTGACTCATTTTCCCCATCAGTGGCATGAGCTGTAATGAAGGTCTCTTTTGATCCTGACTTGTTTAGCATCCTGTTGCTAAGATATACCACCCATTAACTTCAAAAGACAATTTGTCACCCCTTGACTCAGAAAAATAGCAAGTAGGATTTTTTGAGTTGCTGATAACTGGAAATCTATGAATATCGACCACTATTCCTTGTCAATGTTGTTTAAGAGACTGAAATATAAACAAAGAATATGCACAACATTAGAATTAACTTAAAGCTAAGATCTGTCATTTAGGAACTTGAGGACATCAGAAAACACAAACTCACCTTTAAGGTTCACCATTTTTCCAAATACCTTTCTGGTCTAAGAGAGGGTCTAAACTCATCCAGTTGCCTGATTTGGAGTTTATTTCCAAGCCTGTGCCCTCCTGTCTGGGTTCCTGTGTGTAGAGAATCGCTTGGGATCTCAGCTAGTGGCATCAGTGTGAACGTCATTTAGGAAAAGGAAATCCAGTGACGTCACTCAACTTATGGAACTGGAACAACTTCCTTCAGGAAATGCCTGCATTTCACTGTGCCTCATAGGGAGTGTTTTCTAGGATCGAAGCACCTCAAAGTGTGCCTCCGCATCAAACTCAGCTTCCAAGAATCCAAGCCCCTCCCACAGTGTGCAGCCAGCTTGCTCCAGGGACCATAGACGAGGACAGACAGTGCTGTTAAGATGCTGGTGATGCTGGGAAACTAAAGTGGTCATGCCGGGAGACATCTCCAGCCCTGGAGCCCTTCAGCCACTGAAGATTCGCCTTAATGGCTGTGTGGAGATGTAGCACTGGGGCAGGCAGGGGTCCTGTGTTCTAATCACCACTTAACCACAAGCAGTGGTGTAAACCTGGAGAATGAAAACTCTGATACCCAGAAGCAGTATCATCATCCTACTGGAAGAAATGGGGCTAAATAACATATCTAGGTTTAAAGTTTATTTTATAACAACGTTGTGCATCAATCAGAACCTAGGTCATTGATCTGACTTCAACCACGGACCAGGTCTACACGTGAGCACCCTGGATGCCTACTAGAGGGGTGACAGAGTGCCAGCCCCTGCATCCCAAGACTGCCCCTCCAGAGCTGGGCGCTGCCAGGTCTCCCATCAGGGTTCACTGAGCTGTGGAAATCTACGCTCCTCTTCACATGTTAGCATTGTATGTAATATGTGGCAAGAAAATACGGTAACTTTCATCCCTCCATCGTATCCCACCTTAAGGATTTCAACCAGGCACCGTAAAGCCCTCTAGGAGGCATCTAGGGGGAAACTGGACACACTGAGGCATGGCTGTCGCCTGCTCGTCCTCCCACCTAGAAGGCAACTCAGACCAGGGCTCATAGATTATCCAACCAAACAAGTAAAAAGGAGAAGGAATGTGGATCCTGTGCTTCTTTCTCATGGGGATGCCCTCCCAGTTCACTTCACCCAGCCTGTGCGATTTTCTCCAAATGCCTGTGGAAAAGATGCTAACAATTCACTCACTCTGGCCTAGACAGGAAGGCTTTAGAAAGGGGTACCTTTAGGATCTTAGTGGGGTCCCTTTCCGTGAGATCCTTGTAATCTGAGAAGTCTTCTCTTGTCAAGTGCACTCAGGAATCTTGACCTACATAGACATCTGATGAGCACCAAAATCATTAAAAACATACTGTAAAAATACATGATTTGCAAGTTTTTGTGTCATAATACTGAAAAGGCATTCTACAAAAAATATATTTACTAACAATTCTTAGAGAAAACTAGATTAAAGTAAATCTAAGCATTTAAAAATACATGTGTATACATATATCTCCAAACATAAGTTTTATCAAAGTTATAAAGAATATCTGATATAGTATTTTTATAATTGAAGACTGGGAACTCCTTCTAAGTCTGACATAAATTTCAGAAACCGGGAGATAAAATATATGAAAAATGTCCATATTATATTTGAAAAAAAATCCACATGACCTTCTACAAAATAATACATATATAACGATACTGCCTTGCCCCAAATAATGTGGAATAGTACCTCAAAATATAATTAACAAATAAAAAACTCCTACAAATAATTTTAAAAGGTAACTCAGTGGAGAAATTGGTAAAGAACACAAATTGTTCTCAACTACATGAAAAGATATTCAACCTCACACATAAATAAAAGAATGCAAATTCATGCCACAATCATATTTTTGCTGTACATTACAAAGACCAGGGACTCTATAATGTTGGCGTGGATATGAAGAAACCAGAAGTGTTTCGTACACTGTTGGTCGGGCTGTAACTAACACGGCACAAGGACAGCATGTTCAAAGTCGGAACCGAGTTCTTTATCACAATTCTGTTTTTAGCAATTTATTCTATAATTATAAGCTAATTCCTGCAATGGGGTATATGTTAGGAACAGTGAAGACTGGAAATTTCCCCACAAATCCATCGAGGAGATGCTCATTAAAAAGTCTGCTAAGCCCCAGAGGGCATCAGCCCGGCCAGGTGCTCTGCAGGCCCTGCCCTGTCCACACAGTCCAGCAGCTGAAGCCTGAAGCCTGCCTGAGTCCTGACAGGATGCAGGTGATCTTCCCAAAAACAAGAGGATGGAGGCCTGCTGGCAGGGGCCCTCGGCCATCCCCCATCACCTCCCTGCCCCATGGAGGCTGTCCTCCCAAGTCCTCTCTGTGGCCATGTGCGCTGCCCTTTCGGCGTGGAGCTGCCGCCTGGAGCTGACCTGCAGCCACAGGGATCCCACAGCCCCCCTGTGTCATCTGTCCATCATCCCCCTGGCTGCGGGGCAGCAGCCCGGGCTGCAGCAGCATTCAGCTGTTCCTTTTGCCAGCAGGTGAGTCAGGCCATGGCCTTGGGCCCGCCTTGTTCTGTGTGGGCGCTTGACAAATCCCTTGGAAGCACATGCACCCCTAGAAAATGCGGCTGCCCCGCCTGCTCCAGTGCAGGACCGCCAACACGGATCACTACCTGGAAGGAAGGATCAGCGGGCAGTGAAGTGTTAACAGGCTCTGCGTCTAAAACGAGAAGAATGTTTAGAACTAAGAGCATGTGGATGCACAGAAACCTCTGGAAGGACACTAAAGAGATTGGCAGGGCTAATAAGAAAAGCAGGATCAATGAAGAAGGAAGCCTGATTTTTTGCTGTATGTTAAACTTTCGGATTATGTTCCACATGCACAAGACTATTTTAAGAAGAAACTGAGGCAATAGAAGTAATACATGACTTCAGAGATGTTTATTATATTGCTTCTGAAGTTGGATCCTCTGATTTATTTTTACTCAGTTATTTTCAACAACACATGTTATAATAAGTTATTCCATTCACTGATTTTTTATTGTCTGACTCATCATCCCCACTCCAGCCATGGAATTTAAGGTCATCAGAAGGGTGATTTTCTTTTTTTACCATGATTTATTGCTGTAGAATTATGTCTGGTACATAATACAAACTCAATAAATATTTGTTAAGAAATGAAAGAAGTTTCTGTGAATCATAAAGATAACAACTCATGCTCAACTTTCCTTCCCGTAAGTTCAGTAGGTCCCCAGGCCCAAAAGGGACCACCCCTTTCTGCCACCCTCACATTGTGTAATGGATGCTCCTCTTAGAGCTCAGCCATGATTAATGGACTGGCCAGACCCAGCACAACTATTTATTTGGTGATAAAAATAACTACAGATCCTGGAGAAATTCTTGTCTAGATCATGTGGCGGTGTGATTGCTATCGATCCTTTTTTCTTTGGAAACTCAGCTACAAGGCTAAGCAGAAGGCATACACGAAGGAAAGTAAATGGAAGAAAGTAAAATAAGGAAAAGGAAAATGAGTAGATGCAAAGTGGAAATAAGGTGGACAATGTGGACGGAGAAAGAAGAGCTTCTCTTCTGTGTGGCGCTTTGGATTTTGTTTTCCCCCTAAAGCAGGCAGCCCTCTGAGGGAGAAGCCTGTATCCTGCATCCAGACCTGAGACGCAGGTGAGAGGGCCTCACGGATCCCCGACCCAGTCCCCAGGAGCTCCCGAGGGGCAGCAGCAGGGTCTGAGCCCAGCTCCGGGCAGCCACCCCCTAGATCCTTCTGGCCACGAGACGCGGGCCAGGAGCAGCACCCTCGATGCCCAAAGGGCGTCTGAACAGCCCCTGGTGAACAGCCCTCCGGAGGCTGCGGCAATCGGGGCTTCTGCATTCTGCGCGGGGCTGCGTCTGGCAGGTCTCCTGCCCCCTCTGTTCCTACCAAAACAGAAATAGGACAGTCGTCCTGCAGGTATCAGGGACGCTGGGAATTTATGAAACAATAGATTATGGAGGTAATAAAGAAGAGGTAATTTTTGGCGGAAATGTCACCGATCACCTCCCCTCAATATAAGTAAGGACAGAATATATGCAAGGACCCTAAAGTAAGGACAGAAATAAGACATCATATGCACTATACGCTTTGTAAAGTAATAAAGATCAGAAGATCCAAAGACATTACACACTGAGTCACGGACCACACCAAGCAGAACAGAAGCCGTGCAGTGGGGACCCTGGAGAGATACCAGCTGCCACCATCGCCTCTGGCCTCTATGGCGCTTTCCTTTTTTTAACTATTAAACTCAGGCTCATATTTAAAAATTGAGAGACTTCACAAGAACTGGGGTTTCTGGTCTCATTTGAAATGATATATATTCATCAATCTTTGGCTACATGCTGAAGGTCAGTGATGGACGCCAAGCCAGGCCAAGTTCACGGGCTGAACAAGAAGATAGCTGTTTGGAGCCTGTCTCATACCCCTTCCATCACACAGTGGACTCTCAGAGCACAAGTGAGACACAGATTCACACATGAGAAACTTGAGAAGCATCTGAAAGCTGAGTCTGACAGCGAGAGGAATCTTCAGAGCAGGAAAGCTCCCAGATGTAAACGGGGCCGGAGAGAAAGCCGGTAAAGGGGAATGAACTCCTTGCCGTGGAATCAAGATCAAAGATTGTGAAAAAGACAGGCCAACACCGGACGAAAGAGGGAGATAAGATCAAAGGAAGCAAGAATGGCACTTTCTGGGGCCTCATACATGGAACATCAAAGCAGCTGTGTCCCAGGATTGGTCCCACTGGAATCCACCTGCGATGTGCACAAAGCCATGAGGCCACCAGTGGACTGTGTGCCCGAGACACCGAGGCTGTGAGCAAGACCTCCCAGTCTGACACCTGGTCTGCTGACCACTCAGATCGATGAAAAGCACACTTTGCAACTTGCCAAGGAACAGGAAAAAGAAGCAGGTGAATCGACAGAAAGTAGGCCAGTAAGGCAAGAGCGGTTTTAAAAAGTAAATTGCTAGTGTTCTTCTTTGATGCAATTCAACAAATATGTGTCGGGTCTGTTTATGTTTGAATCATATCTCTGGCATTCAATATTCAAAAATGAATAAGATGGTATTTGTGTCCTGGGGAAAATTTTTTAAAGGAGAAATATTCCAAAGATTCAACTGGTATTTATTCATCATCTGCTCTGTATCAGACATCATTTTAAGCGCTTGGAGTATGTCAATGACAAAACAAAGAAAGCTACCCTCATGATGCATTTTAGCAGGAGGGACAAATTATGAGCAATAAATATAACAAGATGACAAATGCTACAGGAAAATGAATGAAAATCTATCTAGGTAATGGGATTGGAAGTTCAAATACGGGGGAAACAAGCAGCAATGTTAGCTATGTTCACAGGGTAGGCATCCCTTGAGATGGTGTTATTTGAGCCAAGAGTTAAAAAGAAAAATGAAACCAAAAGCAACTGGCTTTGTCATAGCGGCTCTGGGCAGTGGCCTCCCCACACTGTGACCACCATACATGGCACCCCTGGGTTGGCTCCAGACACTGAAATAAGCGACTATCACAGTAAAGTGGGTCAAACTGATGCTTTTGTTTCTCAGTACATATCACTTATGTTTACACTAAACTGTAGTCCATTAAATATGTAATAGTATAATGTCTAAAAAAGAGATGTACATACCTCAATTAAATATTTTATTGCTAAAAATCACCATCATCTGAGCTTTCACTGACCCCAGACACCATAACAAATATAATCATAATGAA
Organism: Manis pentadactyla; assembly: GCF_030020395.1. Classification (NCBI taxonomy): domain Eukaryota; kingdom Metazoa; phylum Chordata; class Mammalia; order Pholidota; family Manidae; genus Manis; species Manis pentadactyla. Next base: position 1,623,903 of record NC_080026.1, read on the forward strand.
AAAGTTTGCAATATTGTTAGAATGTCCAAAATGTGGTACAGAGACACGAAGTGAGCGGCTGCTGTTGGAAAATGACACTGATAGATTCACTCAATGCAGGATTGCCACAATCTTCAGTTTGTAAAAAACATGACATGTGTGGAGCACAATAATATGGGTCAGCACTGTCTCGGGAGCCTGTGAACCAACGGCAGCAGGCTCTCCAGCCCTGTGGCCCCTGCACTGAAGGCCTTCGGGCCACCTCATCCAGGTGATACATAGTCTCTATTCAGGATCACCAACATCGGCCCTGTGATGAAATATGCCAGTCAGAATAGGAAGGCAAAACTGATCATCAGCACCATAGACAGTGAAATCAGTGCATGAAGACATTCAGGGAGCACAGCTGGGTTTGGCTTAGAAGCGAAGAGCACATCCCGAAGACTCGCTAAGGCTGACAGGCAGGACACGGCACCTGGAAACACAGCCGTGATAGTGACACATGTGGTGAGGCTGAGAAAGAACAGTTCGTGCAATGCAGCAATTGAAGTAACTGAACAAAAAGAAAACATTATTTTAGGATAAAAGTTTGGGAAATCAACTGAAAAAAGTAACCAGTACATTTTAGAATGATGACTAAGAACGCACAACATGACGTAGGAGATATTCCACCTATGTGCACAATACATGATGTAAAATTTTACACTCAACTGTGTCATTACTAGTTTTCCTAAATCTGGAAAAAAAATATTGAAAAGACACAGTGATCACAAAATTCTAGCAAGACTCTTTGCCTTCCCCTCTCAATACAAATATGAAATCACCAATGGGTCATCTCGAAGGAGCACAGATATGCTTAGTTTCAACCTTTCCAAAACCTGCAGATCAGAAGGAAGCTTTTCCAGAAACTTTAGGAACCATTTGTCTGTTTATTAATTCAGAATAGAAAAGTTACTCATGTGAGTTGATACTGATATAAAATACAATATTGCAGCCTTCAAACTACAAAAAAAAAAATATTGGGAAGGTTACTATCAGTATAGATTTTGTTCAGAAATTGTTTAAAAGAATGCCACAAAATACCATTTGGAAGAACCTCTGAACTGAGAAGTGGCTGCCAGTGAGACCCCCACCAGCCAAAGTGACAGGCAGTGTGAGCCGGGGGTCACCCGAAATGCCCCAGGTCCGGGACGTCCCTTCATTGACACATTAACCCCGTCAAGCTAAGGTATTTACGGGAGATGGTATCACCACTACCCCCGTTTTGTATAGGAGGGACGTGAATCGCACACAAGTTAGGTATTTTGCCCAAAGTCCCACAGAAGAAACAAGCAAGATCTGGGTTTGAATCCAGCTGCAGGTCCTGAGACAGGGCTTTTAACCTGCCTGAAAAAGGTGGGTGCTGGACGTGGACAGAGCTCATAAACTGATGCCGTTTCACAACAAATCATCACATCCTATAATCGCTTACAAAAGGGTTTTCAGGTGGGCAGATTGACTAATAATAACAAGTTAACTGAAATTTGGAACAAGTTGGGGTTGAAAAAAAACAAAACAAAGGAACAGTCCTGTGCTCCATAGAAGGTAGTCCGAAGCCGCTGTACCTCTGCAGCTGTAGAAGGTAATCGGAGTGATCAGCTTCCAAATCGACTTTGAACATGGGAACAGTGCGCTCTGAGTAGCCAAGGGTGTAAAAAAGACAGTGATAAAAACCTAAGATACAAAACAGAATAAAGCATTACTGACCATATCTATAACGTAGCAATAAGCTTCCAGATTGTCCACATTCTCTCAGGTGGTATTGAATTATAGCTCCTTAATAAACAAATATCAGACATACATAGTATATAAAACACAAGCTTATTGCAGAAACAAACCAAAATTTAAATTCTTATATGTAAAAAAAAACATCTGAATTGGGGACAAAGATACACCAATTAAATTTATATAAAAAGAAAGCAGAACTAGAAAAAATAGTACCATTTGAAGTTAAAAATTAAGTTCAAAAGGTAAAGACCATTATAAAATAATAATAAAAATAATGATCACATGGTTCCTAATTAAAAATACCTATTCTAAACAGATGTGTATGTCAAATAAAAAATATCAAATACAAGATTAACAACCGCCCATTTCTACTAGTGAGATACGGGTAATCACGCTCTGCCGCGAGCTGCCTGGGTGGCAGTTCCAAGATGCCGAAGCCCAGGAGCCAGGCCACGGGAAACGGCTAATGGTTTTCCAGTGGTGCCGACAGGTGTCTGCACTACAGAAGGAGCCAAGCTGGGAACTTGGGAGAGAGTCCGTCAGACCCAAGCGGGACTGAGCAGGAAACAGCTTGAGAATAATCCATATTCAGTTTCTGCAAATCAGCTATAATAATCTCTCCCCCCACCCCAGGTCATGCAGAGCCACAGTGACCCTGGTACGAATGGCCTGATGGACAGAAATACAGGTTAGAGAAAGGCTGTCATTCTGTATTCTCAGAACTTTGATGAATCAGATAAGAATATGAATGCAAATGACCTGAGGGATGTAATTATCAATGTGTAATTAATAGGCGTATACCAAGTAGAGCCTGCAAGTGTTTGTGAAATATTTAGAAAAATCAATACTTTATAAGTAGGAAAGAAAAACATCAGTGTATGGAACCAATTTTACTTTTGCATCTAACTTTTCTGATAATGAACTGTCTATAACTCAGTAGTACAACTATAACTCAAATTCTCAACTACTAGAAAAATTTAAAAATATGAAACAGGTCAGAGATTGACACTTGGCCTCAAATGTGCGGAAACACGATTTTGCTTCTCACCAGCTGAATCTGATGTGCTTCTCAGTCCCTGCTTCCCCTGAAGGTAGAAAACGCCAGCCTCGATGATGAATGATCCTAGTTCCTGCCTGTTTAAGACGCAGTGTGTCGTGTTGGGCTGTATGGCCATTTCCCCTCCCCTTCCTCCTGTCCTTGTCTCTGGGCAGATCGCCGGCCGGGGCTTGTGTGCTGTCCCGTGTCAGGGGCGACCGGCATAAGCTGTCAGTGTCCGCAGCCGCTGGCTGGGACATGCTGTGCCTCAGGCTGTGCGCTCGAGTCCCTTGGACTCTCTCGGACCTCCAGACCCAGCTGCAGGCTCTTTACACGTTCACTGAAAGCGTCAGTCCACGCATGCCCTCAACCTTCCCTCTTAGGCTGGGGTCCTTCTGCAGCCTGCCTCACACGACTAGGGTGACCAGGTCACTAGGGAGCAGCCCGTAGACGCTCCTGTACTGCCATTTCCTGTAACCATAAATGATCTGTCTCCCTTTCTCCTGAGTTTTGCTCTGGGGCCACCTGAGCTTGGGACACTTCTAATAGATGTACAGCCACCACTGCTGTGGGAGCCAGGGGGGGAGTAACTGTTCTCCAAAGTCTGTCTGACACCCTCTCTCATATGCACCCAGACCTCATCAGGTTTCAGTCACCCAGAGAAAATCAGGGCGCACGCCCCACACTACCCCCTGACTCCACTCTCACCTTCCTCAAAGTCCTCCAGACACCCTCCACCCAGACCGGAAAGAGCTCCAGCTGTTCTCACAGTGACGGGAGGTACAGTTTGGGATGTGTACGCTTCTCCATACTATGTGGCTGCCAGTGGGGCGTGGGGGGTGGGGGGCGGCTGGGGGGCAGGGAGAGGAAGAACTGGCAGAGCACAGAGGATTTTTAGCACAATGGAACTATTCCATATGATACTCTAGGAGTGGGCATATGGCATTAAGCATTTGTTCAGACCCATAGAATGTACACCACAAAGGGTGAGCTGTAAACTGTGGACCTGGCATGCTTATAATGTGTCAGTGTGGGTCCATCGCTTGTCATAATTGTCCTTTCCATGTTATGGGTGTTGATAATGGGGAAAGCCATAGTGTGAGGGCAGAGGGTGTGTGGAAAACCTTTGTAAGTTCCTCTCAATTTTACTATGAACCTAAACCTACTCTTAAAAAAATTGAGCCTTTAACAAATAATAAGTAAAAGAAACAAATATTCAATTGTATTTTTGACCACAAATTTATTAAAATGATTTACAAAAGAGAAATTGATCTTTTTTAAAGTAAATGACTCATATTGAATGTATTTGAATACTGCAATAAACCAATTAGAAAGATTTTCTCAGTTATCAAAGAAATACTTTTATAATGTGTGTGGAATTAACAATTACTTTGTGTTTTTAAGTTTTCCACAGTATTTAACAGGATTTATGAGCCATTCTTAATCAAATATAAAAGTTCCATAGAGTTTTATTAAAACTCTTATTCTCAGAGACATATCTAGACTTGATCTAAACAGTCGACAAAAGAAAAAAAAAAAACTAGAGTTTAAATTCATTTACTGTTTTAAATCCAAGCACATATATTTCAGGGCAAATGGAACACAGATGTGGTTCAATCAAGGAGAAAGTATGATTAATTTATGACCTATTAACATAACTCAGGCTATCAGTAGATTGACATAAAAATACCTTATCTTTTGTCATACAGAATGTTTTTGAAAAACAATGGATAAAGCTGAGCATTCATTTCTCATTTCAAACAAATAAGCAAATAAATGCTTTATGTACAAAATAGGACTAGAAAGATATCTCTTTAATGTGATGTGAAATCAAATCTCTGTTACACGTACTTGGGAAATATATAAAAATTACTGTCCTGTTGTCTTTCTGTGTTAAGCTCTATGCCATGATTACTTACTATTGCTTTAGGAGTTTGGTCTGATTTCAGGATGTTTTGTCCAAGACAATTAAACAAGTAAAAAATGTGAAACACATCAATATGAAGAAGGGTAAAGTGTTTCAACTATGTTATATGATTATTTCCTTCAAAAGTTAATGAAATTAGCTAAAAAGTATATTGTATAACAGAAGTATCTGGATAGAGAAAACATAGGATGGATATATAAATTACATGATAAAATGTCTAATTAATGAAAATAATTCATTTAAAATGGAATATTTTGAAATGCAGTTGACATATAACATTATATATGTTTCAGGAATAAGACAATGAGTTGCAATACATATATATTGTGAAATGATCCCCACAGTGAGTATAGTTAGCACCCATCAGCACACGTAGTTACAAATCCTTTTTACTTGTGATGAGGATTTTTAAGATCTACTCTCTTAGCAATTTTCAGATAAAATACAGAATTAACTATAGTCACCGTACTGTACATTACACCCCAGGACTGACTTATTTTGTAACTGGAAATGTGTACCTTTTGACCCTCTTTACCCATTTCACCCACTCTCCCCAGCCCCTGCCTCTGTCAACCACAAATCTGTTCTCTGTATCTATGGTTCATATTTTTTTAGATTCCATACAATGGAAATGCTTTAAAGCATGATGTTCACAGGAATCAATTTAATGATGACTGTGTGGATTAGGGAAAGAAATAATAACCTTAGATGAAGGGCCTTACCAAAAATAATTTGAAAATAGACCCTGGGCTCTGGCTTAGGAAGATGAAGTGTTTCAAAAGTATTCATTTTTTCCAAGTATATGTGTTAATGGAAATAAATTCTGAATCAAAATCCCCACATGGCTATGTTAAGTAAAATTATTCTGCAATTACACTTTAAAGTGAGATAGGCAAAAATATAAAATAATTCTCTTAACAGAGTAAGAGATGGCAAGTGAGAGTGGGCAGCAGGATTGACGATCCTTATTGCATGTCACATGCATGTCACAGTGCCTGAGGAAACGCCTTATGTACCGTAGAATGTGGGGAAGAAGGGCACGTTGACAAATAAGCTAGTGAGAGCAGCTCTTCCTCCGATGTGAAGAGATTCGGATGGAGGAACACCTCCTCTTGGAAGCACCCCCAAACACTGATATGCTGAGTGCGTGCTGAAGGGAACATTCCGCAGCAGTAAGGAAAAACTGGGTCACTCATAAAACTCTGCTGTGATAAACATGATTAGAGAAACTATCCTGTTTCTCTTGTGTAATAGGAAGAATATTCATAACAAATTAGGTTTGTATTTTATTTTGTTGTTATCATTTTTCTTTCTGTGGCCCTTGCTTTTTTTTTTTATTAAGGTATCGATATACACTCTTAAGAAGGTTTCACAAGAAAAACAATGTGGTTACTACATTGACTCTTATTATCAAATCCCCCCCATACCGCATTGCAGTCACTGTCCATCAGTGTAGAAAGATGCCAGAGTCCCTATTTGTCTTCTCTGAGCTACACTGTCTTCCCCGTGACCCCCCACATACCATGTGCACCAATCATGATACCCCACAATCCCCTTCTCCCTCCCTCCCCACCCGCCCTCCCCCGCCCCTCCCCTTTGGTAACCACTAGTTGCTTCTTGGAGTCTGTGAGTCTGCTGTTGTTTTGTTCCTTCAATTTTGCTTTGTTCTTATACTCCACATATGAGTGAAATCATTTGGTACTTGTCTTTCTCTGCCTGGCTTATTTCACTGAGCATAATACCCTCTAGTTCCATCCATGTTGTTGCAAATGGTAGGATTTGTTTTCTTTTTATGGCTGAATAATACTCCATTGTGTATATGTACCACATCTTCTTTATCCATTCATCTACTGATGGACACTTAGGTTACGTCTATACCTTGGCTATTGTAAATAATGCTGCGATAAACATAGGGGTGCATATGACTTTTTGAATCTGAAAAGTTGTTTTCTTTGGGTAAATTCCTAGGAGTGGAATTCCTGGGTCAAATGGTATTTCTATTTTTAGTTTTTTGAGGAACCTCCATATTGCTTTCCACAATGGTTGAACTAATTTACATTCCCCCCAGCAGTGTAGGAGGGTTCCGCTTTCTCTGCATCCTCACCAGCATTTGTTGTTTCTAGTCTTATCTATGTTGGCCATCCTAACTGGTGTGAGGTGATATCTCATTGTGGTTTTAATTTGCATTTCCCTGATAATTAGCAATGTGGAACATCTTTTCATGTGTCTGTTGGCCATCTGAATTTCTTCTTTGGAGAAGTGTCTGTTCATATCCTCTGCCCATTTTTTAATAGAGTTATTTGCTTTTAGAGTGTTGGGGCGTGCGAGTTCTTTATATATTTTAGATGTCAACTCCTTATTGGATATGTCATTTATACATATATTCTCCCATTCTGTAGGATGCCTTTTTGTTCTACTGATGGTGTCCTTTGCTGTACAGAAGCTTTTAGCATGATGTAGTCTCATTTGTTCATTTTTTATTTTGTTTCCCTTGCTTGAGGAGATGCATTCAGGATAGGTTTGTATTTTAAATACTATTTCCATTACAAAGGTAATGCATAGTAATCTTTACTGAAAAGAAAAGTGAAGCACACTCACTCCCATGTCCTTCTCAGGAGCAGCCACTGTTAGCAATGCAGCACATGGCCTCCAAGTCTGTAGTATATGTGCAATATTTTGTTGACACCAATTATAATTCTTGCACATTTCAGTCCATATTAAACTCATTTCCCGTCACATCATACATGTTTAATAAGCTCCGTATTTACAACCAAATATGATCCATCATATTAATTCTTGAACATTTCCTTTTAAAAATTATATGCAGTAGTTGGATTATTTCCTATCTTTCATCTTCATAGAACATTTGGGAACAATGGTGTATATAAGGCTTTTTTTGGGATAATGTTGGCCTTTAACCAAGTCTCTCTGTAGCAGAATATTGTTTTTGCCTTTTGGCTTTGGTTTGGCCACACTCTCTCAGATGTTTGCATAAGGGATCTACAGAAAGACGTTGATTTTCTTTTATTTTTCACTCCTCCTGTAAATTATTGTTGTATTTAGTATTAAAATAGGGTCAGAAAGGAAGTGAAATGGTTTTATAAAGTAAGCTCTTAAAAAGAGAGCAATTATAGTTATTTTTATGTGGGCTAATCAGTATCCCTTTAAGTGTGTAATCAACTGGCGTCTCTAATTATTCAAGCCACTTGACTCACGCGTACAGTTGAGTTGACTGGGATTGATTTGCTTGGCTTCCTTTTCTGTTCCTTCAGGGAGCATAACTAAGAGCTGATCTTTCTTTCTCCCTCCTAAAGCTTAGTTTTGGAGGAATTCCAGTACCAGGCAAGCCTGGGGCCTTTTTAAAGAAAAACTTCCATGGATGTATTGAGAACCTTTACTACAACGGAGTGAACATCATCGACCTGGCTAAAAGACGGAAGCACCAGATCTACACCGTGGTGAGTCACCCTCCGCTTCAGATCCGTGGTGTCTGACACTGGAGTAAGCCTTGCTTTCCCATCCCATCCCCTGTACCTCTTCAGAATGCGTTTATATTACCCTCTTCAAGGTCCCATCAGCCTCCTAGTGGAACTGGAGCATGAGAGGAAAGGCACGGAGTCATTGTGACTTGCATTATTGGGAAAAACAAGTGCATTAGAGTCACTTAGAGAATTACATTTTCTGGGACGTGGGCTGGGTGCCAGCTCTGGGTAGGGTTGCAGTCTAACTGAGCTAACATCAGTCTCTATTATTTCTGGTAAATGAAAGAATACAACTGCAGAATTTGTTAAATTCTCTATCTTGGGAATTATAGATTTGTCTACTTATTGCTGACATTAAAAATAGGGAATTTTGGATGAGACAGGTTAAACTTTTGGTGTTCCTGAGGTTCCCTTTACAGCATTGATCATGCTGACAAGTACGTCATTTTCTAATGAACTGATATTTGTCTTCTCCAGGAGACCACAAGGGCCAGGACTGTCCCTTTCTTTTTCACTCTTGAATTCACCATACCTAGCAGGGCGCCTTGCACATAGGAGGTGCTCCATAGCGGTGTTAATGTTTCCAATTGAAGTTGTGGATTTGTTTATTTCTCCTCCTAGCTTTGTCAGCTTTGCTTCATGTATTTTACAGCCCTGCTTTGGCTACATACACAGGATTGCAGTCTGCCTGGTGGATTGGCCCTTCTATCATTATATAATGTTCTTCTTTGTCTGTGATAATTTTCTTTGCTCTGAAGGCTACTTTACCTGATATTAATATAATCACTCCTGCTTTCTTTTGATTAATGTTCACTTGATAGATCTGTTTCTCCATTATGTTACTTTTATGCTGCCAACATCATTATACTAAAAGTGAGATTCTTATAGACAGTAAACAGTATACTCATGTTTCCTGATCCACTCTGTCAATCCTGTGTTTTTAATTAGTATGCTTAAACCATTTACATTTAGTGTATCTATTGATATGTTAGGCCTCAAAATGCCTGTTTTCTTTTTCTGCTTCTTCTGTTTTAATTTCTGTCTTTTCTCTACCTACTTGTGTGTTTCGTGCATGAATTTGTAGAATTCTGGTTTGAATGTATCTCTGTGTATAGCTTTTGTTAGCAGTTTCTTTACTTCATATTTTCTTTTCTCAAATGTGTAAGTGGTTCTGGAAGGATTTTTATTATAATGGCTGCTTAAAAATAACTTTTCAGACATTCTGACATGTCAATCATCTCACTGTTGGCATCTGTCAGTTGTCTGTTTCATTAAATTTGAGATCTTTCATGCCAAAGAATTAGATGCACAAAGTTATCTTAGTTTATTAGTACTTTATTCAATTTGAGTGAAATGTGCAAAATCTTACCTCCCCTGTGTTCTTTTACCTTTCTCTGTTTGTTATATAATTGCCTTTATTATTATATCCTCTCATATTTAGAATCATATCTGTGTTACTTTTGTTTCAATTGTCAAACATAATCCAGAAAACTCTAGAGAAGTTTACTTTATTTCCTATTTTCCTTGCTATTGTTTTTTCTTCCTTCTTGATTTTTCCAGATTCCTTCTTTTATCATTTCATTTCTGTTTAAGGAACTTCCATCAGCCATTTTTTAAGGTGTATGCTTGTGACAATTTTTCTTAGTCTTCCTTCATCTTATAACATCTTATCATTTCTCATTCTTGAGGAATATGTTCAAGATTCTGGGTGGACAGTTATTTTCTTTCAGCAGTTGAAAACTGTTGGGCCATTCTCTTCTGGCTTCAGTGGTTTCTGGTGGCAAACCCATTATTATTTGAGTTCCCCCATAGATAAGATGTCATTTCTCTCAGTGCTTTTATACCTCTGTCTTTGGTTCTCAGAAGTTTGAGTATGATGTGCTGTGTGGATTTCTTTGGGTTTCATTTGATTTCTTAAATCTGTGGGCTTATATCTTTCACCAAACTTGAGAACCATTCTGCCATTTCCTTGAATAATTTTTAGCCCTTCCCCCTCCACCATCTCCCTCCTGAATTCCACAAGTATGAATGTAGGTCTGTCGTTATAATCTCTTAGGTCCTCATCTTCTATTTATTTCTCTCTGAGTGTCTGTTTCCTTCCCCATACAGGGCACCTGTTGTGTGAATATTGTTTTGTTTGGAACTGTCACGTAGCTGTCTTAGCATCATCTCATTTTTAGAAGTTCTTTTTCTCTGTGACCTCGACTGGGTTCTTTCCCTCTTCTCTCTTGCCCATCTTGATGACTCTCTCCTCTGCTTCCGTAATCTCCTCTTCATTCCCTCCATTGTATTTTCCATTTCAGTTACTGTATTCTTCAGCTCTGAGTGGCTCTTTTTCATATTTCCTCCCTTTGTTGACATTCTCACTGAGTTCAGTTCTTTCCCCCAGGCTGTTACTTTGAAATTGATAAGACTGGTGATGTTCATTTCTTTTGTCCCTCTTTCTGGTTTCTCATCCTTTTGTTGGGAGCATACTCCGCTGCCTCCTCATTTTGTCTGGCTTTCTGTGTTTCTTCCTTTGTATCAGATGGATCTGCACTGCTTCCTGGCCTAGACAGTAGTGGCCTTATGAAGCAGGCGTCCTGCAGTGCCCAGAAGCTCAGGACTCTTTGCTCCCCTGTGCCTGGTTCTCCTCTGCAGCTGAGCCCCAGTTGCTGTGGGTGGGCTGTGGGCGGGCCCCCTTTCAGTCTGTCTGTGACCACTGACTGACTGTCGGCAGAGTCCGATAGCTCTCCTCCGCATGCCCTTTGTGAGCTGGGAGGTGCTCTGCTGGGATCATTGTGGGCAGGGCTGCCTGCAGGTCAGCAAGGGTGGCCCCCCTGGGCCGGGGAGGTCAGCAGATGAGTGTGCAGGGGGCCCTGCTGCAGGGCTGGGCCGCCAGTGAGGGAGCCGGAGAGCTTGGAGCTGGCTCCTGCAAGCACCCCACCAGCAGGCCTGAGGGATGGCCAGGAGAGCTAGAAAACCCCCTTCTGTGTGCCAGGCAGCAGAGCCTGACACTGCTGGGCCAGGCGGGTGGGCGGTGGTGCCCAGGGAGGCCAAGGGGCTGAGCTGCCAGCAGGGAGATGGAGCATTTGGGGCCGGCTCCCGAGAGCACCCAGGCAGTTGGGCTGAGGGAGGGCTTGGGTAGCGTTGCTCACCTGCTCTTTCTCCTCCATCGAGAGCTCTGTCCAACTCCTGCGCCTCTGGCATCCCTCCCGCTGCTGGTAAGAGTTTTAAACCGCTGCCTCTGTGTTTGGTCTCAGCGGGATCAGTGGAGCATGCATGTCCTCCGTGAAGAGCTGAAGTCTCAGCCCCCCTGGGTGCCCCAGCTCCCCCCGGTGTCCAGCCCTGTTAATCACCAAAACCTCATGCAGTGGGGACTCATGTTCCCAGAGCAGATCTCCAGGGACGGGTGTGCAGAGCTCCCGGGCCTCCATCACCTCCCTACGGCGTTCTGCATCTTCCCTCCTATGAGGGCTGGGCTGGGAGAGGCTTGCGTCCTGCTGAATGGTGGCTGTGCTGCTTCGCTCCCCTCTGTGTGGCGGGCTTCTGTCCTCCAGCAGGTGTAGGTGGTCTGGTCTGCAGTCCTCAGGTCACTTTCAGGGTCAGCTCTATTTCCTTGATGTTTGTGTGGGAGACGGTTTCTGCCTTGCCTTCCTACTCCACCATCTTTTCCACCCAAAGTCCAAACTATAGAATTTAAATGACCTCTATGTTTATTTTCCCCTTGATAAGTATACCCTAAAATTAATATTTTATTCCATTTGAGTTTTTGGGTCCCATATATTAACACATTTTTAAGTAGTGGCCATTGAATTACAGGGTATGAGGCAGAATTGTTTGAGGTACATCATACTTGGGATAAAGATTGTCAGTGTTTTAAAGGATTTGTGTCAAATTCTGATGCCTTAATTTTGAAGAGTAAGGATGGTGCCCAGAAGGGGTCAGTGCCCTGACCCTGGTTCTAGGCGGCCCAGTGCATTCCTTACGCACCCCTGCTCATGCACAGGCTCCTGGCAACTCTCTCACAAGCGTGTGCATAGGTTGTCCATCTCCCGATTGACCTGGGCACAGGCTTCCTGGTGGCATTTTGCTTGAGTTTGGGTCAGGAGAACTGAGCCACGTAAAACATGCCCATGCCCCTCGCTTCCGAGCATTATTCCAAGAAATATTGCTTCACATACCAGATCCATTAAGTTCAGTGTGCCTTCTGGCAGTGGCATTGAATGTTACTAGGAGTTAAGCTGAGACTGATGCCATGAACATCAACCTGAAAGGCAGGACGCTACCTGCCGTGGTGCTGGAAGCTGGCAGCGCAAGTCAGAACCCCGGGAGCTGTGAAAACATCACTGACTCCCACTCTTCATGAACTGGGGCTTGGCAATATGACAGCCTGAGCCTCAGATATAAATAGCCAGGATCCCTATGGCAACATTTGTAAAAATAAATCTCCATCCAGATCATGTGTTAGAAAATATCTGTAATGATGAGGTGTATTAACAAAGTCACTGAATATGCACAGAAAAAATGGAGAAATAAGGGAGAACAAATAGAAAAAACATGAATTCTGAATATTGTCAGCCTTCAACACCTCCTTTCCTGAGAGAATCATTGACCAAAACTATAGTGAGTGTTTTGTTGATTCCAAACTCCTGTGGCTTTTACCAAGGTGCCTAGACTTTTCATGCATGCTCTATTCCTCAGTGTAATTGGCAGTATTGTTATGATGAAGCACAAAGATCCCTTTAGCACTAATGTGCTAGGAAAATAATCCCAGGAAAACTGTTTTACTTTGCAAATAGACAACCTTTAGTTTTAACCTTCACAGTTTAAAGAAAAAAAAATACATTCTTCTTCTTTCAAATTGCTTGCATTCCCTTGCTTAAGTGAAAATTCAGATTCACACACACACACACACACACACACACACACACACACACCCCTCCTCAAGGGATTGCACGTGAGAAGAAATGGTTTGCACTGTTAGTTACAGGTACAAATTCTTTTATTCCCCTACCCAGGCTTAAAGTTGTCCCCAGAGACACGGTGTCAGCTATGAAATCAGCTGTGCCCCTGGCTCGCTGAGGCCTGACCATGCTCCGGGCGGGCTTTGGACGGAGGTGGCCCCTCTGTCTGCTTCAGTGTCCACAAACTCTCATATCCGGGACTTGGCAAGTTCAGGGTTTAGTGGGAGTTCCGAGGAATCCACAACTCCAACACCCCATGGATGGGATATGCATGGAATACAATGCACAGCGCGAGGCTGAGGGAGCAGCAGTTGTGACCTGAATCCTCCCTGGCGGGCGGGACAGGGCATCCCCATGGCAATGCCATCCCTTCTGGGGGGACTGCTCACCCCCCAGGAGACGTCACAGCTGTTCCATGGGGATAATTCAGCTTAGTTTTGTAGCTCTATTTGACTACAGGATGGTCCTCCACCTCCTGAAATGCAGTAAAACTCACAGCCTAAGGTAAGCGTAACAAACAGCTCAGCTCCTTCCTGAGATCCTCCATCCGTGTGCCACAGCATGCACCCCAAACAGTCAGAAGGCAAATGGCCTGCCAAAGTGTGTGCACAGTACCTGTAACATGGAGTATAACATACATAATATAAGGAATATATTGCCCTGCCAGCTTCCTAAAACATGATTAATTTCATACCTTGCATGTCACAAGAAAGGAGGCTTCCTTTGGGCTCACCTTAGAGCTCCATTCCCGCTTCCAGAGAAGGAGAGGAACGTGACTGGACACTCGCTGAGGTCTCACCCGCATCCTCATAGGTCTTACGGTGATTTTCCTCTCATGTTAAAGAAGAGCAAGCTAGAAATGCTCATGTTACTTTGTCTCCAGTAGAAGAGTAGGAAAAAGCAAATGGCTAATAGCACCACTATGGTTATAGAATTGGCTTTGAAGCTAATTGACCATGTCCAGTCGCTTTGTGCCTTTGCATCCAATAATTGAAATCAAAGAGTTGGTGGGGCTAGCGAAAGCTGAGCACATGCAATGATACTCCCGCCCCGAGGCTGAAATTGTGAAATAATTATGAAATGTGTTCGCACCCAGCCTCAGTCTCCTCCAGTCAGCTCCTGGTCCCACCAGCAGCAACAGTGGCCGGCAGACCACTTAGGTGCCTAATGCTGACTCTGGGCTCACCCAGCTGTGGAGCCATGGGCTAACCTCAGTGTCCTCATGTGTCAAAATGGGACATTGTACCTATCTCGAAGTGTTACTGTGAAGAGTAAACACATATTTAGTGCAATGCAGGGTCCACAGTTAAGTACACAAAAGTTGGAGCAAGTACTAAGTAAAATTTCTTCCAATCCATTCAATTGAGGTTGTCATGTAAACTGGCATTTATTTGCCATCTCAGGCAGATAGTGAATGAACCACCTGGAGTTTTTGTGTTCCATATTCCTAACAAATCATATAAGTTAAATGGAGATAGCTCCTGTTATAGTTCCTGAATCTGAAGTTTAGTTTTCTCACAAAATGAATAAATCATGAAGTAGGTTTTGAGTAAATACATTAAAAACTTATTGATCATATTCATTTGAAGAAATGTAATGACCAGTTGTAATCCATAACTAATGAAGTGATGGACTCCTTTAAAATAAGGCATTTTGAAAAGACATTGCCCAGCGTGCTTAGGTGTGAGAGCTGGGCTGCCAAGTAACAGCTGTGGGCTTCTGGAAGTTCATCATCTTTTGTTTGCTTCTCTGTTGCCATGAAACCCATCGGAGTGTGGTTGTTCCTTGGAGTCTGTAGCCAAGAAAACTCACTCAGGGATAAATGCTGGTGTTCATATGAGATCATCCCACATTCACATATGCACACACACAGACACACACACACACATGGGGGCAGCAGCCCTCTCTTACCTTTCTGGGACCCAGAAGCTCAGAGAAAACTCTGTAGTGTCTAGAGAAGCCTATAATCTCTCCAGCTTGCCCCAGGATCATGTTTCATCTCTGCAAGTGTGCTCTGTGCTAAATGATACTTTCCCATAATGGAAGGAATCACTCGAAAAAGCAACTAACATCATGTCCTCTCTCTCCATGTTCCTGCTGTCCTCTGCTGTCATTGACCAGTCTGACATTCACATCACCTGTCTCCATGTTCCATGTTTCTCATACCCTGGAAAAATGATTTCCAAACTGTTAGTGTCCAGAGAAGTTGTTTCCTTTCTTTCTTTGGGAAAATCGAAATTTCAAGGAGTTTCAAGGTCATATGAAGAATAATGTGACTTAAAATTAAAAAAAAAAGAGATAGTGGAATGCTCATCCTCTCTGAAAATTGTTTTCCCTAAATCAGCATGAAGACTTTCTTTTCTAAGTTGACCAATTTCATTAGCTCATCTGATGAAATCATTACTTGACGTTATTAAAGAAAACTTACTTAGAATGTTTAAAAATATAGGCTTCTACATATTCTGGATGAACAGAATAGAGTAACCAGACAGAGAGGAAAACACTGTTTTCATTTATATGTATTTATTTTTCATATTTTAAATGTATACTGTATATAGCATAAACCATATTTTGTTGATTTTATGTTTTTTATGACAATATTTTTCTTAAAATAGCTTCTCTCTTTAAATTTTTATTGACAAAATTAATCTCTTTATGTATAAACATCATTAAACATTAGATCAATTCACCATCATTCATTTAAAGTCCTACCCTGCTTGAATTGGAGTTGTTTGAATTTTTACTGGCAAAAATATTGAGATTACAAGTCTCATGCAAAGTCTTTCTCTGAATTTCAGAATAGATAACCAAAAATGAGGATTGTTGAGTCAATGATTATAGATTTTTGACCCGGTGGTTCAAGTCCGCACCAGTTTCCTGCCTGCGCAGTGACCCTGCCCTTCCCCCCAGGCTCGGCGCACCCTGGCTGGTCACGTGGGTGGCCGGGTGCCTCCTCCGGGTTTAAGGAGGTGGCTGAGTCCTGCATGGGGTTCGGGTGCTCCCCGAAATTCAGGCCCCTGGGGCCACCGGCCCTTGCATTCTTACGTGGCAGATGGAAATGTCGGATCTTGGATCCTTCGTGATCAGCTTTCCAAAACACCCAAGCGCATGTCCCGGTTTCTCACTGCGCCGCTGCTCCCACTGGGTCGGCTCAGGTTTCCGGAATTCGCGGCAGGCGCCGGCGCCCTACGCCTCTTCTGTTGGCATGTCTCCATGCCAGTCAAGCCGCCTTCCTCCTTCGTGCTTTCCCGACCAAGCCCCGAACTAGCCCCCTCCTCCGGGCCCCCAGGGGCCGACATCCTGAGTGCCGGCGGTGCCCAGACGGTAGCCGATGCCGGGGTGCAGCGGGGCTCCCGAGACCCCAGGCTGTGCCGACCTCGGGCCGTGACTTGCTGCCTTGCGGGGAGGCATCGTTCCAGTTCGGGGGGCCTGGAGCCCGGCAGGCAGGACTACGTACGTTCCAAGGGAGCCTCGTTGGACCTTTATCAGTAGCTCTGCAGAAAATAATCGGGTCCTTTCAAGAAGCCGCTGGGCCCCGCAGGCAGCACCACCGTGGGGGCGGGGGCGGCGGGAGCTCAGTGACCCTCTGCTGTGTAGGTACATGGGGTCCCACCTTCTGCCCGGAGGCTGTGCTTTCTTTGCTGTGGCAAGGTCATTAACCCTCTGGGTGTCACTGACAGCTGATGACACCTCCTCGTGTAGGTACAGTGACTCCTGGGCCACCAGCGGCATGGAATCTCTAATAGCTAATAACACTGTCATATTAGTGTCATTGCCCCACTGTGCTCATCATTTTTGTTGTATGTTCCCCATCGATCTCGTGGTTCTGCAGCAGTGTCTGTCCTGTTCTTTAAATGGCCCTTTACAAGCACAGTGCCCCATATCTGAGATCGGGGATTATTACTGTTTTAGGGAGCACACGCCCCTTTAAATATAATGAAAGCCATGAACACATTTTACTTTATGTGACTTTTGGAGGCACATAGATGCCCCTGAAGTCCACCCATGGACAGTAGGTCAAGGGCACCAGATGATTGGATGAGCAGAATAGTAAATAAACCGCTGTATTACCAGTTCCTAATCATCTTGCGTAAATGGTCGACGCTGAATCAGAAGGGTCCTGATAAGTGGGACTTGACACTGAATCCTTCCATGCGGGACAGCTGGGCTGGCTCCTTAGAAACTCTGACCTTTTGTCACAAGATTAGAGGACAGCCATGTCTACCAGGGTCCAGGGTGTTTGAAAAGGAAAGACTTAATATAAAAAACAGTTGGCTAGTAAAAGGTGTTACCTATGAAAATGAGTAAAAGAGGACTGTCAGGCATCTAGAAATAGCAAGTGTGAAAAATAAGGTACCTCCTCTTGGCTGAAGGAGCAGTGGAGGCACAGAGGCTAGGGAGCTGCTCTGCCCACGTCCCAGCCGCTACATCACCTCTCCAGAGAGAGCGCAGTGCCTGGAGGGATGCACAGCCTGCAGAGGGGGAACCAACCTCTCTGGACAGCAGGTCTGAGCTGCCCGTGCAGGCTGCCACCGGTGGGAGGCTGAGAGCTGACACGCAGCTGGAGCTCAGCTGTGCAGAGCGGCTGTGCTCCCTGGTTGACTAGGAGGACGAAGAGGAGGAACCCAAAGAACATCCTCCAAAGGCCATCTCCCTGCAGTGGCCCTCTGGTGCCCTTTCCTGACAGTCTACATTTGGGCAGATGACGGAAGAGGCATTTACAAGGTGCAACTTTCAGTTCTGACACTAAGCAGGACACGGAAGGGTGGCTCTGGAGCCGCCCCTGGAAATGGATGCCTGGCACAGTCTCTGGCCTCTTCCTTCCTCTGAAATCCATGTTAAAACTCGCAGGCTCTGGACATCGGGAGGGGCAGTCGGGCAGACAGAGGGAGGCACACGGTGTCATGGTTTCACGCCAGCTGAGAGCAACTTTGGATGATGACAGCCTCACGCACAACTGCAGGAAGCACAGTGGCGTGTGCAGGCCCAGGCTCTTACCAATAGCAAAGGACGAATCAACCTTGCCACTGCACACTTGCTCAATAGGAAATAGTTCTATTTTGTAGTCCTTGCAATTGGTTACATTAACAAGGAATTTTCATACTCACGAAGATCAGGCTGTGCTGTAGGTGGGATGGTGTCAGAGCCTCCAAACAGTTTGCCTTCTAGGTGAGGAAGTGCTGCAGTCCTCACGGACCTTCTCCTGTTTCCCCCAAAGCTTTCCGCGCAACTTACTCTCTGCTGCAGTTCTTTTCTGTCCTTGGCGTTTCTTTCTGCATTTGCTCTAATACCTCGTTTTGGCTCATCCCTCTGCTCAGAAGGCAGCCCTGGGGTCATCCCTTCTCCCTCGGGAGGTCGGCCACCCCTTAGTTCCTTCCCTGAAGCTGTAACAGTCTCCGTGACCTTCCTGCTCCAGCCGAAGAGCAAAACCTCTGAAGGACATTCATACTCATCCCTAGTCCATCAATACAAGCCAGCAGCTGAATAAACATCTTCTATTTTAAAAATAATAATGAGAGCTTAAAAATGGAAAATAAAAGATTGATTAGGCCTTTATGAAAGTAACTCTGAGTTCAAGAACAAGGACACGTTAGCCTCCATAAGCCACGCAAATGTGTCTGACAGATGCCTCGTGTCTGCACAGGCGAGGGGGTGAGGGCATGCCCTGACCCGCACTGCTCACCTCCGTCGTCGGCGACACACGTGGGGGAGCTCGTCCGTACAACATGTTGTCGTGACCATGCAAGAGCCACAGCGGGACTTGGGGTCTGAGGAGGGGAGTCCCTGCCAGCTTCTGAAGGCAAAGGGAAGGTCAGGCAGCCCCAGGAGATGCCCCTTTGGCCAGGCTGTGGTGAATGCTCTTCATCCCACATGTCTTGGTAAAGAGAACGATAGAAAGCCCATTCTGTATTCTACCAATCAACTAGAAAGCATGTAAATTATCTCAGACTTTTCAGTGTGATGCCTGGAAAAACCATACCTAGAGATCCTCACATGCAATTTTGAATCCTTCACACCGTCTAACTCTGCCTCCTGGAGATGGAGAATTGGAAGATGGAATTTGTGATGCCCCCGCCCCCGACTAAAGACCTCTGCTTCCCTGACTCAGCAGACCTGGCTGGGCCTGGTTAGAAAGCGCCCCGTGTGAGGCAGGTGACGCGGCCTCTCCACCCAACTGG
Organism: Manis pentadactyla; assembly: GCF_030020395.1. Classification (NCBI taxonomy): domain Eukaryota; kingdom Metazoa; phylum Chordata; class Mammalia; order Pholidota; family Manidae; genus Manis; species Manis pentadactyla. The sequence goes on from NC_080026.1 coordinate 1,643,219, forward strand.
ATCACTAGGTAGCTGGTCAACTTCGCAGTTAACTTTTTCTGGTGCTGTGATTGAGAAACATTCTCCAGATTCTCTCTAAAATGCTTGTCAACTCCATGGTTTCATTAATGAGAATCGTTTGAAGTCCCTCTCTCACTGGAAGTCACAAGGGCCTCCGTAGCAGGACGCCACAGCCTGGACGGCTTGGCTTAAACCACGGAAGCCTGTTGCCCCACAGTCTGTGGCTCCGTGGAACTCTGTGGTCCGGGTGCTGCCGGGTCTGCTCCCTCCAGAGGCCTCTGTCCTTGGCTTGCTGATGGCGCCCCTCCAGCAGTCGGCCCTCTGTGCCTCACGGACCTTCTGCCCCGGGGGAAGGAGAAAGGCTGGGTCTTCAGGCTGCAGGCCTGGTGCAGGCTGTCTGCTTCCCAGGTCAGTCTGCATGGGCCGCCTGTCCTGCCAGGGCTGCACCAGGTGCCTCTGCCTGAGTGCTCCCCTAGGGCCCAGGGAGGCCCCTGCCGGGGCCTGCAGTCGGGGTGGCGGGGAGGGAAAGGTGGGTGTGCTGCTGCCAGAGGCCCAGGCTGAGGAAAGGTGGGCCGGAGGTGCCCGCCACAGATGCAGACAAGTGGGTGAGTAGCTCCCAAGACCCTGGCCCACTGAGGCCCACGCAGGGCTCTTGGGAGTAGACCTGCCCCCAGAAGCTATGCAGAGGCACAGTCTTGTCCTGGAATCGCAGCCAACTTGCTCAGCACGAGAAGTCAAGCCCTGCCTCCTGGGTCACTGTTTAACCTTGGGCACCTGGGCCTTAGGACTGGCCTCTCTGGATCGCATTATATTTCTGTTAGACAGCTTATCACCCCAAAAATAAGTATTCCAGTTTCAGCCTCAATTTTTAAAAAGTATCTATTAGGAAAACTTGACAGTGTTCATTTAGAGAGAATAGCAGTGATCAGAATTAGATATGTTTCTCTTTGTTTCATAAATCATTACTGATGTATTTGGGAGGCTGATGTTTATAATATTCTCCTTATTGAGCCATAAACGTGCTTCATTTTCCAGGCCAACTGGAGGCACTTGCCCTTCACACACACTTGCTACTTTTCCGGTCTCCACCCAAGAACCACAAAGCCATTTACATTTTTAGACCTAAGAACGTGTCCCTCAGGAAAGTAAATTTAGTCTAAAGAAGCATCATATGCATGCATGTAAAGTGGAAAGTTGCTTTGTTTGTGGGCCAAGTCAAGCAGTTTGGACAAAAAAGTTAATTCCTAAGAAGTAAACGCATACACACACACACACACACACACACACAAGTTAATTCCTAAGAAGTAAACGTGTACACACACACACACACACACACAAAAGTTAATTCCTAAGAAGTAAACATGTACACATACACACACACACACACACACACACACACACACCCCTTCTTGCAGCCTTACTACCTTAAAGACTTGTTACCTATGCCTACTCATAGATAATAGACATGACTGACGATTGCAGGACAGACAGTTCTAATATTATTCAGGGCTGGAAACCATTTGAAAAATAGCAAGTCATTGGGTTTTGAACCCAGGTGCTCCAGTCTCCACTTGGATGAACTGCTAGTCCTTCTTTCTCTCAATAATGCCCCTGGTGGAAATGACTGATCCTCAATATTGTCATGCAAACTTTCAAATAAAATAATACTTGGAAAGCTAGTTAACTGAAACTGCTATGATAAAAATTTTACTTCTTCATTATAAATAAATTGGGAACAGAAAAATTTAATTGTCTAAATAAAAATCACTGTAATTCCACAACCCAGAAAGAGCAGCTATTTAGCAAATTAGCCTCTGTTCTATACATATTTATATAGGTGCCTTTTATCTGATTCCTATGTACAAATTTGTATTCTCCTCATTCCATTTAATACTGTATTATAAGCAATTTTTATGCTTACCATGAACCTTGTTATTAGTGGTGGCAAATAGCATGTCATATAGATACACCATAATTTACTTATACATTCTTTTAATTTTATACTCAGGTTTGCATTATTATAAATAATGGTGCTTACTGTATAAATCTTGGTCCAATTTCAGATTGTTTCCTGAAAATAGATTTCTAGTACTGAAAGTAGTGTCAGAAAGGATTATTAATATTCTTAAGCTGCTTCATTCATATTTCCAAATAGCTTTGCATAATATTTGGGAACAGAAATTACAGTGGTCGAGGAGTTTGGGCATCATCTTCTGCCTTTAAGCTAAGAGGCTACCAGCTTAATGACGGGCGTGATCCCCATTCCCCCTACTCCCCAGCTCTGAAGGACCTCCTCTGGGTTTTGTGTCCAGGTGAAAGGCACCACTCTTTGCAAGAGCCATGACATAGGTGGGAGGTGTACCTCTTTGCAGTACAGAGAATAAGCCATAGATGGAGCCGGAAGCAGAGGTGCAGAGGACGGCGCCAAACTGAGTGCACGGCTGCGCCGCAGAAGTTGGGAGCCAGCAGGCTTGGGAGGGCAAACGCGGGGCACATCAAGAGGAGGTCTCTGGGCCAAGGGCAGCGTGTGGCTCTCAGAGGGTCCCTGTTTTCTGGTGCCTACAGCTTGTGGAAGGCCGGAAGGGAGGGCCATGGTGGGGGGGGCACCTGCCAGCCTGCCCATGCTCTTTGCCTGTTGTGGGGCATTCCCTCCACTATTGAAGATGCTTCTCTCCTGGGTGCCCCTCAAATGGAAACCAAGGAACATGGTCTCTATCCTTGATGACCTCCTTTGGCAGAAACAAAACATTGCCTGTGTAGACTAATGGCAAGCATCCCATTGCCCTTCATCCCCCAGATGCATCACACCTGCCCCCAGGGTGTCCTTTTCTTACTCTTCCCTGTGCTGTGCAAGCTCAGGTGGGCAGGGCCTGAGCCTGCCTGTCTCCTGGGCTGTGTGCTTGACACGAGGATAGAGCACGGCCCATACAAATGCTTAAGAAATATATGTTGAATAAACAAAATAATGAAGGTGCCTGCCTCCCCCAAACATGAAAAAGAGCCTTGACCTGGGTCGTGAACCCTGGATGTGGGAATCAGGGCGATGGCTTCAACTCACAGGGCAGCCTTCCTCCTACACACTGAGAGCATGCCAGGCAGGCCTGGTAGTTTTCAGACACATCAGATTAGAAATGGTTGTACTCATTTGGAAAAATCAAGAACTGGCTTTGAACCTTTCCCCACAAATTAGATTGAGTCAGGATCACTTTCCCCCTTACACACGCTCGACGGCGTCGTTGGGCGCCTCCTGACTGAAACTCGCTGTGCATGGCTGGCTCCGTCCATTCTCACTCACCAGAGCGTTGTGATGTCTGGGTGATGATTAAAAGCAAAACAAACACCCACAATGAAAATGCTTTGTAAATAACAGCTCAGCAGTCATACAACCCTTGGGAACGACACATTTAGGAAACCCCAGAACCAGTGTAGGTAAGCAGAATTTCAGGCTGGCCTGCTGAGTCCCCTGAGGCCTTACAAATTGCTTTTCTGCTGTGGGAAGACGCACATACCTGAGTTACCACCTCGACTGGGGACCCAAGGAGGACACAGCTGGGCTTGGTGGTAGCAAGGCCAGAGGAGTCCCGGGGGCACCGCCTGCCGCCCCCACCCTGCTCGCCCAAGCAGTCCGTGCCCTAGCTCTGCCTCTGTCCCAGGCCGGATCCAGGCTCCTCTGCCTTTGGTCAGAGTCGTCCCAGCCAAGCCCGTCTGTGACCTCGGGTCATTTGCAGCAGACAGCGACGTTCACCCTTTGAATCCCTCCACTCACCTCCTGGGCTCGCCCCTCTGGGGAACACGAACTGCAACTACACGTGGTGTACCAGGAGGCTGAAGGGTGCCGGGAGTGCTGGCCCTGGGCAGTCCACCCCATGTCCAAGGCCACGGCGCCCAGCCATGGCACATCCCATTGGCCAGCAGGTCCTCAGGCCAGGGGCTGCCAGGCATCTTCTCCCTGTCCTGCTCTTCGCGAGGGACCCAAGCCCAGGCCAGGGGCTCATTGCTGAGCCGGCGAGCAGAGCCGGGTGGGTGGGGAGTCCTAGGAGAAGAGAATCCAGGAGTGGGGGCACCTGGCCTCCTGGGAATGAGCTAGAAGCCACTGACTTGCGTGTCCATCACTCTCCTTATTTCAGATTATCATTTAAAGCAGAGCAGAGGATCAGTTTACTAGTACTTTCTACAGAATAGCCAAATGGCTCGAACGAGCATCCCAGGCAGTAGGTGACAGGAATAAACCTGGGTGAGAGGTGTCTTCAGTGACCCGGGAGGAGGGCGCTGGCCGAAGCAAGGTCACGGGAAAGGGGTCTCCCGGCGTCACTGGCCGGCGTGTGTGCACAAGTGAGGGACGCCATGAGCAGCCGTCGGCGACGTTCCCGTGGCCACAGCCCCGGTCCTCACAGCAGGCAGAGGTACGCAAGTGAGTCTTGACAGCGCGTGGGCTCCTTAGCGGAGACGCGGCACAGGCAACCTAAGCAGAGATTCAGGCGCGCCCAGCATCGCCTTCGAAAGAGTCAGGCTTGCTGTGGACCCCCGCGGCCTCCACCCAAACTAGCAGAGGATGCTGTTGAGTCATAAAGCTGTGAAATAGGCCCAGATCACACCATTTGTTAATGTCCTTCTTAGATCTGCCAGGTCCTGGTTCTGACACAGCAAATCATGGCCCTTGCTGCCAGGAGCTGCCTGGTGGCCGACATACCCGGATGCCAGCCAGAAAGCAGTGATGGATCCGTGCTTAGGAATGTCTGACGCCAGCACAGAGGCCGTTAGCTCACTGTTTAAAACACTGCAGTCCCTAACCTCTACCACAGTCACACTTACACCATGACGGGGCCGGGGTTCCCTCCACTCCATCCATAATCAGAACCCCAGCTTCCGTCTTTACGAAAGATACTCCCTGTTTATGACATGCCATCTGATCCATTCTGTTGTCTGTTGAAAAAGACACACACAGTGGAGTCCTTGCTGTCAGGCTCTCCTCACTTGGGAGTCACCAGGGACCACGGTCATTGCCCCCTTCCCATAGGGTATCTTTTGGGTGAGGCCCGCTGCCATACAAGAAAGCTTTTAGTTAGACGGGTTTTACTGGATTTCAGTCAGCATTTGACAAACTTTTGATTTGGTGACAGAATGAGCTGGGTACATTGAGAAGGAGGCCATATTCTCTTTCATTGTGTCTGATTGTCATGGTACAGCCCTCGACCTACACCCAGCTGAGTGGCTGACATGTAATTTCTCCTGTTTTATCATCTCCAGTTAAGTTTTAATCATGTGACAACCTAAGCGGAGATTCACAAATCTAAGGACAAACAGCAGGTGAGCCCAAGCATCCAGAGCTGGTGGGATGCGGGGGCCTTGAGGATGGGGGTGTCTGGAAAGGCCACAGGCTCAGGTCCAGAGGAGGAGGGTCCACCCAGCCTTGGAGGGAGCAGAGGGCGGGTGGAGGAGTCACTCCTGGCAGAGGTGGAGGGAGAAGGCAGGAAGCGCTGAGGGGGCAGGTCGCCATGGTACCTGCAGGCCGATGGACACGTGAGCTCAAGGACTCCGGCGTGTGGTCACCAGCCAAGGTGGGAGGCAGGCCACCAGCAATCGAGGGCCAGCTCTGCCCTTCCCTGCGTGAGGCCTCTGTGCAGGCGGAGGACAGTGGGGCTGCGGGGGCTGGGTTTGCCCTCCCGGCCCTTTGCCCTGCACAGCGCCTCTTGTCGACTTTACCTGCAGCGAACCTGTTTGCTGTCTCTCTCTCCCTTTGCCGTCCACAGCCTTCACCTGCCCTTGCCTGCATGGCCCTATTGCTGCCTGGAACCTGGGCCTCTGCTCCCCTTTTCCACACAATGCCCGCTGTGCTCCCGGGTGCAGGGCCTGGGGATGCATGGGGAGCACAGTATGACTTACAGCCTCACCTATGCATCAGTGCCCTGTCATCCCTTTCCTTCCCCCTTTTCCCATAGGATCAGTTCCCGTGCCTCTGCAAGGTCTCAAAGCTCCCGCCATACTGTCCCTTCCTGCCCGTCCCACCTCGCCTCACCTGCCCTCACGCTGGCCTCCGGACAGCAGTCAGCAGACCTCCTGGGTCCTGGAATGCATGGCACCCCTTCCTGCAGGGATTCACTGTGCAGATACACTGCTCTGCTCCCCCCTCCCAGTGAGCTGCCCCTGCCCTCTATGAAGTCTCTTCGCAATGTCACCTCCCTCCACAGCAGGTGAGGCCTCCCTCGTGAACAACCTCATGAACGGCTCCTTCAGAGCCATGGATGAAGTGGGGTCGTTCTCTGCCCTCTGGAGGGAAGGTCTCCCTGGGGAGGGTGAGTCGGGGAGAAAGGTGCTTCCCTCACGGGTGCAAACCTGGTTCTTTAGTTTCAAGATCCTGAGCGTCCTTAGGAGGCTCTGAAGCCTCACCAGTCAGAACAAGGACAGTATCAGCTTTTGTTTATGGTACAAAACAAAGTGTTTTTGCATAGATGTGGTGAGTCTCTCCAAGGGATTTTGAACAGATCTTGAGGGTTTCAAAGTTCTGAGCTCCATCTATAGAAATCAAATTCTTGCTTGAGAAGGTGGGAAGGGCATTTCTGTGTTTTGAGGACTGCAAAGAAAAGGCCATTGTGGATCTCAGAGAAGGAAAGTGGACATTGTTCGGGGGCCTCCAAGGAGCAAATGGCCTCCCTAACCTGGGGCCAGCCCATCCGGGCACCTTGCGTTTGGAGAATGGTGGACCTGTGTGAACACGGAAGCCCCGGGCCCGGAGAGCCACCAGCTCGGGACCGCAGGGAGGCCCTACTGAGGGCCGATGGCCACTTCGGGCAGGTCTTGCCTTAGGGAGGGATGGTCAGCATCCAAGCAGGACATGGGGCCTTGTTGGGAAAGGCACATCAGATGCCGACGACTTGGCGTCTTCCTCGTAGGGCAGCCTCCCTGGACAGTGAAGGCCCCCAGGTCATGGATGACATGGAGGGAAAGAAGGCACCAAGGGCATGGATTCTGGTTTCCTTTCCATCCCTCTGCAGACCAGGGCTGGCTGACCGTCCTCGGAGACCTGACCACGTCCACACTGTGCCCCAGGCCGTGGCCACCTTGTACCAGTCACAGTGCAAATGCACGGCTCATGGCTGCACAGCGCAAAGGGGCAGGACCGCATTCTGTGCATGACTCTTGACCCCTGTGCTTAGCATATTGCCCGACAGTGCTTGAGAAATTAATGAATGAATGCTGACACCCCTACTGAGGTAAGGCACACTGGGATGGAGAGTCTGAGGACCCCTCCCCGGGGGATGGGGTGAAAGGTGCCTGGATAGATTAACGAGATGCATAGGGTAGGAGAGTCTGTGACTTTGCGCCGCTCTGTTTTGACTCTGTTCTAAGGAAATGGTCTTGCGTGCAGTTTCCAGGTCCCAGGTGGGGACTCCCTGAAATGCTGTATCTAGAAGGGTTCTGACAACACAAACGGCTTTATTGAAAAAGATGAAATATTCCATGCTGATTCGAAAAGTGGCACTTTTTCGTTTGCTGACTGCGCCTTTGTTCTCCCTGCGTCGTGGGTGGAGGCCGGTGCCGAGGGTGCTCCGCATGCAGCGTTTATGCCGCCACGGGCCGGGGCTGGAGGGCAGGCAGACGAGACAGTAGGGAGAGCCGGGTCTGGCTTGGGCTGGACGGCATTCCCACCACTGCCCTCCCGTCTCTCCCCCTGCCCTTGGGAGAGGAGGGCAGGGACCGGCCCAGAAGACAAAGCCTAGGACAGCTCGGGACAGGGAGAAGGGAGCGTGGTGGGAGCGCGGAAGCAAGGATGCTGCCCAGAGAGGGTGCCGGCCCCGGGGGGTTCCAGAGCGTTCCTGCTCGCTGAGCACAGTGCGGCCCCCACACATGGCCTTTCCTCAGCCGGTGAGGATGCCCAAGGCATTTATGTGAATTTCTCTCCACGAGAATCGAGCAGCGACCCTCGCATGTCCCTCAAGGGATTCCGAGTTCCCTTGCCTATTTCACAAGTACTGGGGACCCGCTGGGCGTGCAGATGCATGGAGCGAGTCTAAGGGCGGAGGTCCGGGACCTCCTGTCAGATGGCGCGAACTGAACAAAGTAAGGGGAGAGCTCCATTCCTCGAGAGCCCCGCTGCCCTGAGGCCCACCCCCGTGCTTCCATCGAGGGGTGCGCAGAAAATGTCTTGGGTGGAGCAGAACATTGGGTTTTAAATCAACGGCGGGCAGGGCAGTCTGGCGACCTCTTCCGCTCGGACTCCAGCGCTGGTAATGCCTCCCGACCACGCTCCCTTCTTCTCCGCCTGGCGCTCTGGCTCCAGATTTCCTCGGCAGGAAGGGTGCCAGGCGCCCCTGCTACCTCCCCCCTTGGCTGTGGGAGCGTTTGTGATGCTCCTTCTCCCCAAAGATGGCCCCACCCCAGCCAGTCTTCCATCAGTCGGGACGTTTCACTCTTGAGAGGAAATCCACCAGAAATCAAAAATGCAAATCAAAACCACAACGGGATATCACAAGCAAGTCAGTAGGTATTTTTTAATCGGTCTGCAGTGCAGAGGAGGAAGGTATCAGAAACGGGGGCTAAAAGCAAAGTCCTCCATGTCAGACGAACGTGGGTGTGTGCCCCATCACCTCCGCTAAGGAGGCACGTGGCTGCTGTCTGCCTGGCACCTTCTCCAAGCCTGGCTTGTACGTCCTTTCAGTGGAGGCTGTGTTACTGCGCAGAATGCACGGCGTGGGCACTCTGAGCACAGAATGCAGTAAGGGCTCAGCCCCACCAGGTGCAGTGAAGGGGCATCCACTGCGTGAGATTTCTTGACGGATATCAAGGGCCTTTACCTCTGTCACATTGATTAACTTCTGGGGATCTGGCCTGCAGAGAAGAAAATGCTAAACAACTGCAGAAAGTGATAAACGCAAGAAGATGTCCATGGCAGCATTGTCAATGAGTGAACCGTCAGAAATGTACTATTGGTAGATGTTTGGAGCTGCTCTTTGTGTTCAGAAATGCAGGACTATCACAAACAAGTACGGCTCGGGCATCGGGATGTTTTTCTGGATTATGGGGTTTGGGGAGCTGAAGGATTAATGTGCTCTAGGACTGGGAGCTGTTCTAGGTTTCCAACCCCACTCCCTGGCCGTCTGGGTGGAAAGATGAGTTCAGGCAGCCAATCAACCTGTGTGTTCCCCTTTTGGAAATCCCTGATGTTTTTGCATAAGTGGCACTGGCTCTGGCAGTGTCTCTAAAGGCTGAGCCTGGCATCAGGCAAAGGCCGTTCAGTAGCCTTGAGAGAACAGACTTAGAGGGAACAAGGTGGGATTTACATGAGACCATTGTGTTGCATTCACTGGAACGAGCCGGCTGCTTTGCTGTGGCGATTAGCTTGGAGTCTCAAAGAGACAAATGGTGGGGTTGGAAAATAGGATGTGGTGGGCATGGGTCTGTGAGAAAGACTCCAGACGGTTGTCACATGTAACACCCGCCTGCCCCTGGTAGGCATCCCAGCCTCCGCCTTACTCGTCCGGCAGAGCGGCCCCATCACCTGGCTCAGGCGGGCACATGGGTACGTGTCTTCATCCTCCCGGGACGGGCTGATGTAGAAGCTCGCCCCGCCCCTCCTCACATGAACTTGGACCAGTTCTCCCTCACTCATGCAAATGTTTGTCTCCCTCTTCTTCTGGTTCCAGTCTGTGCGCGCCTGACGTTCCCCACCTCTGCTCCTCTCACCATCCCCAACACAACGCTGGAAATACTCTTCATAGATTAAAACTCCAGCTGGAGTCACGTCTCTGCTTCTGAGTTTGAATGATAACACAAGCACGCACATAAGGTCTTTTAAACTCCGCCTCTGCTCATCTCTCTGGCCTCCGGTCCCTCATGGTCCCTGGCCCTCCAGGCTCCACCTGATGTGCAGGAATGACAAGTTCCCTGTCATCCCCGGGGTTGCCATTTTGCTGGTATCTCCCCCGCTTTGCCCACGCTGTGCACACTCACTGCTCTCCTCCCCCCTTCCTTCCAGGAGAGCGTCACCTCCCTTGTGAAACCTCTGCTAGTTTACTTTGTTTTCCCTCCAGTCTCCCCTGGGAGCCGGTGCCGGCCTCTCTTCTAGGACCTTCCATGTTGTGACACAGTTTTGTCTTATGTCTCTCTTTAAAAGTTTCCCCTAACGCTTGTCACATGATTAGCCTGCAGTGCATATTTGTTCAAGGGATGGAAGTCCTTATTCTCTGTCTGGCTCTCTAGAAAATGCTGACGCCTCCACGCCCCCAGCCCCAGCCCCCGCCACCACACACCCAGGTCTTTGATGGCCGTCTTTGCAGATGTACCTTGATCCTTAAAACAGGAATGGCGGACAGTCTTGTGAGCACATCTGAACAAAGCTGGCATATTTTTTCCTTTAAGATCTTGCAGCTGAATGTAGAATGATCCTGAAATTAAGGTCAGCTCCAGGTGGTTGTTTATATCAGCTGTCAGATTGCAGAATAAAAGATGGCTTTTATATGTTTGATTTTTATTGTTTTCCAGGGCAATGTCACTTTTTCCTGCTCCGAGCCACAAATTGTTCCCATCACATTCATCAGCTCCAGCAGGAGCTACTTGCTGCTGACCGGCACTCCCCACATCGACGGGCTCTCAGTGAGTTTCCAGTTTCGCACGTGGAACAAGGATGGTCTGCTTCTGTCCACAGCGCTGTCCGGAGGCTCGGGGACCCTGCTGCTGAGCCTGGAAGGCGGGACCCTGGCGCTGGTGATTCGGAAAGCGGCAGAGCGCGCGGCTGAAACCCTCACAGGTACCTCTGCTGACGGCCCCCGGGCTGGTTTCTGGGGCAGCCGAGTCAGCGAATGCTTGAGATTCTGACCTGAACATACAGAGCCTAGCTCACTGGGGGTGCGATGACCCCGTATTCACAGATGTACTCTAAGCCTGAAGCGGCAACGTGTTTTGTCCTATTAGGAGCAACACTGAAGTCAGTTAGCTATTTATACTTCAGCAAGCGTCTTAATTTCCTTGACCCTCTGCAGCCTCATCTGAGAAACAGAGTAAGAATTCCCATCTCATTCCCTTTATTTAGCATATTATAGACCATTTGCAGAGCACTTTGCCAGGCCTGCACAGGCGTGACGTACAATTGACAGAATCCGCACCCTGCCCGTTCAAGGAAGGTAGTAGATTCTGCTTTATGGACGAGGAAACGGGGAGCCATGGAGGCTAAATAACTCCAGGAGCATATGGTGATACACAACAGAACTGCCGTTTCATCCTGCATTTGTCTGCCTGCAAAGTCTGTAGTTTCCCTGAACACCACACTATACTGGGACTTTCTGTTTCATGTAAAAATTAATGAAATGTTAAGAATTTTAAAACATGCATTTTTAAGATATTAAGTAACTGCTCTTACATATGGCATCCAGGTATGGCAAAGCTCTAAATGTCCTCAAATAGCTGAAATGTGGAAAGCACTTCTTTTATGCCAGCACGGGATAGACCGTGACATGCAGCAATGGGGAGGTGGGACGGGCCCGCGCAGGAGCCGCCCTTCCCGGTATACTGAGCACAGAACACCAGCGCCTTCTCCTTCCTTGTCCATCCGTGGTCTTTCTGATGCCCCCTGTCCTTCCAGAAACGGTGTGTTCACTTAGTTGACAGGTAGTTGCTGAGCCTAGACCACATCTGGACATTGGATTAGGGGCTGAGGCCTGCTGCCTGCTCCCCGAGTCCTTTGGGAAGCCTCCCTGGCCTTACAGCCTGAATCAAACCCCGTCCTCCATGCCTCCTGGGCCACTGCCCATCCTGGTTTACACTGCATTGCATTTGTCTTTAGTTAATATCTTTCCTACCTCACTGAACTGTGAGCTTAATCATCCAGATAAATTAGAGACAACTGAGTATTATATAGTAAAGGACATGACTTAATAGTCAAGATCAGTTCAGACTAGAGAAAACTTTAAATGCCAGTAAGTGAACAGAAAGGCCCATTGAACCCCTGGCAGGAGCAGAAGGCCTGGGTCTGGGAGTCAGACGGACAGGTTCAGAAGGCACCCCTTCTTACTGTTCTGTGGCCCTGCGAAGACTTCTGAGCTCTGTCTCATGTGTCACTGAGAGTGTATTCGTTATCTGTAGCTGCGTAACGAATGATACAGAACTTGGTGGTTGACAACAGCATTTATTATACCTCGGCATGTAGGAGTCAGGAATCCAGGGGCCCCTGGGCTGGGCGATTCCGGCAGCAGTCAAGTTCTTGGCTGGGGCTTCAGTCATCCCAGGGTTCAACATGGGGTAAACCTGCCTCCACACCAACTCGTACGGCTGTGGGCAGACCTCAGAAGAGCCATCGGGCCAGTAGTGCAGCTCCCATATAGGAAGGGCCCTCGTGGCACCTTGTTCTGAAGCATCGGGTGCCGCCCACTGTAGATGGACTGTCAGGCCTTAGAACGTGTCTGTGCCGGCAACGTTGCCGCATTACCCAGCTGAGGAGGGTAAAATCATCCGCTATTTCAGACTGTCTCTCACCAAATGAAACAGGTGAAAAGAACCTTTAGAAAATGTGCTGACTGAGTTCCTTAAGTTGGTCTTGGAAAACTCTTCTTTATTCTCTTCCCAAGATGAATTTCTGGATTTTGGAAAATTTGAACTCATTTCCTTTTTCTTTGAAACAGGTCAAGGCTTGGTGTCTTCTAGGATGTTTTACCTGGGGGGAAAAAGACAAGAAAACAAATTTAAAAAATCAAATAGAGCAGTTTTCTCCTTCCATATATTTCTATAGAAACTTGTTTTCAAAGTGTCTGAGATCATAGCGGCTCAGTTAAAGCTGACATTTCCAGATGAGACCCCAGAAGGCACTGACCACCGTCCTGAGGGCGTTGGAGGACGGGCTCCCCCTGCTCACGGTACATCGTGGAAGGCAGAGAGTAGCTCCACATTTTATTAGTGGGACAGGACATCCAGATACTTAAACTAACTGGAGGCTAGTTGAGGTGTCCCCAACATCCCAGGTCTAAGTGAGAAGATGGGCCTCATTGAAAGGGAGGCAGGTAGATGCCCGGCACATGCACTCCTATTTCCAGAGCTTTCCACAATGTGCATGGCTTTTGAGGGGGTTATTTGGGGCTTTTTTCACTGGAGATCAGGAAGAGAAGTGTAAACTTAAATGCATGCTCGGAATAGCAGGTATCTGAATTTAGCTGTTCTGGGATGTTCTAAGATTAAGGACACCATGTAATCCTTTCTGTGTATTTCTCTTAATTTTATGGTTTTGCCATGTCCTATCCTAAAGCCTCGTCCGTGTGGATAGGAGGAAAAGTGGGAGGAAAGCATATGTGATGTGGGGTTAGAATGAAGTCAGCGTGGCTCTCCCGTGGGGCAGGCACTGGTCTAGGACCCGTCATATCACGTGGCAGAATATCTCATGGCATTTATGAAGTGGTCATCACATCACTCGTGTGCACAGGAGGAACTGGGAATCATAAACTGAGTTAAAGTGGGCAGGTGGTGTTGACTTCAGGGTTCCCTTTGGGTCCCCAAGCCACGGTCTCCATCCCGTAGCTTCCTGCCACCGCCCATGTCCATTTCTCATACTGTCGGCTTGTCAATAACTCAGATGTGAAGAACTCTGCTTTAGATGATAAATTGACAGACAGATGTATGTAGGCTATTAAGGAAGTAGACTGTTTAGGACCTAAAGCTGGGTCTTCCCAGAACGCTGTGTTTGGTGCTCCCGGGTCTGATGGGACTGGCACATGTTGATGATTCTGTCATCTTTACAGATTCCCGCTCTGCTGTAGCTAAGGTTGCCAGTAAATTTTTTAAAGTACATCTCCCATGTCTCCACACATGTGCATGCACACACACACACTGATAGTCACTGAGCCCACATGACACACATTTTTCAGAACTTTGTGAATGCTCAGTGCCGACCACTTAGTGTGATGAGCCTCTGCATCTGCAGACCGAGGGAACTAAGTGACATGAGGTTCCCGTGAGGGTCTCTCTGCTTCCAGAGACCACCCTGCACTGCACGCCTGCCCCAGTCAGGTCACTGCAAAGCCCCTGTGGAGATCTGGGGGCTGCACTGCGCAGAGAGCCTTAAGGGTTCCCGTTTCAGAGCTCAGCAGGGCCAGCAAGCAGATATTAATGAAGTGAACCAGTGTTTGGTTTCCCTGCTTTGTGCACATCAGACTCTGCGCTCTTCACGGCCTCCTGTGAGGGGCTGCATGCTGCAGGGCCTGCTCTGTCCCTCAGGCCCACAGTTTGCTGAGCTCCAGGGGCCATGTCCTTTTAGTGAAGGAAGTGGCTGCCGTTTTAGAAACTCCTACAGAGATCCTTAGAGTGGAGAGTGGTGTTGGCCAGCCTGACCTGAATCGCAAGGAGAACAGGACTGCACAAGACACAGGGTGATCCCTGGGGTGTCGCTGTGGGGCGGGGAGCCAGCGTGTTTGGCATTTTTTGTTAGACATTAATGTAAAGGAAAAGCTGGCACCACTATACTTATTTTGAAAGTGATCTGACATTTCAATATAATTTTTATTTTTCTGATGGGAATGTAGAGAGAAAGGTCTGGGGGGTTCAGTCATTAACATTTGAGGTCCGTTTGTTTTTTTTTTCTCTTTTTTTACTGTAGTGATTCTCAGAATGTCAGCTGCCCACTGAAAAGTGAGTCTGAGCACAGAGCTCGACTACGGGCATCAGCGCTCCGGGCCCCAGCCTCACTGTGCCCTGCATAGATGAGAGTGAGCCTCCTAAGACCCCACTGCCCTCTTCTGCTAGAGGAGAGGATGGTCTAGAATTACGGAGGTCCCTTCTAGCCCTTTTTTGGAGTTACTAAAGGGAAAGAATAGGCTGACCCTGTTCCTTATCCTCAAGGAAATTATCAACCCAGAGTCTTCTCATGAAAATGGGGTGAGTGGCCTTTATTGGGTGTTTGTAGGACCAAGTCATTTCTCAACGCCCCAAACCTTGGTGCATTTTGTGGAGTAAGAAAGGTGACCTCCTCCTCTTTCATACATGGCTTCTGTGGGTGAGATGCTTGGACGTCCCAGAAAGGGCACACACAGGACTCTCAGTAGTGACCTGTACACCGAGCTGGGAGCCAGTGGTCCAAGGTGTTTTTTGGTAACCTTCTTTAAATCACACAATAATAGCTTTGTGTGTGTGTGTGTGTATGTGTGTGTGTGTGCACACATGCATGCACATGCACATTGCTAAAGAGTTATCAGAGTTAGAGGGCCTTCATGCTATGTTCATAGAGGAATGGTTTCAGGTACTGGGGCTAATTCATGTGCAGAGAAGAAAAGGCAGAGAAAGATAAGCGTCTCTGACTCTGAGACAGGCTTGCTCACCGATGAGGCTGTATGTGTTCACGTCGCTGCGGAAGGCCGTACAAGCACTGGTGAGGCCACAGGGCAGAGAGGCGTGTCTGGTTTTCCATCAGAGAATGTTCCAGAGCTTTCCAGTTGCACAGCATCCTACTGCCGCGCTGTGCCAGATGCGTCGAACCCAGAGTGGAATTTGTAGGATCAAGAAACGATTCTCAGGGCAGCAGAGTGAAACCCAGAGGATGGAAGAGGAGGTCTCCACGCTGAGAGGTGACAGCTGGAAAGACAGAGGGGCCGCTGGTGGCTGGGCTCAGACAGGAGATCCTGGGCAAAGGGAAACGTGATGAGCGAAGACCCGGAAGGCGTCCGGATGTCACGGGGGCGTTTTCAGTCGACTTACTGAGAGGTTGGCTCAGCTCACCCCACTTGATTCCTGGGGATGAGCAGTCATGTTCATTGTACTTCCTCGGTGACCTTGAAGGGTTCAGGAGCTCCATAGTTCCTTTAATGGCAAGAGTCAGAAGGCATCCCGCAAATGCCAATTAAGTGAGCCCGTCCAGTCAGCTGCTAATGCTCTAAGCTCAGTGGACCTCTGGGCCCGGTGTCTTCTTTCTCTAGCTGAATATGTGAGAAAATTCTATTGACATAACCTTTGATCAACAGTCATAATGGATGCCATCTGTGGTTGTTCATACTGCCTTCAAATTAAGTCATCTAGAGCTGTGGTCAAGGCCTCACCACTTTTCTTCAGGATTTATCTCAATTGGTATTTTCTTAAGAAACATTTCTAAAGCCTGAAGCCTGTCACCTAGGTGTCCAGGCTGCTAGTGACTTTCTGTAGCATTTGCTCTAAGGATTTGTAGATGTGTGTGGACTGGTTTGCTAGGACCACTGTAACTAAGCACCATGACCAGGTGACCTACACATTTATTTCCTCACAATTCACTGGCCTAATTTATTTTCTTGTAAGGACACCACCCGTCTCTTTGGATGTAACATATAAGCCCACCCAAAGGCCTCATTTTGCCTTAATTACTTCTTTTAAGGTCCAGTCTCCAAATGCAGACAGGTAATAGATACTGGGAGTTAGGACTTTGACATATGCATCTGGGGGGAGCGCAGTTCATCCCATCACAATGTGTATGGATCATACTGCTCGGGGGGTCGCCCAATGCTCATCTCACCACAGAATGGAAGGACCCGCATGGACAAGAACATGTCTGCCTGGTTCACCATGTTGTACCCAAGGCCTTGCCTGTAACAGGTTCTCAGTACCTATTTGCAGAACCTAGGAGTCACTATTGGAATGAACGAACCAGTAGGGTTGACTTCCAAAACACTCCTGAAGCAGACGATTTTAGCAGCAAAAGAAGAGTTCATAGTGATTTTTAACAAACATTCATGCAACAGTTACATGCCACAGAAGGTGTCAAAGCCAGAGTGAGTTACACTCGGGGGACCTACCAATGAGTTGGAGGCCAGCAGAGCTCCCAGGGGTGGAGAGATGGCTGGGAGGGCGCACCATGCAGGGGAGACGTGTTACCCTGATTAATACTCATGGCCAGATGGCTGCGAGCCTCAGCCCTGCAAGTAACAGAGCTGCTCCCCAAAGAGTGCCCTTTGTATACAAGCCCCTGAATTCAACCACCATGCACACAAGTAAGTACGATGACCTTGTGAACTTCATTTGCCTCCATTAAGTTGTCATTAATGCCTCTGTACTTTAGCTGTGATGCCGTTGATGAGAAAATCCTACTAGTGAGGGTGAATGCACGCACAGCCACAGGGCCAGGGCTGTCAGAACAAGCTCTCTGGCTGAGCCAGACTTCCAAAGACAGAAATAGGATTAGGCATTCCATTTTTTAGGAACCTGAGAAATGCAAGCCTTGGGACGCCCTGCGGAGGTTAGGTATTGTACTTCCTCTGACCCTGTAAGTGCTCAGTAGCTACATACATCCGAAGGGTGATGGCTGAGCTGCTGCAGCCTTTCCAGGTCTGAGCAGTGGTGACGGAGATATTTCACTTCCTCACCTGCTCTTCCTTCCTCGCACCCAGCCCGAGGAGCTGGGGAAACCAGGTTGTTATTATTGCAGTAGAATGGTCTAGATGTCAACCTGCTGTCGCTTCTTTGCTCTTTCATGTTTTCTGCTTTGATGATGCTCTTATTTCATTCATGTTGCCTCCTATACTTCAGGGAGCTTCTGCTGGGTCTGTTCTGCAGGGGCCGTACTCCCACTGAGGGTGGAAGCCCAGCCCTCCAGGACCTGCAGGCACTGTGGGAGGGGACGGTACTGAGGCACTTCTAGTGCAGCAGGACACGTGCCCAGGATCCTGGAAGGCATCGAGGGGGAGTCCCAGGATGGGCGAGAAAGGGGAGGCTCCCTAGGGGCTGGGACAGTACAGCTCGGTTTAAAGAATGAATAGAATTTGGCTACAGAGGGAAGGAAAAAATGCTGCAGTCAGAGGGGAGGGACAGGAGGAGCCCTAGAAGGGTGAGACTCCACAGGGGGCCTGTGACGGCTCTTGGGTCACAGAGGGCAGGGGCGACAGACCAACGGGGAAGCCGCCTTTGGCCACACACTTCAGAGTGCGGGCTGTGTCCTGAGGGTGGTAAGCATCTGGTTCTGTGGTGAAGCTTAATTTTTATCATGTAGCTGTTTGGGCTGAGATTCAAGTTCATAGGAGGACACGGCACCTTCACCATCGGGCACAGTGCGCCCCGCTTGCTGTCTGGCTCTGGTGGGCGGCACCCTGACTGCTCTCTGCCCCCGCACAGGCGCGGTGTTCTTGGGATCGAGGCCACCTTGCCGCAGGAGCCCGGCAACATCGAGTAGAAAAGGGGTGGTGTGTGGTTTATGGCCGGGAAGCAGAGAGGGCCCTGCGCTCAGCCTGGCACGGGATCAGCCACTGGATGCCTGGCCAGCCGAGGAGCGCGTGCAGAGGGCACGGAGTCGCCCTGTGTCTGCCGACGGGCTTCCAAGGCAGAACTCGGACTCCGCCTCCCAGGAACTTGTGGCCTCATCAGGGCACAAGGCTTAGATAGATGACTTGTTAATTCATAGTGCAAAGCGATAAGTAACAGGAGCGTAATGAGCAGATGAGACAGCAGATGTTGCAGGAATGCACAGGGAGACGTTGCCCTACTGGTCTGGCCGGGGAAAGCCCGCTCCTTTCACTGTCCGGCTTCCTCGCTTATCCATTCAGTCAGCAGTTTTTATACGTTCTGCGCTGGGCTTGGTGACAATGATAGAAAATCAGAAATATATGCTTTCTGTCCCTACAGTTTAGGAGAGGGTCTCCAGGTGAAAACTGGGCCCTGGAGGGTAGGGCAATGATTCTGGCAGGAGAATTGGGCTGCAGGCTGGGTGTGGGGGCACCAGGTAGGTGTGTGTATTCACCTGGAGCATAATGGATGCGTTAGCCTTGCTAGAGCAGGGAACTGGTGTAGGGATAGTGGGAGACAGGATTGAGGGGACACAGGGAGACTTGACTGCAGAAGGCAGAGATTGTCAGGCCAAGTGGAGAAGGCTTCCCTGAGCTCCATGACCCACTGGAGGGATATTTGCCAGGAGGTGGGTAACGACTTTGCTCTTTTGGAAGAGACTAGTGTCCTGGACCAGGAGAAGGTTGGAGGCTGGGCAAGAGGGAGGCCATCAGAAACATTCCCAGCCAGAGGGATATGGGGCAGAATAAAAGTTAGAGAGGGAACTTGAGTATGTATGTGAATTAAACATCTGTGTAGGGGAGAATTAATGGAATTTGATAATAGATGGACAAACAGGACCCAAGAAAAACAGAAACCAGGATCTAAATCATGGCATAATGGTACTAATAATTGTAATATGCTCTTTTATGGTGTGATTGACATTTTAAGATGAATTTTCAATTGTTTATATGTTCCCCACTTTGTTATCACAAAAATGGAAACTACCTTAGAACTATTAAGTAAAGGTGCGCGTATGACAGGGTATGGAAAAATAGCTGACTTGGGTGTTCTGGGGAAAGATAAGGCCTAGAAACTTCCAAGTCAAGCCAGGCAGTTCTGTCTCCATGAGGAAGCAGGCTTAGAGAGACCAACAAATGTGTCTACAGTTTGAGAAACTGTAAGTGGCAAGGCCTTGAGCGAGGGGTGACAGGCAAATAAAGGCGTCCAGCGAATCTGTGACCAGTCGTCTCCGGGGTCGGAAACAGTCTTCAGGGCTCGGCCATCACCCACACGTGGCTGCGGTCGCTGAGGCTCAGAGGCCCCAGGGCAGCCCCTTGCCGCAAGGGTTCTGCTTCCGAGCCGTGGAGAAAGCATTGAAACCAGATGAAATCTGAAACGCAGTGGTCTGTTCCGTATTGTCGGGGAACAAGAGAGACACAGAGGTGGGAGGAGGGGAGAGAGCACGCAGCCTCTGCACCCTCAAAATTATGCCTGTGGCCCAGTGGTTTCTCAGCCGAGACAGATTCCCCTAGCCACCCCAGACTCCGATCCCACCCCGGGACTTTTGGCCTTGCCTGGGGACACTCCAGGGCAGTGGGCGCTCTCACTGGCATCCAGTGAGCCAGGGAGTGCCAAACAGGCTCCACAGGAGGCTCACAGGACACCCCACCCCCAAAGAGAGCTCGCTGGCCCCAAACAGCCAGTACTGGTGTTGAGAAACTGCTTTAAGGGAAAACTTAAATCCTGTGAAAAAAGCCTGGGTCTTCAGAATATGACCCAATCACTCAGAGCCTCAGTTCCATCAGATGTGAACCAGAAGCTGTTGAGAAGGTCTCATTACAAAAAGTATAAAAGAGACACCTTAGATGTTCAGTAATATTGCTTGTCTAGAAAGATAAGGTCAGAGTAAGTACAGTCAGCCAGAATTCCAGGGTCGGACCTAAGCAGACATTCTGAGAACGCAAAGTGGGGTCGCGCTTTATTCTTCTTAGAAGCTAGAAGACCCACTAAAGGACAGAAACAGAGTTTAAACTCAGTATGTGGAACAGAGGTTGCCCAGTGAGAATGAAAATGGGCTCAGCCCCTTTGTAAAACACTGGCATCTCCTTAAAAGGTGAAGTCTGGGTTTCCTATGACACTGTAACCCCACTCCTAGTCCTGCACTTGAGAGAACTGAGCCATGGGTCCAGACAGAAACATGTGCACCACATCCATGCAGCGTCCTCCATAATCCCCCAGAGCAGAAACAGCCCAATGGCCAGTAGCTGGTGGACAGACACACAGGATGGGGTGTGTCCTTGTGGGGGTCCCATCCAGCAACGCAGACATACAGACACAGCTGCAGCAGCCGATCAGTCTTGGAAACGTTATGCTAAGCAAAAGACTTCGGTCCCATAGGAACGTGATGTATGATTTCAGCCTATGGAAGGTCCAGGATGGGCAGATCCATAGGGACAGAAAGTAGGTCAGGGCCGGAGGGGGGACGATGGCCAGAAGATTTAGCATTTCTCTTGAGGGTTATGAGATGCTTTAAATTTAATGGTGGTGATGGTTGCCTAAAAGTGAATATACTAAAAAGCATCACACTGTAATTTTAAGTAAATGAATTGTATAGTAAGTTACTTTTATCTCAATAAAGCTGTGCCAAAAATAATAATAAATAAAAGCAGAGTGGAATGCACCAGCAGGAGAAGGCTTTGCAGAGGTGCCTGGGCATCGCAGTGATTCCTGGAGGCTGGAGGGCTGGCTTTGGGGGCAGGGGCGAGAAGCAGCCCAGTCCGGGCACAGCACCCTCTTGGTGAGCCCGGCTGTAACTGAGTAGCCATAGGATCCTGGGCAGCCTCTCTGACTTTCTGTTTTAGCACCTGTGACATGAAGACAATAAAACTTGGCCTCCAGGACCATGGTGAGAATTAGAACGCACACAGTGCCTGGCACAATGTAGCTGTTCAATACTGGTAGCATGCTTTATTAGCTATTTTTATAATTAGGCTGTATTTCAAAAGTTCATTTGCAAGGATGAAACCCTTTTTTTTTTTTGGAGTGGAGAATGCCTTTTAAGTCTTGGTTTGGTCTGGTTCCTGAGCAAGCACAGAGCAACCTATGTTCTCTGCGAGGGACCCTTTACGCAAATGCCTTAGGCTGGTTCGGGGACTCTGGGGCGGCCACTCTAACAGCGAGGGCCAGACAGGACTGAAAACCACCTGCCCTTTATCTCAGCCTAAACAGTTGGTCTTAAAAAGTACTTTAAAAAGTTGTATATTTTCTTCTTAGAAACTTTCACAATTCCAGCTCTGTGTAAGAAAAGAAACAAAAATAATCTATATTTCTGTCATTTTAACATCACCCAACTTTTTTCTTATGATTTTCTTATGATCTTACCTTATGATTTTCAATGACCGCATTCTTGTTCATATTATTACATACACCCTAGTTGATTCAGCCAGCATTATTATTGGAAACACTGGGAATTGTGAATTTTGCTATTATAAATAATGGCATCATAAACTCTCTTCACCATGAACTTTGTCTGCAGCTCTGTTACTTTAGGATTAAGTCTTTAGAACAAAATGCACGGGCATGACGTGCTAAGGGTTTTCTTTGGTGCGTATTGGTGTATTACCTCCAGAGGGAATGTCCATGCATGTGCTCACCAGCGAGGCATGAACTCGACCGCCTCCTTCTGCGCCCTTTCACTCTGAAGCGATCGCTGAGGATTCTTTGCCAGTCTCGGGGGTGGCAAATATGACTTGACATCACTTTAGATTTCAGAAACTTAACATTCATCATTACACAACAGTCTTTCCAGAACCCAAATCCTACATCTGAAGGCTGGACTCCTGATCGGATGAGTGCTTCACGCCCTGAAGTGGCTCTGACCAGCCTGCCCTCCTCCCTGGAGGCCTTTCCCTCCCAGGGCAGCTCTGGACTCAGCTGCTGCATTCTCGCCAGTGGAAACATCCATTCTTCCAGAGCTGTTTATCACAGGGAGGTCTGGGGACGAGAGCAGCCTGATTAAGCTGATGCTCCCTAATTCGTGAATTAACAGCATGGAGCCTGTACCTTTAAAAGAGTGTTGCTCAGAAGTAACCCGGGTGTCCACTTGTCCTCCACGTGTGCATTCAGATACCCCTACCCCCTGTGCACCACGACCACGCTCGCATGACGTGCCCAGGTGGAGAGCTGACTTCAGAGGGAATATGCCCCTGCTGGCCTTAGGATCTGCTTCCAGGTCCACCCTGTAGCCCGTCTGGGTTCCCTACCTTCTTTCCTTCCGCTTCTGGAGCCTGTAACAAAGACGGCCTCTGCCCAGGGGCACACGTGGATCCCCAGGGACCTTTGAGCTCCCAGGCCTGGGCCACCGGGAAGTCGGCCTCACCAAGGTGGCCAGGGGCCAGGACCAGTCTCATCTCTGCCCCCAGTGGCCATCATGTGGCCTGCACCGAGAACCGCTGGCCCCGTGACTCTCCACTGAAGGACTCAGGTCTCACCCTGGCTGCCCGTGGGACCAGGTCGTGGAGGTCAAAGGGGTCAAGCCAGAAAGAGCACAGACCAGAAAGGAAATGAGGAAAGGAAGGAGAAGGAAAGAGCACCAGACCCTCAGGAAGTGGGGCCGGTGACAGGGGGTGGGGGGAACGCAGGCCCATGTGGGTGCTGGGTGCTGGCACAGGCAGACCTGTGTGAGTGACCAGACCTGGTCCTTAAAGCAGGCGGGTGCCCCAGAGCCTTGGTTCTGTGCTGCTCCTGGTCCCTGAGGCTTAGCAGGGTGGGGCTCCTCGGTGTTGCACCCCTGTGTTCATCTGGTTCTTACCCCTCCCAGCCAACGGCCCACAGTCCTCTGCAAACGCAGTTTCCTTTACTATGCAAATGTAAGCAAATTGCCATGCAAATGAAAGTAAGTGAAGGTGAAGAGCTAGCTACAGTCAGAGCTGCCCACGGAGTGCCCCAGACTGGAGTCAAATGTCAACAGGAAACACCTGAAGGAGCCCGTCCCTCGTTAGCAGAGCCCCTGCGGTGAGGCCAGACCCCAGCCCTGGGAGAAAGCAGGCTGCCAGGCTGGGCAGCCCCTGGGTTTTCTCCCCTCCACCCAGGCAGATGTTCAGGGCCGCAGTGAAGACCAGCTGCCCGGGAGCTGGCTGAGCCCCAAGGCTGGGCCTCTCCACCTGCGCCCTTGCGAGCAGCTGGGACCCAGTCGGTGCTCCGCAGCTCCCTTCGGCCTCTTCAGCCTCCCGAGGGCTGGACACCGGCTGTGCAGTCACTGTGCTGAGCGGCTCTGCAGCCCTCTGCTCGGACTCCCAGTGCTGGCTCCCCAGCTGCTTGTGCAGAGACAGCGCCAGTAGGCGCCCCCACGTCTCCTCTCGTTTCCCTCCAGAAATGGCTCCAATGCATCCCCACCTGCCTGCCTGCACTGAGGCTGCTTTGGCTGAGACCCTCCGCATTCTGTTTCCTGGGGCCACTGCAAGCGGCAGGCCACCAGTTCAGCTTCCAGCCTCACCCCCCCCACCTCTCACTGTCTGCTGCCAGAGTCTTAGACCTGCTGCTCCAGCCAGGCCATCCCATGCTCAAGACCCTCGCAGACGCCCATCTCTAACACGGTGATGCTCATTCTAGGCTGCCCATCAGAATCATCCAGGGGGCTTTTAAAAACTGCATATTCATATGGTCCCATGTCCACAGCCCCTGAGGGGACCGGCTTGAGTAGCAAGCTACCCAGCATCATGTAGCAAAGGACAGTGCTGAATCCCCTTTCTTAGCCGGCAAGTGAGGCCCCAGGGTGACCAGATCCTCTCCCCACCCTCTGTCTTGTTGTTCTCTCCTGCTTCTTGTCCCAGACCTTTGCTTCCTCACACAGGCTCTGTGTCTCCTGCAACTCCTGCTCTACAAGCACAGAGCTCTTGCTTGTCATTCAAAACTCCCCTAGGCCATCATCCCCTCTTCTGTGAAGATGCTTTGGGCCCTCCCTTGGAGTCGGTCAGGCCTTCTGTCTTCACCACCCCATGTCACAGCTCCACCCCAAGCTGTCCGTGCTATTTGCTTGCATCTCTGTCTACCCCACTAGCCTGACTCTAAGGGCAATATTTGAATCCTCTTTGCATTCTTCTCCTCCACTTAAGCATGGACTGTGGAGACCAGGGGATGGTACCGAAGTACTTCCAAATGCCAGGGACCCTGTTGTAAGGCTGTCTGTCCATTTGCCTTAGCTCAAGTCATTATCTACTTACAATGTGATGATGTGGCAGAAACTGTCCTGATGTGCTGCTGTGATCCCTGGTGTCAATTCTCACGATAGCCTCTAATTGCCATCACTGTCCCTTTCTGCAGGGGAGGGACTGAGGCAATGACAGACAAAAGGTGACTCAGACAGCAGGGCCCGGTCCATGATTTTGAGTGGATACACGTGGGCTGCATGCTCTTGTCGCAGACGGGTCATCGGGACCGAACCGGCCCATACGGCCGTGGATCTGTCAGCGGGTGCTTTGCACTGGCAGTCTTGAGGGGAAAGTCCATGGAGGGAACAGCTGAAGCTGTGTAGGCCGTGAGGTCATCTGGTGGTGTAGGGTGCCCGGAAGACCGGTGACAACAGAACAAAAGAAGAATAAAGTTGTAATGACACCCTCGCGCCCCTAAGAGTCCTAACAGCCTTCATATCCAATCTCATCCGATTCTTGAACAAGGCAGAGGTAGGAGCGGTGATGCCACGAAGGGTAAAACCGAGAGCTGAGAAAATCGGTGAGTCGAGGCCACATCATCAGTCAAGAAAGATTGGGATTGAGCTAGTCTGCCGGCTCTCCAGCAGGAGAGTGCCTGTGTCTGGCGCCATTGGAACCTCGCTTTCTTCGTCTACTTTTGCCTTTAAAATAGGTGTTCTACTTTACTAAAAAATAAATATAACCCATTTATAAAAAAATGTGAGGAACTGCCAGAGATAGAACCAGTGGGACCATTTTGAGGGTCTCTTTCAGCCTTTTACTCTGCTTTTCTAGATCAATGGGTTGATTCCCAGAGTCCAAACCTCTAGTGGGAGTATACGTACAAATTCATGTTTTGCCCTTGTGTTTTCAAGTGAAACATGCCATCATTTGTTCAGCCACTTTTAAAAGAGAAAATAATTCAGTGGTGAGAAGCGGAAGAAAATGACTTTTGTGAAGCAGCTGGGGGTTTGGTTTAAGCACAGTGGGAAGTGGGGACACTGTGAGCAAGCACTGGGCCCCCCAGGAGCGGACGGACCCTGGGCCGCTCTCTCGGAACTGCCCCACCGCAGTCACCCACACCTGGCCTCCTGTCTTGCAGGCAGCAGCCTGAACGATGGCTTGTGGCATTCGGTGAGCGTCACCGCCAGGAGGAGCCGCATCACGCTCGCTCTGGATAATGACGCCACATCTCCGGCTCAGGACCCCGCCCGGGTGCAGATTTACTCTGGAAACAGCTACTACTTTGGAGGTAAATTCTGCAGCTTTTGAGGCTGAAGATAAAGGAGGGAGGGGGAATGCAGGGGGCAGTTATTTCACTATGGTTATCCTTTGTCAATTAGACCATCCGCCACCCCACACACATGCACACACACAAACGCACACACATGCACACCCACCTCCAGGCCCAAAATAATGAGAAGCAACCTCTCACAGCTGTGCAGAAATAAATTATCTAGGTCAGTGCCGAGGGAAAAATAGCTATAAGAGCTGGCGTTACATAACACGTCCAAGGAGATTTTTGTAGCCATGCCAAGCTCTGTGATTATAGTTGAGAGGAAAAACTCGGCTGAAAACTTTAGAATCTGTTCCAACAGTCAGCAGTCCCTGCAAGAGGGAAGTCCATATGGGATGGCACAGCCAGCATGCTCAGCCATCTCAGCCACTCTGCTGTCTTAGTCCCCTGTCCCTTCTTCCTGCACACCCCTGGGGGCCATGCCCATGGAGTGGCGCAGCTAAAATAGGGGACGTCTAGCCGGTCTGTGAACCGGTAGTTCCACATGGAGCAGCCAGTATAGACCATGCCCTCTCCAACGCCAGGCCAATCCTGGAATATTTCCAGTGATCACATCACAGGGTCAAGCTGGTAAGGATAAAAGAGCTGGAGCTTGGGTGTTTTCTGCATTTTTACAGGGGCATGCATGTTTTCACTTGCATTTTTCAAAGTATTTCTTCCATTAAAAATATTTGTATCTAATTTCTTAAATGTTTACAGTATAGAAACAATCTCTAAAGAGTAGTTACTCTCAATAGCCCTCTGACCTTGAGCAACACACTTATGGTCCCTGAACTTTCTTAACTAGGACATGAGAAAACTAAACAAGATTTAAGAGACTTCAGTGAAGTCACGGACTAAATATAGAGCTTTGCACTCCCAGCATGACAGAGTGGACAACTTCAGCATTTGTAATGGGCCCAGGCTGGTCCTGTTCTTCAGTTGTTAATTTTTGGGCCATTAGGAACCCAAAGAGAAGTATTATGAAGTTATAAAGTGCAGTTTCTTAAATAGAATTTACAAATCACTTCTCTTATACCAATGGCATGTGGTTAAGACTTGAAATACAAAAGAGGCTTTCCCCAGATGCGGTGCACACACCGAGGTGCGCTGGGAGAGGAGCCATGCGGAGCAGCGTCTTGGTGGTTTGATTTTAGGGCCTTTGCCCGTCACTCCCAACCTCCTCTCATGTACAGGGTAACAAGTTCCTTTAAGAAGGGAGCACCTCCAGTCTCTTATAGTGTTTTATAGGTCTTACCTCATTTGATCCATGCAGTGACTTTGCGAAGTAGGTAGTTGTATCCCCATTTCACTGATAGGAAGCTGGTGTTGCTGAGATGAAATAATTTGTCGAAGTAATAGGACCGGGACTCATCTCGAGTCTGTGTTCTCCATGACCCCCTAGTGACGAGAAAGGGACACTAGCAACTGTGGCATAAAGGCTGCAGGAGAAGAGTCCAGAAGCCCCAGAGACACACCCCATGGGCTGCATGACTTTGCATCGTGATGCAGTGTTTCAGCAACAGAGAGAAAAGCAATCTTGTACTTACTTCTGGGGAAAACGATGTTGAATTATTATGGTACACAAGCATCTGAAATGCCTCAAAGGCAAAATGACTCCCTCCCCCATTGAAAAAGTGTTCTTGGAGGTGGGTCTGAAGGGCCCCTGGGATTGCCAGGTGAAGATGTATCTGGGATTTGAACGGTGCTTAAACAAACGCCCCACACGTAGTCTGTGTACTTAAGGAAGGTGAAAAATGAGTTTGAGTAATAATAGTCAACTTTCATAAATCCTCTCTACAGCTTCAATTAGAAGTTGTAGCATCTCTCTTCATTTTATGGTGTGCCTGTGAGCAGTTAGCCAGCTGCCGGGCTGTGCCCAGTGGTGACTATCTATTAGAGATGGCTGAAATAATTCCCAATTATTTATGGGTTAGGGCCATGTTTTCAAGCTTGCATTCCCATATGCTCAGAACCTATTAAAACCACTGGGATGGAGCTTATGAAGAGCACAGCACTCGTAGGCCTACAAGGCTCCATGCCCATCCTGAGGAGAAGTAGATATGCCCTGGTTGCAGGCTACGCTGAGTCAGTGTGGTGCAGGTTTTTCAAGAACACCCTTTATAAAGGCATGGCACCACCTTTCACACGTGCCATCACGGCTGTATCGCTATGTACATGTAAACCTGCAGCTCCTCAAGCGTCTTGGTTTGCTTTCTGCATCACTTCAAAATTCCAATGACCTTCACGTGTGTACCTTTCTCAGGAAATAAGTCTGTTAATGCTAACAATTAACCAGCCAGTGCTTCACCACCATCCTTGCCCAAAGCATAAATTCCTTTAAAGTGTAATTCAGAACTGAATTGTGCATTTAGAAGTGTGTGTCAGACAGAGCTCAGGCTCCCAAGTACTTATGATGTGTAGCTTTGTGATGAGGAGGGATGCCACGCAGAAGATCTGCAAACAGCTTGCCCAGAGGAAACAAGGAGTAAGACAGGGACACACGTTATGACCCCGTGAGCACGTTCCAGTGTTTGTCCTGTATAGCGAGAGAGTGTGCCCCACTTCATACCAACTGTGCCCCCTCTGAGGAGGCTGGGATTTACAACAAAAGCAGATGTGCCTCTGTGAGTGATAAAGCACCACGACAGACCATAAAGTCTTCCCTCGATAGGTCTCCAAAGCAATGACTGACCGTTTCAGCATTCTTCTTCATTTTTTTTCTCTGTCCCACAGGGTGCCCCGACAATCTCACCGATTCCCAATGTTTAAATCCCATTAAGGCTTTCCAAGGCTGCATGAGGCTCATCTTTATTGATAACCAGCCCAAGGACCTCATTTCAGTTCAGCAAGGTTCCCTGGGGAATTTTAGTGATTTACACATTGATCTGTGTAGCATCAAAGACAGGTAATTATTGTCTCTTCTTCTCTGTTCTCCCACCCCCTTCCCATTCTCACTGTTCTAAATATGAGTTTCCTTAAGCAAAATTCCAATCTTCTGACATTAGCCACATTAGACATAATTGAGTCGCCTAATGGAAAATATTTCTAAAAGGATTTCAGGCCCAGAGAAAAATGGTTTAAATTAGTTGAGTCTCTCTTCATGTTGACTTGTCGTAAATGGGATATGCAAATTAAATCAAAATACAAATTTGTGACAGGATTAAAATTTTATGCATAAACAACATTTGATTACTTTGAAGTTAAGAGTGAAGAAAAACAGAGGGAGCAATTCCTTCTCCCCTAAACTATTTCATTCTTTGCTGCAGAGAGCGGTGCTTCTAATACAGGCAGATGAGCACCAGGCCATCTGCAAATCCAATAACAAGGTTCTGGCAGTGCCCACCAGTCCACAGCGGCTCCCGGGGCAGCTGGCCTTTGCTGTCACTGCCCCTAAACCACTGCTTCTTTGTCTCAGAAGACATGAGAGCCTGGCAGAGAGAAGCAGCCGTTTCCTATGCAACCCACACATGTAACAAGAGCTCAGTTTCTCTCTTCACTGCTCCTGGCTCTTCTTATATTTGAAGTGTCTAGATTTAAAGACACACTGCAGAAAATTAAAGAGGATTGATGCTGGATTTTCCGCCAAGTCGATCATGTTCCCCATTTCTTCTCAAGCACTGACCTGACCTCTTTCATTCTTCCAGTTCTACTGACCCCAGTTAAAATATCATTAAAGGGTGAACAGTATATGCTAAGTGTTTGCCTATACACCAATGCTATAGCATCTCTGCTCATGGGTCTTCAGGAAATAAATTAGCTGTTACAGTAAAGTGCAATAAATGACCCAAGATATGCATTCTTATTTGTGGGTCACGTGGCAACATCAGCTTAGTGTAACCTCATAAGAATGAGGTCAAGAAGGCTCCAGGAAGGGGTGTCAACTAATCTGGAAGGACAGGCTGATCTGACTGAGGAATGGAGGTGTTTGTGTAGGATGAGTTTTCAGGATGAATTTGGGGACAGCAAGAAATCGGAGGGATCATGGCTTATCAGAATTTTACCAATTCAAGGCTCCTGTTCTTCATTTAAAACCTCTAATATTGGGATGCATTTTATAATCGATGGTATGTGACAGTTTGATTGGCAACATCTATTTTTCTTAGTTGCATTTAATATAATGGCATGTCTTAATAATGTCTTCGATGCAATAAAACGTAGGTTGATGCGATGGTAAGCCATTTCTATGGAGCATGTGATGGGATCATGGTAGAGATGTGGCCCAGGACCAATCCCCAGTACCCAGTATAAGAACTGTGTGCCTGTGGCGTGTGTCTCCATGTGCTCGGTGAGACTGAGGGGGGAGGCAGGCAGATTTGCTTAGTAGGCAGAGCACTGAGGGAACGGCAAGGAGGGTGCCCCTACCAGAGACAGAAGGCTGCCCCAGTCTGGGGAGCAGCACTGAGAACCAGCAGGTGCCTCCACTGCGTGGCACACAGATCCATGCAGAGAAGTCCGTTCATGCTCAGAATGACGCGTATGTTCCGGTGAGACCCAATGTGCATGTTTGTCTGTTAATACCACTGCACTCGGGACCAGCACCGCACACAGGCTTCCTGGCTTCTCTGCTTCATTTCTTTCGATTTGACCAGCTGGAAAAGCAGTAATAAAATGTGTGCTTTATTAGCATGTGCTAGTTTAGAGACCTCAGAATAAAAGGTACTGCTTGGAGTGGTTGTCATCCCTTGCATCTTGATGAATGACGGGGGGAGCATCTGACTTCTTCAGCCAGCACAGCCTTTTGCAAAGTGTAGATCAATAGGGGGAACATTTATCAACAGGGCTCTCTTATGATACCTTCATTTCTAATCAAGGAAGCCTTCATTATTTTCGATTACATGAAAGTCCTTGCCATCCACACTGCATCATTACTTTTGTGTAATTGTAGTCTGTATAATTGTATTACATACAATTGTGTTGTGGTTAATTGTATAATAAGGGATTGTGTTTAGTTTAGAGGGTAAATGGTACGTTTTTCTTGATTTGCCAGACAGCATCTCTTACAGAAGGCAATACTCTGGTAGAAGGCTTTGCTTGATGAATTTTTTTCTTGAACTCATATTTAACCTTTGTTGGAGAGGGACAGGGGTTAGAAAATTAGGTGGTTTCTGACTTTTATGTTTTATTTCTAATATGTTAATCATTGTAAACTTGATTTAAGGGCAAGTGCTAAGTCTTTGCTGCTTGAAGGTGGGGGCGGGAGGTGGTGGGAGAGGTGGGGGCTCAGGAAGAGTCTGGGCTGCAGTCTGGGAAGTCCACAGAGAGCAGACAGCCTTTGACCCGGCTCACGATCTGGTCTTCCTTCCCAGACCCCTTCTCGGCCTCTTTCTCTAGGCCCCCAGGTCCCCTCTGGTCCTCTGCAGAGGGGCTCCCCACCCCCTCTCAGCTCTATGAGCATCAGTTGACCTGACTGTACAGAGGGACCTGCCTTCCCAAGCTGTCCCTCCTTGTGGCCCTCCTTGGGGACCTACACACTTTGGGGCTCTAAGTGCTAGTTATGGGAGCAGCAGATGTGGGAGAGCCTGGAGGCTGCAGGTGTGGGAGAGCCAGTGGCCTTCCCAGAAGAGGAGCAGCCCTCCCAGAGCTTTTGGAGGCTCCTTGGCAGGGCGCTTTAGGCAGTGGCCCTTGAGATGGAGCCAGGGTGCTGCCAACTGGAACAAGTTCACAAGCACCCTTGAGATTGAGCCTAGGGAACACACTGACAATCTGCATCTCAATGATGGGACAACTACCACATCTTCTGGCCTTGAAGAAGGAGG
Organism: Manis pentadactyla; assembly: GCF_030020395.1. Taxonomy (NCBI): domain Eukaryota; kingdom Metazoa; phylum Chordata; class Mammalia; order Pholidota; family Manidae; genus Manis; species Manis pentadactyla. Next base: position 1,674,634 of record NC_080026.1, read on the forward strand.
CAGTGGATGCCTGGCCTGATGTTAGAACAGTGCATGCCTGAAAGTCCAAGGGCAGGTTGGGACTCAGGGTAGAGCATCCTTGCAGGAATCACAGTTGGAATCAGAATGGAGTATTCCTGACAGACCCTTGCACTTCCAAAAGCCTTCCTAAACCTCCAAAATAGGACGTGCAGCCACCATCCCTCTTCAGCAGGCTGCATCTCCAACCTCATGTTTTCCAAACCCAGCCCCCATTTTTCTTGAGCCACATTTGCCTCTTGCAAGCTATTGGCCTTGAAATAGGCAGGTCATAATGTTCTGAATGAATCAACAGAGAGAAGTTACCCTGGATAAATGTCCCATTGCCTGACCAGCTGGTTGTCACCCCTCAGCCATTCAGCCTTATGGATAGGCACTGAGTGAATGAGCAAGGTGCTCTACACTATGCATGAGTAGATGAGACGTGGTAAGAGCCATGAAAGCCATGGGAGAACAAGAGCATCAAGATCCCCATTTTTAAAGAGGGGACCTGAGAGTTAGTGATGTCTGTCCACTTTTCAGTGGTCACAGGATTGGAGATGCCATGTATAACTGAGTACTGCCAGAGCGCATTGCCCCATCTCCCAGAAGGCACTGACCTGGGAGTGGGCATTCCTCTGTGTCTGTGGCTCTAAGTATGGAACCCTGTCTTCTCACTATATAAATGTTCTTCAGGGGGGGCAATAAACTACATTCTTTGTAAATATTGGGTCCTCATGAGATTCCACTTAAAGGGGGGACATTCCAAGTGGTGTTCAATGCACAGCAGGTCTGACTGAAGTAAGGCTGCCCCGTCCTGGTGGCCCAGGTCAAGGACTTTGATGGAAGGATCCAACCACTCAACCCCAGGAGCCAGGAGCAATCCTGCAGGTTTCAAAGTCTAGGGCAGAAAAAGCAAATCACCAGGTTCTGTCTGGGAATTTGGATATAGACAGAGTACAAGGTGTGAAGCCAAACTTGGAGGGGCAAACAGGGATGCTGATGAGGCAGCTGTCTGGGGGTGGGGGCAAGTCGGAGTCACACCTGGGAAGCCACTAATCCCAGGGCAGGTAGCAGACATTTGAGAGGCAGTAGTGCCTGTTTAATTCCCAGTCCACTACTCACCTTGAGACATGATTCATATTATTTAGACATTTTGTCTAAGTTTTCTTTTGCAAAATGCGGACCATAAAACCTTCCTTTGCACTGAGAGTTGAGAGAATGTGAGACATCAGGGGCTTGTTTGCGGGTCTAGTAAGCAGAGATGCTCAGTAGATATTGGCTGTTTTAATTCCTAGAAGCCAGAGGTTTGCTGACTCTGGTTTCCATGGGCATAGGAGAAGCCTAGACCTCCCTCTGAAGTTATCCCAACCCCACCATGGCCAAGTGATTTAATGAGTTTCTGGAGTGGATCCCATACGTACACCTCTCATGTGCCCTCAAATCAGTTTGTTCAAGACTCACCAACACATGAGGAAAGTGCCCATCAGTCTGGGTGACCAGGTGTGGTCTTCGGATCCTCCTGAAACGTTGTTTTTCAGGGCCTAGATCACATGGTATGCTTAGGTGACAAAATTTAAGGTGGACCTTATTTCCAGATTTGTTCCTGTGCAGTCCCTGAATTTATGAACCTGGGAGTGGGAGCCTCAAATTTTGCAGGCAAATCCCAGCATGGTTGCATCAGAACCACAAGGAAGGTTTATTAAAACCCAAGTTGGTTGGCCCCACCCTTAGAGTGTCTGGTTTCACTGTGGTGTGCCAGAGAATTGCATCTCTAACAAATTCCAGGGTGCTGCTGTGCTAATCCTGAGAGACCTGAGAACCCCCGCCCTACAGCTCCCAGTCCTGGAGCCTATGGCCTTGTGTGGGTTCTGTAAAGGAGTGCTGGTGCAGGGTGACTGGTGTATCTGGGCCCCATGCAGCTTTCCTCCTGATCAGAGTGACATGGGGCCTCTGAAAACTTCCAGCAGCTCCTTCTCAATGTCCCTTTCCAAAGGGGTATTGAAATCAGCCCAGGAGACACTGTTGGGGTGCCAGTGAGTTCCTTCTCCCTCCAGCCTTCCCTAGAGACTCTCAGAAACTCTCCTGATTCCCACCACAGACGTAAAAGAAAACATCTTCATGTGTACCTCAGTGAAGGCATGTTTTGGCTGGAAGGGGGTCAGGATCTTAGAGTGGCTGCAGCTGCCGATGGATGTATCTCATCTTCGTGTGATTTAGACGGCTGACTGGCTGATCCCCCGGAAGGTCAGAGCTTGGTTTTCCTTCTAGACAAGCCTCACACGCTGTGAGCGGTGGCAGTGCCATTATAACGGGAGTGACTCTACCCACCAAAATCAGTGCTATCAACCTTCATAAAATTGCCAGACTGATTCCATCTGGTCTTCTGGTACCTGACAGAGGGTTTCTGTGGTCATGTGACCCATTTTCTGGGTGCCTTCCTTCTGGAGTGGTGATGTTGGGGAATTCCTTGGAGACTGCCCGATTCTGGTTTGCACGCAAGGAAATGGACGTTGAATAAAAGTGCAGCAAGGCCAGTGTGCAAGCAGGGTTCTGCCTCTGGGAGCTTTGCTATTCCATCCTAGGGAGGCTTTTTTGCCCTAACCCTTTCTCAAATTAAACCATGTGCTTGTTCTAGTGACTGAATCACACGCGGAACACTGCTTTAAGTTTCCTGCGGCCAAATAAGCTATGAAATGTAGCTACTCACTCCATGACCACTTCCCTCTCCCTAACACACACTCTTTTAAGAAAAGCATCTGCTAAACTCTCTGGTCAAGATCTGCACCATGTGGGTTCAGAGTTTGGAGTGTTGTAAATGCTGAGAGTGGGGAATTATGCTAGATGATGTCCCATAAACAAACTCATGCTAAAAACCCACCCTGTGTGTGTGGGAGTCGGTTAAAAACAGTAGGTTACATAAAAAGATTGTTTCAGGGTAATGCATATGTTTTAGATCTTCTGTAAAACTGAAAGTCTTTGCATCGAGTGCCAGAAAAGCCACTGGAAGGGCAGTGCCCACACAGTCAGAGTTTGTAACTCGCAAGTGAGAAATGCTGCAATATGGTGTTCTTCTTTAACGCGCCAAGGCAGGAGCGCGTCTGCTGCTTTTATTTATTATTTTCAGTCTATTTCATGGAGTCAAAGGGAAGGTTATATTTTATGTAACAGTTACTGAGCAAACATCCTCTGATTGTTATTTCATGTGATTCTCTCTGTGGTCCTGCAAGGCCTGCAGAGCAGTTCTGTGTGGTTCCCAGACCAGCAGTCCTGGCACCACCTGGCATCTTGTTAGAAATGCATATTCTCAGGTCTCAGCCCCGCCGTCTGGGTCAGAAACCAGGGGGAGCGGGCACCCTGAAGAATTGCAGTGCCCCCTCAGATTTGACGACCCCTGGCGTGCTCGTTATCATCACTTGGGAGAAGTGACCGCCTATGCTCAGAGAGGTTCAGGAAGCCACCCACAGCCCCAGCCTCAGTGTCTGGTGGGTCAGGGTCCCCAGCCAGGGCCACTGATTTCTCAGTCTGTGGAGATGCAGAGGCCCTTGGCCTACGGGCCAGAGACAGAGGAGAGACAGGTGTATCCAGGGCAGGGGGAGGGAGTGTCACTGAGGACATGGATTTCAGAACCTGAAAAGCAGGCTGTTTAGGGCAGTCCAGCAAGGGTGTTTCTGGTGAGGAGAGAGAGAGTAAGGCGTATGTCTGAGCATGGTGAGCTGGTGAGCTGCCGGATGTGGAAGACTGCATTGGCTGCAGTAGGTGACAGAGAACTTAAAGTCAAGGCCATGGGAGTTTGCAGCTCAGAAACACAATCTGAGTGACAGGCCATATGAAGAGCTGATCCTTAAATAATACTCACCTTGTGCCAGAGCATCTCATAAGTGTGCGTGCATGTGTGTGAGTGTGCCTACATGTGGATCCTCACCGTGACCCTGTGGGGTAGGTAATAGTCACTCCATTTCACAGCACCAACGCGCTGCCCAGGGTCACACAGCCAGGATGAAGCAGAGCCTGGCTGCAAACCCAGGAGTCTGGCTGAAGAGATCAGGCCTGTCCCCGCCCGCTGCTGCTTCTGACATCGCAGTTAGGAGGCATCAGCCCTGCAAAGTAGAAAATGACGTCTTTTCATCTTGTGTTCAAAGCATGAAGCAGGTTGTGTTAATGCGGGAAGAGAAGGGCTCATGGGCCACACAGATAGGCCACCAAGCCTGAGGGTGTCCTTGCACACGGCTCACTCCCATGACCTTGGGAGAGAGTCAGAGAGGATAAAGCTCCCGCAGGAGATTGCCCCGCATCCCCCTCCTCAGGCTGACAGGGGAATAGGGCCCCCCACAACTAACTTGGAAGGACTGTCTTGAGGAGTCTGACTGTGAGCTGCTCTGCTAGGAGCCTTCTGTCTGGAACCCCAGAAGAAGCCCTGGCTCTCCGGTCTGCTTCTCAGCTGAGCACGTCCCCCCACCTGCGGGTGCCTCTCGGAACACCAGTGGGGGGCTTGTCGGGGGTTTGAGAGGATACGAAACCCGATCAGATGTGAACAGGGTCCCTGGTGGTGCGTCTGTGTTCTACACCAACCTCATCTCTCTCCTCACTTGTTTTCTCAAGAAAAGTGGGTCGTTTCCTTGATGAAATGGGTCTTCCCTACCTGGGCAGGAGGAAGGGCACCGAGGGCCCTCAATTCACCGAAACCACAGAGTGTGGGCGAGCGGAGGGCAGCACTGCATGCAGTCCCATCAGAGACAGCAAGACTCTGCCCCCCAGCTGGTGGCCTGACATACTGATGCAGAAAACCGCCCCACAGGGCGCTGGGCGGCTCATCATGACACCCTCGTGGTGGGGGAGCTGCCCCAGCGCTGCCGCTGGGCTGAGGGGTTCCCACAACAGCGGGACCGTGTTGTCAGGATCAGTAGGCGCCGTGTTCCCTCACCTGAGAAACACCAGCCAGGAAGTCTGGATGCTTCGGACAACAAAGAAGCCACGGAAAACCCTCAGTCTTGATCAAAACATGAAGAAAAGCTTTTTTCAGATTCTAAAGTCACTTCTGCCCCACAGTGCTTGTGTTTAAGTCTGTGGAAACATTTCTTATTCAAGAATAGAAAGGGTCTTCCTCCTTGCCCACTTCACACAGTCATCACCTCAGTGAACCTTCTCCACCCCAGTTAGGCCCCTCTGTTTTCCACATTTTGCAAAAGGTAAGCCCTTCCCTCGGCCAGGGTCACACCCCAGTGATGTCCACGTTCTGGGCCGCAAAGCAAAGCCCCGCAGCCATCCGTGCTGTGTTTCTCTAGCCCCAAGGCATCACGCTGGCTCGCTGCAAGCTCACTTATGGTCACAGTATGTCTTTAGTTGGGGAAAAGGTGGGTCTGACCTGCCATAAGATGCCCTCATCTGTGTTCACAGTGAAGCCCGAATTTCAAATTAGCTCTACATTATTTCTATCATGAATTCACATACATCCCAGGAAGTTCATAGACTAGAACCCGGCCTCCCGTGGACTTCAGAGTGCCGAGGGACCCCCGTGCCACTTCACACACGTGGTCAGCACAATGCGACGCTTCCCTGCTCAGCAGATGAAAAACCAACTTTACCCGGAGTCAGGTAATTTGCCTCCAAACAGAACCAAATTCAGGATGTGGAGGTGGTCTCGTTTGAGCCTAATTTGGACCCAACCAGCCACGCAAGCTCGTCCTGCCTCAGCACCCGCAGGCCTCAGCAGGGCCCGGTTCCATCCCATCGCCACGGGGTGTAGACAGGAGCCGGGCGACAAGGCCGCTCCCTCTCGGAGTCGCGACCAAGACTGACCGAGAGCAGGAAGACGGAAGTTCCTCAGGTTAAAAGCAAGAGAGACAGAAATGGATGGGCTGAGTGTGTCTCAGCAAAGCAGGTCTTAGGAAACCTGCACACAGCAGCAAAGGATGACACTTTTCTGAATAATTTACCCACATACATGACCTATTTTAGTTTTTGGACAAGTGATGAATGTTTTTACTTGGTTCAAGTTACAGATTTGAAATCTTCCCTCAGGTGTAGCTTCATCTTACAAAGTTCCCTTCTACGTGGTTCACTAGGCCGGCCACAGAGCCTTTCTCCCTAACACTGGGGTGCCCTGGGGGCCTCAGGCGACGCCTCAACACCTGGGCCATGCAGGGGAACAGACGGTCCCAAGCAGACAGTCGCACGAGAGGACTTCGTGCACCAGACGTCACAGTGTAAACTCGGGTGCTGCCCGGGGCGTCCAGAGCACCCCTCGCTTTATTACGGCGAAGTATCGCTTTCGCCTTCCTGCCCGCCCCCCAGGCAGGAAAAGGATGCCTCACTGTAAAGATTAGGCCGGGCGATCCCTGATTTAAATGTAAAGTAATCCAAGATGTGGCTCTGAAGCAGCTCAAGGTTTATGGACTAACCAAATAATGCTATCAAGAATTATAGAACCTCACGGTCTGACAGGAGATCACGTGTTCCAGCATTCGTGTGCGCACACGTGAACACGCGGTACACACAGCGTGACACTGTCCGTGAGTCCTGACACACCTCCCAGTTCTATTTGCTGAAGACGCTGCCTGAGCTCTGCTGATCGTCCTCTGTGGCCGCAGCATGTCTTTTCTGAGGTCCTATCATGTGCCAGGTGCATTTCTTTGCCCCGGGGAGCCGGGAGTGAGTGATGCCAAGCAGCTGCTCCCCCCCCGGCCTCCCGTGCCCTGGGCGGGGTCTGTGCTCTGCTGTGCCGGGCCACCTGCCCACCATTTGGCCCTCCCTACCGGGCGCATCCCTACTGGGCGCAGGTGCTGCATAGGAGCTGAGGATGTAGGTGAGGCCCGGACATAGGTCATCCCCGACTTCTGAAAGCTCCATGGAGAGAGACCGATCTGGCCAAGTAACTGTGGAGATGAACACGTATGTTTCCAAAAACGATGAGCAGCATAAAGCATATGGAGTGCTGGAAGAGAGCCTGAGAGGAAGGCGGGCTTCCCGGGGGCAGGACCGCGCTTCCGGAAGGGGCTCAGTGGCGTCACTGCCCCTGACTCCACAAATGAACCCTTCTGAGGCACAGCCCGTCGCCGTCCGTGAGCTCTCAGAGGTCTGCTCTTCCCAGTGCCTCCCACAAAAGCTCCGGCTGGCAGCTGTGATCACAGCATCCTGCCTGTGTGGGCTGTGAGCTGTGGGCACAGAGAGCGCACAGTTCTGCTTTCTGCAGTGGGAAGAGACTGTCTAAGGGGCTGTTTAGCTGAAAACATATTCCCCACATGTTCCCAAACCATGAGTGTGCTGGGAATTCCTCTGTCCGCATTAAAGCATCCCCTGGCTGCCCCCCACCAGACCCCAACCCTGCCATGACCTTGTGGCTCCCATGCATAAAGAGTTTACCTTCTAGGAACTCCCCTCTGTTATCATATAAGCTAGACCTACACTTAGCAAAATAGAAAAGATAGACCGAGTCTGCCCATCCAGAGTAAACACCAGTGTACAGGTGGGAGTGATATTTCAGCTGGAAGTTTGGTAAAGCCTGGGATCCATAAGTGACAGGAGGAATATGCATTTTAAAGGTCATCCCAGTTACCCAGCTCACCCCTGTTAAGTTGCAGCTCCTGAGTTTATATGAGACCCAGGGGCTGGGGGAAACGAGGACATGCAGTTGGCAGTGGCTTGAGCAAATAGCGAGGAGAGTAATACAAATTACTATTGTTTCCGGGGATATTAAATAATTCTTCAACATCTGAGACATCTGAAAGGAGCCGAGCGTCTGTAAGGAGCTGGGCGAACCCTCGCAGCTCTAAAAGCCAATGATTCCATGATATACTTTCTTCAAATCCACATCTTCACAGGCACACAGGGACCCGTAAGAGCCTAGAGGACAAGCTCCGACTGCTTTAAATTTTCCATTTGCACCCACTTTGTTCTCCACATCACAGTGAATTTGTAACACAACTTTTCTTGATAGAATTACCCTAAACATAGAACCACTTTTTAGATAGGGAAATAAAATAGTGGAGAACTATTCTCTTAGTGGCAATTTGCTTCAGATTTTTCTCCCATTTCCCAAAATATGTATTTTATTACAACTCTAGCTGTGCTGAAATTCAGCTTCTGTGCATGCAAGTCACGTGCTCTCCAGCACATGATGGAGGGAGGCAGTAAACACAAGGACCCAAATGCCCCCGCTTACGGTTCAGGGGCCCCCACGGCCTCCCCCCTCCCTTCCTGTGCACCCTTACCTTCTCCTATGTCAATTCCCATTCCATCTGTACACATTTACTGAGCATCTGCTGTTCCAGAATATACGTATGTGCATGTATAGGTGTATATATCCAGAATGTATGCTTATACATTATACTCTGCAAGAAGCTCAAGAGCAAGGGAGCAAGACAAGAAAGCAGACGTTTCACATAGGGAAGCTCATGGCATGAGCCGCATGAAGTTACATGCAAGCTACATTGGGACAGGAAAGCAGGAGGGACGGCAGGAGTGGCAGGGACGTGCCCCAGTGGCCCATGGCCTGACCCAGCAGCCTGTCTCCTTCCACCACCAGACACTGGCTGCCCTTTTACTTGTCTGGAATTCCCTTCCTTTCTGTGTTTTCTTCCCCTAAATTCTACCTGTCTTTCAAAGACTAGTTCAGGTCTTACTCCATGAGGTCTCTCTGAGTGCCCTGATGTTCACAGTGACCTTTTCTTATTCGGATGTCTCTAGCAAGCTCCTTTTCCTTTTTCATTTAGCTCTCAGTCGTGCTGTTTACCTGCTTTGTACCTGTATTTTGCCTTCCCAGAGAAAGTTCTAGAAGCCTACCGATGCCTTGTGTGGAGAGCACAGGCGTTGCAATTATTTCTTGGATGATTCGAACCTTAACAGCATTTGCTCTTAATAGCTGGGGGCCCTTGTAAAGCATTTGAGCCTCCACCTGGCCTTGGAGTTGGGTACAGTGCTGCTCAAGATATGGAGGGAACTTGACGATCTCTCATGTCTTTGCATATTTCATCCTCTGGAGACTGCTGTCCAAGGTTTGGGAATTAAAGCCCTTCCCCCCTTTCTCATCCTGAAAACTTCCCAATGTGCTTCACACCCGTATCACCCTATTTGATAGCAGAGTGCCTAATACAAGCAGCCGGTGCCCGCTGTCATCGCCAAACGGTGCGAAGTGCTCCTTCTGTGAGCCCCAGTGAGAAGAGTATTTTTGTTTAGCAAGGCCATCATAAAATTAGACAAGCAAACCGTAGTGATGTATTTGAGAAACGTGGTCTATAAATATTGCAGTGGAAGGAAGCATGTGGGCGCATCACCCTTATCACCGTCTGGGGCTTTCAGGGAAACAGGGTGCGGCTCTGCCGGAGAAGGTGAGGCAGAGGAGAAGGCTGCTCCAGAGAAGCATGCAGAATGTTTCTGGTGGTTGTCAGTGGATGTCACCCGTCTCCTGGTGCCAGGATGGGGGAGTGCACCTTCTGGAGAGAGAGCTCCGAGCAGCTTCCTGGAGGCGGAGCTGCGGACTGTGGTGAGACAGGGGTGTTTACCTAGGAGGAACGGGATAAAAACACGGCTGCTGGTGGTGGTGTGTCTGTGACCCTGCAACCGTTCATCTCAAACTGGAGCCGCTGGAGAAGGTTTCCCACTAGCCAGAGAGCCGCACGAAACAGACATGCCCCAGACTCCATCACTGCCTTCACTTTCTCTCTCTCTCTCTCTTTCTTGGAAGTGTCTGGCGGAGACTTAAGCCACATCGTTATTATTCACTGGACTGGGCCAAATTCTCTAGTGTCTCCTAACATACAGACCTACTTCCAACTTTTGCCAAAGGCCATCTAAAATGGCTTTGTTAAGAAAAGGTATATAGATGTATGATTTTCCTCCTATGAGGATTTCCCCTTACTTGTTTCGACACTGTAACAAGAGTCACCCAGATTTAGCAGCATTCTGTGATGGGCCAGGGGCCATGCTAGGACTTTTCCTCTGCTAATTATCATGTTCAAAGCTGTAGAGACCTACATTAAGATGCTTAAAGTAAACTGTTCTCATTCTACAAAGCAGGCAGCCGAGGCTTGTGGGTGTTAAATGATTTTTCCAAGATTATATGGCTAGGAAGTATTTTCATTAGACGTTAATGGGCCCCCCAAACAATTTGGAAATAAAAGAAATAATGTTGCCCTTTGAAAGTTAAGATAAACATCTAATAGGTCTTAATGGAATACTGAAGATAACGCATAGCATCTATGCCAGGCTGGATTATGTCCGCCTTAATGTTTATTCCTAGAGGAGGAATGTGTCAGATAAAAATAGGTTGGTAGGAAACTAGGTCATAAATAAGGAAAATCAAAGAGATAAAGCTAATTGTAGTGAGGAGACAAATTGAGACCTCGTGAACCTCAGGCACCTAAAAAAGAAGCTCACGTCTCAGTGTGGCATCAGGTGGGAAGAGAGCAATGATGCCGAATCCATACCCCGGCAATTGTGGCCTCCCGGCCTCAGCGCAGGACCCCCGGGGCCGGGGTCTGCACCTCCCACTCTGCTCCTCCTTCCCCAGAAGAGGCAGGCTCATCACTCTCAGCCTTCATTTCTCTCAAGAGCCCGGCAGACAAGGGGTTTAACTATGATTAGTTCAAAATGCCAAAAACTTCATATACTTAATAAGAGAACTTTCTTCTAGTAAAAAGAATACTTTATTTCATGTAAAAAGATGCTGCATCTGTTGACCAGTTCAAAGCTGCCTTCAAAATAAGGCCATACTCTGAGCAAATACGCACTTGTAATCTAGTTATAAACCATCAGTGAGGATTTAGGTTTCTTTTTTCTTTTTAATAAAAAAATTCCTCACTTTTTTCCCACCCCAAATATCATAGTCCATGCTAGAGCTGTTGCTAGATCTCTAAAAACTGTCTACTCAAATCCAAGCAACTCGGAGTGACCTGGCAGCCTGGCGGGCCAGGAAATTCAGTGTGCGTCCGCTCACTAGTGTGGGTTCCGATCCCTCTGACCGTCCGAAGCAGGGGCATTAGACCAGGAATCCTGGAACTACCCTTGTTCTGTTTTCAAGCTTAACAGACAGGCTCCTAATAGTTGGCAGCTCCAAGAAGCTTACCTCAAGGAAGAGGGTGTGCTGGTCACTCGGGGGACCTGGAAATAGTGGGGGGATGTACATTGCAGCTCTCAGTGTAAATTGATGAGCTGGGCTTCTCGTGCACACCGTTCGTTCGTGAGGTTTGCCTGCATGGCTCAGGGTCCTGACGACCGACGTCCAGGGAATCTGGCGAGGTCGGCTTTCCGTGTGTGTCAGGAGGAGAGCACAGCCCTGGGGTGGGAAGCTGTGCGAGGTAAGGGCTCCCCGGTGGGGTCTCCGTGGCCAGGTGGTTGGCCCTGCCTGAGCCGCTGTACTGCTGTCCCTGGCCTTGAAGAAGGACGCGCCCCACAGCAGGCGTTTCAGGGAGCCCAGCAGGATTTTCAGTGCTACTGGTGACTACGGGTAATCTTCAGGTTTGACCCCAAACTATTTAGATATTAGCTTCAAATTGTAGGAAGCTTGAAAGTCACTAGAAATCTTTAAAATGCAGATTTCTGGGCCCTCGATTCTGATGAATTCCATCTGTGTTGGAAAATTAGAATCTGAATTTTATCAAATACCCTAGGATGTCGTGAGTTGGTCTTCCAGAAATGCTATGTCAGCGGGTTAAACACAGAAATTTCCTTATTCAGCTCAACCTCATACAGTCTCATCTGAATTTTCCCTGCACAGTGGGGAGCTAGATTCCTGCCTCGGCCTGATGATAGTGGTTTTCTGTGGAAAATGGTTGCTTTGTTCAAACAAGTTTGAGATGAACTGGAGTCTGTGAAGCTAAATGGGTTTCTTTACTGCAGTTTTTCACTGTGTGTGTGTGTGTGTGTGTGTGTGTGTGTGTGTGTGTGTGTGTGTGGCCCCACATGTATAAACTGTGCAAGAGGAGAATTAATTAGAAGTTTCCACAGACGGCCCATCCTTATGAGACACTCCAGGCAATGCCGCCCTGGGTGTAATAAATCAGATAAATACCAGGGAGCGGTCAGCTGTGTAGACAAAGTGGCTTCAAAAGCCAGCACTAGGGAGAACGAGAAGATCATGAGCCAGCATTCTCTTTACCTCCTTTCTCAACAAACGTTTATCTGCCCAGGTAACTCTTGGGCCTCGTTTTCCTTTCCGACTCCGAGGCCAGAGCTCCTCTTCCGGTCTGAGCCTTTGGGTTCACACCCTGCATTTGCACTGCTGATCTTGGCTGAGCTGTGTAAGTTGTGCCCCTCACTTTCCAAGACAGCCGTGACTGTCTACAGGGTTGTCTGGCCGATTAGCTGCAGTGATTATTGTGCCAGCCTAGCAGTAATCTCGCACAAGGTAACATTCAGCAAATGGGGGAGGGGTTAACATTATTTCACACGGGTATTTTGGGGAAATTCAGGAAGAGAGGGTTCACAATGCATGATTTATTTCCTAAGCCCCTAGAGATGATAGAGGCTGCGGCTTTTGTACCCACCACGGTGCTCCCAGTGGCGGCTTCAGACAGTGTTCCACGAGGATCCGCAGAGGAGGCGGGGCTCAGGGTGGCACCTCGGTGGTTGTCTGGTGATACCTGCCCTAGGAGGAGGAGGAAGTGAAAACAGGGTGGTTCCCCCTTTTTTCATAGTTCTGCAGGGAAAAATCAGAAGCAAAATGAGAGGGACCTTGGCCATCTAAGAGCTGACTGTCCCCGTGTTGTCCAGTCCCACTGAACAGAAGCGCAGTCGATGTGTCCTTAAGGACTGGACTTTATGTCTGGGTGGTTAATTCTGGGAGGAGATGGATCCATGCAGACCTGGAACAAGTGTTCATTTTGGGGTGGAACCCGGGCTGAGTCTCATGGGACCAGGAGGACTTTCATACAAAGGGGAAGACAATGAGTACAGGGGATTGGTAAGCTGGGAGCCGGGGAAAGCCTTCAGAAGCCACCTGTCATTCATCTGGGACGTGTTGACCTGCCCTTATCTGTGTGGCTCCATCTCCTAACTCCCCCACCACACATTTCTGTGGACTTCTGTAGGCTACGGGGCTCCTGGCACTGGACCAGGGTGGACTCACCAATCAAACTGGGCCAGACTGGCCTCTTCCAGGATGTCCCAAACTTGAGAAGGTTCTTTCCCAGCAGAGGAAGCCTTAGGCTGTGTATCTGAGCAGTTGGCAGCCATGTCCCCTGCCACATAGAGGGTGATGGGCCAGAGGGAGGGCGAGCGAAGCTGCCCGCAGCACTGAGGCTGGGGCAGTGGCCCCTGCGTGTGGTCAGAGGCCCCGGTGCAGCTCCTTCTGAGGCCTGGCTGCATCCCTGCCCCTCTGCCATTTAGAGTTCAGCTTTCATTGGCACGTGAGCCGCTGTCTCCTTGACCTAAGATGGTCATTTTGAACATTTACAGCTACATTTCTTATTAATATGACATATTTTTTTACACTTTTAAGTCAGGTAATTTAGGATCTGCACAAGTTGAGAGGGAAAGATATAATTACAGAAGGAATTAGTATATTCTTTTCTTGTGTGTGGTCTCCATAGTTTCCAGTAGCTTTTTATCTCCCAGGTGATACGGAGCCTCGTCCCAGAACAGACACCGGGTCGGGGGCCAGTGCGGACTGGCTGTAGCTGGAATCCTTGTCCACAGCCTGCGCTGTCCACAGCCCTGTGACGAGGCAACACGGGCCACAAGCTTGGGTCCTGCCTCTGCCGCTTCACCCCTCCAGCCCCAGATGCAGATCTTAACCTCGGCAGAGCGGTAGCTGCTCAGGTCCCTCCAGGCACGCAGGTTGGCTTCCCCAGCGAGCAGGACACCCATCAAAGTGAACGGAGATGGGAGTGACCTTTCTCGGCGGCTCCTGGGGTTCGCAGTGGAGAATGAAAGTGCCAGCTCTGTGTGGTGGGGCCGGGTGGCAAGCTGAACCTGGCGATGTAGACTGAGCCTCCCATGAACGGGGGAGAACGTACTTGCTGCAAAACAGAAGAAAAGGAAAAACACAGTCCGTGTCTGTGTGACAAACCCCCACAGGTAGAGATGAAAGTGACCACACACAGTCACGCTCCACGAGACCTTAACTAATTCCCCACGTGAGTCAGAGATTGTTTCTGTCTTGATTTTACTAAAGGGGAAATCAAAGCCTGGAAAGGCATAAATAATTACAAATGTCATGGAAGCTAGAAAGTGTCAGAGCTAAGATTTGAGCCTGGGCCTCTCTCATCTGAAGTCGGTTATCTGAGTACCTGGTTCCTGCGGGGCAGCCGGCACCACACCTCAGCCAGACGCAGGGGACAGGCCTGGACCTGCCCTCACCTTGTCATTGCAGAGGCTCCGTGCGGGCGGGAGCCCCCATGCAGGCCCTGTGTCTCTGGTTCCCAAACACCAGCTCATGTTTGATTTTTTTGCATGGCCTTTAAAGGGAAAATAAAAGGGCCTGAGGGCACACCCAAATGGACCAGTGTCCTGGGTGACCCGGGCCTGCCGGGCTGTGTCTGCTCACTCTGTTTGTGGTTCTAGAAGCCAGGGCAGGACCGTCGCGGCCAGGGCCCGCCTGAACTGTGCCAGTCCCCACTGGGAGCTTAGACCTTGGCGCAGTCTGGTAATAAGACCTGCAGGGTGATTGATGAACCCAGTCATAGGCTGGGTCCTGCTTGGCTTGTATTGTATGAGTGGTTTTCTCTTTTTCTTCTTTTTTTATTTTCTCAATGAAATCCTTTTATTCTACCAAGTAAGATCATAGCACTACCCACAGTGCAGTCTACACTTTAACCCAAATCTGAGAAGCACCAAACCAGATGATAGAATTGTTCCCATTCCTGTTGGGAGCTGAATCATGTCCTAAAATCGGACAGTGAGAACATTCTAATAATCCTGAGAGCGCTACCTTTTGCGTTTCCTAATTGGCCTCAACATAACAATCGCGATACCATCTACAGGATGCTAAACAAAGTCCATTCTTCTGTGAAGCACACGAACCTTTTACCTAACTGATAGGAAGTAGAAGACCCAGACCCGGTTTCTCTCCCGTAACATTCTGAGCCCATGTGGAGGTTGTGTGGTGCGTTTCAATTGCAATGAGCCACTTCCAGGCCATTGAGACAAATGGATACGTTACAGAAATCCGATTCTATCTTATTTTGTCAAAATAGCTCACATCAAGCTAATTGGGAGTTCTTGCCCTTTGATTTTTAAAAACATATATCATTTTATTGTTTGGAGAAAAGTGGGTACGTATCTTTGCTTCAAACATAGCCAGGAAGCAATTATTTACTATTACTTTCATGGTCTCAGGTTGCTTCTCATAAATGGTGTTGGAATGGGCAATGCCAATAAATTCTTCTGAATCAGAATATCCTCTGCTTTGAAGAAATGCTTTGAAAGAGCGCTGAGCATCTCTTGGTCGTAAACTTTGGGTTTGTAGACTGGAGGGAGGACCGTGCATTTGGCTGTCCACTGGCCGTCCAAGGCAGGTGTAAGGAGCACGCATGCTCGGTGGGGGTCTGGTACCGGCTCACCTCCGAGCGCTGCAAACTCTTTGCAACCTTACTGCTTTGTCCATTATCTGGGGATCATCTCAGCAACAATGGACAGTTGATTTCCTGCTGTGAGCTAGCCCCTGAAAATTTAGAAAACTGACTCCTGACCCTTTTCCTTTTATTCATTTAATTCCTTAATGTCTACATCTGCTGTAATTACAACAGATTTCAATTATAATGAAGATTCAACTGCAGGGGTAAAATGGGATTATGGTAATTGTTGGAATGGAGAGGCATAGAAATAGGTTTCAAAAGCTTTCAGAAAAGCTATCTGACCAAAATAAGATCAATGCAGTTGGCTGCTAATTAAAGCAAACAGACAAAGAAATGCTACCTGGCTGATTTTTAATGTATGAGCTTCGTTAAAAGGCTTACATCAGTCAGCTTGCATTTTGAGGACTATTGAAGTGTTTTGTTCTTTTGTCTCTAAGGAAAGCATATAGAAATTGAAACTGACCTTCAACCGCATGAAGGGATGAGAATCTTAAAAAGAGAAGCAGCTCCGTGGAGCGTAAATACATTCAGACTCATTTGTAGATAGAAACCCGTTTATCTGGACATTCGGGAATTTCAAAGGCCTGTCAATAAATGTGCTATTCATTTCAAGCCTTATGGGAAATGGAGGGAAGGGAAATTTAGTACTGAGGAAAAAAATATTTCTATAGGTGTTCATATCAATGCGCTGAGTATTTTTTGAGGCTGATTTGTTTTTCAACAGACGACTTCCTCTAGATGCCTTCCAGGTGGGGAGCTCTTGGTGTGCATGTGTCTGAACAATTACGATAGAAGGATAGACACCCAGGTGCACGCAGTAAACCATTGTGCTTATGACAAAAGACCCTTTTCTTTTAATTTTTACAAGTGACTTTTAAAATCTGCATGGATCAGTCGAGGGCTGTAATGAATGGCGATCACGAGGAGTGATCAGCCTATTACCAGCTAGGCTTCATTCCGAAGGAACAGACGTCACCCATTGAATTTTATTTCCAGAGGTTAAGGAGGGAGGTGTTGGTGAGGGCAGCCGGTTAGACCTGGGTCTGAACACCCACCGTTCTCCAGGTCCGGTGACCTGGCAGCTGACTGAGCCTCTGTAGCTCCATGCATGAAACAAGCCTCATTCACCCCAATATATTCTCTTGTCCAGGGGCATGGTACTTTCATCCCCGTAGTTAACTGCTACTAACAGATGGCCAATTTAGTCTATTTCCTTCCAGACCATATTCTGTCTACATAACAGCAAGAACAGTAAGAGAGGAAACTACACATTATTCTTCAGTGTGCTTTTTATACTTAATTGTATATCACACCGGGAGAACCTTCTAATATCCCAACACACAGATGCTCCTTCTCATTTTGATTGCCCCATGGCTTTCCCTAGGATGGACGTACCTCATTTAAGTAATTGTTCCCAAACTAGTGGAATATGTTTCCATTTTTTTAACTGTTGATAATAATTTTGCATGTATCTTTGTGCATATGAGAAAGTGTTTCTGGGGCACTATTGCAAGAAGTGGAATTGCTAGGTCAAAGCGGACACATTATTTAAGTTTTAGAAATGCCATTATGCCAACAGCAATAGCCCTCACGGATTGCAGGATCAGCTAGGTGCATACCAGGGAAACACTGCAAAGGCCTTGGAGGGACAACATATAAAACAAGAAGACAGGGAGCAAAAGAGTAGAGAATGGCTACCCACTGTTAAGAAATAATGGACATAAAAGGAGGGAACTCTTTCCCCTAATACTTGTAAATTAAGAAAAATAAAAAAAATTCAAAGTTGGCTAGTTTTGAAGAAACAATTTACCCATTTAGGGACATTTAAGGCATTTTGCAGGAGAATTTGGCTAACAGGTTAAAACTAAAATCTGCTATTCTCACCAAAAAGTACCCACTAAGGTGACAAAGAGACACACAGAAGTGCTTCGGGTTCAAGAAATGAAAGTGGCCCCCAGAGTGAGGCCAGGGGCACCATGCAGAGCCTGATGCAGGGGTGAGGTGCTCCCCAAGGACTGGGCGGCCAAGGCGGGGTTTGAGGTCTGAATTATAAGCCAACAGAGGGACTGAAGAAAACGTGGTGGTGCTTGCAGAATAGGATCTCGGGATGCAGGCAAGATGGTTGCAAGATTTGTTTATTTTTGTTTTCAAAGAGTGATACTGAATTTTTTGAAATTAAAGATTCAGTTCATAAAATCATATTTGGAAGGCCTTTAAATAATGCTTAATCCCATTTATGAATTTACTTATTTAAATGCCTTCAACTATTTTAAACTATATTTATAATGTTTTATTTACTTTCCAAGTAAATTTTACTTCAATTTTAGTTCAATTTACTGCTTTAAAATACAGAATGCCACAATTATTTATAACACTTAAACATCCAGAAAATGAACATTTAACTTAGGTGAACTTAATTTATCTTAAGCACAACTTATAATATCTAAATCAGTTATCTTACACTTTTTAAGTTGGAGTTTACAAGCCCCATTCTTGAACAGGCCAAATTGCCTTAAGAATTAGGAATACCAGAATATATTAAAATATTTTCAAAGTTTTATTGAAATCTTGCTGCAACAGAAAATACCCATTTTAAAAGAAGTCAGTGACCTGCTCTTACAGGGACCTTTTTAGGAAGAAGAATTAGACAATCCTTGTCAGACTGAATTTTTTTTAAAAGTCAATTAATGATAACTAAACTCCCTGACTTAATGTAAGACTGTTTAAGGCTTCTTTCAGGGATGACCACTGACATTGGTCCAATCCTATGAAAATCCATTATAAATATGCTTCAGCATATTTTCAGAGTCAAGAAAGCTAGTTTCTTAATCACTGTGTTGTACACCCAAAGCCAACATAATATTATAGATGAACTATATTTCAATGAAAAGTAAAAGAATACTACTTTCCTCCCAGAAAGATGTAAATCGCATCATACAGAAGTTTCTGACTGAGATCAGCTTTGGGACCATTTTTTCTCTTTCAGTACCGCATTCCTTTTTAACTCAAATATATTGATACTAAGGTTTTGATTATCTTAAACCTTTGATAACGAGTTCAGAACTTTCTGGAATTACAGCTTTCGTACCTGAAGAAGACCCTTACTGTGCTAAGTGGGGAAGATGTGGGCAGGGCCCTTGATGATGATGCTCCTCGCACACCACGGCCACTGTGTGTGTGCCCAGCCAAGGGCTCCTGACACCTGTCGTGGGCTGGCCACGAGGCCCGTAGCCTTGCTTTCAAAGACCAAACATGGACCCTGAATGTATTATGATTTTGCCTAATAGAACTTGATGGGCTTCTGCATTTTTCTCTATGTGTAGGATTCTTTAATTCTTTAAGTTTATTGTCAATAATATGCCCTCAATTTGGGGATAGGTTGATGGTTTTGTCTGGCTTGTGATAATAACTTATAAGGCCCTTCTGCAGAATGCAAGCAGTCTGGAAGCAATCACATTAACTCAGATAGGCTTAGGAAATGTCAGAAAAGTCCCTGTCATCCTAAAGTAAATAAATAAAAACAAGCAGAGTGGGGAAGGGCTATCTCCTCAGCTACTTATTTTAAGGATTTCACTTATTAGTAGTGAAGGTAGATGGAAAATAAAATCACAAGTTCCTTTCCTAACCCTTCACCACTGTAGAGAATTTATAGAATGTATTACATGTCATTATGCTATCAGATAATAAACATATATGTTATTCTCTAGTGTGGGTTTATTTATTCCCAGTTCACCCGTTTGTTACTGTCATTAATTCTTCTTTTCCCACCAAAAATATCTTTGAGGACTCTGCCCTGACAGCTCCAAGTCTGAAACCAGGGAGCCAGTGTACAGACCCCTCCCCAGCCTTCCCTGACATAAGCCCTAATGGCCGCTTAGGGTTCACGTTCCAGAGGCGGAGCATCCGGTGTTGGGTGGCGGAGGGCCCAATGCAGGCGCCCAGGACGAGTACATGACGCAGTCTGTGCTCTTCACGTCACGCTCAGACAGGCTGCTCACCCTCGTGTCATCTTCCTTTCTTCATCTACACAACGGGGGAAATAATACCGCTGGTGCAACATCTCAGACTGACTGCGCACGTGTCGCAGCTTCGTTCCATGCCTGTGGGAAAGGGAGGCGTCCTTAGGAAAGCCAAGTCTTGGTCGCCCCTGGGTGGAGATACTCTGTAGGAGACCGACCGGGAAAACGGCGGTGGGTTAAACCTTGTTAGCACAGCCGCAAGGCTGGTAAAGGTCATTTCAGTTTTGACTATCTGGTCCAAGGTAACGAGAATCAAAGGCAAATTGAATTTCTCAAACAGACTTCTCAGCTCATTAAAATCTGTCAAAAGCTGTACACAGACTTATCAGGAATGCTGACTATTTCCTCGAAGGAGTTCTAAGTTGCATCATTCAAAAGCATTCTGTTTCTTCTGAGTCTGGAGCTAATTGTCTAAGTGTTTAAGGGGCAGAGCTGGTAAGGCCCTACATTAAGGACCCCTTGAGAAGGTGCCGTTCGAGCAGAGACAGGAGGAGCCGATGAAGAGAGGGTCGTGTGGACACCTGGGGAAGAGCATTCTGAGCAGAGGGAACCTCAGAGCAATGTCTCTGAGCAAGGAGCGTTCCCGGTGTGCTTCAGGGACCACGAGGTGGGTGGTGTGCCTGGGGCAGAGGGAGAAGACGGCGGGGAGGGAGGGGTGAGGTCAGAGATTGACTGGGGTGCAGGTCAGCAGGGGGTGGCAGTTCATTTTAAGGATTCTGCTTTTAGCCTGAAGAAACAGAAAGCCCCCGGAGGGTTTCAGTGTGATCTGCCTTATGTGTCAAGAGGATCCCTTTCGCTCGTGAGCTGGGAACTGACTGAAGGGGTCAAGGGTAGATGGAACCTGGGAGACCAGTTAGCTGATACTTGCAGTGTTAAGTCAGAGAAGCCGGCAGCTCCGACGAGGTAGCCGTGCCGGTCATGAGAAGTGGTCAGGGGCTGGACAGATCCAATGGCAGAGCGCCTCACTCGCAGAGGTGGGCTGCAGGGGGCGAGGGGAGCCTCTGTCGCAGGGTCTGGACGGCGGGGCGCGCACAGTGGCCATCATCTGGGAGTGAGGGGTGTGGGTGGAGAGGTGGGGTGGGGCGAGGTACGAGAGCAGCAGTTCAGGTTGGGATGTGCAAAGCTTGAACTGTCTGTTAGACATGGAGTGGAGCCGGGCAGCAGGCAGCTGGGTCATGAGTGTGCAATTAGGGGAGAAGACGGAGCTCGAGCAGAAGCCTGGGGTCGCTGGCATGAAAGGTCATGAGATTCGCTATGGCTGTTGCTCAGTAGTTTGGTTTTTGTTTGGGAAAGCCAGAAATTCCTATGTCCTCCAGGAAAACTGTTATAAGCAAATGGACAGACTGCATCTTCCCAAACCACCTTGACCCCCTGCTCTCCTAACCCCTTTCCTGGTTCCCACCCACGGCAGCTGAATGCTGGGGCTTGACCTCAGCTGCAGCTGACCCAGGGAAGTCAGCACTCCCGTGCTTCTCAGGGGGAGCTCCAGGGGCCCATGTTCTTCCCGATGCCAGTGGACAGAACGCGTGGTGTGCAGAAAACGTGCCATGATGCTCGAAACTGGGCTCGGGCTTCAATCCTGAGAAACGTCTGCCTCTAGTCTTCCGAGTGGCTCCATCCCCAACATCCTGGGAACTCCTGACCCTTCTCTGGAGCAGCTTCCTGGCTGCCTCTCCTCCCGGGCATCAGCCCTTAAAGGGAAACATCCTCACACGTCCTTGTGCACGACCCAGCGTACCACAGGCCAAGAGGCTAGAGCCGTGCCCCTGTGCAGGCTGGATGCAGACCAGTGGGGGCCGGGCCGCTCTGCATGCCTGCCCCCCGTCATCTCGCACCTGGGCTGTCCACAGCCCCACCTGCAGATGACCTTCCTCTTTGGCAAGGAGTTTTGATTTGGTGGAAAATTACAAATCCTCATACAAATCTCACCTTTGACATTCCTCCAACGCTGTTTTCCTCCGCCCGTCCCTCATCTCCCTCCGGCCCACGCACGCTCTGACCCATGCAGAGGTGGACAGCTCCAGCTGTCTGTCCCTCCCGAAGTCTTTGTGGACACATGTCCCTGCGCCTCAGCCTTATCTGGGCTCCTGAAGGGTATGAGGAAGGTTTTTTTTGTTGGACATCATACACTAAAGGTGTATCCGTCTAGGTCCGGTTCCGTATGAAGTATTAGGATTTTAGAAGACAGGTGTTTGGAGTGATTGTGTCCCACCAATTTGAATTAAGGGGCTCACACTTAAGACTGGCTCTCCACACCTTCAGGGGGCCCCCTGCTCTTCCTTCTAGCTTCATGTCTTAAATGCTCAGTTTATGCCAAGATGAGTCAAAAGGAAAACACCAGTTAAAATGAACTGATGAAAGGATATGGGCATTATGCTCCTGCAGCCACCCCTTCTAAGTAAGAAAATCGAAGTTGTGCGTCTTTTCAGTGTCCGTTTTCCAGATGTGTGTGTCTGACCTCAGTATGTGTGGGATCATCATGAGCCCAGCCGGGAGGCAGCCCTCTAAGCATCTGCTCACATTTCCCCTCAGTCTAGGAATAGTAGGCTTTTCCTTAACAAGTGCTCTCTTCCCCTCTCAAAAATACATCATTTTTTTTGTGAGGAACCATAAACAACTGAATTTCTAACCTGCATTTTCATCAGAAATTGAATTTATTAACACTACAATATAAGGTCCATGGGAGGCTTATTAAGATGCGCTCGAAGTGCCCCATTATTTTATAATTTTCCCCAAGATCCCTCCCCCTACATGCCCAACTGAATGTGTCAATCTTGAGTTTTGAAAATATTTTGAAATGTAGATTATACAGAAAAATGTGTTTTCATTTATTTTTGCATTTATAGAAACTTATTTTACAAAATATTAAGACTCTGTTAGCTGAGCGTAATGGGATCCTAGCTGGAGCTGGCCTGCACGAGATGGAGGTTTCCCTAGGAGTTTGGGGAGAGAGCACAGACCCTAACTTAGACGGACACGGCCAGCCCCGCAAAGGTCCGTGTGTAGCCTAGGCGTGAGGACAGCAGGGCGCAGCCGCAGGAACGTGCCAGGACTCCCCAGCCTCCCAGGCTGCTGTGCGCTGCGCCCCAGGCCTTCGTTCCCTTTCCTGCAGACAAGCTTTCTTATGGCTGAAAACGGCCACGGAGAACCTCTGAGTTTTGTATTTGACAGCTTCAGCCACAAAAAAGGGGCTGAACTGAACTTTCTTGGTTCTAAAACCAAAAGAACTTTAGAATAAATACCTATTGACCTGGTTTTGCTCAGCTTTCCAGTTCTGAAGCAATTGACTTTTTGCTGGGGGAGTGAAGGAGGGCAACAATAATAATACCACTTATGCAGATCATGGAGTGTTGGGGGTAAGGGGGGCTGGGTGGGGTTACAGAGAATTCATACAAGCACTGGACAGTTGCAGGGGGGAAAAGTGGGGAGAAAAAACTACAGGAGAAGCAGGGAGATGCTGGGATGTGAAAAGGAAAAGAAAAAGCCGTGGGGCAGGTGGGTGAGCACAGGCCAGCTCCCCTGCCCTCCACCTGAGTACCCCATGGGCCC
The DNA here is from genome assembly GCF_030020395.1 of Manis pentadactyla. Classification (NCBI taxonomy): domain Eukaryota; kingdom Metazoa; phylum Chordata; class Mammalia; order Pholidota; family Manidae; genus Manis; species Manis pentadactyla. The sequence continues at coordinate 1,697,711 of NC_080026.1, forward strand.
TGGTCTTGCTGGGATGCTGTAGATGAGCGCCTGATGCTTCAGGTTTATGCACAAGGTCAGTGGGATCAGGGACTTAGTGGGGTTCATTGAAGTGACAAGCCTGTGTCTCCCTTTCCTCCAAGAGCAGGAGCTGGGAGTCAAGGCAAAGAGTAAAATTTGGAGTAGGGAAGGGACCGCTTTTTGTGGCTGATTGATTGTTTTTTGTGACCATGTTCCACAGGAAAAGTACCTAGGCCCCTTGTTTACCTCTGTTCTTTATTCTTTCTTGGGTACCCTGGAGGCAGCCAGGACTTTTCCCAAACATAAGCCCTGTCAGCACGATTGTACGTTTGCTGTGCTGAGCAGAAAATTTCTACCGATGCGTCAGAACATATGCAGGAATATTAGTTTCCGGGCTCTGAAACGATTGTTGCTGGAGGGCTTCTTACCGACATAGGACATTGAGGCTAAATCATCTTATTTTTGCTGGCCTCACATTCTCAACAGCCCCGCGATGAACACTTGTGTGGTATTACATCACTTCTGTACCTTCACTGCTTACACCCTCTTCCCTTTTAAATTCATGACATATTTTTTCCTGTAAAGATAGTTTTCAAGAATTCCAGTATTCGTTACTTTTACTCTTAAGTATATTCATCAGAAATGTCCAGCACTTGCCAGGTTATCTCTCAGTAGACATAGTGCCTGCAGTGTGGAGATTTTAAATTGTGGGTGTAAGAGGTGCACAGATTTACCCAAAGCCACCATGTACTAAATGGCTGAGGGGAATCTGAAGTCAGGTATGTGTGACCCTAAAGTCCAAGATCTCTGTCCAGAAGAAATGGACATTGCATTCATTCCTGTTAACCCAAGTGATGCTTAACATTAGTCCTTCCTATCATTTCTGCAATAAGAAGTGTGTGTGTGTTTGACTTTGTGGCCACGCCTCTTATCTTGAGTTTTCCCTTAATCCAGTCCCAGTCTGTTGTAATCCTTCCTGCTGGCCATTTGTAGGAGGTTTGTGATGGCCCGTTAATTTTATGTTCTTCATCTTCCCTAAGAAATGTTCTAATGTTGGACACTTACACTGATTCATCATGGCACATTATGAACAATAATTAGCATACATAGTTTTCATGTTGTGAAATGTCTCCATGAGGCACAGCCATGTAAGTGTGGTCACTGGGCAGCACTGTGTGACTGCTTCAGTGAAATTGTGATGTGTATGGTGAAAATATTTTTCAAAATACTCATACTGTTTCATCATAAGTGGTAAAGGCCTTGTGGTAAGGCTGGTGTTAGCAATTTTAGAAATGATAGAATCTTCTTGCATGCTAAATAATCAGTTACCATCATTTGAAATTTCATGTGTAGTTTAAAACAGATTCCTGGCTCTCACCCAAAAGAGAAGCACAAGGTCAGTGACCCCAATTATCTGCCCCTTTCTCTGTTCCTTTGAAAATGTAAAACCCTTCCAAACTGTAAAATTACTATTTCGTACATCCTGTTCTGTGGTAAACGAAAAACCTTGCAGATCATGACCATGCCAAATTAACTTTAATTCAATGAGAATGTGCCCTGATGTTGGAATGATTAACTTAAGTGCCTACATCACCTCAGCCTTTCAGTGCCCAGAAGTGCCAAGTAGACCCACATCTTGGGGTAAGCCCATCATATTGTTAGTGTCCATGGAGTCCAGCGTGGGTGTAGGAGCAGAGCAGACCCAGGGGCACTGCCCCTGCTCACACTTGGATGTGAGGCGATTTGTTTTCTGGGGTGCATCTCCACAGGTTGGCTGATTTTGTAGCTCTCGCCTTCTCGCCCACTAGGTGTCTGCCGAACTCCTGCGAGCACGGAGGCCGCTGCTCCCAGTCCTGGACCACCTTCCTCTGCGACTGCAGTGGCACAGGCTACACGGGGGCCACCTGCCACAACTGTGAGTAGGTCGTGGTCCACCCACAGGGTGCGGGGCAGGGCCAGAGGCGCCAGTGTGAGCTGGGGACGTGCCCTGGGGGCGGGTGCCTCTTGTTCATCCCACATCAGTGTGAGCTGGGGATGTGCCCAGGGATGGTGCCGCTTGTGCATCCTGGGAAGGGTACTAGAGGCCAAGCACTGGCAGGCATGAAGGGTGCATAGAAACAAGCCATGTCCTCATGGAAGCTGTGGACCCCCAGGAAGACAAACAGGAAGTGGGGCAAGTGGAGGTACAGACAACCTGTGCTCTGGGCACACACAAGGGGCTGCCAAATCAGCCGCGGTGTCTCGGTGGGGGAGCTGGGTGTTATGAGCATCCTAGCGTCTCAGGGCCTGTGATTGCCGTCGTGTCATGACCGACTTACGTTGGCAAGGGGCCCTCGTCCACCTGCCTGTGGCTTGCAGAGGCTCCGTCATTTGCAGTATTGCCGTGGCGGAAAGCAGGAAGCACAGGGAAGCATATGCTAGCTTTTGAAATCTCCACCTGGGAGTGGCAGAGATTACCTCTTAAAACCACACGGGCTCTCCGAGACCCTCGGCACGGGGGGAGTGTGCTCTGACCCTGCGGAAGGGGCGTATCTGCAGTGAGCGCCATGGCTGCCTGTCGGTGTTGGAGAAGCCTCCAGGGGGAGGCCTGAGCTGAGCTTGGGGCAAGAATGTGGCAAGGGAGAAAAAGAACACGCGGAAGCTGAGCGTGCAGGGAGTCCCTGGGCCTGGGGCATGCTGACCAGCAGATGTGCGGCGGGAGGGGCAGTGGCGCTGGAGCAGAGTCCGGGAAGGGGTGAAGCTGAGTGGGTCTCGTGGGCCCCATGGCCGTGATGCCAAGTGCCGCCAGAATCACCCCACAAAAACATGACAGCCTGGAGAAGGTTTGCCATTTAGAGAATTTTAGGTCACACTATGTGAAATGAACTTTAACTTAGAAAAACATAATCCGAAGGCTCTGGCCATACTTGTAGGAGATTTCACAGAACCTGTGAAATCTGAAATTGACTTAGAAGGTGGAGAGACCAGAGGAGGACCTTCCCAGAGAATGGGGGAGCCAGGCCCAGGCGGGGCTGCTCAGAGAGGCACGGTGGGCCCCCCCCAGGGCAGGTCTCTCCGGCTACCCTGGGCCCCTGCGTGTGGGGCGGCCCTTGGCGAGGGCGGTGGTCGGTGCCAGCTGGGCTGGGACCAGGCCCTGACCCAGGACGGCGACGCCGGAGCTCCCTTCTCTGAGGGCCTGGGAGCCCCTGCGCGGCCTCCCTGCCGCTCTGGGGTGTCGCAGCCCTGACGGAGCCCACAGAGGGAGAGAGTCAGGGAGCACCTCCGTCGTCCTGGGGGCGTGTTTCTGTTACTGGCCTGTGTAATAAAAAGAAGTGCTGATCGGTAATGAAATACCTGCTTTAAAATCTCTATTTTTCGGAACAGTGAAGACAGCACCGATCTGAAAGAGATTCGGTTTGAAGTTTCCCTGCTTTTTGTGCTTGAACAAGTACAGGTATCTGTAAGGACTGAGTCTGGCGCCAGAAATGCTGTCCCCGGGTACCCAGGGCTAGCACACACTTGCGCGGAAGCCCTGCAGGGCGTATACGGGGCTGTCCAGATCGTGATGTCAGGGCTCCTAAGATGCTCAGCGGCCCCTGGGATGAGCACGAGTCCAGCAGTGAGACAAGAGGACCCTGAAGAAGAGCTAAGTCCGAGCTGCCTGGATACCGGCCCACTCACACGGTGGTGCCCTGTGATTCTTATAGCTGGCTCTTCACTTCCTCCTAAAAACAGACCAGTATTTTGAGTAGTTCACCCCAACGGACGCTCTTCTCGGTTGCTTTTCTCCATCCATCATGCTAAAAATAGACTTCCAGCCTTAAAAGCCTGTGAGGTTGAAAACCGATAGAGGAAAGGTGCTGATTTTTAAGGAACACGTCAAGGCTGATAAGCAGGAGACTCCACACACCAAGCCTCAAAAATATACATTGTTTTTTAACACCTTCTCATTCCCCTCTCTGTGACACCCTCAGCACCTCTGCTCGGGTGCCAACATTGTCAGCCTCTTCTGCCCTCCCGGGGACCCAGGACAAAGCAGAGGTGGGTGCCTGTGCAGTGAGAGAATCCATCTCCCTCCAACCAGCCCCTCCCTCTGTCCTGACTGGGTGAGGAGCCTCGGTTGAGTCTGATTGTAAACTGAGTGACTCAAGCCGAGGGTCAACGCCTTTGAAACGCCTGTGCCCTGTCCACGGGCATCCGAGAGGAGAGCTGCCGAATCAGAATGTGCCACAGGCGGTGCCCTCGGGACGGAGCAAGTTCCCAGGCCTGCTCTTGTGGAAAGGGCGGCGTCCGTGGTTTTCTTGAGCAGTCGTCTGCCATCGGGACAGTAAATCCAAGGTCTTCAGATTCATAAGACATGTTTAACAATACTAAAAACTGAGCATTTCTTGAGTATTAGTCTTTTGTATTTTCAAGCTCTTTTTCTTTTTTTTTTTTGTCATCGGTGCTTTCTAGTAAGTGTGAAATAACGGCTGGCATAGGGCAGATGGGATTAACTTCTGTCATCCTGTGTGAACGAGAGCAGGGGCGGTGAGGGGAGAGTGCGGAGGGCTCTCAGGAACGGCAAAACGGGGATCTCTGGTCTCCAGACACAGCAGGTGTGCTTAAAGGGGATGTGGCGCCATTCCATTTCGGTTTTCTTTCCTTCTTACCTGATGACACGAGAACTCGAGTGCACATATTATATTATTTTTCAAACGCGCTTTGTCAAAACCCCCTGTTTGAGGAGGAGGTGGGAGGGGATGCTGACCCCTGCCTGGTCTGTGGCGGTCTGCCCTGAGGAGGGGAGGCTGTGAGCCTGTCGCTTACCCACCAAAGGCCATTGAACGCATCATGTCACGTCTGTAAGTTGTTGGCCGTAGGAATTTTCTCCTCTAAGCTGGATTCTGTTAACCAGGAGAACAACTGAAGGTAAAACAATGTTTGCGTTCCAGACCAAGACCTGGCAGCCTGGGGTCAGGGCCTTCAGACCACCAGAGGTGGTTCTCGTGGTCCCTGGCTTTAGGCGATGTGAGGGTGTGGAAGGTTGTGTAATCTGAAGTCAAACTTGTAAGTACTCAGGGCGTATCTTGGTATTGGTATATGATCAGTCCAAGTTAAGATTTAAAGACAGACATTTAGACTATGGGCGCTTACTGCATAGATCAGTGTACAATGTGATGATAAAGTGAGGTGGGTGTCGGCTCCGTCTTATAGATGAGCACCTTGCAGCCCAGAAAGGTCTCTTACCTACCTCAAGGTCATGCCGCCGGGAAATGATGAAACTGCGACTTGAACAGAGGAATCTGGCTGCAGATTCCATACACTTAAGCCCTGCATCTGATTTCCTTTCACAAACAAGTGAGACATTTGTGAACCTCTGTTCATGGACTCAGTGGTGGGAACTGGTGGCGTCCCTCGGGTGGCCTGAGACACACTGGGGCATTGTGAACGGCAGTTCTAGAAGCCTGAGAGATGAGCACACTTTGAATTCTAGAATAATAATGAAATCCTCACGGCAGGCGGCAGGATGAATAGCACTTGAAAGACAGCTAAAATTAAAATAAATGTAAGCAGGGGTAAGCAAGGCTACTGAAAACAGAGCCTGGCAAGCCTCGAGGCTCAGCGACACCAGCCTCTGTGCTGCGTTGTGGGGTGATCCATGGGTTTGCCAGGCTCAAGAAAGGAAAAACAAGTCTATTCATTCCTTCCTGAAGCTCACAAGGTATTCCTATAAAGCTCTTTTCCCTGGGGGAAATCTGAGCTCACGTCCCATCACAACCAAAGCTATTGCAGTATCTATAAATCTTCTTTAATAATTACATAATAAATAGGCTCTTCAATTAGGTTTTTTTTTTTTTTTTTGCTTTAAAGCATTTCAATCTTTTTCTTCCTTTTTTGGGGGGAAGGGGCCCACTGTTGTTTTCAAGTGTTTATTATTGTAACTAGTACAGTGAGTGTCTTCATGCTTAAATAATTTTTAACCTACTGTTTTACTGTTTTCTTGAACTAACCTTAGAGATGGTATTGAGTCGAAGATTATGAATAATTTTAAGGATCTTGATTCATACTTACAATTTGTTTTCCCAAAGTTTTGGTACAGTTTATACTCTGATCACTATTTTCTGAGATTTTGTTTTTGTTTCTCTGCCAGAATTGTGTAGTATGATTTTGAAAAACTGTTTGACATGCTTTTTTATTAAAGTATCATTGATATACTTAAATAATCTTATGAAGGTTTCATGTGAACAATTGTGGTTTCAACAGTCACCCATATTATCAAATCCCCTTCCCCCCAATGCAATCACTGTCCACCAGCGTAGTAAGATGCAAGAGTCATTACTTGTGTTTGACATGTATTTTTACTAAAACTTTTGCTTATTGAAATGGAATTTACTGTTGACCCTCATGGAGAGTTCCAGATGAAGAAAAGGTTTTCTTTACATGACTTTTGCAATAGGAATAAGACTGTGTCTCCAGAATCTTCCTTTCTCACTCAACAAGTACCTTCTGAAAGCCCACCTCGCGTCAGGAACTGCGTTTTATGATGGTCTCACAGTGAATGGGCACAGTGAGGGATATAGGTGCTCACTCACCGTAGTCTGAATGTCTGTTGAGTAGGGCAGCCCTTGATCTCCTTGATATCCAGGTCTGATGACACCCTCACAGTGTCACCACTTCCCAGCCTTTGCTGATGCTTTTCGCAGCGTGGTCTCTCTGACATCCTAAGTATGCCTTTGAGCTCACTTCTCAGTGAGAGGCTGTCAGCTCTCTTCTCTCCCAAGCCTGATATAATGCTTCTCCCATGGGCAGTCAGTAGCCAGGTATTGACTGGGAGCCTCTCAAGTTGTCTGGCTGTCACACTCCCCAGCTGTCATCACTGCTGTCTAAACAGTGGGTACAGTGGTCCTCTGCCTGCATGGCCTTTCATGGGCAGAATGTAAAGTTGGACAGGGCGGGGAATTCTGGTAGTGAGAGGTTTATTTAAAAGCATTGCTCCTATGTCGCAGCCCAGGTTAACTCATATTCTAGTGCCTTTCTCTGGGTTTCCTATCAGGATCTAAAGAAAATCCAGTCATGAGTTGTTGAATCCGTACCCTGCTTCATTTCATGGCATTAACCACATATTTTGTGTCATCATTATTTGTTTTTACGTAAATTCCCTACTGAAACTATGGATTCCCTTAGAGGGGGAAGTAAGCTTGTTTGTATTTATACCGACCACATCCAAAGACGCGGTGACATGAGGGCATGCGGTGTGATTGGCGAGACAGACACTCAGGCAGAAAAGATAATTCCAGGTGTCATTAGCTGGGGACTCCATAAGGACAGGAAGGTGTCGAATCTTCTCTGTCTCCAGCCCCTTGTCTAATCCCGGACATGTCATAGATGCCTGCTGTATACACAAATACATAAAGGACACGTGTGCACACATCGGTGCCACCTCACTGAGGAGGGGACACTCTCACTTTCTGGGGGAAGTGAGAACATTTTTACAATGTGCGACCTTTGAGCAGAGACTGGCTGGGTGAGACCAGGAGTGAGGAGCAGGAAGAATGAGCAATGCAGGCAAATGCAGAGGGAAATGACGGGCCGCCCAGCGGGGACTGTGAGCCGACTAGCGTAAGTGGGGGTGACGGAGGGAATGGAGAGGCAGGTCACGCAGGCAGGGCAGAAGATGGGTGACGGCTGGAGAAGCACACCTCTCCCTGGAGCATCTCGGAATGAGCCACACTTGGTTTTATTTTAGTTCTGGGAGTTGATTTACTAACGTTTATTTTGTTGCTGTTTGCTTTTTGTTATTTTTTATTTGGAAATACATCCCTATTGGTGCTATAAAGTATTTAGTAAAGTTGGAAGATGTAGATGCAAAGAGAGGTACCAGATTCTACTTGCAATGGTACAGAGAGCCAGTGATGAGAGCAAAGCCAGGAGGAAGGTGCCTGCTTTGAAAGACGTGTCTCAGATCAGATCGAACAGAATCAACAGACTGAATGCAGCAGGGAGAAAGATGGCTTTTAGCTTTTTACTTGGGAGACATCATAAATGAAGAATGCAGTGACTGAGTCCACAGATCTGACTGGGTCTGACAGCCTCGTGTCTACCCCAGGCCCTACCGCCTACAAGACACATCTTTTTGTGGCCAAAATGCTCACAGCTGCAGAGCTGGTGGAAGTGGGATTTGAACTCAGTTCTAGATGGCTTGAAAGCACTTCCTCTTCACATTACAATACCTCTAAGCTGCAGAAAGAACACTCGTAAATATTTTATAGAACATGGCAGGATTTAAAAACAAAACTGACAACGGTAGACTTCTTATCAGAGAGGAGGAAGGATGAAGGTGGTATATTCACTTTGGATTGATTTTTTTTCCTTTTGAACACATCTCAGTGATTTAAGAGTTTCCCACAGTCATTTCCTCCACGTTAATTTGTTCTATTTGCTCCTCCTTTCTCCCCACCCCCCTTCCCCTCATTAATGGAGGCTACAGTAAAGCTTACTTCAAATACTTATGTTGAATTGACAATGTGCAAAAAATGTAATCACAAGTGTTGGCCCTATTCCAAACCCTTCAAAGCAACAAAAGATCCCAAAAATAAAGTAAGATAATTAGCTGGAGATAATTTAATTGTTGACATTGACTTCTTTTGGTGCACCACTGATATTTACTTTGAATACTGAGCAGGAACAATGGCATTTATTTTGAGTGTATTTCTATCCATGGAAGGCCAGTCACCATGGACATGTAAGGCTCTGGCCCCAAGAGTCATCAGTAACCTGGCCTGGATACACATGCATGGCACTGTGTATATGAGGACACATTTCCCAGGCAGATATAGGTTATATTTATAGCTTTCTACTAACTTTTTGCAGCCTTGAGTTTTTGATTTTTAAAATAAAATCACTTAAACAGTAATTATGTGGATTTGAGGTAAGGAATGAAAAACATTTAGCAAAATATCCAAATTTTGGCATTTCTATGTTAAATGGTCTCTATTATGCATTTAAAATTATGTGTATACAAGTTTTGGTGTATTTTTCATGTAAGATGCATGCAATAATTTAGCTTCCTTAGCTACCAAGTCACATGGCTGTTGGAACACTTCTTAAAATGCAGATCATCAACTTGATATGAGGCTCTGACATACACATGCTCTCATTTGTGGGAAGACCCAGCAGTGCAGTGTCGCTGAGAGAAACTCAGCCAGGGGCTTACAGGCCTGAGTATGGTCCACCTCCACAGCAAGTGACCTTAGGCAAATCACATGCTTCTCAGAACCTATCTTTCTCAGGGGCACAATGTGGACTATACACAGGTTATACATGATCACTGAGATTATTTTGATTTGCTCCAGTGCTATGACTCAAAATGAGCATGCTGACTCCCTGCAGTGTATTGTAACATCCCACACAAAGTGCCTGTCATCACACTGTCCAGTTGCTATTTCCCATCTTAGCCATTTTCTGATGTTCTAGCTCAGCCCAGTTCTTGACTATGGTTTAGAAAACACTAAGCACCCTCTCACACTGTTACATCAGATAACCTTTAAAAGCAAAACAAGTTAAAACATGAGGGGTGAAGAGGAATGTGCGCTTAAAGCTCTTGCATCTTGCCCTTGAAGCCCCTGGTGCCCTGGAACCACAGAGCTTTGCACTTGGAATGGATCGGCTCGAAGAATGGTAGGAATGATAACACAACAGAAGAATAAGAGAGTGTGATTGTGTAATACAGTTTATCAATTCTGTTTTAAATAACAGAGAAGAGACTTGACTATTTAAATTGTCATGAAACAAAGGAATTCACAGCATGTTCAGTTTGAAACATGCACAAATATTCTGCCTGCGTAAATCAAAGACAAAATTCAGAAAATAATTCTTCATCTATTAAAATTCTATAACACAATAACACCATGACCTATGGCAAGTTATTTCACCAATTTGTGCCTCCCTGGCACCATAAAGGAAGGGAAAATAATAGAATCTGTCCCTTATTGCTACAGGGATAAATCCATGAGTCAGTGGGCATGAAATGCCTTTGACAAGCATGATTCTAACCCTTCTCTTTAGATTCCTCCTCCTTATTTATTTATGCCGTTTCATTCCCACTACAACCTTGATGAGGGACATGGCCAGTGTGCAGAGGAAGGACCCGAGGCTCAGAGCCGTGCGGACCAAGAGCCTGGGGATGTTCAGTTTCAAGACCTGGGTATGGCTGAAGTCTGGGTTTTCCTGTTGTCTCTGGCCTCGTCAGTGTCCGTGTCCTGCAAAGGGTCCTTCATCTGGATCGCGCTCTGGGCAAGTCTGGCGGCTGTCCGTGGAATTCTAGGGTTATGTTTAGTTTTTGTTGCCTGTTTTCTAAAAGAAACTCCAAGCGTGTCCTGTTCAGCTGCTGTTTTCAGCGGCTCCCATCACCTGCACGATGCAGGCCTGCTTCTCAGCTCGGTGTCATGTGGACCCCGCCTCCGTCACAGCAGTTTCTGCTGTGGCCCCACGCGCCTGTTACAGCTCCACCGACTTGTCATTCTTTGAGCACACCCAGTGCCTGTTACCGCCCCATTCTTCTCGCCATGAGTGTCCCTCTGCACCCCCGCCCCGACCCTCTGCTCGGGCAGCCCCCTCATGCGCATGGGGCTGTGGTGACTGGTCTTCCTATCTTTCTTTGGCATCAGTTTGACTTTGCACGTGTGTGTCCCCACTGCCCTCCCAATTCTGGGCACCACGCATGCAAAGCAGGTGCTGGGGGAGCAGAGCTCCAGTTTGCAACTCACGACACTCCTTGAAGTGTGCTTGTCTTCCCCGAGAGAAGGTTGAGATGACAGGCCGTGGGGCCCCCACAGCACACTGAGGCCTTCTCTCCCCTCATCTGAGAAGAAACTTCTCGTTTCTGATTTGACTAAAGAACTGAGACTCGTGCATTGAACTCAAGCTTCTTTCTTAACGAGCCACACCCCAGGGCCCCCAGGAGCCCTCACACCGGCCCATAAATCATCTCTCAGTCGGCATAGCTGTGCCCCATTTTAAGAATAAGATACTTGCGCAAGTAGGGCTTTCCAATAAGCAAATGTCTGTGGAGACATGAAAAGGAAATACACCTGTCCCCCGTCACAGCAGGACGTGCCCCGGGGTTATCAGTCTGTTAACAGAGCAGCTATAGCAGTCAGGCTGTGGCAGTGCAGACCCCCTGCCGGCGGCAGGCTGGGTGGCGACAGGCCTCTGGAGTGCACCCTGGCTCGGTCCCTCGAGCTGCTGCCAGGACTGAGAGGGCGTGAGTGGGTCCATCTGCTGGCAAGTGGTTCTGTCGCTGCCTGCTGTCCAGTGGGTGCCCACAGGCAGCGTAATTCACATGCGGGGATGCGCGGAGCTCACAGGCCAGCAGAGGAAGGACCTGTGCTCCTCAGCTCCTTCCTAAAGGGAGTCTTCAGTCCAGTGACACCACGAGGGGATTCTCAACATAAGAAAATGACTGTTGTTTGATTGTTTTGCTTTTACAGAGGTGGAGCGTAGAAAGAGAGCTGTTTGTGGGAATTGGACCGCCCAGGTCTCAGCGCCAGGCTCCAGCAGTCACGGACCGAGGGGTCCAGCGATGACTGCTTAGTGCCTCTGGGCCTTGGTTTTCCATCCCTAAATATAGGAAGGACACTGTGTGTCTTAGGGTTTCTGATGATGGAATGACATTTCACTCAGAGCCTCAGGTGTAGTGTTGATACAGGAGGCGTTGTTTATTACTCTGTTTCATCAACACCTCTACACATTTACCTCTGCCAGCCTCCGTGGATAACTCAGATTAGTAACAGAGGCCGGTTTCTGTTTGGAAGGGGCTTTTTACTACAAATAAGTCGTTTGCGTTCTTCTGCAAGCTGATGCGTGAGAAGTGGACTGATTAATACCTCCTGTTATTATTGTACCTCTCTGGTGGCGAGAGATTTGTTTCTCTGAGAAGCTGAAATCTCCCTCCTTCTGGCTTTTCTCTGCCTAGTCTTGTTATGTCCTCAGTGAGCTGACCGTGGGCAGCCTGCCTGCCACGGAAGCCCTCCTTGCAGAGTTTTGAGAAACCCCCCAAAGACAGGAGTCCTGCATGCTGGTGCCGCAGCCTAGAACAAAGTACAATGCTGGTGGGCTTCAAGGTTCTTGCAATGACTGGATTCAGAAAGTACTTGGCTAATAATAATCAGGGCGAGAAATTGCTTTTACTTGCATTAATTAATATATAGTTGGTTTATCATCATCATGTTATAATAATCACAACTTATCCTCAAGTCAGTGAACATGGATTATTCCACACTTTACTTTGGTTGCTGTTATGTTAGGATTTAATTCAGATGTTAATTTTCACTTAGCACCAATGTTTGTAAATCTCTCCTTTCAGATCACTTTTCCACACATTGTATGTTTATGTCAGGCATGTATAAATAAGCATCTACTCTGCGTCCAACAGCAAGCAGTATGGGTGATAGCCAAGCAATTCGAGATTTTATTCCCGTTTGTGAGGACTTTAAAATTAATAAGAATGTCAGGGGTAGAATCTGTGTCATACACTAAGAAAATAATGCAGGACCATACATGGTCAAAAAATAAATTGCATATAGGTAAACATGAAAATACAGGTACCGAGCATGTAGGATGAGAAGAGCAGTGCGGGTGGGAAGTGCTAAGGGATTCTGGATTCGTGATAGACCGGGTAGGTAAATGTGACCTGACAGCACGGAAGTGGTGGAGGGTCAAGAAGGCAGGGAAACCTGTTCTGAGAGAAATCTTCCGCATCCATGGATGTTTTGTTGCCCTTGTCTAGCTTGGATTAATACTTAGTCTACAGGCACACACCTGATCATCTACATTTGCCCTCTTACAGCACTAAACTGTTTTCTACCTTTATCTTGTATCTACCTACCACTTCAGCATTTTATTTAAAAAATAATAATAATAATAAGGGAGAAATGTGGGATTCACATATAAATCAAGTATAAAAATCAAACGAATATTCATATTTGACCTGATTGTTTATAGTTCATAATGCGTGATCAAAACCGAAAGTTTCTGTGATGACTGCCCTTGTACTGTTCACCATGTAAGAACTTATTCACTATGTAAGACCTTGTTCACCATGTAAGAACGTGTTCGTTATGCTTCAGAAGATTGGAGACTGTTGAGAATTAGGCTTGGGGTGGATTAATGATTGTGCATTGAGTCCCCTATACAGAATTTTATTGTTGTTAACAACCACATGATCGATAAATATGAGAGATGCCCTCTCAAAAAAAAAAAGAACGCAGGGAAACATCAACTTGGTTGGAGTCGGGCATAGGGAGGCTGACTTGTATCTTGTATAGACTGGGGTTCTTACTGAGAGAGAGGGATAATAATGATAAACAAAGTTGGCGTCAGGCAGGCAGGGTCCAGTCAGAGAACAACCAAGAGGAGGCATATACAGTAAGAGATTCTTGCCAAACGTAGGCGTACGTGACTGTGGGAGCAGGCCAGGCGGCAGGCAGGCACGAAGGGCAGGGCAGGCAGACATGGAGGGCATGAACTGCAGCGCCGCCCACAGGGACAGCTTCTCCTTCTGGGAAGCCTCAGCTCTGCTCGTGCGGCCTTCCAGCTGACTGAAGCAGGCCCACCAGACTGTCACTAAAAGCCAACTGATTATGGACTTCAGTCACATCTACAAAATACTTTCACGACAATACCCAGATTAGGGTTCGACGGCATAACTGGGGGTTCTAGTGTCGCCACGCTGACTCATGCCATCTACCATTGCAGTCTTCCCGGCCCCGAGGTTCATCTCCTTCAGACACATTTAGTGATACTTCTGACCAAAGCATCAAAGTCCTGCTTGACACGGCACAGATCCCCTGGGCTCCCTGATCTCATCCAGGTCTGGGCAGCGCCTTGATGATGATGGTCCCAATGCTGTCCCAATGGCCTGGTGCAACTGAGATGCTGAGCACGAGGTGCTCTGTGCCATCAGAACCCAGCTCTGTTTCTTTCCTGTCCTTGCCTTACATTTTGTTTAACTGCCTTTGGCTGTAATCTTGGTCTAGATTCAGAGATTTCTTTCTCATTCTTAGTTAACAGACAGTCTTATGACTCCTTTATGTGACAAAACATTCACCCAATGCAAGAATCATAAGGTCCAGAGTAAGAGAGGCCCCAGTGCTTCCATTCTCACCAAAGGCGGGACTTTAGAAGACCAGTGTCAAGCGAAGACAGTGGCAGGCAGCTGGAGTGACTCCCCTCACTCAGCACGATGCCCTGGACGTTTGCCCGGGTTGTCTCTCTCTTTGCCCCAGAGTACTTGCCGTATGTAACATGTACCATGTGATGTGCTTCTGGACGGAGCTGCTCATTCCTGTGCTCCCCCAGGCTGCTTTGTTTGTGGCTCTTGCCATTGCCTGGCTTCCCCAGCACCTGCTGGTGTGGGAGGTGAGGCCAGCTCTGGGGGTGAGGGGAGCCCCTTCCTCTGGCCACTTACTACTAATGCAGTTCCCAACAGGCCCCCTTGCTGGCCCTGCCAGGCTCACCTGGTGTTATCAGAGGTAGTTTCTTTCCATTCAGCTGGGTGGGTGGGTCAGGGGAGGATGATGCCACCTGGGCCGCCTTCTGGGCTGGATCAGGGGACGTGGGCTATCGTCTTGGACCAGGAGGCCGTGGAGAAGCATTGCTCCTGTGTGAGCCTGTCAGAGCCGGGGCCCTAAACCATGCCTCCTCAGTGTTCCTACATTGCAGAGTCCTCCCTGGCCACTTCTCATGCTATTTTCTAAGGTGACAGTTGTAACTGACAGGAAAGATCAGGGACAAACAAGTCTAAGCCATCTGTGTGAACGAGGAGGATCTCCATAGATTTCAAGAGTGATTTTGAATATATACAAACAACGCTTGAACTTTTTATTTAAGTCTTGAATAGGTAATATGTTCACAGGGATTACAAATCAATCCATGTAGAGATACTCCATGAAACCCTGCTTTCCATCCGCGTCTTCCCTCTGCCTAGGCCTGTCCTGAGGCCGGCACAGGCAGGATGTGTCTTCTACCCAAGTTTCCTTGCAGGAATACAAGCAAAGATGAATGCACGTCATGCAGGACTCTGCTTTTCTCAGGTAGCTCATCGTTTCGCATCTGCACACAGAGTGTCATCATTCTTTTTCAATTGCCCAGACTCACTGTAGAGTTGAGCCATAACTCATTTCTTAAGGCACAAAGTGACAGGTTTGTTAGGATTTTTTTCTAATCCCACACAAATAAAACCACAATGAATAAACTTGAACATAGGCCATTTCACACACTTGCAAGTGTATCTGCAGGTTAAATTCCCAGAAGAGGGGTTGCTGGCCCCAAGGATTTGTGTGATTTCTCTGCGTAGTGCTGAGTCGGCTTCCACAGCAGGGCCCAGCCTCATGCCCACTAGCCCTGAGGGTGCCAGCTTCCCCACAGGTACTGGCACAGGGTCGTCAGAGGCCTGGGTTTTTGCCATCGGGACCATGATCTCCTGAGGAGGTAGAAGTGACACCTTCTCAGGCCTGGTGGTGTTTACAAATGAGAGGTGTGCCCTCCTCACAGCCTTCAGTGTGCCTGGTAGTTTCAATCGCTTAATCACTAATGATGCTATAAAGGGCATCTGTACATATCTGTACCTCTATCAGGATCTGTGGCTCCATAACTGTCTACATCTATTATCTGTATCTGCCTATACCTCTATCTATATACTGTATATATAGGTATGTCTGCATACATACACACATGCATATGTACCTACATCCATATACACACATATATATGCTCCTTCATATTATATATGCTATATGCTTTCATATATTCAGTTTATATATTCTATATACATAGTTATAACTATACATGTTTCTATATAGTTTTTGCATTTAAGAAGTTTATAGGACAAAATTATGACATGAACGGATTTATAAGGCAGCATGATTCCATGTGAAATAAGGGGAATATGTAAGATTCAGAAATCAGAATATGAGTGTTCCAAGGCGGGGCATCTTATAGTGCCAGGGTAACGAGTGCCCAGGGGCCGCAGGAACTCGTGCAGGCAGGGAGGGCGCAGGGAAGGGGCGTCGTGTGTGCAGGGAAGGGGCGTCGTGTGTGCAGAGCATGTCTGGCTCCGCAGGACTCACTGACGATCCTGGAGTGGCCGTGGGGAGGAGGGGGCAGCACCCGTGCTGCTCTGGGGGCCAGTGAGGGGGCCAGACAGACCCCGCAGGGCGGCAGCGGGTCACCGGACTGAAAGTCACTTCCAGTTTGGGGCAGGAATAACCTCTTTCACACTTTCCGGTTCTTCCACACTCTTCTCTGGACAACATGGATCTTTTTATTTCTCTATTAGCAGCAATCACTCCAGGTTTCCTAATTGTAAGTCAAAATCATGTTAAGGTGGGAATAAAAGTAAAAGAGGGGAAAAAAAAAGAAGGTTGAAATAATGTCTTTGTGAGTCTTCTCTGGCCGCCTCATTCTTCCTACTTAAAAAAACTCCCATCTTCTAATTAGAAGATACAGAATAAAAGTGCACAGACTCCCTTATGTGATTCCTCTAGAAATCAAAGCTCTTTCATTTTCAATTTTCTAGCTTGACAACATAAAACAGTCTCATTAAGGACGCCGTGGAATATCGGCAAGGGTCAGGCGGAGGGCAGGTGGCCGTGACTGAGAAGAAGCGCTTGAGGTCCGTCCAGAAAGTGGGTGACTGCAGGCTTCGTTTCGGGGGGCTGAAACGGAACGGGAAGGGGAAGCTCGCCGGTGGTGATCAGTCCGGAGATGTTGCCCCAGACCCAAAGGCCCAGCAGGCTCCGGGGGGAACACATGCGCCGAAATGCAAGGAACGGAGGTGTGAGCGGCCCCAGCGCCCGCGGGAAGCTGCCCTGACGCACGTGCCCATAAACGGGCTCCGAGGAGAAAGACCACCTCCGAGGTGGCAGAGACCCTCGCCCCCAAAGGTGACCGTCCAACTCCAGCCACCCATTCCCAGAAGCCCAAGTACCTTCTGCAGCCAGGCCCTCTTTACAGGCACAGGGGCAGGGGCCTAGAGTAGGTTTCTAAGTTACTGATTAAAGCAGATGGCGAAATCTCTTGGCCTTACATCTTCCCAAAATGAGTCTTGAAAGACTGACATGCCAGATCTGGGAAGACCGTCGGTTGGGTTGCGGTATAAATCTGGTGCCACTGTATAAATTCCAGTGTCACGGACGCTGCCTGCCCCAGGTCAGCTTGTTCTCAGGTTTGACGCCTGAGTGGCTGACTGGTCTGCAGGCTTGCGGGCTCGTGGGTGGGGAGTCAGGTGCAAGCAGCCCCTCGGGCTCGCTGGGACATTCTCCTGGGGCGCCTGCCTCCTCTGGGAACCAGCATTTGACTGTAGCTGTGGGGAGCTTTTCCCACCGAGCCATCCATCATAGCAGCTTCATAAGGGGCTTTCTGTCCAGGGGTGCAACCAGGACAAAAGGACAAAGGAAGACATGCCCAGCCTGGGGTGCACATTAAGCCGGGACATGTGCACCCTGATGAGGCAGGAAACAGATTCAGGGCATGGGAGCTCAGGCGCCACAGCAGCCTTGCTGGGAAGTTGTTGAGACCACTTAAAACCAAACGATGTTTCTCCCCGGCCCCTCTTCTCCTGGGTCCCCAAGGGGTCCCACTGCCCTGCCCTGCATCTGGCCCTCACTGTCAGTCCAGGAATGGATCTTCTTTCTCCAGGCATGTGCAGAATTCCCACTTGGGGTTATGCGCGTGCTCAGAGGTTGTTCACGCAGAGGGCCGCGGCCCATGTGGGTGGAAGCTCAAGGCTCTGATTCCTGCTGGGCCACGGCCCCAGATGCCCCTGCCCCCGCTGCCCAGGGAAGGTCGGGCCTCCTTCCAGGACCGCCTCAGACCGCACTTGGGGACCATGAGGGACTCTCCCAGGGCATTTCCTGCGTTCCACTGAGAGCTTCTCTCCACTTCCTGCCTTCCCTCTGGGTAAGGCCAACACTGATCAGGCCTCCTCCGACCCCATTGATCTGCAGACCAAGTCCACCAGGTAAGGAGTATTATATTCCACAGAAGAGGAAGTTGCAGTGCAGCGACAAGCGGGCAGCCTCCCTGTCTGTGCCTGGCCCTAGTGAACTCTCCGCTTTGCAGTTTCCTACGAGCCTGCTGTGCTCAGCACTCTACCTAAGAGGGGGGTCAAAGGCAGGGCGGAGGTCGTGGACGCCACGCAAAGGCCAATTCTAATTCGAGGCTCCTGCCCACTCAGACACATCCCGCCAAGGGCCGGCTTCCGGCTCTGCTTGGTGACTCTGGAAATACCGACTGCTGAGCTGGGTCCCGTCCATGCTGACCAGGGGCAGAAGGAAGGGTCAGGAGCCCCAAAACATGCATAATTGTTCGGCTCCCATTCAAGAATTTTGTTCCTAAATCATTTTTAGAATGAGTAAATAATTCACTAAAAGAACAGTTCTTTAAGAAGTGTACACATGTTTCCAAGTTACAAAAATCATATTTTTATTAATATCTTGACATAATTTTATAGTATCTTTATGTCACTGTCTTTTAGCTACCTTCTCTTATTGCCTACGTATATATATAACAGAGAATAAAATAATTCACTTTTTCCCTTTAATGTAGTTGTTCACAAAAGTAGTTTTCTCATCTTTGCATTTTGTTATTGGTAAAGCCACATACCCTTTCAAAATATCTATCACTTATTCACTTTAATGTAAAATATGTGACAACAAGATTGAAAAATTTAAAATATCCCATTTTCTTATCTGATTACCTAATAAACAAAATTTGATACAATGGATGCTAAATAGTAACATTTTTAAGGCATGTCTACTACAAGTATCTCTATTTCTATTTTTAGGAATATCTTCAGATATTTAAAGGCAAGCATTTAAACTTGTTTCCCCCATCACTAAGTATTTTAATGGTAAAATACACACAATTTAAAATTTACCATTTTGGCCATCTTTAAGTGGTATCAAACGCATTCACGGCATGCCACAGCCCCCACCACCCCTCCCCAGAACTCTTTCATCTTGTAAAACTGAAACTCTGTACACGTCGAGTAATTACTCCCATCCGCCGCCCCTTTTGTGCCATGTAAACTTTTGTGAATGGGGTTGAATCGGGGAAATCCTTGCCACGTTTAGCGAGCGAGATGTGAGGGTCGGAGTTCCCCGCAGACCAGCTTCTGCCCGTGTGCCCGTCAGCCCGGCTTCTCCAGGAAAATACACCTTCAGGTGCCGGGTGATGCACACGGCTTTCCTGTGGAGACGTGACCTCCATCCCCCATCACCTGGTTAAGGTGCTGCGTGACTTTGTACAGGGGCAGCAGGGGCGTCCACGGGGCTGCTCCTAAGTCAGTGCCTGGCGATACCTGCAGTGCCAGTGGCTGCAAACCATGTGGTGCCACGCTGCCCGCCAAATGAATATGTTTGCGCAGTGTGCCTGCCCCTCAACTGGGTCTGAGAGGCTTCTGGGGCTTCTCCAGTGCCACCTGGCACCAGAAGGGTGACAGTAGGAAGGGCCAGAGAAGGACAATGGTGCTCAACCTTTGCAGTTAAATATTTTATTTTAACCGACTGCAGTGAAGATATCTCACTTTTGCCAAATTCGTGGCTTTACAATGTTTTCAGTTTGGTTCAGCTGGACTGTATTCTCCAGAATTTTCTTCCCTATAGATTTCTCCGTAAGGCAGACCGCCCGGAAATCCTCACAGGCTGACAGGCGGGCAGGAAGCAGCGGCTTCTGCAGGACGCCCACTGCTGCGGTTGGGGAGGCGCCGCGCCCGCTCCGTCTGCCTCTGCGGCTGCTGCTGCACCTCCGGCCCTGGGCCGGGTGTGTGTGTAGCTTGGTGATGACGGGCGGCTGCTGCAGGATACTCATGACGAAAGGCAGACGCAAGCAAGCAATCCCTGGCCTTCAGCCCGCCCTGGGCTCTGCGCACCCTTAGGACGCCCCCACCCCGCACGCATCCTCCCTTCCCCACTGGGGACTTCAGGCTCCAGCCTCCGACCCAGACAACAGCCTCACGGACGGCTGTTTCGTCAGCTGCCATGAGCCCGGTAACTGGTCCCTCCGGCAGATCCCTAAGTATCTTCCAGCGGTCGTCTTCTCTAATTGAACCCCGATGGACGCACAGTGTGTACACAAATGCATAACCACCAAAACAAGATGCTAAGACACCACTTCCAGCTTTGCAGGGGGGCCCTGAAGCACCGGCTCCTTTAGCTTTACACTGAATTCGCCTGCGGCCCAGAGTGGCTCGGCGGCCGCTTCGGTGTCCGTGTCATTTCGTCCGAGCAGTGCTCAGTGACTGATGACGATAAGGGTGTAAGCATACTGGAGAATTCCTACACGGATTTATTTGAATTTAATGTGGCTAGAAGTGGGCTTCCCATGTTGCCGGGACAGATATGAGATATCCTGAGTAACAAAATTAAATACCCTCTCACTAGGAGTAGCTCCGGGCATTTTTGTCCAGCTCTTTGTGTCAAATAACACGTGGACCGCACATACTAAAAGACATAAATTTTTCATCTTAAAGTGTCTTTCTCACTGCTTAAAATAATAGTCATTCATCAGTTCATACAGCAAGATGTGCAAATGCAAACTATTAATTTGTTTTACCAGTGTGGCCTTTACACAAAGGATTCTGGACTTGTTAACGATAATGATGAAATACAGACAGGTAAATATTGTGTAAGTATTTCCAAGGATGCCTGCAAGGAACTTTCACTAGGATTGCTGTTATTACTCTGTCTATTTGAGACCAGTTTTAGAAACTTACAACCGCAGTGTAATTATTTTATGAGTCGTGTCTGTCTTCAGCATTTAGAGGAGAGAGCAAGGAATTTAGAGTCGGGAGGTGGTGTCGGATTCCAGGCCCACCTCCCACCAGCCAGGATGGCTTTGGGCAGGGAACGTGCATGGAAGGAACTCTGGCGTCGTCCTTAAGTGGGAATGCTTGTTACCAGGCTGGGCACTCAGAGATCCCCAGGAATGGGGCTGAAGGCCAAGGAGCAAGGGAAAGGTGGGCCAGCTAGACAGTGGACAGCCCCCAAGCCCCAGAGGCTTAGGAGATGAAGGCTCCCTGCGGGCCCTCCCTGCGCTGCCCGTGGCTGGTCAGGGCGGCCACCTACGGCCCCTTTCTGCTTCTGCCTTGTAGTCCACCCCCTTCCAGGTGCTTGGGAGCCTCGTTCAGCTGGAAGATGGGAGAACATGAGAGCCACTCACAGAAGCTTCTGAGGGTCCCTCTGGGGAGTGGCACAGATGCCCCAGCCCCCCTTCTGCTGGAGCACCACTCAGCCGCCCCCAGTCACCCACGTGTGCCGGGCCATCCTGCCTCCGCTCTTACGATGTACCCTCACCTCCGCCAGGGAGGCTCACCAGGTTGCTTGTCCGCCTGGGACACGTGTAACCCCCTTTCCAGGCTGAGTTCAAGCGCTGTCACACTAATGCCTTTGGTGCCTGGCTATTCTTTTTGTCAGACTTACACTAGATTTTGTACATTTCCTCATCACAAACTGTGTTGTAATACGTCATATATGGTGACACATCCATCTCTTCCTGACTCTGATGGAGGACAGAAGTTGCTCTTCCATCTCATTGTCCCCAACAGCCAGTGTGGTTATTACGCGGTTCTCAGCAATCGCAGAGCAGAAGGGGCATGTGGTCCACACCAGCAGTGGTGCCAGAGGTTGCTCACTGACCAGAGATGCTCCTCCTACCGGATGCGTGGATGTCGGCCACCGCGGGATGTACTCAGCCAGTATTGGTGGGCGCACGTGGGAGGGACAGACGTTCCTGTGCAGCAGGGGGAAGGGCAGGAACAGGCGCTGACAAGTTCTGAGCATGCACGTGTTTGCTTGGAAATTCATTTCAAACCTGAAGTTTGATAAGATGGAAACTCAGAGCAGTAATAAGGCTAGTTTATGCAACTCATAAGCAGCAAAGCTAGGATTTTACCTCAACACTCCTTGCTTAAAAGCTTCTCTTTTTCATCATGCCCTGTGAGCTCTCCTCTGGGGTCAATTGCCATTGGTTGTGAAGTCCAGGTGTACTCCCGTGAAACATCAGGTAAACAGAAAGTGTAACTTGACCTACTCTCCTTCACCCGACTTAAAATTTGGGAGCAGGACAATCCTCTTCATCCTTGTATCGCCACCACTCTCTGTCTACCTAGCACGTGGCTGGGGTGCAGTGCACATCTGAGGAAGCCCCTGAAGGGCCGTGTGAATGTGCTCAGTCCTCTTTGTGTGTTTGTTTTAGAAGACTTACAAATGGTAACAATTGCATAGCTTTGGTTTATTGAATCCCTACTGTGGGTAAAGCACCATGACAGCCAATTTCCATACATTACCTCATCTAAATCTCATAGAAATCTTTCAAGGAAAATAAAACTGAGGAGATTAAGCAACTTGTGAAGTCTTTGTACATCAATAGTGGTGTTTGAGTTCAGAGCCATCAGCTTCCAAAGCCTTTCTAGAAAAACCAAGTGCTAAAATGAAAAAAAGAAAAAATCAAATCGGAGTAGGATCTCTAATGGCTCCTGATTTACACAGAAACATGAGGAGTATTACTCACCAGAGAAGTACAGTATCATGAGGGGAGATAACAGAAGGAGGAGGAGAATGCACAGAGGCTTGGAGCTCTGGGCAAAAGTTGGAATTGTTTCTACTGTAGGTGAGTCAATACTTACTGGGAACTTGAGTTTTCAGCAAATGGCACAGAATAGAAAAACAAAAACAACAAAAAACTCGTGTTATCTATCACTGTTTAATAAGTGTGGTTTTTAAGTTTCTTTTTGGAACAAGGCTTCTTAAGCTTTAACTTGCAAAAGAATCACTTGAAGATCTTGTTAAAATGCAGTTCGTACAACTCAAAACCCAGGGATGCTGATTCAGGATGGAATCCATGAACTTGCGCGGCTACTACGCTCAGAGCGGTGCCGGGTGCTGCTGGGCGAGGAGCAGGCTCAGACCCTTGCTCTAGAAGCCATGCGCCCTCTGAGGATCATGCGGCGCGGGCCTCGAGGTGCCACTGCTGTGCGTCCATGCGCACGAAGAGCTAGACGTGTGGCTCACAGGAGGGTTTCCATCAAGCAGGTTTACATAGATCTATTTTAAATATAACACATTATTAGGGATAATTACTGTATGTTTTATAGATGAGTGGATCACAGATGGTCATGATGTTGTGATATGTGACAGGCATGTGGGATACATATACTTCATATTTAGCAACTGTTGATTCTATTTATCTTTATTTTCATGAAATATGCTGTGTTTCTAAGAACATGGCAAATCGATGTGGTCCTGGGTGGGTGTTAAGTGGAACGCAGACATCTAGCAGGTACATTGCTCTGTTCAGACACTGTGGGTCACGTGTAAGCAAAACCAGGGCTCTGGTGCCGGGTGTCCTAGGAACCTAGGACCCTCCTGAGACCTGTCCTGCGACCTAATCCCCTGCCTCCTGACCTCTTTTTCCGGGTTCATTGACGTGTATTTTTACATCATAAATTCACCTACTTAACAGGTACAGGTGGCGGTTTTGGTATATCAGCGTAACTATGCAGCCATCATCAGTACCTAGTTACAGAACGTTTCAGCTTCCCCAAGGGAAACCCCTGCCCTGAGCAGTCATTCCCCATCCTGCAGGCCCACCTCCCAACCCCTCCCTGGGGCCCCTGGCATCCACCAACACGCTCGCTGACTCGTCTTCTTTGGACATTTCCTAGAAGTGCATTGTACAGTATATGATCTGCTGTGACTGGCTTCTTTCCCTTAGCCCAGTGTTTTCAAGGTTCACAGCCCCTCTGCATTGCAATGCGCATCCCACTTCACTCCTCAACCTTGCCTGATTTGACTGTATGCCACACCCCGCCTGTTTCCCCAGCCTGGCTGTTGGGCATGTGGGTTGTTGCCATGTTTTGTCTGGTACAGTAATGCTCCATGAACATCCTGCACAGGGTTTTGGGGATGTATGTTTCCATTACTTCAGAGTGTAAACCTAGGATTGGAATTTTGGATCATGTTTCCCTTTGAAAAATCTTTTATTTTGAAAGAATTCACATTACACTGCAGAAAAATGAAAAGATGTACCAGGAAGCCCTGCGTACCCTTCACCCAGTTTCCCCCACCAGTAACATCTTGCATACACGTGGTGCAATATCAAACCCAGGACAGTGGCATTGAGAAAATACACCAAGATTATTCTGATTGCTGCATTCTGACAGGGACCCATGTGGTGTGTGTGTATGTGTGGTTCTGTGCAGTTTTGCAGCATGTATAGATTTGTGTGGTCACCGCCATAATCAGTATGTTCCCCTCACAAGTCCTCAGCTGCGCCCACCCTGCCATCCCCCACCCTAGCCTCCAGCCGCACTGATCTCTTTCTACCTACAAATTCCTTTAAAGTAATGAAAATGTTACTGAATCTGCTTTTGTTTTCAACCTGTGCCAGCTGCATGCAGGATGGACATCAAAAGATCTGTTTTCTAATTGAATCCCCTGACACATTTTTGAACTAATTTCAGCAATCCCATCATTTTTAACATATTATTTTGTTTCTTTTCTTCACTGAAACCAGGTCAAAGTCCCACAAACCTACTGCATAAGGGGTTTGATAAACTTAATTAAATAAATGGCTGTTAAATGCAAAATGCTTCACAGGCGTTGATTTAATTACTATGATTAATTTGATCTTATTTATGTCTGTAGGCTATGTATGTAGATCTGTAACTAAATATGTCATCATGTGGTAAATATTAGGGGACACAGGGAATAAGGAAGGGAATAGAACTAAAACCTTTTTAAAGGCTTAGACATACGTACTTGTCTTGTAAGTAAGTTTCCTGTCAGGTTCTATAGTTTTACAGTGGGAATATAAACAGTGGGGCAGAAAAGCTCTGACCTTGGTGCTTGAAAAGGTGAGGCCCAAATAAAACTATTTTGCTGTCTGAACACTGTCATTATCTTTAATGAGAATGGGCATTACAAGGACGTTTCAAATTGTACCTTAGGCAGTAAATTAGCTGCCAGAACTAGATTCAGACTATTGTCCTTAAATGTGAAAACAGTGGTCCATCTGCCCTGTCCAGCTGCATTGCACGTCTGTTCATATGAATATAAAAACCTGTTCTAAAGGGTCTTAGTTTGTCCGTCAAGATGCTGGTCTTTGATGAGCACATGTCTTTATGTGCAGCCATAATATTAGGCCTTAACACGCAGCCCCCTGTTTATGAGTTGCTGATCGATGGAGACAGAGCTTGTCGTGGATAGAGCTGCTTCTGTTTTCCCATCAGGAACGGTGATGGCTCTGCCACAGACAACCTCCAGTGGCAATTTAGAACTTGTGTAAGACACATCAATCTTTTTAAAAGTGGAGATGATCACATAATTTTTCTCCTCAGCTTTATTATTACTATGATATATATATATATATATGCTGTATATATATATGCTAATAAATTTCCTAATATTGAACCTCTCTTATCTAATTTTTGGATTAAGCCCCTAACTTGGTCGTTGTGTCCTTTTAAAATATGCTGTCGGGTTCTATTTGCCCAATTTTATGTGCATATTTATTGATATGCATCGATGAGTATGTAGTTCCGTTTTCATGAGATATTTGGTAGATTTAGGGGGGTCACCGTTATCTGTACCCCATAAAACACACTTGGAATATTTCTTTTTCTGTGCTTTGGGAAAGTAGCATTTGGATTATCTACTCTTTATGAGACTCCCTAGAGAAACCATATAATCCTGCTGTTTTTTAGGAGGCAGTTTAAGGACCTTTTTCTTTAATTGAAATTGGTCTTTTAAATCCTTTGGTCTGTATTGGGGTTCATGTTTGAAAGTTTAAGACCCTGGATTATGTGAGATCCAGAGCCACGCCTTTCTTGCTTAGTTTTCTGAGAGCCTAGGCTGCAGTTACTGAAGAATTACTCGGTTCTCAGTAAATGTGTGCGGAGAGCTTGGTATGCGGTGTATCAGGCGAGCAGTGTAGGGAGAACAATTAAACAAGTAGCTGGAAGAGTTGGTAGACTGAACAAACGTATTCACATGTACTTCTTGCTACAACTCCACATAGATGACAGTAAATCGTACTCCTGTTTTTAAATGGCTCTCGGTCAGTGGCTTGTCAGAGAAGCCCCTGGACTCCTACCACAGCCAGACCTTCACAGCTGGTAATGGGGTGAGCAGAAGAGATCTAAACATGCACATGGACAGGATTTAGGGACACCGAAGGAGGAGGTGGCCCGTCTGGAGTAGCCACGGGCTGGGTGGGCTGCCGCATGCTGACAGTGTAAGTCGGAAGACAATGGACAAGTGCGATCTACAGGAGCATCCCGTGCCCGGTGCTGACCTTACAGGCTTACAATGAGTGTGAGAGCTGTTTGCCTCCACCTTCCAGATCCTGTGGAGAATATTCCCTACATCACAGAATCTAACAAGACCAAGAGAAAATACCTCAAGGCACTACATGTCTTGAAGGATTTCTCACAAAATGTGTAGGGCAGACAGTTTGCTTAGAGCAATCAGTGTTTTAGAGACCACTGTTAAATATGAGAGGGCTGCAGAAGATGCCCTGACATCCCAGGAAAGGGTCCAACATTAAAGGTAAGGAAGAGACCAAAACAAGCACAAAATAAATAAACCAACTACACACACACACACACACGCGCGCGCGCACATTAACACAGACAACAAACCACACCAGGAGACTATATTATAACTAATATTCTTGGAAAACTAGAGATATATGGCATCAATGAATGAAGAGTTGCATGGTATTTAAAAAAGAATATTCAGAAGGGAAAAAATGCATTGTAGAGAATTTAGAAATGCTATGACTGAGATAGTCCAGAACTAGAAATAACCCAAAATCCTTCAAGGTATTGGCTGACAGTTAGTGGTTAAACGGACTGTGGTGTATCCGTACCACGGAATACTATGCCCCAATGAAGTGGATGAACTGTTGACACATGAAACATGGGTTTCAAGGGGACTAGCTGAGTGAGAAAGCTGGTTTCCAGGGGGAATGGCAGCCTGGTGGTCAGGGGAGACCAGGAGACGGCCAAGCAGCAGATGGGGACTCGTGTCCATACCGCAGGCAGTCAGAAGGATACAGAAGGTCATTTTTCAAAGAGGTTGAAACCCACAGAATACCTGAAATGCCTAAATATTAAGACAAATATTTATTATTAGAGACATTTTTTAATGTCTAAACATTAAAAGACAACAAACATAGATGAAAAGACAGAATAGTACAATTTCCCCCCATGTACCCATCTGTAAAGTTCAGGCTTACCAATATCTGCTGTTTGTTCCTACTCTCTCCCTTAAATTTTTTTTTTGATGGATCATTTTCCCTAAAAATGTCTCAGTATATTCTTCTAACAAAGAAGAGCCCTTCAGCTTTTGAAACGAAACCACATTACCATGATCATAACCAATGAAATTTAAAATCCCTTATTGATATAATCTGATATTAAATCTGATTTTATTTTTTATGGTTGTCTTAGTTTCTTATTGTTTATTTTGTTTTTATTTCTCTGTGTTGCTTTATCTGAATCAGGATCCAATGTCCACACATAGTGTTTGATATGCCTCCTGAATCCCTGTCCCTTTTTGGCATTTATTTGTTGAAGAAACTGAGTGAGATGTTCCCATGTTATGGACTTCATTGTGTCCTTAGAGTGTCGGGAAGCATGTTTCTTGGCCTTGTATGGTAATTTAGTGTGTAAATCTCAGGGCTTAATTAGATTCAGCTTCAAATGCCGGGCAGGTGGTAGACAGTGCTGTTTTTCTTAACACATCACATTATAGGAACCTTAACAGTCACTTTGGGGGTTGCTGAGATTGATCCATGAGTTTGGATATTTTTAACTTAATCTGTGCACTACAAAGTCCTCCATCCATTTATATTTTTCATGGAATATTAGGTCACCATCAAATACAGTCCATACTAAAAAGACAGAATATGAGCTAATTCTTGCCAATTTTCAGAGTATGATTCTATTCCTAGCAACCTGCAGAGGTGACCAATGGCCTTAAACAGGTAGATGATAGAAGATGCACAGATACATACATATATATATACACATACATGTAGACAGTGAACTAGTATATTGTATATATTTGCATATATAAATGCATCACACTGACCAGTTGTTTTGATACCCAGATTGTTCTATCATATTGGCTCATGTGTCATTTTGACATAACTCCAATTTTTGATAGCTTTCTTATTTTCAGGCAAAACAAAGCATTCTAATTGCATCCTGTTCCAAACATAGGCTCAGTAAAACCTTTCTTTCTAGTGGACAACTGTGGAGACCCCTGTCCATGCACTAGTGTGCATCTAGCATCTCAGAAGTCCAATCATGGAAATATGTCAATAAAATATTAAGTAATGAGTTCATACTGATAAGACCAACTCAAATTAAGATTGAATAATTTTCCAGAATTTTTTTACACTTTACAGTCTATCTGTAAATTTTGGTTTCTGTTGCCAATAACATAATTAGTTATTAGCTTTTTCTTGTAATATATGTATATCAACTTATGAAATCACTAATAACATTATTTAAAAATAAGTCTATTTAATGTATTTTTTAATTATGTTTTCTCTTTTTCTGATAGGTATATCCTATTGTTTCCTACAAGTCAAATTACTGTTTTAATTTCAAATATGTCTAAACTTATGAATTCATAACAAAATTAAAAATATTCTCATTGGCCACAGTTAGAAGAATCTAGGGAACATCTTCAGTGTTTTGAAATCAATGCATGAAAGAGAAAGCTTTTCCCATACAATCTTGTAGTTTAGGTAACACAAATAATTGATGAGAGATGTTTATTTTTATCAAGTATTCCTGCTAATAAATGAAAAAGGGGTTATAGAATTAGATCAAACATTTACTGGCTGGTGTGTCTTTAGACAAAGTCCTTATGTTTTATGAGCTTATTTACAGTATCCATATATAAGAACACTTGTTACCAGGCTTTGCCCTCAGGGACTCCCCAGTTGATGAACCAAAGTTTAAGGAGAAAGTACATTGGGAATGGTAGGCTACCTGAGTTAGCGAGCAGCCCCAAATCGCAGTGTCTTAGCAAAACAAACCCTCTTAGAGGCTCGCATTACACTCATTGTTACCCTGCGCCATGAAGCCAACACAGTCTGCTTCTGCCCTACAGCCCGTTTCCTGTTAGGTCCTCGGCGGGCTCTGCTTGGGGTCTGGCTGGCTCAGTTCCTGGCTTCAGCCAGACGCCTGACAGGTGCTTGCTTCCTGGTGACCATGGTGCCTTGGACAAGGAAGTCGTTCAAGGCGAGGGGATGAGACCCCACGGCGGGAGAACCTAAGCATGCCAGCAGGGTCTGCAAGCGCCAGGACCTGCAGCTGCCTGGAGGAATGGGCAGCCCCCGCAGGACCCCCTGGGCTGGACAGGGCCGCCCAGCTAGGCCTAAACTGCTGATCTGCACAATCAGGGAACGACTGTCATTTTAAGTCACTTGTGAAGGATTTTGTCGCCCGCCAAGGGTAACTGAGATTAGCCAAGTATCGATAATTTGGTGGCTCTTGTAGTAAAATCGGGTCCCTTTTATTACTCTCTATCCTTTGCACATATCTGAAATTCTCTTATTTTAAGAAGTTAAAAAGAAAATACTGAATTTTAATATCACTGAAAGAATTCCTAGTTAAATTAATTTGGTTTAATTTCCTTTCAATGTTTAGGAATTGCTCTTCTTCTTCTATTAGATTTAATTTTGTGTTTAATAATTTAAAACATCTGTATTGTTTCAAAGTTAAAAATATAAATACCCATACCAGCTGACATCCTGGTCCCCTCCCCCATTCTTTCTTTCTCTCTCTCCCAACAGGTATCATTTATATGAGATTTTACCTGAATATTTTGGAAGATATTTTAGAGAAGTGTTAATGAATTCAGAATTAACTTGGTGGTATACGCATAGAAAATTAGACAAATGAGGGAACAGGGTGATTATTAATTGTAAGAAATCTGTTTATTTCGGAAAGAAAAGTAATCACATTATAAAGTTTGGTATCAGCGAATAGTACGTGTGCTGTCCTGTCACCGTAAACATAATCATGATCTGACTGAAATTACAATCCGATTGGACGTGTGGCGGACGGGAAGTTCTCCGAGTGGGGGAATGGTGGCAACCTACATCCTCCTCTTCCGCATTGGTGAGCGGTAGACAAGTTGGAACAGCAACACTTAAGATGTGGATATGCTCGCTAGATACAGTAGGCACCCCAAAGTGAACTAAGAATTAAATTAAAAAGCATCACCCTCGCACAGAAGGGAGGTAGGGCCTATAGGTTTTTCATAACAAGCCTTGCGATTCATTACAAAAACTTACAAAAAAAGAAACAAGTAGAGAAAAAACTGACAGAGGCGATGTGGCATGAACAAGGTAATAATAACAGCAGTGGTAATGGTTACTGCTTACCAAGGACGTGCTCTGCAGCGAGCACTGTGCCTAATACGGAACACGGGTATGTTCTGAATCCTCACTATTGCCTGAGGTAAGCTTTTTTTATACCTATGGCCACATGAGAAAATGAGTGCTTTGAGAATTTGTCAGCCGGCTCTTTCTGCACGATGAATTATAGCATCTGGAAATGACGGGCACTATCCCGTGGTAGTTTCTCTGTGTCTGGAGCAGCCTAGCTGGGTGGTTCTGGCTCCGTCTCTCCTGAGCTGCAGTAAGGATGTCAGCCAGGGCCGGGGTCCTCTGAGTTTAACTGTGGAGGCTTCTTTGGGGCTCACTCAGTGGCCTGCCTCCAAGCTCCAAGCCCGCGCACGGGCCTCTCTGCAGGGCTGCTGGGGCACAGCAGTGGGCTTCTCCCGGTCGAGGAATCCAGGAGCACCACCTCCCCCCCAGATGGAAGCCTCAGCCTTGCAGTGACCTAGTCTAGGAAGTGACATCCCTCACTTTGGTCCTGTTCTCTTAGGAGCAGGTCCATGCATGCAGCCCACACTCTAGAGAGGGCGTGAACCCGCGATCAGGGTGTGAATGCCAGGGGGCGTGGATCAGAGGAGCAGCCTCAAAGGCTGCTGAGCGTGCAGGAAGAACTGCCGCCGAGCCCCCACAGGGCTCCAAGGGGCGCTGCGGTGCACAGCCACCTTGTCCGATCCCAGGGTCACGTCTGACCCCCACAAGCTGCCTGGGTGATCTTCCCCTGTGAGGTCAGCAGCGACTCCTTTCCATGGATCACCCTGGGCGTGTGCGAGGCATCGGGCGGTGGAGTGGGCAAGGCACATGGAGCCGACTTCCATGCGTAGCACACGCCCAAGTCGGGCAGAATGAGCTGAAAGCCGTGCTCAGTCCCTGGGTGCAGACTGACTCCGCTCCAGAAAGTGTGTACGGCTGCA
Source organism: Manis pentadactyla (assembly GCF_030020395.1). NCBI lineage: Eukaryota > Metazoa > Chordata > Mammalia > Pholidota > Manidae > Manis > Manis pentadactyla. The sequence continues at coordinate 1,729,063 of NC_080026.1, forward strand.
GGAGAGAATCGCATGGCTCCGAGGATAGCCTTGAATTCTCTCTAATTTATGAAATGTCAAGCCCTCTCGAGCTCTAGGCCTGGTAGTGAGTTACTTGAGGCGCCCCTCACACTTGATCATGACAAACTGCAGCTTCGTCCCCCCTGGGATGGGGCATTCGTCACAGGCATGCTGGCCAAGGCGAGGATCTGGTGCCATGTCTGTAAACCTGTTGGGAGCCACGGAAGCATTTTAAGCGGGGGAGGGTGACATAACTGGATGTGTACCCGCTGTTCCGAGTGGCACCGTTTTGTCTCAAGATCAGACCAGGTTCTGCATTCTCATGTGTGAGACAGCAGATGCCTCCTTTACACCCGGCCCAGCTCATTCAAGCTGGTGTCGGGAGGCTTATGTAGATCATACCTGTAGATCAGCCAGAGAGCGCTATCTCAGGGCACCTGGGTCTGCCTACGAGCCCATAAAGACTTTGTGGCTAAAGCCAGGCCGTGAGCTTTGCAAGGGACAGACCGATGGCCTCGTTCACGGTCTGACATCTGGTCACCCCTGCACTGCTGACACATGCTAGGAGCTCGGAAGATGCTTGTTAAGTCAGAGTGGACTGCACTTGACGGGGCACCTACCATATGTTAGCTGCAGTGCTCTGGGTGTATAGAGATAAGATATAGTCATTTACTTTAGTTGATAAAAAGTCGTGGCCATATATTTGTGCACTTTTTCATCCCCTATCCAAACAGGGCTGAACCCTTGCTGTGAGCATGGCACTGTGCTGGAACATAGCGTCGGACAGCGCGTGTTCCCTGCTCTTACGGTTCTGTGACCACTGGGGAGACAGGGCCGTGTGGGATGACCCCAGCTCAGTACACCTGTGGGCACCCCGGACTCGCGTCCGTGTAGGGAAGGGCCAAGAGGAGGCAAGGGGGCTCTTTTTGGAGGCTGTAGCCTCTGAGCCATTTAGAAGAGTCTTGTGAGGACGGGCAGGGGGCATGACTGTGTCAAGTACTGGGACACTGGTCTGTTGTGGTTTGGGGGCAAAGTCATAGCCGTAGGGGAAGGGAGAGAAATCAGCCTTGGAAGTAAATACAAGCAGGAGTCGCTGGTCCCTCCGCAGCTACATGCAGAGCCAAGGAAAGCTTCCTGTCTCCTGTTCTGTGTCTCTCCAGCCCTCTACGAGCAGTCCTGCGAGGTGTACAGGCACCAAGGGCACACGGCTGGCTTCTTCCACATCGACTCGGACGGCAGCGGGCCGCTGGGACCTCTCCAGGTGTACTGCGACGTCACAGGTAAGGGGCCAGAGTCCTGCGCTTGCCCGACCTGGCTGTGCGACAGTGCCCGGCAAGGTAGGGCCTCCTCAAGGGGACACGTGTCGCTAGAAGTTTAAAGGGAGGGGAAAACAGTATTTAACAATCAAATTAGCAGCCATGTTATTTTCATGACAGTAGAGAACTTGCCAATGGCCTTGATGACGTCCCTCCAAACCAAGAATTAACTACCAAACAGTTTCTGTAGAACTCGGCCACGGATATGCTGTCTCTTAAAACTTAAAAACAGAGAAAAGGGGACAAGCAGATGAACAAGAAAATGAAGCTCCATGTCAATGGGAAGCCCTGACAGGAAGTGGGGAAATGATTCATGGCCCCAAGAACAGAGTGACCCCAGATTCTCTCTGGGCTTCTGCTCATCAGTGAAGTGGGAATAGCAGTTCCTACCTCCTAGAATTGAACGTTAGACACAAACACATACTGGAGGAACTATAACCAGTTAACCAGTAGATGCCTCACAGAAAAGTTAGCCATTTCCATCTTCCCATCAATCTCATAAATGTCTTTCCACTTCTCTCTCAAGCAGAGAAGGGCATCGGAAGAGCCCATTGTAATGGGGTTTAGCAACACTGTATGATCACTGATTTGTTCTGAAAGCTAGCTCTTCAAAGCACAAACCTGTGTCATATTTATTTAAAACTACAGCAATGCCAGCCCTCCCTCCACTGTGAAGGTCACTAATTGCCACACACACACATTTTTGTTGTTAGTCTGTGTCAAGCACTGGCCTTCTGAAACACCAGCAGAATCATAAAATGAAGCAGAAAAGTAGAGGCCTGTCAAGGCTCATGGAGTCCTCAAGGCCACCACAGCCACAGAGCCCTCTCCATGGCCACACAGAGCCCTGGGCAGAAGTGAGGCATAGGCGCATGAGTCGGGAGGAGCACCAGGCAGTGTCCCTGCAGGAATGCAAGCAGGTCATTGCTGAAGGAATGATTATGAGCGCTGAGCAACTTGCCCATCTGAATAAAAAGGGCCTCTCTTGTCTGCAGTAAATGCTAGATGCCGTTTCATTGCCTTTCCAGAATATGTCTCTCCACAATGCACGTGCTGCTGCCTCTCAGCAGCCCTTCAGCATCATTAGAAACTGCTTCCTTTTTGTGGGTGGGGTCACCTATAATGTGTATCAACCAGCTCAAGAACTGGGCTTCTCAGTGGATCTCAGTTATTTTCAAAATATAGCCATGGCTCTCCAGTGATGTTTGCTAAAACTGTAGATTCCCGAGCCCCAGAAATCCTAATGCAGTCAATGCACTTTTACTGAGGTCTCCCCATGGTGCTGATGCAAATCGCCCCTGTCCACATTTTACCAATAAACGGAGGAAGCGACGTGGCTCCAGCTTCAGGTGGAGGAGATGAGTGCCTGCTGAGGAGGAACCGCGTGTAATCACTCAGCTCCTACCAGCTCTGGGGCCTCAGCTGAGAATTTGCAAATATCTTCTCTTTGAATCCTCACAACAAAAATCTGAGGTGGGCATGTTCATCTCTATGGTACGTAGGCAGGAGCTCACTGCTGCTCAGGGCAGCAGTCCTGGGACTGACGGTCAGGGCTCCGAGCAAACAAGACCATCAGGCACTTCAGACTTTGTGTCACTCAGGTTTTGTTTTTATTTTTGCTCTAAGAGAAACTGATACTGATTATTGAAAATTTACGGAAAAAAAGAAAAGTGTAAAGATCCTGTTGAAGGCACCTTAAACCACAGTCCAGAGATGACCGTTGTCACTCGTTTGGGTTAGATTTGCCTTGGCACTTTCTGCAATGAATGCATATGTGTTTTTCCTATGAATGTGTGTTTTTTAAATACATATTTTAAAATCTTGAATAGATAAGCATAGAACTTGTCCTTATACCTTTGAAATTGAAATATATGGTAATTACAGGTGATTCCCATTGACCCAGAACTCTGCCTCCTGCAGGATAGACACCTGTCAGGATTGATATTTTCTCAGGAATGGCTCATGATGAATCTTCACCTGTACGTAAAGGCTGCTGTCTTGCTGACGTGGTCGTGGAGGAATTGCAAGGGTTGAAAGGCTTTGTTATGTGTGATAGGGCATTCCTTTGAAATATGTTACTTTGGTTACAGGCAGTTGTAAAATATGTAGATTTTTGGTTTTTCTAAAATACATATGGACATAAAAGCAAACCTTTGTGTAGCCTGAATTATATAATTATCATATTTAATTGAAAAACATGTCTAATACATACATATAATGATAATCAAATACATAGTTTTATATTTGTAAAAGTTAAAAGTTCTCCAGGATGGGTCACTTTTGACACCAATTAAAATGCGGCCAAGTGGCTCAGGGACGAGAGGGAGGAAACCGACAAGGGTGTGTTGTCTGGGGAGGGCGTGAGGCTTGTTTTGTACCGTGCTTGACCCCAGTTTCTGGAAACGCAAAGCCGCTCTTCTCCCAGTGGCACCCCTAGGGTACTGGCCCAAGGAGAGCAGGCAGCGCAGGACCGGGAGGCGGGGTTCTCCTCCTGTACCTTGTATCACCTTGAATGTGAGGGCAGAGGGCTCCTGGCCAGGCTGCACATCCAATGTCAGATAAGGACCTGAGGCCAGGGTGCCTCACAGCCGTCCGTTTACAATCCCTTGGGAGGTCCAGTTGAACAGAAAATGGGGAAGTTTCTCCCACAAAGTCATAGAGACTTGCAAACAAATGCCATGTGGGCAGGACAGGGTCTAGCTGTGGAAACAGTCCATTTGAATCCCCACTGTGTCTCTCTTCCCAGCATGTCCTGGGGAACATCAGCTCCCCATTCTCATGGGCAAGGCAGCACCTTACCCCTCCGGGCAGATCTGCATCTGCATCTCGCCTGCCACAGGGTGATCCTGGGGAGAGCAGGTCCCCTACAGTGAGCAGCAACTGTCCCTTCAGTGAAAGGCAGTGTGGCCTCTGCAGGGCGCAAGGTGGCCAGTAAGTAGGAGCGGCCAGCCAGCAACTGGGCTCCTGACAAGAGGAACCCGACCTAGGCCTCCGCAGACAGAGCGCCCCACCCCCGGCTGTGTGCTGAGCCACTTCATGCCGACACAGGGTGGCAAAAGGGAGGCTCCGGCTTCCTCGGGCGCCTGAGTGGATTATGGATGAGGAAGACGGAGAGGAAGCTTTTGCAGAACACCCATTTAACATCTCTATAAATGATTGACTGTTCAGTTCAGCTCAGCGTGAATTTGTGCATTTCAGGCACTGGGCAGACTGCTGAGGGCACTGTCTGCGTTAGCGTCTTCGGGCTGCAGTAACAAACCCTGCAAGCTGAGTGGCTTATAAATCCCCAGAAGCACCTGTCTCATGGTTCTTGAGGCTGGCAGTCCAATACCAAGGTGCCCACGGGGCCACACTCACTCCAAAACCCAAAGGGGGGTATCCCTCCTGGCCTCACCCAGCTTCTAGTTTTCTGGGGACTGTCTGGCCCGTGGGCATCCCCAGGCGTGTGGCAGCATTTCCAGCTCTGTCCCCCAGAGGTCATCACGCTGCCTCCATGAGACATAGTCTCATGTGACCTTCTCTTCTGTCTGTGTGTCCGTCTCCCTCTTCTCATAAGGACACTGTCCTGTTGAATTAGGACCTGCCTCAGTGCAGTATGACCTCAGCCTAACTTGGTTACATTTGCAAAGAAGCTATTTCTAATTTTAAGGTCACATTCACAGGGACCAAGGTCAGGACAGCAACATGTCTTTGTGGGGACACAGTTCAACCCATGACCCTATTATTTCAGTCTCCTTCACAGTTCATCACATAGCAGACGTGGCAGCAATTAAAATAGAACATAGGGACAATGACAGGGTGTGCACAGCGTGTTGGGAGCCCCTGAGGGGACACCTATCCCACTCCTGTGGAGTGGAAGGGCCACCAGGGGGACAGGCGACGTCTCTGAACCTGGATGGGGAGCAGGAGGTGGCCTGCTTCCAGCCAGAAGAAGGGTCAGAGGAAGGCGCTCCCAGGGGAGCAGATGGATGCTGGGGTCTAAGTCCCAGGGACCCACGAGCCTGCTTATTCGTGGTCACAAACTCGCCAAATGAGTGGCTGGTTTAGCACACGGGGCAGCTCACGAAACTGATGAACTCACCCTCACCCTCATGAGCAGAAGAGAAAAGGGTCGAGCTGGCTTGACCAGGGGCAGCAAGAGCTGCCGAAGGCCCAGGGCCTGAACTCCCCTGGGAGGAGATCTGCCGCCTCCGACCGGGAAGGGAGGGCGTGGTTTCATCACAGACAGCTGTGGAGCATGCAGACGGCTTCTGCGTCTCCGCATGAAAGAGGAGCAGCTCCCTGGGCCCTAGCAACATGTCGTATCAGCCTTGTCGCCTGTAGACGTCAGCACTGTCCCCTGCCTTGAGGACATCGGGTCTGTGAGATCAGCTCCAGTTAGGGACTGTTTGCAAAGGTCTGGGCGTACGGAAGGAAGTCACAGGAGGTGGACCCTTCTCCTGAGCTGGCCCCCACCACCATCAGGCCCACAGATAGGAGGAGGGAGGGGCCGGCCTTGGAGACCTGTGACCCCCATGTGGGCACAGCCAGCAAGGAGCGTGGCAATGGCCGCAGCCTGCCTTGCCCCTTCCAGGCCCTGCCTGCGCCTCCGCTGAGCAAACCCAGCCGGAACTCCGAAGGCAGGAGCACCTGCGAGTGCCGCGCTTCAGGCAGGCACCCTGGCCTCTGAGAAGCTGCAGAAGGGGAAGTGCATCTCGGGGGCAACTGGAAAATAGCCCTGTTAGTCTGTTTAAAGATGTGTCCGAAGAAGGCGGGGGAAAATGACTGGACTCTATCCAGGCTTCCGGATGGTGGGAGGTGGGAGCTGTGAGGGCGGTGTGCGCAGAGCGTGAGCACATGTGAAGCAGGGCCTTACTCCACAGGTTCTGGCCAGAGGAACAACGGACCCCTCTGCAGGTTCCCTGCTATGAGGCTAGGCCTGTGGCAGGAGAAGAGCTCTGCTGCGTCTCCAGCCTGCTGGCCTGCCCTGCAGATTTGGGGTTCACCATGCCTCCACAGTCATGTGAGACCATTCCTGAAATCAGCCTCTCTCATATGTATACATATATTTCATCCCTTGGTTCTGTCTCTCTGGACAACACTGCCTGGTAAATTTGGGATCCCTGCAGTTCGGGGAGATCCCTCTGTGCTCTCATTTTATTTTCAGTTTCCACCATGACACTCGTCATGGCATTTCCTGGATGTCCCAGTGGGGCTGTGAGTTCCTTGGTGAAAAATGGGGGACAGGTTGTGATGAGCCCCTAGACCTCTCTTACACACACACCCCAGTATGTTCACAGTAACTGGGGCACTGAGAAATCACAGCCCAATCACAGATTAATTCCTTCCTTTCTCCTTTTGTCTTCCCACTCCCCGTAATATATCTTAGACTATTAAATCAGTAAGCTGGAACCGTGGGTGCTGCGCCCACGTCTAAGCTTACCTGGGCTTGAGCATCCCTGCCTCGCACAACCTCCCGCTGCTCCTCGTGGCCGCCAGCCTTCTGCCTGCCCAGCCTTCCCCAGATGTCTCTTTTCATCCAACACAGGGATGACTAGTGGGCACAGGACATGCTCTGGAGCCAGATCCTAGTGCTGGCACATGCTGGCTGTGTGACCCCAGACAGCTACTTGGCACTTCTGGATCTATGTTCCCTTATCAGTAAAAAGGAGGTGATGAGAGTGGCTGCCTTTCAAGATTAATGTGAGAATCAGCATATGTGTGCAAAGCTCCAGCTCAGAAAAGCAGGCGCCATGAAGTAGGGTGAGCGGGTGTCACCCCCATCCTGGTGCAGATGGTCTGTATGCAGTTCATCCCAGCCGGAAAAGGTGACTGTCACCTCTTGCCAGCGATAATGTCACACTCCTTCTGCTCTAGGAACTCTAGGAGACTGAAAGAAGATTTCTGAGCAGAAACCTCCAGTATTAATAAAGCAGAATTAGAAGAGTGAGGCCTCTGACTAGATTGTCCTTAGAACCTGACATTTAGCTCATTCTATTCCGTTTACATGCTGCTATTTTTAATGTTAACAGGACACCTTGTCAATCCTTTCAAATGATGCTTCCCAGCCACCCAGGTTTCCTCTGTAGGTACAATTGCATATTGATATGCAAAATTGTTTGTCTAGGACCACTAACAAAAACGCATTTATTTCCATCTTGATGATACAAAGCCAATTTCATGCATCTAGGTCTGTTCAGTGATCATCAGGCATTGCAGAGAGTTTACAAGAAATGTTTCTAAACCAAAACTTGTTTTTCATTCCCAAGCAGCTCATAATCCATTTGCAAACCACTTTGCAAGTCTCCTTGTCTTATCACTCTTGCTATTATTATGCTGTTTCTCACTTCTTTGGCAGCAGGCTCTGTTTTCATTCAAACTCATCAAAGCATGCATAATGGAGTAGGTGGGGAAGCTGCAATGAAGCCTCTCTAACGTTCTTGCACGTAACTGTGCAGTATGACTGCAGGAGGTGATTATCGTCCCAACTATTGACAGAAAGAAGGACTGTGTCTGTTCCGTTAGGTCTGATAGTGGTGGACCTGGTTTCCCAAAGTTAGAGCAAAAGCAGTGAGTTCATGATTCGTGGATGGGCTGCCTGAGGGTCTGGCAGTGTGGGGACACGAGTTACCCAGGACAGCATGGAGCCACCTTATGGCACATCTATTTCTTCCCCAACTTCTTAGTATGTTGTTCATTTTCGTAGCAATTTTGTACACCAATTGGTGTCACGTGCGTCTGAGATAGTGCTCTGTCCTCCTCCTAGTGGCAGCTCCCTGCAGATTTCTACCACACACACTTCACCTCCAGCACAAGCACGAACACCCACACACAGAAGGGAAGTGTTAACGCCCATTGCCAGAGGCTTCCACAAGACCAGGGGGGCTCCGGCTCTCAAGTCTGCCTTTTGTCACAAGCTAGGAAGCCAGTCACTGCAGAGGGATGGTTGCTCCAAAATTGTCGCTTAATTACAGACCACATAAAATTGTGCTGAGTGTCTGCAGGATAGCAGGCTGGTTCAAGACGCCTCACTGGGAAGTAGCCAGAGTCATTTTTATTTTACACATACGCTAATGAGGCCAGTAAGTGTCCTAAGAGGATTGCAGTGCCGTTCTGGTATGTGCAGACGTAAGCTGGGGGTGGAGGCTTACCCAAGGGTCCTGATACCTGGGCGCCGCCCTCCTCTCTGACTGGAACCATATGCACTGGCTGTCTGCTCCGGCCAGGTACGGACAAGGCACTGAGAACACAGACATGACCAAGACGTGACACGATAAGATGATCATCATGTGGTCCCCAAGTCCACAGAGTCTGTCGCCTCACATCCTTGTGCTGAAAAGATGCCCAAGTTTTGACCTTCCCACTGTGATCCATGATTCACACACCAGCCATGGGGGATCTTTTAGCACGGAGCTGGCTGGGCTTCCCCGCCCCTCACCCTCCACACCCCTTACTTGGCTTATGATGTGTAAAGGGCGTGGTTGTGAGGATATATGAGTTCATATGCATGAATTAAAAGTCTCAGAACAATGCCTGTTACTTCTTACATCCTTCGATTATTATGATCAATATCGATTATAATGAGTCTGTCGGGCTGGGAGCAAGGTCCTACATCTCTGCATCAGTTTCTCTCTCTTAAATGGAGGCGGAGGGTTATAGCTTTATAGGATTGGGAGTTAATTTAGAGAGTTAACATGTACATAGTGCTGGGGGTCCGACACAGAGCACAAGGAAAACTTGGGTCCCTCCTGCCCTTCCGCCCCCGCCCCGGAAGCCTGTCTGCTGTGTTTATGGGCAGAGGGCTCCCCCTGCCCTGGGGAGGGACCCAGCCACCTCTGGAGGGGGCCCAGGTGTCGTTTCCTGGTCGAGACTCACTCATGGGTGACGCGTATTGTGTATTGTGGCTCACTAGCCATTTAATCAGCTGGAATAATACATCGTTGCTTCTATTTCAGAGGGACTATTTGCTTTATGTAAACGCGGTGTTTTCCAGAGGACTGTCTGATGCTGAGGGATGGTAATTCAGCAGTTCAGAAGCGGGAAGCTTTTTTTCAGTTTCTGTCTGTTTAATACCTGATGCTGTCAGCTGAGGCGTGGTGACCACCCGGGGCTTCCAGAAGGCTGCTCTCCATCCCCTTGTGTGGAAGGCCTGGGCTGTAAAGTGGTCTCTCTGGGCTAGTGGCAGACGGCATAATCTCCTGCTAAATTGGGCCATTAAACAGAACCACTAAGTCATAAAGCTGTAGCATTACCCTGAAATTAAAGCATTGTCACCTTTGAATTGCCAGGAATTTTAACGGGCGCTTACAGAAATTCCTGTCACACACCGTTTAGCACGGCCAGTGGACTCCAGCCTTGGGGATGGGAGCAGAAGGCTCAGAACCGAGGTGGGGGTGGGTAGGGGTGGGTGGTGATCCCGATGTGATTCTCACTCGAGTACCTGCTTATTCATCCATTCATTGCCTCCTTACCAACTCAGTCACTGATTCCTTGAATTCCTTTACGAGTCTCTCATTTTCACTCATTCGTATTTCTCTCACTTGTTTACTTTCTCACAAAGTTTTTCATGTGCTCAGTTACTATTTTGTCATTCATTCACCCATTGTGCTGGGCAGCCTCTCAGTCTTGCATCGGTCATTCAGAAAGTAAGCCGTTCAGATGAGCTCAGGAGGACTGACTGAGGCAGGGACCAGGGTTATGGAAGGAATGTCTGTCTTCTCCTCGAGGAGCTCACAGTCCAGGGAGGGCGATGGGTGCCGTAAGTGGACATTCTGCACAGGGTGTGGGAGATCAAACAGAAGCCAGTAGGTGGCCTGGAAGCAGTACAGAGGGCTGCACTGTGCTTGGGCCCTGAGGCACAAGGGGCCTGGGGATGGTGGCCCGAGAAGGCTCCCTGCAGAGCTGCCCTCTGGGCTGAATTTGCAGCGGGGGCAGCTGACGCGCATAATCGAGCATCTGCTAGCGTGAGGCACCGAGTTAGGCACTTTCTGTTCATCACTCAGTTCTCCTGGCAACGATGTTGAGAAGGCACCGCTCCTTTTTACAGGGGATGGCACCTGTCAAGGTTTTCTGAGCATTAGATGAGAATTACATAAAGTAAAAGTTCTTACATTTTAGTTCTCCAGAGAAAGGCTGGGATGAATGTTTAGAATGCCATTTCCTAGACTTTTCCCAGCAATGATTTAGTAGGTGTGAATTGTAAGTCAGGACAGTGATCAGAAGTAGCATTTCAATAAGGACCTGACAACATTGGACTTTGGAAAAGTATCTCCGCAATGTGGTGAGCACAGGGCTTAGCACCGAAGGGGTCCCCTTCTCTCTCCATCTCACCTCCAAGAGGACCCGCCCAGTGACCCAGGTATGCTCTTCCTGGCATGTAAGCACAGGGTCCTCCTGACACCCTCCACACGGACCTCTCAAAGCGCATCTCCGTCGCCGATACCTGATGCCCCGTCCCTTTTGGCTGCACGGGAACCAAGGCCCAGTCCGGTGTTCACTGAGGCTGCCTGTGCTCTGGGGGTACAAGCTACCATGAACCTCTGTGTTCAAGCCACTGATCTCGGGGCCCAGGGCCTCACTGACTTTCAGCACCTTCTAGGCCAGGCTGTTTTTAATTCATAAACTTTCCTGTAGACACTTGACAGCCACGGACTCCTGGGCAAGGTAACTTCTGTGGGGCTCAAGTCCGTCTCTGTATAATGGGCACGATTGGTCGCTCTCCCCTCAGTGGGTGGATGTGCAGATTGAGCAAAATTAAACGAGCCGTGTGCCTAATCCCCTCAAATGATGCCCGGCATTCTCTAAGAGCTCTCTCTCCTCCCCTTTCCCACTCTCCCCTCTCCTTCCCTCCCTCCTCTCTCTTCCTTCTCAGAGAAAATGCTTTCCTTTCCCTGAACTATTTGAATGTAAGTTGCGGACCTACTGGTAATTTAAACCTAAGGACTTGCGCTCACCTCTCCTAAGAACAAAGATATTGCCCTATATAACCGCGAACACTAAAGCCACACATAAGAAAATTAACTGATTCCGTGAATATTACCCAATATTTAGTGTATCTTGCCTCTACAGTGTCTGTCTGTTTTTATTCAGGATTCCAGCAGTTGGACCTGATCAACATGTCCTTTCAGTTCTTTTGCCCAGAAGGGCCCCCAACCCCTGACCCATCTTGGTGCTTGCTTTTCATGACATTAACTTTTTTGAAGAATACAAGCCATCTGTGAAGTAAAACACTGCACATTTTGGATTGTTTCTGATGATTTCTTCATCGTTAGAATACTTTGGCAGGGAAACCCTGTGATGTCCATCCCTCCGATGCGTCCGTCCGGAGGTCGTGGAGTCAGGCTGTGGCACGCTGGGGACACTCAGCGCCGCCGCTTGGCAGGTCTCCACATGCTGAAGGTGATCCGTGCACTGTGCGTGATCCTGGGGGGTTCCATGCAGACGCAGTGTGAATATCCTGTTCCCCAGCGTTTCCTCCCAACCCATTAGGATCCTGACCTGTAGCTCTTACAGGGGAGTTTATCCACCGTTGTTTTTCTAGTTCTGTGATTCCTACATTTGTAGCTTCACTTAGCATTTTTCTCCACAAAGAAGTTTAAAATTTTTCATCCTGCCTTCCTTTACATCATGGTAGACTCATAGATCATTTCATTTTAAAATGGTGTTACTATTAGCATTGTATTTTTTAATGTTCAGGTGGTCCCAAATATGGTTAGTCAGGGTCCATGTAAGTCTGTCCCTATATCTTTCTTCCCCTCCTCTCTTAATCTTAATCTTGGAATATTTCTTGCTTTCTAGCCCAAGATGCTCCCAGATTGTTACCTTGAACTTCTTTGCCCACACCCGGACTCAGCTATTTTCTCAAAGAAGCCTACTTCCTTTTTGTAGCAAATGATACTTGAAAATTAAGATATAGGTTAGGTTTGCTATTGCTTCTAGGCGCTTCTTCGGGGCAGAGCTGCAAAGTGTAAGCATGTTGTAGGGTGTGACCACGAGCTCCTGGGGTTCTCTCTCCCACAGACCCAGCACCCTGCGATTCCCCTTCACTCTCTCCCACACTCAGTCCTCTTCTCCCCCAGTGGGAACTTGACCCAACACCGCCAATATATTTGTTCATTTGTTCTGCCCTGCCATACACACACGCACAATAACATCAGAATCACATTGAATTAGTATGTTCTTATTGGTGGTTATTTTATTATTTAATATCTAGGCTTTCTTTTTATTCTGCTTAATATTCAATTTTAGGGTTTGTCTCTTTTCATCATTTTAATTTTATGTTTTGACTATGTAAAACATTTGTTCGTTACAAAAGTTAAATATGTATGTAACTTTGATATAATTTATATACCTTTATATAATATATATATCACTTTTATATAAATTACATATATCTTTTATATAATTTACATACGTGCATGTATATAAGGTGGGTGGGCAGACACGCCTGGATCCCACCCAAGTTGCCGCAGCCTGTTCCTATCCACCTCCTCTGGATGGCAGTGCCACTGACATCGTGTTGTGCCCGGAGCAGGGGTGGCAGCTGAGAGATGACGATAATCACCCTCCTCTTCAGGTCTCTTTCATCAAACACCTCCAGACCCAGAATATAAGACCCGGGAAAGCAGAGTCAGTGGACACCCTTACATGCCCAGAAGGCCAGTCTTGGTGCACGACCTTGAAAAGGGGGTGTGGCTGCTGACCCGGGAGGCCCCTGCCTAGGACTAAGGCCCTGGGCAGGCAGCTCAGCAGCTCACGGGCTCTTGAGCTCAGCCTTGGCTGACCTCAGCTCTTCTCAGTGAAGGGACGGGGACTGTTAGCTTGTCCTGGGGACCCGGGCACCGGCGTATGTCAGAGCTCAGCTCATGTGATTCACACGAGACAGTGGGAGGTAGATGGAGGTCACTTACCACTTGAATCTTGAGGAAACAGAGCATCAGACAGGTTGAAGAGTGTGCCCAGCGTCCCTCAGCCAGTAAGTGGCAAATGTAGGAATTGCATTTGGTTCCCAGTGAGTGCCCCACATTTTCCCTAAAATGTGCCAAAATGTTGCCCGTCACAGCAACACTGTGCAAGACCCTGTGGAAACCTGCAAGAGCAGAAAAAGCCCACAGCCCTCAGTGATATCCACGGCCCCACCCCCACCTGCCCACGCAGCCCTGCAACCCCCCGTGTCTCGGCTCCCCTGTGTCCCCTGCCCCTGCGTCTCTGTGTCCCCCACTGTGGTGTCCACAATCCCGCTGGTGCACTGACTGCGGGGCCACACCAGGGCCAAACAGCTGTAACCCTGGCTCCCTGCAAACAGCTCACGGTACCCCTGAGGGTGGGCGGAAGGGGCGCTGACCCTCAAGTTCCCATAGCCTCGTCTGATGAATTGGCCACACCTGAGCCTCCAGGATGGCTTCCCCAGTGTGCCGGGAAGTAGGTAACCTTAGGGGCCAGCCAGGTGCCCTGAGCCCCACAGTGGGCCCAGCAGATGTCTGGGACCCGCCCGTGCCCTTACACAGCGCTCCTGGCATCACTGCACTGGGGACCCACCTGGCATCCAGATGGAACGCCCAGGGCCGTGTCCCTGCCATGGTCTGTTCCAGTTGGTGGCCATGCTGGGGCTGCAGCCGGGCCTGCCCATCCCAGAGCACCTCCCATCCAGCGTCACATTCCGCCTCCTTCAGCACAGAAGCCCTTTCCAAGCCCATGTTTACTCAACAGTCATCGCCTGTGATTTACAGGAGGAGATAAAGTACAAACATATGAAAAATTAAATAACTATCAATGCAAAATGGCAAGAGGTGTCACTAGGCTGTACATGTGTAAATAGCAAATGAGTGATAGAGACAGTGTGTTGAGGGTTATTTAAGCTGCCTTTACTCTTGGCATAGAAAACTCACTTTGTCAACAGAGATAACTCCCCCAGAAATGACCCCGGGGACCTTAACATGGACTTGCTTTATTACAATAGGAGCATAAGTGAATTGGCACACTTTTCAAAGGACTATAAACAGCTCCCCACAGTGATTCAAGTCCAATTAAGCTGGTTATTGACAGTCTGTAGACTTCCTTTCCTTCCCAGCATTGTGATCGAAAAATTACAGATTTTTTTCTGTCTCTGCAGAGAGACAGATGTGTGTGCAGAACAAGCTCCTATTAATCAGAGGTGTTTCTCGTCTCGCTCTCCTTTTCTACTTTCCTTTTGTTCGCTCTCCTGCATGGCGATCTCCATGGTAACAGATGGCACAGCTTTAGCATCTGTAATTACTACTATTAATAATAATAATGATCATCACAATAATAATACCAATTAGATAGAATAAGAGAGAAAATATGAAAGAAAATTAAATTGTGGCTGTGTCTGTAAACAGTTTATAGTTTCTGAAATGTGAGCCCGAGGGATCAGCACATCACCTAAACACCCTGGAAAGGGGCTCATGTGGGGCCTCCTGGGGGACAAGCGGGAAGGATTTCACAACTGAGATGATGCTATAGAATGTTCCAGAATCTGCCATCTTTCCGACCATATAGAACTTGGTGCACCTTCTTTTTTTTGTGTGGCTCACTTGGTTGATTGTGTGTGGTTTGATTTTCTCACTTGAATCTTCTTTTTAATTTGGACCATCATGTAACACCTGCATGCACAACAAGCTGCTTTGCAAACTCCAGAACAAAGACACTGGTGGGAAACAAAAGGTGGTGATGAGCTAGTCTTGTCACCAGGCAGGATTCCCCGAATGCCCAGTGCTCAAGGCCCTGCTGGTCCCAGGCTGAGTCTCCTGTCAGCCCTTCTATTCTCAAGGGAAACCACAGTGTCCGCTTGGGGGTCTTCTCCAGCATCCCTGCCAGTCCTGCCCCCAGCAGACCCCCAGCAGCCCCGTGCTTTCTGGTCAGCAGGAGACAGACACCACCGTTGAGTACATTTTCCCCCCAGATGACGGTGCAGTTGGAGAACTCAGCGCGTCACTGTCCTGCGTGTGGACCCTGTGGGTGAGTGCAGCCCTAACTGGGCATGTGTGTAGACACAGGATGGAAACTGCACCTCCCATCCTGGGAGATGGCATAGCTTTATGGGGAGGCATTCACAGCGCGATTCAAGAAACGCTTTGCCCGCTTACATAACAACCCATTGTTATGTCCTTGAAATGGGGCTTTGAAGCTTTACCACATGTGCTGTTTGACGGCTGAGGACCTATAAGTCCTTTGTGCATAAAGGTGGCATAGAAGCTGGTGTAGATCCATGTCATGAGGTCATTCACTCTCATGCCAGCGCACTGAGCCAAGTGCTGCTTTTAGGGAACAAATATTTTGTTCACTGTTAATTTTTAGTTGAGATCTAATTATCATAAATAACATTATGTAAGTTTAAGGTACACACTGTGCAGTATAAATGCCACAGTCGAGTGAGCTGACGCCCCCATCATGTCACGTGATCACCATCTCTTTTTTTGTAGTCAGGATAATGAAGATCTGGTTTCTTAGCAACTTTGAAGTTTATAATATACTATTGTTGTTATAATCACGATGCTATGCATTAGATTTCCAGCACGTTTATCATTTATCTGCTAATTGCAAGTTAAACGACATCTCTCCACAGTTCCAGTAATTAAAATTGTGCAGCACTGACATAGAAAACAGACACATAGACCAGTGGAACCGAATAGAGAGCCCACGAGTTAACCCGCACATGGACACACACAGCGCATCAATATTTGACGCGGGGCCAAGAACACTTCCTGGGGAAGGAGAGGCTCTTCAGCAAATGGTGTTGGGAAAATCAGACGGCCACTCGCAGAAGAATGAAACGAAGCCCCTGTCTACACCACTCACAGAAATTAACTCGACGTGGATTAGAGTTGTAAATGTAAGACCTGGTACCATAAGAATCCTAGAAGGAAACAAAGGGAAGGACCTCCTTGATACTGGTTGGCAGTGATTTTCTAGATATGACACAAAAGCACAAAGAGCAAAAGCAAAGATCGGCTGGTGGGACAACAGGGAACTGAGACGCTCTGGCAGGTGGGATGCAGCATCGACAAAGTGAAAAGGCAGCTACAGAAGGAGAGAAAACATCTGCAAGCCATGTAAAGATAAAAAGCAAATGTGATGCATATGTCACGGTCCCTGTGAGCTCAGGTAGTTCCCTGACCCCTCAGGCGGCCCTGTCAGAGGCAGAGAATTTGTGTTGGTCACTCAACACATACATTCCTCTGAGTGAGTTGGAAAGATGGGAGGGTTTCTCCTTATGGGAAATGCCAGTACGGGCCTTCTGAACCACGGCCCAGCTACCCGCGTACTGAACTGCCCGTCTGAACACTGAGCTTCCTGGTTCTGGTTGTAGATGAAGGACACGTGGGCCCCGGAATGAGCCTCCTCCTCCCCCGTCACCGCCTAGAGGACAGTGGGTCTCAGCTGTTGGAATCAGAGCCCACCTTCACACAGACGTTCTCGAGCTAAGAACGCCTGTCCCCACGCTAGCAGGCATCAGGAGCTCGGGCACCCAGGCCAGCTTTCCTGACTGGCACTGACCCCTGGCTGTGATGTTGTGTCAGAGTTCAGTCTGTACTGCTACCAACCATGCTGAGGGGACAGGAGAGAAAGCAAGAAAAGTAACATCCGATTACCTCCTTGCCTACGGGCCTTATTCTGCTTTATTCTGCTGTCTTCTAGGGGGATAGTATTCCGAGGTCAAGGACATTTGAAATGAAGGCCAGCCAAGATCGTTCCAAGCAGTCGCTCCTCTTCCTGCCCCTCACTCTGTTTGCAGCCAGAGCTGCTGAGGCCTGAGTGACATGCGAGGAAACCTCTGGAGCTCTTGGTTGTTGCTTTGTGTCTTCTGCATGTCACACATGTCAAAAAGTGCCAGCAACTGAGTTATTAGAAACTCACTTCACCCTCAGAGTTCCGAAGGCGGGAGTGGTAATGTTCACGGCTGTGAGATGGGAGACTGTCTCGCACAGCTTCCTGTCCATCTTGCCAAAGATGGAACATAATTTAGGCAAAGTGAGCCACTGAGTCAGTGAAAGAGGAGGTCAGACAATGACTGTATAAGCAACCAGAGGGATGGGTATGTGGCTGTGAAGAGCTGGGTGCATCTCTAGGGCAGTGATTCACAGGACTTAGTGATGCTGTGGGGACCACTTTTGGAATCAGACAGATCAGACACACGGAGACAGGGGGCAGGGTCACTTTCTCTCCTGAACCTTCATGTGTCTGTCTTTTCATGTCTATGTCTGTGTGTGTCTGTGCCTCTACCTCCCTTCCTGCATGTCTGTCTATCTTTCTATCATCTGTCTACCTATCATCTATCTATATATCAACCATCTGTCATCTGTCTATCATCTGCCCATCATCTGTCTGTCCATCCAGATGTCTGCCATGGTGGGTGCTCATGGGTACTGGAGATGATGTATATAGAGTGTCTTCATATGACACAGTAATAGCATCTTATCTTTTATTATAGATTAGCCAGGTCTCCCTTTTCCTCTCCTAAGGACCGGGGGTGTTTCACGACAGTCAGCCTCTATTTCACCCTCTACAGTATCGCCTTACTGAGCCACTGCTTTTCCTGGGCTATTTCAGTAGCATTTGTCTATATTGGCACCAGCATTTTTTTAGGGGTTTCAGGTTAATTGTGCAACATTGTTATTTTTATAAATCGTGTCCTATTTTTTCTTTCAAAGTAAAAACCCAACAACCTTCATTCCAATTTGCTTTTTTAGACTTGATAGAAAATGGAATCCTGCCTCAGACCCTGAGGACAAGCCAGTTACCAGTGGTCTGGTTTCAGGAAACAGTCTTAAGATGAATCAGAATGTTTGAGTACAATTTTATATTACTGCAAGAAACACCTCTTTTTAGAGCTGGAACACACTTAACATGTAACTGGGGCCAAGCTCTCTTTCACTTCCTCCTCCTTCTAACATTGAGGCTGAAATGCAGGGTGGGGCGGCCACTCATCCCCAGTGATGCACAGAGTTGGTGGGGAGAAAATACCAAACCCGGGGTCCCTGCTTGCCTCGTTTTCTTTTTTCAGCTAAATCATCCAACAGCCATGATACTGATTCTTAGCAGTGCTGAGAATAGTGAGGCCGTGGTTTACTGTAATGATGGAGGGCACTTGCAGGATGCCAGCCCATCGCCGCTGTCTGGCAGAGGTGCCTCGGCCCGTCCTTCACTTCCTGGGCCTGGGCTTCTCGTTTGTAAACCGAGGACAAAGCAAGAAGGACGCCACATGGTGTCCGTGCTGGGGTGTGTTTCAGCCTGAGAACAGTAATGACGTTGTTATGTGGGCAAGATGCTCAGAAGACAAAAGCTTTTCAAGTCTTCCTATTTCCTCTCTTGCTTTACCTGTGAGCATGTTCAAAATTAAATTCTATCTCCAATTGCAGAAAATGTTCTAGTCCAGGGTGTTAGCACGGATGTCTGCTCCACCCTGAGAGGGCCCCGTGACCCCTGCGCAGGGTCGCTGCTCCGTGCTAACCCTGCTGGTGTTGCTCTATTGCTGTTCTGTTTTGTTTTTAACCTGATGGTAAAACTGAGTCCCAGAAAGGTGCAGTGACATGTCCGGCTTGCTGCGGGCAGAAATATGTTTCAGGTACAGATCTCTGAGGCTCAAAAAATCCAGATTCCTCTCCTCTCTTCTCAGCCTCTTTCCTTACCTATTGTAAGTAAAACATGTTCTCCTACTCTGATTTAAAGGTCCTCATCTCTGCGTGTTCTTTTAATCTAAACCTCTTAGAATAATTCTGGCAAATAGAGACAACACAGAGAATAAGGATTTTTTTAAAAAACATTCTATTTAAAGTCCCTGCGTGTACCGTGTGGGTCACACAATCTCATTTATATTGATAACATGTATTTTACAGATACTTTGTGTGCACAGGTCTTATTTTCAACATGATGCCTGTGGCCATCACATCGTTATCTGCACTAGTGTTTTCATTCTGAGGCAGGGGGTGCCCGTCTCTAGGATGGGCTCTTTAGGCTGACATCCTGGGCCCCAGTCCTTGCTCGATTGTTTGCTGACTGTGTGATCTTGGGGAGGCTGCCTGGTCATCCTCTTTGACTCCCCCCATTTCTCACATGGCAGTGCGAGCACCCTTCTGTCCTAAGTGAAGTCCGTTTCAAGGAGATCGGGGCCCTTCAGTACTGAGCAAAAGGCCTGTGGCATGGGGGCTGCACAAAGTTAGCTCTTGAAATACCAGCACTTGTGTTAACTCTGCCGGAGCCCAATGAGGAGCCCGAGGTGTCCGGTCAAGCCCCGTGCCTGACGGGAGTACTCAAGCGGCGGCTCTCGCACACTGAGCCACCGTCACACTGTGTGCACGACCCCCTTCCCTTCAGCTTTCTGGAGGTATGCAAGCGTGGCTGTCTTCCGACCTCCCTTCTAATGTGCCCCTCCTTGCTTGTGTGTCTGGGCAGAGGACAAGATCTGGACATCAGTGCAGCACAACAGCACCGAGCTGACCCGTGTGGGGGGCGCCCACCCCGGGAAGCCCTATGCCGTGGCCTTGGACTACGGGGGCAGCGCGGAGCAGCTCGCGGCCGTGATCGAGGGCTCGGAGCACTGCGAGCAGGAGGTGGCCTACCGCTGCAGGAGCGCCCGGATGCACGACACGCCCGGTAAGCCTCGGCCCTCCGCACCTCTGCAGGGCCACGCAGGGTGGCCGCAGGGCACCAGGTGGGTGCACAGGAGGCAGTGTTTGCTGGCAAGGGGCTGCAGGCACGGCTGTTCACTATATGGTGGGGAGAAACCCGGCCGGGAGGGGCCTGCTGCTGTGCTAGCCCTGCTTCCCATGTCCGGCTCTGCCCCGGAGGGAGCTCTGGGGCCTCTCAGGGTCTCTCCAAATCATCAGAAAGGGAAGGATGACCACACCCATCCTTTAGCCGCTGTGAAAGTAAAGTTTCTTGGGAGTAACAGCACTTGAAGAGAGCATTTGGGCAAGACACGGAAAGCGTGGAGGGGGGAGGCGGCCCTTCGGGCAGAGGGATGCGAATGGGAAAGCGCCAAGGAGCCGCAAATTCACCAGAGAGCGCCGAGCTGTGTGCAGGGAAAAGCAGGAAGGGAGCTGCCTTAGGCAGGGGGCGGGAGCCGCGGGCAGGGAGAAGGCCTGGGTCTGCCATACTGTTGCTACCTAAGACGTGCAGGCCTTACTGGAGATGGCTCTTTTTTAAAGTAGTTTATTTTTAGAAAAAAAATGGATTAACCCTATTTGTTCCCTACAGTTATGTTTCACAGGGAATGGTTGATTTAGTGATAAACATGCTTGTAAAAGAAAAATTCTAGGGCTGCTTACCAGCACCCCAAAGGGTTTTGGCAAAATGTCAAGAGGGCTTTTTCAAAGTTTACAGGTTCCTTGGGAGGCAGTCATTGTTGTGAATTTCAGTTCATCCTCTGTTTCATGGCAGAAAAATAAAAAAAGCTGAGAACCACGGGGCTGTGTGAATCCAGGAGGGTGTCAGAATCTTGAGCCCCAAGAAACTTACCTTTCAGTGCTTAAAGTTAGGGACTTTGAAAGGCTTGAGAGAATTAGACAATGAAATGTCAACGGAAAAGTGATAGAAACTTGAGTGTGACTCACCTCGCGGGCCCAGAATCTTTAGGAAAGACATTGTTCTACATAAAACGTTTTTCCAGATTAACTGTCACTTATGCCTGTAAGAACAAAGAAAGCTTTCTGAGGTTTTTTTAACTATTTGCAATGAAAATCTTTCTCAAAGGGATCACACGCTTCCTTGCCTTCCTAAGCAGAGAATTCTGCACATCCCATCTAAGCTTTCTCATGGCTCAGGAGGGTCGCTGGGTGCTCCCTGGGCTCAGGCGCACCTCCGGGGCCAACTAGACCCAAGGCAGCTCCTGGTGCCCCTCGTCCCGCGTCTGCAGGCACTGCCGCCCTGCGAGATGCACCCCCTTGCTGTCTGTCCACATGTCTCTTCGCCGCCAAGCCTGCGCCCCTCTCAGCACCATTCTCAGGGCTCACGTTGGGGGAACCAACCCACCTTTCCATTGCACCGCTTCTTGTTTTCTAAGGATTGGGCTTGGTGGGGTTTCAGGAAAAACAGGACCGTGTTCACTGACAGTGGGATGTCCTTTAGGACACACATTCTGTGATAAATTGGGCTGCACCATTACCTTTCTCAGGTTCATGCATTTCTGACTCGACTGTCCTGAGTTCCCTGAGCATATCTGAGGGGAGGGCGTGGGCTGGGGAGCAGGCTGTCCTGGAAAGGACGTCTTGTCTCTGCTGTTCACTAGTTGGGAAGCCTCGTGCAGCGTGTTAAATTTGCACAGCTGCCATTGTACCACCTGAACATTTTCCGCCGGAGTCCAGGACTGAGACCCTGGTGGGAGGGCCGAGGGAGCCTGCAATC
Source organism: Manis pentadactyla (assembly GCF_030020395.1). Lineage (NCBI taxonomy): Eukaryota > Metazoa > Chordata > Mammalia > Pholidota > Manidae > Manis > Manis pentadactyla. The sequence continues at coordinate 1,750,719 of NC_080026.1, forward strand.
CGTGCCTCTTGTGCCATGCCTGGCATGTATCACGTTCCACAGATGCCTGTGCCCTGTTTCTTTCCTTTGTCATGGCCTCCATCCCAGCAGGGATCCAACATTTGCACTGTAATGGGAAACAAGTGCAGAGGAGCGTTTTGTTTCTATTTTAATGGTATAAAGAGAATAATTATAATAATTATGATGCGTGCATGCAGATCATCTCATCACGCAGTGAGAACCGATGTTGCATTGAATGTGTACACTTCCTGGTGTGTACCACTGCTGGCCAGCCACCCCCTCAGCACATGCAGGAAACAGTGAGGACATAGGACATACCACTCCTGTGCCAGAGCTGGTGCTCGTCCATCCTGTTCTCCCCACGGGCTACAAATCAAATGAGGCAGATGAAGGAAGGAGGTGGGTGTGTGCGCAGCCCCTCCATGCCTCTACTGAGCCGGCCTGCAGGACAGCATAGACCTGGCGGGTCCTCCTTGCCCCTCAGCCCCCACCTGCAGACCGGGCACTCCTAGTGGCTGCGGTAGGTCTGCAGACAGCCAGCTCCCTGCCGCGTGGCCCCAGCCTCACTCCCCTCAGTGCAGGGACAGAGCCCAGTCAGGCCTGCTCACCTCTTAGAAGCAGGGGTGGGGACAATAATCAGTGATATAAATATAAAATAATAAATAAGCAAGGTGGGGACCGTCATGGGTGCCCGCGTCGGAGAGCCCCACCTAGGGTCCTCCTGTGGCTGAGCTGCTGCAACAAAACGCTGTAGACCGGTCAGCTTATAAGGAGCCAAACCTTACGTCTCACAGTTCTGGAGGCTGGAGCCCACCCTCAGTGTGCCAGCCCCTTCCGGCTCACAGGCAGCTCACTGTCATTGTGCCCTCACAAGGGAGCGAGGAGTGAGTGAGCTCTCTGGGGTCCCCTTCATAAGGGGGCTCATCCATGCAGGGGCTCCGCCCTCCAGACATCATCACCTCCCCAGAGCCTTACCTCCAAGCACTGTCACACTGGGGGTTAGGGTTCCGACATAGGAATTTGCATACATTCAGGCCATAGCAGGCATATACTGGCACAGATGGTTCCCTAATCTCCCTAGTGGTCCAGCCACCCGCCTCCCCCCGAGGAAGGCCGGAGACACAGGGTGAGGGGAGAGGCTGTCCTCTCCTCATCCACCTGCCGGCTGCAGGAGTTGGGCAAGTGTCCCCCTTATGTGCTGAAACCAGGCCCCCCGCCGTGACCCTGTTTTACTGCCGTATTTGTGACACACATGCATTGTAGACTATCTTCCCATTTCAATAAAGTCTACAGTACAGACTTTGTGCTATAATGTTTATTAACAGTGGAGGCTTCCTCTACATGGATTCACCGCCATGAATATATGAAATTCACTCATCAATTTTGGTCATTTAGATTGTCCTTATTTTTTTTACCATTGCAAATACTCCAAGAACATTTTGGCACGTAGGTATTTGTGGTGCAGTTAGCTGTGCAGCTCACGGCCCCCAGAAGAAGGACCAGATGAAAGGGGTGTAGGAAGGTGATCGCGGGGAAGCCAGTGCCCAGGTCCCTGTGGGGTGGGATCGGGAGCCCCACCTGCCCCCAGATTCTCCCCGGCCCCTGGATGTCTCTCCTTGGGCTTACTCACTGGGACCCTAATGTCTGCTGGATAATCTGTTGGCACTTAGCGCTCTGTGTAGGGACTGTTCATTTGGGAACATCCTTCCCAATAAGGCTGTGACCTCCTAAGGTGGAGGTAAGAGGCCAAAGCCCAGAAACTGAGGCACCATTCCTTTGAGATCCAGAGGCCACGCCAGCTGGAGTTTGCCTGGTTCTGAACAGAAGGCGTTTGCCCAGCAAGTCAGCCACGCAGGCACATTTGCCGTGAGGACCGTATCAGTGCCCAGGAGAACTGAAGGCCCAGGGCCCTGACGCCGTCGGTCCCCATTTCCCTGCAAGAATGGGGAAAGGCATTCCCATCCAGCCCCCCACGCAGGTGTGGAATGGTTTCTACGTGGGCCAGCTGTTCACCTAGTTCTGCCCCAAGGACTTTGAAAGTGATAAAATCCTATTTCCTTCAGGTATTCTAAAATTCTGATTTTCCTATTTTCCCTTAATTAGTGCTATTCTGCTGAGCATAGAGCTAACTGGCTATATATATAGTAGGTGTATATACATACTATGGATGAATATACACAGAACACTACACATTCTAGGATGTACTCCAAATAATACATTATGCAGTGGTTTATATGCTCTTCATATACTCTTTGTGTGTCTGAATAAATCTATAAATGCACATGGATGTGTAAATTTTCACATTCCATTTTTAATATTAGACCTCAGATGTGGTGCTTCTGTGCTTCGATCAGGAGGCAGCCTCTCAGGCCAGTCCCCCTTCCAGGGAGGCACGTTTGGTCCACCTTCTAATGGGGAGAATGTCCAGGCCTGTTCCAAAGCTACCGGATCACCTCCCAGTCCTGCTGGGTAGCCAGCCAGCCCCCGGAAGACGGCAGGTGCAGGGCGGGGCGGGAGTCAGCCCCGTGGCTCCGGCGCACGGCTGTCACCCCCATGTCCTGCCAGCCGTGACTCGTCGACTCTAATTCAGGCTGGAAACGAGCCTGACTTTCCATTTTTCACTCTCAGGGGCTGTTTGTAAGAGTCTGTCACAGGTCCTGAAACACAGCGAGAGGCTATCCCGTGCGTCAGCCAGGGCATTTTACTGTCTGCGAAACCCACCTTTCCTGAAGTCCTAGTAACTCATTTTCTATGCTTTGCTGGGGACATAAAGCCGCACTTGGAGAGGGGTGGCTTTCACAACGAGGACATACCCCTTAAGACATACACACGGAGGTAAAGATGTGGGTGTGTATCTGAGGGAAACGAAAACTAGCCCACGTACATTAGGACCAAAATGAGCTGGAATTTGGCTGCAGATGAATTTCAGACCGTTATTACTTAAATAATCAATGTGGACTGCCCATGAATCAACATTTGGACCCTGTATAAGATAATGTTTTTTATTTTTCTCACCACTTTATGTAAGACCATGTACACTTACTTTATCTCGATTGTACTTCAGAAGAAGAATCCTATTTTCTAATCTTCAGTGCATACAGTGGCAGGAACATGAAAATAGTGAGAATTTTGGGTGATAACAACAGATCTTCACTGTTTTTTACTTCTTGGCTGTAAGATCCTGAACAATTTCATAGGCTCTCTGAGCCTCAGTGTCCTCACCTCTAAGCTGTGACGGGACAGGGCTGTGTCCTGCCTATTACGGACACCCAAGGTCCTGCTGTTATTTCAGCCAGCATGTATCACCTTCTCCAAAGCATGAGGGGCACTGTTTCCCTCGCTACAGGAGAGGGTCTCACAATCCCTTTGGGGTCTGGTGAAGAGTCCAGTTTTGGGGTTTGGCTCTTTTTGACCCCTGCGCATCCTTACGTCCTAAATTGCAGTTCGCTTACTTGTCACCTGGTCACACATTGAGAGTATTAGATCGAAGTCCATGTCCCCTCCCCACCTCTGCCACCCATCAGATCCGTCATCTGTCCATCTTTCTCATCCCAGTGTGTGCTGCCGTCAGCTACCCCGTATCTTAAGGCCAGGACTCATCCGTCCTCAGCAAGTCCGCCTCCCGGTCAGTAGACCAGCACAGACTCAGACTCGCCGGTCACGCCCGTGTCCACTCCCACATCTTCTCCACACTTCCACTGCTGCCTCTAAATGTGACTCCATTATCTCCAGACTGGGCGAGGGCACCTCTCCTCTCTCATCCTGCACCCACATCCCTACAGTGCATGACACACAGCCAAAGAGATGATCTTTCCAAAACAGGACCCCAGACCCCTTCCTGAGTCCCTCAGGGCTCTGCAGGCTGAAGCCCCTCACCGGCTCCTGCTGCCCGACCTCCCTCTAACCTTGGTCCTGTCCCTTGCCCAGCTGCCCTGCACAGCTCAGTCCTGGCATTCTTGCTGTTCCCTCTGCTCAGAAGCTCTGATCTTCTTCCCAGGCTTAGTGCTCACCTCAAATTCTGTGCACAGCTGAAGAACCCGCCCCATCACCTTTTTCATTTCATCCTGTCCTACATTCCCCACCGAGCGTTTTGCGACCTGATGCACTCTTCCGGTTTGTTTGTTTACTGTCTACCCCTGGAGTAGAGCGTGAGCTCCACAATAGAGAGAGTTGCTTTGTCTCATTCGCCATTTTATCCCCAAAATGCCCAGAACAGGACTGGCACCCAATAAACACTGAGCAAGTAGCCGCTGAGTGAACAGGAGATTGCGCCCCAGCTCATAGAAGCATCACTGCTGTTATCAGCATGCACATATGTCAGAGGACCCGTGAGGAGCCACGTGCGGCTGGGCAGGTGGCTGGGGAGACCCTGGCGGGCAGGGGCTGGCATCTGATCTTCCAGTGACCCCCTGTGACCTTGAGCAAGTTACTTACATTTCAGTTTCTCATGCTGAGGCCTAGTGGGCTATATCTGATGTTTCCATGTGTCCTTTCTGCCCCGACCCTTCATGACTCTACTAGCCAGGTGCAAAGTGAGCTAAAGGATGAAGCGAGTTAAAAGTCAGAGTTTATGACCTTCTTCTCATAATAAGGAACTGGAGAGGTTGGTAAACAGGTAAAACACAAAAGGACTTTTCCGAGACTCGTAAGTCCATGACGTATGATGATTATTTACATAGTAGGTAACACTTTCTTGACACCTCCGTACATCTGATCTTCTCTGCAGACCGTAGTCTCCATATGGTAGCACTGATGGTGTAGAGAGGTAGGTAATTTCCCCAAGGTCAAAACAAATCAAGAGTAGCATGAGTAACCATTTCTCACCGTAGGGCCTCCTCTGTGTGCATGACCTATGCATGCGTCTCTTACGGGATTTACTCTGTGAACGTATTTGTTAGGTCGTGTGTACATGTGGAATTGTGACGGTACCAGCTGCAGACGAGGTGCACCAGGCCACACAGACACACAGACTGGGCTGTGAGAATGACACATGCTTGTGGTCCGGGGTCAGGGCTCCCTCGGAGTCCTCATCGCAGCCACGCAGAAGGGAGGCAGCAGAGCCAGCAAAGAGCCCAGGGTGTGGCGTCGCTCGCCTGGGCTCAAGCTCCTGGTCACTGTGTGTCAGCCATGTGGCCTGACACGCAGCGCTCAGCACCCCCCCACATCACCACGAATGAGCAAAAAGATAATTCCATGCTAACTAATGGGAGGGCTAAATGGTAGGAAAGTTGCATTCTTTATAATGTAAGTTCTCAATTTACCAAGTTCTTTTGAAATAACAGAAATTTTTCAGACATAATTTTCATTGTCCTCCCACTTTTGCTGAGAGGCAGGTGTATATTATGTCATTTTTATTCCTCTGGAATGTCCTCTGCATGCGCGTGTAGGATATGATGAGAAATCCCGAGCCATGTGCTATGTGTTGTAGAGACTGTGAAGCCATAATCTCAGCATGGCACAGTGGAAACGTTTAGGCCCTGAATCAAAAAGCAAACACAAAACAAAACCTGAATTCCTCCAGTCTGCCACTCGTTTGCAGAACGGCCACCGCCAGGACGTAGAACCTAAGTCTAAGTCTCTTAGTCACATTCTCTCATCTGCAAGAGAGGTATGTGCACACACGCATCCATGTGCCTGCAGGTATGTCAGTGCATGCATCTGTGTGTATGCATGTTTGTGCACATGTGATTATATTCTTCCCCGAACCATGAATAAGGCATTATTACTCAGTTGTACAAAGGAGGAAATGGAGACTCAGGGTGAAGTGACTCATTCTAGGTCTCATGGGGGGTCTGAATCCAAGCAGGTCTGACTCTGAAGCCCATGCTCATGTGTCGAGAATGGCTAAGGGAAAAGCAGGAAGCAGGACTGAGATGCCGCGTCCAGGGGCCGTGTTCTGCAGATGGTCCTACCCAGTAGGGAATATGTTCACTGAGGGGAGCACGGTTATGTATGATATACGCAGCTGGTTACAGTATGTCCTATGTATGTAAAAAATCCCTCATTTATATCTGCACATATCAAGTGAGAACCGCACGGCCCTGCCGTTATCTGTGGGTGATGCAGGAGCCCAGTCACACCTACTACAACTCAGTTCCATTTCATGCACAAGGAGCAACAATCCTAGCTTTCGCCCGCCAGGCCGCCAGTTACCCCAGTGCCAGGCGTGCACATGCTCCTGAACTGAGTCAAGCCAAGACTGGATTTTGTGCGCTGAACCAGTATTATACAGATAGAGGCAGAAGCCACCCCATGATCTGTCTGGGCAGTGATTTCATAACATGTCCCTCAGAATAGGAAACAGATTCTCTCTGTAAACATGTCACTGACAGGAAAATAAGCCAGATAAGGAGAAAATCAGTTGCTGACATTTAACAATCCACCTGTATATTTAGCGGTGTTTCTGGATTGAGTTTAGAAAGGATAAGAGGTCAGAATATTGGAGTAGTTGCAGAAACTACCTTGGAAGGATAAAGAAGGGAGAGAAAAGAAAGGAGAGAAAGAAAAACAACCTTTTCTGGAATTGTCACTGAATTACGGCCCTGTGTCTTGTCTCATTTTGTATCTGGGGTCCTGTTGAGCAGATTCTCAGCATGGCAGCGACCTTCCCTAGGTCCTGTAGTTATGATGCTGAAAAATGAAGAGACCGTGGAAACGCATGACTCTTCACAACACCCCATCCCACAGTGAGCGTCTCAGGGGAGGACAAGGGATGACAGCGCTGGGGGCTCAGGTGGGCACTTTTGGGCAGCTGAGAGGCACTGAGGACATGCCTTTACTCCACGGTAAACTTAAAATTCCTTTTCTAGGAGAGATTTTTCCAACTCTTGATTTTTCTAGAACAACACTGGTCTTACACTTTTCTGAATACTTCCAGAGCCTGGCTTGGAGCCTGATTCAAAGTAGGTGCTCAAAAAACCTTTCTTGTATGTAAACCATCATGTAAGAGTATGTTTTTTTAAAAAAGCACTGTGAAAAACAACAACTGGTGTTGCTGTATCACCCAGGACAGGTTAGATTATGCTGCAGTAACAATAATGAGACAAAACCCAGAACACCTCAAGGGCTGAAACAGCCAGGTTGCATTTTCCAAGTAGACCAGATACTCAATAGGGACTGGCTGGGGGCTCTGCCCTGTCTTCTCCCTCCAGGATCCGGAGTGACAGAGCAGCTCCCCCTCAAGTGTCGCTGGCGCCCCTGGAAGAGGGAAAGGGGGCCCTGCAGGGCCGCGTCCCACTGCTGCCTGGAGTGACTCATGCCGCTTCTGCTTACAGACCATTGCCCAGAATGAAATATGTAGCAGAGGCAAAGCAGTTCTTCCTCTAAACTTCTGAGTTCTTGGCTGAGGCACCTGTACTAAAAGACAGATTAACAAGGGAAAAACAAGCAAATATTTATTAACATGTGTATCTGTGTATATATGGGAGATATCATGGAGGAATGAGTAATTCAAAAAGGTGGCTTTGAAGTCCAGCTTATGTAGCCCCTTCAACAAAAATGAATAAATGTGTGGAGACATGGTAAGACAGAGGAAAGCAACTGCAGTCTTCCAAGGGCCGAGAAAAGGCTAGTTAGTAAAATCTGTAAATGTAGGTTCACTGTGCAGCCCCAGACTGATAGGGGCCGAAGTTGTCCCCAGTGATTAACTTCTGTCCCGTGGAGAGAGGGGAAGGCACACATCTCTAATGTAAGTCCTGCTCTGAGCAGCCGTGGGGGGGCAGGGGCTCCACTGTCTCTGCTGCTTCTCCACTGCCTTCAGCTCAAAGGAATCCTTAGGCCAAGGGGCATATTTTGAGGTGGTATATTGCACTTAGCCTTTAAAAACCTACACCCAAGGGGACCAGGAAGTACAATTCCACCGTATGCCAGGAAGGACGAACAGAAATAAGTGGCTCAAAACCCATCATACAATGAGAAAAAAACAAAACAAAACAGGAAGACAAGAAGAAAAAAAAACTCATACCTCAATTAGAATTGAAATAAAAGGGCATGTTTGGAATACTGCTTTCCCTTACCCTCTGTGAGGTATATCATTTTCCTAGCATGAGGCGCACACAAAAAGTGTGTATCAACCTCTAATCTACTCCAAGCCATTTTTGAGCCTGCAGGTCTGTAGTTTTCTCCCGTAAGCATACGTACATAGCCTGAGTTAGTTTTGGCTAAAATCAAATATTTGATTCATATCAAAATTAGTTTTAGTGTTTAGTTAATATTGTAGTTTCTGTGTTGGTTCATACTAACGTCAACATAAATCGGAGAGCTAATATTTGGGAAGTACTATTTTATTCCAATTTTAAAAATTAATTTTGTGATTAGTCATGAAGCCCTAACATCTACATGGATAAAACTGTTTCCCTATATGCGGTATTGGTGTGTAACTTACAAATATTATATATTTTTGATTCTGGCAAATGGTACTCCTACAGATGTTTGCCTCTGAAATATTGTCCGTACGTGTGCGTATTTGTGTGTATGTATAAAGCAGGGCAGTGCAGGGCGGTGCTGGCACGGTACCCCTCACCCTCATGCCCTGGACGCCAGCCTCCTCAGCCTCAGGCGGAGAGCTGGCTGTGACAAGACAACGGGCCGCCGTGCGCCAAGGGCATTCCGTGTGTGGGGTCCTGCTGTCCCACGGCGGCTTCTGCTGCTCCACGTTTTATGTTGGGGGGATTTGTTCTGACCTTTCAGGACTTTGAGAGGTTGTCCAGGGCATGGCGGGTGAACTCCAGCAAAGAGCTAAAGGGAAATTATTACACTGGCTGTTCAGATTTACGTTTTGTGGCAACCAGAGGTGTTTTCTGAAAAAGATGCGGGAAACATTTAAAATAACCGGGTGGCTACAGATTGGAGAAATCCTTTGATATTATGAAGGACTTTAAACATCCTGGCAGCTGGAGATTAATCAGTGACGGAAGAGAGCAGGAGAAAGCTGGCCTGGGGCGGCCGTGCTGCAGGCCATTCAAACGCATGTCTGCGGGCCTGCTAAGAACGTTCTAGGGCTGGCTGATGGGGCCGGAAAGGCAGTCCTACCTTTGCTGGACGAAGCCTGAAGGACCCAGGCTCTGTGCTCCCGCAGGGCTCCCCAAGCAGAGGTGTGCTCTGGGTGCCGGAGCTGGGCGTCCTTGGGGACCCAGGCCTCTGGAGTCTTGGTGGTGCCTGGATTGTCACAGCTTCACTGTGAGGGTGTCTTTGTCACTGAGCAGCAGGGTGATCACACCCCAAAGCCTGCTCATCACGCCTGCTCCCCTGCCCCTGTTCATCACACCTGCTCCACGGTGCTCTTTTGGTTGAGCCAGTATGATGCCTCCCCCAGTCACTCACCCGTGCCCATGGGTCTTCCGTGGATGGGTTCTTCCCTGCCTCAGAGCCACGGTATCATGTCTCATCCTCCATCATGCCTGAATACACAGTTTACCTAAAGGTTAAGAATTATGAGTCCAATTAAGAGGATGGAGCTATTCCACTCCATTAACATTAACAGTGCGCGGAAAGCACTCCCCGTGGCTTCATTTTTTAAGCAGCAGCCGTTTCCAAGTCTATTCTCTCTCTCCTATTTTTTCTTCCTGTACCGCTTAATGAAAAGCTAATGGAAGCAATGGCACCTACGTGGATGAAAGAGAAAAGGCGTAATCGTTCCAGCTTGTCTCTCTCATTTCCCGCTCTGAGGGCAGCGTCCCTTAGGCAGGATCGAAGGCGGTCCTTGGACAGGAGGCCAAGGACCTGAGCTGTCAAGGAGGCTCTGCTGCGGGTGCACGTGACGGGACTCGTTCATCAAACCATAAGATGTGACTGACCTCTTCTTTCATCCTGGAACTGAAAGGTCATTTCGGCAGACAGTGGATTTATAAAGGTTAGAAGTAAGTGACTGATGGGGAGGGCGCCGGAGTCCCCTGGCCGTGTGACACTGCCCACATCAGGCCCACTGGCCCTACTTCAGCTTGCACCCAACATCAGGACCTCCAAGCCAAAGGAGGAGGCGTGCGTGGGTCGTGTTCACCTGGAAAATGCCCTGGCCTGGGAGCCCCCACAGCGAGCAGGCCTCCACTGTGCCGGGGCCTCCCTGTGGGCTGCGGGGGATGCCCCTGAAGGAGGCCCAGGGTCTGAGGAAGGCCCAGAGGCACGTATTCAGCATGGCGTGCGTTCCAAAGGCATCAAGAGGAAAGAGCAATGTGAGCATATGATTGAATCATTACTAGGCAGAAAGAAATTGCCCAGCAAATGGGAGCATGTAGAATGAGGCCTTCAGAAATACTTCTTTACCAAGCCTTAGCAAGTTCCATGTTATAGTCCCTCCGTGGGTCCTTTATTTCTTTCTTTATTTCTCCTTATTTGTTGTCCCTGTAGATTATTTGTTAAATAATTAATCATTATTTTAACATCCCGGATTATATCCCCCCCACCCCGTGGGCCCATCGGATACTGTATGCTGGGGCTCAGGGATTCCCAAGGCATGGGACTCAGGAAGTCTTTATGTGGCATATGGGTGGACTTACAAAAAATAGAAGGCATATTTTTATTTTAGTATTTAAATTTAAATTAATTGTTAATGAAAAGGTAATAATTAATTTGTTTTCATATTTTAATATATGTTGGAAAGAATACAATCAGTGCTTCAAACACACGATTCCAAATCTCTTGTTACTAAGAATTGTTGAAAAAAGAAATTGGTAAATTTGAGGTCAGTTAAATTCGTTTTAAAAAGATGTGACATAGCAGTACAGGAAAGCATGGTGAGGAACTCAGAGCTGGTCGTGTGGTGCCGGAAGGTGGGGGTCCCGGGCACCCGGCCTGCCCAGCTCTGTGGGCCCCAGGCCTTGGCACCTACTCGCCCGCCCGACCGCCCCAGGGCCTCCCTTGGGCAGCGCCTCTGGTAAGCTTTTCCATCTTTCCCTCCCAGGCCGCCTCCCCTGGGAAGCCCGCCCTGACTCAGGCAGGCAGAGCGAGTGCCCACTCGGTAGCCTGTCTCCTGGCTCCTGCTCCTGCTCTGTTAAGCATCCGCTTCGTCGTGACCGGTTGTGCACTAGAGCTGGTAGGCAAAGGGAGTGGTTCTTGCATGCTCAGCACCTGGACCACGTTTGGTAGCGAAGTCATCAGTGCTGCACACGCCATTTCTCCAGCACTTCTCTTAGGACAGCCACCACCAAGCCCCACCACCGGCAAACCCCGTGGTGGTACCAGGAGACCATCTCTGGATGCAGCAGGGTTTGCACAGGGGCGCTTCCTCTTTGCCTGGCATGAGGACCCTCCTCTCTCCAGGGGGCACCTCCTGCCCACAGTACTTCCACCGTCTTCTTCGCTGGGTCCTCCTTCTCGCCACACCATGAAAACGGGGTGTCATCCTGGGGCCCCATCCCTGGCCCTTGTTCGTCTGTGCACCTACCTCTCTGCAATTCAGTCACATGCTGGAGACTCTCAAATTTAGATCTTTAGCCAGGATTTCTTTTCTGAACAAACGATTCACATGCCCACCTGCCTACTGACCTTACAATGTCCAAAAACAGCTTCCCGACCTCCCTTCTCCAGCATTGTCTCTCCCAACTTTGTAAATGGCAACTCACCCCATCAGATGCTTGGCCCAAGAGCCCTTGGAGTCACCCTCAATTCTTCTTTTTCCAGTGCCTTCTCATTATGCTCTTAATCGTGCTGGCTAAGATCAAATGTATCCAGAATGTAACCCACAGGCGCACCATCTCCCGTTCGGGTTACCATGATTGCCCTCTGAAGGGGCTTTCTTTCTTCTGTCCATCACACCCTTCAGTTTGTTGCCAGCGTAGGAGCCTGGTGCCTTCCTTCCTGACCGCAGGCATCCAGCATCTCCCCCAACAACCAGAGAGACTAGGGCTTCTCGGCTCCGGATCCTCTGGACCACCCAGTCTCTCTGCATCTCACCCAGGCTTGCTGTCTTCTCTTTGAGTATGGCCATCCTAGCAGGTGTGAGGTGATAGTTCATAATGGTTTTGATTTGAGTTCTTTAATAATGAATGATGCCCACCGTCTTCTCACGTGCCCACTGATCATTTGTATGTCTTCTCTGGAGAAATGTACGGGATCCTCTGCCCATTCTTTAAATGGCTTGCTTGTCTTTTTGTTGTTTATATAGTGTTCCTTACATACCCTGGGTCCTAGACTCCTGTCAGACATCTGATTGCCAATATTTTCACCCATTTTCTAGGTTGCATTTTCAGTATCGATAGTGCCCTTCAATGTAAGTTTTTAATGAAGTCCAGGTGACCTGTTTGCTTTTGGTATCAAGTCTAAAAGCCACCTTAGAGCATTTGTACTTGTTTATCTGCTGCTTGCAAGGCTCTTTTCCAATTTGCCACGTGCCTTTTTCCCTTTACCTCTTTAAGAACTTTGCATAAATTTAACCTTAGCATGGCCTTAGCCATTCGCCCTGTTTAAAATTGCAACCCTTCCTGGCCCGAGCACTCCCTGCCCCTCTCTCCCGTTTGGGTTTCCTTCATCAGTTATTTTCATGTGATACAACTTACTTCCACGTGCACGCTTCCAGACTTGAGCTAGAGTCAGCAGGGGCTGGTTGAGCTACAGTGCTCATCACGTTCCCCAAGCTAGGGGCAGTACACCTGCCTGGCAGGGAGATGGCCTGTCACCGGGAGCCTGTGTGCGAGCAGTTCCATGTCCCCTCCCGTACCCATCCTTGCCTGCAAGGGCTACTTCCTCGTTCGAGTAATTATCCGCATAATCGTCAGGATCAAGCAATATTTAGAAAGGCTCCTCTCTTAATGGTGCCAAGCTAAGTCTAGCTACAGAAGCATACATCTAGAATTTTCCAGGACAATCTTGATTTCAAAATCAGTTTGTTGGACAATGTAACCCAATTTTTGCCCCAATAATCATGGGCATCAGAGATAGCAATTCTGCATCCCTGCCAATGAGCTGAGCTTGCGACCTTGCATCGGGACCACAGTCTCCTCATCTGTAAGGAGGAGGAAAGGATTGTGAGGATTAAGGAAAATCATTCCTGAGAGGCCACTCACCCTGTGAAGCGTGTGCCGGCAAGCTGGGCAGAGGATGTTTAGTAGCTGTTGTAAGGGGTACTGAGCTTTTTAGGAATAATCACTGCACTGTCTTAGCTGGAGACCTGGAGTGCCCAGTCCTCAAACCCTCCATCATCTTTAAAGAGTTTGGCATGTGCTCAGACTTTTTAGTGGATTTAATTCAGTGACTGCAGCTGAGCTGATAATCCCAACGATGATTAAAATGAGAGTTAGTGAATTAAGAATCCACAATTCCTGAAAGGGTAGCAGTAACACAATGTCATAAATAATGTCAAGGTATGTGTGAGCTACTTTTTTTTTTGCCTCTCAGCCTGATTTTCTAAACATTTTAGCTAACTTTTGTTTCCTTGCAGCCTCAAGTATAGGGGTGCATGTTTACATCCCCAGGAGGCTATCTGCTGGGACCTGCTTGTATGCAAAATAAAGTATCTACCAGGATAATAAAAACAGCATCCGTCTGTTGAATACTAGTCTGTGCTGGGACACCAGGCTCATTTCCTTGGGTATTAGATGGTTTAATCATCCAATGGACCATTTCTCCGATTTTAGAGAGAAGAGCCTGAGGTCTCAAGAGAACAAGGAATTGCTACAATCACACAGCTGCAACAGGAAATGTGGAGATTTCAACTCAGATTTGTTTTTCAGTATTTTAAAGCCCTAAAATATGTTCACACTGGAGAGGTGCTGACTTTTTTTTTACCACTTTATTAAAATACATTTAACATGCCATAAAATTTGCCCAAAGTCTAGATTTTGTGGTGTTCGGTGTATCCACAGAGTTGCACATATCACCACAGTCTAATTTTAGAACACTTTTAACATCTCCACAATAATACCCCCTACATATTTACAGTTATCCCTGCTCCCCACCTGCCTGGTCTGCCGCAACACCCCACCTCCAGGCAAATATGTGTACTTCCTGTACATATGTTTTCTGATTCTAGACACTCCACATAAATGTAGTCATATAATACGTAGTCTTTAGTAACTGGATATTTTTTGCTTAGCATGATGTTCTTAAAGTTCATCCTTTTCTATTGCCAATTTATATTAATTGTTAATTAATATATGCATATACCACACTGTTTATCCATTCATCAGTTCATGAACATTTAAAGTTGTTCCCACATTTTTGGCTATTTTGAATAATGCTTTTGTAAACTTTAGTGTCCATTTTTGTGAGGAAATTGTTTTCCTTTCTCTTCAACATGTACCTGGAATGGAATAAATGTGTCATATGGAAGCTCTGTGCTTAGAACTCTGTGGGACTGACAAACTATTTCCCAAGTTTTCTCTGCCATTTTCCATTCCCATCAGCCATGTGTGAGGGTTTCGATTTCAACACATCCTTGTCACCTTTTATTACTGTCCTTCTCAGATTAGCTGTATGAGTGGGTGTGAAGTGGCGTTTCATGGCACCTCTGACTGTCATTTTCCTAAGAAGCACTAATATTCTTGGCCACCTTTTCATGTGCTTACTGGGAACGTCTGTCTTTTTCAGAGAAATATCTCTTTAAATCATTTATCCATTTTTAAGTTGGATTATTTGTCTGTTTTGTATTGACTTTAAGAGTTTTTTTATATATTCTGGATAATAGTGTCTTATCAGATATATAATTCAAAAGTGTTCTCTCCCATTCTGTGGGTTGTCTTTTCACATCTTGAGTGTGTCCTTTGAGGCTGTTATTTTTTTTAATGACGCTTATTTTGTATATTGATTTTGTATCCTGCCACATTCCTGACCTTGTTAACCAATTCCAAAACTTTTTATTGGGTTCCTTAGGATTTTCTATACTTGTGATTATGCCATCTGCTAACAGTCAGAGTTTTCATTTTTCCTGTCTAATATGGGTGACTTTATTTCTTCTCCCTGCCTATTTCCCTGGCTGGAACCTCCAGTGTGATATTGACAAGAAGTAGAATAAGTGGACATCCTTGACTTGTTTCTGATCTTAGGAGGGAAGTGTTCAGTCTTTCTGGATTGTATATAATGGCAGCTGAAGGTGTTTTATAGGTATTCATTCTGCAAGTGTCCTAATCCTAGTGTTTTGTTTGTTTTTAATCACTGAAAGGTGTTGAGTTTTAGAATCTACTTTATATGAGTTTATTAAGGTCTTTTTTGAAATGATCATTTTATGCCATATTTTATTAATACCATGTGTTATTGCATTTACTGATTTTCATGTATTGCACCAACCTACTTGCCATATATAATCCTTTTTATATGTTGTTGGATTTGGTTTCCTAATCCTTTGTTGAATATTTTTGCATCAATATTTATCAGCATATTGGCCTACAGAGTAATTAGATTTTCCAATTAGAAAAGAAAAATAAAAACTCCCACTATTTTCAGACAGCATGATCTTGAATTTAGGAAGGCCTAAGGAAGCCAATCGTCTTTCCTTCCTTCATTTTATTTTCTTGTGGTACCTTTGCTTCCTGTCAGCATCAGCGTAAGGCTGGCCTTGTAGAATAGACTGGGAAATGCCCCTTCACCTATTTTTTGGAAAATTTTGGGAAAGATTGCTAATTCTTTAAACATTTGGTAGAATTCATCAGTAGAGCCCTCTGGACCTGAGATTATGTATGTTTTTGTGGTTGGGGGAGGGGAGGGGAACTGCTTTTTGATTAGTAATTCAATTTCTTATAAATCTCAAATTTCATATTTTTTTTCAAGTCAATTTCAGTTGCTTGTTTATCTCTAGAAATTTTTCCATTTCATCTAGGATATCTAATCTGTTTCTCTACAATTGTTTATTACCATTATTATCTGTATATTTCTGTAAGGTCCGTAGTGATACATCTTCTTCCATTACAAATTGTAGTCATTTTAGTCTTTTTCTGTGCTCAATATAGCTAAATTTTTGCCAAATTTGTTAATCTTTTCAAAGAATATCTTGATTTCATGCATTTTTTTCTATCATTTTGCTGTTACCTGTTTGGCAAATTTAGCTCTAGTCCTGTTTTCATTCTATTTCTACTTGATTTTTGTTTGGTTCATTCTTTTTCTAGTATCTTAAGGTGGAAGATAAGATTGTTCATTTGCGGTTTTTCTTTCTCTCTCTGTCTCTTTTAATATAGACATTTGTAGCTGTAGGTTCCCCTCTGTGCTCCAGCTGCCTCCCGTAAGTTTTGTTGCTTTTTTGCGCTTTTGTTTTTGTTTGTCTTAAAGTTTTTCTTATTTCCTTTGTCAGTACTTTCTTTACTTACTGGTTATTTAGGAGTGCGTGCAATGTCTCTTTGTGACTTTCCCAAGTACTATGGATTTTTAATTGAAATTAAACACCTTTGGGTCACATTCTTTGTATACCACTAACTTTCGATGTATAGAGTCTTGTTTATTTATTAACATGATCTATCCTGGGGACTAGCCCTCTGTGATTGAGAGATTTTGTGCCCTGACATGACTGTTGAGTGTTCACGTGGGGTCTTTTAGGTCTGGCAATGTGTGTTTCTGCTTTCTTGTTGATCTTCCACCTAATTCTATCTGTTATTAACCCTGGGATATTGAATTATCCGACCATTATCATCAAATTGTGCATCTCTTCAGCTTTTTCTGTTTTTGCATAGTTCATGATTTTGGCACTCTGTTATTAGTTGTATATAGGTTTATAACAATTGTGTCTTTCTGATGATTTGATACTCTTATTGTTATAAAATGTCCTTTTTTGTCTTTAATTTGTCTTTAAATTTGATCAATTTCTTAAAATTTGTTTTCTCCAATTTTAGTGTAGCTATTTCTCTTTTAATTATGCTTACATGGTCTATCTTTTCTCACCCCATTGTTTTCAACATATCTGTGTTTCTGAATATGACATGTAACTATTACTGACAGCATTTACATAAATCATGTTTTTTATCAGCATTCTCTTTTGTGTTTATCTCTGCCTATTTAATCTATTTAAGTATAATGTGATTACTTATGATAGGATATATATCTGCCATTTTTCTATTTGTTTCTAAATATTTTATGACTTTTCTCCCCGTTCTTGATTCTTATCTTCTTTTTTTTTTTAATGGGATTTTCTACTTTATCTTCTAAAATTCCTTTGCTATTTCTCTTACTGTATTTTTATGTCATTTTCTTACTGGTTATCCAATGAATCACAATATTCGTGTAAACTTAAAACACTCTACGTTAATACTAACTTAATTTCAATATTACGCAAAAACTTTTCTGCAGTACACTTGCACTCCCTCTCCCCTGTACTGTTGTGACACTAATGAAATCTGTACATGTTATAAACCCATCCTTAATGTTTTACATTTATTGCTTTATTTGGATACCTTAATTCTTTAGATATGGATTCCTTTATTTCTTTGAAAATATTTATAAAAGCTGATTTAGAGCCTTGTCTAATTAGTCCAATATTTGGAATTCCTCAAGGACAGTCCTTATTTCCTGCCTTTTTTATAAGTATATAGGCCATAATTTCCTATTTATCTCATGTGCTTTCTTAAAAATTGTATATTTTAGATACTATAATGTAGCAACCCTGACATCCAGATATCCCCTTCCAGATTGTTTTGTTGTTATTTTGTTGTTTTATCATTATCACTGATGGGTGTCCTAATTTCCTGGACTAATTTTGCCAAGTCTCTACTCCTTTCACTTTTGGTGTGTGGTCATGAGATATCTGGTCAGTTAGCATTGTTTATAGCAAATGCTATGACAGCTTCCTGTAAATCCCCCAAGCCAGTGAGTCTTCCAGGCTCTGCTGAGGGGCTCTGAATGTGGGGTGGTCTTTCTTCAATGTAGGCAGTTTATAGCTCTTCCTTAACCTTTACATCCTGCTTCTGCAAATCCTTAAAGTCAGCCAGATGTGAGAAATTTGGGCCTTTTCTTGGGTCATTTCTGAGCAGGGCACAGCCCTGTTCATGTGCACAGCCTTCTAGAGTCCCAGAAGTTTGTCGACCCTTTCCTCAGCCCTCTGTAAACATCTCATTCCCCAGTTTTTCCCATGACCCACCTTCAGTCACCCTCTTGGTAGTTCTGCCCGTCACCACTGCTTCTAGTAGCTGTAATAGTGAACAACCGTGAGTGACCGCTCTCAACAAGCACCCGGGGACACGATGGTTCACACAGAGTGAACGCTGAGTCAGGTCATGTGCAGACAGACCTGAGGGTGGGTCACTTCAGGGAGCTTTCAGAAACATCAACTAGTGGCAGTTCTCTGGGGTGGGGCTTTGAGGATCAGCAAAGTCATGCCACCCCCTTGAATGGCTGTTGGTTACTGCAGTTGTGACACTGTTAGCTTTCAATGCCACCCCAGTGCTGGGGAGTAGGGGATGGAAATAGGGCAAGCTAAAAACACTGTCAAACTTGCTCTTTACCAAAATTCAGCTATATTTCTCAAATGAATGCCCCTCATAGTATTGTAAGCCTCTGGTTAGTTTCCAGAGTTTGAGGAAGTTGATTTTTGAAGATGTCCTCATGGCTCTTAGAAGTCCGTGCTGCACTGTTCTGAAAGCGTTTCCCACCACGCGGTGCTAGCGGGAGATCTGATGCTCAGCCTTGTGAGCTGTCATCTCTGTGATGGGGGCCGAATGGTCCAGCAAGCACTCCCAACGTGAGGGTAGGGAAGTGAAAATCACAGCAAAACTAACCCTCTGCTAAGCTAAGGAGAGGCTGGGAAGGGAATGTGCCGTATTTTGTCAGGCGTCTTCCTCTGAGTGTGCTTGGGCTGGTACTGCGTCTCTTGCTCCTTCCCTGATGGCACTCGCCTTTACTCCAGCTCTGACCACAGCCTTAACTTGATTAACTGTACCTTAACTGTTGCTTTTCTCTTCCTTTGCACCCTCACAGATGAAGACAATGTCTGTCTGTCTTTTTGCATCCCCTTGGCTAAGATCAGTGCTTGGTACACAGTAGGCATTTGGTAAATGTTTATGAAATAAAGTAACCTGCATACACCTTTCATTTCAGAATCACAAACCTATGACAGGCAGGGCATATTAAAATGTCTGCTGAAAACCCATTTCAATCAAGAAAGCAAAGAAGGGTGAATTGTCTGCAATACCACATCCTCCTTATTAGAGGGATGGACGACCAGAAATAAAAGTCACCCAACAGGCAGGCACTGGCCAGGCATTCAGGACGCAGCACCTTCTGGTTAAGTGGCACCTCTGTGAGGTACCAGGAAGACAAACCTGGTAAGAGACAGGTCTCCCCAGGGCCCCGAGCTGAGCTCAGAACTGGCCCTCCCTGTGGAGTCCACACTGGGAAAAGCAGTGTCTAAGGCTCAGGAATCTTACCTTTCTCAACAGAAACAACTTGCCGCACTACCTCAGTGTCCCATGGCTATTGAAAACCATCACTACCACCATTATATCTCATTCCTTCTGATTCTAAAGCACTTCATGGTTTACAAAACAATAATCTTTTCATTGCTTCTCTTTGGTTCAAAGCACGCTTCATGATTTTACTAATTCCTTTGAGTTCATAGCTGTTCACATTCTCAAGTTTTCTATATTGGTCCAAATCTGCAGCTAGTCCTGCCTGTCTCCATCGTCTCTTTAGTCCATGGACACAATAGTTCCTGTAATCTTCAACTTTGAAATTTTGAAGGAATATAAATTTGATCTGATCCTCAGATAGGCATCCAGAAAAAAAAAAAAAAATATATATATATATATATATATATATATATATATATATATATATCAGTTCTAGTCAGATTCCCTCCAGGATTTTTGTCAAATTTCTCATTTGTATGAGGGTCAGCCTAGCTCCTCTTTGTCCTTCAAGATCTGCTGGCATATTATGTCCTCTGGGAAGTTTTTTGGACAACCTAGGCGGGCTGAGGTTCTGCTCCCCCAGCTACGACAGCACCGGTGATTTCCTCTGCAGGAACACTGACGTCACCCTCTGCCATCATTCCCCCTAACACTGCTGTCCCCTTAGCCTCACTGCTCTGAGTCAGCAGCAAGGGTCAGAGCCCAGGAGCGCTAGGTGACCTACTCCTCCCAGCAGTCCTCCTGAGCCTCACGGAAGCCCGACACAGTGGGCTCCTGGAGCGGACATTTTAGAGAATAAGTCGTAACGTTAGCAGATTCCCTTGCCCTGCAGGGTCCGCTCGTGCTAGCCTTTTGTTGTCTGTCTTGTTTGTCTTGGTGCTGCTTCTATAAGTTCAGGGCCCTTCCTGCGTGACCTCTGCACGCAGTGTGATCCCTGCAGTGTGAGCCCCTGAGCTCTCTGATGTGTGTGTATTTGTTTTAAAGTTCTTGTTTGTATTTTTAAACATGGTTCCCTGGGGTCTAAAGCTGATGCATCTGGCTTGGTCAGGATAGTCAGCGGTCAGTCGGTGACCCATCAGAGGATGTCCTTAAACACCTTGCTTTAGAGCTCCTGCTCTTCACCGAGGGCAGCTGTGTGAAAAGGCACACCTGTGAACTTCAGGTGTGTTACAGGCCCCGAGGCCCTCACTTCCTGCTCCTGCAGGGTCTCAGGGTCAGCCTGAGGTAAGTGGGCGGTGTCTTCTCTCCCCCAGGTCTTTTCTGGGATGTGCATAGAAGAGCGGCCTTTGAGTTCACAAGGGACATGTGCTAGCTTTTCAGTCTCTGCGGTCTGGTTCTCCAAGATTCCCTATTAAATTCCATACTATGCTCTTAGCCCAACAGAAATCATGGCTTTGCGCAGCTGAGATGTTGCCATCATTTTGTTGTTGTTTTGGTGGACGTCTTAGAGTCGACCCCTGGCCTCTCCACCCAGCTAGCTCAGAGCTCAGTACTCACCCCACTGTGAAAGCAGAGATTTCCTGGAAAGTGCAAATCTGGGCAAAATATTGACTGTTGCCCTATGCTGCTGCTCTTAATGGAGCCCCAAGTCTCCCCACCATCTGCATGGTGCAAGGTCTAGGCTGCTGAGCCCCTGAGCTGGGGAGGGAGAGAAAACAGGAACATCACCCACCTGCTATCTTCCTGAGGTTCAGTAGCTTCAGTTGGATTATAATTTCCAGTTGGTTCTGTGGCTTGTGTGAATGACTAGAGTTCCGATACGGTCGGTTTTCGTAGTGTTGCCTGCATTTTTTTCTAGAGGGAGAAGGAGTTCGCCAAGGTCCTCACTGCCATTTCAGAAGAGATGTTGATTTGGGAAGCTTGAACTTTCGTGAGCGGGTAGGGCTGGTTTTGGAATGAATTGTACCTTGTTATCAGCTACAGAAAAGGATGTTGGCTAATTAGCAGTGTAAAAGTGGATGCAAGCCATTTCGGCATTTGATGAGACAAACTGCCTCGATCGCTCCATAAATATTTACCTCCAGGCAAACAACTACAGTGATCATCATAAACGGCTTCATCTATTTAAAATGATTTCACAGGTTTTTATTGTGGCAGTTGGTGGTAGTGGTAGAGCGGGAAGGTGAATGAGTGTATACCTGGGGTATTTGTTTCGGCTTGACAACATGTACTGGGGTGAGGTCAAGTATTTTAAGGAACTGAAAGCAATGATTTGGGTGTTTCCTCCAGTTAGTCTGAATTTGTACAGAGTCTCTGTGAACACAGGGTGGCTGGGGTGTGAATATCAGCTATTGGGGGACTGGTGTGCCCCACTCTTCCCCAAGCACTGTGTAGGTGGGTACTTCAGACCTCTCGGTTAGCCCACTGCGGGTCCGTAAAACAACGAAGTCTGTGGAGCATCTTCCAACCATGTCACTTATGTTTTCCTGTTCCATTAATCACCAGAAGGAAGGGGGCATTTGTGGGACTGCTCATTTTAAGCTCTGCTTCCCACTGAATTCTGGGCATGCTAGGCTATATATGTATTCCTTTTTTTCCCTACCATTTTTGTGATAGAAAAAGAAAAACAAAATGGTCCTGTAGTCAGTCCTCCAAAATTTAGTCAGTTAACATGGACTGACTGACAGATCACCTTACTCTGTGGAGGGAGTCTTTCATCCTTTTATGTATGTGATGCCACTGGGGAGGGAGCGGGTTTGAAATGCCACCTTGGGCAATTCATCTTCTCTCTCTGCACAAAGCCCGAGGCTCTTTCCAGCCAGATCGTACTGAAGAATGTCATGTTTCTAAAGGATAAGGTTTATCTTCCATGAAACAGACCATTTGCAAAATTAATAGGTAAATTAGCAAAGTGTAACAGCCCATTAGACCCTCTGTAAGAGTTTAGAATCTGGGCTGGAAAAGGAAGCAAAAGCTAAGTGTGTCAACACAAGCTCTGTGAGATGGCAGGAACTGCCTGTGTGTGGTGGGAGCTGTGGCCACTCAACTCAGATGCAGCCTACAAGCTGTTGTTAACACGTGGCCACCTCAGCACTTCACACCCACCCAGCAGGGCACACACGTGGCTGCAGACTGAAGCCCCCGATCTGTGCTACAGGCGACACTGCCCAGAGAACAGAGCTTGTTTCCACCAGCCATTCTCCATTTATTCAGAGTAGCTATTGAATACGTGTGGAGCTGAAATTTTAATACCCCTTTTTCTATGTACCAAGGCCTGGGCTTGGTCACTTTGTCCACGTGGAGAACTAACTTCCTTATGTAGAGACTGAAAACGGCAGCCTTGCTACAAGAAGGACTGTCGGCCACCCTGGCTGGAAGCTTGGACCTTGCAGCCACATAGAGTGGCTGCTGTTCAACCTCAGGAGGTTTTTCTTTCTCTTTTTTATGCTTTCATCATGGGTAAAGAGAGGGTAATATCACCTTGTGGACTTAGTTTTAGTTATAGTGATTAAATGAATCTGCACCAATTATAATCGCAGACAGCTCTTCCTGAACCCTGAGTATATGCCCGGCAGGGTGCTAAGGCATTTGCATGCATTACGACGTTCAATTCTCACAACAAGCCTGTAAGGTGGGAACTGTTATCATGTACATCTTCCATTTGGGGAAACTGAGGTTAGTGAGATCAAACCACTTGCCCACGGTCACTAGGCAGGTGAGAGGTGAAGACGGGTCTCAGGTCTACACCGTCTGGCCCCAGGGCCAGGACCACATTGACAAGGTCTCACCAGGCATTCTGCATTTGTTCGTGGCAGGTTCTGTCCTATGTTCCTATTAGCACTTCCATCTCTCCTATCTGCCACTGGGATTAAAACTCTATTTGAGTATCTTTCTAGCTAACCTCTGAGGTACACAATCTTCAAATTGGTTAATAAAGCCTCTTGATCTTCAAAATGTAAATTACTCAAGCGCCAAGGTGCATCTGGATGAAAATCCCCTCGGATGCTTCTTTTAATTCCAACTGCCAAAGTGTAAGAGGTTCATTTCCCTTTTGCCTCTCCTATAAATTAAAGAAGACACATTATTTCTATTTTCCTGTCTCCATTCTCATCAGCTTCACTATTTTGGAGGCTGTGTAGAATAAATACTGTAAAATGGCTCATTTCTGCTTACACTTTATTTCTTAGTACACACATAGATCATTTCAATCACCTATAGAAATATTTGTGTCAAAGGCTAAGGCAGCTGATAAAAATTTTCTCCTTGTAGGTTATGAGTCTGAGTGGCCCAGCATCTCAGCGTTGAAAGAAAAATACTTACATTTGGTGTTTTTGATGATTTGAGGTAGTGAAAATATTTTTACTGCCAGCAAAAGCAGTTTTATAGTGCTCAATCCTGAGTCACTGAAATCTAGATTTTCAGTAGAGCAAATTGCTCTGCTTACAACTGAGGTTTTTTCAAAGAAGTGCAATTTATTATCTAGGCGGTCTCCATTGGCAAGTTTGTCCATTTGGTCAATGCCTTTAAAGAGCCCAGCGGCTCTCATCACCTAGAATAAATGTTGCGTGTGTGTGTGTGTGTGTGGACTGAGTGTTCTTGTGAGAAGGAGAATTGCATAAAACAAATACTGAACTGCTAAGTAATATATGGTCCAGAAGTCTCATTTCTGTCTCCTCTAAGTTCTCATGTTTGTTATTGTTTCCTTGTACTGGTTTGTACTTTTTATTCAATCATCAGCTTTTCATGAACTTAAGTCATCTCCATGATTACATTATGAAGATTCAACGATTGTTTTTGGAGCAATATGGTGGAACGGGGCACCAGGTCTGGGATTTAAACCTTCGTCTGTCTCCCTCCCAGTCAGACTGCCCTGCAGAGAAATGGGCTCATGTTCTCCTGCTGTGGAACAGACAGTGGTGTCTGGGATGGGTGGCTATGGAGGGTGGGTGGATTCAATGCATTCTGTTAATTTATTAAAGGCTTAATGTGTCTCTGACATTTAGCTCAGTGCTGGAAGTCTGGGAGAGGTATGCAGATACTAGATATTTAGGACCCAATTCCTTTGCTTAAAAAGACTAACATACATTCTGGTGGAATGGGGTGGAGAGGAAAGCATGAACCCAGAAACAATTTGAAGGATAATGTGACACTTGTGGGAATAGCAGAAGGCTGGAGCAAAGTAGTCCTGTGGAAATTTAAGGAACCGTGCACTGAAAGGGCAGGATACCTTGCAGACGACTGTGAATTAGTGGGCGTACTGAATGTTCTCCAAAGAGGGCCCACCTGCAGAGGGAGAGGACTTGGGACTAATGGGGGGGCAGGGGGACACAGAGAGAAAGAGAGAGAGAAAGAGAATACCCAGCTTTCCCGGCACTCCAGACAAGCTCAGCCTTCCCCAAATGCCAGGATGACAGTCCCAGGGCAAAGCCAGCCGCCTCTTCCCACACTTTAGTCACAGGGGTGATATCACCCTGGACATGCCACCTCCAGCTGCCGTCTCATCACAGACAGAGAAACTCCCAGGGAGCAAGGAAAACAATCGTGCAGCTGAGACCTAGGCAACCCACAGAACTGTGAGAAATACTGAAATATTTCTTTAGAGACACGCAATCTGAGGGGCAGAATGAATAAGCGATATAGCCGAGCTCTCAAGCTCGGATCATCTGTATGCACAGGTAAGAATCTCAGGCACCGTAAGTTACGATAAATAACTCGATACTTACTGAGCTCTTTTTCATTCTCCGTTGAATTATTTAAGATTTTAAATACATTCTCTAAGTCAGCACTGTCCAATGGAACTGTTTGGGATGGTGGAATGTTCTAGAGCTCTACTCTCCAAAGTGGGGGACTCTTGCCACAGGTGACAATAGAGCCCTTGAACTGTAGAAATTGTGCATGAGGAATTGAATTTTCAACCAACTTAAATTCAAGTATAAGTACCTACATGGGACGGCTGTACTGGGCAGTACAGCTCGGAAGCTTTGGAGGCGGTGCGTGTGAGTGACAGACAGTGCCCTCCCTGGCTTCTGCGACCCAGAGGTCGAGGTGATGGGATAGAAATGAACTGACTTGGTGACTGTGTTCCTTCTAGGCTCTGCAGGTGGCCAGCTGGGTCAGGAGGGTTTGGGGGCAGGCAGGAAGGAGTGGCTCCTTGGTACCAGAAGACTCTGTAGTGGTGCATCTCAGATCAGACTGTATACATAGATGGGGGTGCTCACTAACAAGGCCCTGCCCTCGCTGTGTGACAGGCCCACAAACCATGCGGTAAGACCACCCTGGCTGGTCTGGGCACAGGGGCAATCCATGGACCTAGTCCATCATTTAATGGTCATTCAATTTACCAAGATGTCTGTGGGTGGTGTTCAAAGCTAGGCTTTCTTAAACAGTTATGAAGCCTTTCATTAGATATGTTTAACATTCTTCAGAACCCTTTAAATATTATCTTTTATAAAATAACTGAAATGAACATTCCCTGGGCTCATGGCTTTCCTTTTCAAGCAGAAGTACATTTTTCTTGAGTTCCTCCCTTGAGTGCTTAGAGAATATTGATGTGAGACATAGTTGATAATCAGAGGAAGCAATTTCTATATTCAGAAAGGATGGTATTTCCTGTACATGAAACTACAGAGAAACCTATAAGTGGCAGACAGGAAGATTGGATTGAATTTTAAAAGTCTGTCATGAAAACCTGCAGTTTTTCTTTAGAGCTTATATTCTCTTCTGCAAATGTATTCCTGATTTTAGTGAATAAGAGAATCATGCATAGTTCCTAGTAGCCACATACATACAATTAAAGTATTAGGAAATATGATATTCCCTTAGTAAGCTAATTTTGCCTGTTTTCTTGTACTGATTTAGACATTTACTTATCAAAATATTTATTCAAAAATTGAGGAAATTGATCAAGCTCATTTTACTGGCACCAATTCTGAATTAATGGGACCCACATATGTGAAACTGCTGTATTTATGAAAAATGCTCTGGGTTCCCAGATCACAGGCTCTGCAGACCTTAGTTTTGTATGTATTGGAGGAACCGCCTCTATCTGTAAGATACTCATGCCGGGACCCGTGTATGCATCTCAACGCCGGACCTCATTCTGTAAGGACACTCTGTTTTGGCTACCAACAAAAGCGAAAATTCTCCAATTGGTCTTTATTTTGCTAAAATGTGATTATGATCTAGCCTTTCGGTAGTGAGATTTTTGGAGCTAGTGGTTTATTTACTTTTTGAGCAAGCAGAGTCCTGAGAGCACTGGGCGGGGGTGGTGTCTGGAATGGTCGATGCAACCATAGTCTGGTTTCTGCTTCAGGATCCTCAGCAGAGGGCAGCTGAGGGGAGGGGTTGAGGGGGGGTCAGAAGCCCAGGTCTGTGGTCTGAGTCAGAGATGTGGCCTCAGCCAGAGGCCAGTGGAGACAGAGGGGGCAGATTTCAGGAAAACAGTCAGCAGCTTTGATGATGATGTAAAGAGAATGCAGAGAAGTGAGGCATTAGGGTGGTCTGCAGCTCCAGGACGACTACGTTTTGGCTTTTGGAAGAAGTAATGATAATGCAGTTAATTCAGAAGGGAGGAGGACTCCCTGATGTGATGGGAAATACATGGAGCTCCTTTGGGAACGTGCAGTCATCTATCAAGTATTACATCGCGGGGGGAATTTAAAAAGCAAAAGTGTGCAGTGGAGAATCAGATGGGCTTGTTCAGCAAAAATGCATTGCCAAACTGATGAAAAGTCATTACCTTAAATAATGGCGCACATCAGAGAGTTAATTATTACAGGGTGCGAACCCATTTAAAATGTATTATGAATAATTCACAGGTAAATGTTAGCTGTGAAAATGTTAAAAAATAAAAAGTGGGGCAAACACTGAACTCAGTGGCAATTTGATAAAAGGAAGCTAATTATATGTGGATAATACCCATACTTAGGATATAAGGATGGCTCATCAGGTCTTCCTAAATGAGCACACCCAACCCTGCCCCTAGGGTCCCTGCTTCTGGGAGCTGTGACATTGCTGCCCCTGCTGTCAGCATGTAAGCTTTGCAGCCCACAGTGCCCAGCCAATGCCACTCAACAGGCATCCTCTCGCTGCCCAGCTTTGTGTGAACTCCCGGATATAGCAGAGAGTAACACAAGAGTGTGGCCCCTCAAAGCTCTCCACCTACCCAAGGAGATAAATTGGCAAACAGACAGTTTCAAACAAAATAATCCTTGTTGTGCTGGAGGCAGTCTTAGAGGTCTGGCCCTGGGAATAGATCCTAGAGGAAGATTAGACCTCAGTCTTGGAGAGTGAGTGGGAATTCGCCGAGGTAAATGAGCACAGGGGACATGTGTGGCTCTGGGGAGTGAAGCTGGGTTCTCAGCGAAGGCTCTGCAATACAAAAGAGCATTGTGCACATCTGCATGTGTGTGTGTGCATGTGTGCATCCGTATGTGTGCTTGGGCGTGTGTGCTTATGCAGGTGTGTTTATGTGCACAGGCATGTGTATGTATTCCTATGTGCGTGTGTGCATGCGTGTGTGTGTGTGTGTGTGTGACTACCAGGACAGTACTGGCACCGGAGGCGGCTGAATATCTCTAGAGAATAGGTCAAAATATTTCAGTCTCAATTTGTGATCTCTATGGCGTTTGTATTCTTAGTTCAGTTGTTTTGCTCTAGGAGAGAGAGTGCTTTAGGAGAGACAGCTGTATGAAGTGAATTCGCACTATTATTACTTCTTTTCTCTTCCATTTTGCCTGCTTGTGTCCCTTTAGGACAACAATCTTCCCTTGTTGGGGAGAGGAGGCAGCCAGTGAGAGGCCGAGGGGGCTTCCGGCCTCCGCTCTCGCCCGCCCTCCCTTCACTGCTGGGAAAATGTCCTGTGCGTCCCTGATGTAACTAGAGAGGAAACAAGAGATGCATGTAAAGCCTTGTAGTCAGCCCAGATGTGAATACTTGCTTGGAGTTCATACACACCGTGGTCTGTATCTCTATCTGCGGACTAGTGTCAGCTCACGGCCCAGAACCGAGTGTGAAATGACGTAGTTCTTGAAGGCCAGGCTCACTGTGGATGCCCCCCGGGATGAGCCTCTCCCCGGCTCTCTTCCCATGAGACAGCCTGCCCCGCACCCTTCATCTGCCCCTGCCTGCGCTGTTCCTTGGGTACTACTCCTCTGAGCGGGTCCCTGAGTGGCGTGCATGCCCCTCACTCAGCAGCACAGACACGCCACAGGCACTGAGATGTGTTTTCTCCCAGTGGGCATCAACTCCTGCCTGCAGTACTGTGGCAACCTCCCAACAGAGGCCCCGTCCCTCTCCGTTTGCCCATTTGCTCTACGCGGTCTCTCAGAATCCTCATGATCCTGGAGTCCTGTGTCCGTCACCTCTGCCTGCAGGGTGAACCCAGGGGCTGGGCGCACATTGCTCCT
Source organism: Manis pentadactyla (assembly GCF_030020395.1). Classification (NCBI taxonomy): domain Eukaryota; kingdom Metazoa; phylum Chordata; class Mammalia; order Pholidota; family Manidae; genus Manis; species Manis pentadactyla. The sequence continues at coordinate 1,779,322 of NC_080026.1, forward strand.
GGCATCTGTGACGGCCCCGCCACTCTCCAGCCCCTTCCTCACCGCTTGTCTGTGGCTCCCTGAGCAGCCTCCTCACATGCCCACACTGGGCCTTCTGTCTGGAGTACCCAGCTCTGCTCCTTCACAGCTATATCCTTCGTCATTAGGACTTTGTTCTAACAGGGCCTCTTCTGCAAAACCGTCCTTAACATCTCCAGGTGTAACCCCTCAGTGTGTCCCGCGGTCCTCTGTGTGTCTGCTCCCTGGCATCCTGGCACAGACTGACAGCTCCGTCATAGAGGGATGAACCCCCCTGCCATACCCTCAGTGGCCCCACTTCTCTTCATCCAGGCCGGGAACTTCCTGAGCTGGTGTCTCTGCGCACACCAGTATCTTATGACAGATCATGCAATAAAGCATGATGTGCTGGGGTGGCTTGTGTATAAGGTGTGCACTCTGGGAGTTTGGACAAGAGCCTCGTTACTTGTGCCCCTCATTATAACATCACACAGTTATTTTCACCATGCAGAAAATCCCCTGTGCACCCCCTCTTCATGCCTCTCCCATCCCCAGACCCCGGCAGCCGCTTGTCTCTTTGGTCTCCATACGTTTGTCGTCTCCAGAATGTCACATGTTGGAACCACGCAGCCTTTCAAACTGGCTGCTTTCGCTTAATAACATGCATGTAACGTTCCTACATGTCTGAGTCATGGCCTGATAGTCATTTCTTTTTGACACCAAATTAACATTCCATGGTCTGCATGAACCAGTTGACTTACCCACTCATCTGCTGAAGGGCATCTTGGTTCTTTCCGCATGGTTTATGGGCTCTAGGTTTAGAACAGTTTTAGATTTTCAGAAAGATTGGGAAGATAGGAACAGAGAGTCCACATACCCTGTCCCCGTTTTCCCTGTTTTGAGCATCTTGCATTAGGATGAGGCATTTGTTTTCCTTAATGAGCCCATATGGGTACATTAGGCACCAAAGTCCATGTGTGTTCAGATTTTCTCAGTGTCTACCTCACGTCTCTCTGGGCCTCAGCGTCCCACCCGGAACGCCCCCAGCAGGTCCTTGTCATGTCCCCTTCAGCTCCTCGCCGCCTGGTTTTGATGACCTTGATGGTTTGGAGGGGTCCTGCCCAGGGGGCTTGAATCCAATGTTATCTCTCCATTTATTGAATACTGACTTTTTTTAAATGGCAACTTCCACAAGGCTTATCTTATCTTAAGTGAGCAAAGTTAATGAACAATTTGATGGATAGATTGGAAAGTCTCCCTTAATTAAAAAAGAAAGAAAAATGAAAAGAAAAGAAGGGTCTGGCTTTCCGGAAGCTGCCAGGAGGCCGGTGCACCACCCCTGCCCCCGCAGGGGCCCCTGTGGAGCCAGGCTCTGGGGCAGGTGCCTTCCCAGCAGATGGCGCATCAGCCTCGCCAGGTCAGCACCCGAGCACCACTGGGTTTTTTCCCGTCTCCCTCCTGTATGCCAGATACTGCTCTGTGCTCTCGAGTTAGTACACCAGCATTGTTTGAAGGGTCCAATCTTTTATGTTCTTGCCAGCATTTGTCTTTTTCATTACAATCATCCTGGTGGCTGTGAACTGCCATCTCATTGTTTGGATTAACATTTTCCTAATGACCAGCAATTTTCATGGCAAAAGATTTGCCAGTTTTTAATTGGGTTATTTTTCTCTGTATTGTTGAGTTACAAGAATTCTTTATATATTCTGGATACTAGACCCTTGTAGATGTATGATTTGAAAATATTTTCTCCCATTCTATGGGTTGTCTTTTCATGTTCTTGTATGATTAATTCAAGGGGAGCTTCTGATCCTAATTTTTCCAACAATGTATTGTAAACTTGTCAAATACATAAAAAATTTAAAAATCGTATAGCAAACAACTCATATTACATCCTCGATTCTGCAGTGGATCTGTGTTCCTTTTACTCTATCACAGTCTATAATCTCTGGAGTCACTTTCACTTCTCTGTCCTTTCTGGACATTGCTGACACAGCCCTTCTCCTCCTCCCTAGACTTTAACACTCTTCTCAATACCCACCAAGACCTTTTTCATTCAAGATTAGGGGAAAAGGAACAACAATAATAACAAAACCTTATTGTCCTGCTCAAAATGAGGATATTAACTTTCAAGATCTGAATGTAAGGGGTCCAATTAGTTGTAATAAGAATGATGTTTGGCACAAGCATGTCTGTCCTTCAAAGCAGGTGGGGCTCAGAACCACGATGTCCGTCTGGGGGCCTATTTGCAGGGACTTTTCAGGTGAAAAAAGACTTAATCCCGCCCTCCACTGGGTGTGTCCTCCGACAGCTAAGACAGCCGCTTAGGGACGTGGACTTGTGTCTGGGGTCTGTATGCGCGGGAAGCTGTCTCCTCCAAAGCCTCACTTTAAGTCCCTGAATTTAACAGTGTCAGTTCATGGATGTTGAGTTTACCTGCTTTATTTGCTCTAAAGAGAAACTTCAGCAGAATTTCAGAAGGGACTGGGGAATTCAATGTCAAGTAGCGTCTGCCCTATATCAATTTCCCACAGCACTGGGGAAAGAGAATTGAAATGGAGTTTTGCATGATGTAAAGGCAGCCATTAAGGAGGGGCACCTGAATTTGAGATGATTGGCAATGGAATGGACAACAGCATTAGAGCTGGGGCACAGCTAAGGGATGGGTTTGCCCCTTTCCGCATTCTCTCTTCCTGATTTTGTCATCTACCTCAGAGACTGTCACAAAGCACTATTTTAAGGCCAATCTGAATTTTGGAACATTACCATCCAATGTGTTCATTTCTACATATGAACATAAACAGATGTTTATGTTATAATGTTAAATGTGCCAGATGCTCTATGCAAGAATAAGTATCCATGCATTTTATTTAAAAGTAAAGCAAAGCTTCTAAACCTCTTTCTCTCAAATATCTATATAAGTAACACTTTCCTTCCTTTCTTTCTTTCTCTTTTCTTTCGAAAAAAAAAAATCAAGTTTTCTTGGAAAAATACTTTTTTTATTTCTGGATGTATCACAGAAGATCAGTGCCCAGTGGCATCAGACAAGTCAGTGAATACCATTCTCTTTACGTTCACAGGAAAAAGTCAAGTTAGAGAATTTGACCCAGATTTAGGTTTGAGTTTTTAAAGTTCCTCCCACACCTGGGAAAGGTTGGTCCCATCTCTGCAGGCAGATGTCCATAAATTTTGATAGTTGTCACCATTTGAATAGCCTTGCCTATCAATATGTTTTTTTTTTCTGGTTGTAGTATAAGAACAAGAATTACCCTTATTAAACTGCTTAAGTTATATTCCTTATTGAGATAAAGATATGGCGATTTCAGCCTCTACCCTGAGAAATGCACTGGAGATAATTTCACTCCCAGGGACAGGACTGGTGATCCAGCCCAGCAGTTTCAAGCGCAGGCACTCCCCACCAGGCCTTCTGAAGAGCTTCTCCAGCCAGAGAAGCAGAAGATACACACTGAGAGATCATTAATGCCCAAGTGAAGGGTTCTTAATTTTTTTCCTGAATTCCTCAAAGCGTTAAACAAAATGAGATTGTTCGGACATGAAGTGTGAAACTAGTTATATCATTATTCCATAGATGTGCCAGGAGGTATATTTTCTTAAGCCTGTCCACTGGAAAGATACATGGAATATTACACAGTCCTTACATGTAATTATATAGAATGTGTGCGTGTGTGTTTGTGTTTTTACTTTATGGGGAATTAATTTTAAAGGATCATTAATTGATAGGGCAGAGTAACTCTTGTATGTCTAATGATTTTGCATTCATACCATTTTAAATGTTTATGTATAAACAGAAAAAAATAATCAGGAAAACACCATAATGTTTACAGGTGTCTTCTGGTCACAGGATTCTTTTCGGTGACCTACATCATGGCTGCCTCCCTCTGCACGCCCACCCCAGCTCCTCCGGCTCCCTCCTCACTCCCCCTTGCCCCCCAGTTCAACTGGTGTGTTTGTTCTCCCAGCTCCCCACTTAACCCTCTCTGTTCCAGCTGGTCCCACTGCCTGAAACCCTGTCCTCACATGCAGCTGTCTCATGCACTCCCTCCCCTCTTCCAAGTTTGACTCAAATACCACTTTGCTACGGAGTGAATACTTAGGTGCCCCAATTCATGTGGGGCCTGTGTCCCTAGTGGGATGGTATCTGGAGGCGGGGTCTTTGGAGGTAATCAGATCACTAGGTGGGGATCTCGTAAATCGGTTCAGTGCCTTTAGAGACACTCCAGAGATGACCTGTTTTTGCAGTGCGGGGACACAGCCAGACACAGGCTCTGCCAGCTTCTTGGTCTTGGACTTCCAGGCCTCCGGAAGTGAGAATAAAGGAGATACAGACATTCTTTGTCTAAGCTCCCCCACCCACCATGGTGCTTCGTGTGGCAGCCTGCACGGGCTGAAGCACACCTCGTCTGGGAGATCCTTCTATGTAGTAGCACGTGCTGCTTCCTGTCCGCATAATCTGTCCTATTTAGTGTTTTCAACTTCTGTTTCTTTTTCTTCAGTGCTTCCTGCTTGATTGTATACAATGTCATGTTATGTAATACGTAATACGTGTGATGATACATTACACACACGTACACACCACGTGCTCTACAGAGTGGTGTGTGCACGTGTGTGTGTGGCAATTCCCACTTCCAGAACGCACTAGGGCAGGTTATGTTTGCTCCATGTGAATCTAGTGTGGCCCTTGGGGCAGCCTCGGGCGGGCAGGAGGCCTTCTGTGAGGGACTGCTGAGTGGGCGGTGCTGGCGTTATGGGTGACTTGTCAGAAGAATAGAGCAATACAACTGGATAACAGTTCTTGGAGAATGCTGGAGGCTGTAGTGAAATGGGTAGTGTAAATATCAGGGCAGACTTTCACAATGTTCGGCTTCATGATTAATAACACAGCTCCGAGTAAAACATGCTTTGCTACCCTGTCCCGTCTCAGGATCCTTCTCCGCCTGGGAATGCTGTGGACTCTCCATACAGCCTTCCCTCCAGGCCACTGGTTTCCCAGGCAAGGGGAAAATCTAAGACCTCACCCTGCCCAGGTCTGCCCTCTCCTGCCTGCGCAGGTGCCGGGCCCAGGGGACCCTGCGCAGCCTGTAGGTTTGGCCTGGAAACGAGAATCGTGAAGTGCTGGCTCTGGTTCTAGGCTCCTGCCCCCCATCATGTGAGATTTCCTCTGGGAGCTGCCCCCTTTCCAGATGAGAGAAATCATGTGACTGCAGTTTTCATGTGATTTGAGTCGATGCCCGTCAGTTAGAAAGAAGGAAGAAGTGGAGTGTAAAGTACCGTGTGGTTTCGGCCCTTTAGTTCCTCTCAGCCGCAGCTAAAGCCCAGGGCTGATGACTAACTTCTGGGTAATTTTATTTTAGGAGAATTCACGCCGGTATGGAAATATGATAAGTGTTTTCTCCCAAAACATAGTTTGTTAGTCCATTGCTTATTTTTCATGACTTTTCTGGCCCTTAAAGTATCCTGGAGGGAAGAAGGGACCTACAGCCGTCCAGTGACCCTGCGGAGGGGGCACAGCAGCGTCTGCCCAGGGCTGGCCTGGGGGTGACCTGGTGGTGGGCTGAGGGCAGAGGCTGGGGGAAGGGCTTCGAACCACCCAAGAATCTCCATCAAAATTCGAAAAACTAAGTTTTATTTTTGATATGGATGAATGGCATTTTCTCAAATGAGTGGGGATAAAAGTACCCGGAGAACGAATAGCTTTTTGTTCAGCCGCGTCGCACATCACATCACACCACCTGAAGAAGTCCAAGGTGCAAAGAATGTCAACGCGGCGTGAGGACAACGTCTCCAACTCCCTCCACCTACCCCGGCTCTGTGATCTCCCGCCGTTTATGGAGGCTGGCGATGCAGCCGGAACGCTCACACTCAGACAGCGGCCCGGAGCTGCGGGCGGCCGCGGGGATGGGGAGGCCGCGGAGGGGCGGGCGCTGGTGTCCAGGGTCCGCTCCGCGGTGGCCCGGCCCACGGCCCTGAGGATTCCTGACCCTGGTCTCACTTTCCATTCTATCCAGTGAGCATCTCCTCCTTCATCTTTCTGGATTTTTAAAAATCCAGTTATAAAAGAGAGGGTTCTCTCATAAGCCTCAACGATTGTAAATTTCCTTTCTGTGCAGGCAAGATTACACATGTTATTATTCCAATTTTGGTGTCTTAAAGTGTAAGTGAGGATGAGTGACTTTTCATGCGCTTGCCAATGCTGGGAGGAGACATTCAAAATAGAAATTATATCAATGATGTAAACCGAATCTACTCAGTTGAGTTGAGAGGGATTGATATGCCCAGTGACCTGTTGGACCCATGCGGTATTTCAGTTGTCCTTATTTTTAAATCATCCAAGTATTTACAGCTACGCTTATAATGTCTTTTTTGAGTTCATGGTTGGTTACTGAGCTGGAAAACCAGCCGCACTTTTCTTTCCCATTTATTGCTGCATAATCTAGACTTCCACTCAGTCGCCCCTAAAGGAGCTGTGTATGGAGGCGACAGCTGGAGGGAGACCCCAGGGTGCAAAGTGAAGGCGCTCAGGCAGCGGCAGAGGCAGGCCGCCCTCCCCGCCCCTGCAGCTGAGGAGGACACAGGGCTGCAGTGGCGGACAGAGCTGCGGGGCTCAGCCGGGCTCGGCTCTGAGCAGGGAGGGAGGACGCCAGACAGAAACGCCCTGGGCTCCCTCCCTCTCGGCTTCCTGCCTGCCCATCCCCGGCCAGCAGACGGGGGGGACCTGGCCCGCGGGGGCACCAAGAAGGGCAGACAGGAGACAACGCGTCCTGCAGAGCGGAGGCCCCGGGAGAGGGCCTGGGGCGAGAGGTGCGTGACCTGCCAGGCTCTTCGTGTCTTTACTGGAACTGCGGCTGCAGAAAGCTTCCTGGGGTCCCCGGCGGGAGGATGCGGCCGCCAGTTTCCTGGTTCCCGGCCTGTCTGTTCCCGGGGGCAGCGCGTCCCCCCACCGTCGCTTAGCGGTCCTTAGCGATCGGCGTGAATTGCTGGGTTCTCTAAGCCGGGACTGCCCGCTAGTTGACAAGCGGGGTGAGTCAGCAATCACCCCTGCGCAGCGTCTCTTTAATGTGGTCCTACCTGACTGCGGAGAAGCTTCGGAAATGTGTTCTTTCTGTTCTGCCTCCTGGGCAGAGCCCAGCTCCGGGCATCCTCCTCCTGACACTGAACTGCAGCCATGACCTGCTCGCTGTGTCCTATGCCCGGTTCAACGAGTGTGGAGAAGGGTGTCTTCTGGGCAGCGCTGTGGGGGGGGGGGGGACAGGGGGGCAGCATATAGCATCCTTTTCATTTGATATTTTTCCACCCAGGAAGAGTAGCAAGTTTTCCAGGGAAATCCGTACTTTAATCATTCACACTGAGATGTAAGCAGAGATAACAGTTTAAGGAAAGACTTCCAACTCCACAAGGGTGTGTGTGTGTGTGTGTGTGTGTGTGTGTGTGTGTGTGTGGTGTGTGTTCATTTGAACAGTGTTTACAGATAAAAGTGTCTACAGAGGCCAAACAGCTAACACACTTGGAAACATTATTTCTACAAAATATAATGTCTATTGCACAAGACTCACTTTGTTTGAGCAGTAAATATTTAGGAAAAGTTCTGTCTTTTTCAAAGATGTCAAATTCCAATTTCTATGAAGTTAAAAACATGACTTGCATACACTTATAGAAAGGGGACATGTTGAAGATTCATATAAATTGTTAATGTGGGAGACCAGGGTGATAAAGTCAATTCAAAGACCACTTGAGAAACACAAATTTACATAGTCAGGAAAATATGTGAAAATAAATTTGCTAGAGACGAAACTGGCTAATGTCTCATCAGGCAGTAAAACCAGACCTTTGGAGTAGGAAATTATTTTTATCTCTACTGCACAAAAATATGCAAGTTCACATGTATTGTGGCACTAATCAATAATAGAGAGAAAGGCAAACAAAGATAAATCCCTTAAAGAAATCATTAATCTCCTAGGTAATTAAGTAATCGTTCAGAGAACTAAGTGTTGGGTAGGCCTGTCACTCAGTGTTTTAATGGGACCCTGAAAGGTTATCAGCCATCCTTTCTCTTATTTCCAAGTTTCAAGTAAGTTTTCGTAACAAAAGAATATGCTGTCTTCTTATGCCACACAACCAACCTAGTCTGCTTTGGTTTTACAATTCATTAGACGTAAGAGTAGAATATATAGTTACTTTCTTTTGAATTTTTCTATAAAATAACAAAAAAGATGAGCAGATGCAGGTCCTTTATTCGCATCCACAGTGAGTGAATGGGCGTCAGGTGCCGCGTGACGCTCGGTGCGCAAGATGACGCGTGTGCTGGAGGTGGAAGCAGAATCAGCAGCCCAGCCCCCCCTCAGTGGACAGCCTGGCGGGTGGGCATGGGGCCCGGTCTGCCAGCGTCTGGTTGTCTAGGCAGGCCCAGCAACCCTGACTTGTTATGTTAAATCTCCTCTTTACAAATGTTGGCAAATGTATTTGGAAAGTTAAACACAGTGCAGGTCAACAATGGTAGGACCTCTGCTCGGGTGGCCTCCGTGGTGCAACCTCTTCCTTATGTTCAATAGAACAAGCTCTGGGTGGGGGGTGGGGATTTGAGTTTATTAGGTGCCTGTACATGACCCATGATACTAAATCCGTGGATTTGCCCTACAAGAATGTGGGTCTTTCAGCCTGGAATGCTGAAGTATGCTCAGTTCAACAAGAGAATTTAAGGTCCAGCATTCATCCATCCATCCATCCATCCACCCGGCAGCAGATGGCTGCTGTGTGTAGATGGAACGCCAAGTGCCCTGCTGAATATGGAGATGGATATGGTCCCTTCTGTCTTTGAACCTCTGCAGCCAGATGTCCCCGTCTCCAGCTTTCGAGCCCCACTGCCCCCTCAATCCGCTGCGGAACAGCTGCTCCCCTTAGGGCTGTCCTGAGACTCTTCTGTGCAGGGAGATCTGGGACCGCGGCATCGTGAGCTCACGCAGGCCCTCCTTAGTCCTTCTCCAGCCTCGATTTTCTGTGCCAAGAGCCTGTTCAGATTTTCTTGAAAATCTTCCTTTTGGTATCATCAAAGTGCGTGCACCCTGCTGCTTCTCTTCCTACTGCTACCACACACTTGTCACCTAGAGGTCACCCTTCTGTCCCTTCCCAAGTCCTGTGGGCTTGTCATTCCTTCATGTTACAATTTCCATTTCTCCATCAGATTTATCACCGAGGGAGCGATGGATCCTGCCTCCCTTTACCCTTGCCCCCGAACATCCAAATGGTGTCCCTTCTAGTCTATAGCCATAGTATTCTCAAAACCACCTCCTTTCTCCTAGTTTATGTGCTTTATTCAGGCTCTTCTTACCTTGTATTAATTGTAGCAGTCAACATGCTGTGGCTGCAAGTAACAGAAAACTCAGTGCAAAATGATTTACACAACAAAGAGATGTATTATCTCACTTACAAAAAGTTTTACATTTGGGCAGTTCTAGGATTGATTGAATTCAGCATCTCATCACAGACAAGTTTCTTTCAGTTTTCTGATGTCTTGCGCGAGCCCCACCCTCACAGTCCCCAGGCACGTGTGCGAGGTCCAACACCTCAACAGGAAATGTCCCAACATCTCTTGCATTTGCAGAAGACAACCATCCTCAGAACTCATTTTCAGCCCCTTAGTGGCCAGAATTGTGTAATATGTCCCTGTCCAAACCATTGCTGAAAAAGATCGAGTCGCACTGATCAGTTCCAGCCACTTGCAATTTCCTTTTCTTCTGGGACCCACCTCCTTTGAGGCCACATAGGGTCGGTCCACAAGCCAAAGAACAGCCACGGGAGGATGACGGCAGCTGAAGTGGGGCACTCGGAGGCTGTTTTGAGCTTCTGCTGATGTTTCCCATTGAATCCTCAACAACCATATTTGGCAGATGGTGTCAACATCATTCTTCAGAAGTGAAAACAAGCTTCAGGGTTTGAGCGAGTTTCCATAGCTACCAGGGTCTGTACCCAAGCTCCCTGTTCCGGAGCCTTGCTCCTTACCCACTTAAATTCTTTGAGAAACAGGTTTTGTGAGCACAGGAGAAAGGTCTGTGGGAGGGACCCTGCAGTCAGCCTCAAGGGCATCCGATGATGTCTCGTGTTCTAGTCTTGTTCCTGGTCTCGCCTCCTCTCAAACCAGCCTCTGTTCTGCTACCAGAGGGCCCCTTCTAAAACACAGATCCGGTCTGCTGACTTCTCCAGTAAACTGATCTTCCAACCCCTTATATTGCCTTAGGAGAAGTAGTCAGAGCACGTGGACGGTCACTGTCTGACCCCCTGTCCCTCCACCTTAGTTCAGAAAAGCACCCCTCCTTGTGTCTGTGCTGAAATGCTGAGGAGTTAGCTGCAGTTTCCAGGCCACACCATGATCTCTCGCCTCCCCTCGATTTGGCATATATTCTTCCTCTCCCTCTTGTTGGCTGGGAAGTCCTTGGACTTTTCCAAGATTAATATGTTGGGTCCTCCAGGTTTTCTTCCCTTGCATCATGTCCAGCCTGAACTTGCCAAGCCCACTGTGGCTTCCACAGCCTCCCATGTGTTATGACGTAGTTCAGTTGTGTCCTGAATCATCCGTCTCTCCCAGGGCAGTGGAAGATCCTGAAGGGTGGTCACCCTGCCTTATTCATCTCGTATCCACAGAGCATCTTGGTATGGAGTAAACATCTAATGCATTTCCACTAAATAAACATGCAGAGCTACCCTCTAGGAACTCAGAATTAATAAGATAAGGCAGAAATTTGAATTAGGTATTTATATAGTTGGGGGATGGTAGAGTAAGCCATTTGTTCAAAAACAGAACCTCATTGCAGCGGAATACAGTCCCTTAATTTATCCTGTAATAATCCACGTCCATTTCTTCGATGAGCTGTGGCACACAGTTGGTAAAATGTCAGGACTCCACGTGGAGTGGGAGAAGGGATGGACAGATGCATTCACCATTTTATTTGATGAGCCTCAATCGGGCACAGACCATGGGTAGACACTCGAGACACGGGAGTTACAAAACAAAACAACTACTAATCACGCCCACTGTCCTGTGATACACTGTGTCTCAGGGCCAGAGACACAAGCAGGTGGGCAGCAGGGTGTGAGCCATTCGTGGTCACCACTAACACACGGTGGGGCCAGCATTCCTAGGTGTGACCGCAGGGCCTGTTGTTGACCCCTCTGGGGCCAGAGGGCGAGGGCCATGTGACATGTTCGTCCTTGGCACTGGGCATCTCCTTCAACTCTTTATTTCAGGCTAACGCCGCCACGGACAACAAGGATTGGTTTCAAGTGGAACACAGCAATCTTTAGGAAAATACAGTCTAAAGAAAGCTCAAACTGCCAGAGAGAAAGCCAGAACTTCAGCTCTGAGTGTTGTGAGCTCTACATGAGGCCAAGTTTCAGACATGGTGTTATTTCCAAGACAAGGATAATACCTTCAAGCTGGTATTCAGGACTATTACTGGGTATTTATAAAGAGCTTCTATTTCTCCAAAGTAAGCCCAGAAGTTATCCATTTAGGGAATTTTGAATACACTACTGCTTGTGAGTTTAAGAAATACACATATATAGTAATATGTGCCATGTGTGCATTATATTTATGCAGTACACTATGTATTGTATAATAATTAAATACATGGTTATATTTATATGGGCCCACCCAAATGTTAAATATTTAGATATATTTTACTAGAACCATATATAGATAGTTTTTAATTCTTTAAATACAACTAGTAATCCAGAATGTAGAAACAATCTGGAAAAACCTCTTATCTATGACGATTTGCAAAGGCATGTTCTTGATTTGTAGAAAATACTCCATCGACCTTGTAGGCATAATCCAGCTCATTCAGTTTGTAAACTTTGAAGAAAAATTATGAAATACAATTTCACAGAGATGAAGAAAGATAAGACTCCTAGATGCAAAATAAAACAAGGCAATAGGAAACTAATAAGAGGCAAAAATATTCAGCTTCTTGCTCCAGAAATGCAGAGTGGATTCCATATTTGGTCAAATACACAGGACGCTGAGCTCATTGGGCACTTCACGGAGGAGGGAGCTGTCTGAGCTCCGAGCCCTCGGCCTCAGTTCGAGCACCTGCTGTCCTTTCAGGCACTGGACCAGCTGCGGAGAACAGAGATGGGAGGGAGACATTAGAAATGCCCTCGACATTTAGATCCTCTTGGAAAACACATCTGACTGCTGAAGTAAAGAGTCAAAACAGCAATGTCTTGAGCATGAGATGCATTTATGTCTCTCACAGTGATCCCGGGGTGTTTTAGTTCGGGCTCCTTTCTCAATGCTGGGCCTTCCCCGAGAAGCCAGACTTCTCTGCATGAACCTGGGTCCCTCACCACCGTGTCCGCACAGAGGCTGCAGGGCAGAGGAGGCGAGGGGTGGCCCCGCCCTTTAAAGGATGCGCCCCATTTCTACTCACATTCTGACAGCTAGAGCTCAGTCACAGGGCTTTGTATAGCTGTAAAGAAGCATTAGACAGACAACATCTGGGTGACTGTTCTCTCCTAAAAATGCCATTTTTTATAGGAAAGGAAGAATATATATGGGGGAACAGTTAACCAGTCTCTGTCTGATAGGGGAAGATAGACATGCGCATAAGTAAGCAGATTCAAAAAATGACTTCCAAGTCCTCTTCTCAAAATACAGATTTTATGAGCTTAATTCTAACCAATCCAAGGTGATCTCTCATTTAAATATATAAGAACCTATCAGGAATACAAGTTTGTGACTCATCTAAAACCAATCCTATGAGATGTATGTTTACAAAAGTCCTGTGATCAGTCCCAGGCTCAGGTATGCTTTGATTTAACTCCTGTGATTTCTTAGCTTTTTAAAGATTGCACTGGAAAAAAAAACTGTACTCTTCCATTTATTCTCTTCTTTTTTCTCTTCCCAATGCACAGTTCTTCATTTTTAAATCACCCTCCCATTACTGCTAAGCCCCTTTCATGACCACCACAAGGAAAATGATAAAAATAATGTGGAAAATGAAAGTAACTCTAAATATTTAAACAAACCCCAGTACATACATTTCTTGCTCATAGTAATGACCCTGAATCTTTTGGGCCACATTCTACTTAAGAAAGCTTGACACAGTTTAGAAGTTGCTATAAAAATATTACTATAATGATTATTTCTTGAAATTGCATGATAAAATATCTACCTCTATCATTTGGAAAATTTACTTATGGAATACCTGAAAACTCTAGGCTATTTTCTTATCAATCTGTGTTAGTTCTTAATTACATTAGACTATAAACCACTTAAGAGAAGTGATAACTCTCATATTCGCTCTATTCCTTCCATACTTAAACAGCAGTTGAGTACCTGCTGTGTAAAGACCCACGTTAGATCTCGGGGATGCCTAGGGCAAGAGAAAATACAAACATATACACATTTTTTTAGAATAAGCAGCTACAAGATGAAGAGTAAATAGGTATTGATGAGCTGATAGATTTTTCTGGGATGGTACCTAGTTAGGATGAGAGGAAGTGAAATTAGGCTGTTGGTCTCTGCAATTTCCAACAACGTGTGGATAAATGTTCCTCTCCTGGGAAATCATCCCCTGTAAAATAGGGCCACTCTGGCAAAGCTCCTGCAGTATGCAGTAGGCTCTCCTTTGTCTGGTCTCTCCCTGTTACTCATAACCAGCCCCTGCCTGAATGCCCTGGTGTTTATCTCTTCTACAGTTCCAAATCTCTCCGTGACCATCCCCCACACTTTATTTTCATTTGGCCAAGCTCCCGCTATATAATTACTTTAAACAAAGAGCACCATCTCCTTTAACCAGGATAGCGAGTGATGCCATCTCCAGAGGAGGGTGGAAAATTAAAATGGTTGGAATCCAACTTGATTTGCTATAGGACTGCGGTTCACAGGGGCCCAGAGGGGGAGGCTGTGAGCCGAGCCTGCCATCGTGGAGCTCAGAGGCCGCACACTGCCCAATTGGCATCATTCTACCCTAGGAGAGGGTTTCATTTCTGAAAGGAATTATGGAATTTGAATCATTCAGACATTTAGGGGAATCTGAGTAGTGTGGAATGTCAATGTTAGTGTGTACATAGTGGGACTGGAGGCACTCAATGGACACAGAACAACACATCTAAGTCGTCTCCAGAAATACTGCCTCCAAAGACGATAACAGAGGTGATTGTGAACAAAAGCATTTACTTGACAGTGTCCCCCAAACTGTGGTATGGAATCATTTGGGGAGCTTGCTAAAATGCTGATTTCTAGACCATACCCGCAAATTCCGATTCAGTCATTGTGACATAAGGCCCTGGAATCTGCAGTTCACATCACCGGACGACACCTATGCATAATGCTGTTGTAGCTCACACGGAGACGCAACCTCTGCAGAATACTGGGGAATCTGGTACAACAACATAGGCCGTGCTGATTTAAGTGGACTGTGAAACTTAAGGGAGAATGAGGACGGGGTTTCCACAGGTCACCCTTACCTTCAACACGGGTGGCCACTTTGTTCCTCTTGACACTCATGTTTGTTTGGCCAATGGATACAAATGCAAATATGTTAACACAAGATTTGACAGAGTAAATAAGGATGGACCGTCCCATGGTAGAAGTTAGCTCCTCCCTGTAGCGTGGGTGCCCGAGGTCCCGAATCACCTGCCGAGTCCTGGATACAGCGCTGCAGTTTGCATCTCCGCTTATCCACATGGCGTGATGATGCCACTAATCACGTGGTGTTATTACAGTCTCTCCACACCATTTTTTCATACTCTGTACCAAACAAGTTAGAAGATGAGCAGATGTAAAGCAGACAGCTGTTTAGTTTCACCTCAATGCGCACACTTCCAGCCCTGCCTCATTCTGACCAGATGAGATGTGGAATATACAAACTTTAAAAATTAGACAAATGTAAAGATACAGAGATAAAATACTGTTCATTAAGCTTCCCCTGTGTGACTAAGGAAACTATCCTATCTGGGTTTGGTATTGGGGAAAAGATGACTTTTTCTACTTTCACTTCATAAGCTCACCATTCCACCTAGAAAAAATAATAGAAATCAATCCAGCAAACTCCCGTTTTTCAGTAGAAGTTACTGTCGGTGAGTTTCCCTGACCCTTGTTCTCCCTGTTTCTTTTTCTGTGGCATTTTCCAGCCGGCTGTGTCACCATGTGTCAGTGTATAAACCATGCAAGGGAAAAAAGGAAAGAGCCCAAACTGTCCATTTATTGGAAAACAAACAAAAAACCTACTACTGCGTTTAATATGCTGCTGCTTCTACTGAGAAAAAGTATCGGTGATTATTTGTGCTGAAAATAGCCTTCTTGTGTGTGATGGATTTTCATACTGTTTCCTTTGGGACCAAGCATACACATTTGCTAGACCCTGGGGACATTAAGGGAGTGACATGAGGTCAGCGGCTTAAAGGAAGGACAGGGACTTACTAAAGGTCAAGCCGGTGGCTTCATGGAGCACATGGTGCTGACTGTCCCTCAGCAAGAGACCAGAGGGCCTGTCATGGGTACGAGGACCGGTAGACTCTGGCCCGGCCAGATTCTTCTCTTCTTAGCTTGGGTAAATTACTAAACCTCCCTGAACCTCAGTCTTGCCAGCTATAAAGTAATGAAACTCCCTTTATAGGATATGAAGAGGGTTAAAAAGAATGATGTATCGAAACACCTCCTACAATTGCTAGCAAATGATACATGTCCAAGTGGGGTTTAAGTCCTCATTGTCTCCTGTGATGTGCACACACCATAGGAGATGCAAAGATTTTTAACACTATGCTTGACAGAAAGGAATGTTCAACACATGAATTAATCAAAATCTCTGTCTCTGAGCGCGTATGATCTACGAGGAAATGTAACACACACCTAAGGAGTAGCCTGACCAGGCAGTGAGCCTAGCGTGGGCCTGGAAGTGGACGGGATACCTTTGTTCTGCTTCCTGGCTCATCAAAAGGGATTTTCAAATTGTATGTTCTTTTAATTTCCTTTCCAAATTGCAATTTTACAATAGAAATTTGGGGAAATTCTTGCATATAGTGATTTTCTGTGTCTGCATAGTGTTTTATCATGTGATTATACCAGTTCATTTAATCATCCCTCTAGTGAAGGAACTTCAATTACATCTCATTTTTTTACTCTGAATAATAATACCATGATGGATATTTCTATCAAGAAATTATTGAAAAGATCCTTAGAAGCACATTTGTTAAGACTTAAAACTATTGCCAATGAAAGTTTGTTTCATTTGGCATTTCTATCAAGTATTTAGGAGAATACATGGCTAAGATTTAGGGGTTGGTCTTCGAAGTGAAGGCCCAGTGGTCAGGATTCTGGTGCAGGGCTGCTGGTGGTTTTCTTTGCCTGAAACAGATGATTTGGGGGGTGGGGGGGAAGTGCTGGGGAAAGAAGACAGAGTGGATTCTCAGTCCAGGGAGACTGTCAGGGATTGCCAAAGCAGCCATGGGGAGGACGTGGGAGGGAGGCTTTCAAAACTGAAGGCCAGTTCTGAATTACCTGCGGACAGTGTTGCGTCTGTCCTTCCGCGATCCCAGGATGTCTGGGTTGTGCTGACACCAGGCCGTCCCTAGGACTGAGCTTCTCTCCTTCAGCTGTGAGGAGGGCTTTGGGCTGCTTGGATGTCTTATGTTGACTAATATATTGTTTTCAGAGTGTGTATCTGAAGCATTTTGGCTGCTAAATACTGTCACTAAAGCTGTTGACAAACCTAGTGGTTTCCTCCTTTGCATATTTCCTGAAAACATGTGTCCCGGTTTCCCCGGCAGAAGCTGGAGTCGCATCTGCTTGTCCTCCCAGTTCCCGTTCAGCTCTCCTGAATTTAAAGGCTGCAACTGACGAACCAGAAATGACTCAGCAGCCGCTGGTGATTCAGGAAGCAACTATTTTTTTTCAATCCACAATTTTTAAATAACACACAAAATGAATATTTAAAATGTATTTTAAATTTTCAGGTAACTCTACTACTCTTAGAGCTATTTTTAGTAGAAACCATAGGACATGGAGAGAGAATCGGTAGAGCCAAAAATTTCGTTTGTCCTGGACAAAGCTTGCTACATCCTTAAAAATACAGAATACAACAAAATTCAGAAATTAAAATGTCAACTTTAAGTCAATTTGCTATAGAAGATACATTTGTGGGGATTTCCCCCCCCCAAAATGATGAATTGTATCCATTTTTGTGCCTACACCCCTTTGGCTATGAAAATAAGATACTTAATTTCTTTGAAGGCTAATGATGAATCTACATTTTACCAGATCATATTGAGAATGGAATTACTGAACCCTTACATATTTTTCTTTTTTGATATACTCTAAGTTGGCAAAATGTTTTCTTTACTACCAACCTAAATAGTGACGTGGCACATCCTGTGGGACATTTGCCTGCTCCTGTCCCCATCCTTTCCCGGCACTGACCTCCTGACCAGGGTCCAGATCCGGTCAGGCGGAGGGAAGAGCATGCGCCCCACACCCATCTCTGCCCCCGCCGGCTCCCTGCCCCACTGGGGTCCACACCTCAGTACTCAGGATTGCCAGGCGCATTTCCACTTAGCTTGCCTGTAAGATTCCAGCAAAGGGTGCTGGGAACACACAGGCAGACCGAACAAAAGCAAAAACACAGAGGACATCACAGTTATTACTAGCTCTTAAACACAAACTGGCTGACCACATTCATCTCCCCTCTTTGCTGTCCGTGATACCACTGTGCCCATTAATAATTAAGGGCCATTGGTATTTTCCTTCAGTGTATCAGGGGCTTTAAAATCCAAAAAACTCAAAACCTGGGGGGATTTCTCAATGGCCCTGATTTTGTTTTCTGGGGCTGCTACAGAAAAGTATCACAGATGGGGTGGCCTAAAATCAGAAATTACCCTCTCACAGTTCTCAAGACCACAAGGCCAAGATGAAGGCGGGGGCAGGGTGGGGTTCCCGCAGAGGTCTCCCCTCTTGGCTTGAAGACGCCCCCCTCAGGGTCCTCACGTGGCCTTTGCTCTCTGCATGCACATCCCTGGTGTGTCTTCAGTGGGAGGGGCCTTATGAAGGCACCAGTCCCATTGGTCTAGGCACCCCCAAACAGCCTCATTTTAACTTAATCGCCTCTTTAGAGACCTTATCTCCAAATATGAAGATCCCCTGAGGAGCTCAGAGTTGTCACTTCAACATATGAATTTGGGGAAGAGGACGCAGTGCAGCCCTAACACTACAGAGAGTCGGAAATAATTACACGTATCGTCGGTCAGTTAATGTTTTCTGAGATCCTGTCTTGCTCACCTCGTTTGGACAGTGATGTGTGGGGATGTGTAGGGTGGTGACTGAATGGAGAGTCCGGCCCTCCCCCGACGCCAGCCCAGCTGGAACGCACAGGTGGATTGTGGCTCTGTTGCCTCCTCTGATTTCTAAATGCTGGGGCCTAATTCACAGGCACATTGCATATCACAGGCCCTTGTCAGAGGACATATCCTCACCCTGTCCTCCCGCCAAGCCCTTACCCACAGCCCAGCTCTGCAAAGTGGTGCTGGGGGAGGGGGCTCATGGGAAGGCCGTGCAGCCAGCTGCCCTGTGGTGTCATTCTCTAGAACTACCCGTGAAGGCTACTTCTCCTCTGTGGGCCATTGTCTTATCCACATGAGCCCCTCAGCTTTTCCCAAGGGTCTCCCAGAAGTACCTCCACATAAAGTCCTCCAAGAAATTCCTCCATGTGAAGTTCAAAGTCTTTCCTGTATGGTGGGAATGCTATCGAGGACATTTTCCAGTAGATTCCTTGTGTGTCTTTCAGAGGATCTCATGTGAGAACTAACGTTCCAGGTTCAGTGTTCAAAAACATTTTTATCTCCCTTGGGGACTGTTGAGAATCCTTTCTTGTGTGAGAAAAAAGTATAAAATCATGGCATCTTGTTTTTCTCTTTTACTGCCAAAATCTAATTTGGAAAGTAATTATTTCCATAATTTTGTTTTCTGTTCTTATTAGGACAGTCCTAACCTATACTTTATCATGAATATTGACCATGTTCTTTTTGAAAGCCATCTGAAATCAAAGAAATGAACAGATACAAATAATCTTTCTCCTTCTTTCCAGGAACTTGAAGTATGTTTAGAATCCAGAAATTTATTACATACACATTTTTTCCCACCAAAGTGCTATATACCTGGCCGATCTCTATGCTGACTTGATCGAAGGAAGCTCCACGGAAGGAGCAGAGTTCTAGCAAAATGCGAGACATGGAAATCTTGGGTTAGAAACTCTGAGATGACTCTAAGTCCTTCTGAATCTTCTGGGAAACTGGTCTTTTCTGGAACCCTGGTAGCTAGACAAGAAGAGTTGAATGTTTTTTATAATTTGCATGTTAAACTAAGCTAAATGATATTTATAATCCAATTTTAAAGTTAGCTATTTTCTGTTACCCTGTGTCAAATTCCAAATAGAAGGGTGTCCCTAGGCTACTGGATGGGCCCCTCACGTCTTTGGCATACAGCAGGGGAGCACTGCAGCCCTCCAGGTAGTAGTCAGCAAGGAGAGCCCATTCCGGGAGCCAGGGGACATGGCACTGCTGAGACATCGCCTGCGAGTCACCCAGTGACTGGTGTCCTCTTTCACTGCAGTCACAAGCCCACCTCGAGTTAAAAGGAGGGGAGTGTCAGAGAATTTTCAGGCCCTCTTTTGAAGTCACCACATGTATCCCCATTTCTTATTTGAGAACCCTGATCTTCAAATATTTTAATAAAATGCTTGTGTTAAATGTCTAATTTAAGCTAAACAGTGGTTATTGTTCATAAGAAAACCATTAGAATTCTGATTGTTACCTATTATAGACATTACTCTTTATACTTGTGCAACATTAAAAATATAAATCCTGAGATGAAAATGAGCATTAATGTAGGTGGAATGAGTCCTGGGCAGCTTGATGTGACACATACTTGGAACCAACTTTCTGTTTTCATTTTTCAATATCCCTGAAATTGGAATGAGTGTTACAATCAGTGGTGTGTTTTAGTGGAGCTGAGGGCAGTTTTCTTTCTTGGTGGTACATAAAGTAGTGGCATATCTTCTGATCTATGGCAGCTAACATTTGATAAAATACAATAGTTGTTATTCACAAATTCAGAACAACTAGAGACCCTTAGGGAACAATCAGACCTCTATTTTGAGGGATTTTCCATATAACAGAAACGAGTCCTAAATCTTAGATCTTGTTTGACTTGCAGTGTCCTAGAAACAGGTTAATTCTCACAAGTTTTTAATTTTAATTTTTTGCTTTGGTTATGTACTCATTTCTCTAATTTGATTCTAAGCTTCTAAGAGCAGTGAGCCATGCATTAGCTGTCCCTGTCACTTAAAAGACCCTTTAATTGACTTGTTCCTAGTGACTGAGACCCTACAAGCCAGCCTCTGTTCATGGTGTGTCCTGGCGGGAGACGAGAAGTAGGTCTGCCAGCCTGAGGCTGAGTCCTAGATGGAGGTATCAGGTTATCTTCCAATCGCTCAGCTTTTCCTTGTCACAGCAACAAAGTGACTTCTCGGAGGACAGAGCGCTGCATCCCGTTATCTGATAAAACATACCTGGCTGTGAGCAACAGAGCTAAAGATTTCCTGGTAATGATCCTGTCTCCGATCTTAGGTAAAATAGTCCATCTTTTGAGGAATTGTATCAGAGTTATCATTAAGGGCACTGCTATCCCTACAAGTGGAAAGTACTCTGAGTTGTGCACTAGACATTGTGTGAGCATGTACATATATATTTACAAATATATGTATTTATTCAATTCTTATTTGAAGAGTTATTGAGTATCTAGTATGTGCACCAGACACTGTGTGTATGCAGACGTATACATCTACAAATACATACATTCAATTGTTACTTAAAGGATGACCAGGTAATCCTTTATTTAAATAATTAGCGTATCTTTAAGTAACCCTTTACTGAGTAATCTAATCTAATCTCGGCTCATAATGATGGGTAACCACCCCTGAATTTAGGGAGGTTACTGCCAACCTCTTGTGACCTGTTTCTTGCTCTCCTGTCAGGGTGTGGAAACATAGCAACCAGTACATTGTGAGCCCTGAGTAAACACTAGCAAATGTTTTTGTTTTATCATTTACAAAAATTTCCTTGGATTGACACACATAGTTAATCAGTTTTTCAAACTGGTCATTTTGTCTAGTTTTTAAAAATATACAGTCTTCTTTTAAATAGCATATTTCTCTCAGAAACCAAAATTACCACTTTCATATATTTTTCAGATTGTAGAGTATCTTTCAGAATAATTAAATGACCTTCGTGGGCTATCATGGAACAGAAAATCCTTGAAGGCAGGAAATTCATAGCCTTGTTTTATTTTTTGTTATATAACCTGCAAATAACCAAAAAACAGGAGAGTGGTTAATAAATGTTATTCAGATTTGAGGATGTGAAATAGGAGATGCAGGCATGAAATCCTATTTTTATTACTATCATTATGCTGATGATCCTCTGGCCACTTCTCTCTGGTCTGCGTAATTGCAAAGTTCTTCATATTTTATTCATCAGAAGGGCTGCTCTGTGCGCATTCCATCTTCTGCTGCTGCCTTGCACGGTCCCAGCACTTCCTAACGGGCATTATCTGTGGGCTCCATCACCTTTCTGCCTGTGCCTGGTTTGGCCTCTAATGAATCTGAGACTTACAGACGTAAGTTACGTTCCAAGGGCAGAAATAGATGAACAGGAGTTCTGTTTCTTCATTAGAACTGTGCAAAGCAGACTCACTCTGCATGCTTCATGCTCTTTCCTGCATTTGCTCACCTGTTAAAATATGATGGAAAACTTGATTCATGGGCTCTTTCTTTCCTTTCTTTTTTTTTTCCAACTGTAACCAGGTAATAATGTCTATTAACCATCAGTGAACATTGTTGATAGAATTATGGTCCTTTCTTCTTGTATCTAAAATTGTGTTTATGCTCTTAAAAAAAAAGAAATTAAGAGTTAGTGTTGGGGACAGATCTAAACAGAAGAAGGGACAGGAGAAGTAAAAACAATGTTGGGAAGAGAGGCATGGACGTTAGAGAAAGGAAGGGAGAGAGAGGGAAAGAGGAAGGGAGGGAGATGGACAGAAAGACAGAGAGCAGAGAGAAGGGCAAGAAGACGGGACACTCCGGCACCAAAGGGCATGAGGGGTGCGTTCTTATTTCTGACCTTCTGCGGTTTGCACTTGGGTCTGTCAGTAGCTGATCGAATGAGGAAATACTGAGCACCTCATGTAAACATTCTCCCCTTCTGTTACATCTTTTCAACAGCAAGATTCCCACAAAATATGTGATCGTCAAGGGGAATTTACAATGTGGTTGAAAGACTTGCGCTGTAAATAAACCCTTGTGAGGGTGTTCTATCATGAATGATCACAATGGCATTTTGATTAGCAATGCAACATTTACTCCTTTCTCATTTTATTTAACACACAATTTATTGACTGATTGAATGCCTTTTTAATAAAAGTTGAGCAGCTATTGGGGAATATGCATGTATGACTACTTTGTGTGTATATGTTTGTATACATACATATCGAATAACAATAATTCCTTCAGGCTTTGTGAAGTACTGGAAAATACTGCTGGATCGGGCGTGCCCACCAAGCAGTTCAGGAAGGATGTCGAGCTGAGGAGTCTTGACTTTCTGGGCATTTGTGTGTAAGTATAGATGACAAAGCTTCGAGGAAGGACAACGGAAAACACACAAGTGCTAGGCCCCCTGAAGGGCTGTGCGTGGGACCAGTCCTGGCCCTGAGGGCTCAGGGGGTGGGCGAGCGGTGGGCAGTGAGCGGACAGGTGGAGGACTGGAACGGGTGGAGGAGCACCTTCACTGTCTTCCCATCAGCAAGAGAAAAGGGGACGTGGGGGCCATTTGACACAGGAAGCGGGAAGTGTGACTTTTTTTTGAGTCAGAGTAGAAAAATGTTCAGAGAACTTGAACTGGCCCTTCCTAAATCTTTCCGAAACATGGCTGAGTTTTCTGGAGAAATGAATGGCAGTGGGATGAGGATAGACACCTGTGGGGGAGACCTGTCTAGGGAGCCTTCTAGGGCACCACATGAAGGCCGGCACCCTCAGAGGCACGCCCGCTGGATTTACATTGGACCAGGCAGAAGGGATGAAACTGGTATAAACTCAGTGACCTTTTCCTCAGTTACAACTTAAACTTAATTTTTCCTAGGTATTTTACTCTTCTCCTCCTATCATTGTATCTTTGTTTAGCTGGAACTGATATAACCTATTGCATGTGTTTTGATAATAGGATTAAAACTAAAACTGTATAGATCATTTGTATTTAGCAATATGTAGTTTCATTAAGTCAGAATTCTTCAAAAACAGAAGGTGTCATTTCAACATTTTGAGGAAGGTTCACACCTTCTAACCAATGAGTCCACAATTTTAGTGTGTGACATTCCAACATCATTTGGTAAGGATGGTAAGGTGAGAATCTTCAGCTCCACTACCTGTCTGGGGGAAGGCTCTGTGAACCCGTGTTCTTACAAGCACGCCAGATCATTCCTATTAATGTCAGAAACGACACATCCAGAAATACTGATCGAAGATCTCTAGAGGGGAACTGCAGTTGGTTTCTTGTATGATTAGACCTCCCTTAGGTGGCTGCTGAGCAGAGTTATAGGAGTTCAGGCAAATTAGCCTTCTGAGAAACAATGGTAAATATTAAAACATTTATTTTTGAAGGCAATTTTGTTTGTCTGACTGATGGTTAGAAAAATCCATACATATACCAGTATAGTAGGGGAGACACTACAGTTTAGAATATCCTCAAGAAGGTTGGGGAAATACTTAAAAAAGGCCGTCAGTTATTCTAACTTGTTTTAAAGATAATGATTCACTTTTTTTTTCTCTTCTATTACTTTACAACATAAAGTATTCATTTTTTTTTTTTTTGTAGATAATTATTTTTTATTGAAGGGTATTTGACACACAGTATTACATTACATTAGTTTCAGGTGTACAACATAGTGATTCAACATTTATATACATGATAATTCTAGGTACCAGCTATCACCATACCAAGCTGTTACAATATCTTGACTGTATTCATTACATAGTGCTTACTTATTATTTTACCATTGGAAGGGTGTACTTTTTTTTTTTTTTTTGTGAGGGCATCTCTCATATTCATTGATCAAATGGTTGTAAACAACAATAAAATTCTGTATAGGGGAGTCAATGCTCAATGCACAATCATTAATCCACCCCAAGCCTAATTTTCATCGGTGTCCAATCTTCTGAGGCATAATAAACAAGTTCTTACATGGAGAACGAATTCTTACATAGTGAATAAGTTACATGGTGAACAGTACAAGGGCAGCCATCACAGAAACTTTCGGTTTTGCTCATGCATTATGAACTATAAAGAGTCAGCTCAAATATGAATACTCATTTGATTTTTATACTTGATTTATATGTGGATACCACATTTCTTTATTATTATTATTTTTAATAAAATGCTGAAGTGGTAGGTAGATACAAGATAAAGGTAGAAAACATAGTTTAGTGTTGTAAGAGAGCAAACGTAGATGATCAGGTGTGTGCCTGTAGACTATGTGTTAATCCAAGCTAGACAAGGGCAATAAAACATCCACGTATGCAGAAGATTTCTCTCAGAACAGGGGGGGAGAGGTTCTAAGCCTCACCTCTGTTGATCCCCAATTTCTCACCTGATGGACCCCCTGCGACTGTGCCTGTCTTAGGTTGTTCCTCCCTTGAGGAATCTTACCCGTCTCTGGCTAACCAGTCATCTTCCGGGGCCATACAGGGAAATGTGAAGTTGGTAAGTGAGAGAGAAGCCTTATTGTTTGAAAAGGTTAGCTTTTTATTTCTTTGCATATTTATGCCCTGTAGCTTCTATGCCCAGCATTTGTCTTGAGGTATCTTTACCACTTGGAAGAATTATGATACTCGGTAAATTTGATATGAGGCACGATTTCTATTTAAGGGTTGTAATTAGGAAGGAAGAAGAAAAGCTATAGGAGTAGCAGGCGGAAGAAAACATAGGAAGATTGATTATTTCTTTGACATATCTTCTTGTAGAGTAACTTCAGCATGTATAGGTTTTAAGCTACTACTTAAATTGCGCACACACATTAACATAATAGGAGTATAGTTACACAACCAAAGCATATCTGTAATTACCAGCCATCTCCAGTGAAACCAAGAAAACCAGTTAGGCACCTTAGGCATTTGTGAAAACTTATCTATGATATGGTGGATATTGTCCAACTGAACTTGAACAGTCTGAGAGAAATCAGACAAATTAAAACAACCCATTCCTGGGGACTATTCACATCCCATATGTTCTTTTAACAGTAAATAGTCTGTAGTTGTAAGACTTTGGAGCGCTACAATTTGCACTTCTCCTAATTCTTGGTTGAGTTCCAACAGTGTAGATCCAGTCAAATTTGTTGTTTTACCGTATGCACAGGCCAGCTTAGATATCTCCTTCCTCATTCCCATGGCAAGTCCAGGAACTGGTGGGATGAGTGCATCTACAGCTGTAGCAGTGCGTGGATCTTTGTTGGGGTTTTTTGATGATCATCTTCTGGCATGAGTCCTCCCGAGAGTGCTGATGTTGGAAGTTCTTTTTCATATCGTATCTTAGTTCATTTTCGGGGTAGCCCAATTAGGCTTTGATCCTCTGTATAAACACAAACAGACCCTTTGCCTACACTTTTATATGCCCTTTATACCCTTGTGTAGAACTCATTGGAGGTTACCACACAGGAACTGCCCTTTTTTTTTGGTATCACTAATCTACACTTACATGACGAATATTATGTTTACTAGGCTCTCCCCTATGCCAGGTCCCCCTATAAACCCCTTTACAGTCACTGTCCATCAGCATAGCAAAATGTTGTAGAATCACTACTTGCCTTCTCTGTGTTGTACAGCCCTCCCCTTTCTCCCACCCCCCCATGCATGCTAACCTTAATACCCCCCTACTTCTCCCCTCCCCTTACCCCTCCCTACCCACCCATCCTCCCCAGTCCCTTTCCCTTTGGTACCTGTTAGTCCATTCTTGAGTTCTGTGATTCTGCTGCTGTTTTGTTCCTTCAGTTTTTCCTTTGTTCTTATATTCCACAGATGAGTGAAATCATTTGGTATTTCTCTTTCTCCACTTGGCTTGTTTCACTGAGCATAATACCCTCCAGCTCCATCCATGTTGCTGCAAATGGTTGGATTTTCCCTTTTCTTATGGCTGAGTAGTATTCCATTGTGTATATGTACCACATCTTCTTTATCCATTCATCTATCGATGGACATTTAGGTTGCTTCCAATTCTTGGCTATTGTAAATAGTGCTGCGATAAACATAGGGGTGCACTGATCTTTCTCATACTTGATTGCTGCATTCTTAGGGTAAATTCCTAGGAGTGCAATTCCTGGGTCAAATGGTAGGTCTGTTTTGAGCATTTTGATGTACCTCCATACTGCTTTCCACAATGGTTGAACTAATTTACATTCCCACCAGCAGTGTAGGAGGGTTCCCCTTTCTCCACAGCCTCGCCAACATTTGTTGTTGTTTGTCTTTTGGATGGCAGCCATCCTTACTGGTGTGAGGTGATACCTCATTGTAGTTTTAATTTGCATTTCTCTGATAATTAGCGATGTGGAGCATCTTTTCATGTGTCTGTTGGCCATCTGTATTTCTTTTTTGGAGAACTGTCTGTTCAGTTCCTCTGCCCATTTTTTAATTGGGATATTTGTTTTTTGTTTGTTGAGGCGTGTGAGCTCTTTATATATTCTGGACGTCAAGCCTTTATCGGATGTGTCATTTTCAAATATATTCTCCCACACTGTAGGGTTCCTTTTTGTTCTATTGATGGTGTCTTTTGCTGTACAGAAGCTTTTCAGCTTAATATAGTCCCACTTATTCATTTTGCTGTTGTTTTCCTTGCCCGGGAGATATGTTCAAGAAGAGGTCACTCATGTTTATGTCTAAGAGGTTTTTGCCTGTTTTCTTCCAAGAGTTTAATGGTTTCATGACTTACATTCAGGTCTTTGATCCATTTGGAGTTTACTTTTGTATATGGGGTTAGACAATAGTCCAGTTTCATTCTCCTACATGTAGCTGTCCAGTTTTGCCAGCACCATCTGTTGAAGAGACTGTCATTTCGCCATTGTATGTCCATGGCTCCTTTATCAAATATTAATTGACCATATATGTCTGGGTTAATGTCTGGATTCTCTAGTCTGTTCCATTGGTCTGTGGCTCTGCTCTTGTGCCAGTACCAAATTGTCTTGATTACTATGGCTTTATAGTAGAGCATGAAGTTGGGGAGTGAGATCCCCCCTACTTTATTCTTCTTTCTCAGGATTGCTTTGGCTATTCGGGGTCTTTGGTGTTTCCATATGAATTTTTGAATTATTTGTTCCAGTTTATTGAAGAATGTTGCTGGTAGTTTCATAGGGATTGCATCAAATCTGTATATTGCTTTGGGCAGGATGGCCATTTTGACGATATTAATTCTTCCTAGCCACGAGCATGGGATGAGTTTCCATCTGTTAGTGTCCCCTTTAATTTCTCTTAAGAGTGACTTGTAGTTTTCAGAGTATAAGTCTTTCACTTCTTTGGTTAGGTTTATTCCTAGGTATTTTATTCTTTTTGATGCAATTGTGAATGGAGTTGTTTTCCTGATTTCTCTTTCTGTTGGTTCATTGTTAG
Organism: Manis pentadactyla; assembly: GCF_030020395.1. Classification (NCBI taxonomy): domain Eukaryota; kingdom Metazoa; phylum Chordata; class Mammalia; order Pholidota; family Manidae; genus Manis; species Manis pentadactyla. The sequence continues at coordinate 1,807,023 of NC_080026.1, forward strand.
TGTATAGGAAAGCCACAGATTTCTGTGTGTTGATTTTGTATCCTGCAACTTTGCTGTATTCCAATATCAGTTCTAGTAGTTCTGGGGTGGAGTCTTTAGGGTTTTTTATGTACAATATCATGTCATCTGCAAATAGTGACAGTTCAACTTCTTCTTTACCAATCTGGATTCCTTGTATGTTTTTGTTTTGTCTGATTGCCGTGGCCAGGACCTCCAGTACTATGTTGAATAACAGTGGGGAGAGTGGGCATCCCTGTCTAGTTCCCGATCTCAGAGGAAATGCTTTCAGCTTCTCGCTGTTCAATGTAATGTTGGCTGTGAGTTTATCATAGATGGCCTTTATTCTGTTGAGGTACTTGCCCTCTCTGCCCATTTTGCTGAGAGTTTTTATCATGAATGGATGTTGAACTTTGTCAAATGCTTTTTCAGCATCTATGGAGATGATCATGTGGTTTTTGTCTTTCTTTTTGTTGATGTGGTGGATGATGTTGATGGACTTTCGAATGTTGTACCATCCTTGCATCCCTGGGATGAATCCCACTTGGTCATGGTGTATGATCCTTTTGATGTATTTTTGAATTCGGTTTGCTAATATTTTGTTGAGTATTTTTGCATCTACGTTCATCAGGGATATTGGTCTGTAGTTTTCTTTTTTGGTGGGGTCTTTTCCTGGTTTTGGTATTAGGGTGATGTTAGCTTCATAGAATGAGTTTGGGAGTATTCCCTCCTCCTCTATTTTTTGGAAAACTTTAAGGAGAATGGGTATTATGTCTTCCCTGTATGTCTGATAAAATTCCGAGGTAAATCCATCTGGCCCGGGGGTTTTGTTCTTTGGCAGTTTTTTTATTACCGCTTCAATTTCGTTGCTGGTAATTGGTCTGTTTAGATTTTCTGTTTCTTTCTGGGTCAATCGTGGAAGGTTGTATTTTTCTAGGAAGTTGTCCATTTCTCCTAGGTTTTCCAGCTTGTTAGCATATAGGTTTTCATAGTATTCTCTAATAATTCTTTGTATTTCTGTGGGGTCTGTCGTGATTTTTCCTTTCTCGTTTCTGATACTGTTGATTTGTGTTGACTCTCTTTTCTTCTTAATAAGTCTGGCTAGAGGCCTATCTATTTTGTTTATTTTCTTGAAGAACCAGCTCTTGGTTTCATTGATTTTTGCTATTGTTTTATTCTTCTCAATTTTATTTATTTCTTCTCTGATCTTTATTATGTCCCTCCTTCTGCTGACCTTAGGCCTCATCTGTTCTTCTTTTTCCAATTTCGATAATTGTGACATTAGACCATTCATTTGGGATTGTTCTTCCTTTTTTAAATATGCTTGGATTGCTATATACTTTCCTCTTAAGACTGCTTTTGCTGGGTCCCACAGAAGTTTGGACTTAGTGTTGTTGTTGTCATTTGTTTCCATATTTTGCTGGATCTCCATTTTGATTTGGTCATTGATCCATTGATTATTTAGGAGCATGTTGTTAAGCCTCCATGTGTTTGTGAACCTCTTTGCTTTCTTTGTACAGTTTATTTCTAGTTTTATGCCTTTGTGGTCTGAAAAGTTGGTTGGTAGGATTTCAATCTTTTGGAATTTACTGAGGCTCTTTTTGTGGCCTAGTATGTGGTCTATTCTGGAGAATGTTCCATGTGCACTTGAGAAGAATGTATATCCTGTTGCTTTTTGATGTAGAGTTCTATAGATGTCTATTAGGTCCATCTGCTCTACTGTGTTGTTCAGTGCTTCCATGTCCTTACTTATTTTCTGCCCAGTGGATCTATCCTTTGGGGTGAGTGGTGTGTTGAAGTCTCCTAGAATGAATGCATTGCAGTCTATTTCCCCCTTTAGTTCTGTTAGTATTTGTTTCACATATGCTGGTGCTCCTGTGTTGGGTGCATATATATTTAGAATGGTTATATCCTCTTGTTGGACTGAGCCCTTTTTCATTATGTAGTGTCCTTCTTTATCTCTTGTTACTTTCTTTGTTTTGAAGTCTATTTTGTCTGAGATTAGTACTGCAACCCCTGCTTTCTTCTCACTGTTGATTGCTTGAAATATGTTTTTCCATCCCTTGACTTTTAGTCTGTACATGTCTTTGGGTTTGAGGTGAGTTTCTTGTAAGCAGCATATAGATGGATCTTGCTTTTTTATCCATTCTATTACTCTTTGTCTTTTGATTGGTGCATTCAGCCCATTAACATTTAGGGTGACTATTGAAAGATACGTACTTATTACCATTGCAGGCTTTAAATTCGTGGTTACCAAAGGTTCAAGGTTAGCCTCTTTAGTATCTTACTGCCTAACTTAGCTCGCTTATTGAGCTGTTATATACACTGTCTGGAGATTCTTTTCTTCTCTCCCTTCTTGTTCCTCCTCCTCGATTCTTCATATGTTGGGTGTTATGTGCTGTGCTCTTTCTAGAAGTGCTCCCATCTAGAGCAGTCCCTGTAAGATGTTCTGCAGAGGTGGTTTGTGGGAAGCAAATTCCCTCAGCTTTTGTTTGTCTGGGAATTGTTTAATCCCACCGTCATATTTGAATGATAGTCATGCTGGATACAGTATCCTTGGTTCAAGGCCCTTCTGTTTCATTGTATTAAATATATCATGCCATTCTCTTCTGGCCTGTAGGGTTTCTGTCGAGAAGTCTGATGTTAGCCTGATGGGTTTTCCTTTATAGGTGACCTTTTTCTCTCTAGCTGCCTTTAAAACTCTTTCCTTGTCCTTGATCTTTGCCATTTTAATTATTATGTGTCTTGGTGTTGTCTTCCTTGAATCCTTTCTGTTGGGGGTTCTGTGTATTTCCATGGTCTGTTTCATTATTTCCTCACCCAGTTTTCAGCAATGATTTCTTCCAAGATACTTTCCATCCCTTTTCCTCTCTCTTCTTCTTCTGGTACCCCTATAGTACGGATATTGTTCCTTTTGGATTGGTCACACAGTTCTCTTAATGTTGTTTCATTCCTGGAGATCCTTTTGTCTCTCTCTATGTCAGCTTCTATGCGTTCCTGTTCTCTGATTTCAATTCCATCAATGGCCTCTTGCATTCTATCCATTCTGCTTATAAACCCTTCCAGAGTTTGTTTCATTTCTGCGATCTCCTTTCTGGCATCTGTGATCTCCCTCCGGACTTCATCCCATTTCTCTTGCGTATTCTCTACATCTCTGTCAGCATGTTTATGATTCTTATTTTGAATTCTTTTTCAGGAAGACTGGTTAGGTCTGTCTCCTTCTCTGGTGTTGTCTCTGTGATCTTTGTCTGCCTGTAGCTTTGCCTTTTCATGGTGATAGGAATAGTCTGCAGAGCTGGGACGAGTGATGGCTGGAAGGACTTCCCTTCTTGTTGGTTTGTGGCCCTCCTCTCCTGGGAGAACAGCGGCCTCTAGTGGCTTGTGCTGCGCAGCTGCGCGCAGACAGGGCTTCTGCTTCCTGCCCGGCTGCTATGGAGTTAATCTCCGCTGTTGCTGTGGGCGTGGCCTGGCTCGGGCAGCTGCTCCAAAGTGGTGGAGTCGCGTTGGAGCAGGAGCGGCTGGGAGGCTATTTATCTCCGTAAGGGGCCTCCCTGCTCCCTGCAGCCCAGGGGTTAGGGTGCCCAGAGATCCCCGATTCCCTACCTCTGGATTAAGTGACCCGCCCTGCCCCTTTAAGACTTCCAAAAAGCACCCGCCAAAACAAAACAACGACCACAAAAAAAAAAAAAAAAAAATTTTAAATTAAAAAAAAAAATTTTTTTTAATTAAAAAAAAAATGGCCGCTCACTTTTCTTATGTCCTCCGGCGCCCGGCCTCCGGTGCCCGCTCACCGTTCTTGCTGCCCTGTTTCCCTAGCATCCAGGGCCCCCTGGGCACGCAATGTGTCTGCACTCTGGCCCGGATGGCTGGGGCTGGGTGTTCGGCAGCCCTGGGCTCCGTCTCCCTCCCGCTCTGCCTGCTCTTATCCCGCCGGGAGCTGGGGGGAGGGGCGCTCGGCTCCCGCGGGGCCGGGGCTTGTATCTTACCCCCTTCGCGAGGCGCTGGGTTCTCTCAGGTGCGGATGTGGTCTGGATATTGTCCTGTGTCCTCTGGTCTTTATTCTGGGAAGGGTTGTCTTTGTTATATTTTCATAGATATATGTTGTTTTGGGAGGAGATTTCCGCTGCTCTACTCACGCCGCCATCTTCCGCCCATCTCAAGTATTCATTTTGAATGAATTCATTTTGAATGCATAAACGCATTCATATTTCTTTTGCATTTTTATATTCTAACCAGACAAGGATCTTGTCCACTGGAGATGTTTTGTGTCATTTTATTATATAAGAAATGAACTGGTGTGTGAACACCTGCATGTGTCATGACATGTTCCAAGCCACATTTATGGTAAGCACACTTATCCAGAGGTTTGCCGTGTCATCTCTGGGCCCATCACTGAAATACAAAACATACTTGGTATCTTCAGTGATGGCATAAAATGCCGAAGATGAATATGCCTATATAAAGACTGAAGGCCTCAAGTTTTTTTTTTAATGTCATCTGTGGGAATGCTGTACTGATTTTTTTGCTTGGCATTTAGTCATTTGCGTATTTATGCATGAAATGTGTATTAGGTTCCTAACACAAACCAGGCACTTTTGAAAAAGACTTTCTATCAGGAGACAATAAATCCCATTTCTCCAGAGGCCGGAGAGCTCAGCCAGGTGGTGGGTTCTCTTCCTGATGACATCATCCCTCCTGAATTCAGGCAAACCCGTCACCTCTTTGGTCCTCGGTTTCCTCGGTTGTCAGCCAGGACTCCCCTGGGAAGGAAGCACAGGCAGGACCCCGAGAGGCCCGCCCAGCAGCGACGCTCCTGCTTGCGCCCGTGCCCGTGGGCATCTGCGACCTCGCTCCGCCCTCCCTTCCTCCCTGCTCACTGCCCGTTAGAACCGTGGGCATCCCTGATGCTAACTGGCCGACACACGGGGACCGACCCAAGGCCCAGTGGTTCCAGACACTGCCGGGTCCAAAACAAGGCAAAGGCTTCGGCTGCCGGCGGGTCTCCTAGGGGCTTAGGACCATGAGTAAGACTTGGTGGAGCTCCTAAATGCAGCGTTTGGCCCGCAAGTGTGCACAAATGGGTTGTTCAGAACTCGTACCATTAAAACCGACGCCATTAGTAAGATCACAGCCCAGTTCAACTCATACACAGAAGGAATCCGCGATGGCCTCTGGCTTTACTATTCGGTCTGGATTTTAGGTTGGGTGGGCGAGCTGGGTAGGGCTGGGGGCGTGGGGGGAGGTGGAGAGATTTCTTCCCGTTTTTTGGACCCAAAACCAACATTGGCAAACATATTAAAATCCACCATATTTTGCCCTTGTGTTGCCTGGACACACACTCTGGGAAAGTCCAGCCAAGCCACCCCAGGCTCCAGAGTGCCTCTTGCTCTGCAGAAACCCACCCACCCTCAAGGCCCCTTGAGGGGAGCTTTTCTGGGCCAGGATTTAGAAAGAAAGCAATTCATTTGAACAAGTGTGCAGTGACTCACAGCTGTTAGAAACTAGGGAAAATGGATTTATACCATTTAGAATTATTCTTTAAAGAAGAAGACACTGGTTATCAGATAAATCTGACTGGAATTCTAGCTTAGAAGCTAATAAAGAGGCCTGAAACATGTTTGGCAGAGTGAAGAGTAGTTTGACGGGGTGGGTGTGCCCCTGGCCCAGCTCCCCTAAGATTCTTGCTTTTTGTAATATCTGCCCCATGTTTTACTCATGACCTGCAGATCTGGAAGATCCGTACTGTCGTTTCTCACCCTACCTGCCTCAGTGACTCCGATAAGGACAGTAGCAGTGAGAACAATTCAGAGAAGGTTGTTGCTGTTTGTGTTCACATGAATAATTTGTAAATTATATGTTTGTAAATCAGGAGTTGCATGCAAAATTAAATCTTGGCTAGGCAAAATTCCAACCTGATGGCATAGTGAGACAGCTCTTATTATTCTCCTTATAAAAAATGGCTTCTAATAAATATTTATTTCATTTTTCAAATAAATACATATTAAATGCCTGTTGTATGCTAAACAGGAACAGGACAGCAATTTCCAAAGGGAAACTGGGACTAAGTCATTCAGCCTGACAAGAGAGAGCATCTCCATGTCTGCCTACTCCTGTTGTATTGGGGATATTATCACCCCCTGACTAATTATCTTCATCTACTGAAATATTCCCAACCGTATAAGAAATCTACAACAGAATTGACTACACTTTGCAGAGAGAGAAATTGACAAGGCCAAGCCTTGAAGAGTCAGGAGCTACGTGACCAGAAGTCGGAGGCTGGACACCAGATCTGTGTGGTCAGATACTGTGTTCAAGAGGATTTCTTTGGCCCTTAATTTTTCCTCCAAGTATTTAAATTTTAGATGTGTGTCTTAATTTATCATTTCAGAAGATATGGTAGCCCTGGGGCTTGTCTTTGTCATGGTAGAAATAAATGGGAGGCAGGTCAGGCTGCCCTCCTGTCTGAACCAACTCCTTCCCCGTGCCTTAGGGTCCGGCCGTCCTCCTAGGCTACCAGGAGCTGGGGCTAAGGTCCGTCGGGCTAACACTGGCCCTCATACTGTTGTATTTTCATTGGTAGTTTTAAAGGGAAACTAACTTTTGTATGCACATATTAACTTGTTTTGGTCCAAAATCTGTCCCAATTTACCCAACTGTAATTTGTGTAGTTGGGTAAGCATTTAAGTCTGTGAGCCTGCCTCTGAACATTGTGACTGATCAATATCCTACTATATAAATATTTTTCATGCAAGTGTTGTTTATGTGTTCATGGATGTATATATATATATATATCTACCCATATATATGTGTGTTTAGATATGTAAATATGTACGTATACAAATATGTACACCTGCATATATAGATATATATGCACAGAGAGACAGAAAGAAAGAAAGGACAGTCAAGAAGAAAGGAAATAGGGAAGGAAGGGAGGAAGGGAGGGTGGCAGGATATATTTTTATCTATATATAATCTATATCTACATGTATATCTATAGCTAATCTATATGTACACCTATATGTATATCTATGTATATGCACATCTATAGTCTATATAATCTATATCTATATGTATATCTCTAGCTAATCTGTATCCATATGTATATCTATAGTTACATGTATGTGCACATCTACGTATCTATCTATATCTATATGTATATGCACATCTATGATCTATATCCATCTATATCCAATCTATATCCATATCTATCTGAGCATTATTCACAGCCTCTGCTTCTCAGCTTCTGCGCACCCTGTGTGCTGTTCCCAGCATGCCCGCTCTGACCTGTGCAACACCCTGTCTTGCAGATGGAGTGCCGTTCAGCTGGTGGGTCGGGCGGTCTGGTGAGAGGCACCCTTCCTGGACAGGTGCCCCCGCTGGAGCTCAGCAGTGTGGATGCGGCCTGGACCAGAGTTGCCTGGACGTGGGACACTTGTGCAGCTGTGGCTTTGACACGGATGGATGGTAATGGGGGTCAGGATCTTCCTGCAGGCATGCAGGACACACATTAATGGGTGCATACTTTTCCCTCCAGGGAAAAGGCAGGGGGAAATTCAAAATGAAGGAGGGCTCCCTAATGACTGTGATTGTTTGTAACTGAAAATTGCCAGTTCCAGTGCTTTAGGGCCATTACTGAGGTTTGTCGCAGCACATGCCACATCATCAAGTCCCTATATTCTCAGCATTCTGTTAAAAAAGACTGAAATATAATATGGAGCTTTGAGATTTAGAAAGCATTTCTGAAATGTGTGGGATACAGGTTTCAGGAGAGAGGGGGGAGGTAGGGACATGCATTTTCACAGACTGTCTTCATTCTCCCATCTCCCAAGGATGTTTCGTCACCAGCTCCCCTATTACTTCCAACAAAAGTACAGAAAAGGAAATTTGTATTTACCGAGGATGTATTTAATCCTCACGACAAGCGATAATTCCTTATAGTTTTCTCATTTTTGCATCTTAAGTTTGAGGAATGTGTATCACAGAGATGTTAAATAATTTTCCCAAGTTGCCACACATCTATTAAGCAGCCAGTCCAGCATTTGAGCTTCAGTAGAGCTGGACAGGTGGACAGGAGTCTGTCTTACTGCACCACACCAAGTTACTCGTGTAAGTACAGTTGTGTCTGTAGGTCCTGTGCCCCTAACGTCTACTTTTCCCTTGTCCTCAGCTGACATACCTCCATCTCACTGTATTGATTATGAAAATATGCACAGAACATTTCCGCCTCCACTTCTGTTTTAACTAAACCGAAGGCATTCTTGGGTTGGCTTTGTAATCATTCCCGCATCATCAAATTCTGCTCCGTTGTGATTAAGAATTCCTATCTCCTACTGCACTCAACCCAGTTGAAATTTATTTTAAGTAATTTTCCTTCACTGTTTGGATTGATAACAGCAGATACTCTCCCAAATGAAATTTAAGTTGAGTTAAAACCTCAGGTCAGTGGGGAAGCATCTGGCCCCATCAGGTTCTATCAGAATGCACAGGGCCAGTTACCACGAAGCAGGGTGCCTCACCCCCAAAACTCACGGTGGTGAGAGCAGGCCAAGGGGACTGGTGGCGGAGGGACCTCCCCACTCCTTAGGCCTGCAGGGACCTCGGCCTGAGCATCATGGACACCTGGACATCAGATAGAACTCATGCTTCAGATGGAGCCTGTATCTTCCTCAAAACACTGTATCCCTCCAGACCTACTCCTTGTGAAATAGGGGCTCAGTCTTACTTAGCTGTGTGGATGAATTTAGAACTTTGAGGAGAAGGGGTGATCATGCATAACAGCTTCACAATCTGGGAGATGTGTGTGGAAGGTCAATGGTTTTGTGCCCTGGAAAACACTCAAAATCCTCTGTAACCAGTGGCTGAGAGTCACTCTTTCTTTTCCCTTATTTTAAATTCTTTAATTCCTCTTCACTTTGCATAGCATTAACCTTCATGGCTTTGTAGGCTTGCATAGAAACACCTTACTGTAGTTGTGCAGGAGAGGAACTGAGGAGGGAAGGAGAATGTACAGCCTGAGTGGGCAGGGGAGGTTTCTCCCGATTACCTGCCACGCTCGTTCCCTTTTTGACCGAATTATTGATGCTTGCTCACTGTTTGCCTTCTCCTTCCCATAATAACCACGGCCTCAGTGTCTCCCCTTCCCAGGGAACAAGGGGGCAGGGCCGGGACTAGAGCCGCACACGAGGGGGCGTGGTGGGGGGCACTGCACCCCTTAGAGGTGGAGAATCAGACCATCCTGTCCGAACTTCTACACGCTCCCCTCCAGGACCTTCACCCCGTCTTCTCCTCCTCTCCGATTCCGGCGTCTCCCTCCTCTGACCTGCCCACTGGCTCGCTGACCTTTGAACCCCCATATGCTGACATGGCTTCATCAGCTGGGCTGCACTCAGGAGCTCCCCAAACTGCCCTTTCCCTCGGCCAGTGCCGTCACCCCTCCGTCAGCACAGGGACTCCGCGCCTCACAGCCCTGCTCCCCTGGAGCCAGGAAAAGCCCGTGAGCTGCGGCTCCCTGGGCAGGCCGCCTCCGTTAGGGCACCTGTGCGGCTCCTGCCTTTAGTTTCAGATACAAAGTTATGTTCAACCAACCTATCAAGGTTCAAAATAAATGATCTGAGCTTCCCTTTGTAAGGATACCGACCTCACCCAGGGCAAAATGCAGGTGCGATCGGGCTGTTCCTTCTGCCATGCTCATGAAGGAACAGGGGCTGAGATTCTGGTTTAATTCTTATGGATTTCAACATTGTCTCAGGACGTGACATAGATGGGCATGAATGACTCTGGGAAAAAGTGTCACAGAAGCCACTGTAGGTGCTATTCCTCCGGCCTTTGCTCACTGATTCTGTGCCAGTCAGGGGGTCTGCTGCACAGAGTCTAGGGCACAAATCCTGCCCTTGAGGAACACACAGAGTGGACAGGAAGCTCATCGGCGTGATTAATCTGGCAATTGAAATAAGCACAGATGTGCCCAGACCTGGGGTGGATATGAGCTGGTGTAGTTAGATTTCACGGAAACTGGTAGGTCGGCTTGGAAGGACCAGAAGATGTAGCTAGTGGCTGAGCAGTGCCGGTAGGGGGGCCGCCACATGCTGGGACAGGGACAGGTGGCACATCACAGAAACCACTCCTTCCCCTAAACACAAGTGTGTTGGTGTGGTTCTTGCAGTGTTTGTGCGGGGAACCTACAGGGATGAGGCAGGGACTAGAGTACAGTTAGAACCGGACCATGAGGCTCCTCGGACATGAAGGGACCGGTCAGCTCTGTCTGTGGTGAGGACTGGGGACACAGAACATAGTCTCAGACGTGATACTGGCAGAGCCTTGTGGAAATGCATTCGGTGCATCTGTTCAACTCTGTGATTTTCAGCCGAAGGGAGAAGTTCAAAGGCTGCCACAGGTGGAATATAGTTGCTCACGCTTCTCGGGGATCTTCCACCCGTGTTCTCGGCTCACATGTGGTCAAGCTGGCTTCCCACGTATTCCCAGCGTTTCAGGCAATTAACACTGGTGTTCTGGACTCCTAAGAAACCGCAAATACGCATTTACCTTGTAAAATTCCCTCAAGTTTCTGCGCTTGGTAAAGTAAATCATAAAATGGGTTTGGGCCAGCATAGCATCTAGCAGACAGCAGTTTAATATATAATTAAATACATTTAATAATGTATGTATATTATATATATTATACCTCCTAGATCATATTGTCACTTAAACATTCCCTGCCATTTACTGAAGTGTTCTTAGTCTTTCTTATACTGTATCTCATGTCTTCAGACCAACAATCCTCGAGGTTGGTCTTATTATTTCCTTTCCCCAGAAGAGGAGACTGAGGCTCTTAGAGGGTAAGTGGCTTGAAGTGACACGACTTCAGTGGCAGACGCAGATTGTAGCAGAGCGCAAGGTGGCTCCCACTGGGGGCATCGGAGGGGCTGCTCGGGCGGGGGTGCAATCAGGGCACCCTGGGAGGTGGCCGGATCCCTGCTCTCAGGGGCTCCCGACTCACACCCTGGCCTCACGCACCTCCTGGCACCACGTCAGTCTGCTAGAGACGGCCGGCTTCCAGCCTCCGGTCACTGGTAAGAGATTATTCTGTTCTGGTGAACCTGCACCTGAGGTCATTGCTACCATACATCAGGGGGACCCAAGAGACTGAGGAAAAGGAGCCACAGGTGTGGTCAGAGTCCCGCGGCTCAGCGGGAGGAGGTGGGTGGAGGGATTGAAAAAGTAGGTGTGCGCACCAAAGACCCTTCCGAGGGTGCAGGGAAGCCTCAGCCCAACATGCGGCCCAGGTGTTCTGCAGACTGACTTCTGGGGTTTCCATCCCAGCCAAAGAAATAAACAGGAAGAAAAAGAAAAAGGAATGAGAAACTTGTAATGAATAACAATTGTGCAGTTAGCAATTGTTGGCAAAGGAACTTGTCTTGAAGGAATGATCCGACCTAAGGGAGCCCAGCCCCCCAGCTGGCTGTTTCCGGCGTCCTGCTCCAGACCCACAGACTCCTGAGAGTCAGATAGAAAGCCGGTGGCAGCTCCAGCCTGGGGACCGCACAGGGCAGTGCGGGGCTGTGTGGCAGGTGGAAAACCAGCCACCCAGACATAGGGATGCAAGTGGGATGCAGGGACGGTGGAGGCGGCAGATTGGAGGAGGCAGGGGGGTGGTGCAAAGGTGCTTCTTGGTGGTGACCCATCTGAAGGAGTTTTCTTATCCACGTAACTGGGTAGAAAATAAAGCAAAGTTCTCCAACTTTACCCTAAGTTTAAGCGGGACTTCTGTTGTAGATCGATTGCTCCCAGCCGTCTGTGAGGAGTGAGAAATGCTGACTCTGCTCCAAGGGTTACCTTTTCTCTTTGGTAAATACATGTCTGACCTAGTCCCAGGCCCTTGGCCTACGCAAGGCCCTCCACCTCTTTCCCGTGAGATTTGAGGCAATCGCCTTTAGTAGGAGGATGGTGGATACACCCAAGGGTTTAGGGCTTTGCTCTTTTTAAACATAGGCTGTTCTTCGATCTTGCAGATCTCCTTCCCTCAAAGCCTCCCCTTCTGAGATTCCCAGACATGGTGCAGAGAGGATGCCTCTTCTTGTTAGTGTCTCAGGATGGGGCTGGGGTCTGGGATCCCAAGAGAAAGGCAAGGATCACTTCAGGGCACCAAGGCTCTATGTCTTATCACACATAATACAGAGCAGCCTGCACTGGTTGAACTGTATTATTCATGAATCTGTTGATGAGCTATTTCATGCTTATTGAGTTCTGGAAGTGCCTTTGCTCCAAGCCAGAAGTTATGAAGGATTTACTGGGTTTGACTCCTCCAGCCCCCGAATCCCCACAGGCACCAGCAGTACAAGCAGAATGAGTACCCTGTGTCGGAGAGAAGGATGCTTGGCACATAGTGGGTCCTTGGGCATTATCTGCTGAGCGACTGAATGACAGCATGAGCAGAGGGGACATTCCTGCCTGCCCATGCTCTCTGCCCGGCCACAGCCATATATGCCCAACACTCGCCAGCTATAGTCTGCTCTTTTATTCACAGACTCGTCACTTAAAGCGTATATCCTGGGGCATCTTGCTCCTGACTTGTACACCAATGACCCCATAGCTGGGTTCCACATTGTTTTCAGGTAGAATGTTTTGAGGTGTGTCCAGCTGGAGAGAACAGAAAGCATCACCGCTCAAGAAAGGAAGGAACAATACAAAAATGGGCAAAAGAACCTGTGGCCAGAGGTTGAGAATTCACGTCCACCACATCACATCTTTATCATACAGAATTTCAGATGCAGTGAAACAGCTGACAGTTTGCCAAGGGTGCCAGTAAGGAGTGTTTTTTGTTTGTTTTCTTATTCCATGATGCCACCATTCTAGCATAGATTGGGACAATGCCCGCAATAAACAGTTTGTTCCAGAAAACAAAATATGACTATGAAATACTCCTCTTGTGCTTATAGGAAACAATTGAAGATTAGACTGAGCCTCCCATCAGTTAGCTGTCAAGCTGTACAAATATCTCTAAATTGTCTGTGGAATCACATTACATGGGTATTTGCAGAACTGTAAGTATCAGAAATAGATCAACTCAAAGTTAATATCAAGATCAAGAGTTTGCATTTAGATAGTTTATTTTATACAATGTTTTGATTTGGACTTTTAAAGAACCTGAGATAATATAATTCCACTTAAAAACGCCATGCCTTTGGCCTCTGTTTTAATCTGCCCCATTTATGTCCAAGTGCCCAGCATTGCTCACCTAGCAGTAACGTTTGCTCAGATCCAAATCAGATGAACCTCTAAACTCTTTTGTCCACTCTGGAAGTTTCCTTCCGTTTTCAGCCTGGCCAACTAAATTTTGGTGTCTATATTGAATGATGTATAAGGGTAATACTTTTCCTGATTTTTTTAATTTTAGGGTTTTTTAATTACAAAATAAGTATATTCTATTATATCCTTATTGTAAAAAGTTCAAATATTTCAGAAGTATTTAAACAAAAAAGTAGAAATTCCTCCTTCACCAGTACTTGGAATTCCCTTACTTCTACACCCCACGTGTGACACCTTGACCTAGAGAGAGTGGTTGGCACGTAGGCTGTTTCCACATACAAATATCTTCCTATGTGTATTCCGTATTTGCTGATATGTAGGTTTGTTCACTTTTTACTAAATGCAAGATCATATTAAACATATTATTCTGCAACTTGCCTTTTCCACGTAAATGGTGTCTTGGAGAGCTTTTACTTGGCATCATCAAATAAGCATGAAAATGAGTCCATCCTGCCCACTGTAGTGTCTGCAGAGCATTCCCTAGTGTGGTTATGACTTATTCTGCCAGTCCTGTATGGCATTCTACTTGTGGATGAATTTTCATGATTAGAGAAAATATTGTAATGAAAACTTGAGTCTTGCTTTATATTTTATTCAACTTTGAAAATTGTTATTCATATTGTATACCTTCCTAGTATAGAACTGTAAAATCATCCATCTTTCTGTTTTGATAGTAGGGGCCACATTGCTGAAGGGACTTGGACTTGACACAGCCCCCAAGGGAACCAGTTCCGGACTGGCTTTCCTGACTCTGTGGTGTGAAACGGTCCCCTCCTTAGGGGGGGGCCTTGCTGAAGGGACATGCAGGGCACACTAGAGTCAGAACTCAGCCACCAGGGACACATCAGTGACGGCCTCTTCTCCTTTTGCTCTGAACTTGCCGGGGCCCTCGGCCAGACGAGGACAGCGCCGACAGGCCCCTGGGAATGCTGCTCCTCCTTGGCCATTCCCACCGTGCCTCATGCTCCCGAGGGCCGTCAGCACTCTAGCTAAGTGGACACACAAGCCCCTGTGTCTCTGCGCTGTGTTTCAAAGTGTACAGACTTGATCATTAAGACAAAAGAAATGGAGGAAGAGGAGGAGAAGAAATGGTTCTGTCTCTTTGACAAGTCGATCTTGTAGGATTTTAGTGAAAATAGTGTATGCATGTGTAACCAAACACAACTCTGGCTACTTCTGAGGCAGCACCCACATTTTCTGGATGTGAAATGCAGTTTACCCCTAAGTAATATTTAGTTATGTAATGGGATGATCAAATCCTGGACTTGTCACTTATGAAGCATTCAGCCTCTTTGGGTTCAAGTTTCTATTTTACTACAAAAAAGGATATCCGTCTCTGGGAATTACGGGCTGAGTTAGCAGTAACTTGTGCAGCTCACAGATGTGTCATGCATTTAGATCCCAGAATTTGTTAGTCATCATTTTTATTATCATTTTCTCTATTTTTATAGCATCCTAAATAAACTGCAAGAGGCAACATTGCCTTACAAAAGGTAATTTAAGAAAAGTACACACATACATATATGTATATATAACCAAATAAATAAGATAATTAGCACACCAGAGCAATCTATCATTCAGCCATCAAACTCTAGATGAAATAAGAAAAGAACTATGACAGCACCTCTCCCCCAAATGGGGCCCCCCTCTGAGAGCTTCCCAGTAAAATCTACCATGTAATGGGGGGGCCTGCCCACAATAGAAGTAAACCGAGTGACTGTTGGTAAACGTGTAAGGGAAGAGTTTGTGGGTGCTCAGAACTCCCATCAAGGTGACCCACATGCAGCCACAGGGAAGGCAGGGTGGAAAATGATTGCAAATTAGTGAACTGAAACCTAATCGATTGAGTTGCATCTTGTGTAGAGAGAGCGTGTGAAAGGAATGGGGATGGTCAGCCCGGACCCCAGAGGACAGATCAAGGACCGGGGCCTGCTGTCCCAGCACCACCTGGGGAAGGTGCAGACTGGATGTGGGGACAGCAGCGTGCACACAGGAGGAGCAGCTCCCTGCAGGAGTGGGGCCCCGAGAACAGGAGCACGTGGTTCCCGCAAGGGCTTTGCGCCCAAACACAGGCCCTGGGGCTGCTCTCCTTGCCGCAGATGCGCCCTGGGAAGTTTTGTCACCTCTCTGAACCTCATTTCCTCTCTTGTGCAAGGCAGGCAATGACTGTGACACCAGCCTAGGCTGTTCTGAGGATTGCCTGAGCATGTATAGAACTGCCGTTATGCTCCCATGGCCGTGGAAGGAAAGGGGCGCCCCCAGGCTCTGCTCCAGGAGTGTGGGGGCGGGGCTCGGCTCAGCCCCAAAGCCAAGGGCAGTTCTCAGAAGCTCCAAACTGGAGCACTGCCTCTAACCTGCCGATCATTTCCTTTAGAAAGAACTCCTCTCTGTGAAAGGCAGTTGTGGTTTTAAACAGCCTCTTTTTTGCCCAGTCCTGTGCCCTCTGCCCTCAGCAAGACCCCGGCATGTTCCCAAGGCGCGAAGTCTGTGAAGTGTTCGCTCTTGAGGAGGCGCATTCAAACAAAGGGAAGTGGAACAAGTTAACATGTGGAGAGTCCAACCTACAGCTGACGACTCCAGCCTGTCAGGAGGCGCCTCCGTAACATGGCACATTTTCTTACAGCTAAACCCCACTGCCACCACCCTCCCTCCAAACAACTGAGCCACCAGTGCCCTGAAGAGTCGGAGTCCTGCCTGTCACTCACAGACTGAGTTAAATACAGTCTTATTCTTAACATGACCTTAAGAACGAACGTGCATATGCAAAGTCCCCCTGATGCCTCGGCCACCTGTGGGCTGCACGGCCTTCACCTGCATTATGCTGGCTTGTGGGGTGCGGTTCCCACCACACTTTTTTGAAAAGAAATTCAAATCCATTGCCAAGATTTAAAAGTGGAGAATTTTGCATTAATGTTCCATCTGGCCCACTGGTCTCACATTCGTAAACAGCACAGTTATCTATTGCTAAAGGATATCACTTGCTCCTTCCGACAGAATACCTCCTTGCTAGCACTCTCCCCTGTCTCCTCTTTCAGTCGCCCTCTTTCCCCCGGCACTGAAGCTGTGTGTCAGGTTCCATTTATCACCTAACACAGAGCTGGCTTTACTCATTTTTATTCGTTGCCTGGCCCCATATGCATTTCAGTCCGTATCTGTTTCTATTGTATTAAATAACTTTAAAGAGCAGATTTTTTTCTTTCTTTTTTCAGATAAAAAATACTTTTGGTAATGTCCCTTGCATTATCAAACTAAATATGAAGGCTTTTTTTCTCATTACTTGGAAAAGATATTTGTTCCTAGAGTGCTGTTTGTATATTCCAACTTTGACACAAGGGCATCTAACTGATAGACAAGAGTGTGTAAGAGACGCAGGAGTCACCATTGATGGACACGCTTCAGAATCCACTGGTTTCACCTGGGAAGTGGAAAATGGAGAGAAATAAAATCCTGTAGCAATACAGAATTTCTTCAAGAGAGAATATTGGTCTGGTCTTTATTCTACTTCAGCAACTCAGAATTTGCTTTGAAATCTCTGAGAAGATACTGGAAAATGAAGACTCAAATTTTGTTCTGTGTCTATGTGACACTCATAGATGTACTTTAAAATGGAAACTAAAGTCTTATTTCAGATCCTTTAAATGACCTCTTAATTCAAGCACTCAAATTTCAGATGATAGTACATTTATTTACATTTTTGGTTAATAGACCTATAGGGGTATATGTGCAGGTGAATATTTGATCTATTTATAACCAAGATGATTGCTAAGTTTTTTTCCCCCAAATCTCATGAGCTGGATGCCAAATCTTAACATTTAATTTCCCACCATGCTCCATATAGTATGTAATCTGTAATACAGAGCCATAGCTGGGCTCCTGGAAAGATGGAAAACCTGCCTGAGGCTGCACAGCGGGTCCGGGGCACAGATGAGAACGAAGAGGAACGTTCCCGCTACCATCTCCGAACAGTTACCGCAGTTCAGACGCCAGGCTAGGTGGCTGTGTCCTCTCATTTAATCCTCTCTCTAACTCTGTCCTATAGACAATATCTCCACTCTCAAACAGGGGACACTGGGGAATCTCAGAAATAAAGTAATTTGCCCAAGCTAGGAGCTGGGGACCAACAATACAGAAAAATCTCTGTGCTTCTATAATTGTCCTTAAAACACTTCATCACACTACTTGGTTCTTGCCATTAATAATTTGGGACAGTATTTTCCTCGCCTCTAAATGCAGGCTTGTAAACAATCTGTAAATGATCATGAAATACAGTGTCGATTTTGAGTGTTTTTGAGCATTTTATTGACATCCTGGTGGCTGTAGAGAGTCAATAACAATCTGCTCTTTTTTGCTCTTGTCATAAAATCATTACCTCGTGCACTGTTCCCTGTGCAGGGGGCGTGGAGCTGGTCTCCCAGGTCCCCTGTGCAGGCAGGGTGCCCTGTCCTGTGCCTGATTGAGGCTCTGGGGGCGGGAGGACATGCATGTCGTTCTCAGACCACCTCATCTAGTTCAGCTAAGCTCAGATGAACGTGTGTTCCCAGAACTCGTGTTAATTCAGGCATAGAAGAGATATCGAGCATGTGACCAGGTGTTACCTGGAATCTCTGAGCCTCGGTTTCCTCATTTTTGAATGGAAGCAAAGGCACCCACCGCATAGGGGTGTTGTGTGGGAAAAAATATATACTTATCCTCAGTGTATTTCTGTCTCAAAATAGTTATTCCTTCAACCCCAGTTTCTTACCTACCTTCTGTTCCTCAGATTAAACAGTGTACCATGACTCCCAAAACACAAGTTAGAGGGAAAGAGCAATAGCTTGACCTTGTTCATTTTTAACTTTTCTTGCCAAAGGGTGACTCATCAGTTCCTTATTTGCATAACTAACACAAACAGAGCTTGCGTTCTTAACTACCAAGATCTCTAGAACAGAACAAAAGGAGAGACTACCAACCCTTAACTCTAAAGACTTGCTCTTTCCTAGAGTTAAAAGGTGATAAGAAACACCCTAGGCTGATGAAAGCCTGTTGGCAGGGGCCCGAAAAGCCCTTGGAGGGATTTTGAGTGGGATTCATGAAGCCGCTTTCAAGGCAGTTATAGAGATCTCTGGTCTCTGTGGAAAGGCAGGCGGTGGACACTGGCCGCCAGCCCTGCCCGGGCCGGGTGGGGGTCGCTCCTAGCTTCCCCGGGAAGCCCAAGCTCTGAATGTCTGCATCTCTGGACAGACTTGGGAATGCTGCAGAATCTCCGTGACTTTGGAAGCCGTCCGTGGGTCTTCTGGTAGGCATCCCAGCCCTCCACACACACTCCTGAGACGAGAGGCCCTCTGTCACTGCCTATCTGCCGCAGTACACCTCAATCGCTTTTGAAAAGATGAGTCTTGGTAAAGAGTCCTTACATTACTCACCTGTTCTCTGTTTTCTGAACTTTATGTTTTGCAGGACAAACGATACTGGCTTGCTTTCCTTCAGAGACCACTTGCCCGTCACTCAGATAGTTATCACTGGTACCAACAGATCAGACTCAGAAGCTGCCTGGAGAATCGGTCCCTTGCGTTGCTATGGTGACCGTGAGTACCAAAGTGAAAGAAGCTTTTTGTCTGCACTGCATAAGCACAAGCTGTTTTTATCACCCCATCCCTTTTCCCTGCAGAGTCCTCTAGTCTTGAAATCTACCCGCATGCCCAGTGTCTTGCTGTGCCCCATTGTGCCACAGTGAACCGTGCTGAATGACGTTTTCATCCGCAGGACACTTCTGGAACGCGGTATCGTTTTCTACAGAAGCCTCTTACCTCCACTTCCCTACCTTCCATGCAGAAATGAGTGTTGATATTTCCTTCTTTTTTAAAACCACGGCTTTATCTGGAGTTTTCCTAGAAAACCTCGGCATTAAAGACTTCATCCGACTTGAAATAAGCTGTAAGTGCCCTCATTTATGAATTTTATGTAACTGGCAAACATTGCATATAACTTCTCTCTGCCATCAACAACTAGTGCCTATTTGGGCTGGCAAATGAATCTCCCTGGACATCTGTGGAATTAGAATGGTAATTTCTGGCTCCGCTAATGCTTTCTGTGTTATTATTTCCCATCAGTATTTAGTTAGCCATTCTGTTTTCAAACTAGTGTATTGGCAAATTCCTGTAGACACTTATTTCAGCCTCCTTTATCTGAGCCGTCAGTATTTTCTATCTGTGACTTTGAGTGTCCACATCACAGAACTTTTCCATTACAATTTCCATGGATTCTATTCTGTGATGCATTCAATTCATATTTTGGGTCGACTTCTTTATGGAATTTGCTTTGAAAGTCATTTCCTGACTTATTTCTCACTACCAGGGCCAAGTAACTACCCAGTCAGAATCCCCATAGTTTGTCCCCAACTTCACCTGAGCAGTGTTGTCTCTAATGAATTTGATGCCAGGACTTGAATCATTTTTAACATCCTATCGCTCTATGCAAGTTATACTAAGGAATAATCATCAAGTTAAATGAAAAATAATAGAAATACACATGGTGAAACATTCTATTATTTAACTTTTATATGTAATCATGCCAATAAAAAAATGTTAGTACATAAAAACAAAGACAGTATAATAAAATACTTTTTAATTACATTAACTGATTTTTTTACAGAGGGAGAAACATTTTACCTACATATTGATTTGTTCAAGTAGCAGTTACAGCATTTTAATTTCTGTTCCTTAGTCTTCACTTCTGCAATTTGTGAATAATTTTATCAAAATTGACTTTCCTCTCATGTTCATGTTCAAAAGAGAGTATAATCAGGTTTGTCAATCTGTTCTTACTAGGATATTATTATTAAGTTTAAATCAGTTTGTTAATTTTAAATTTAAAATAACTTTTCACTTTATGCACCAGGTACATAAATTTTAGGAAAGATTTTAAACATAAGGATGATTTTGGTAGAGATTCATAGAAATTCCATTTTATAATAAATTATAGAAATTGCAACACTTTCCATGAATATTTTTCAGTATTAATCTGGCTACTTTCAAATGTCCCTGCAATAAAAAACAAACAAAACCCAAATATTGTCAATGTAAAATTCATCGTAAATTATTATTCTTTTAGCTAAAACTTCATAGAGTTCCTGAGGGTGTAGAAGTGCGTGAGCTCTTTGGGAGCAGTTTGTGCCCACGACCCCTGTGGTGCTATACATCCAGCCATTTCAACAGTAGATGAAACAATGATAGCACAGTAAATTGTAACAATGAAAAATCAGACTTGAGTTTTTACTCTTTAAAACAAACATATGAGTCTGCATATTCTGGTGTATATGGAGTTCTCTGTATTAACTTCCCTCTTCAATAGAATATATATTAAGTGACAAGCAATAAAATGTACTATTTGTAGCTTATAAATACATTATTAAAATTAATACCAACATCAGCATTTGTTAGAATCAGACCAACAAAGGTTTTTGTGATGGAGGAAATGTTTTATTACTGACATTGTTTAGAATTACTGGTACATGGTCATAATAACAAACAGATCTACTCTGTGTTGCCTTGTTTCCAGTTCTCTGCATACACTGTACCCCTTATTTCTTACACACAGGGTGGATGCCCCCAGCATCTTGCCCTCATTATATCCATGACCATAAAGCTTCCTGCTCACCGTTAGGGATTTAATTTATTGAATGTTTACTATAGTTTGACTAAGGCGATTGGCCATATTACAATAATGATGTGACTGCGTGAAATACCCTTGAAGCGTAAGTAATGTCTTAGCAGGAGAAACTCGGAAATTTGAGAGCTCCATAAAAAGACCCAAGTGCTGGCTGGGGGAGATGGCTGAGGCGTTTGTACCAGTCTCTTGCTAATCACCAAGGGGCTAAGTGTTTCTTTTGCTGCTACAGGACAATACATACAAGGAAGGAGATCTCTTTAATTGGGAGTTTTAACCTCCTTTTACTCCAACCATTTAGAGAATTAATGGGAGGAAGTTCTTGTGGCTTTCGTGTGGAGTAAGATCCCTCATACCTAACTTGGCAGGGCTCTGAAAATGTGGTGCTGAGTACCAACCATTTCCTAACACGGATATAATAAACTCAATGTAAATTTAATAAAAATCAAGCCCCAAGGCCTTTTGATTCATTACAGCAGCCACAAATGTCATGGCATATTATCACAAGGTAATGAGTGATGATTTAGTGTTAATTACATTTCAATGTCCAATTTGTTTTTGTACTTTCTGGTACAACATTTTGTCCTTCGGTTGTACAAAAATGTTTGAAATGCAGGTGGTATTGAATGTGATGAAAATTTAAAATCTATTGATAAAATTGTTTGATATACACTTTTTCACCAGATCAGAAAACATATGCTTTCAAAATAGGAAGAGTTTATGTAAAAATTTTTTAAATATAAAGGCTCATATTTTCCAAAGTATTTTATTTTGTTATTATTATTTAAAAGAAAAAAAAACTTAGAGGGGAGTTCGCATTTCATATTAACTGCCACACTTTTCGTATTCCTTTCCTGCAGATGGAATTTTTACCCTGAAGGGTTCATAGTGAGATACCTGTACAAATTAGCTACTTAGAAAGGAAATAGCCTTTAAACAGATGTAGGTCAGGCTAGATTTTACTCCCATCCCCAAGAAGTGTTCCTCTATAACTCTCTGAGCAGAATCTTCCAAAATTGATATATCCAAATTGTTGGACAGGGAAAAGGAATTTTCACAAAATTTTCAAACTAGTTTCTTCTGGGTCATTTCCAACTAAGACATTTCAATTTTCTAGCCTTGAGATGAGCCCACATTCTATGAAAAGCAAGATGTTTCACTATGTCCTCAAGTCATAGCAGATGTGTTTCAAACGATACTGAGAAATAAAATAGTCATTTTGACAATTATTTCACAATGGCTGTGACATAGAAGTAGATATTTAGGAGTGGATGACAGGGGACAGAAGGAAATGGCTGTTGAGAGTCAGGATGGCCTTGGAAAGAGCCTATTACTTACAACCCACTGTGGATTCAAATTTCTGTCCCTCTAATTCTAATTGTTAGCAAATTCTTCATCCCTTCAGTGCTTATTTATGCAGAATGGACAGTCAGATGTATTTGGCTGCAATTAAAAGAAAACTTTCGGATTGATAGACTGAAGGATGGGAATTCACTCATTCTATGGCATGTGACTAAATACAAAATTGGTGCAACACTTCATTTCTGGTTGGATTCAGCAGTTTAATGTTTCTA
Organism: Manis pentadactyla; assembly: GCF_030020395.1. Lineage (NCBI taxonomy): Eukaryota > Metazoa > Chordata > Mammalia > Pholidota > Manidae > Manis > Manis pentadactyla. Next base: position 1,829,543 of record NC_080026.1, read on the forward strand.
ATTAATTTTTCTCCTTGCTCTGACTCCTGAATATCTACTTCGGTCTAACACTAGCTCTCCCTCAAAACAGCTGTGTTTCGGCTGGTGAAAAAAAAATCAGCTCTTTGGCAGCTGTCCCAGCAATAGACCAATGCCTCTGGCCATGAAAGTAAAGATTACAGTTTTTCTCTGCTAGGGTCCACGCTTACACCTGGTGAGGGAGAGGGGCAGCTTTCCTTAGAGCCTGTAGGAGGGGAAAATAATCTTCCATCCAAATTCTTGGCTGAGATACTGTAATAAAATGCAGATTAACAAGAATAAAAGAAACAAGTTTATTAACACATAGAACTCGTGTATACATGGGAGATACACAGATGAAAGTGAGTAACTCGAAGAGATGGTGTAGAACTCCAGCTTAGATAGCATCTTCAACAAAGAATAATACATTTATGGAGAAGTAATAGGAAAAAGGAAAGCAGTTTGGGTTTCCAATATCAGAGATAAAAGCTAGTTACCAAGATTCCATATGTAGATTCCTCCGTGCCATTTCCAGGCCGACACGGTCGAGCTGTCTCCAGGTGATTAACTTCTGCCTTCTTCACAGACAGCAGGAGAGGGATGTCTCTGGAAGTGTATGTCCTGCTGTTAGACAAATAAGGGGAGCGGAGGGGAGGGCAGGGGGCTTTCCTTGTCTCTGCATCTTCTCAATTGCCTTCAGGCAAAATTATCCTTATGCTAAAGTGACGTATATTGGGGTAGCATATTCTGCTAGCCATATATATATATGTATAAGGAAGGTATATGACATAGAGATTGAGAACAGAGTTCTCATTTTCAGTGGTAATCATATCAAGAATATTACCAAATGTGATGTTAACATGCAGTATAATCCTCAGATCCTCATAGAATAGTAGACATAATACTAATAATAACATTTATACTAAATTATTGAGTGTTTACTCTGAGTAGACACTGTACTAAATGCTTTACATTCATAATTTCATTTCATTTTCAAACAATCCTATCTACAATCATCAAGGTGTTATACTCTGGTTTTCATTGTCAACTCATAGTCCAATATGCAAATGACAGCATGAGCCCAGGGAGGGAAAGCAATACACCCAGAGTCACACAGCTAGTAAAACTGAGGATGCAGAACTCGAACTGCCTCTCTGTTCCTTAGAGTAACCCCCACCTGCTTTGCAAAACTACCTTAAGAACCAAGAAAGTTAGAACTTAAAATAGAATTATTTCCCTCCATGTTTCAAGGTATAGAACATTCAGGAAGTCCTTGAGATTTTTAAGCAGAAGTATGTCTGCTTTTCATCTGGAGATGGGAACCACAGCCGCCATCAGACCCTTGAAGAGTCCATGTATCCAAAACGCTTAATGATATTTCACTTAGTTCTTACTTCTCATTTGACTGACAAATACTGGGAAGTCAGAGGGGTTAAGTGACTGCACTAAGGCCTTGCAACTGTCTTATTCCATAAGTGGTTTCTGAGATGTTTCACATGCCGGATATCAGGTAGGTAGGAGTTAGGGACATAGAGATGGAGTCAAATTTCAAGGAAGGAAGAACATTATTTGGAGCCTGTCCTTAGAAGGCTCCTTCACAGCTCCCAGAAATATGTGGAAGATGCTATGCTGTGGTCATGGCAATTTCCTCTACCTAACACACCCCTTCTTTGTCAGTCTTCTCAAAAGTGCACCATGAGCCCATTTTCTCCTCCATCTCTGCATTCTCGGTGCCTGTCACAGGGCCTGGCTCGTCAAAAGCCCACTGAAAGGCTAAGGTGCCCTCAGCTGTGTCTTGAGTCCTGAAGGAGTAAAGAGTGAGAGAAGATATTTTCCAGACAGTTGGGGGAAGGAAAGGCCAGAGGGTAGATTTACAAAAGAGCTGATTCTGCCACAGCACAGAGTTCAGCTTCCCCACCCAGGGCCCTTGGGTTGCGTCCATCCCGCTAGCAAATGGGAGCTAGCTTATATTTGTCCCACCCACAAAGTCACTAGTCAAGCTGGACATAGTATCCATTTACTTAACATTTTTTTTCAGTCAGTTGTTTCTAATCTCCTGAAATTATATATCCTAGGTTTTACTGCCCAGAGAGGTTGCATACATTTTGGGGATGAAAGTTCTGTCATAAAAAAAGTGGATAAATGGTGAGCTCCAGAGACACAGCACCTGGGCTGGAGCAACTTAGCAGCTGTCTGTGACTCACTTCCTCTGTGAAATAGCACCTGTCTCAGAAGATTGTAGTAGACTTAAGTGACTTGAATCGTGAAACATTCCTAGCAGAGTGCTAGCTTGTTTCAAGCACTCAATAAACATTAGTTTATCTTTGCATCTCACTAATTCTCCCCAGTCTTAGGAAGAATGGGTTGAGCAAAGTAGGTCTTTAATAGTGACTTGAATAAAGTTAAATAGTAATAATTTTAAAATATTTTCCAAGGAACCTGTATCTTGGTATAAAACTAAAAATAATTCTAAATAAAATTGCAAAATTGCATTTAGTATGTGCAGTGTAACATTTCAATGAATGAACCTTTGATATGATGAGTGCTTCCTGTGTACGAGGCCTGGTGCTGGTTCTGGGTGCCCAGTAGGTGAGGTGTCCTCTAGAGTTTACAGACTAGCTGGGCAGACAGACCATAAACAGATCATTGTGCAACAGGGGGGTAATGTTTGAGCAGAGATGAGCACAGACAGGAGACCTAGCGTGGAGGTGGGGGTGGCAGGGGGCCGTGGGCACAGTGGGGCAGAAAGCCCTCCGCAAAGACGTGCTGTCTGCAGAGAACGTGACATCTACAAGACCAGCCTTGCAGAGAGGCTTTTGGCAAAACCTTTAGCTTCCCTCCCCTCCATTTCTCACTGACCTTTGCCTGTGTTCAACAGAGAGAAGTAAATTTAGGTTCCAGTCATCCTCACGAAAGTGTTTATTTGATCTCAAGATGTGCAGGGCTGCAACATGGCATCAGTGACCTGGATAAGAAACAGGAAGTGGCTCAAAGAGCCAACCTCACTCTTATGTAATCTTTTAATTGCTGAGCTCAATTCATTCTTTGTATTCTGTTTCCTTTAGTGAGTGGGTTTATGAGCCAAGGCCAGTGTACCTGGGCTGGTGAACTGTGCCACCACGGCGACAGTAACACCCACTGCCACTCGTTGAGAACATCCTGTGCACCAGGCACAGTTCCAAGAACTTCCTCAGGATTAATTCATAAACAACCTGACAGATAGGCACTGTTTTATTTCCATTTCACAAATGAGAAAACTGAGCGGTGGCAAGATAGAAAACTTGCCTTAGGTCATGGTGACCCCAGAGTCTGTGTTTTCACACCCCATTTTTATTTAGGGCCTCTGCCTGATCGTCTCTCCTGTGTGTCAGGCCTCATGTTTGCTGGAATGTAAGACAATTCAAGCTCTCAGTTACTTAAAATTTCACATCTGAACATCTGAGGGCCTCCTTATACTGAGGATGGCTTTGTGTTAGGGTTTATTTAGGCTGAGTTGGGAGGGGATGTCCAGGGTGATGTTTGGCCTCTGGTGTCACTGATAATTCAGACCTGGCAGGTGACAACTTTGTCAGGGAGATGCATCCTGACTGGGGGCCAAGGGGCGGGGCCGCCGCAAGAGCTGAGAGGGAGGGGACGGCCCAGCGTGCGGAGGTCCACGTCCTGAAAGGGGGCTGCCATCTCCTCAGACCCAGTTTCAAGTTCACCTCTTACATCCTTCAGGTTTGGAAGACTCTTAGCTAATAATGGTAAATACAGGAAGATATACTAAATAGAGGAAAATGGTGAAAAATTCTACTTTTCAAGTTGTATTCTACTTACTATGTGGAACACGAGCGAATTGTGGATACATCTCTCAATTTTCGTTTTCTCACTCACAAAATGAGAATAAACATGAGGCCTTTCTCCCAGGATCATTCTGAAGAGTAAAATGAGAGAATCCATGTCAGTGCTCAGTACAGTGATCGGCAGAGTTCACAGTACCTACGTGCTGCCACGTGTCTCGGTCTTAATGGCCACATCACCACCACCACCACCACCTTCACCATCAACACCACTATCACCACCACCACCCTCACCACCACCACCTTCACCACCACCACCTTCACCAACATCACCTTCACCACCACCACCTTCACCACCATCTTCACCAACACCACCTTCACCACCACCACATTCAACATCACCTACACCACCACCACTATCATCACCACCACCTTCACCAAAACCTTCACCATCAACACCACTATCACCACCACCACCTTCACCACCACCATCTTCACCAACACCACCTTCACCACCCCCACCTTCACCACCATCATCACCACCACCACCTTCACTACCACCTACGCCACCAGCGTCTTCACCACCACCACCTTCACCACTACCATCACCACCACCACCATCTTCACCACCACCACCACCTTCATAACCACCTTCATTTCAACACCACCACGACCTTCAACAATACCACCTACACCACCACCACCTTCACCATCACCACCACCACCACCATTATCCCCACTACCACCATCATCTCCACCATAGGTATCCTTGCCCCTGACTGGCTGACCCTGGGTTGTAGGATATGCAGATCTTTTAACAGCAGAAAGACTCGTAGCAGTAGCCCAGCATCAGGGTGGGATGGGGCCTGTGTGAGGCCCAGGCACTGCCCTTGTGCTTACATCTCCTCACAAAGCACTTCAACCTTCTGCGTCTCCTTAAGTAAAATAGAATACCAAGGTCACTGGAGCAGCATGAAGGCTGTGTCACATGTGTTAGTGGAACATCACAGAAGAGAACACTGGGCTTGCACAGCATGAGTCTTCTCCCCGCAGGAGGTGAGCTGCCCAGCTAACCCAGTATCTACGTACATCGAGGAGGGCACATTTGAAGCTAGAATAAACCCCAAAACCCAGAACCTTGGCCCGATGCATGTTGACCAGATGGTCATCAGTGACCCTGGTTCCCATCCTATTTCCTGTATTCAAAATGGTACCAGCTGGGCCAAGGAAAGAGCTTGGGGCTTGGCATTTGGGAGTTCTTACTACTGATGGCGATTTCAGCCGCAGGCCTCTGAGCACAGTGGCTGAATCACAGTGGTGCGCACCCGTCGTCAGGACTCGCTTGTGCCCTAAATGCACTGACAACGCCTTCATCTCTACCATCTCCCTTCCTGGTTTCAGCTCCTTCTGAGATCATGTTTGCCATCGATGTGGGGACTGGCCCCGTAGAGCTCGTAGCCCAGTCTCCTGCTCTTCTGAATGACAACCAGTGGCACTACGTCCGGGCCGAGAGGAACCTCAAGGAGACCTCACTGCAGGTGGACAGCCTCCCGAGGGTCTCCAGGGAGACTTCAGATGAAGGCCATTTCCAGTTGCAGCTGAACAGCCAGTTGTTTGTAGGTAGGGGACGTCTGAAGGCATCCTTTGTGCTAAAAACCCCGAGACCACTGGGGGGCCAGGCTCAAAGAAAATTGGTTCTATTTTAGGTCTGGGAAATGATTCAAATGTGTCATAAAGCATTTATGATTATAAATTTAAGTTTATAATTTCTTTCTGAATTCATTAGCAATAACAATACAAGATTATAAGCCACTCTTTAGCAAATTCTGAGGTGGTCTCAGACCCTTCCTGTATCTTTTTTCCTTGTACATATTAACTTTAGATGTCCAGAGACCCCTATTATTTGTCATTCTTATAAATCAAAATCTACTCTTAGAAAATGGGTACATCAGCTATTTATACCTTAGCAGGTATCAGCTCTAAGTCACTGGGCCACCCTCCTGACCCCTGCCCCTGATAATCACTGCTAACAATGGAATGAAATATAGCAGGTCAAAGGCATTTCAGCCGTAAGGAAAATGGTGGGGAAACGGCCTATTACTTCTTAAACAAGGGGCCTCTGTGATACTCCCTGAAATCATCACGTAGGTGGTGCCTGCGCTGCACCGAAAGCAGCCCAGGTCCCTGAGCAGACAGCACTCCCCTGCTCTTTTCCTCCGTGAGACTCAGAACCAGGCTGTAGACGAGCGGTTTATCAGAAGTGGCTGCCGCTGTTGGTAGTGGGCCTGGGACGGCTCAGCCATCACCACTGAGCCATTTGTCGGTTCATTCATTCATTCATTCATTCATCCATTCCACCTCTTGTCACTGAGCACCTGAACACAGGATGGGCCCCTTGTTGGACAGGGGACATTGAAAGATGAATTGTGCAGTGACACTACTTTTCAAAGAACTCACAGTTTTGTGAGTGTGTGTGTGTCCATGTGTATGTCTGTGCATGAGACAGACAAACAGAGAGGGAAAGAGAGAATTTAGCCACATTAGTCCAGGTGAGAAAGGTCAGCCTCATAGCCATAATTCAGAAAGGTTTTTTTTAAAGTAAGCTGGGCAGGGCTTGAAAAGAGTTGAAGTACAAAACAGATCTGTGAATATTAGGACTGTTGTAATATCAGAGCCAAGAGGCTCTTATTAGAACTTGAAGTTCTGATGCTTGAACAGTGATAAAATAAGTTCCAAAATTTGCCAGTTGACCCAGATTTAATTTCCTTTCCTTATTTATTTTCACAACACTCACACTCCATAGCTTTACTGGATTAGTGACGTGCCATCAGCAGTCAGTGGCTGCTTCCTACTTGTGTCCTTTAAATTTGGGTTTGTGCAACTTCTGACTCAGAAAAGTACCCCCTGGAACCATGCCAACTAAAGGAAAGAAGTCACAGAATATGTCATATTCTCTCTTTTCAACAGAAATCATATTTCTGTCTTTATCTGTTCTTCTACATATCTAGCAGAAGCTAAGATATAAATGATCAAAAGCATTTTTATGATTACAAGGCATTTACTTAATTAACAACTTACACAAGTGACATGATTTACTCTTAAAATATTTTTTTAAATTTATATTGCCGTTTTAATTCTATTTAAACATCATCAAGATTTAATGTCTTTTTTGATGGAATCAATTCAAGTAGTTTGCAATTTTCATAAATCATAATCATGCCAAAGTTTATCTTCAGGCAGCATTTATGAATCTTTCTAGCTGAAAGGTATGTATAAAAATGGAATAATTTTTATCCTTTCATGCAAATTTCATGTAGCTATGAAGTTATCATATAGGCTGAATATGTGGTGAACTCTGTACAAGTCAAGAGGGAAAAGAGAGCTGTATTTCAGGGCAGGTTTCCATATCCAGACATTTCGGAACACTGATCACAAATGCAGCGGGCCGTGAGAGCGCGTCAGGGGGCCTGGGGGGGCCCCAGGGGCTGCAGCCAGGGTTGGCTGTGGCAAGAACACCAGCTTCTCCTGTAGCTCCCGCCGTAGGTTCCATCTCAGCTGTTACTCGCTTGATTGACTTTGTATTTATGTATGTGAAGAAGAAAAAAAATTGCTATTGCAGGTAATTTTTGCCTGTTGGTTTAAATTTTGTTGTTCAGTGTTCAAAGATATGCCCATTTAGAAATGTCACGCAGCCAAAAAGCTGAACTCCCAATATTTTCACTTTGCATAATCTAATGCCCTCTCCCCCAAATAAAAAACAAAACACACACACACAAAAAAAAAAACTCAAGAAACTCTATTTGGCTATAGCAGCTAAAGTGAAAATTTACATTCCCTGTCATTCAGAAATGTAGAGACACCGGGTATTTATATTTGGTGGTCAGGAAAAGATATCATTGGTATGGACTTCTTTCCTGGGATAGACTGAATGTGGCAGCTGTTACATATTAATTTGCATATGTCCATCTGGACACCTTTAGCCACTGAAAGATCTGTCAATCAAAGCAGTGTCACTCAGCCTTGTGATCACTGGCCTGGCTTCTGGGCCCTTGAGTGCTTCCTGGGTGTCAGGAATGAGTGGGATTTTATAGGAGAGAATGTGCCTCTCAGCACTGCCCCTGTCACTGGGATGTGACAAGTTGAAGTGTTTATACATGAGTCAGTGCATGTTGGATTCCCAGAATCACTCCTGCACCTTCAGGCCTCCATCCCCAGGCGGGTAAGGGACATGTGCAGCCGTCCATCTCACTGGCCACTTTTCCTTAACAGAGTAGGAAAAACTTTGTAACACAGAGCTTCCGAAATGCATGCTGCAAGCTTCACGTTGTCTCCTCTCTGAAATGCTTGGTTTGGCCCCAGCACTTTGCTGTTTGCTACGAATGTGCCAGTCCATAGGAGAATGAGCAAGAGAAATCCAAGAACCAGCACCCATTGCCAGAAGTGAAATGAAGGGACCTGGGTGTGTGTGACCAGGTTAACTGCCAAGAAGCCATGGGACCTTGCTAGGAAAACTGCTAACCTAAGTGACCTCATGGTCTTTATCTGCAGAGTAAAAATGAAGAGTAGTAACTGATCGTGCATGACTTAAGGATCTCCTATCTCCAGGTGTATATTAGGAATGACAATCACCCTTATCTACATGCCCATGTGAATGTAACAGCAAGGAAAATGTCTCATTCTCCCCAGATCTGACATCACATCTTTACAAATGTGCTACAATTACAGAGGGCACATTTTGCAAAGAGGTGGGACCGTGAGTCTCATTTTTGTGTTACTGTACTTCTTTTTCTCTTCTTTTGTCTTGATTTCTGAAGTCCCATAATGGTTAAATAAGACTAATTGCCCTGATTAGTTTGAGAAATTGGGGAGAGACCTCTCAATGCTAGAAGGCAAGTTCCATGGGGCTTTGATTTGTGCCTCATACCAAGTACCCAGAGGAGCACCCGGTAGTCACTCAATAGCTGCTCTGCAATGAAGAAAACAGTGCAGGCCACCTGGTTCCTCATGGATTGTTCTTCCACAGCACCAATGCTCCACAAAATCCGATTGCTACAGATTAGAAGTGTTTTGAAAGAACATTAGTTCTGTTTGATTTTGAGAGAAGTAAATGATTAAATCATCCCTTTTGCAAAATGGTATCTCTTCTTGAGCAGGTTGAGAATTGAATATATTTACCCAATCTCAACAGTCCATTTAGTGTTTTCTGCCTCATAATATTCCAGAAACTTTCTTTTGAAGTCTTTATCGGCTACCTCTTCTGTTTTAGCTGAAGCTCAGTGCACCATATTCCCAGTCCACATGGGATTGATAATGAGCAACTGAAGGAAAATGCAGTTTTCTTGTTGTTATTTATTTATTTATTGCTTGCCTTGGCAAAACCTACCATGAATCATACTGTCTTTTTTTAAAGGAAGATGCCATATGGCACTGAATTTTCCTGCATCGCAGGGACATGGACCACGCAGATCCTCAGCATCAGAGGCAGCCATTCCAGCTCCTCTGGCCAGTCACCCGAATTTATAACTCAGGAAAGAAATAGAAAATTAGAACAGAACTATTTATGTATAGCTGGAGTGACAATTATAAAAAGAAATTCAAGCCAGATCTTTTTGGACAATAAAACAGCGCTCTGTGGGTGCTCAAGGACCCAGTCTGAGGAGTGGGAAGTTGCACCTTTTCCAAGGGCAAGAGGCCCTTGCGCCCATGTGGCCAGGACAAGTGGGATCAACTCCAGGCTGGAAAGCAGAGCACCCAAGGGGCAGGGCGATGCCGGGAGCTTACCTGAAGCCCGCCGCACCTGCCTCCATTTCCCCAGGGGTTCAGGACAGAGCCACCAGGGGGATTCAGGGAGGAGCTGAGAAAGCTCTTGAGCAGAGGGACGGGGGAGAAGGCATATGATGAAAATTCTCGGCCAAGCGTGACTGGCAGATTGGCACTCTGCTCTCGTTTTGTCACCACGTTCCTCTGATCCAGGGGACAGGGATTTGGCTGCAGAGCCTCTTGGGGAGGGAAGGTGGGTCGTAGAAGAGGAGAGAAGCGCTACGTTAATTCAGCTCCCTGCTTCTTGGTCCACATCTCAGGCTGAAGGGTCAGGGGCTGCCTTGGTGTATGGAGGCTTGGGAACCTGTGACAGGCGGTGGGATTGCTGCCCGGGGTCCCTCTCCAGACAGACTTGTCACCCTGCTGCTGGGAGTCTGTGGGAGGCTCTCTGCCCCCCTGGATGGAGCAGAGCCTCACAGCCAGACCCTCCCCAGGGTCGCATGCAGTGCCAGCAGACCCCAGGGCATGCGGGCCGGCATTTGGGCCCAGCTCAGGTAGTGGTCCTGGCTCCCAAGCTCCCATGGGCTGCGCAGCTGTGGTCTAGCCTGTGCCCAGCTCACCCTCCTCTCTCGCCCTCTTCCCCCCTCCAAGCTCAGGGCGCATTCCCAAGGCTCCCCTCCAAACCTCCTGCCCTTGAACTCCATCCCATAGCCTGCTTTCTGGGGAACACAACCTGAGGCCAAATCAGGTGGGTTGTTTTACAACATACACACGTGCACACACACACACACACACACATTTTTTTAAATCAAAGTAACTTTCTTAAATGAAATTTCTTCTTCCTCCTTCCTGAGGAAAGGCCATAGAAGAATGCCTCCTCTTCTCCCACCTTGTCCTCCAGGACCCTCTGTAAAGTCAGTAGGTTCCTTGGGGTTGGGTCTGCCCTGCTCGGCTCAGCCCCTTCCGGGGGTCCTCCCCCACTGACTGGGATGGGAGCCCCAGACTGGCAGACCATGTTCCTTGAGGATACAGCCTTTTGCTCGTTCAGATGAGCTGTGTTTCCGCAGGGGTGTTGTTCCCCAGCCCAGCCCTCCGCCCTTGAGAGGAGACCCATCGTGCTGGATGGTGACCCCCTGATCATGCCTCTTGGCCCTCCACTGGTTTCCTAGTGGGCACACACAGCCTCCCGTTGTAGGTTCTCTGGTGTATTTAGTGTTCAATAAATGTCCAGTCAGTTAATGAAAGTGATCAGATGCAGAGCTCCAAGCACTGGCCCTTCCCTTACCAGATAATTCATAGTCCAAGTCATGTCCATTACCTTTTCTGGGCCTCAGATTTTCCATCTGCCCTTGGGCTTCATACTCAGCGCCTCCCAAATCAGCTGAAAGTTGACTGTGGCCAAGGACGTTTCTCCTCCCAGCTGGAATTTCCTATGAGGGGTCATTAGAGCGGAGTTGCAAGCAAAAGGCCCTTTCAAATGGGAAATTGTGTTTCTAGCTTGGTGGGGTAACGAAGCACTCCCTCCCCTAGAAATCTGTGATATTTGACATTCACAAACACAGTCACCTGCTGCAATAGCTCTCGGGGGAGGCATCCCGCCCCACCCTGGACGCTGTCCCTTTGCACAAGTCAGAGGAGCGGCCCCCACGGCGGCGCGTCGGATGCGGGAGGTGCCGCAGCCGCAGCCCAGAGGCAGAGGTTCCCCCACCACAGTTCCGGGTGGCACACGGCACCCCGGGCCTGCTAACGAGCTGCCCCTGCGGACTCAGCACCCGCCCCACTCAGCCCCCGGCCCCGGCTCAGGACGGCGGGCTCCCTCTACGCGGATGGCGGAGGTGGCCTGGCAGTGACGGCCTTGCCCAGACCGGGGAGGGCACCCCACGGCCGCCAGCGCCAGGGCGCGCACGGATGCTGGCCGCCCCGTCCCCGCAGCGCGGTGCCCCCTGCGCGCCCAGTGCCCTCCCCGCCTGGCCCTCCCTCGGTCAAACGGCCTCGCAGCCTTCCTGACCGAAGGGCTGTGCTCGGGTAGGACGCCCCTTCTTTAGGGTAAGGGTCTCCCTAAGGCCGGGAGTGGGCCCCTCACAGCCCAGCCTGCACCATTTTGCTGGACTGGCAACTGCACGTGGGCCCGGACGGCTCAGGGGGAGGCCGCTGCCCGCTGGCCAGGCCGGTGCAGGCCTGGGAGGGCTCGCCACGCAGGCCTGGGCAGGAAGCGGCTCGCGCACGGAGGAGCCCCGCCCCGGGAGTGGGGTGCGGACGGGGACCGAGGACCCCGTGCACGCGAGCGTCCGTTCCTTGTCACAGCCCCTCGGTGGGCTGGAGTCCCCGGCCTGGGAGCTCCCCTCCCCTCCAGAGCCGCTGCACCTCATGTTCCCTCTGGATCCATCGCTTTTGTGCCTTGTGTGCTCGCTCTCATTTTTCACCTCCTTCCTTTTCTGCAATGTCACCTCCCTTCCTTCCCCTTCGTCCTGAAGGCCCTTTAAGCTCTGTGGGCACCTGGCGTTCCCAGCAGGAAAATGTAGAGGAAAATGTGTCAGGCCTGCTTCGGTTCATGTTTACGAAGGACTAAACACTTCTGTTTTTACTGTTGTTATCATTGTCTCTGTAATGGTGCATATGGAATCAAGAGGTTTCCATCACAGTTTTATACTTTCTCTAATAATAAGAAACACTATTTTAACTGATACCGACAGTCTGTATTCAACTATAATCTTCAAAAAGGCGAAATCATGAGTCTCAGGCAAACAGAAAATGAACATGTGTTGAAGATTTTATATAACTCGTTCAGTAATGAGGGCATCTGTAAGATGTTATGACCAGTCCAGAGAGCATCTGAAAAACTAGGTATGTAGAGGCACTTTAACAACAATGAAAACGTTAGGATTCAGTTGTCAGGTTAAACATAAAACTGCTGTTCAACAGGCCATCTTTAGAATTATAAATTATTTTCATCTTTAATGGAAAAATTATCCTTTTATTTTCCTGCTTTGTTTCTAAGTTGTAGGTAATTTTTCTGACTAGAGTTGCTTCTCACATTTGACTATGTGTCCCTGGTCACACTGCAGCCATCAGTGGCATGAAGAAAGCTCAGAATAAGAAAAGCTGCCAAGTGGCTGTGGCATAAATGCATCCCAACGTCATGAGGGCACTAATAGACTGGACTGTGAGACCTGGCCAGCCCTGGCCTGCCACTGATGTTTCCTTTTAGTGAATTGTAGGCTCTTCTTACAGTTCAGGGTCTCCTGCGTTCATCTGTAAAATCAGTCTGGGTCATGTCGACTGTTAGGGAAAATTCTTTAAAGCTTATAATTAGAGGCTTTTACTTTTGTCTGGTTGTTTCTTTGAATGAGTCTCTGGGTTAGCTGCTGGGGCAATACCTTTGATCAGCAGGGCCACCCTGAGGAAAACTAATCAGAGTGTCTGTCAGGACCCCAGCGCCCAGGAGACGCTGGCACCCCTGCCCACTGGGCAGCGAGCTGGCAAGGCAGCCAGCCCAGAAGGTGGCAGGTCTTCTCCTGATGCCAGAAAGGACCTGCGGCTCAGCTGTATTTCTCACCCAATCGCTCTTGCAGGCACCACAGTCTCTCCTCTTTCACAGGAGTTTGTCTTTTGCCCTTTAAGGCTGTTTGGTCATCACGCAGTTTCATCCCATCCTCGTGACCGTCGGCGGGAGGGAGCACCCGGGAATCACTGTGCATGGACGGTGGCTTCTACGCAGGAAGCTCCTGGCTCACACTGACTGTCGCTGTCATCACTTTGCCTCTTAAACATCCCATGAGTGTCATCTGTGTTGTCGGACATTGTGTGTTTGTTGATTCATAAGTAAGAATCACTCTGTATGGTGACACTCATCAGATGCGTACTTTGTCCTTAAGGAAATCACATTTTGAACCAAAGTTTCCACTAGAATTTCCTTCTGGTTAAAGGCTGCCGGTCAGAGAGGCCAGGCAAAAACAGAAGGTAACGGATGGTGAGGGTGTCTGTCTTTATCCCTTGTATACATGCCAAGCCTGCTGCCACTTCAGAATTGGAAATCTAGGTGGCAAATATGCCTGTACTTCAGCTGGCTGAAGACTTCAAAATAGTTCATGTAGAAAACAGTTACTGACTGTTAAATGAGGAAGCAATAGGCAAGCAACAGAAAGAAAGAAAAAAAGAGGACGGGAGGGAGGAAGGAGAGAAGGGAAGGGAAGGAAGAGGACAGAGGGGAGGGGAGGGAAGAAAGGAAGTCACACTGCTCGTTTCTGTGCAACAGTGGCCCGAGGTGGCCCATTCAGTGTTTTCCAGGGAAAGGGCCCTCCACCTAAAAAGTCTGGCTTGCGCATGGCCAGGAAGGCAGGCAGGCCCACAGCAGAGAAATACGGGCTCTTGCACTTGTGCTCAAGAAGGGCCCAAGGAACTGAGATGTTCTCTGGAAGCAATGAGCGTGTGTCAAGCTGACGCGTGGAGGTTTCCTGAGACGGGCGCAGAATGATGATAGTGATGATTTTAAGAGTTGATTCATACTCAGTCCAAGGAAACATCATCATCATAAACACGCTGGGTGCCAAGGGCCAGCGGAAGAGCTTCATGCAGAATTGCTTCTGGCTGGGCGAGCCGACTAGTGGTGTGAGTTGTCAGGAAGAGTGATGGGGAGCTGAGGGGATAAACGCACACGTGCCCGTTGCCTGGCGGGAGAAACCATCTGAGGCCAGAGGAGGGAGGCGGAGCATCCATGCTGACGGCGCCGTGTCGCCAGATCGTTTGCTTGAGGGTTTTAGGGCTCCGAAGGTGTGCACGCTTGGAAGGCCAAGAGATCCCGGCCTGACTCCCCGCTGAGTCTGATTCTCAGCCTTGGAGAAGCAATCTTTCTGATGCTGCTTCCTCATTCTGCAGCATGAGTAATATGAACGACACCTTTCCCGCTGAGTATTCAGTGCAGAATTAGCAAGTTTCGGCATACCAATATTTTTTTAGAATTAGAGGTACAGTTCTGATTTTCAAGCAGCTTGCAGATTAAGTAGGAGCCTCAAAAAACATGACTTCCAGTTGCTCTAAGAATAATGTTACATTTTTGTTGTTGCTTTTCCAGCCTTACGGTGAACTCTGGACAAGATGCAGACAAGTAAGGAGAAAAGCCATTCTATTAGGGCAGCAGTTGTAAAGTCACAGGAAGGCCATGTCCACTGGTTAAGTGGTCCTGGTGGGGATGTGGCCAAGCATGGCGCACACCTGTCACCCCAGCTGACCCTGCTGCAGCTGAGGCTGAGCTCTGCCATGCAGGACAGCAGCGTGAGCAGTGGAGGGCTGGGGGGAGACAGCACGCCACCTAAGTGGGGCACAGGAAGAGCCCAAAGCCAAGGCTGATCTGGGGCTTGGTGGGGCCATTAGTTCAGGGTGCCCGGGGCACTGAGGTCAGAGCAGAGAGTGTGGGAGGAGGCCAGATCTGTCACGCTCCATCAGCTCTGCTGAGAAAGCTGAACTCACTGCTCCGGACAAGGACTAGTCACTCCAGGACATTAAACAGGAAGGACAGAATCAAATGTTCACATTCAGTTGGTTTTCTGATTGCAAAGTGGTGCATGAGGAGAAGTCAGGGTAGAAGATGGTTTACAGGGTTGCTGAGGGCTCCAAGGAGGCCTGAGGGGGTTGCACTTTGACCTCACCTCTGGGTGTGGAAGGAAGCAGAGATACCCCAGAAAGCACATGCCCAGGCTGGGCAGGCCGGGGAGAGGGGCTGTAAGTCAGGGGGAGGGAAGACCGTGGCTGCCCTGCTCCGCAGAATTCAAGTTTCCGACAGAGTCATGCCTCCAACTACAAGTAGTAGGTAGCGTCAGGAAGTGGAGACCGGGCGTGAGTGTGGGCACCAGGGGCACCTTTTCAGAATTATTCTAGCCTCAGTCACGTGCTGCCTTTCCATAAAGATAAAGGAGCTGGACCTCTAATTTCTCCTTGGTAACAAATAAAAAACAGCCTGGTGAAAACTGAAATATAATTCATTGTGCAGTTTAGTTCATAGTTCGTTGTGTCACGGTGTTTTGTCAGCATCTGGGATTGAAAGGATCCCCTAGTTTGGGGTCATTCTCACTGTACTTGATATGTCTCAGACCTCAAGGGGTACATCGCTGCCTTAGAAAACGCCCCAGCCACCTTCTGCTCCTTTTCTAAACGTGTTGACTGTCACCTGTGAGAAAATGTGCAGTGGAGTTTGCATTTTCCACATCTGCTGGAAGAAAAATGCCACTAACAAGATATATGAAGAGCTATTCAAATCTGAAAGACTGAAAAATAAGGGAAAAAATATTTAAAAAAACATTTGGCTCCATAAATCCTCCCCTCTTTATTCTACACAGTCTCTGGAAAAGAAATAATGAACCTTACTTTATGATCTGCTTGTATTTGTAATTGATTTATCTTGTGGTTAAAAGGAGATTTACTCACCAAAACTGAGACAGACAGGATAATATAATTTGGGTTTGACCTCCTGGCCTGCTTGGGTATCACTCATCAGAACAGAAAATTCAGTGGTGTTTTAGCATTACTTTAGAATAAGGGACTCGATTAATTCTTTAGGAATGTCCTTTCTCTGTTTTTTGGTGCAGACCGTAACTGTTATACATATATGCACAGGTCCAATGACCTGGTATGATTCAGGGCAGACAGAACACCTCCTGACCCCCTAATATCCACCCTATGCCCTCACCATCCCCATTTCCAGTTATTTCCTTGTCCACGTTGCTAGGTTGACTGATGGCGGAAATCTTTTGGTCGCCTATTTATTTCTTTAACTTAGACTTAGTTTCCTGTTTAGCATGGAGACTCCTGGTCTCATATAAACCCTTCGGAATTCTCATCTGTTCCCACCTTGCTAGGACTGTATTTTTATCTGGTAGTTTTCTAGACCAGGATTTAATAAAGTTTCAGGCTGATGAGCTAGAAATGGCTGAGGCTAATAAAGGCCTGAGGAAGGCGATGATAAATGACAAGAGGGTCCTGCTCCAGACATCTTCCAGCACATCTCTCCAGGGGTGCCCTTTGCAGCCTTTAGGACCACAGTGTGTCCCTCAGTTCTTCAGGAATGTGGACCTGAACCCACACCATTGGGTTTGGAATAGAACTTAAAGGCAGGCTGGACCTGTCTTCTCTGGATCACTCAGCACTCCCAGAACCCAGTAAATATCTGCAGATGGGATTCAGCTTAATTTCTTGGCTGTCATTTCTCAGTACACATCATTTTACCAAAGGGCTAACCTGGTGGGGTCCTGGCTTTCTAACAGTTATGGCTTCGAGCCTCCACTATTCTTGAATAATTTGCTATGGGCTTTGTGAATCTCTCTGGAAACTTCAAGGTGTGCCCTGGGCAGAAAGTTGGGTTACAGTCCTATTCTGTGTTCCAGAAGGAGAACCTTCCCTTCTAAATAAACATTTGGAGCAATTCATCTGCACAGCTACATTGACAACCTCTGGTCCCAGCTGTTGGGAGGGCTCAGGAGAAGGGGCGTGTAGAGCGGTGGTTGAGCATACACGGTAGTCACGGTCTAACCGAATCTGTAGCATAAACACACTAGGCAGACTCATTCTTATTTTACATCTCGAGTAGCTGAGGCTTGGGGATGTGGTGGCCGATGTGGCTAGTCAGCCAGTGACATGGAACTTGACTCCCCGCTCTTTGGCCGTGAGGTCCGCCCTCTGCACAGCACACTGCCTTGCGCTCCATGAGCTTTGCAGAACTTGTCACAGTCTCCTGACTTGGTGCCCCGAATAGCTTGCTTCTGACTTTGCCATGAGGGACAATCTGCATGCGTGTTCCACTACCAAAGAGTCTGTGACAGACTGTGCAAGAGCATATTTTATCTCATTTGCAAGGGACATGGCCATCTGAAGTTTCATTCTTAACCAAGTAGAGTTCAGGATTCTGCATGAACTATATAGTCTTTTATTATTTTTTCAGTAGCAGGATGAAGAGGGGGTTTTCCAGCCTAGAAAGACATACTCTTTCCAGGCCCCCTGAATTCCTAATTCTCACTGGGAACTTTAATAGAAAAGTTCAATACAGCATGACAACAGAACACTAATTAGCTGTTACCAGTGTCAACGTTGAGCTAAAGGCATCAAACCCTGTGAGTCCTGACGTGTATTCCTTGTATTTTTCAGGGGGAACATCATCAAGACAGAAAGGCTTCCTAGGGTGCATACGCTCCCTGCACTTGAATGGGCAGAAACTGGACCTGGAGGAGAGGGCAAAGGTCACACCCGGCGTGCGGCCAGGATGCCCAGGCCACTGCAGCAGTTACGGCCACACCTGCCACAACGGGGGCAAGTGTGTGGAGAAGCTCAGTGGGTACTTCTGCGATTGCACCAACTCACCCTATGAAGGGCCCTTCTGCAAAACAGGTACGATAGGCGCTATGGTTTCCGCACGTGCTGTAGTGTGGTGCCTGCAGGCCACGGTCAGGCTGTGCCCTTAGTCCCATGATGCATCACCTCCCTCAGTCTCCTGGGTGAGACGGGCAGAGCTCTCTGCCAGGATGACAGACACTCATCACAGTTGTCAGGCATGGCACTGCCTCTGAGGTGGATGGAGGGTAACAGGACGCCATCCTAGTGCCAGGAGCCAGCTGCCCACTGGGAGAGTGGACTCATTTCTGTCAGCCAGGAAGTGAGGGTTGATCTTTTATTTCCAGTTCCATGACTCAGTCCACAAGAGCAATCACAGAGTCAAGACTACAGCCCTGGAGGGGCCTTAGAGACACGTAAGCCACCTTAAATCCTTTTTGCTAGGGAGTATATAGTTAAGTTAGTAACACGTATCATGCATCTAGTAAAATCTGTCATGCAGGTGACACAGGTGGGGTCGGAAGATTTGAAAGCCCTGCCCAGTGATTCACTTCAGGTCATGGGGGGCTGGAATGGAACAAAGAGCCAAAATTCCTGCCCCAGTGTCTTTCCACACCCCTCCTGACCGTATGACTTTGTTGCCTTGACCAAAGCTGACCCTGAGGGTATCTTCCTTGGACCAGGCGTGATGGTCATGGTGTGAATTCTCTAGATAATTTCAGGATGACTCTGTAAACTATAAAATCTCATCATTCAGTATAAATACTTAGTGTTTCTCAAATAGAAGGGCAAAGGTCTACTATCAATCTTTGCAGAATTTTCAAGTTTACTTTGTTGATGTAAAAAAAAAAATGTTTGTTGACCAAAAAATGTAAATGGTATTTCAAAAGCAGCATTTAAACTATCAAAATGTTTTCATCACTTTGGAACACCATTTACATACAAACAATGATGGCAGTTATACATAACTCCTCTCAGTCCACTAAAACACATTTCCCAACACCTCTCCTAGATGCTTCATTTAGTCCACGTTGCTGTTGGAACTTTAAAGCACTGGGGAAAAAAGAGCCCCAAAAAAAGTGTTCACCTTGGAGGGCGCATAATCAAAGCTCTTCGTTCATTCATGCTGGTCTTCTCCCCAGTTAGACTGAATCACTTGCTGCTTATTGCGGAGAAGCATTGTGCTTCTTGGAAGGAAGCCGCACAAATTCTAGGGCCAGTTGTGTGTTGGTCCCCATGTAGGAGCTCAAAATAAAGTCGCCCCACCCCAGTAGGCTCTTAAAATGAGCTAAGACCAGCAAAGCACGACTTGATTTTCACACGGGGAGGTCTGAATAACTTTCCCTGAAAACATTAAATGCCACCCTTAGTCTGGTCCCACAACCCAGGAGGGGCAAATGCAGAAATAAACCCAACCAGGCCCGTCACTGAAGGAAGGACGCTAGCATTGTTTTGCAGGATCTATACCCAGCTCTTCTGTTTGGCAAAAACAAAAACAAAAAAAGAACAGTGGACCTCTGCATTTCTCCAGGGACATGATTCAAACATCTCATAGATCATGTTGTTGTAAGTTTAGCCTAATTTTTCACTGGCTCCTTTCTCTGCACCAACCCCTATGAATTATTTTCTGTCCCTGCCCCCGTGTCCTCTGATTGCTGTGTTGAAGTATCCTCTGTGCCCTCTCCCCACTTTTTATTTTGATCTATATGTGACACAGACAGATATGTGCTTAACCTTTTCAGCTTGCTTCATGATTCACAGTTTCCAAACTTCTCCCTCTTCCTCCTAACCCTAGGACACCATTCTCTTTATATTCAGCAGCTATCGAGTTTATAAGATGAACCTGTTAACCAGGTCTTCTGGCCATGCCAGCTGCCGCTGGGAAACATACTTTGGAGCACAGTGGGAGACCTTAGTCACAGGCCGGCCCTGGACAGGCACGCTCTCTGGTGGGGCAGCCTTCCCTGTTAACTTGCTGTGGCACGGGCGCTTGAGGGTGTGCAGGTACCGGAAACATCTGGAGTGGAATTAGGGACATACGCCCGTTACCAGTGCCTGGGCCAGAACCACGGCCCAGAGAGGTGATCCACATTCTTTTGATTATGGTACAAAGGAATAATGATCACCAAATTCTCTAGTAATTATTGACTGCATCAAATAACCCCTAACCCCAGCGAAGTAGGGAAAATATTAATATCTGCATTTAACATGTGAAAACACTGACATTCACAGAGGCTTAGGGACTTGCTAGTAAATGTCAGGCCTGGGGATCCATCCAGCAACTGTCTGGTTCCTTTTTCCCCTTAGGACCCTAATTTAAGTCTATACAGGAATATAGTGATAGGATTCAAATAGGTATTTTTTGTTGTTTTCTGTGTTTCCTCTTTGTTTTATTATTGAAATGTAATTTACATACCATAAAATCCACCCTTTTAAAATGTATAGGTCAGTGGTTTTTAGCATATAAATATAGATGCACAACCATCACCACTAATTTCAGAATATTTTCCTCATACCCAGAAGAAATCTCATGCCCATCAACAGGGACTCCCCGTTCGCCCCTCTCCCCCAGTCCCTGGAAACCACTGATCTACCTCCTCTCACTGTGGGTTTGCCTCTGAGGACATTTCATATACATCAAGTCATATACTATGTGGTCTTTTGTGTCTGGTTTCTTTCACTTTGCATAATGTTTTCAAGGTAGCATTTTTCATAATTTATTCCTTTGTATTTCCAAAGAATATTCCATTGTGTGGATGCAATATATTTTGTTTGTTCATTCATCTGTTGATGGACACTGGGATCGATCCTCTGGTTTTTATGAATAATGCCAACACTCTTGTGCGTGTTTTTGTGAGGACCAGTGTCTTCTGTTCCCCTGGGTGTACCCCTGGGAGCGGGACTGCCGGGTCGAGCGGTACCTGTGTGTTTACTTTTGGAGGAAACTAGCAAATTGCTTTCCCAGTGGCTGCTCTGTTTTACATCCTCGCCAGCAAAGCAGGAGGATTCCAGCTTCACCACATGGCCGCCGGCACTTGTTCTCTGTCTGCCCGACCCATCTTCCCGTGGGTGTGCACTCTGGGCTTCCACTTCTCTGACGACTAAGGGCCTTGCATGTCTTCTCATGTACCTGTTGGCAGTTCATATGCCTTCTTTGGTGAAGTGACTATCTCAATATTTGCCCATTTTTTGGTTGAGTTATTTTTTTTCCTTTTGTTGTCCCATTGTAGGAATTCTTTGCATATTCTGAATATAATTCCCATATTAGGTATATGCTTTGTAAATATTTTCTGTCCTTTTCACTTTCTTGTAGTATCTTTTGAAACACTAAAGTGTTCACTTTTGGTGATGTCTTATTTCCTATTGATTCCTTTCTGTCCTGCTCTTGGTGTTGTGTCTAAGAAATCCTTGCCTAGCCAAAGGTCATGAATATTTATTGCCAATGTTCTCTTCTAAGAGTTTTGTAGTTTTAGCTCTTACATTTAGTTTTAAGCCATTTTGAGGTAATTGTTGTGTACGGTGTGAGGTAGGGGACCAGCTTCATTCTCGTGCAGGTGGACATCCACTACCCTGACACCGTTTGTCTTTAGCCCACCTCCACCTTCACCACTATACAAAGAATCTGGGTAGGACTGTCATGGTGTTAGCATTTAAATTACTTTCTAATTAAATGTTAGATAATAAATTTGGAATTATATTTGGAAATACAACTGGAAGTCTAGAAAAGTAAAAACCCAATCCAATTACTCAATGACAAGCATTAAAAAGAAAATCTGATTTCCTTCTTCCTCTTTTCTTTCCATTTAGTAGAGTTGAGGTAATTCTGTTGGCTACATCTCATAACCTGAATTGTCTTTATTTCAATGCATAGACATTCCTATTTAGCTCACCAGTTGTAATGATTGCAATATATTCCATCTGGTGGAGTTGCCTACTGTTTAACCCATTCTATCACCAGAACACTGAAGCTCGGTAGGGTGGTGGGACTCGGCCTGAGTTCAGACCCTGGCTCACCCATAGTCTCCAGCGTGTGACACTGATTATGTAACTAAGCCTCATGATCCCTTCATTTTCTCATGTATAAAATTTGAACAATTCAGGAGTATTTCACAAAAGGATTATGGTGGGCATCCAGTGAGCACTTCACAAAGATCTTGGGAGAATGTCTGCCAAGGTTATGATTGCTCTAATTATTGCTTTGGAATTTTAGATTGGCGCAAATTTTGCATTGCATGCAAGTAATGTGGTCATAGACACATGCATTGTTTATTTCCTTAGCAATGAAATACCTGTGAAAAAGATATATTGTATATTTAAGTACTCTTTGCCAATTGCCAAATCCTGTCAAAAACTCTTTAATATTTTCTGAGAGAGAAGGACCTCAGAAGCCCCATGGATCTACTATCTGCTTCAAAAATTACCAGCTTATGACACTCATGTTATACTGACAGTAACCCTCTCCTCTCCTTTATTACTTTGAAGTAAATTTGAAATATCACAACATTTCACCTATAGATATTTCAATATATATTGGTAAAAGATAAAGAGCCACTAAAAACACATACCACAGGAATAACACTCTAAGAACAATTTAATAACAATTCTTAAACTATTATAAAATGTCCACTCAGCATTCAAATTTCCAATTGTTCCATTTAGTTTTAATGGATGTTTTCCTAAATTAATAACATCCTGTCTGATTCTAGGCAGCCAGTGTCCTCATCACCCAGGCCTGCCTAAACCCTTACTCTAATTCCAAATCTAATTCTACTGTTGTTATTAAGACCAGCTTTGTTTACTGCGTCCCTCCTACACCCCACGATTTGACATAACTTCTTCCTGTCCTCCTGCCTACAAGACCGACTTCATTTCTGCCTTCCCTGGAATGGCCTGTGGCTCAGTGGCACGTGCGAGGAGGCTGGAGGCTGAGACATCACCCCTGCAGTGTCACCGTGTTTCTTAGCGACGCCTCCTCCTTCCTGCTGGTGGGAGGCCCGGCCAAGCCCTCCGCCGGGTGTTCTGGCTCCTTGAGCCCCTGGAGACATGGCTGCCCAGTGGCTCACACATCACACCCCGGGGCTCTTCCACTGGGTTGTTAGCATTATTTTTGATGTGTGTCCTGTCTCCTCAGACTACCCAGCCAGCCCCTCCGCTGGGCAGGCCCTCAGGGGATACTGCTGGTACTGGTCCCAGCCCTGCGGTAGCTTCACGGTCCTGCAAGATCACCTCCATGCTAAGGTTTTCTCCCATTTAGCCCAGTGGTTCTGGATGTTCTGAAAAAAATCAGTCAGGAACCTTAAATATGATCAGTGAGCTTAACCTCTTAAATTATGAAATGTAAGAAATCGAGAGAATAAAAGAATGCAGGTGTTTTGCAGAATTGAGCTTCTTAAAATTTACAACATCCAAGCATTAAAAATAATTATAACTGGGACTAAGGACGGAGGGAAGACAGGGATTCTGTAGAACATTTCTAGTTTAAATATGCCTTTCATTTTAATTTCCTGTCCAAAGTATAAAGAAGAAAATACAATATATATGCCCATATCTAATATGCTATTCATAATAGAATGCTCTGAACTATAGTCACATTTGAACACACACCAACCTCAAATAAAAGCCATTATTCTGTTAACTGGGAGATAGTGTGGCTCAAAATGCAGACCAGAAGGCGGCAAGGAAATCCACATGTAGAAAGTGCTTGAATCAAACTGACGATCAACGGGAATCGTCGGTCAGGAGTCTCTGCATATCTCTGTAATCAGGAGCTCTGATGCTGGAACCTGAATGATAAATGCAGAACACTTTCTCTGAAATGTTAGTAGAAAGCAGCTGGTATTCCCAAACTGCTGAGCAATATGCATGAATATGCAACGTTAATTGTTTTGGCCTTGGTGCAGGCTGTTACAGAATTTTCACAAAAGTAGAACCAATTCGCAATGGAATTAGGGAGCTAAAGCCTCCTCTGGTTATGTGCTGGGGGCCACCAACTCAATAGAGGATTTCCTAGGGAATGAGGAACATTGCCTGTATCATTCGGGACAAAGAGGGACTGTGGCAGAGCGGCCTCATGATTACTGCCCGGCCTTGATGTCAGAGGTCCTCAGCGTGTTGCTGGCAGAAGCAGCTCCCCCTACCCTGACACTGTACGGCGATAAAGCTGAAGGTGAACTTAGGGGCAGCCTTGATTGAACGAGAGCAGCTTAGCATTTGGACAGATGTGCGTCATTAAACAGATATATTTTGTGAAGAAAATTGGGATGGGTTCAGGGCAAATTCTCCTCCAATCTGGAAAGTGTGTGACTTCAAACTTGCGACTAACCCTCGTAAGCGCTGCGTGCGCATCTTCTCATCTGTCCGCATGGAAGCACTACTGAGGCGAGTGTCTTCTCTCCATCTGTCAGATGAGGAAACGGTCCCCACAGGCCCTGTCACTTGCCTGGGACCACACAGACAGGGAGAGATCGAGTGAGGCTTCCGAACTAGTGCCTCTGGTCTAGTGGCATGGAATTAAAATGATGACAGCTGGAGTGAGGACATTACCCAGGTGGGCTGGGTGATGCGCATGCTCCTGAAGATCGAACGGCATCGGCTTGCAGGTGCCACCTGTCTTCCCGGGGGCGGCAGAACCCTATCTGTTGTTGCCCTAAAGGCATTGTTACTCTCCATAGAAAGGCCGATTTGCCCAAGTCTTGGCTTTTTTTTTTTTTTCTTGGAAACAGTATCAATTCCTAGACCTCTAAAAACTTGAGTACCAAAACGTTTCCTAATGTTTCCACAGATTCTCTCTCTTCTGTTTCCATGAGCCCTCACCCTTTGCCTAACACCACAGGGAAGTGCTGCTGGCCCCAAGGGTCCTGTGCTCAGGAGTTTAGGGACCACTCACAGTCCTAACGCACCAGGCAAACACAGAGCTGTTAGGACTGCAGTTTGGAAAGTAAAAGGCTGTAGTAAAATTCTCTATACTATCCTGGAGGCAGGGACATTTTCTCTTTGCATCTCAAGAAATCAGCCTGTCCCATGATGGTTATTCTGCAAATGTATATTAAACTGGATGTGAACTTCTAGATACAAATCTGAGCTCTTTTACCAGCTGTGCAAGGTACTTAACCTCTGCAAGCCCCATGCTTTGTCATTTGTAAATAATAATAACATCTTCTGCTTCAAAATGATCGTGGGAGGCATGTGATTCCTGCAGTTGCATAGTGGGGGAAGCCTATAATTCAGGTGCAAACTCTCATACAGGGCTCCATGGGTCGCCAGCAATACACAGTCTCAGCTCTCTCGAATGACCCACTGAAGGGTTCAGGGTGCACTTCCCCCTCTTGTGTTTTGCAGAGGTTTCTGCTGCATTTGAGGCTGGCACCTCAGTTACTTACATGTTTCAAGAACCGTACCCGGTGACCAAGAATGCAAGCCTCCCATCCTCAGCGATGTATGCGGATGCAGCTCTGTCCAAGGAACACATCGCAGTTACCTTCGTGACAGCCCAGGCGCCCAGCCTTCTGCTTTACATCAATTCTTCTCAGGATGCCCTGGCCGCCCTGCTCTGCGATAATGGTGAGTGCCGATAGCAAGAAGCCCTGGCATTTCAGGTGGGCTGGGGGACAGTGCGAGTGCCCTGGAGCCCCGCGTGACTGCCACCTAGATTGGATCCCACTGGGCAGCTTCTCTCACACCTCCAGCCAAACCGTAGATTGTCCTTACCGTTGGGAGTTGGGATTGGTGTTCAGAGCCAGTGTCAAGTCATGGCCAGTCTCAGACGCACGGACTTGAACTTGCCTCACTGTGTAGCAGTAACTCTTTGCTATTTATTTGGTGCTGGAATCCACAAGTATAAGGGAGACGATCGCCAGCCACCTGGATTTCAGAAGGACATTTGTCCCATGTATCGTGTCACCTTGCTGCGGTCTCTTTCCCAAGGGCTGTTGAACCAACCCTCCTAAACCCAGGCTTCTTTAGCAGAAGCTGACTGCCTGGGTCTTAGATGTGTATGTGAGTTGTAACCTTGCAGAATATGGGGCTTGCTTCTGCAAGTCAGATTTTGAAAGGACTGTGCAAAAATGGACCATGGGGAGGTTAAGAGTGATACAGGGCGTCCAGGACACAGAGAATGGGGAGGGCTCCTCATTAGACAGCTGTTGGGAGGAGCTGGGGCTTCTTCCTCACTGCTTAATTCCTTCCTGCAATGGTCAGCTGTTGGTGCAGTCACGGCCACGAGCTCTGAAACGGAAACCCAGGGGATGGAACAACGTCTGACAGGCAGAGAGGGCACAGAGGGGCACGGTCTGGTCCCAAGGACCCTTGCCTGTGATCAAGGATATGTGATTTCCTGATAGGATGGGGTGAGTCTGGGCTTTGGAAGCATCCACCGCAGGCTGGACTGTGGGGGTGCCCAGGAGAAAGGGGCCCGGATGCCCACGCACACTGTGCCGCCCCTGGGCCTCAGGCAGACTTCGCCACTGCCCCTGCCCTACCTGTCCTCGAGGTTGTTCTTCCTGGCTTCATCTTGCTTTCTGACCTCTTACAGCACTGAAATTAAGGAATGATAGGAAGGCCTAAATCAAGCATCAAAATTAGTGGGTTTGGGAGTGGAGTCACAGATAATCATCAAAGTACAGTAATAATAGTGCAGTAACAATAGTGACGTCCCATTGGGCAGAGAGAGAGCCTGGGATGATGACTGGTCACTCCCAGACGCTCTGGTGGTGAAGAGCCTGCAAGAGAGAAAGGCTGCATTATGGGTCATCAGACCTCGTATTTATCAGCAGATATTTGTATGATTGGCACTGTTATAGCGCCGTGTCAGTCCCTGAGCTCTGCCCTGGCACTGCCTCTGCAAGGCTGGTAAGGCCGCCTGAGGGCTCTGAGACATTAATGAACTCACCAACACGGGCCAGCGGCCAGTTCATGACCCGGCTGGGGCTGGACACTCAGCCCAGCAATCTTCCCCTGCAGTGGTGCAGTCCGACTCCGATCAGGTGGACCACGGAGGTGAGAGCGATTCCCGGCAGCCCCTTGTGGGCATGGCCCCTGCCAGGCTGTGCGGGCAGATGCGGTCAGCGCGTGGGAGTGGCTTCGTCAGACTGTGTGTATGTTAATTACTCCGTATGCTGTTATTATGTATAATTATATTAATATATCTATATATATTAATGTATCTCTCTAGATAGATATATTACTCTGTGCTGGGCACTGTTCTAATTAATGTACACAGCACTTAATCCTCACAACAGCCCTGTGTCATCAGTGATATTAATATATACCCAGTATCTTACAGTTGTAGGAATTAAGACCTTAAATATGGAAGTTAAATAACTTGCTTAAAATCCCACAGCGAGTAAGGCAAAGAGCTGGAATTCAGTCCTCCCCGCAGAGACTGGTGGCTTATTCTGTATTCTTGCCTAACTAAGAGTGGTCCTGACTTCTGCCCTCCCCCCAGTTTTTATGCACTGCCCACTTGGTGACCCCGCAGGCACCTGCACCTGAAACTCCAGCCCGGTGCAGAAGATTCTTGTGCCTTGTTTGTTCATCTTTGTGAAGCTTGGATCTCAAGGCAGGTGCAAAAGGGCAGGCCTTGCAGCTGCTGTAACTCTTGGGAACCTGGTGTCCAAGCCGTGGTGAGCAAGGGGGGACCGTCCCTCCCCCTAGTGGCCCCAGGGGATCAGCACCTCGCCCCTGGCTCTGGGGACCTCTCATTGCAGTGGGCAGGGCTGGTGACAGGGTCTGGGGCCCTGGGCATTGCCTGCCACCTCCTGAGACCACAGGAACACAACTAAGGGGCCTGCCGTTGAGTCATTCTCTCGCTGACTCACTGCGCGTTTACTGAACCCACTTCACAGTATCCGGAACTGTGGGGACATCAAAGAAAAGTAGGATGCAGTTCTGTCTAAACATGAAAAGAAAAAGACTCAGAAAATGCCCTCTCCATTTTTGAAAGACAATCTAGACACATTAGGACATCAGGTTGCCCAGATTTCTCAAGCAGTCTAACCAGCGGTTAGACTTTGCCTAACTTTAAGGATGAGTCTCCTAGGAACTCAGGGGTCATAACAATAGAGGAAAATAGCATGAGTGACAGTCCTTGCGCTGGAGGTCATCAAGTAGTAGTTAAATGATGATTTTCAGAGAAGTTGTAACTAAGAATTCTAGAAGTGGACAGTGGAGAAAAATAAGGTCCAAGTTCTTCCCAGGCTATGGACCTCATGATTCTCTAGCCCTTTCCTGGCAGTGTCCTCTGCTGGGGCTCTGGTTGCACACGTGGAGATGCTTCCCTGGGGAATTAGGAACTGCTGTCTCCTTAGGTTGTTGCCAGCAGGTTCGGAGCATAAGGCCACTGGCCTGCCTGCCAGTGAGTAGCACAGGGACACTGCATCACCAGGAGGTAGGAGTGTTGTTAGTGTGACTTTGATGCATTTACCGCTGAAATGAAACATATGCCACTGAAAATACTAATGGGAGTTTAGAAGACTTACAGATTGAGACAAAATTTGGTGAGCAAAGATGGTAAAGGTTTGACTGAGGAGAGTTTCTCCGGAAGGATTTTATAAGATTGGTTCACCTCCCTGAAATGGAGTTAGGAATCTTCTGTTCATACAAGTTTCTTAACTTTTCTTTGATTTACAACATCTTTGGGGATCTGGAAATGTGATGAGAGGGTCACTTTTCGAAAGAATCCTGGTTATCCCCAGGAGAAGGAAAATGCCCCAGCCAGCCATGTCACACGGCTCGGCTCCAGGCTCCGCACTCCGGGTTCGGACGCCTCGGGGAGGACCTGGCTGGGTGAACGCTATGAACACTGAACAAAACTCTTGGCTTGCAAATGTGTCTGATATGGGTGTCCAGGCCAGGGGAGAAGAGCAATGTGATTCCAAGTCATGCCTCCAAGTCTCTCCCTGGCAGGGCTTTGATTTGCCAGGTCTGCTGTTCTTTGTCCTTCATTATTTTTCATGAAATTTCTCCAATTGGAGACTTATTCAGGTTAAGCTGCTCCTGTCTTTTCAATGTTTTCAAAGGAAAAATGGTCCCTTTTCCTAAAGGAAGAAAAGGGATTTCATTTCGGGGATGGAAGATGAGAGGCAGGAAGGCATTTGGGGTCAGAGAGTCCTTGGGTAAGAGAAGGCCTGTGTTTCCATGGCCTGGGGTGGTGTCTCAGAAGGGAGCTGGAGGAGCAGGGGCATCTGGGGGAGCTGCTGAGAGTACCCCAAAGAAACACCTGGCTTGCATGGCACTTGCTGGTGGGTGGCTCTGCCTTCTCCACAGTACAGTGAGCTCTCAACAGTCTTGCCCTTTGACACGTAGTCAGAGCATACACCCTGTGTCAGGACCACTTCCCCTCTGAGAGACAGAGATAGACAGGATCCTGCCTGCCCCCAAGAATGTAGGCTGGGGACAGACACAAGATCATAAGTAGATTCACAGCAGGTCCTAGACACTAGGATAGGGTCTGTTCTGGGTGGAAAGAGGCAAAGAAACAAATAGTGACCAGTTCCTTCTAGGAGGGAGGGTGTGGAAGGCCTCATGGAGCTGGTGACCCTGGAGTCAGGCCACGAAAGAGGTCAGTATTCTCCAGGCAGAAATTTTTTTTTTTAATAAAATGTGTCTTTGATTGGTCCTCATTTTCTCCATTTTATTCCCATTGCATATGAAATACATATTTTCCCCAGTGAATTTCCTTCTCTATTCTTTCATCATCTGCCTTTCTTGTCTCCTTGACGGTAGACGTAGAAGAGTCAAATTTAGACCCGTACTGACTCTGCGGCCGTCAGTCTATGCCGGAGTCATTTGGGGCCAGAGTCGGCACAGGGTCTGCAGGTCACCTTCCACAGTGGCTGCTCGGCTGCCCTCCAGCACCAAACGGTTTGCCCCATTTGCTTCAGGATTTCCTTTAATCTGTCTTTTCTTAAACATACGCATTCATAAGATGCACTGCGATTGCACACACCTTGGAGGGAATATGGATGAGCTCAGACACCACATTCCCAGCTGCCCGACTCCAGGGAGAAAGCAAGAAGCAGGAAACCAGAAGGGGAGCGTCTTCAGTGGGCAGACCTTGTGCTAGCCAGGGTGGGGGGCCCTCAGACACGGGCCACCTCCGCTGCTTCCTCACAGAGGACCCTCACACTTCAACTCTGTCCCCTGACATCCCCTCTCTAACCCCACCATACGCTGGGGTCCCTCAGAGCAGCAGGAACCCCACTAAACAGCCAGAGAGAAGCCAGGAGAAATGCCCCATGTCCCCTGCCTTATGCACCCTGACCCCTTCAGTCTCCAGTCTTGTGTCAGGCAACATTTTGGTGCTTTGGAATGACTGACCTCTGTGGGAGACCCCAGGCTCTGCTGGGTGCCGCCCTCCGTCCCACAGTCATGTGGTGGTGACCCACCGTGGCCTCAGGGGGCAGCCAGGAGGACTCCCTCCTGCCTCCTCCCTCTGGGGAAGGACGGTGAGATGGGCGGGAACAAATGGCTTCTCCAGTGTCACACAGTCAGTCCACTGCGGGGCTGGGGCGGGGGAGGGCTGGGAGGAAAGGGGGAGGCGTGATGAGTGACACGGGGTCTGGGCCGCCTCTCCGGTTTCTCTTTGTCGTCCATTCCTTGGCATGGTGTGCCCGCGGGTCCGGGATCGCTGTGGGCTGGGCTGGGCCCCCTCACATCCCGATGTTGAAGGCCTGACTGAGTGAGGCTGTGTTTAGACCAGGAAGGTAATCCAAGCTAAGTGAGGTCACGGCGGGGGAGCCCTGATCTGACGGAGTCCTTGCTAAAGGGGACTCTGAGCGTGCTCTGTCCCCCCAGGGACACGGCTGGCCGGCCCCCGGATCTCACCGGCGTCCAGAGCACTGGGGACGTCTGCCATTTGGGCTGCCCAATTCATAGTAATTTGTTCTAGCGGCTCAGTCAGCTGCCACAAAGATCCAATGAGATAATGCAAGGAGACCAGCTTCGCAGACTGTAACATACTGAACAGTGCGTGTTGTTATTGACAATAACATGAATTATCTGCATGCTTGGGTTATCAGAACACAGATGTGAAGATGAGGATTCAGGTTAATGAGATTAAAATGAATACAAAGGGTACGACAACTGCCCATTGCTATAGGCAGAGTCCCTATGGGTTGGACATGACCTCCGGAAGGAGGAAAATGAGGCACAGGCGGCCGCACTGCATATGCCAAAGCATGAAAACAAGACTGTAAGAATGCTGTTCTCAAACCTGATGTGCAGCAGGCCTTTGGGGAGCTAGAGTGATGTCCCTGAAAGGCAGACACACGGGAATATGAAACGAGCTGATGAGCCGACTCTGCAGGACTAATGCCGAGCTCTGCTCCCTGCCCGGCCCAGCCAGAGCGGGGCCAACGCCGCTGCATCCTGCACACTCGGGCTGCGGAGCTGGCATGTGCCGCCACCAGGGAGACCAAGGATGGGTGCCAAGGACACCAGAATGGGGACTGGCAGCTCCTGAGTCGGCTAGGCCCCTGGGCGAGGAGCAGTCATCAAAGGCTGGTGTGAAAATGAGACCAGAAGATAACAGACCACAATGAACTCTACCAACAGCTATGTCATACCTGCTGAGTCGTCTGCCGGGGCTGCCATAACAAACTACCACAGCCTCAGGGGTTTGGTCTGCAGAAACGTGTTTTCTCATGGATGTGGAGGCTGGAGGTTGGTGGTCAGTGTGGGGCAGGGCTGGTGGCAGCAGAGGTGCCCGCCTTGGGTTGCAGCTGGCCCCTTCCCGCCGTGCACTCACGCGGCCCTCCCGCGCTGCCTGTGCAGACAGGGAAGGCACTCTCTCCTCTTGTCCTCTCTGCAAAGGCCATGCATCCTGTCGGCTCAGAGCTTCACCCTTCGCGCTTATTTAGCCATAACCACTTCCTTAGAGGCTCTGTGTCCACGTGGAGCCACAGTGGGGGCCCAGGCATCAACATAAGGCTTTGAGGGGGACAAAAACATCCTCGCCGTGGTGCCTGCCATGTGGCAGGTACTGGGCTACATGCTCACAACTGGAGAATGGAAGTCAGGTAGGAGCATCTTATGGCGATGTTCCCTATGCATTTCCCCTCTGAAATGTCAGCATGTGGCAGAGTTCCCAGAGCACAGTGGGCCCTGGTGCTCTTGGGCTATAGGAGGAGGTCCTCACCCAGCAAGTGTGGGATCAGCCCACGCTGTCCGTGGGAAGACTCCCTAGGATTAGTGGGGTCTGCTGGGAGAGATGGCAGCCCCTCTCAGCACATCGCAAAGGGCTTCCCAGTGAAGGTGGGCAGGCAAGTAAGTTCCCCTGCTGAGGATGAATGGTCTTAACTCTTCCTGAGGACCATCATATTATCACCTTTAAGGTGCATGTGGGAGGCAGTACGCTTTGGAAAGAGGGACTCTGTGGAGCTGGCATTCTTCAGTTTTATTTTCTGAGGGCCTTTGAGGTCGGCTCACTTTGTACTTCTCCAGTTTAAACAACTCTTGAGAAATTTTCCAAGAATTGAGCAGCTGCTTGTGTTCTCAAAGGGGCTGCTCTCGTGCAGCGGTAGCATGACAATCAGTTGCCACCCATTCGTGTGTCTGTAAACACGGGAGAGGCGTGTATGGGCCTGTGTTTCTCCCTCTGTAAATCTGGCATAATCACGATGCTTGAGGGCGTCACAGGAGTGCTAAGGATTAATGAGATCCTATTTGAAGGAACTTGATGAAAGATGTGGGTAAATACAAAAAAAAAAAAAATGGTTATTACAAAACAGAGCAGAGAGCCGGCTGGGTACCGAGCTGCCTTGATTTCTTTTTTTTAAGCCAGGGGTGGAGAAAATGGGGTCCGAATATAGCTTTTGGCCTAGAACTCTAATTAGAGGCTTAAGGATTAAGAAAGTAGTCGAAGTCTGTGTGAAGAAAGCTTTCCTCAGAGAAAAGACGTGGTTTTATTCTTCTTAGACCACTTGATCTTATAAATACTCAGAGCCTGAGATGTGGCGCCGAGTCAGCAGAGCCCTGGGCTCAGGGTCTGTTCTGCTCTCCGTGTAGTTAATCACCTTTTGTGCAACAAGGAGGCCTTTGTTATTGTGGGTTCTCCTCATTCACATTTACTGAAGGTGTGTTTCCACCTTAATAAGTAGTCTGACCTCTCAGTGCTTAGACATGAGGGCTGAAAACTGAACCCCCTCAATTCTAAAGCTGCGGCAGGGAGAGGGCAAAGGGCTCCCAGCCTTACTCCAACCTGAGTCCTGTTCAGGTTCCTGCCCCTACGGCGGGAGACCCTCCTCGGTCTCCCAGTGGGCTGGTGGGGGCTGACTCCTGGAGGTGCTTCCCACGTGCCGAGGTGCAGGTGAGCGCTTTGTGCATTCGCTCATTCAGTGCTCGCAGGCACGGTGGCTGTGGGGGTAGAATGGGCAGGTCAGGAGACAGGCTGGCTGGCAAGTCCACGAACACAGCAAGGAACCGTGTGGCCATGGTCAAAACCCACGACTCACTCTGTCGCTCGCAGGCTGTCTGGCTCTGGTGTCCAGCCTCTTGTGTCATTCATACTACCTGGTGAGCGCCTGTCGTTTCCCTCCATTCGCTTCCATGGAGGGTGTGCGCTCTGTCGTGGCCGTTAGTCCCCAGCAGTACCTTTCTGCAGAGCTGCCTAACGGTGGGCCGTGTGAAATGATGGGGTGCTGAGGAGCGCCAGAGCCCCACCGGGCACCAGAAGGCATTGCCAAGGAGAGGGGCAGCCAGCTATCTCCTATTTGGCCAGTTGTTTGGTGCACAGAGAAGCCCACAAACTGCCGAGCGGGAAAACCCTGTTGCTGCCAGTGTCTGCGATGCCAGTCGCAGGGTACAGTGAGATCCCCCACCTCAGAGGCCGGCCGGTGTCAACTGAAATTTCAGAGTGAAATAAATAGCACTGGGGAAGGGCTACTTTCTCAGACAAGTAATTTTAATATTATTAATAGGGCTCAAAGAATGTTTCAGGGGTTCAGAAAAATCCCATGTAGTAAATGCATGCTCTTATTTAAACATGGAGGATGGGTATGCAAGGATGTTGTCACTGTTCTTCAACTCCTCACAATGACATAAAGAAACCAGGGAAAGGAGAGTAGAAACTCAAAAAGACAAAGAGGGGAGCACCGAGCGTGGGTCAGGTAAGCATCCACACGTTTGAAGTCTGGCCGCAGGCGAGGAGCGGAGTTGGCCCCGATCAGGGCTCTGCATGGCGTGCCAAGGGGAAGGCATCCAGGAGGGGCTCAGCCTGGGCGCTCCGTGCACCGTGGCATCTGGATGGAGCAGGAGGCAGAGGCACAGGTGGTAACATTCTTACAGGAGGCCGTTTGCTGTGTCTGCTGCACCCAGACCCACCATCCCCTCTCCAGGCAGATAAGCCAGTTCCTTTCCGCCCCGGCCCAGAAGACCAGAGCACGAAGAGATGGAGCCAGCGCCCGAGGCTGGACAGGAAAGGGGTGACACCTGCCCACCCTCTGGCCTGTGGTGTCCCAGCCTGTTTCCCTGCCCTCCTTCAAGAGCTCGTACAGGGAGCCTTGCCGCTCCTCATGCCGGAGACAAGAGGGTTTTCCCAGAGAAGAACTGAATAGCCCCACAAAAAATATACCTGATAACTAGACTTTTAGAGGTGCCCCGCTGAAAAAAATTGTTTTACCCCTATGATCAGCAGTACATCCCTTCTGTCGACAAAGTCAGCCTACACATGGGATCTCAGTCCAGTCTGTAGGGTCTCAGTGGTGTGAACAGGGAACCAGGCCCACCAGATAATCCCAAAAAACTCCAGAGTGAAAGGTAAGGATCGAAGCAAATGAGCAAATCAAGTGGATAGAACCCAGATAATGTAGGAGGCAGGAGAAGCATTGCAACTATAAACTTCAGAGAGGGAGGAGAATATATCAATGCATGGAACAAAGACACGGTTCTTCACTAAACTCCCAAACAATAGCAAAGGACTCTTGGAAATGCAGTAGAGGAAATTATTGAAAATCTACAAAGTTGGAAGACAAAATGTGAGAAATCTAGAAAGTCGAACAAAAATGCAAAAAACTGGACAAAGAAGAGAAAATCAGAGGGTTGAAACATGATATACAACATGGAGCAGGATTCATAGAAGAAGAAAACAGATGGGAGAGGATATGATCAAATATATAATAGAAAATTCTTCATAGAATAAAGGAAATGTGACATAAGTATGTCCCTGCCTAGCACAGTGAGCAGAAAAAGATGCGTTCAGCAACAAAGGCAAAATCCTGACTCTGCTACCGATGGGGCCAGGACGTGGGCTAGCAGAGAACCTATCAGAAGCGCTGGAAGTTTGAAGATCATGGGAGCATCTTGACAATTCCAAGGGAAAGTGGTTCTAAATTAGAGTTCTGTGCTCAGCCAAATTATTGGTCATGTGTGATGGAGGAACAAAAGCAGTGTCCTACATAAGGAGCAGAGGTATCTCAGGTCATCATTTAAGGTCCTAAACACCTTTATTAGGATGCTGCTTGGTGTGCATGCATTGTTGACTTAATGGTGTATTTAAAATTACCCTAAGAGTTAGCACCTTAAAAGAACATTCTCACCTACACAATTCTGTGAGAGTTCAGGATTCTGGGGTGGGTTTGCATGCATGATTTCAGGCTCTTGGAGAAGGTCACACTCTCAGCCTGGGCTGCAGTCACCTGAGGGGACTCGATCACCTGCTCCAAGCTCCATGCAGCTGTTGACAGGAACTTCCAGCCTTTTATCCTTTGACGTCCAACAGGGCTGCACAGACAGCATGTCAGTTGGCTTTCCCCAGAGATGGGGTGAGAAAGGCGGGGAGGAAGGACAAGAAAGGGACAGAGGGAGAGAGATACACATAATAGAGAGTGCCCAAGACAGAAATCAGAATCTTTTAGAACCTGAACTCAGCAGGGACACCTGGTGCAATGTTGGGTGGGAGGAAATTAAACAGTGTTATGCATAGAAGGCAGGGGGCTTCCTAGAGCCCCCCTGCCACAGTGTGCATCACCCAAAGACACGTATAAAAAGGAAAGACAGAGTACCCAGGACACTGTTTCCCACTGCAGATCAGGCCAGATAACCGCAGGATAATGGCAATGCAGAAGTCCCCAGGAGCAGCCAGTCTAGGCCGGTGGCCCTCAGCCGGGCGTGGTCCCCCAACCCACTGCAGGGGACAGTTGGCAACCTCTGGAGACTTTTTTTTGTTATCAAGATGAAAAGTACTACTTTTAAGTAGTGGATAGAAGCTAGGGATGCTGCTAAACATCACAGGGACCCCTGGCCGCTCCCCCCCCCCGCCCACACACACAGAGAATTACCTGGCCCAGAATGTCAGCAGCGTTGAGGTTGAGAAAACCTGGCCTAGGAGGCGGCACACTGACAAGGGGTAGATGCCTGAAAAGGCGGCCGTTTACAAGGGGCGTGGCAATATGGTCTTTGGAAACCATCCTCACCAGGACTGCCCTGCACTCCTGTTGGAGGCACAGGGAGGGTGGCCATGTGTGACGGGGTCCCAGGAAGGTAATCCTTCACCTGTCATGGTGGGGAGGCAAAGCAGAATACCTACACTTGATAAATTAGGAAACAGCAACATATTTAATAAAGCTGAAGGGAAATGACAGAAAGACTAATAGGACTAGATGTAATACACATGAAGAGGAGGGTCCTGTGGGGGGAGGCTCACAGTGGGGGGGTTGCTTTCTCCTGTTAAGTTTTTCTATAGTATTTGACTTTCAAAATGTATTGTTTTTAAAAGCAATAATTAAGCACATGAAATAAGTCCACTGTTTGAATACGCAGTAGAAAATGTATGATTCTGTTAGTAGAAAACTCACTCCTGCCCCACCAGTGAGCTCACACAAGCAGGTGAGGGACGTTCACTGAGGAGCTTTAGGGGTTTGCGCCAAGTCGCACACCTACCCAGTGGCCGTGTCCTCGGGCAGTGTATCGAGTCCCTCCATGAATGAATGGAGAAACCATGGGATGAAACAGTTTAGTTGGGAATATTCAATATAACAAATAGATATTCTACTTCCTCAGCACTTTGTGCACGTTATTCAAACAGTCCGTGTGGAGCCCGCCAGGACACGGCGCCACTGGCAGGTCTGCCTGGCCTGGGCCCCGGGGCCTGTCACACTGCTGGCTGCTGCCGCTCAGCCCTCCCTCGGGCACCATGTCCTCAGCCTGCTGGCTTTCTCGGGGCGCTTCTAGCTCTTCCGGGGGAAAGATACACCCGCCCTGAGGTGCATCACCCATTCCCATGACTGCACTTGGTGACTAGGTAGACCTGTGCCGCCTTGAGGAACCTGTCCTGTGTGAGGGGACAGCTGCACTTCACTGCACGTCTCAGGTTGGCCTCAAGCTTCACACACACACACACACACACACTCACACACTCTCACATACATCCACACACACACACACACACACACACATGCTCTCACACACTCACATACACACATACACACACACACACGCACATTCAGAGCCAGATCCTCCCTTGCTTGGGTCCTCCTCACCCAGGGCAGGACTCTGTGCCCACCCAGATGCCCACGTCAGAAGCATATGTCAGCGCGTCTCCCTGACCCTCCGGGGTCCATCTGTCCCCTGATTTCATCAGGCCTCCTTCCCCTGCGTCGCGTCCGCTTCCTCCGTCTCTCCTGTCTATACAAATGTTTATGCGCCCAGGTCGGTTCTTTGTCCTGGAATCTGAGTCTCAGCAGATTAGTGCAATGGCGCCCAGTATTCTCCTGACCTCCCGGCCTGTGCCCTTTAACTCATTCTCTCTTCTGACCAGGGCCATTTTTATAGAATTCAAATGCATTCAAATGCATTCTTTAATACATTCTTGTACTTGCATTTTCCGATAGCTCCCATGGCTCTTGGGCTGATTTCCAAATTCTCTTCAATCCTGGTTGCTTGCTTCCCTGTGAAGCTTCAGTGCTTATTTGCACATCCCACTGTCCCTCACCCACGCTGAGTCATGTTCAGACCGTTGAACACATCACTCATCTCTGGCGCTCTGTGCATTTTGTTACCCTGGCTTGAAACATTCTTTCCCTTCCTAACATCACTTCTTCTTCACTGACAGAATCTGACTTCTTCAAGTCTAAGTTTAATATCATTTCTGGGAAGCGTTCCCCGGGCCCCTCCCAGCGGGCTCCTGCGGCAGCCTATGCAGAAATGGTCCCAGTCTGTGCCGGCCTGGTGGACGCACAGCTATGATGCTGATTTGGAGACTCAGCACTGGTCTAGCGCCATTTGGGGGGCCGGTGTCTACGCATGATGAATACTCCACCATTATAGACAACGTTTTCTAGTGAAATTGCTTAGAAGCTTTTAACAGCAACAAGACACTTTTTTTTAAGCAAAAGAACCTTTTTAGAAGCATATTCTAGTGGTTCATCTTTAAAAGAGTTAGTTCACTGTCATATCTTTGTGTTGCACTAAAGCACAGCTAAGAATCAGGGAGAAGAAATTAAAGTGGATAACAACTTAACAGCGTGGAAGCTAACATGAGAAACTTTAAGAAGTAGCATATAATAAAAATGGATCACTCTTATCCTCTTATCTCTAATTTTGTTAGGCATTTTTCCCTCTCAAAGTATTTTAAGAGTCTGAGGAAAAATATCTTCAAAGAGAGGCAATCTGAAACAGATAAATCACTGCGTTTACAAAAGGGAGGGAAAAAAATGTTACGGAGTCATCAGCTCCGTAAAGGAAACCTAGTGGGTGTCGGCTGTTTGCGTTGCTATCTTGAGGCGGGGCCTCTAAAAAGGCAAAGGAGAGTAAAGATGAGTCCCTGGTGGTTCAGACGAAAGCCCGGCAATGGAAATCAAAGAGACAGCGCACGTGAAACCCCCCTGCAAGGTCCCGCTCTCCAGCTCCCTGCAGCGATCGCTGAGTAAGCCTGGGCGTCCTGTACCATAGGCCCCCGGCGTTTCTCAGGCTGTCTGATAAATTGGCAATGAAGGGCCAAAATCCATGCAAGGTGGGAGATAAATTAGCACCCCGCCAAAGGTACTGAAGAAAAATGCACTAGTTTCATAGTGGAAATATTTTTTGATAAAGTAATAATCCCCCATAATCTCTCTCCAGCTCTAAATAACAGCCGGTCTTCGTGCCGGCAGTTTAATTTTCTTGGCTGCTCTTGTCTTACAAATATATTTAGTGGCGTCTGGAATGCCATTTTGTGCTCAGAGCTAAAGCCTCTGTCATGCTGACGCTGGGCAAAGGCAATAAATCAAGGACAGAGTGAAAAGGAATAGAAATGGGCTCCCGGGGACTCACCTCCCGGAGGCAGCAGGCTTTCTCCGGGGCGGGCGGGCGGCCTCAGCCGTGTCTGCCCGGGAGGTGCCTGCCCCGGGATGACCCTGACTCGGGTCTGCACCGCACCCCGCGCGGCACAGCTCCAAGGTGTGTCCGCGGGAAACACGTGACGCAAATGGCATCGTGAAGATATACGACCCCAGTTTTCTTTTCTTTTTTTTTCCTTTTCTCCTCTAAGATGGTTCTTCCCAGGAAACTGCCCTGACATGTCCAAACTCAGCTTCTCCCCCTTGCTTCCCATTCGTGTCTGACCAGTCAACAGATGACTTTTTAAAGGTTTATACATTTAAAATGATTAAAACTTGCCTGACAAACTTCATCATCTCCGTTCGCCCAAGTGGTTGTTGCTGAGAATGGATCGCAGAGGCGGTGGGACGGGGAGTGTGCAGGGAGTTTGTTCAGCCTTCAGCAAAGTGAGGAACAAAAGTCCCTGTTCCTGGGAGGCCTGAGAGCCGGTCCCTGCACGGGCGGCCCTCTGCCGAGGGACCCCTTCCCCCCGACTCCGTGGGCTGGGCTGAAGGGGCGCACGCTCTCACCGCGCGGTGACCGGGGTCCGGGAGCCCAGGCACTCGCTCTGCGTCTGCACCTTCTGCTCAAGGTGTCCAGAGGGCTGTGGTCTCCTCAGGGCCCCACTGGGGAAGGATCAGCTTCGGAGCTGCCTCGGCTTGGTGGCTGAACTCAGTGCCTCCTGGTTTTAGAACTGAGGTCTGGGTTCTTGCTGGCTGTCCACCAGGTACTGCTGTCAGCCCCTGACAGCGGCCCACCATTCCTGGCCACATGGGACCCTCCACAGGCCGCACAGCTTACTCCTTCAAAGGAGCAGGGGAGCACCCGCAGGTGTCTGCTGGATCGATCCGGACCTGCAGTTACAGGAGCGCCAGCCCATCACCTTTGCCACGTTCTGTTTGTTAGAAGCGGGTCGCAGGTGCCCCTGCCCTCCAGGATGGGGGCTGTGCATACGTG
Source organism: Manis pentadactyla (assembly GCF_030020395.1). Taxonomy (NCBI): domain Eukaryota; kingdom Metazoa; phylum Chordata; class Mammalia; order Pholidota; family Manidae; genus Manis; species Manis pentadactyla. Next base: position 1,869,643 of record NC_080026.1, read on the forward strand.
GGTGTGAACATCCCAGCCTAGAGGCCCCTGCTGCGTCTCTAGGGCTTCTCAGTCATGAGAAACTTGGCCCTCGTACACATCCACTCAGTGCACAAGAACGAGTGGTTCACATACACATAAAACAAAGGGAAACATCCCACAGACTTGAGACCAGACATAGAAAGTGTATTCTCCATAATTCCAATTTTTATAAATTTCAAAAACATGCAAAATGGAGCAATGCTATTAGAAATCGTAGCAGTGATTACCCTAAATAGGGGGTCACTAGATATGGGGGAGTGACATTACAGAGACCTGAGGGAGCCCCTGAAATACCATCTCCTGAGCTAGGTACATCCCATTTGTGAAGATGTGTGGAGCATGATGCCATATGAAACGCGTGCCAAGTGTCTACACACAGCACAGTTATATGTTATACTTCAAAACAAGCTAAAATAGAACCAAACAGAAGTCCTGAGTGACCTTGGTCTACTCACTCAATGTCTGTGGGCCTCAGTTTTCTGATCCTGACTGTGAGGTTGGCCTTGATGATTTTTAAGGCCTTCTGAGTACAGTGTAGTTACAGTTGTATGAAAGATTGAGGGGCTATAAACTCACGGGATGATTGTGAAGTGCACAGAATTCCTATTGTCTCAAATACGGTTCTTTTACTGCAGGAAAATAGCATTCAGTGTCCGCATACTTCCACTTACAAAGTATTGGCCTTGGAATGAAAGCTAATCCCAACGAAGTTGTGTTTTCTTAAAGTCTCTCTTTTAGCTCAGGAAATACCTGTGGCCCTTCGATTTGGCAGTTTCCTCAGACCTGGCATAGTTAGCTATAGTGGGTGTGGGGAGCATGGCTAGCATGGGGCGTGGACCACGGGAGGTCCCTCTTGTGGGGGCAGGCATAACGGGGGTGCCTTGTAGAGAACTTGAAAGAATAATGCAGCTGCGTGGAAACCGGTCTGTTTGCACTGGCAACCTCCCCCTGCCATGCCAGGGGATGCCACTGATCCCACACCCCCCTCACCTCCAGGGACCACCCCTCCCCACCCCCAGCTGGGCGGGCCACTGCCAGGAATCAACGCTAAGTGCTGCGCTGCAGGAATAGCTGAGGCACGACTCTCTGGGATGAAAACTGGGACCAAGCAGCGGAGCAGATGCTATGCACCAGTCAGAACTGATCTACTCCAAAGCCCCTTTGCAAAGGGGGGGCTGGATTTTCAAACAGGGCAGGACGCTCACTGTGTGGCAGCCCCATTTGTCCCTGGGCTTCCTCCTCCAAACCCCACTGACCAGCCATGACCTCTGAGCTGTTAGGTGCCTGGCTCCCCGAGGTGCGTAAATTAAAATTAACGTGAACTCATATAGTGCATTTTCACTTTGGCCATTCCCTCACAATTCCCTGTCTGTGGCTGCAGAAGAGATTCGGAGTCAAACACTGCGGACCACTTGCACCCCACCCGGCTCATCCATGTTCCCTGCACCTCCCGTCTGCTCAGCCGCCGTGCCCACCTTACAGTCCTTCCTCCTGGGCTCTTCTCTGCGGCAGCCCATCCTCTACACGGCGCCCAGAGAGGCCTCCCCCTCCCTGGAGGCTGCAGGCCATTCGCCGTCTGGCCCCGGCTCCGTCCTTGACCCCCCACCTTGTCTCCCAGGCCTGCCCACCTGCCCCTCAGGGTCCCTGGAGGGTGCCCACAGGCTGAAGCCTCAGGCTTCATGTTAACCTTCGCTCAGCCTGCAGCCCTCTCTCACCGGACGCCAAGTGGCTGTTCATTGAGGCCGCATGCAGATGCTGCCTTCTCTTGAGAGTCCTCCCCTGACCCTGGGAACGAGGGGTGCACATGCCTGGCTCTACCCCAGACCCACTACCTCCTGATTTCTGGGGACAGGGCTGAGGGTCCTATGTTCTAACCTGTGACCCAGGGGATGGTGGAATGTGCTAACTTGGAGTACCCAAGGTTTGGTGCTCCAGGACGCTGTGGCCACACAGCAGTGCCACAGCAGGGGTCCGGGGCTTGTTCGCCTGTCTCCTGCTCTTCCACGTGCTGTCCACAGACCAGTGGTGTCTATGCAGGGGCCTTGTGAGAAACGCAGGCCCCCTCCAGACCTACTGATTCCTTCTCACGTTCTGGGTTTTCTTCTCCTTGGGGAAGACCTGGCTTCTGTCTTATCACCCAGCCATCCAGTCTGTGACAGGTGACTGTCTACCTGACTTTCAGTTATGCCTTTACCCTCATGATCATTGGTTCTGCGCTCTATAGCCTCAGGGAGAGCCCTGACTCATCTTCCTGGCTGATCTGGTTCTCAGAACCTTAGCCTAGGTACAGTTTCCAGCCCTGTCCCTGCTAGGCTGGTGCTGTGGGGCTGGGAGAGGGGTTCTCGCTATGAGAGCCTCTGAGACTCCTGATTTTTATTTTTCCCGTGAAGTCCTTCACCTGTCGTTCCTGTATTGTCCTACTTAACTCTTCTCCTCATCCTTTGAGAGCAGCGTTATGGGCAATTCAACTGATCTGTTAAGCAAGCAATTATGTTATTGTGTATTTACAGACACAAATAATCTCAACAAGGAACATGACTTATTTTGCATGAATTTGTTCATGAATGTTCATGTAACATTATGTGATTAGCAGCCCCTTTCTAGCTAGATGCATTAGTGCCATTTTGAAACATATGTATTTGTGTTTCCAGAAGTTATTTAGTTTTTGTTTTAGACAAGGCTGCAGACAATGAAATCACAGGAACAACACAGATCAATAACTCAAACGATTTCTAGGCTGAGTCATTTCACTCCATATATGTGATGTTTATACAGCCAATGCAAATGTGTTTACTCACTTCTAGAGCATTTGCTAAAAGTATTGGCTTGTATGGGAAACTTCTGTGGGATATTCTGTTAGATTGTGCATGTCTTCCCTGCTGAGAGAAATTTTACATTAAAACTAGGTCTCTGGCAGAAATTGAGCTAGGTGCATCTCAGGTGAGAACTTGAGGTAATCTTGAGTAACAGGTTGAAATTCACTGAGCCCAAACTGCACCTGTGTGCCCAGCATAGTGCTGAAATGGGTGGGTACAGGGCAGGTGGGCATGGAGCACTCTTTCTGTCCTTGAGGAGCCCATGGTCTTGCAGAATGAAAATAACTCAGAGAAAGAAAATGCAATCTTTTATTATAATTACTGCCCTAATTAGTGCAATCAATACATTATCACCAGTACAGGGATACTTCTGACAGTAGGAAGGAGTGTTAATTATAACCTCACCACTGTAACTGTGTCATTCAGGGCTGTCCTGGCATGCCAGTCACATGGCCACCCAGCCACAATGGGCAGGCTCTATGGAGTAAGCTTGGAAACACCCCTTCTTGGAGAACGATTGAGGACCCAGGGCCTGAGACAGCAGATGGGGCGCTAAAGGAACCAGCTCTCTTCAGTGCCACACGGGTCTCCAGAGGACTCTGGCTGCCTGCTTAGGAGCTGCTGTGCTGGGTGTGGGTACCCCTTTCTAAAGCGGATCCATTACCAAATGCTTAGTGTCCCAGACCCACCAGCAGCCCCTGCAGCTCCCATCACCACTCCACCTTCACCACGCTAACATGTCCTGTCGATGAAATGCAGGAATTGCCGAATAAGAGTCACAAGGGTCTGGGTTGTAACTCTGACTTCACTGCAAACTAGTCCTGCTGCTTTTTGCAAGTCAGTGAACCTCTCCATGTCCACAAGCGTCCTCGCTCGCATTGCTCTTTGCTGACCCATCAGAGAAGAGAAGCAAGTGGATAGAAATGGGGGCTTAGGGACGAATCCCAGCTCTGCCACTTATTGGGTGACCTTGGGTAAATCCCTGGACACGTCTGAAGCTGGACCCCCATTCATTGTCCAGCAGAGCCACAGAGGACGCTTGTGGAGACAGCAGTGATGAGTGCAGCTTGCCCCACACCTAGCACAGTGGCTCCCGCATGGGGAGGGCCCAGTGACACGGTGACCAGCTGCCGTCGTTACCACCAAGGAGGCTGCTGACTGCGCCGGGCTGGCAACGGGCCGCAGGGCCAGTGTGCCTGCACACAGGCGATGATGATGCCCTTTCCCAGACCATCTGTGGGTTGTCATTCCTTTTCCTCCATCTTTGTGGGTCACTTTCAGTTTTCTTGCTAAAATGCCAGGAACAGTGTTCTGCTTATCCCTGCTGTGTTCCCAAATGGGAGGCGGCCTGCTTGCTGGCAGCTGCTGCTGCTGGACTGAAAGGAAAAGCACAAGGCTGTGATGGCAAGTCTGCCGGGCCGTGCCGTCCATCATGGGCAGCAGAAAGGCCTCATGCATCACCAGCGTATGCAGCAGGGTGCCCGAGGCAGGGCACTCATGAGTACTGGGGCCTGAGAGGGTGGGTGCGTGTCCGTGACCTGAAACTGAGTCCAGGCATGGCCACTTTCCTGGCAGCCCCATCGATTAGTGGCTGTCCTGGGAACAGCTGGGAGATGCTTGGCCCTGGCTTGAGAGAGGACGTGATGAGCGGTGCCTGCCTGGGATGGAGTGTGGAGGGCACAGACGTGCCTCCGGGCGAGCCAGCCCTCATCCCTGAAGGAACCGCCTGCCTGCAGGCTGTCGTGCAGGCAGCAGAGCTGGTGCTTCCTTACTAATGTATCTGCTTTCCCGGAGTTCCTGTATTCCTGGACTTCACACACTTTTACAAGATCTCAGAGATGAAAAAAAGGGCAACTTCAATTCATGGTGTAATGCTCCTTAGCCACCCACCCCTTTTCTTCTTAGAAATAATAGGCTGCTGCTCATGCAGACATCATAGTCGCTCATGTGTTCTTACCCATTGTAAAAACGGGAGAGTGGCCAGCAAAGAAGGAAATGACAAGAGCCGAATCTTATTAGATAAATGAAGATAGTAATTATTTAAACCACTGATATTTAGAGCTCTTCATAAACGCCATGTTCTGCTAATAAGGTCTACCTAGTACCCACTTTCACACAGAGCATAGGATATGTGTCTCTTCTCCTTAACCAGAGTTAGGGTAGTAAATGTATACTCTTAAAATCATTGGAAAACAGTAATTTATTTGCCTCCAATAGGAGTTACTTCCTATATTTTTCTCACCTCCAACAAATACTTGCCTTTGTCCACAGACAGGTATGTCAGCATTGCACATGCTTCCATGTCACTGTTGATGTGAAATCCATTTAAGCCGACTCTTCTCAGGAAGGGCCCCAGAGGTAAGAAGGCGAAGCTGTGAGAAGCCGCCACAGCTGTTTGATGCAGACGCTAGAAGAGCTGCTTGCCCTGTGGTAGAGCAGACAGAGTAAGGACATCGGAGGACCTGAGGCGGAGGGTTCCGGGGCGAAGCAAATCTGTCATAAAGGCTCTTCCTTGTTCTAATGCCAGCCTCTTCCAAACAGGACAGTCTGAGAGATGGAAACGCTTTGGGGAGTTAGGTTCCAGGGTGGCTGCTGGGCAGAGGTCTCCTGTTGTTCTGGAACCTGGGGCAGAGGAGGAGAGGAGCTGTGTTTTCTGCAGAGGACCTGCTGTGCTCTCTGTGCTGGGAGTTTCTGGAGTGGGGCCCGGATGGCGATCTGTGGGCAATGTGTGGGAGAGTTCTCGGTGGACAGGATGCCTAGCTTTCATTAGAACCTCTAAAGTGTCTTTAAATGTAGAAAAGTAAGAAGGCTCATGAATCTTTCTAAATCACATTGGCTCATTTAATAAAAGACAGTGAATTAAGGGATTTAAATCTCTATTTTGGGTGTACTTGTCTTTTAGTATACTTTGCTATTTTTACATAACCAAAATACTTGCATAATTATGTTAATTTAGCCAACATGTTATTTTCAAATGATATTTTTTAAAATCTGAATCATTTGGGTTTTTGGACATTTTACCCAGAGGTTATGACTGTATTAAATATTAACTGAAAGAGGTACCTTCATTCAGAAAACCCTTTTCCTACCCTGTTCAGAACATTTCCAAAGTATTTGATAGTGTTTCATCTCATTTCCTGAGTTAATAGTCAAGCTAAATATCTTAAGTTAGTTGGCTGGCTATTTCTCAGGGTCATTTCGAGCCCCTTAGGTGTTCAGATTTGTTGATGGAGGAGGCTTAGACTTGGGAGCTGGGGAGGCTGAGGAAAACAAGAAAGGTGTGTGTGTCTGTTTGGAAGAGGCTGGCATTAGAGCAAGGAAGAGCCTTTATGACAGATTAGCTTCGCCCCGGAACCCTCCGCCTCAGGTCCTCCGATGTCCTTACTCTGTCTGCTCTACCACAGGGCAAGCAGCTCTTCTAGCGTCCGCATCAAACAGCTGTGGCGGCTTCTCACAGCTTCGCCTTCTTACCTCTGGGGCCCTTCCTGAGAAGAGTCGGCTTAAATGGATTTCACATCAACAGGTGTGTGACAAGAGAAGTCGGGGGGATTAGCTGGTGAGCAGAGCTCCAGGTCCGAACCCCAGCCGCTCCCCAGACCCTGGCCCTTCCTTCATGAATGCAGCCAGGTCTCCTGCTTCTCTTCTCCCATGTTTTGCTCCAGGGTTAAATTAACCCCATAGGTTCTCAAAGCGTGTGCTCTGCAACAGCCCAGGTCAGCATCACTTGGAAATTTGTTAGAAATTCAAATTCGATGCCCCCCAGGGCATACTGGAGACTTTGGGGTGGCGCCCCGCCTAGTAATCCCCTTTAACAGGCCTCCTGGTGATTCTGATGTGGACTCCAGTTTGCAAACCCTACCTTAACTGGATAATATTTAACAGCCCCTTGTGATAGGACTCACCTGGGCAGGTGGTTAAACGCATACCTTCCCAGGTCTCTTCCTGAAGACTTGGATTGAGTGGGTCTGGAATGAGACTCTGGAAATGTTCCTGTTAATGAGAATCTAAGGGGTTTTTTCTCATCAGGAAGCTGTGACACCATCAGACACGGTTCCCTGCCATGTCCACAGCTCTGAGTCCGGGCAGGTCCAGGGCGGCTGATGTCCCTGGTCCAGTCATCTCGGAGCAGGCCCATGGGGCACCTCAGCATCTCTCCCAGATCTGGCCCGTCGGCCCAGGACAAGTCACCCACAGTGGCCAGGCTGCCCCTCATGTTTCTGGGCTAGGCTGAAGCCCCTGGATGGCAGCACCTCAGTCCTGGGTCTCCCGCAGATGGAGCGGTATCTGAAGATGAAGGGAGGAAGCCCACTTACATCCAGATTTGATTTGCAAATAAAACCGCCACTATTTCAGTATCTGTTTTGTTTAATACACTTTGGTTCTTTATTGCGATTATCCCCTGCATGGAATACATCCCTTTGCAAGTGATCGGGATGGTGAACACTGACGTGCCTTGTACGCCGTCACCCAGCATCCTGCAGGCGGCCAAACTGTGTGGCCCGTCTCCTGCCTTCCCTGCTGTCGCCCGTCCCAGATGAAGGGTCTCCCTGTGCAGGTGGCCTCTCGCTGGGTGAGCCACGCCCTGTGTGTCGGAACAGACGTGAAGTAGAGCAAAATAGTTTCCAACCCTTAAGTCTGACGATGCTCTCCCCGTCTCGTTTAAAGAAATACTGTGATGAGAAAGGAGGAACACACAAGGCACCTAAAACCGTGCCTGCCGCAGCACAGATGGCACAGATACAGGCCCCTGTCGGGCTCTTCTCAGCCGCTTTTCTGTAGCTGGGGCTGAGAAGGGGCTTCTCTGTACCGTGTGAGTGTTTGCTTAACAGATGTTCACCGAAGACAGGACCCACTATGTGCCTCGCCCCGAGACTCAGGGATAAAGGAGGACAGGAAAGGAGCCGGCCTGGGCTGCACTCCCCACGCCTTGGGCGCCTCCGGCCTGCAGCCCTGCGGGGTCGGCGCTCAGAGCATTGTCCCACACTGCAGGTCGTGAGGCTGACGCTGCGTCGGGGGACGCACATTGCTGACAAGGGGAAGAGTCCAAGGCTGGCACCAGATACCCTGCCCTAGAACCTGTGTTCTCCACCACGAGGGCCCTGAACCCGCTTTGAGGGGCTCTCGGTTGGGAGCCTCAAGTCTAATGTTGTTATACAAAGGCTACCCCTCCACACACACACATCACAAATGACGCTTCCCTTAAAAACAAGTCCTTAGACCATTGACTCTATTGTTGCATCTCACCAGCTGTGCTGTCCTGGAGGAGTGAGTTCTCCGAGCACACAGCTAATTGTGGCACAGGCTTCCTGGCCAGCTGTCCGCGCAGAGATGCACGCAGTTCATGCTCAGACACCCAGGCCATCAGCCCAGGTGCCTCTGCGGGTGGCCTCAAGGTCTTCTTGCCCAGTGGCACTGGAGGCAAGGCTGGCACAGCGTGATGTGTAAGTGACAGGGCAGTGGGCTCCCCAAAGTCACGTCAAGGAGGGGAGAGGGGAGAACCAAAACCCTGGACTGAAGTGCCCGGGGCAGAAGGGGCTGCTGACAGCCAGCACTGCCCTCGTGCCCTCTGCACAACCAGCCCCGACGTCCTTCAGGTGACTCACGGTGCACCTCTGAGGGGCAATCACAAGGGTCGAGACAGGAGGCCCAGGGAGGCGGTGGACAGCGCCTTATGTGCAGTTAGCAGGGGCTTCACACCCACCCACTGCTCATCAATGCAAATACGACCAGGCTACACACGTGGTTTTAGAATCATCTTCATTTGCATCGTGGAAACTTTCCGTATCATCATATACCTGGAGGTACATTGTATTAGCTTGTAATCTGGTCACATTTTCCTGTTAGATATTTAGGTTGATTTTCAATGTGCCTCTGCTTTCTTTCCAATGATATGACGAGTTCCTTCCTGCCGAGTCTCTGGGCCTCGGTTACTGCTCTGGGTAATTCCTGGATGGGGAATTGCTGCCTCCAGGTGTGTGGGCACATTCTCAGTCCTGGATGTGCAGGGCCTCGTCACCCGGGCTGCTGCCGCGTTTGTCCAGGGTCCTGCTGAGCTCCCAGAATGCAGGACTTTACCTGGGGGTGAGCGTCCTCTGGGGCAGCAACATCAGATCTGCCCCAGAAACTGTCATGTGGTGCAAATGAGGCCTGAGCCATAGAACCGGACCCTGACATGGCATGAGTTTCACCCTGCCCCCTGGCTCAGTAGCGGGTGTCTGGCCTCTGGACAATTCTTATTTGTTGAATGTTATGTGCTGTGCAAATCTGGAACATACTGCTTTTTTTTTTTTTTTTCAAAATCTAACAAAACATCTGTGAAGTAGATATTCATATTTTTATTTTGCTCCACGGGACAGAGAGGCAACCTGTCAAAGTTCACACCAAGAATGGCTGCCTAACTCTCCATCCTGGCTGGCCTGGCCCAGACACACAGAGCCGCACATGCTGCTGTGAGCCAGGGGGCGCAGATGCCACGGCGGGCACACTGCCCCTTCTGCTCTCCGGTTGGAAGAGTGGCACCTTCTTGCCCCCTCTGGCCCAGACTGAAAGCCTGTCACAGGGAGAAAGGCTGCAGGCACCACGGTCGTAGCACAGTGAGGACCTTCAGCTTGCTTCTCCCATGAGCTGGAGAAAGATACAGGCACTAGGCGAGTGGAGAGAAGATCAGAGAGATGTTGTGAAAAATATAGCATTTTCCAAGGGATGATTGTAGGGGTAAAAAGAAGCAGATTTAAGAAAGTTACTCATCTCAGCACACGTGCCTGATTCCGAAGTCAACGCCGGGCCAACCACATGCTTGGGAAGCACAGAGCCGCGCAAACACGGTGTGTGTTTGAAGTACCGGTCAGAGGCAGGCAACTAAATCAGAATGTGAATCTAAAGGTGAAGGTGGCCTCTCGAATGGAATCGTCCTGGCCTCAGACGGTGCGCCGCCTTTGCTCACGACTCTTCAGGAGAGGAGCGGGTTCTCGGCCAGCCCTGGGGACTCCTGCAGCCCCCTCCTTGCCCCGGGGAGCGTGGGCTGTGGTCAGGCTGAGCGCTGGCTGAAACCTGCTGGCTCTGTGGTCACTGCCATCCAGGCTCTTGAGATGAATTCTCCGCACATCCACGGGGAATATGCCTCGGCTTGTTAGGAAACTGTTTAACCATCTTCCATGAGTGTCAGTGTGTAAGTACGCTCTTGCTGGGAGAGGCCATCCCCCCTCCTGAAGATTCAATAATTATGCACGCACCTCGTGTTTGCATTCCAGCTTTCCCTAGGGAGTGCAAAGCACTTTGCAAATATGAATTGCAGACAGTAAATAATGCCCTCGATTTCTGAGACACCTATCGCTAAGGACTTCAGTTCATGCCTCCCTCAGCGCTCTGCCAGGAGCAAAGCCATCGCCGCCCAGGGATGAGAATAACCACCTCCCGTCTTCTCCTGGAAGAAAGGACTGCCGACTGTGAACACACCCAGTTTTACCAACGCTAAATTACATGAGCAAATGACTGTAACTGGGTTCTAAAAACAGACAGATGGCATTGAATGGTTTGGGAGGTAAATCCATGTCTTTATATTAACTGTGGGCCATCAGAAGTTTTCATTCATCAACAATGAAGACGAAGGGAAAGTGTATAAAGCATGGGTTACATTTTTACCATCCTGAGCTCATTATTGGCCTTGAAGCACCTTAGTGACTAAACCTCACCTTTGGCTAATGTAACTCATGTCTTGTCTTACTGAAGAGAGGTTCGTGATGTAGATACATCATCTAGATGAAACATATGCGGACAGGAGAGACCTGTTCCACAGCGTGCTCTGTTTTTAGTCCCTCACTTAAGGGAAAGCAGTGGAAGAATTATTCGGACCCTTTTTTGGTTTAACAGACAATTCAACTGCGATTGAATTAGCATCTCACAAATGTGATGTTTCACGCACAGTTTTGTTTACGAAACAGTAAGTAAATAAGAACCACTGCTTACTTTCTATCCTAACCTGCTTTTCCCAGGAAACGTCTACTGCAGCGTCTCCCTTCCTGTAGGCAGGGGTTCAATGAGGATCATGTCTTAAAGAATTCTTCTAGGCTGCTGCCCACCTAGCAAACTGTGCATGTCCAGCTGACGTTGACTGGTCATGAGACGGGCGCTGTCTCACCGTTCACCAGTGCACTTGGCTCTTTGCCATTCCCTGGTGCATAAACAGAGCTCCAAAATACAGTGCTGCATTAACAGAGCTCTTACCAGAATCATCTCAGCAGTAACACAGATGAGGACACGCGCCGTCAAGCCCAAGTTAACTAGCGATAATGACGGTGAAGCTCATGATGCACTTTTTAATCCTGATTCCTCACAGAATTCCTGCGAATGCAGCTTCAGAGAGACTACGTAATGGTCAGAGCAATCACCTCAGTACCAGGTAACATCTGTGGCTGTCACGCGCCAGACCCTCCACAGACCCTCCTCAGGTGTTCGGCTAGCACAGCGCCTCACAACATCAGGAAGGACAGCGATGGTGACCCCATTCTGCACACGGGGAGGTGGGGCTCTGCAGCCACCCACCCTCCCCAGGCCCACCCTGGTGACATGTAGAGAGGCCTTGGGGTCTGACTCAGGCAGACTGCAGAGTCAGTAAGGACTGCTCTGACCTGCCACTCAGGGCATATGTTGGAAGCCCACAGGCTCAGGGTTTGAACTGGGCCGCATGTCATAGACTCGGCACCACTTCTGTTGAAAAGGGGTGAAGCGCATCTCAGGAAAGAATGTGTGTTCTGTTCCCATCCATCACACCTGGTCTTGGAGCTGGAAGCTGAGAAGAACTAACTGGAAAGTAACATCCCTAACTTAATATATTGCTACGTCTGACTGCACGTGGCTGCCCACCGACAGGGCTCGTAGTCCCCACCGCCTCCTGCCCATGGACGGCTTAGTTCTCCTTTTCCAGCCTCCACTTCCCTCTGAAATTCCAACCCCCACATATCTTGCTGTTTGTTTACCATCTTGAACTGGCATCCCACATAAATTTTCATAGTTAAAACCTTTTTTCCTGTATTCTAAAATGTATTTTTTCTTCCCATGTTGCCTGCCTTTTTAAAAGCTATTGACTAATTAATTAATTCCTTCCTTTATCCATTAGATGATATTTATTAACTACCACATGCCAGATGCCTTTGTTACATACCTGGGGACCTGAGCTTCCTGTCAGCGAGGTTTCCACTTAACCTCTTTTTGTCTGAACCAGCAGGTATTGTCAGCCACGACAGGCTGTGTGCGGAGTTCTGAAGGTCCTTGGTACATGTTGGGGAAACACAAATGCAATTACCTTCTATTTTTCTTTTCAAGAAAAGCACCATTGTCTCTTTTTCAACTTTTCTGTAGTTGAACAAATATATTTGACATAGTGAACAAGGAACATTAGTTTTCTTGCTCTGCACAGGTTTTCTGCAGCCCATTATTCTTCCATTTGGCAGGTCAGTAGGCTGCACGTAGAACATACAGGGGAGAGCTGCAAGGACACCAGCCTCTTCCGGCTCGAGTCTGGGGCGCTGGGGGTGGCCTGTGGGGATGTGGGAGCTGACAGGTTGAAAGAAGGGATGAAAGAAGGTAGGCTCGTGATTGGACTCATTGGGTGGACAGGTAGGGGGTCCTTCACGGAGGTGTGACACTGTCGGGCTTGGTGAGGGGAGGCGGCTGTGCTGATGATGCGGGACAAGGGGACCATGTTAGTGGAAAGGACGGTCAGGCCTGGAGAATTTGGGGGGCTCTCCTTGAATCAGGTGGCCCCTTTCCGCCATCACCTGCCCCCTGGAGCCCCTGGAGCCTGGGATGTGTCCTCTGAGTTAAGACGTTTGCTCCGGTTGTTGATGGTTCACTCCACCCTCACGGGGAGGCGCCCGGGAGAGCAGCCGCCTTGCTGGGGACAGAAGGGGCTGGTAGGCACCGGATAAGCGCTCGCTGCCGGAGGGCGCCCCTCACACCACTGCGCGCTGCACTGCCGACTTCGAATCCAGCCTCTCTCATCTGTAGAAGAATGGGAACTCTCCTGCTTTTCCTCCAAGGACTGTTACTAATGTTTGCTCCGTTTTTCCCATCTCAGCAGAGAGCAAGGCCTCCTGCCATTTCTCTTCCATGTATATGTAAGGCCTGCATCTTCTCTGAGCAGTTATGCAGAGTGATCAGGCCGGCCCCTTGTGCATGGGAGTGCACACATGTGCAGGTGTGCAAGTGGGGAGCGCAGTGTGTCAGCGTGTTGCCGGGGGAGGTGCTCTTTGTTGTCGTTCCCAGTGTGCTGTGCCCTGTGCTCAGGACCAAGGAGGAGGACGGGAGGCAGTGCACTGTGCTGCTTTGTGTCCTCTCTGTCCGTCTCTGATCAGCAGGTGGACCCCCAGGTTCTTATCTACCTGACGTCTGTGGTGGTGTGCAACGAGTGTAGCATAGGCATTGGGTTCAAATCTCTTGTTATGACTGAGACTTTAGGCAGAGTTTTGGCTTCCCGGAGCTTCATTTCTTTCTCATTTATTACAGGAAATAATAACTACTCCACATTGTTGTCATGTCACAGCCTCTGGCCCAGGGAAGTGTCTGGTTCCTCTGAGGGGTGGGGGAAAGAATCTTAGCATCTTGGGGCCCTGCACCTAGGCCACCGCCAGCGCCACCTTACTCCATCATCAGGGGAATGTCATCCATAAATACAAAGGAACTTCCACTGGGTTGGTCAAGCTAGGCGGCCAGCAAACCTCCCTCCCATCCTCTCCTCCGGGTGCATCTTTCAGACACAAACCATGTCCATTTCCAAGGCCCACTCTGGAATAACAAAGAGCACGGGATCCAGGAGGGACCACATCCTGGACAGGGGAACTCCGCCAGCAGGCCGCGAAGGAGCCCCACCCCTCAGGGCGGACCTCTCTCTGATGGGCTGTGTGCCATTAAACAGGGTCTCGTGGCCATGGCTTGATGACTTTGCAATGTGAACAGTGCCTGAACTTGTTCTTGAGCTACTCACACTATTTGTTAATGATTTTAGAAACGGTTCAGGAAATCATCTCTAATTGACCATCATTTATATTTTCATTTGTGCCAGTGCCTGAAGCCGGCACTAACTACTCTGTAATCCCGGTACTTTGCAGGCTGCGGGGGGCTGACTTTAGGGAAACACAAAGGCCCAGGCTTGTGGGGACCGTTCTGGCCATGCTCCTCCTTTCACATCTTTCAGCTTTGTAAAAGATCATCACCCTATGCTCAAGAGATATTTCTTTTTAAATCTATGGCTTCACCTCTTCTGTTCGGTGGTGCATACAGCAGTAGATGCTGAGAACTTTCAGATGGGATTATTAAACGTGGGGTGGCTCAGTGCCTCATATGCGGATGTGGGTCTAACCACCTGCCTGATCTCATCTGTGTATCAGAGAAGAGACGAAAGCAGCCGCCGAGTCCTGTGTGCTGTGGGTCTAAGCACCTGCCCCTGTGCGTAGAATGACACCATGAGAAAAGGTGTCAGAGCTGTAATCCAAGCAGGACTCTTGAAGTTATCTTTGTAAATAGTGTTTGGGAAAAACAGTGAGAGGAAAATTATGGCCCCACAGGGAGTGTCTTCCTTAGGGCACACGCTTTGGTTCCCTTACCCACATTTGTATGAAATATTGCCCCCTATTTATTTTCCAGGCACCTAGTACCTTCCACCCAACCACAGACATGCACTCCATCCTCTTCTGCAAAGCCTCCCTGCCTCTGACACACCATCTCCTCTAAAAAAACCTCTTCTTCCTCTTGTCTGTGTGGCTAATTTTATGTGTTCTTCACGACTCTGGTTCAGGGTTAATCGCCCCTGCAAAGTCTTCCCCGGACCTGATGACCCAGTTTCCTTACCTGTGTGCGTCCTCTTCCATGTTTCTCGGTACTGGGATGGTCTTAGTGCTCTGGGCCACTCGGCTGGGCTGAGTGTGTTTCTGTTCTCCACACCGGTGTCCACAGTCCCGTTCCCAGCACATCTTGGGTGGGCCACCCGCCAGCCGCATGTGGATCGTATTGTCGGAGGGGCCGCTCTGGCTGAGCCCTGCCTGGGCACCGCAGGGCGGTGGGAAAGTGGGCTGGGCTCCTGATTAGAGAAGCACTGGCTCTCAGCGGCACTTGGCCAACCAGGGACACGTTGCGAACTGAAGCCCAGGAATTCTGTGCCTTTGCGCTGCTTTATCCTCTCAGTATCTGTGGTCCTCAAAGCTCAAAAAAATTGTTCAAACACATACAACTAACTTTAGCTCCAAATATTTGGAAGTTGTGTCATGATCAAAAAGATCTATATTCAAAAGCAGTTGAATCATAAAAAGTAAGTATAAAATTTACAAAGCCCACTTTACAAAGACTAATTACTACCTTGAGTTCTAGTGACTATTGCTACAAACCCCATAAATCATATGCACACAAGAGACGAGAGTTTTTAAATGTGAGTGAACTCTAGTGGGGTCTCAGAAGAAAGGGAAATCGGTGTTTAGTAGCTCAGGGTAACATCTCAGCACATGAAACCCCAGCCGGGCTCCCCACAGCTTTTGTGGACAGCCCTGTAAACATGCTGCAAAGCCCAAAACAGAAGACCAGCCTGGGCCATGGGCATCTGTTTGGTTGCATTCATACATATCAACTGAAGATGTTTAAAAATGTAAAGTTCCTAATTCCCTAAGTCAAGGTATTTTTCTCTTGTTGGAAAAAAGTCTGCCATTCCCCATGGCAGATCATAAGGAAGCAACGCAATCTGGGAATCTGGACAGAGTACCGTGGAATGGGGGCCCTTAATCTCCATTTACCCCCAGTGATGGGACTCTTTCTCTATGCAAATGACTTTTGGGTTAAAGGTAAGACAGGTTGTGGAATGTTTTGTGCAAACAGAAACAGAAGCACTGGTATAGAAGATCATTGTTGCCTATTAAGGTAGGCAGAGAGGCTGAATGAAGTCGCCCAGAACCCAGCACCAAACAGGCTGGAGGATTTGCTATGCTGATTACTACCCCTGAGAGTTTTCAAGATTGTTTTGGAATAAGAAATGAATCGAGCCCTAGAGAACCAGCATAGCTGAGCGAATCTGGGGATGCTCAGTGCGCTGCGGTTACTGACGCAGGAGAAATTCTCAAATCGCTCAGGGTATTTTCTTTAGGACAGTGGATTCCTTTCAGTTCTGATCTGCCCTCACCTTGCCCAAGATTGAAACTCGGACAGCTTTAATGTTTAACTTTATCATGAAAATTGGCTGTATCTTCCACGGAGTTTGCAGTTATTTTAAGTGTAAACTGTCTCTCTGTGTCCCAGAGAGCTTGAAATATATAGTATTATTTTAAAATTTGGTGCTATCTCATTAAATTTAGCATTCAGTTGTTCAGGCAATGACTTGAGGGCACATTGTGGGCAAATGAATTTAGCCTCAGAATCATCACAAATTGGAGTTTAGTGTTTTCTCTGTGAAGTCTGGCTACATGGAATTATCATGCAGACATATGCCTTCACCCAAGGGCTTTGATTAAATGCCTTATCTTTATATGGTTGGCGCTAAGGAGGAGATGCTATTCTTTAGGGAAATGCAGGTCATAGATAAGAGGGAAGATCTGTGGGAAAAGACAGACATGTAACCAGATTTGTCCAACAGATTTGACAAACTTTAATTTCTTCATATGTAAAATTAGCATAAAATAGCAATGTGTCTGTCATAAATTTTTGAGGTCTAAAGATGAAATATGAGAAAAACACTTAAGATAGTCCCTAGAACAAAATGGGCAACTGTTATTTTAATTATACTGATTATAACAATAACAGTGTTAACATTTATAACTGTAACAATGATAATTATTAAAATTATCATCAACCCTTAAATAATTGCTTGCATTATATATGTCTAAGCATGGGTAAGATAAGAGAAATATTTTTCATATATCACTGAAACTACCTATTCACCCATTGATTCTGTAGAAAAATTAGAAATACTTATTGACCCCATCCTATATACTACACATCTTTCTTGAGGCTGGGAGTCCCCAGGAGAAGATAAAGGTAAAAGTTTGTTTTCATGGAGCTTACAATTAAATGGGGGATGAAAATCACTGAACACATTTAAAAACACAAAAATTAAAAAATGACCACGTTGGTGACAAGTACTATAAAAACTAGTTATTTGGAAGACCAGACCTTTCCAACAATGTCTGACTAAAATATATATAAAGAAGTGTTTTTACACAGTGGCACACCATGAGTTTGTATGACTAAAACAGTATTTTCCCCAAGTATGGTAGAGCATATTCATGTTTTCCTTTCCAGTCTCTTGCATTTTATTAAATCTCTGCCATTATGAAGCTTACCTTCTAGTGAAGGGTGATGGGCAATAAATAATCAACATAATAATAAGGAAAATTTTACAAGATTATGAGTTCCTTTGGGAAAAAGAGCAGGGTGAAGGCTTAGGAGTGTGTATGAATGCAGTGGGGATCTTGCAGTTTTTAACATGATCATCAGAGAACTCTTTTAAAAAGTAACATTTGAGCAAAGAATTGAAGGAGTTGGAAGGAGGATGCATTCCAGGCAGAGAAAACAGGAAATGCAAAATCCTGCAATAGATCTGTGCTTATTGTTTGAGAACTGGTGAGGGAAGCCTTGTGGCTGAAGCCCAAGACAAGGGGGGAATGTAGTAGGTGATGAGGTGACAGGTAATGAGAGCCTTAGGACCCTAAAATCACAACAAAATAGTGCCATCTGCTCTGGGTAGGATGGGGAGCCCCTGGTGGGCTTTGAGCAGAGAAGTGAGTGATCAGATTACTTTAAGAGGATTTCTCTAGATGCCCTGGTGAGAATAGCCTATAAAGGACTAAGGGTAGAAGAAAATTGGTTAGGAATCTATTGAAATAACCTGTATGAGAAATGTGGGTGTTTGATGATGGCTGTAGTACTGGAAATGGTGGGAAGTGAAAGAAATGTTTGGACTCAAGATGTGTTTTGAAGGGGGGGTGGTTGAAAGTATGTCCTTTCTATTGTACATAGGGTATGAGAAAAAGAGAGCCGTCAGGGACGATTCCAAGGTTTCTTTTACTGAGCACTTGCTGGTATAGGATTTCCAACACTTGAGATGGGAAAAGTTATGAAAGGAACAAGTTTATAAGAGATCACGAGTTCAGTCTTGGACATATCAACTTCGAGGTTATCAGGGCAGCCAGATAGAGGTGTTGGGAAGGACATTGTACAGAGGAGTCTGAAATGGAGGTAAGAGAAACCTGGAGATACAAATTTGGAAACTGCTCTGCATTTAGACAGTATACTGGATTCAAAATGTGCATCCACTCAGAACCTCAGAATATGGTCGTATTTGTAAATAAGGTCATAACAGATATAATTAGTTAAGATGAAGTCATGCGAAACCCAGTGAATGGAGTCCTTGTAAGAAGAGGGAGATAGTGATACAGAGACTCGGAGGCACACAGACACACAGAAGGCAGGAGGCCATGTGACCTTGTGGAGCAAAGGTTGGGGTGATGAGGCTACAGGCCACAGGGCAGCGAGGATGGGCAGGAGCTCCCCAACCCTGAAGAGACCAGGGAAGGTTCCCCTAGAGTCATGAATGGGCATGTGGACTGGCTCATACCTTGGTGCCAGACCCTGAGCCTCCAGCCCGCGTCACAGCAGCCCCAGGAGACCCCTGTGGGCGGGGGGCCACAATGCTGATGAGCCTGTCAGGGCAGCGGGTGTGGACAGTTAATCCCTAGGCTGAGCCTCGGGCTACAGCATTAGGAGGAGAGGAGAAGTGGGGCCGACAGCGAAGCAGAGAAACTAGGAGAGAGAGGTTCTGGAAGCTAAGCAAAACCTTTCATAAAGAGCAGAGAGTGACCTGTGGAATACTGACGTGTGGGTGCTCACTGAGTAGAAAACCAGACGTAGCAGGATGGCCTTGGGGACAGACACTTGGTGGGGACCCGGAGCTGAGATCTTACTGGCAGGCATTTAGGAGAAAATGGGAAAGAGGGCCCTGGAAGGAAACACAGGTGATCCCTCGGGGGGTTAGCATGGGGCCAGCGGGAGCAGATACGGCCGTCGCGAGGGCTAAGGAAGCCGAGGCACTTCCCTTTTTCATTCCTTTAAAACAGGAAAAGTGTCAATCAGAATAATGCAGATGTGGGATGAAGTGACCCACAGTAAGGAAGGGGGCATTGTCTGAGGGGTGTCTGCCAAGAGGCAGGAAGTGGGGGGACAGATGCAAGACTGACGTCAGGTGGGAGCAGGGCAGCTCATCTGAGTTAGTGAAAGGAAGGAGGAACATCTGGGCTCAGAAATTAACAGGCCAGTAAATACGGTGGCAGGCGTTTGTAGCTCTTTTCTGATTGCTTTCGTTTTCTTAGGGAGGCAGAAGGCAAGGTCATTAGCAGAGAGTGGGGAGGAAGGCGCAGTTGGAGGCCTGGGCAGAGAAGAGGAGGCAGTAAGTGGGTGTCTGCCCCAGTGGGTGGATGGGCGTAGGAAATGCACTGAGGCGGAGCAGGCGGAACAAAGGCCCGCCTGAAGTTGGTGGTGATGAACTCCAAGCATCTTGCTAGCGGGCTGCACAGCTTGCATTTTCTTCTGCCAGTGAACCTGTGCAGAAGGCAGGAAGTGTCGGCTGGATCTGAGCGCTCAGGGTTCTGCCAAGCAACTCGCTTCACTCAGTGAAGGGAGAACGGGTCACGGGAAGTAAGGCTGCACAGGAGAGTCCACAGGCCCGGGGCGGGCAGCCTGAGCTGTCAGACGGGGAGGACCGAGGGCATGAGGGGGTTGAGGAACGTTGCTTGGCAAGATCGATTCTTACACTAAGGACTGTGGGAGTCTGGGCATCAGAAGAAGAGGACCAGAGAGGAAGGAGGGTGCTGTCAGAAAAGGTGGTGCTTGTAACTGGAATTACAGAGGAGCTACGTTGATTTGCAATGACAAATACTGACTTCCTACACCAACTCCCCGACACACCAACAAGCCATTGTTTCCTGGAGGAACCGAGGCAGGTGTGCATGCATGGGAGGCATCAGTGCATGGATCACATCTGATGCATGCAGCAGAGGGGCTTCTGGCACATTCCAGGGGAGAGGGAAGCTGGGCCAGGGCTCGCGGGCAGCAGTGAACTCGGCTTATCGGGGTAACACAGCGGCTGGAGCCCAGTAAGTGAGGCAACTGTGCAGTGGAAGGAGGTCGAGGAGGTGCAGGGGAAGATGGCACCAGACCGTACCAGCCACGGAAGAGAATTTGGGCTTTATTCCGAGTGCACCAGGAAGCTGTTAAATCATATCACTCTGTGGCATCGGATCGTAAAGGCTTATTCTGACTGCTGGGGAGAGAACGGATGGGTGCGGGGCAGAGGGCAGGACCGAGGCCAGGTCAGATGTGCTGTCCTGTCCCCAGGGGACGGTGGTGATTGGCTGGTTGAGCTGGGAAGACAGGCAGCAAGGCAGGACTTTGGAGCCCAGGGGCTGGTGACTTGGATATGCACCTGTGTGCAGGGGTCCTGGTGCAGGAAATGGACAAAACCGGGACAACGCCTGGAGTTTGACCTGAGCATCCAGTGGAGCTGGGAGAGCAGCTAGTTGGTGGGGACAGTCGGTTAGTGGCAACTTAAGGGTGCGTGGGGGGCGGCCTGTGTGGGGACGGATGTGGACGGGTACTGTGTGGGCCAGGGTTCCACGGGAAGAAGAGATCCTTTTCCAACATAAGATGATTAACAAGCAGCTGCCAAACCCTGTCACCTGGAATGCGAGCTGGTGAGCCAGTGCCTTCCCTGCCTTCCCTCGCCTGTGGGGGTTGGGAGCCCTCCACGGCTCCCCGTTTGCTCTGACATGTGCACTGGGTC
Source organism: Manis pentadactyla (assembly GCF_030020395.1). Classification (NCBI taxonomy): domain Eukaryota; kingdom Metazoa; phylum Chordata; class Mammalia; order Pholidota; family Manidae; genus Manis; species Manis pentadactyla. The sequence goes on from NC_080026.1 coordinate 1,890,289, forward strand.
CCCAGAGTCATTTTCTTAAAATACCACTGTGTGCGGCAAAGCCCAGTCATGCATGTCTTTAAAAATCCTTATGAGATCCCTTTTGTTTTTACCTGTGGAGTTTTTTACCTCTCTGAACTTCTATTTCCTCCTCTGAGGATTTAATGGAAGACATTTTATTCCCAGGTTAAATTCCTGCACAGGTCAGGCTTATGGTAGTAGGCCAGTATGACATCGATTCACCCACTTCAACTAGATCATAAAGTCTTTGAAGACAGAACTTCAGGATTGGAACTGGGTTTTTTTGTATCTGACACACCATAGGCATTGAGTAATTATTAGCTCATAATTTTGGTGAGGTGGTGATAACATTCTCCGTGGGTGTTATATTCCACAAATGTCCCTGGAGCCTGAAGATAGCAGCCCTTTGCTGTTCATTGCAGACACAGGATGAATAAGCCGCTGTTCCTCCCAGGGGAGCCGAAATTCAAGAAAGACAAAGATAATGATAAATAGACCTGGTCACCAGAAGTGAGCATGGTGACTATACAGTAAGAGGAAAGATCATGTCAGCCTAAGAGGCAGGTGGGGACGCTGGTCCCCAGCTAGGTCTGGATGAATGAGGAGAGGCTTACCAGGCAGGTACGGAGGCAGGGGGTTGCTTCCTGCTCAGGAAGGAAAACACACAGAGGCAAGGAGGAGCATTATTTGGGGGTACTCTGAGTGTTCAGATATTATTAACATATGAAGAATATGTCTGTGATAAGGCTGGAAAGGTGAGACAAGGGCTTTCTGGGTGAGGCTGAGAAGCTGGGATGCATGATGGAGAGTCACGGACCTGGGAAGTGCTCAAGGGCCGGGGTCACGTGGCCAGAACTCCAGGGGCCACGTGGAAGGCAGGTAGAGCAGCATGGCTGGAAGGTGGGAGCACGTGAAATGAGACAAAACAAAACGATGTTCTTGAACAACCTTGGTGCAAGAAGTCACTGAACTGGATATTATTGGAACATTTCAATTCTGAGTGTCTAGTCCACACTTCCCTCATTCTCATGAGCAGGGGACTGTCAGGCAGGAGGAGAACAGTAAAATGTCTTGCTAAATGAAATTTGGTTATCGTCTGTTGAGTGCAGAGCAGCCTGAGCACAGGACCAACAGACGCACCCGGGGAGACGGCCTTGCGGAGACAGAGAAGGGCTTGCGGGGCACCAGGACGCAGCCACCAGCAGCTGAGAGGAGGCCAGGAACGCTCCTAGCCTCGAGCCTCTGAGAGAGCACTTTGGGTCTCTAGCCTTCAGAACTATTGTCCAGAACAACACATTTCTGTTAAGAAAATAGGAAGGGAAGAAAAGAGAGAGATGGAGGGGGGTGGGCAGGGAAGGCAAGGAAGGAGGAAGCAAGTGCTGTCTCTCCAAAGGAGAGCTTGGCTCCTCCTAAGCCCGAAGAAGATGCCTTCCCTGGGCAGTCACATCTACACAGGCACCCAGAGAGGGTCTAGGGCTGATCGCTGAAAGCCACATGCAGGGGCCAGCTTGTCAGATGCCATCTCCGGGCACGTGGCGTGTGGGGTCCCCAGGGCCAGGACGGCAGGAGGACACTGCTGTATGGGCTGATGGGCCACCATCCAGGAGATGTGACCGAACCCTGGAGGCTGAGCTGTCACTTTGCGGGGCAAGGGTTCCCACTACGCTCCTGGGAGTCCGAGGGTTTTGCTGGCCAGTGTGAGGCTGTGGGGAGAAGGTGGGGGGAGGAGGGCAGAGTCCAGAGAGGGCCTCCCTCTCCTAGGTCACTTCAGGCAGCTCCACGTTTTCCTCTTCTCTAGAATAGCCTTTGCTGTAGGTGTCATTTGGGCAGAGCAGTCTAATTGAAAACCCCTGGGCCAGGCATATAAGGCAAACGGAAATGGAAAAGAGATGATCCCTGAACACTAACAAGCAGCAGAAGGTTCAAGGCAGTAGGTGGAAACCCAGACCTGAGCGCATCCCCTGGGGCATCCCTGACGTGAGCCCGGCAGTGAGAACCTAAGGGTGGGTAAGGCATTTCCAGATCCTCAAGTAGTTTACGGATGTGTGAGACAGTCAGCAAGCAGGCGGCACAACCCCGTTCGCGTTGGGATAGAGGTGGGCCCAGGGCAGCGGGAGGAGGGGGCACCTTAGAGAAGCCACGGAGGGCTGCCTAGAGCGGGCGACCGAGTTCTGGAGGGGGAGGACTAGGCTCGCTGACAAAGGCTGGAGGAGAACTTTCTGGGCTGAGATGATCGCCTGGGGTCCCTGTGGCCCACAGGGAAGCCGTCCTCCCTGGAGCGAGCCGGACTGCGTCTGTGGAGGCGGGGTCTGTACTTCCATGGCTCTGGAAGAGATGGTTGAGGCATAAAGTGGGATGTTGAGGAAGCTTCTGGAAACTTTCACAGACAGGGTCCCTGTTGAGATTACATCTAAGAATCGGGATGGTCGTGAGGCCGGTGTTAGTAAAGGTGTATAAAGTAGAAATGATTTCTAAAATGGACAAATACATACAGAATATGTACACAGAAAATGCACGTGTGTCAGAATTACCCCAACAGTGAGCAGACAGCAAGGCTGTCAGCCCCTCAAGGAAGGGGAGCTCACCACCGTGCATGGGGCCCGGTTGCCACACACTGACTCGGTTGCTGGGTTGAATCAAATGTTACATGGAGGATTGGAGAGGGTGCCACGCTGGGCCCCCCAGGGCATGGGATGGGCCTTTCCCGCCCACAGCCAGCGGGGCTCCTGGCCTCGTCCATACTTCTGCAGCGCCGCCCTGCCCAGCCCCTCTCAGCACCAGCCCTGCTAGGCTGGAGAGCTGGTAGGAAGTTTTAAGTGACAAAATAAACATTTGGGAATCTGTAATGGTCACACCCAAAGGAAGAATGAGTCAGGACAACCAGGGTCCACTGTAGGGAGTTCCTTCTGTTTCCTGACTGTTGAATAAAGGCCTTACAGTCCACTCACAGTCCGACTGTTGTCTCCTCCCAAACTGTGTTCTTCTGTTCTGGCTTAGATATTACATTATGATCTTATTTCACTTCCGTATTCTGAAATTCCGTGAAGGCAATTAGGAAGAAAGGCAGATGTGGAAAGCAGTAGGGAACGAAGTGAGAATGGCAAAGTATTCAACTCTATATTGGTAAAGTTTTCAGAATCCAATTACAAAATCGACTTGTGGTGGTTTTATTTTCCAGGCTGGTATCTTGGTTCTGCTAACACACATACACACTCACACATGCATGTATGTATGCATATATACATGTGCATGCACACACACACTAATTTTGCAACTACTCAGGGTTTTCTGCAGAGAACCAGATGCTTTAATAACAGCGTATCTGTTAAACTTTTACCTGATGGAAGGGTCGAGACAGACTTAGGTTCCTAGAACACAGTAGGAATCAAAAGACAACTTAATCATATTTTTGCATTTTATGGTTCCTATTTTTAATTCTAATTTCTGATATTTTTGTTTAAAGGAAGCTTACAAGTCCGTTATCAGCTAAACAAGGAAGAAACCCAGGTGCTCACCATCAACGCCGAGAACTTTGCCAACAGAAGGATGCACCACTTGAAGATTATCCGAGAGGGAAGAGAGCTTAGCATTCAGGTACCCTACTTCCCTTCTTCTCCATCGGCCAAATGTGCCCTGGGTGCACAACAAAACGTTCTTGGGCTTCTACCCGAAGCCAAGTGTGGTGCTGAGATCAGGGGATAGACATGAACTGAACTTGGCTGCAGCCTTTGGGTGCTAGACAAGGTGAACTGAAGGGTGCTCCCCTCTACCCTCTGGCATCACCATCTCCTGGGACCTTCTGAGAAACGAAGATTCCCGCATCTGACCTACTGAATCAGCAGTCCTTTTTGTGGGGAGTTAGCAGGTGGTCCTGATGCCTGCTCAGGTTTGATAACCCCTGGGCTGGTGTATGACAAGGGAGACACACAGCTGGGGAGGAAATCATGAGAGGCTGGCCAGGGCTCGGGGGGAAGTGTGCCCAGGTAGTGCAGGGGCACAGGTGGAGGGGACGCCAATCTCACCGGGGCATCCGTGCTTGGTTCTCAGACGAAGCTGGGAGTCACCCGAGTGTGGAAGTGGAGGAGGAGCTGGCTCAGTGGGGAAGAGAGGCAAGTGGGCAGGGGGTGGGTCCGTGTGAGCGTCAGCCCAGCCGTGGAGGAGCACGGCAGGTGCCCCGTGGGACTCCGGTGGTCCTGAGCAAAGGGCAGGCAGCAGGCGCGGGCACATCTCGGTAGGGAACTGGCAGAGGTCGGCTCATCCTCTCACAGCACGACCCCGATCGAGTCAGCCCTTACGGGGCAGGCGCTCAGTGAATATTTATGAACTGAGCGAACGGCTTCCATGGGCTTAGTGTTCCCTGTGGGGAAGGTAAACCAGCTCTGCGGCGAGTGAACGGAAACCTTTGGCTTTTGGGCAGGGCAGAAGCGTGGGCAGATCTTCATTTTTCAGGGGTGCTCTGTGACCCCTGCCCGGAGATGCGCACCTGGGGGGTGAGATGTCAGACAGGGGCCACTCGCGAAGAGCTGAGGAAGCTCGCGGGCGCCGTGGGGCAGCCGTGGCGGGGGCTCAGAAATGGTTCGGAGGTAACATCAGTAGCTGTGGGTGACCTTTTGGATGTGGGCTATGGGCAAGTGAAGATTGATTTCTAGTTTTTTTTTTTAATTGGGTGGAATTCAGAAATAATTCTCAACTATATGGGACAAATAACAATTTCTGAGTGATTATAATTTAATGGCCTTATCTCTAAAATTTACTCTTGATATAAGAGGAAAATCTTTGGAGCAAGAGTGGGCTGGGCCGGAGTGGAGGGTGGAAGGGATGGGGGGACGGCTTCCCGTCTGCGCAGGTTCTGCTAATGGCCCATCTGGACGCACTCAGGTGAGCGTCTGCACATGGCCCTCCTTTCTCTCCCACTGTGGTCCCTCCTTCCCCATCTAAAGGGTTCCCAGCAGTCAGTCCATAGCACTGGTGAGCATGTATTGCCTGAAAACAGGCCGTTTCCAGAGCACCGCAGCATGCAGGCACACTTTTTTATTTATTAACTTTAAATCAGTTTATGGAGACAGCCACATAGCATGGTTGCTTCCCTGACACGCCCATCCCCTCACCCTATCTAGAGCTTTCCTCCCTCCCCACCCCCAACTTGAGAAAAGCCATTCAGTTCAAACAGAAAAGGGTTGGCTACAACTCCATCCGCAGCACCCCTGGCCCCCGGGAGCAGGGTCTCAGGACCAGGGAGAGAGAGAGGTGGGCAGTGACCCCTGCACTCAGCCAGTGGGGGCTCTGGGACCTGAGAACAGATCCCTCTCACCCATGGCTTGAATTACTTTCTCTGCTTCTCTTTTCTTTGTGGCTCTAGGAAGGAGACCCTGGGGGACTGACCTGTAGCCAGGGGCAAAGACTCCGGGTGATGATTTGAGAATTGAATCTTGGTTTGTGCTTTTTAAGGCCCAGGTGTCTCCAGAAATGTCCAGGTGGTGGGGGTGAACTTCAGTGTCCTATGTCAAATGCATTGATGACGTTAAACCGATTAAGCCAGTTTACCAAAATGCAAGCATAACAACAAACTATAAAGAAGGAGGTTCTGCGCATTTTTGAAATTAAGTTAATTATGTCCTTGGAGATGGCTTTGGGTGTGAATCTTGGCTCTCCTACTTACACTGTGCCAAGTCACTCACATTTCTGAGCTTCAGTCTACTTGATTAATACCAAATGCAGCTGAGCCCAGACAGTTCTTGCAAAGATCATAGAAAGGAACACAGCTGAAGGAACACGTGTAAAGCCTGGCATCTAGGGCTCTCTCAAAACAGCTGTGGGAAAGAAGGGGAAGATGGCGGCGTGAGTAGTTCAGAGGAAATCTCCTCCCCAAAACATCTATATTTATGAAAATACAATAAATACAACTATTCCTAAAAGAGACACCAGTGGATGCAGTACAACAGCCAGGATACATCTACATCTGCAAGAACTCAGCATCACACGAAGATACAAGCCGCAGCCAGGCGGGACCCAAACGCTCCCCCGCCCCAAAACCCGGCAGGAAGAAAGGAGTCGGAACGGGGAGGGAGTGAAAGCCCAGGACTGCTAAACAACCAGCTCTAGAAATCCGCACCCGGTACACAGACACAAGGTGCACGGAGTGCTGGATATTAGAGAAACGGAAAAGCAAAACCTGCGGGTAGGTCCCCACAACCGGAGCCCCTGAGACAAAAGAAAAGCGAGTGCTTTCTGCAAGTCTTAAAGAGACAGGGACCCCATAGCTGGGCGAAGTTGTCCCAGCAGCTGGGAATATAGGGGAAACTTAGGCGCCCTAAATGGAGGCAGTGCAGCTATGAAGCCCCTCACAGGACTAGGCAGCCTGCCAGTCGTTCCTCCAACTGGCGTGGACCCTGACACACGGGCTCAGTAGCAGGAGAGTGGGAGCGCGCCGGGGGCAGAAGCGCTAGAAGGAACAGAGAGCAGATCCATGCACCACAGGGCTAGTCCGCAGCGGCGCAACTGAACAGCCCAGGCGCGGCTCGCGTGCACCGACGGCAGTGAAGCCAGAGCCCAGTAGAAGCCTGTGCGGAAAAGCCCTGCGCGCACAGGCAGCGGAGCCACAGGGAGCAGGCGCACTCCCAGAAGCCAACCGGAATCCCAGCCCAACGCACAGCCGCCCGGGCCAGACCCAAAGGCCGCTGCTGCCACACAGCTGCCCGGCAGGGTCACCACTAGCATGGAGCAGCGCACCTGGCGGGCCTGCCACTCCCCGCAGGGCTCCGCGCTGCTCTGACGGACACCCCGCCCACAGCAGCTTAGGAGACTAACCCGGTGGCTGCTCCAGGAGTGCAGGTAGCCGTCACAGGCAGCGGAGAAGGGCAAGGCATCCAGCAAGCAGGAAAGGACTTTCTTCTCCCAGCTGACACACCTGCAACCTGCCTACAGCCACTGCTATCACCATGAAAAGGCAAAAAATTCTGAACCAGACCAAGATAGTTACACCTGAGAAAGGATCTGCAGAGGCAGACCTAACCAGTCTCCCTGAAAAAGAATTCAAAATAAAAATCATAAACATGCTGACAGAGCTGCAGAGAAATATGCAAGAGCTAAGGGATGAAGTCCGGAGAGAGATCACAGATGTCCGGAGGGAGATTACAGATGCCAGAAAGGAGATTACAGAAATGAAACAAACTCTGGAAGGATTTATGAGCAGAGTGGATAAGATGCAAGAGGCCATTGATGGAATAGAAACCAGAGAACAGGAACGCATAGAAGCTGACATAGAGATAAAAGGATCTCCAGGAATGAAACAATATTAAGAGAACTGTGTGACTAATCCAAAAGGAACAATATCTGCATTATAGGGGTTCCAGAAGAAGAAGAGAGAGGAAAAGGGATGGAAAGTGTCTTCGAAGAAATAATTGCTGAGAACTTCCCCAAACTGGGGGAGGAAATAGTTGCTCACACTACGGAGGCACACAGAACTCCCGAGAAACGGGATCCAAAGACGTCAACACCAAGACACATAATAATTAAAATGGCAAAGATCAAGGACAGGGACAGAGTTTTAAAAGCAGCTAGAGAGAAAAAGGTCACCTATAAAGGAAAACCCATCAGGCTATCATCAGACTTCTCGACAGAAACCATACAGGCCAGAAGAGAATGGCATGATATATTTAATGCAATGAAACAAAAGGGCCTTGAACCAAGGATACTGTATCCAGCACAATTATCATTTAAATATGAAGGAGGGATTAAACAATTCCCAGACAAGCAAAATTTGAGGGAATTTGCCTCCCACAAACCACCTCTATAGGGAATCTTAGAGGGACTGCTCTAGATGGGAGCACTCCTAGAAAGAGCACAGAACAAAACACCCAACATATGAAGAATGGAGGAGGAGGAAAAAGAAGGGAAAGAAATAATCATCAGACTGTGTTTATAACAGCTCAATAAGTGAGTGAAGTCAGAGAGTAAGGTAGTAAACAAGCTAACCTTGAACCTTTGGTAACCACAAATCTAAAGCCTGCAATGGCAATAAGTACATATCTTTCAATAATCACCCTAAATGTAAATGGACTGAATGCACCAGTCAAAAGACACAGAGTAATAGAATGGATAAAAAAGCAAGACCCATCTATATGCTGCTTACAAGAGACTCACCTCAAACCCAAAGACATGCACAGATTAAAAGTCAAGGGTTGGAGAAAGATATTTCATGCAAACAACAGAAAGAAAAAAGCAGGTGTTGCAATACTAGTTCAGATAAAATAGACCTCAAAATAAAGAAAGTAACAAGAGATAAAGAAGGACATTACATAATAATAAAGGGCTCAGTCCAACAAGAGGATATAACTATTATAAACATATATGCACCCAATACAGGAGCACCAATATATGTGAAACAAATACTAACAGAATTAAAGGAGGAAAACAGAATGCAATTCATTCATTTTGGGAGACTTTAACACACCACTCAATCCAAAGGACAGATCCACCAGACAGAAAATAAGAAAGGACACAGAGGCACTGAACAACACGCTAGAACAGATGGACCTAATAGACATCTATAGAACTCTACATCCAAAAGCAACAGGATATACATTCTTCTCAAGTGCACATGGAACATTCTCCAGAATAGACCACATACGAGGCCACAAAAAGAACCTCAGTAAATTCCAAAAGATTGAAATCCTACCAACCAACTTTTCAGACCACAAAGGTATAAAACTAGAAATAAATTGTACAAAGAAAGCAAAAAGGCTCACAAACACATGGAGGCTTAACAACATGCTCCTAAATAATCAATGGATCAATGAACAAATCAAAATGGAGATCCAGCAATATATGGAAACAAATGACAACAACAACACAAAGCCCCAGCTTCTGTGGGACGCAGCAAAAGCAGTCTTAAGAGGAAAGTATATAGCAATCCAGGCATATTTAAAGAAGGAAGAACAATCCCAAATGAATAGTCTAAGGTCACAATTATCAAAATTGGAAAAAGAAGAACAAATGAGGCCTAAGGTCAGCAGAAGGAGGGACATAATAAAGATCAGAGAAGAAATAAATAAAATTGAGAAGAATAAAACAATAGCAAAAATCAATGAAACCAAGAGCTGGTTCTTTGAGAAAATAAACGAAATAGATAAGCCTCTAGCCAGACTTATTAAGAGGAAAAGAGAGTCAACACACATCAACAGAATTAGAAATGAGAAAGGAAAATTCATGACGGACCCCACAGAAATACAAAGAATTATTAGAGAATACTACGAAAACTTATATGCTAACAAGCTGGGAAACCTAGGAGAAATGGACAACTTCCTAGAAAAATACAACTTTCCAAGACTGACCCAGAAACAGAAAATCTAAACAGACCAATTACCAGCAACGAAATTGAAGCGGTAATCAAAAAACTACCAAAGAACAAAACCCCTGGGCCAGATGGATTTACCTCAGAATTTTATCAGACATACAGAGAAGACATAATACCCATTCTCCTTAAAGTTTTCCAGAAAACAGAAGAGGAGGGAATACTCCCAAACTCATTCTATGAAGCCAACATCACCCTAATACCAAAACCAGGCAAAGACCCCCCCAAAAAAGAAAACTACAGACCAATATCCCTGATGAACATAGATGCAAAAATACTCAACAAAATATTAGCAAACCGAATTCAAAAATACATCAAGAGGATCGTACACCATGACCAAGTGGGATTCATCCCAGGGATGCAAGGATGGTACAACATTTGAAAATCCATCAACATCATCACCACATCAACAAAAAGAAGGACAAAACCACATGATCATCTCCATAGATGCTGAAAAAGCATTTGACAAAATTCAACATCCATTCATGATTAAAACTCTCAACAAAATGGGCCTAGAGGGCAAGTACCTCAACATAATAAAAGCCATATATGATAAACCCACAGCCGACATCATACAGAATAGCAAGAGGCTGAAAGCTTTTCCTCTGAGATCGGGAACTAGACAGGGATGCCCACTCTCCCCACTGTTATTCAACATAGTACTGGAGGTCCTAGCCACGGCAATCAGACAAAACAAAGAAATACAAGGAATCCAGATTGGTAAAGAAGAAGTCAAACTGTCACTATTTGCAGATGACATGATATTGTACATAAAAAACCCTAAAGACTCCACTTCAAAACTACTAGAACTAATATCAGAATTCAGCAAAGTTGCAGGATACAAAATTAACACACAGAAATCTGTAGCTTTCCTATACACTAACAATGAACTAATAGAAAGAGAAATCAGGAAAACAATTCCATTCACAATAGCATCAAAAAGAATAAAATACCTAGGAATAAACCTAACCAAGGAAGTGAAAGACCTATACCCTGAAAACTACAAGACACTCTTGAGAGAAATTAAAGAGGACATTAACAAATGGAAACTCATCCCATGCTCCTGGCTAGGAAGAATTAATATCGTCAAAATGGCAATCCTGCCCAAAGCAATATACAGATTCGATACAATCCCTATCAAATTACCAACAGCATTCTTCAATGAACTGGAACAAATAGTTCAAAAATTCATATGGAACCGTCAAAGACCCTGAATAGCCAACACAATCCTGAGAAGAAAGAATAAAGTGGGGGGGATCTCTCTCCTCAACTTTAAGCTCTACTACAAAGCCACAGTAATAAAGACAATTTGGTACTGGCACAAGAACAGAGCCACAGACCAGTGGAACAGAATAGAGACCCCAGACATTAACCCAAACATATATGACCAATTAATATTTGATAAAGGAGCCATGGACATACAATGGGGAAATGACAGTCTCTTCAACAGATGGTGCTGGCAAAACTGGACAGCTATATGTAGGAGAATGAAACTGGATCACTGTCTAACCCTATACACAAGAGTAAACCCATACACAAAATTGGATCAAAGACCTGAATGTAAGTCATGAAACCATAAAACTCTTAGATAAAAGCATAGGCAAAAATCTCATGGACATAAACATGAGTGACTTCTTCATGAACATATCTCCCCGGGCAAGGGAAACAAAGGCAAAAATGAACAAGTGGGACTATATCAAGCTAAAAAGCTTCTTTACAGCAAAGGATACCATCAATAGAACAAAAAGGTACCCTACAGTATGGGAGAACATATTCATAAATGACAGATCCGATAAAGGGTTGACATCCAAAATATATAAAGAGCTCACGTACCTCAACAAACAAAAAGCAAATAATCCAATTAAAATATGGACAGAGGAGCTGAATAGACAGTTCTCCAAAGAAGAAATTCAGATGGCCAACAGACACATGAAAAGATGCTCCACATTGCTAGTCATCAGAGAAATGCAAATTAAAACCACAATGAGATATCACCTCACACCAGTAAGTATCGCCATCATTGAAAAGACAAACAACAACAAATGTTGGCAAGGTTGTGGAGAAAGGGGAACCCTCCTACACTGCTGGTGGGAATGTAAACTAGTTCAACCTTTGTGGAAAGCAGTATGGAGGTTCCTCAAAAAGCTCAAAATAGAAATACCATTTGACCCAGGAATCCCACTTCTAGGAATTTACCTTAAGAATGCAGCACTCCAGTTTGAAAAAGACAGATGCACCCCTATGTTTATCGCTGCACTGTTTACAATAGCCAAGAATTGGAAGCAACCTAAGTGTCCATCAGTAGATGAATGGATAAAGAAGAGGTGGTACATATACACAATGGAATATTATTCAGCCATAAGAAGAAAACAAATCCTACCATTTGCAGCAACATGGATGGAGCTAGAGGGTATTATGCTCAGTGAAATAAGCCAAGCGGAGAAGGACAAGTACCAAATGATTTCACTCATATGTGGAGTATAAGAACAAAGGAAAACTGAAGGAACAAAACAGCTGCAGAATCACAGAACCCGAGAATGGACTAACAGTTACCAAAGGGAAAGGGACTGGGGAGGATGGGTGGGAAGGAAGGGATAAGGGCAGGGAAAAAGAAAAGGGGCATTACGATTAGCATGTATAGTGTAGGGGGGCTACAGGGAGGGCTGCGCAACACAGAGAAGACAAGTAGTGATTTTACAGCATCTTACTACATAGATGGACAGTGACTGTGAAGGGGTATGTGGGGGGGACTTGGTGAAGGGGGGAACCTAGTGAACATAATGTTCTTTCTGTAATTGTAGATTAGTGATACCAAAATTAAAAAAAATTAAAAAAAACAGCTGTGTTCTGTTTTCTTCTTTTCCATCTCATTTATTGACTTGACAAGACGAGTGGGAATCGTAGATTCTGAGGTCAGCAAAGTCTGTTTAAGGCTCAGAGCAGACATGCTCTTAGAGGGCTATGGGCAGCTGGGGCATGGGCTAGGCCAGATTACGAACTTCACACATCCGGAAGGTTTAAAGGACTATGGTGCTTCACCTGGAGCACCTCACTCACTGTAATTGAAAACAAAAACAATACTAAACCACAAAACTAACTTAAGTCTAGTAACCAAATGAATCTCTCACTGAATACTTGATTGATTGTGTAGCCCATATCATAAATACAGAAGTCCTAAAAATAAATATTTATGCTACCCCCATATTCTTTCTGTTTTGTTCTATGCCTTTGCTAAGATGTCCTCATTGGCAAGCCAGCCCCTGAACCAATAGTGGTGCGCCTCTGTCAGGCCAGAGCCCATGCCCCAGCTGCCCATAGCCCTCTAAGAGCATGTCTCCTCTGAGGCTTAAACAGACTGTGCACGGGGATCCAAGGCCCAAAACCCTATGTTATACCTGCAGGTGTGGGACCCTCCAGGGCAGCCGAGGCACCCTGGGCATGCGACGGCCATGCCTTCACAGTCACAGAAAGGAAGGGACTCTGTGCAAGACGTGCACGCATTCATTTGGCAAACCTACAAGAGGAGTTACTTTGCCAGTTTCTATAGTAGGCCCTACAGAAAACATATATTCGTAAGATGTCCATGTTCTCAAAAAGACAATAGTTTTGTGGCAGGGGGAGAGAAAAGCACGTCATCATTTTGAGGCATTTTAAATGCAACTTTAGAGGTAGGAAAAGAGGACTGGGAGAGCAGTGAAGAGGGCCAGCTGACCTGCCCAAGCCGTCTGGGGGCATCCTGGAGGCGGGGGCTCCGGGGCCATGGGACAGGGCCAGGCACGCCATAGAAACTCAAACAACTGTTGAAGGAGTTTTCTAGACATTCAAATTAAAGCGTAAGTGATTTATTTATTCATAAGTGAAATAGTCATAAAGTGTATGATTACGCTCCACCAGTCACGGCCAGGGACTTGTCCCCCAGTGGAAGCCCCTCCAGGCTGGGGTTTCCAGAGGAGGGTCGGTCTGTGGAGGTGCAGAGGGAGGCGTGGAGAGTGGGTGTCTCCCAGGGCCCGGGCTGGGCGCACAGCCGAAGGGGTCTTGGCCTCCTGTCCTTCCAGGTGAAACTGTGTGATAACGAGGATCCTTTCCAAGGACAGCCTCGCATGAATATGCAGAGTAGAGCCTGGAAGAAACTGGTTTGACTGGATTGAAGAATGTGGGCACGGAGGGAGGACTGGGCCTTGGAGTGAAGAGGAGGGGCTAGAGAGGGCACAGGCACTAGCAGTGGGCGGGAGAAGGGTGCTCCCTGGAGGAAGGGCCTGGAAAGGAAGCCTGGGGAGCCCCGGGGGTGGCTTTTACTCCCGCTGAGAGGCAGGGTGCCAGCCACTTGGGTGGGTGGCAGCTGTGAGGTGGCCTGTCCTCCTGAGGCTCGGACCGAAATACTCGCTCGGGAACGGCCTCCCGGGGCCACGCCTGAGTGAGACCAGGTCAGGGTGGGCATTGCTGTGGCAGGGGGGCCAGTGATGGCTCTGCGGACGCCTGGGAGGAGGGGAAGATGGGAAGATGGGAGCCGGCGTCTGCTTCCCATTTAATGCTCATCCTCGGGGGCAGTTCCAGAGAAGGCTTCATTTGTTTTCTTGTTCCCGGCAAAGAGTTTGGTGAGATGTCAGTAGGGAGATAAACACCGTCGAAAGCGGTACAGAATTTCCTAGGGAGAAGACTTGTGTGAAGCCTTTATTTCACCAAGAGGAAAGAAAAGGGTTTTTAATGTGCATTGTGGGAAAATTAGCAAGCCATCTCCCATCTCCCTGGAGAGAGGACCACAGAGAGGGGCCTGCTTGCGTGCACTTCCCAGCTGTTTCCAGGTGGGGGGCTTTGGGGGCTCCGCTGACACTCTGTGTTTTCTGTTTTCCTGCAGGTGGACCAGCAGCTACGACTCAGTTACAACTTCTCCCCGGAGGTCGACTTCAGGGCTGTCAGGTCGCTCACCTTGGGCAGAGTCACAGGTGTGTCCCTCTAGTCCGTTCCTTTCCTGTGGGCAATGTTAGAATAAAAGACATTTCTGGAGCCACTTGCTCCCATCTCATCCAAGGTCTAGAACCAAGAGTTCTGGTGCAGGGGACACTGGGACGCATGCCTGGCAGGGTCGAGAACCAGCATTTACGTCTACATTACAGAAGCTTGAGTCAGGTACATTAACCAAGAAATGAAGAAAATAAGTTTTAACATATTTTCTAATTAATTTCAAAGGCTTCCTTGATTTATTTTTTCTTAAATTTACTTACTTTTTACTTATAGACATTAGGATTTGAAAAACCCAATTACTGGATTGCTCAAATCCTTAATGCCTTCATTCATTCATCAACAATTGAAAAAGGATCAACTGTGGAGTTTCCCCTCCTCTAATGGTGATTTTCTTTTTTTTCTAACTGCAAGTTCAATGAGTTTTCATTTTATATATGATGAAGGTATTTATCAGGTGCAGGCTAGGTTGAAATGCTTGTACCTTCTTGATGAATTGAAAGATTTTTTTTATACCGAAGTGATATTCTAACTTTTTAATATCTGTGCTCTAATCTATTTTGCCTGTTATTAACACAGCTAATTTAGTTTTGCCTTAGTTATTATTTACCAGGTCTGCCTTTTCCCATATTTTTCCTTTCAATGTTTCTGTCTCTTTAAGCCTTATGTAGGATCTCGTGAAAAGCATGCTGCTGAATCTTGCACAGATTATCCGATCCGGCATCTCTGTTTTATGAAGTGGTGACTGTGAAACCCCTTACGTTGTTGGGTTACTTGGACAGCTGGGTGGGTTTCTGCCTCCTTATTTACTATTCAGCGTTTCCTGTGATTCCGTCTTGTCCCTCCCTGAGCTCTCAATCCCAGTACACGCAGGAAACAGCACCTGGAGGTGTTTTAAGCAGGAATGGATTTCACGTGGGGAAGTGAGTTGCTCACAGAAAAGTGCCAACACTTGTGGTGTGTAATTGTTAGTGTTTCCAATGACTCCCCAGGCGCCAGTGCTGATGATTCGGGAGCCCCCACCGTCAAGGTCCGCACGGACGCTAGGCTGGGGTCAGAGGGCGCAGGGCCCCAGGACTGCACGGTGACTCGGAAGCAGGGGAATCTGAAACACGGGTAGAGGGCACACCCTGTTGCCAGGGCCGTGCCTGCCAGTGGGAGGCTGCAGGCTCACTAGAGCCTTTCACATTCGGGAGCAGTTTCTAATTCCCAGAGCCCAGTGTGCACCCAGAAACCTAACTGCAGTCAGGTTGGGACGTCTAGTTTAGTGGCGTGAGCCAACCAACGGCCACCACCTTCTAGATGGGCTTTTATGTTTCTTATTCCATCCTGCCTGCCACTAATAACCACTCTGTGTAGACGCTGCTATTTTCAGTTAACCAACAGGGTCACTAATTCACATGTGCCTCATTGCTATACCTTCCATCAGGTGTGATGTTCTTCTAGCGATAAGTCCTTTTGCGTTTCTTCTGTGTAAGGGGCCCTTTATCTGAAATAGGTCTTTATTTCCTCTTTATTCTTGGGAGATAATTTTGCTAGATGTACAAGCCAATGTGAAGGAGACCTTCCCTCAGATCCTGAAAGAATCCTTCAGGCGGGTGATGGAGCCAGCTCACCCTGGCTCATAAGGGCCTACGGTGCACACCGCTGCCCAGGCCTGCGTTCAGCGACGCAGTGGTCGTGTGAAATCGGCCAAGCTCAGAGCTTGCACGGAAGCCAGAAGTTCTAGGGCTGCCCTGCTGCTGGCGAGCCAGGCAAACCCTCCCAGGCCCGGCTGCATGCCACCCTCTGTCTGCTGCTGTTGAGCTGGTCGTCGGTCTGCACTGCCTTCGAATGTGTTCTGACCACCCCCACCCCTCCAGCCACCAGATGCTTTTATGGGTTATCTCTTTGATTTCAGTGTTTCACAGTTTTATTTGGTTTGTGTCTGCTTGTCAATTTCTTTTTAAATATTTTATTGGATATGTTTCTGTCTCCTGTGTCTATTTATTAGTTCCTATGTATCTGTGTATCGAGTTTATATGTTTCCATTAGTTCTCAAGAATTCCCAGCATATCAAAGAATGATTCTTACTCTCCATTCAATCCTGATAGCTCTGTACTACCTGAATCTTAAATTTTCTACCTCCACCCTCAGGCCTCTTACTCTCTTTATAATACGTTTTATTCTTTCTCTCACTGTCTGCAACCTGGAAATTTTATTGGGTTTCTTTTTATTTCTGAAAGAAATGTTTTGTACTTTTTCAAACATACTTGTTAAGATAGTCTGTTGTTCCCTTTTATATGCTCTTGTTTCTTATTTTTTATGCCTTTAAGATTCCATCAGTGGTCACTAGACCTTTTGTCCCTATCAATCCCAGCACCTGAAGTCAGCAGGGATCTAACCCTGTTGTCTGTCCTGCAGCTGTTCCCTAGGGTGCTTTGTCATCCTGTGCATGCACGTGTGCAGATGAGCTCATATTTGGTTGAGTTTAATTCTTAGACACCTTGATGACCCTGAATTAGGGAGCTTTCCTCCAGGCAAGATTTCTGTCTGCTTCTGCCAGGTGTCAGGAGGTGCTGCAGAGTTAATGTCATTTTAGTTCCTCCCTTTGGCTTTTTCCTGAGCAGAAAGTGAGTATAAATTTGAGCTCCAGGCCTAAAGGGGAGCAAGCCTGTCCTTGAAGTCTCAGCAGCAATGTTGTTATTACTAATATCATAATAGGTCATTTTATTATTACTTTTGATCCTTTTTTCAATGCAGCACCACATCTGAGGTGGACGGGTTTGATGTTGATCCCCTTTGCTGTCAGGTGAAGCTCTTTCTGGTCACTTTGACCAAGGCATAATGTGAGAGTCTCATGTTCACTTTGTTCACGAGGCAGGGACTTGAGGCTGGGGTCCCCACTCTGCAGGGCGATCCTGATGGTGGCTTCTGTCCCACGGCCTTGGCTTTATCATCCCTTCCCTCAGAAGGCACCCCCACCATAAAACATTTAAGATTCTTGTTTCCTGAAACTCAACAAGATGCTAAAAATATGTTTGTTGGTGTTTGGAGTATCTAGTCTATAATATGTCCTACACTACCCAAGTGTGTCTTGACTGTTTAACCCGTACTTCAACCAAATCAAAAAATTCTTGGGAGGAAACATAATAGGGGCTGAAGAGTCACAAAGGCCAGGGTTGGTTGGTTGCTTTGTTTGTTTGTTTATTAATAGTACCCACATTGTGCAGTGGAAGCTCTAGAAACATCCTCTTGTTTAAACAATTTCCCTCCATTACTCCTGTCGCTATAAGACATTCCTGTGGCCTTTCCATCTTCGGAATTAAACCCAATAAACACAAGATTGAAACGATGACACTGTGAGGAAAGGCGCTTGGATCCCGAGTGACACCCTGTGTCTGTTTCACCTTCTCTGTGCATCCCTTCCATTTAGTGACGTGGCTTCTCTGTGTGTCTCTGAGTCTTCCTCTAAGGTGGCCCTGGCTCGGGAACATGGACATGCAGAGAGACTTAGCAACTCTAAAACCTTGAAACTTCTAACAGAAACTGTGCCTATTTTTTTTTTCTTTTTAATTTATTTTTTCTGGTTCTGGTTTCTGCTAATTTACTTACCAGAATATATCATTAAATTCTATTTAAAACACAAAACTGCTTTTGGTGGAACTAAGAATTAAGGAGGAGTAATACTAATTATTACTGTTTTCTTCCTGAGAGGGGCCTTCTTGCTGTACTGCATATTTAGGAGTCCATAGTTACTTTCTGAAATATGGAGACATGTTAAACTTTAGGTTGAAAGGAATTGGTATTGCTTTGAAGCTGAAGCTACCAGATTTTGAACAGACATTAAAATGAGATTTGCACTCAGAGAATGTTTCCCAGATTATTTGCATATGCAGCCAGCATTTATTAATTCCCTGCCTGCTTGCCAGGTTGATAGGCCAAAGCTCATACCTGGCAGGGACGTTATTCTTCTGCTCTGAGGGCTGTTTGCCCACATAGCTGCAGAATTCACAGGGCCTGAGAAACAATAAAGAATTGGAAGAATTCCTCCTCAACCCGCATAAGCCCAGCTAATCTGGAAGTTGCAGAGCTTGCTGTGAGTGCTTGCATATGCTCTTGGCCTATTAAAAGGGAGTGAGTCCTGATTGCATCTATAGAACAGGTTCTTAGGTCTCCCAAATCCTTCAGTTTTGAATCTCAAGGCTACTGTGCCTTCAGCAACACAGAGCATTGCAGAATGAATACCCTGATTGTTTCCAAGCTAAATCATTTCTCAAGCATCTTGTAGAAGATAAGTGATGGCTGCCATGTCTAGAAACCTCAGCAGAATTTATGCATATCCACAGACCAGTGGAACAGAATAGAGACCCCAGACATTAACCCAAACATATATGACCAATTAATATTTGATAAAGGAGCCATGGACATACAATGGGGAAATGACAGTCTCTTTGAGAGGTGGGTACTTCCAAGTACTCATTTGGCAGTCTGTACTCTGATTTCCTCTTGATTTTGGACACAAGTGGGCCTTCCTTATGATTCAAATGCGGTGCTGTTGTTAATAAACTGAGAAGCAGCATTACAGAGAGAAAGATGCTCAGCTTCTTAAAGGCAAGCTGATTCACATTTGGCTCTCCTGGAATCACTGTTGTGTGCTGATGGTGAAGCCATCTAACCTGTCTGTAGCTCCTCATTGCTAAAATTAGGACAACAGCTATTCATTTAATCCACAGAGCTGTGTAAGGATTCCAGAAGACACCATATGCACACTAGTTGGTATTTACCAAACAATTAATATTAACTTAGACTTCTGAAGATTGTGGGGGCACCAGGAACTGTTTCTGTTGTTATTTTATCATTGTTTTTATAACTCTGGAAGGTGACTGTCAAAGAGGTCCTCCACTGCGTGCTGCGACCAGCCCTGAATGACAGCGAGTCCTGGAGATGATAGTGTGACCCCTGTCACTTAGAGCCCTGTCACGGGCACAGGAATCTCAAGCCAGCTTGAACAGTGACAACAGAGACTAGAGTAGTTGGTAAAATTGGAGGGTCAGGTGCAGGCTTTGCTTCAGGCACAGCTGGGCTCAGGAGCTCGAGTCCGACCGAGATTCAGGCTTTGCCAGTCTGCCTGTTTCTCCTCCACTTTTGCCTCTGCTTATGTCTTTGTCAGGCTTCATTCTCAGGCAGGAGTTCCATAGTAATAAAAGCAGAATCCACAACTCCATACTTAAATATGACCATTTCAGCACCTCTGGTCAAAAGAAGGCCTCGTTTCTAAAATTTCCAGAAAAGTCCTGGATTGAGTCTCAAAGGACCACTTTGCATCAAGTGACAATCCCAGATGATGACAAAGTCCAAGTCATTGGACTACACTGAATGGCCACGCCTGGATATGGATGGAGGTGTGGCTCTGGGGGCAGGGGGTTGGGGTATGGGAGGGCGGTGAAGGTTGTCATCGCAGCATCAACGAGCTGAGAACAGGGCAGTGCTGTTTCCCAAGGAGCCAATGTGTTTTCACAGAGAGGGGGATGGATGGAGAGGATGAGAAGTCAGTGGTAACTCAGGGCTACCGTGGCACGCTCTCAGTGGCACCCACTGCCTCTGTCAAGCAGAGAGAGAGAAGGGGGTGCGGCGATGGGGACAGGCTGGGGATCGTGTGCAGCTGTGGGACTGCAGGGCGCTGGTGACCATCACCATCCAAGTGTATTGTGACAGTTAAAATATAATAGTGGGGAGATGCTCCTTTAAGAAATGCAGGTTATCATCTTTGGAACAAGTTTACAGCTTCCCAACAGGCTTCTTTAAAGAATTATTCATTTTGAATGCACAGGTTTCTTAAATCATGTTTCACTTTGTTAACATCCCTAGCCCTTCGGTAAATAAAAGATCTCTAAACCACAGCCCCTTCCTGATTCAGATTCTAATAATTATTTCATATTATATCCAAAATTTCTTAATGATACTGTTTCTCTGAATATTAAAATATTTCAGATTAACTAAACGAATCTGACCTCGTGCAATGAACAATATGTTTTTCCGCATCCTGAAGTGTCAAGCAGCAGTAATCCTCCCACTCCTACACACACAGGTCGGTGGTACCCTCTGCGTGGAAGGTTACCCACACTGCACTGCAGCTTGGTTATGTGGGATTTGTTACTGTTTCTTTTAAAAATAATGGACTGCATTTCTCCCCATGGGGAATTTCAATAGGTGGTTTAGTTTCTCCTCCTGCAAAAGACAGGTGTGTTATCTTCTGGTTTAAAATGCAACTTTATTTTGTATTTTAAATGAATCACTTCAGAACTGAGCCAGACCTACTCCATGCTTTTCTTCGCTGTGAGTCGCTCATTCAAAATAGTCACTTCCTGCTCTAAACTAGTGGGTAATAAATGAATGAAGCAAAAGTATCTTTGATAAGTTATTTCCAAACAGACTTTCCTCAGGGGAAGGTGCTGTTACTAGTCTTATTTCAAAGAGGGGCGACCTTCCAGGCAAGGACCAGGCTCTTTGTACAGCTTTGCCCGGCTGTCGTAGCAAAGGGTTCTTCGTGGCATCTGCCAGAAGCCACGTGGCATGACTGCTATTAGTAAAAAGTTCACATTAGTTCCCATGATATAAAAATTACTTAGTATTACTATGAACCAGGCCATGTACTGGGTCATATGGATGCACAAGACAAATGAACAAAGTGCCCCTGTTTTAAAGGCCTTGCTTGCTTAAAGCTCTTCATCTTTCAAAGGAAGATTATCAGGGTGAGGTCAGGAGGATTAAAGGTTTTCAAGGTTTTGGAGTATCTCCTTTAGGCTATGTTTCCCTCACTGATCATACTAATACTAACAATAGTATAATACTTATAGCATATTAAAAGTGTAACAATTACAGGTAGTATTAATTAATAATGTCCTGCTCTGTGGTAGGTCTAAGCTCTTGTGTTAACGCACTTTTCTTTCACAACAACCCAGGAAGTTAAGTACTATTGTTAGTCCTATTTTATAGATGGGGAAACTGAGTCACAGAGGATAAGTGACCCTAACACCAGCCAGGGGCAGGCCTGGCGTTTAAAGTCAGACACTGGGTCTGGATTCCACAATCCCAATCAGGCCTCATGTATTTTGTTTTTTATGGAGTAACATGAAATTTTCCAGACAATGTACATTTTTTTTTTCTGTTGAGAACTCCTGAATTAAAGCCTTGTCTCCTTAGTCACAGTGGGCTTAACAGTGGAGTGTAGGGCCGGGCTTTAATCTGGGGCGGGAATATCGTGTTTATCACGCATCAGGCTTTGGACTCAGAACTGGGTTGACAGCACGTCTCTAGCCCTGACTGACCTGGACACACTACCCTGACGCTGGGTGACCAGCCAGGTCTTAGTTTCTGATGATGTCATCTTAAAGGAGTTAAACCAGGCCAGACCCACTTGGCATTATTTAAATGACATTCTCAGGAGTGAAGTGGGCTCTGATGGACTGTAACCACGTGATACTTAGTGAACCAACTAAGCAGAAAAGCATAAGATGCAGTATGACTTTCACAGCTGTCAAGCGCCCCCTCCATCCCTCGCGCATTCTCAGCTTGGGGCCGTCATGGGGTCCCAGAGACAGGCCCTGAGTCTCAGGTGTGGTTTTGATTCTTGCTGCCTTAGTGGCAGGCATACATTGCGGTTGATAATGCTGCTTGAAAGAGAGAATGTATGATGTTTAAATATTAACACAGTAGGAGCTGAAAGGCCATCCTATGACACGTTAGTGGACTCGGTGTCATACAGTTAGCTGTAGCTAGATCATGGATGAGGACAACCTGCTCCCTCTACACTGTTTTTTCTTTTCTTGCAATGGTGCCTGGCAGTGAGGCAGAAAATGAATGCGTTTGAAATCAAAGTTCAGAGCTTAACTCCTATAATGGTCACTTACAAGATATGTCACTGCAAAAGTCGCCGCTCTGAGCCCTGGTTTCCTCGTCTGCAAAGGAATAGTAAGCCTTGTGTTATTGATTTGTTATGAAGATAAGAGGTCATGTGTGTAAAGCACCTGGCAGATAGCGGCATTTGGAAACAGCAGCTGTGTGCACAGTCACCCTGCCTATTGATTTTCCTTGGCTGATATCCCTTTTCCTGTCATTGGCACTGCTATTGATCTGTGTACCTTTGCCTGGAGATCTGGCAGAGGGCTGTAAATGTCAGTGCAGACAAGGTAACGCAGGAAAGAGGGACCAAGGGAAGAGTACTGAGCTCTGTCAAGGCCTTTTAGTCACCTCGGCCCTGCCTGGTGGGAGTGGAAGCCCCTGATTGGACGGCAGCTGACAGGAACAGTGGACTGAGCACAGATTGTGATTCTAGAAGCTTCCCCAGGGAAGGGAGAGGAAGCCAAAGCCCCAAGAGGGTCACGTGACCACAGGTGACTCATTCAGTCAGCTGGGGGTTAATTTTGGAGGATGCCATTAATGCAAATAAATTGAGTATTAAAACGGGTCAAAGTGCATGAAGTTCATTTCCACTTAGGAGTGATTATGAAATACCCAATTCTAGGAGAGATTTGATCTGAATCCGTGGATTTGTCCATTTCACTTCCACAAGGTATTGCCAGTGATCAGTGTCAGGACTTGATGCCTGCAGCTTATAGTCCTTCTCCTTGGCCAAGAGCACAGTGCCTGCTTTACCACGGGGAGGATGAATAAGTGAATCATTTTGCCTAGAGCTCTTCTGGTTTGAGTTCATCTCCTAAGACGAACTGCTGCCTGTTCCAATCTACCAAAAATGTGCACAGGCACTTTATCCTCCCATTTATTTCTTGACCTTTTCCAAAATGTTTCTGTAAAATATAAGCTTCATAGGCCACGCCTCTCTTAAAAGACAATACTATGTAAATGCTTGGAATTAGGAAAATAACTTCCCAGCTTTATTCATGGATAATTCACTGAATGTGTAACTTTTGAGCACCTATTATGTTCAAGGCGAGATGTTAAGTGAAACAGAGACAATTTTAAAGTGGCAAAGCGTAGAGAGCCTTGTTCCCAAAGTGATAAAGCATGTATCCATGGAGATAAGGCATTTATTTCATAATTACAACGTGAGTAATTTTGTTAAGTGTCACACAGATCAGGTGGCTTAGGACTCCTATTTGGGATGATTCCCGGGCGTCGTGGAAGAGGCCCCCTCACCCTGGGCGCGAAGCGCAGGCGGTCTCGGTGGGTGGAGTCCATTCTGTGAAGGAGGAACGGTGTGGAGCAGACAGAGTAGGAGGCCAGGAGAGGGACAGGAAGGGGCCGCCTGCAGGTGGTCCCCTCCACGCAAGGGAGCGGAGGGTGCGAGGAGGACGGGGAGGCCAGCGGGGGGGTGTTCTGCAGGCCTCCGGGGCTCGGGAGGGAGCGCAGACGTCATCGTCGGACGGGAGAAGCCGGTGAAGGGCGCTCGTGGTCAGAGCTGCTGTGTGACTCTCTTGTGGGTGACAGGCAGGAGGAACGACAGAGACCGTGTGGGGGTCGTGCCAGTACCTCTCCTGCAGGCAGGGAAGGATGAGCCTGGCCCGGGGGGGCATGGGGGCCAGCGGCGAAGGTGATGCCGTAGGAATGGGAAGGCCTGCGTGCCTCACGGCGGGTGGGTAGACGTGTGAGGGGGGCTGCGAGGGAGGCCGGGGGCGTGGGGAGACGGCCGCCGCGTCGGCCTGCACTGCGGACGGAAATGACAGCCCCGGCCAGGCCTGAGCCCGTGTCTGCGAGCGTGCGGTGCCCCCTGCCATGACCGCAGTTCACACCCCTCCTTGAAGCCGGCGCCCAGGCCGGCTGGGCCGCTTCTGGATTCGGAGCCCCTGTCCTCAGGGGCAGGAAGAGCCGCAGAGCGGGCCGTGTGGGGCAGGCCCAGCGGTTGTCGGCCCGGAGCTGATGTCCCCGCCAGTCCGCTGCCGCCTGGGACCCAGTTACCCAGTTCCGGGCTTGTGTTTCTCACCAGGGTGTGAAGCTGTTTCCCTGGGAAAGATCGCGGGCTCTGAAGGTGGGGCTTTTGTGGGCTGTTGCCTGTTGCTCCCCTGGCAGCACAGGCCTCCGTGCTCTGCCTGCATCTGCATTCACAGTGCGGCCTTTTGATCCGTGTATCACAGGACAGAGCCCCTGTTTTCAGTCGAGAGGGAGACGCCTGTGCTCGTATTCCTGACCCTACAATGCACGCCGGGGTGGGCAGCCATTCTGCCTGGCCAGAAACAGGAGTGTCCAGGGACGTGGGATGATCAGTGCTGAACTGGAAGCAGTCAGTCGCCGTGAGCCTCGTGTAGCTCAGGGATGTTGAACAGACTAAGGGGCCTAGACTCAGTGTAGCCATCAGAGGTGCCATGGTCGCACGGTGTGCACAGCCACCCGGAAGGTGCTGTCGGCCGACCCTGGTGAGACAGACATGCCTGGGTGGACCAGTGGGCCAGCCAGCTGGCACCGCCTGAGCCCTGTGGGTGCCGCAGGCATGGCCGGTGTGCGGTGACGACTGCAGAAGGGAGGTGAGGTTGTGTCCACCCTTAAAACCCAGTGGGCTGAGGGGACACAAACAGTGCACAGGCAGCAGCTGGAGAACGACTGGTTTCTGACCCCCGGAAAGTGGGTTCTGGGTGTTAAGAGGCCAGAGAAAGGAGAAACCAGAAGTAAAACCACGCGTAGCCATGTTCCCTGCTGACCCTGGGCCTCCAGCTCACTCACAGGCTGCGGGTCCCGGGACTGGTCAGCGTCCGTGGTCATGCAGGCCCACTCCTCATGGTGAATCTTATGTGCATGTGTACTGTGTGTGTGCATGTATATTACATATGTATTAAATGTGTATATTTATTATATGTGCATATCTTATATATGTATACGTGTGTGTGTGTGTGTATTATATATGTATATAAAATCTGTTGCTTCTGTTTCTCTGGAGAACCATGACTAATTGTGGGGGTTCCAGTTCCAGTACCGCACTTAGTCGTCTGGCTGTCAATCAGAAAACTTGCTCCGTCGTATGTAAATGAGATATGAAACCCAAACCCCTCCTTCCCTGGCTCTGGGGCTCTGCTCCTGAAGCCTCTAGAATCTGACAAGTCACATCTAAGTTGTTAGCACCGACAGTTTGCCCTTCAGCGTGCCAGCGACACTGAGAAGCACTGAATTCAAACTCCCAGTTGCCATCCTTCAGCTCACAGACAGCTGCCTTCAGTCGTCATAAGCCGTGTAGGGACCCCTTCTGTCCAGGGCCTCCGTAGGCAGCGAGGGCTGGGCTCAGCGTACTGCACGTCTCGATTAGTGGTCCCCCATCCCAAAACAGTGTCTCCAAATCCGTCCCTCATTCTGAAGAGAACTGCTTATTGATGGTCACCAGCGAGGAGCTCTGTGCAGCGGGACTCTCCAGACTGAGTCGTGGTAGTGGTGGGAGGTTAGGGAGCATCCGTGAGCTCTGGCGCCGCCACACTGAGCCCGGGGTCTGCCTCAGCTGCTGACTACCTGAGACCCTGGCAGTTTCCTCATTTAATTGAGCCTCACTTTTCTTATCTGTGGAATAGGAGTAAACATTACTACCTATCAAGATTGTTTTAATATTCAATAAGAGTGTGTGTGTCATGTAAGAGTTTGTATGTATTACGCATTTGTACACTTACTGCGTAGCGCACAGTGACAGCCTAGGATGCAGGCGCCATGTGAAGGCATGAAGGCACACTACAGATGGGGACTCTGAACATGGAAATGGTAGAAAGGGTTCCTGTGAAATCCAGGCCAGAAGGAGCCCAGCAGCAGGGACACTCTCTGCCTCTGGGCACGCCCCCGCACACCTTCAGTGTCACATGTGGGGAGGCCCCGTGGAAAGGTGCAGCTCAAGGATGGGGGATGGGGTATGCAGACTCCCCAGGTCCTCAGACTCAGGGTGGTCTGTTCCACCTTGTCTATAAAATAATGGGACACCAGGGCTAGTTTGAAACAGGAAGCAGACAGAAGTCTTTAAAAATAGCATTTTCTTTGTCGTCTCTATCTGGAGAGCTCTCTCCTGGGCTGTGGCATGTGTTTTATCAGTGTGGAGAATGTTGATGGTCATGGATGCCAGTGCTCCTATAGGATGCAGCTGGGGTCTATGGATTAAATTAAAATGCATTGATCTCATCTGCCGCTGCTGTTGCCAATAGCTGCCAGGTCCAAATATAGCAGGTGCTCTGCTTTTCTAGAAGCATTATGTCATAGAAGTCCTCCTCCTGCTCAGCAGACTATTTTTTTATTTTATTAAATAATTTGAGTGATTTAAATGGATAGTATTGTTTCCACTATTGTCTTTAGTGTTTCTGGGAAGACAGGAATAAGTATCTTAAAGAGAGTTATGTACTGCTATTTTTATAGAATGGCTGAGTTTTAGTTACCTGGGGTTATCTGTTGACCCCAGTTATTTCTCCAACTTTATTCTGTGATATCTATGAATTCCACATAAGCAGGACTTGGTGGGTATTAGAGATAATATCCACAGAGTTCAGTGCACTCACTTTTTTCTTTGGCTATTTTTATCCTAATTTGAGAGTTGGAGAAACTAAGGCTTAGTAACTTGTTAAGGTTGCTCTGGAAGATATTACTGGGGAGCTCCATCCTTTTCGCTTGCCTTTACCACTTCAGTGCCAGGTTTTGCAATGTACAGAAACTGAAAGCATTTTCCTGGGGCTTCCTTGGGCCACTGAAGCCTGCTTCACCTGTTTTTACGGTAAAGCACAGGTGTCCATGATTCACTGCTTCTGGAAACAACCTCAGTCAGTGATAACCTTTGGCCCTCCTTCAATGTTGGCAAAACATCTGCTGGTGGCAAAGACCGCAGCTCTTTGCCATTGGTTGAGATAAAGCTGATATGTGTGTGTACATGCATGCATGTGCGTGTGTGTGTGTATGTGCATGTGTACATGCACCTACTCCCCATTGGCTCCTAGAGTTTCTCCAGTTGGATCATGTTTTGGGTGCCCTCAGTGTTGGTTGGTATGACAAAGCATAATTTACTAGTTTCCTCGCCATCCTTATTGCTTATTTTCCTATACCACCCAACCCATGCTGCCTTCACTTCCTACCTAAAGTACTTGCACTCTGATTCCTGCCTTAGAGGCTGCTTTGGGGGGAATTCAAATGATTACGCTCATCCATCCGTTCATTAATTGGCTGAAGTGGAATGCAAAGCCAGATTTGCCTGCCTCCAGAGATCATAGCTATTTCCCTATGCATACAGCCTTAATAACAGGCATATAAAACTTAAACCCCATTTCGCAGAGCTTAAAATCTTAGTGAGACAAGAAATCAGCGCATGAGGAGTGAGCATCATGAAATGGGTGAATCAAAGTAAAACAGTAGCTTAAAGGCTAATAAAACTTAGTGCTGGGGTGCTGAGACCTGCTCTGGAGGGGGAGCCGCTTCTGCAGGCAGGTGCAGGGCATGCAGGGGACGATCCACAGGCGGAACATCGCTGGGTGTTCACCATGTGTGTTTACCATAAGCCAAGAGCTTTACCTTCATTATTACATTCAACTTCACAACAAATGTGTGAGAGAGAATCTTACATGTTCCCTGCCATGTATAAAACTCCTCTGTCACTTAGTAGTTGAACCCCGCATATCTCATGATTTTACGTGTGTGGAATGTGGGTGGAGCTTGCCTGGTGAGTTCCTGAGCTCCTGTGGAGCTGCCAAGAGTCTCCTGTTATGTTTGGCTGTGGCTGGGCCAGCCTGGGGCCCCTGAGACAGGCTTGCTGATGCCTCGGAGGGACACCCGGAGGCCGAGCTGAGCTGGGCCCCTCCCTCTCTATACTTGGTCTCAAGGTCTCTCCACACAGTCTCTCTGTCCCGACATTAGAGCATCTCACATAGCAGCTTGGGTTTCACACCCCGAGGCTTCTAGAAGGTTCCAGCATTCTAGAAGGCTAGTCCTAAAACTGGCAGTGTCATTTGCAATGTGTTCTGTCGATCAAGCAGTCAGCAATCCACTTACATTCAAGGGGAGGGTGAACAGATGCTGCCTCTCGATGGAAGGCATGACTAAGATTGCACCCTCCTCAGTGTACCACCTGCAGGCACCACATCCATTCCCATTCTGTGGACGAGGCGACAGCCCGAAATATATTATGTGAGTTTCCTGAAGATACAAAGTTAACAAGTAGAAGAACTGGATGTTCAACCCAGGGAGGAGTCTGAATCATTGGGGGTGAAAACCTATCTAGAGATGAAGTTGCAAAGCTGTTAAATTGAAGAAAAATATAGAAAAGGAGGTTTGTCAGAAGGGAGTTCAGCCAGAGTGTGTTAATAGCCTGTCTAATAGTCAGCCTGGCTTTTCCTCTCCTTAGTGGGATGCGGTAGCGCTTCTGTTCGTGTTTGTATTTGAGGACTGTCCCCAGGACATGCCCAGCCTTCCTGAATTGGGAATGACCGTGCATCATTCTCTTGGACAGCGGGTTCCAAGCAGAAATCGCCAGGGTTCCCCACAAGGCCTGACTCAGGAAGGACGTACTCTCTGCCCTCGGCTCTCTACTTCCTTCTGTCCGGGCCATCCGGGTGGTCGCAGAGCTCCTGAAGCTCTCTTCTGAGAAGACAAAGGCTATATCGTATATAACTTTGGAAAAAGGGGGGAGTACAACTCTACAAAATATTCTGGGTCTTTGATGATATGAACTATCGTACCAATTAGAGTAGCTCACAACATACTTCTTGTTAAAATATTATTACTTTATTTAAACTACTGCTATTTCTTTTTCTTTATTTTCTGACACTTATAATCAAATGCAAATCATAAGTAACAGGGATAATTTGTGACTTTTGTACTTCCTGAATCAGATGGAGAAAGAGGGGAGGGGATGCTATTGTTTTCTCCAAATCCAAATCTCTGTAGAACAGTTACGAATGTTACCGAGACCTGATGGCTGAGAGCTGGCGCCATCCCTAATGGCTCCTCACCTACAAAGAAGTGGGTGGGTGAAAGTGTTTTCTCACATCCAGATCGCTGAGTCCGGTTTGATCTCCATCATGCTGGGGTCACTGTGACTTGGGCAGGCTGTGGAGGAGGGAAGGTGGCAGGTGGGAGGCTGCCTGTAGGAAGAGGCTTCTGGGCTGGTGCCATTTCCTGCCCTGTTTAGAGCATGCCAGCTCTAAAAACCAAGCAGACTCAGCCTTTGTGCAGGCAACATAGCCAATGCTTTGTGCAGTTTTTCCTTGATTAGTATTTACTGAGTTAAATGTGTGGTGTGATCTGAAGCATATGCTGTGAAACACACTAGCTCCTAAATACTTTTTATAATGAAATTTCATAAATATGCCATATCTTTTCATGGAGCCTTTGAAGAATCATTTTGAAATATAAGTATGCTATCTTGTGGAAGATTGCAGTAACCAATTGTCAAACATTATTGCCTCATGAGGTTGCCAGTCAATTAACTCTCCTTTCGTCACGAAGGGAGAGATTTTTGGCCCTCTGGGCTGAGCCACAGTCTGCTCAAGAAGGTTATTGAGCTCATGGAAAATATTTACCAAGTTCTGAGAAAAAACTATGCAGAATAGAATTTAAAGATCCAATCACTGAACACATTTATTCCCCAAAATATATTGTGCCTCTACATTTGTCACACCTGGGCTCTTTGTCTGGTTTCCAGCCCCACCACTCACCGAGATACCGTGGGAAGGTTAGTTCACTTCACTAAACCTTAATTTTGTTAACTGTAGCATGGAAATGAACACAGTTTCTATTTTACAGGGTGGTTGTGGTGCAATCAGCATAACAGCTGCTTGTGTGCCTTGTGCAGCATAAAGCCTGGTACCTAACAAGAGCCCTCGAGCCCTAGTGTCACGGGAGGCAGCCAGGCTGTTGGCCGCCCCCTGGGACGGAGACCACACAGGCTGGCTTCAATCCAGCCCACCACATACTGGCTGCTGCTTTGGACAAATTGCTTCTTTGTTTGCTAACCTTTAAAATGGGCACAATGCAGAAGAGGCTTAATTGTCCTAAGACACAACAGCATCTGGTGCATTTAAGCCAGCCCTTCATGGTTGGTATTATGCAGGCAGCCCATGCCTCACACGGCACCTAGGAACAGTAGGTGGCCGCACGAGCTGGGACTGAGGAAGATCTTAATAATTCAGGAGAAAAATTACTGTAGTTCTAGGACCTTTAGTTTTTCTTTTTTTATTGTTTTTTTTTTGTTTCTTTTTGTTTGTTTTTATTTTTGCCAAAGCACTGAACACTTTTGGAGAAGTGGAAAAATAGCACAGCTAATATTTATACACTGCGATTGGAAAAATGAGAAATGCTGAGAATCAGAGTGTCTTGTCTGTAAAGCACCGATAAAGGCCTTGTCTTCGCACGCCCGACGACACACGGGCAGGAGCACGCTTCCCGCCCTCTGCCGAGCCCTGTGTGGGCCAGCCCCTCGCACTGTGTCCCCCCTGCTCCCAGTGTCGTGAAGTGAAAAGTTCTCTGAGGAGCAGATGTCTGCTGGTGTCACGGCCTCTGGGACACTGTCATCCTCTTTGTCATAAGTGAACTTTCTTCATTCATATCAATGTGTGTCACCCTCATGGGTTGTAATTATCAACCTCACTGAAATGAAAATTTACACCAAAAAATTAACATTATCATAATGCCACTAAAACATTAATATCTGGGCATATTTTAAACGTAGACACATAGAACCACTTCAGCATTCACAAAGTGGGTTCCCATGCACATAGTTTCCCAAGCACGGATGTGTTTCAGTTTCCCAGACAGCTTAGCTGTCCGGCCCGATAGCTTAAAGTTTTATGGGCTGCCCGGAGGGCTGGGTTGTTACTCCCTGGCCCATGGGTTCCGAGGGAGTGTACGATACGTAAGAGCAACGTAATGGAAGAGCTGGACATGCCAGCTGCACTGCCCCTGAACCCTATGGATTTCTTTTCTTCATCTGCAGAACAAGATGCTCACCGGTCTGCTGTTCACATGTCTTAAAGCTGGTGAGCGCTGTCTGTCATTGTGACGCTTCACCACTGAATCCAATAGATGTTCAGCAGTTAGGATCCCCTTGTACTACCAGGAAGCAGTACTCCCAGGGTCATCCTGAGGGGTGTAGGACCTTGTCTAGCAGCACAAGTTACGAGACACAGACTAGCACAGAATAGAGAATAACAGGAATGCATGCAAAGGCAGCATGAAATACAACCACCACCAGCCAGCCATTCACCTGTGGCTGGTCCCCACTCTGTCCCCAGAGGACAGCTCTACTTTTCTGTATTTAGAGCAGCAAAATTTAGGTCATTCAACCTAGACATCATGATCTTATAAAAGGTCAATATGCAACTCATTAAAAATAGCTTCCTTTTCAACTGAAGGTGTGGGTGTGGGGAGAGGGGGTTATGTGCACACACATCCGGTTTGATCCAGTTTGATTTATGTGTATATACACAATCATAAACTCTTGCCTGGCTTCCAGAGGTGGCCTTGCACATGCAGCTGACAGTGTTGGCTGCCTGAACAATGCTTGACTTCTTCCCCCTTCCTAACAAAATTCTAATTTTATTCAAATATTCCTGCTCTTCCATATAGTTATGTGCTCCTGGGAAGGTTTCTGCCATTGCAGTCCCAGCAGACTCCTCATAGTTGGTCTGAGCCCGTGGTTCTTACAGTTTGATCCAGGGAGTCTTTGGGAGGGGGGCCCCTTTAGGGAATCTGCAAAGTTAAAACTGTCTTCGTGCTTATAACAGGCATTACTTATCATGGCCACGCTCTCCTGCACAGGTCAAATGGAGCTTTCTGGAGGCTCCAAAATGTGTGATGATATCACCACTCAGGCAGCTAGTGGGATGTGTGCTGTGGGCTCATGTTTTACCATTTCCTCAGTTTTAATTTCTAATACAGTAGATATTGATAGATACAAAACAGATACAGATGTCTAGATTCTCTTCAGAATTTTTAAGTGGAAAATGTGTCTTGAGACCAAAGATGAGTCGAGAACCACTGGTCCAAGCACATGACTACGGTCCATTTCCCTGGCCAGTGACTGAGGTCTGCATACATAGGTGACCCAGGGTGGTCGTCTGGAGGAAGTCTGAGAAAGGATCTCCATTCTTAAAAAGAAACACAGGATGAGGATGCCACCCTTTTTCTTTTTGTTTCCGGATATTGTTGCATCTGGATGTGCTGTACAGCCTGGAGCCGCCCGACCAGCCGGAGTGGGGCAGCCATGGGCAGGAGCCCAGGCCTTCCATGCCCAGAGCTCTCCTTGCCTCTGAACACCTTGTTATTTGGTGATTAATCCCACTATCTTTTAAATCTCTGCAAATTGTATTTCACATCCACTGCGGTAGAAAATCTCCTAACGAAGTCTGCATCATGCCTGTGACCAGCACGCAGGACCCTGAGCCGCGGGGGGTGCTCAGGCTCGCCGTTCACCTCCCTCTGTGCTTCTAAGGCCACGGTTGCTAGGTCCTCATCGCTGTTGAATATATTTGTGCAGGTTAGTTTGGACCTGTTAAAAGATTCTGCGTTGGGACATTCGGGATCCTGCTTTTGCTCATCTCCTTTGGGAGAACGAACAATAAACAGTGTAGGTTTAAACCTACATGTGAGCTGCATGGCTCTGACCCCCACCGAATGAGTCATCATCACCTTAGAAGGGGTGACCCAGTCTGAAGTCAGAAGAGTGACTTTCTTTGGAAAATAAGCAGAACTGGCATTGGAAGTATGAGATCTAGAATTTGTAAGTTTGCAAACATGGCTAAGATTTTACTCATGTCCCTGACTTCTATCTGGAGAGGTGTCTCTACGTAATATATATAACTAAGGAACCCAATTCAAAAGTGCAAAATATTCTTCAGCTAGCAAGTTGTTTAGCTGAAATAATGAATTCTGAAAGGGTGGGTCCTTTATTTTATGAACTGACTTGGTTGTATTCCAGGCTTCTTGCATTGTGTCATTGCTATCTATTTGCCTGTCATCGTCTCTATTTACGTATAGATGCTCATATTACTATCTATCTACCATTCATCTTCTCTGGGTACATATATATGTTCATATTTTTACTTATGGAAGATCCATTATGTGTGGTGCTGTCCAATGCAAACTCATGCAGCCATGCAGAAATGTTTATTTAGGGGCTTCTGTGCCCAGCATCCAAGTTAAGAAGTAGGTAGTAGTGGTAAGCAGGTGGCACACCTCCTTTGTGGAGCCTGTGGTCTGGAGTGGCACATGCAGGTGGCAGCGATCACACATGGACAGGCTGGGAGGAAGTGGCTAGAAAGGAAAGAAAGTAGCTTCCAAGCTAGAGGCTAAGAGTGAGGGAGGGTGGGTGTGCCTGAAGCTAAGGAGCCCAGAGGAGCACCCCTGACCTGGGGGGTCTCAGCTGAGACCTGCAAGGGAAGGAGGCTGTCAGGCAGCATCCTGGGTGTCCTTGGCAGTGGCAGGAGCACAGAGGAGTCCTTGTGCACAGAACAGACACTGATGTGTAGAAACTAAACTTACATGGCCACGCAGATTCCTTATAAACAGTT
Organism: Manis pentadactyla; assembly: GCF_030020395.1. Lineage (NCBI taxonomy): Eukaryota > Metazoa > Chordata > Mammalia > Pholidota > Manidae > Manis > Manis pentadactyla. Next base: position 1,924,045 of record NC_080026.1, read on the forward strand.
CATTTAGCTTTAGGCACAGAATACTAAGAATAGTAAAGAGAACATTCCATGGGCCCTCTTGGCCTCCCTGGGCAAATATGAATGCTCTTGGGCAGCTTCGTCAAATGGAGTTTCAGAAAACATGTTGTGAGTGGGAACATCAAAGTGGAAAAGAATGTGTGCTCCTAAAGGCTCAGAATGAAGATGTGTAAAATATATGTAAATGCCCTGATTAGCTGCATGAATATTGATATCAGGAAACATGTATTTTTTCATTAATTCCCTTGATTGTTTACTAAAACACTGTCAGTGTGTCGGGCACTGCGTCCTAGTTGAAGAGGTTGGAAATCTGGAAAGGACATGGGTCCTGAAAGTAGGAAGCTTCCAATTGAATCAAGGGAGTGGGTTAGGGACTTGTAAGTATTATCACAAAACAAAAGAAACATAATAGACATAGCAAAACATCTTAGGAGTATGAAAAAGTGGGTCCTTGCCTCTGCCTGATTCCTGCCTATCTTTTCATCATCATATTTGCCTTATTTTAAGGCAGAGTTGACCTGTCTTTTCAGTGTTTTAAATGTGGTGGACATTGTCTCTCGGCATGATTTTTATCTCGCAACTTGGTAAATATTTCCCATGAGCTCACTAACCTTCAGCAGGAATGCGCTCAGCCCAGAGGGCCAAATGTCTCTCCCTCCCTGATGGAAGGAGAGTTAATTGACTGGCAACCTCATGAGGCAGTAATGTTTGATGATTGGTTACTGCAATCTTCCACAAGATAGCATATTTATATTTTAAAATTTGTTTCTGGAATACTCAGCCCACCCTCTCATGCATGATTATTGTCTAATCATCACTTAAGTATTCATTTAAATATATTTATTCCAAGCTCTCTTTCCTAAATCAACATCTCTCAGTGTGTGGTTCATGAACTATCCATATCACAATTGGCTAAGAATATGCTTTAAGAATACAAGCTCTTGGTCACCTCCCGTCAGGCCCATTGAATGAGTAGAGATCCAGAAATACGCATTTCTGTGCATGGCCCTGGAAATCTTGTGCACTCTCAGTTGGATCACCACTGTCCTAGGTGCTGCCAGGGGTCTCTTCTGTGCTCCCACAGCCACAGTGACCTCTCTCTACTGTGAGACTTTATCACCTAAAAACATTACTGGGCTGTTGAATCAATTCCCTCAAAAAGGCTGAAAACTCAGAGATGGAAGAGATGTCTGCTTGCCAGAGATTGAAAGCGCCCACTGTGTCACACCGCATGGCTGTCACAGGTGGCCAACAACTGAAGTCAGGCCTCCAAAGAAGAGCAGATGCAGGCCAAGGGGTGTAAGCGGAGTGTGTGGCAATGCAGGGCAGACCAGGCGGGTCGGGCTGTGTGCACCTGGGTGGGTGCCAGTCAGCTAGGGAGGATGCGCCAAGCCGCAGGGGTGGCGTTCCTTCTGTCTCATCAGCAGTCAGTACCTGCAGGAAGGCGCTAAGCTTGGCAGAGAGAAGAACGGGGGGATCAGGGCCAAGACACCTAGGGTCTGGGCCTGGACTGGCCAGGGGCTGGTTAGGTTTCTTCAAGCAATTTAGGGATCTTATGTCATTAGCTCCCCCCTTCTCATTTCAGAAAGGTGACTATTTACATAGGACCGATAAGTGAGCACACCACAAAAAGCATAAAAGCACCAACTGCATGCTGACTGGTTTAAAAATACGATGAATATTCTCCTTTCAGGATTAAAGGCTTTACCCCGAACCTCTGAGTTGGATTCTTCTGGTGGTTAAATGTTCACAGTGCTTGTGTCTTACCACAGAGCCACCACGGGCTCTCGAGGGAAACCCCTTTACGTGTATACACCGCCCGTACATTCCATTAACACCGCCTTCCTTTACTCATATTTTATGTTGGTACAAGGCTTAACTCTTATAAACCTGGTTTGGATGGATCTACATGGCCTGTGTTTTGACACTTCAGGTTTCAAAAGTCATAAATGGCTTCTGACATACTGAAAAAAAAAAACTGCCTTTATCAAATTAACCTCTATCACTCAGTGTCAAATAATTGTGACTGTGTGAAGTGTTGCACATTTGGGGAGTAAATTTGGTTTTGTGCTGTTTTCCATGCATCATGAAATCCCCTTGGTTTTTAGTAAAGGGTCATAGCTTTGCTTTGAAGATATGAGTGCTTGCAAATTAATGTAAAAGTCAAGTTTTAAGGTGTTTGAAGAAGTTAGTCCATGTTAACTAGGCAACTGAGGCATTCACAATTTCAGGACTATGTTATTCATTTCAAAGTGTGAAGGGGAAATTCAGTGTCGAGACTTCGCAGCAAATACATCAGCGTTCACATCTTAGTCCACCGGAGGTTTGCTTCCAGACCACCACATACAGCAAGTATCATGATAAAGCAAGTCTACTGAAGTTTTTGGTTTTCCAGTGCATATCAAAGTTAAGTTTACACTGTAACGTAGCCTATTGAATATGCAACAGCAGTATGTCTAAAAAAGATACACACCGGAATTAAAAAATGCTCTATTTCTAAAAAATACTCATCATGATCTGAGCTTTCAGTGAGTCATAATCTCTTTGCTGGGGAGGGTCCTTCCTCCACGTTGGTGGCTGCTGACTGATGAGGGTAGTGGCAGCTGCAGGCTGGGGCGGCTGGGGCAGTTTCTTAAGATAAGAACAATGAGCTTCACCGAATCTATTGGCTCTGCCTTTCACAGATGACGCCTCTGTAGCACGTGGTGCTGTTTGATAGCATTTTACGCACAGTAGAGATTCTTTCTACTTGAAGCCAGTCTTCACAAACCCTGCCGCTGCCTCATAAACTAAGTTTATGGAATATTATGGTTTTCCAAGGTGTGGTACACATTACGAGGAGAAACCTTATATTTCTCCTTGATGGGATGGGCCATGCTAGCAGAAAATACTGGGGAGAGTGAGAAGGTGTGACCCTTCCCAGGGGTGGGCCCTTTGTTTGCATGTCATTCTCCTGCTTCTAAGTAGTCACAGTTTGTCTCCCAAATTCATTCTGTAGCCCAGCATATACAATGGTCCCCTTACCTAGTTCCTTGTGACTCCAATGCCATTGTCGCCTGAAAACTGAATGACAGGAATCAAGAATTGCATTATGCCAGTAATCCAATACAAAGTTCTGTGAGTCCTGAGAAATGAATGGGACCAAAATGACCCGGGCTTTCCTTCCTCTTTGCGCCTGTTTCTTCTTTGCTAATTTATGCAGACTCCTTACTCTACTGGCTATGGTGGGGAGTTTCCTAGGGAGGCAGTGTGGCTTAAGGATTTGGCCTTTCAGGTCATAAAGTCTTTGGTTTAAATCTCAGATCTGCCATACGATCAATCTCCTGTACATCTTTTAACTTTACTGAGTGTCAGTTTCTTCTTCTGTAAAGTTTGGATGATGCGAATCCATACAGAAGAATTTTTGAGAGGAATAAAAACAATTCTTTAAAACAAGTACTGCCTAACAGGTACCCAACAGGTGGTAGTTATTGAGTATTTATAGATTTTCATATATTCAGATATAACAAGGTTATAAAAAGGAAAAATAACCTGGAACCATCCTAACATTATTTCCGGCTCTCCATATATACAAGACTGAGAAATGGTTCTCAGACTGAGAGTATTTTCCATTATTAGGAGTTTTGTTCTCTTCATTTCTTCTCAGAAACATCTCAAGTTTCCACTCTTATTATAGATCTAGAATAAATACATTTCCCTAGGGGATAAGGAATAAGACCTTATTCAAAACATTTCTTTCTTTAAGGAGAGAATGTCATTTGTTGTCGTTTCCCCTGATTTATCCTCACATCTTTATTGTATGCATGGCAGTCAGTGCAGTGGTGCCCTTCAAAGACCTTGGCCCAGCAGAGGCTTCTTAACTATGTTCTGGGAATGAGATCTGCCACTTTTGACTTAGACCCTTAAGGCATGTCTTCATAGCTGCAATGACATGTCACTTCCCACTGCTTTGAAATCCCACAGTGGAAACACTTCAGGCTGATCTATGATTTCCTTCTCTTGTCTCCCGTCTCTCCCTCTAAATACTTCTGACCTCCAATTCTAAGCCTTGATGACTACCCACCAGTAGGTATTATGTATTCTGAATCACAACTGGCACATTGAGTTCGGGTGCCACTGGGCAGATAGCCCCCAGTTTTAATTAAAGTGTTTTGGTATGGAAAGCTGCTGCATAACAATGTCTGAGCAGCCCTGATGAGACAAAGTCTTTTTAAGCTCATAATAAGAAATAAACCTGCGTGCTCCTCTCATGAGTGAGTAACAGATGCAAACCACCGCGGGAGGACACTCACCGGAATATGTGGAAGCCTGCTGACTCCCTCACTTCAATGTTCTTTTACACTTGAAGCAGGTGACTTCATATCTGCTGGATTTTCATCACCATCACCTAGCCAGTCCCCAGGGAATCTTAGACATGGAGTGGGAGGAAGAATAATGACCCACAAAGGTATCCAAGTCCTAAGTGCTCAGGATCTGTGAACATGTTAGATCATGTGTCACAAAGGAAGTGAGGTTGCAAAATCAATTAATAACGCTAATCAGCAGGCCTTAAAATCGAGAGTTTCTCCTGGAGCATCTGAGTGAGCCCACTGTAATCCCGGGCATCATTAAAAGTAAAAAGGGGGACAAAAGAATGGAATTCAAAGTACATGTGACTGTGGAAGAAAGGCACCAGGGAATGCAACATTGCTGACTTTGGAAAGAGGAAGGGGCTGTAAGCCAAGGAGACTTGGTGGCTTAGAGAAACTAGAAAAGGCAAAGAAAATGAATCCCCCAGATTCCCTACAACGTCTACAGGACATTCAGCTGTGCTCACATCTTGATTTTTGCCCAGTGAGATCTGTGTCAGTTTTCTACAGGACCATAAGACAATAAATTCTGTGCTGTTTAATTTTAGTTGTTTAAGTTGTTTAGTTGTTTAAGTTTGTAGTAATTTGCTACAATGGCCACATAAAACTAACACATTGTTTCCTTCTTTCCCTGTAAGAATAGAGGTATGACAAAGTACTTTGGTTTACAGAGGTATTGAGGAGGGAGAGTATAATAAGGGAAAAACCAGAAAAAGCATTATTAAGGGTGCTAATTGCTCATTTTTCTTCCTTTTCTTATTGCATCTATTCCTAAGTGCAGCTAACACAATACTTGCTTGGAGAGACATGGAAGCACTCTGATCATTTGTGAATCAAAATAAATTATAATCTACACTCATAGAGAAGACATTCCCTGCTTTCTCCCAGAAAAGAAACAGATTAATGTAATAAAATATCTATTTGAACAATCTAGGCATATTGAAATATTAAATCTTAAGAAAAAAATAACAGTAACAGTGCATTGTGTATTTCAGTTCTGTGTAATTGCATCAGAACAAATTGTTCAGATAATCTGTGTCAAAAGAAAGAAATGAGCTTCTGAGTCATCTTACTACAAATCTTAGAGAAAATCAGACATTTGATCTTGCTGTGAATCTTAAATGATTGTCTCCTCATCTTTTATAAAGACTCAATGATAATTTGGGAGGTCAAGTGCTGTGACAGAGAAGTCTGTGCTCACCAGTCAGTACCATGGACAGAACTAAGCAGGTGAAAATAGGCAGTCTGATTATACAGGCCACTTAGAAGTGCTGAACTTCTGGGAGGGTCCCCTGACTTCTAATCTCTCTGGCTGCCTCTTTTCTTTTCCTTTTTTATTCTTGCTACATTTTTGAGTGAAAATGTTGTCATGAGCACTGTAGTGTGCTTGAGCTAATCACCAGTGTCCAGATAAAGGGTGATAGAGATAATGATGTACATTCTATAAAACATCTGGAGGGCAGAGCTGATTTATTAAGTCTTCATTACAGTTTGTAAAACACATGAATGACAATGTAGAAGTTTGAAACATTATCACCAAGCAGAGATGGCCGAGGCAGTTTTCACTGATACATTGATGTATTGATACTTACAGTAGGGGTGGAGTTTGGAAAAAGGAGATGAAGAGAGGTAGGGGATGGTTTCCCTTACTCAGGGAATAACAAGGTAATTTCTGTAGTTTTAGATTTTATTTAAGGAGGATATGGAGCATAGTTTGAAAAAAACCTGCTTCTGTTTCATGTTGGAGAGCCCCTTGGGTGGGATGCTGACGTCGCTAAAGCAAACAGCCTGGGTTTCGTCGGGTGCCTGTCGTCAGTGCAGTACAACCACATAGCCCCGCTGAAGGCCGCCTTGCGCCACGCCGCCACCGCCCCCGTAACCGTTCAGGGCACCTTGACAGAATCCAGCTGCAGCCCCGCCGAGGACTCGAGCATGGACACAGTGACCACAGTGCCCTCCTCCTCAGGTACTCGGGGTGGCCATGCGCCTTCCCACTGGCACTGCTGCTGGCCTTTGGGACACGCATAGGCTGAGGCTCATAGTACTCAGCCTCACATGTACAGTTACGGGTGGCTAAGAACTATACTGGCTTCTCAGGGGTGATTTTATATGCATTTAAAGTGTGATGAATGGTTAAAGCTAAATGCATATTCACATGGGTTACATATTACAAATATGTAATGTATACATTATATACATGTATGTATATGTGTATGTATTACATATATATATATGTATATTCACTACTGTTTAAGGCTACTGCTCTGAGGATAGAAGACTTTAGGGTCAGGGAGGCAGGCTGGTTGTTGAAATTAATATAATCCATGTGATTAAAATCAGCGTTTCTTAAAAATAGCACTATTGTTAAGCACAGCGCTATAATCTATATCTTCTCTCATTGTACCACTGTCTAAAATACCTTTTCTGTCTTTTCTTAGTCATTGTCATCCGGCATGTCTTGAAATGTGCCCGGTGTTTGTTTTACTCTGGTGCAGTGACCAACTGCCAATTAGCCGTTAATTATGAGCAAAGAAGGGGGCTGAGTTTCTCTGCTGCCTGCTTGTCCTCGATCCTCGGCAGCAGAATGTGTGTTTCAGAACCTGAAAATGACATCTGGCTAACTTGGACTCAAATTCTGAATCTGCCATGAATAAATGATATAGAACTTTGGACAAGTCTTTTAATGGCTTCAATCTAATTTCCTTATCTGTAAAACGGGAAAATGATGCCATGGTGCAATCATTCCCTGAGGACTAAATGATACAGTGATAATAATGATAGCCAGTATTGGTCCTGAAAATTGTTTGTGCGCTACATGCATGCACATACCTGTCTTCACCCCCTTTTGATACAATGGCAGATCTATTTTTTTTTAAAAAAGCATCTAGCCCAATGCACCCCAGTAGAGCAGGGATTCAAACCCGGATCTGCATGCCTTCAAACACAAGGCTCTTTTTCCTGTACCATATATGCTAAGGTACATACAGTGAAATTCTTCTCTGATTAGTGAGGGTTTTGGGGGTGTTGGCTGCCCAACGCTTTTGTCATCCCCTGTGAATGGGCTTAGAATCTGCTTGCAGCTGACTACAGAAACCTCCAAAGCAGAAAGGACCAGAGGCAGGGGGCCACTGGCATGCCAGGAACAGCAGCAGAGCAGAGAGGGGCTTCCCGGGCAGGCGGGTGGGAGGCTGTGGGCCACGGCAGCCACGGGTGGGCCCCACAATCCTCTGTTTCAACCCCTTACCTTAGGGCTGACGTAGAAGCCGCGGGGGGGGGGGTGGACCTGCAGGGTGTAAGCAGTGCCCTTCCCACGCCTTCTTTGTGTATGTTTGTTTGTGTTCCTTCCAAAATGCCGACACACAGCTGTGTGGGAGCACCTGTTCTGACCCCAGATAAATCACCTGGGCGCCGTGTTGTGGAGCTCCTTCCGGGTGTCTGAGTGAGGGGCGACGTGTCATGTGTTCCTCCTTTCAGATCCCTTCGGGAAGACAGACGAGAGGGAACCCCTCACCCACGCAGTTCGCAGTGACTCAGCGGTGATCGGAGGTAAACCATTGCTTGTTGCTGAAAGCAGGAGAGTCACAAATGCTTGTGTACCTTAGAGAAGCTCCTCCGAATCCCTCCGTAATCACAGCCAGCTAGCATCCAGAGCACCCACGATCGGCCATACCGCGAGCCTCTCCATGAATAGTCCCTGTGCCCTGTGGCAAAGGCCACCTGCCCCCAGCACCAGGAGCTCCATGGATGCATTCTGCCCCTGCCCCCCAGGCAGCTGGGTGCCGGGTCAGCAGCTGGGGGATTCGCTGAGGCAGGCAGTGTGCACCCTGCGTGCTTCCTCCAGTCGTCAGTTATCCTGAACACCAGCCCGGCGCACCAGTAGAGCACACGGGGAGAACCTCCTTTGGGCAGACAGCTGGGCAAGGCTGCCAGCCTGGTGGTCCCTCTGCCGGTCGATCTGGGTGGGATGGCACGAGTGGGCTGAAGCCCGCAGGATGGCCGTTCGCGTGCAGGAGCACATGTGGTCCTGGACACAGACCTTGGCTGCTGTGCTGTGAGCCCCGCACCCCGTCTCGCCTCCCTCGCTTCCCCGGTTCCTCACTGCCTGTCGGCCTCGCTCCTCTTTATCCTGCCTCAGTGGGGCTGCCGCCTGCAGTAGCTGCACCTTGACTTCTCCATCTGGGCTTTGTAATACTAAATGGTCCCTGAGCCTTGTTTAATGCAAGGTGCCTGTGAGAGACGAAACCCGTTTCCATTCGAGAACCAGAGGCCACACGGCTGCGCCATCCCCACCTCCTGGCAGCTGCGTGTACTGACTCTCACTGTGTGGCACCCTCCCCATTTGATGTGTATTTGTGAGCCCCGACATTGGGTCAAGTGCACAGCTGGGTGGGGAAGGGGCCAGGGAAGTAGAGCCCAGCCAGGCAGTGGTACAGGTGACCCAGCGCAGCACGGCTGTGGGCTGGCAGCCCACCTTTCCTTAGGAAGCTCTCCTGTGTCTCACCTGAATTTCTGCCCCAGGACAGAGTCCTGCTTCATCTTTGCTTGGCATCAAGAAATGTAGGAAAGAATTTGATGTGTGTGTCTCTTCCTATAAATTATCATCAGACAAGTGGAGAAAAGACTTTCGGGCCTGCTGAATTTCCTCCGCTCATTTATGTGCATCTGCAAGTCTCTGTGACAGCAGGAGATCCATCCCAGCCCCTTGGGAGGGCCACCGAGGCTTGCACAGTGTCCAGCTCCGAGCAGTGCTCACACCGAGGGTGTAGAAACGGATTCTGGGCCCCCTCCCCGGAAGCTGCAGCCCAGTCGTAGCCCCCACTCCCTACCACCCAGTTATTCGTATGTTTGTTAGCACAGGGGGTTTTCCGTTGCCTTAATCTCAAATGGTTGGGGGAAAGTGCCCCATAATCATTTAGGAAAATTTTTATAAAAGTAAGCAGTTGTAATCATGGCCCCAGCTCTGATACAAATCTGTGGAAGATATGCATTCAATATGTTTACCTCTCAAATGTCCATATTGCTGTAAGTCATAATACAGCGTGTTCAAAATGACTTCTAAAATAAACATTTTTCTCACTATCCATTCTACTTAGAAAGAAATACAAGAGAGCAGAAGATACACTTTATTAAGATACACTTACCTTTGAATATTAGAACTAGTTTTCAAATATTTTAATGTGAAAAGCTACATTCATGCAAAGATGCATTCTCCCTATAAAAGGTCAGCAGTCTCACGTTTCCACCATCCCTTTGCCAGCTTTGATCTTCATACCCCAGGAGGCTCCCTGGCAAACGTAGGGACGAGACCTCAGGGTCAATGAGGTCAGCTTGCCGGTCGGTCCGTGCAACCAAGGTCAGGGGCTGGCAGGACCGGGCAGCAGCTTGCCGTGTCCAGGGACTCCCGCTCTGGAGGGCGGAGGTGTGCCATCCATGAGGCAGCCCGTGCCCTGCGCAGCACAGAGCAGGTGGCCATCCCTGGGTGCTTGGGTGCCCATTTCATTATTAATGAGCATATAGCAAGGCAGGCATATACCGTAAACAAATTCACATAAGGAGAGCGTGTATTGGGATGGGACATATTTAATATTATTTTCTAGGATGCTGAAGGAGTTCTAAATTACTTTGTTGCAAGGGGACAAAGAAATACGCTGATTTCACACGATTCTGACACATTTGTTTCAGCAGGTCTTGAAGAAATTTACTAAGATAGCCTTTGCTAGTCTAACTATTTATGTGACGGCGTTCATCGCCCATTAAATAGAACCGTCTTGATCGAACTGGCTTCCTTCCTCGCTAGTCTGAAGGAGGTGGTTTGCTGGGAACCGAGACTGAACGCATTCCAGCAGGTCTTCCCAGGCTCGCGGCCGTTTGCTGCGTTCTGTTCTCTGCTCCCCTGAGGGTCCCCCCGCGGGGAATGCCAGCCCACGGGCACGCGCGGGGTGACCCCTCCTCTGCTTCCTCGCCCACAGGAGTCATAGCGGTGGTGATCTTCCTCATCTTCTCTGTCGTCGGCGTCATGACCCGGTTCCTTTACCAACATAAGCAGTCGCATCGAACCAGCCAGATGGAGGAGAAAGACTACGCAGAAAACGTGGGCAGTTCCTTTCGAAATGACATCGACTTGCAAAACACAGTGAGCGAGTGTAAGCGGGAGTATTTCATCTGAAAAAACAATATTTTAGCAGGGTACCTAATACTCCCTTTCTGGTTGTTCAGTGTTCCCTCCTCCTCCCCTTGCTCCTGTCTTTTAATTTTGGTCACTCTCTCTGTGGCATTTGTTTGCCATTTATTTCCGGAACGCACCTGCGCCCACACGCATCCATCCCCTGGCGCAGCCCAGTCCGGCCAGGTCTGTTGCGGCCGCCGCCCTCCTTGTCAGTGACCTGTCATGGTGGCAGCGACTGCCCGAGAGGCAGGCCAGCGCCCGTGGTTCCCATTGCTCGGGCACCAGTCATTCCCGCAGCCAGGTGGTCCTGCGGGCTTGCTCTGCAGCTGAGCGCTGTCGCGGTCACCCCTGGCACCCCCATGCCCAGTCCTTCCCACCGGGGACCGCAGGGTGCGCCAAGGTGCTGGAGGCCTGGTTTGCCCCACCGCCTTGATGAAGGACCGAGAGGGGTTCATGCGTGTCGGCTCCCTCCCCCTCGGAGGCCCGCTGCCCAAGTCCAGCACTGCTTCCCCCTGACTCTCGTCGCCTGAGTATTTTCAAATCTAGGATTCCTGATAGTGAGTGGGCTGTTTTCTTGGTCCTTTCCCACCAGTCTCTCCAGGGGCCGACACTTCAGAACAGCGCACAATAGCAAAAACCTAGGGGAAGCATGGAAAATAGTAGCTTGAAATCAGGAGGTAAAGAGAAAGCTGCTAGGTAGATGTGCTATAACTCCCAAACTGTCTCTTCCAATTTTGTAAGAAATGTTAGGTAGGTCATTCCTGGGATCATCATGCTAAGGTATATGAATCTACTTATCTGTCTACATCTATGTAAGTTGCTGCAGCATATGTCACTTTTTTAAAAAGTCTGAAATAGTATCTGATTCCATGAAAGAGCTTAAGCCATCTCAACTCAGCTTAAAAACAAAACAAAAACAAAAGACAAAGGGCAGAACTGCGTGAAAGAAGAGAAACACCAGACAGAATTCTTCCCTTCCATCCACAACTAAAGGTCTGGGGAAGAAAGGGGGGGATGTCGCATCTCACACAGACACAACGGCCCGCCTAGGTCCCTCAGGCCACTTCCCGGGGGGTTTAGGACGCGCTGACACAGAAGACATCACGATCAGCCCCAGAGAAAAACCCCTACTTAATTCAGAGGAGCCCTTGGGTTCTGTAACGCATCACGTTCTCAAATCTGCCACATCCCACATGCCCAAAGCCCAGCTTCCCACACCTTTGGGTAGAAGTGAACTCCCGGAGGAAATAACGACAAATATCAGGGTCTCTGCCCCTTTCGATAGCAAAGCACTGAGAAATAGAGTCATCCCTTCAAGAAGGCGCCTGGAGCTCACCCACGAGGTAGTGGGAAGGGTGATGATTCTGCGTGGCTCGGCTGCAGGCCATCCTGGAGAAGAAGTGGGGGAAAACAATATGAATATTTCTGTTTGCCAGAATGCCAATATAATGCTAGGCAGGTGCAGGACACACTTGCCGATTCCCTTTACAGGCTGTGTGCCATTCCTGGCCACTGGCGGGCACTTAGCACCCTTCTGCACAATGGCTCTCAGCAAGGAACCATCCGCTTCACCCCATTTCAGGCTTTTCTTTCAGTGGCAGAGCACCTGGGGTGCACATTCCATCTGTGATCCTATTTCTCAACTCTAAGATGTTCTGAGTACACATTCTCTCCTTATAGTTTTCCACGGATTCTTTATCCCTTCATCATTTCCATTCTGTCCTTTTGCTAGCTAATATATTTTAAAGAGATTCTAATAAGGACACCTTTTTCCCCCATCCAGATTTAATAAGATGAATGATCCATTAAGAAGAGGAAAGATCTTTAAACACTGTTTTCTCCTGCCCTGTCCTCCCTATTTTCCAATTTTCACTTTTGAATGTTCTATTTCTGCAAAAAAGGCTTTATAAGTTATCCTTTTGCTTGGCTACATGGTCCTCTGTCCCCTGAACTAAAAGCCAGCATGAAATGCAGTGGTTTTCGCCCAAAGCATGGCTGACGAGGGAAGGCAAAGGGAGGTGTAACAGGCTGGAGCTCTCATGACTCGAGCCTCTGAGAAGCAAGGACTCCGTGTTGCTGACACAGCACTGACGGGAGGATGGGAGATGAGCGAAGGCCAGCTCAGAGCACTTGCCTTCTCAGAGTATGTATGTGCTCGTAGGTCTGTAAGGTGAAGAATGTGGGAAGCCCCTCCCTGCCTTGTAGCCCCTGTTCAGTGCACCACGGATGCCCCCAGCATCCCTCCTGCACACGGACACTAACTGTGCTTGCCCACCACCACCAAGACCTAAAGGCGGATGCCGAGACGCGGCAGCTGCAGACACTCTTACATGTAGAGTCTCAGGGTTCAACCAGAATTATTTTTACAGGGTTGGATATGTCATGACCCCAGAGAACACTCTGTCACTAGATGTATACGAAAAGCAAGCAAACTGCTCCCTCCAAAGAAAAACCCGATTTTCAGTTCAAAATAAGTGCTAACTCTGCCTGTCTTTCCTCAGTGGTACCAAAATCCATACAGTTTTGTGCAAATGTTCAATTGTGTGAGTGTTTCAATCCTTGGGAAATTGTAATCTAAGACAAATCATCTTTGAAAGCTTCCTAAGCTCCCCTTAGCCACATTCGTGCTCCAGCAATCAGGTTTCCCGGCTGTAGGGACCCTCCAGCGTGACCCTCAGGCTCTCATACCTGCCCTTTACAAAACCATCTCACAGGATGTGGCCTATTTACAGTAAAACTAAAAATACCTTTGCAATTTCACATTCTAAGGGATCTGTTTCATTCATACACTTTTCACAAAACAAATCTATTTATGCAAACAACAGTGCATTTGCTCACCCTAAAATATGTTCCCACTCAGTCCCTCATTTATTGTGTGTATAGGTTGGATTGCCATGGTTTCTATGAGAATTCGTCTAGAGAATTAGACATTTGTCACTTTTCTAGGTACATTTTTATGAATAGCTTGGCCTCTTCTATTCACGCTCAACTACATATGGGAGATTTATTTTGAGGGTCCTAGGGCTGCTGTTTAAAAACAGTCTCTGTTCTGTGCAGTAGTAACAGACGGTACTAACCTGACTTCCACCCTTGGTCAGACCCATGCCCGCCACTGGGTAAAGGGGCCGGGGCAGACAGGAGAAGCTGACTGTTCTCCTCTTTCTCCATTCCATCATGGAGTATTTTTTGAAGACCCAGTACTCCAAGGGTATAGTAGACATTGGGTGTGCTGCCCCTGGGAGTCCCAATCTCAGCAGCGTTAATAGGGGTGATAAGTAGGGTAATGGGACATAAAGTGCTATAGGATGTGGAGCAAAGGTTCTGCACAATTATCTTTGTAAAGCCCTTGCTAGAGACTTAAAGAAACAGAGAAAATTCCAGAAATTATTTACATTTTTTTTCTTGTTTATTGCTTCCACCTTCAATAAACTGCTTTGTTTCTCCTCCTCAGAGTAAATACCTGTCTATGCAGATAAACTTCTTTAGAGGGAGGTGGACTGACTCTTTAGGGACAGCAGGAATAAATGGCCCCCATGTCTAAAGTCCATTTTGGGAGTAGAATTCTCTCCTCTTTTGTTTCAGTTTGGTCGGGGGATTCTGAAAGTCCTTCTTCCCATCAGTCAGCCCTCAGTGATGACCTGGGGACTCTCTTTGGGGCAGGAAACAAGGGTGAGAAATCTCTCCTCTGCCCCCTCCTGCTCTCCCCTCGGTTCTCTTATCTCCATCTATTCATGGCCTGGTACCTGCCGGTGGTCTTCCAAACACTCCTTAAGGAGTCTTTGTTGTACCCCAGCCCCATAACACCCTTCTTTGCCCTGTGGAGCCATTTGACTGTATTAGGAGGATCTCTGAGAGCTCACTGTAGTATATCTTTCAGTAAATGACTGACTAAAAGCTGCTGTCCATCTAAGTGAGGTCTCACATGTGTGCCCTGGGTGAGCGTAGTCACGCATCTCTGCAGGAAGCCCATTCAGTTAGAGGAACCTTACTGGGAAGCTGCAAGCAGAGCGTCTTTGTGATATTCAGGGAGACAGAAATCAGGCATCTGCATCCTTTCTTATAAAAAGGCTTTACAGTTTGACCACCAACCCCTGGCTTCCTTGGAATTCTCCAATAGCTACAATCCATCAAAACTACACTGTGACACCAGCCAGCTGAAGGGAATGTGAGTTGTAGTGGACTGCTCTGCTGCTCGTTGTTCCTCGACCCAAAGGCCTGGACGTGCTGTGTCTTTCATCACCCTTCAGGTCACAGGTCGACCAAATAAGTAAGAGGCTGCCCTGTTCCTGTGGATGCAAAGGGGGCCACGGAAGAAGGTGCAGGGAAACTTCCGGAATGCTTGCAGGGTGGCTGAGCTCTCTGCCACATCTCTCACGTAGCTTGAAAATGTGTTCTTTAAAAGACACGTCGTGTGGTCATCACTTCCACGGTGTCTGTGCGTCTTTCCCTCCCACCATCCTCTCACCCACACCCTTACTTGTTAAGTCATTGCGTTTGCAGATTTTAATTGTCCCTGGTTTTTATCTCTGCTTTCAAAATTTCCGAATAGTTGAACCTCCTAAAGAGGAAAAAAGTGTAAACAGATATACAGAAACACTTTGTAAAACAGGGCTGTTCTTCAAGGTTTCTTCTGGACATTCTCCATTCACGCCGTTTAGTTGGGGGAGAGACATTTCGTTTCGACATTACAGTTATTTGAAAGCTTCATATAAGGTCTTAATATTTAACACCGGCCATGTTTGAGTGATTTTTCTCTTATTTTGCACTAAGGTACTCCGAGGAAGAACAGAAAAGCACATTTTTTAGTGATATATTGTAATTTATAAGCTAGTTGTCTGTCTTTTGTAATATTTATAGTCTACAAAATGGCTAAGCAAACATGAGCAAAAATTAAGGCAAACGCTGGTTTCGGTGTTTTGACCACAACTGGGGGAACGTGTCAGGGAGAAGGGAACTGTGGCAACAACTGGTGTCCGACCCAGGTGAAGAGGGTCGGTGCTTCCACCACGAAGCAGCCACCTGGTGGCTCCTGACTCAGGAGTCTCTGCGGTGGCTTGGATCATCCGACACATCAGGGAAAGAGGCAATATCATGGGCTTTGCACGAGCAATTCTTCTCCCACCTTTGCATAACATTTTTGACCCTTTCCAGCCTTCTTTAGTAGCATTAGCCACATCTTATTTTTTCAAGACTGTTGTTTCACTGGAATTTTCCCAGGGAGCTTCAGGGCTATCACTACAGTGATCTAACCTGCACTGAGCACAAGATATAACTTTAAGGAAGAGAACCTGTCAGGAACCTCTTTAGGTCCACGGTCCTGGATTGAAACCCCATGGGTTGAAGCCCTGAGGTCCTGAGACCTGTCCAGTGATATTTCTCCCCCCTTCATTGGCCCTGCCATCCCCAGAGGTGCCAAGTGATTTTCATACCCCTGACAATGAAAACTCCCAGGGCTCACCAAGTAACTCTAGTAAGGATTAATCCTTAATCCTGCCTGGGGACACAGGGAAACGTTTATAAATCAGCAGGACAAAATTAAGACAGCAGTCCTAGGCCACCACCACAGGTGCAGCTACTGTTTTAGTGATTAAGCCCTGGTCTTTCTTGCTCTCATTAGCATCCTATTCTTCCATGTTTAGACGCCAGCCGTAGCCTCACAGGATGTGGAAAGGGTGCAGGTGTGCACCAGGGTCATTGTACTACTGCACAGACTCTTTGGAAGGCCCATAAGTAGGAATTCAAGGGATAATTCTAATGGGCGTCTGCCTAGTCACAGCTTTGCATCATGTCAACCCCATCCCAAAGGCTTTACTCAAAATATTAACACAGTTTTTCTTCTCTTGGAATGGCAGCGCCAACCTGTATAACCGTGTCCTGCCTTAAATAGCCATGCAAAAACTAGCAGACCTCGCTTAAAGCAGTACTGTTATATTGTGAGAGGGACTTTATATTTAGTGAGGTCCAACACCAAGAACTTTCTCCTCTGAAGCTGGTGGTTGACAGGCCTCCTGATATCCTGACTTAAGGCCATCACTTCCAGCATACAGGTCACCTCTGCTATTACAGCATGAAAGGGGGGCCATATGTGGAAAAAGAGGCATGGCAGTGCCCCAATAAAACTTTATTTACACAACAGGCAACAGGTCGAGTTTGCTGATCCCTGCGAGAGAGCATCCCTCCGACAGTGTGCATTTCAGATGGGAAGTCAGTCTCTCTAGCAGGTGGGAGACCTCCTTTTGGAGAAATGAGGAGGAGTGGAGAGATTATTTTTAACAAGTAAACAATGAAATGCACAATAACCTCCCTTACGAAATATATCTGTCAGGCCCTTCATTATGGCAAAAGCACAAAGCAGGTCCCTCTCTTTGCAGATCTGCCAGAGTCTAGCTAGTCCTCTGACCTTCTCATTTTTGTTCTCAAAGCAGAATCCCAATTGACGTTGCCTCGTTCCAAGCCAGGTTTGTAGACCATGTAACATGTCTTAATACACTGTATGGGGAAAAAAAATAAGTTAGCCTTAGATTTCTTTGTTTTCTATGATTACTGTTGTACAGAAGAAAGACTTAAACTGTAAATAATGTATATTTAATAAAGAGAGAATTTTGTATGATTTTGTGTGGAAGACAAATGTGTCTTGCTGTGTTTTCTTGGGTTAATGAAGAGTCAAACAATTAATCACTCAGCTCCTGTTTCCATTCCTTCGACAATTTATGCCTAGACCACATGGCCTTGGGTCTCTGGAGAAACACAACCTCGCCCTCCCTGGGTTTATTGATTTCTTCGGGCTAACAGTGCTGGCCGGGGGCTCTCAGTATACTCACCTGCATCCTGGCTCAGACGTGAAAGGCAAGCTCACCAACACGGGCCTCCAGCACATGCAGGGTTCTGGGGCCCTCTGGTTCCCACTGCCCCCTGGAAGCCCCGGGCCTCCCCTAAGCCTCCATCGTGCCCACTGGCAGCGGCCACAGCTCTTATCTGACTTTGCCTCCCCCTTATCTCAAGAGAGTCTTACCCCCAGTGGACTTTGTGTTTGAGACACTAAGTTGTCATGAACTAGAACTCACCTCAAAAGGGTATTTCTTAAGGTTTCTTTGTATGGGTGAACATACAGAAATAACAAACTGACATGGATTTTAAACAGGAATATGACACCATCAGATTTTCCTTTTAAAAAATTATCTACCTGCTCAGAGGAAAATGGACCATAGAGAAAAAAGAGGGGAGGAGGCAAACATAGGCTCCATTTCAAGATCCTGGGGAGGGGAGGGTGGCCTGGACCAGGGCTGTTGAGGCAGAGATTGTCACACCAGGTGGGTCCGGATGGAGCAGGGAGGGCTCACTGATGGACTGGGAGGGGAGACGAGGATCAGGAAAGTGCACATTTTTGGCTTAAGAAATTGAATGGGTGGAAGCAAGTCGTTTTGTTTTGGGGAAAGGTGTCTGTGATGTTGGAGGGGATGAGGAGAATGAATTCAATGTGGATTCGGTTAAGTTTGAGATCCCAGCTAGGCAGTGCGTGCGGATGTGAGCAGGCGTCTGGGTTCGGGAACGCAGTCTGGTACATGTGTGATTATATCTTATATGTACATGAAGAAACAGGCTCACAGGCAGACTGGTTGAGACCACCCAGAACATGAGGGTAACTGGAGCAGAGGGATGTCAGAGGAGGAGGAGCCAGACACCGTGGAGAGAAGAGGACAAGGGGCCCAGGGCAGTACACTGGGTTACGTCATGTTCCAGAAAGCATTACGTGGTATTTGAGGTTAAAAGATTTCCGTTCTGAACCAACACTTTCCTTCCTGGCCAGGTATACAGACAACTATGTCTCTAGTTTGGCCCTACGGTGCCTAATTTGTAATAAGAGTACAAATACACTTACTGAATAGTTAATAAAATAAGAAATGTGAAAATATTTTTTAATGATACAGAGCAACACAAATATTAGTTATTATTGTACCTGCATGCTTGGCGTGGGGGAGAAAATCCAACTGTCACAGCAGGGCCAGATAGTAAGTACTGGAGGCTGCCTCCATTGCAACTGCATAACTTGGCTTTTTTAGTGCCAAAGCAGCCACAAACATTGCACAAACAAGTGAGTTTGGCTGTGTTCCAAGAGGACTTTACCTATGAAAAATAAGATTTAAATTTCATGTACCTTTCACCTATCATAAAGTATGAGTACTCTTCTAATTATTTTTCAGCCACTTAGAAATGCAAAAAATCTTGCTTAGTTTGCACACTGTACAAAGTCAGGCAGCTGACCAGATCTGAATCACGGGCCGGACGTAGTTGCTAGCCCTTTAGACAATTATTCTTTGAAAGTGAAGTCTAGCCTCTTTAAGTGTGAAGAGTGGAAAATAAAATATATGATCATCTTCTGGAAATGAATGCCATTAAAATGTATATGGAACGCAGAAAATCAAACTGAAAATGCTGAGAGCTCTCTCAGGGGTGTGAAGCTCAAAAGAGATCCGGACGCTCTTGAGTTAGTTGAACGCAGGAGGATAAAAAGCGAGGGGCCCCTTGGACCACAGCTGTGACAGGCGTGGGCCCATGGGAATCAAAACACCGAAGAGGCTGTGAACGTGAAGATGCCTGTTATCGGTACACCTCACTCAGGTGTGGCTTGGGAGAAAGGTACTCGATTCTTTGTTGTAATCTTGCTTGTTCAGTTTGGAAGACCCAGAGGAAGCCAGAAACTTGCAGAAGCCATCGGCTAGGACTGGATTATACATTTAAGTGTCTGAGCAAGTTAATTAGGTTGAATCACTTCAAAGAAAATGAAAATTATTGTGCAGAAAAGGGGTTTTGTGTGCTCAGCGTAATGATGTCTGTGTAGGAAGATTAATAGAGCAATTCAAGGCTTCTAAACCTGGCTGTCGTGCATGGGTGATGGGCATGAGTAAGATGGTCCTTACCTGAGCCCTTAGTGAGGAATGGCAGGACCTTGGGTGGCTGGGACACGCACGTTGGTGACCTCGCCTGAAGATCCTGAAATTAGGGCTTGTTCACGGTGGATTTGCTGGGATAGGGCATCAAATCTGTATCTCAGGCCTCCATTTGAGTGTTGAGATAGACAATACAAACTAACTGGCTAAGCAGAAAGCATAAATTCTACTTAA
This sequence comes from Manis pentadactyla, assembly GCF_030020395.1. NCBI lineage: Eukaryota > Metazoa > Chordata > Mammalia > Pholidota > Manidae > Manis > Manis pentadactyla. The sequence goes on from NC_080026.1 coordinate 1,943,700, forward strand.
AGATTAAATTAGGAGGATTAGAACAAGACAATGCTAAATATTAAGCAGAAGTAAAAAAAAAAAAAAAAAGATGAAAATTTACATGTGGCAACAGGCCAAAAGCTTTGTGCTCCCCTAGGAAAGAAGAGCTCCTAGGCGGATGCCAGAGAAGTCCCGAGGGCTGGTGTGGTTTCCTTTCTTCTCGCTTTCAGCAAAGCTGGATGTGAATTTTGAGCTGAGTAACAGTCACTTTGGTTGCAAGGTCAGATCTAAATGCTGAAAGATAAAGAAGAACCAGGGACAGCATTCTATTTAAACGAGAACACCTGAATGCTGCGTCCTTCAGGCTTGCAGTGGGTTTGGCCGTGATCCCTGGCATTGACCCCAGGTACCTGTGCCCTCCAAAAAGTTACAGGCCACTCAGAACCGAAAAGAAAAAAAAGAAGATCCTAGCAAACCGTCAAATAATCCATCTGGGGTAACCTAAAATGGGATACTATCATATTAGAACGTAAGATTCTAAAAAGCAACTCATGCCAGAACAATTTAATTTCTGTCAACAGGAAGGTACAAGAAAGAAAGAACCAGAAGGAACCAGTGACCACGTGATTGACCTTTTCAGGAAGGTTGTCATCAGCTCTATCTTAGGACATTCTTCTCAATAAGTGACGACAGTGCAGAGTTCAGTACAATATTTCGATACAGAAACAAGTGACTTTAAGAGTGACTACTTGTAACTCAATCTCAACTGGAGCCATAATTAATTTAATAATAATTTAATAATTTAACAATTATAACTCATTAATAATAATGAGTCTTAGAATATATTATATTTTATGATTTATGATAACTCCTTATAATAAACAGAGTATGATTATCAAATATTTAGATAAACCTCACTAGGCATAAATATAAAAAATAAACTTATTTCAAGATGACATTGGACACTGGCCGAAGTATACTACTGAAAAAAAGAAAAGGCAATGAAATTTGATGAACATGAGGGACTATAACAAACTCACTTATGTTCAGAAAGGGGAAGCATTTGTATAGGGGAAAATAAACTCGGGTCAAAGACCACACTTTCAGTGTCAAGTAGGGACTTACTCCTCCATTGTGTGTATCTACAATCCCATCACATCTGCCCCTCAGGTTCTCCAATCACAACATACGGATGCCTCTGTCGTTAGCACTTTCCTTGCCAATGATCTGTTTCCATGCTAGCCTGTCAGTCTGTGAGCTTCTTGAGGGCTGTTCCCCTCCTTATATTCTCCAGAAAGCAGATGGCTTTAGGACGTCTCCATTAAAATTTTTGATTGAATCAATGGTCAAATGTCAGACTAAAATACCATGATAACTTTGGTGTGAAATGTATGACGGAGCAAGTCCTGTCATGAATGTTCAGAAAGCTATATAAGGTATTTGAAAATGTTTTGGGGATTCAATGAAGACAAAAATGAAGTAGAGCATAAATCCCTAAAAACCTTAAGGGAAATTGAATCATTTACTCATCCCAGAAAACTTAGCTATCATGTCCAGTTTCTTGTCATTGAACGTTTATTGAATTTCCTTACATTGTGTTTCATAAACATCCTTTAAATATTAACTTCACTTTAAGGAATGTATTTAAAACATTCTAGTTGATTATTTCTAACTGTGAGACAGATAAGACTTCCAGCCAATTTATTAAAATACAATTCCAGTAGGTGCAGGGCAGGCCTTCACAGAAACACCAGTTACATTTACTTTCATGTATAGGGTAACTGGGCCTGGGCATCATTCTCATGATGGAAATAAAAATAGGCAGTAATATTGAAAACACATAATACGCAGTACACGCAGGTCTTCCACAGCCTCAGAGGCACAGGGTGACCGATGCTGGCCCTGCCTTAAGGTCAGGCTGAGTTAAGGTCGTGGGTGGTTAATGCAGTGCCGCTGACCCTGTGGTCTGCCAGGGAGTTCCCGTAGCTGGGCATACATAGGAAATTTATAAAAATAGTTATAGGGCTACGTATGTAAGTAATGTACGAGGAGTAAAGTGTGTCATCCAAGTCTGGCACCTCAGTGTATGCGGACGAGAGGTAAGACTGCAGTAAAGAAATGCAGGGATCGTTTATCCCACATACACCAGTATTTTGGGGGCAGGGAACATTTTCTCTCAACCGCACTAGGTGATGCTTGTGATGAAGGTGCTCAGTATACTGGCCCGGCCACCAAAGCCTGGCAGGCTCGCAGCCTCATCCGCCCCTGACACACCGACCTGGGTGAGGACATCTCAGGCCTCAGCGGGGCCACTTCTGCTCGTGTGAGTGGAGGGTGCTCGCCAGACGCGCCTCGGCCTTCCCGGCTCCAGGGCTGGGCCCCAGCCACGGACCCAGCAGCGGTGCCCTGCGTCTTCCGCGCTCATTTCTCACCATGGGTCACATCAGCCCTGGGGACACATAAGAATATTGATGGAGGGTGACAGTGAGGACTGACAAAATAAGCTACCTCTGAAAGAAAATAGTGTTTGCGAAAACATTAAGGACTTTCAAATCATGTCCTGAATGGGAGAATGACCTGAAGATAGGGGAGTCTGAGGGGGTGAACCAGACAACCGGGGAGCAGTTATGGGGGATGCCCGGCTCAGGCCCACCAGGCCCGGGAGGGCAGCACCATGAACGCCGTGGCAGACACGGGAACAGACCGTGTTAGGGAAGCTCCCTCGGCTGCCGTGACCTCATCCCCCAGGCGGAGTGCACTGCCTCCCTGCCCCTCTCACCACGTCACTGTGGGGGGGGTCTCCCCAGAATCTGCTGTCTGGGGCTCAGTCCACCCTTCCTCCACCCACAGCTCCAACTGCCTGGAGAGTGAAGGAAACCTCATCTCCCCCAATATTTTGGGATGAATACTGTCTTTTCCCCCTTCCCCATCAAAAGCAGGGCCAGCATCTTCCCTACAAAATGCCAAGTGACACCTTCAGATTTGCACAGAATGAATATGAGACATTCTCATCCCCATTTCCCAGACACAGAAAATGAAGATACGGAAGCTGAAGGCAGAAGGTCGCACCGTTAAAGGTGGAAAGGAGCCGGGGAGAGTCCGAAGGGGTGAGCGGGAAACAGGAGCGCCCTACAGAGAGCGCAAGGTTCAGACGCGGCACCTAGGCTTCCTCCAGCTCTGCCTGCCCTCTCCACCACACCTGGGCGCAAGGAAAGGCCCAGTCGTGGGCCATGCCCGAGCCCTGGCCTCACCTGGCGCCTCTTGGCTCTTGTCTCCTCCTGCCCCACAGACAGACACTAAACAGACGGCACTGTCTCCGCCTTCCTCACCCGTTGGTCAGGCAGAAGATCCCGCCGAGTCTATTCAGATGAACGAAATGCCCTCCATCCTGGCAACCTCCCCCTGAGGGTTAGAGGAAGAGGGGGCAGAGGATGGATGGGCGAATGGACCTCAAGAAGACGTGAGGAGCAGTACTCAGATGAAAATCAAGAAGGACTTAGGAAACGTGCTGGTTTCCAGCTTCAGAAGTTTGAATGTGGGGTGTCAAGTCCAAGGAGGGCCGGACTGCGGTTTCAGGACACCCTTTTCTGCATGGCTCTGGGGAAACGAGTGAGCCACCATGTGTCCCGGTCCCCGAGGCTGGTTTCTGAGGCGGTTGGAGCCGCCACCGCCTGGCCCATCTGGACGGCCGTCTGCACAGAGAGGACAGCTGAGCAGGAGGAAAGTCGGAACAACGTCGGGACTGTCGGCGTCTACACGGTCCAACAACAGCCGGTGCGAGAGAGACTTCTGCAGGCCCAGCGCGAGGCGGACCTCGGGGAGAGCAGACAGGGAGCGTGCCCGGCGGGCTTCTCAGGGGCTGGACGGCGCAGGCCCGTCCTCGGCGAGTCGGAGGCTTGGTGTCCTGCCCTCAAAATGATGGCAATAGACAAAACGTGACCCGGGGTTCCTTCCCACTCAGCTTATGATTTCATGATTCTATTCTGAGAAAAATAAGCCCTTTGAGATTTCAGAAATATTTTCAGATTTGGGGAAGAATCACAGGATAAGATGTAATCACCTCCCTATAAGAAAACATGACAAAAAACTTTAGTGTCTATCGTGTGGTCAAATTTGGAAGTGAAAGTGGTGCTGGGCGGGCGTTTCCGTCAGCCAGTGGCAGTGACTGGGGACAGCCCTGCGCATCATGCATGTCCTCTGATTCCCACAATACCGCTCGCTACACAGTGAGCCCTGGTGTTCCCGGTTTGCTGATGAGGAAATTTGGTGTCCAGAGATCACATAACTGCCCCAGTTACTGCTCTGGCAGGTCGGGCGAGGTTGGGTGCTGGGTGATCTGATTCCGAATGCCTTGTTCTTCAGCGTAATCGATGCCAGTGTATTCACCCCCTTGTGCCATCTCGAAAGGCGAGTCTTAAGAGTAGAAAGAACAACATCCGGACATGTAAGTTCAGGAATCTTGAACCCAAACCCCAGGGTCTCCGCCACTGTGTCCTTCAATTCCTAGTCCACAGTGGCTACCCACAGCTGACTTTTAATTGAATCATTAACTTTCAAAATTATTCAATCAACTTAAACCCCACATCCATTTTAAAAGGCAAACTAGTTTGATAAGGCTTGTAACTAAGAGAAAATTCTCTGCCTCACCCAGTCCCTGATTTTTACTCCCCCCAAAGAAAAGACTTTAATCTATTTCAGTTCTTTGCTCTGGTTACACTCTCTCTTTGTCTAAATAACATGTTTATGTTGCTGACTTTTGACTTTTCAATTTTAGATAGCACTGTGATTTTCCTACTGCTGAAAACAAGGACTTAGGTCTCTCACACCCACTGCCATCTGGACCAAGGGCATTAGCGTGCGGCTGGTAACACCAGTATCAGTGCCGGTGTGATCGTGACTCATGCATATCAGGCAACCTAGGCCGGTTGCAGTGCAGTAATTGCACTTATTCTCTTGTAAATCTGCACTTGCTTCAGCTGTGGCTGGCTTGGTTGCCTCCATGCCCATCAAGTTTGTCGTTAAACTACCTGCAGGGTGGGTCTCCTTTTGATATGCTCACACAGGTCAGGTGTGCGGTTTCATTCATCCTTGCCCTTGGAGCCTTTGACCTGCCTGCTCTGCTCAGGCCGTCTGCTCTCCAGGCCTGCTGCTGAGCTGCTCTCGCAGGGCTTCCCTGCACCGTCACCCAGGAAACAACGCACTGTGCTTTATTTCGCATTATACTCCATTTGCCTGCATCCTGTGACTTCTGGCTTTCTAGTTCTCTGCCTCATTTTGGAAGAGTGTATTCTGCAGAAAACATGAGGTAATGAAAACTTTAAAACCTTTCTTATATGTAAAGTTCTCACTTTTTTCCACACTTGATTACTAGCTAGATGAGGTACAGAATTCTTAGCTTGGAAATGTTTCCCCTTCGAATTTTAAAGGCATTGCTCTACTGCAATTTTCACTTCTGATACAGGGACAGAGGAGTCACCTTACATACCGGCTCCTCATTCATCAGGATGTCTGCCTTTGACACTTCCTGAGGCTTTTCAGCATTTCCGCTTTGCTGCTGGTCTGGGATTCCATGATGGCATCACCTGGCATGGTGTTGTCCCACTCATGGCACTGCGCACACAGCGAGGACGCTAGGCTGTAGTTTGAAAGGCTCAAGCTTTCTTTGAAAAATTCCTCCTTTTTGAGTTCCCTTTGTGGAGCAAAATGATTTTGGACATCTAGACCTGATTCTCTTTATTTTCTATCTAATCCTCCATCATTTTACTCTTCTTTCAGAGAATCGTCCTTCCCGCCTTCAGACCATGGGTCATGCAATATCTTCTAAGTGGATTTTCTATTCCAGATGCGCATCCCTTGTGAATCCTTATAAGGCATTAAAGATTAGAGGTCATTTCACCTTCTTCATGAAACCTTTCCTGCCACTACCCCAGAAATGTTGTTCAGTCCCACATCTGAGCCCTGTTGCCCTCCATAAATACCTCTCTAGTGACACCTGCTTAACTTGCTCCTTTTCTGTGAAATATTTCAACTATAAAGACAAGTACAGTAAAAAACAAACTCCCATGTATCAACCAACTAGGTTAAAAAAATGGTAACATTTTGCCATTTGGGGTCATTTTTCAATTATTATTGATATTTAATAATAATATTACTATGAAGGACATAAAATATAATATATTCCATTGAAGGCCATATTTTTCTCATTTCCGTTCCCACCCATCCATTGGGAAAGGTAACTAATATTCTGAAGCTGATTCATATTCTTCTGAATGACCTTCTATACACTTACTAGATATGTGTGTGGCCATCAAAATATATCACCTATATGTGCATATTAATTTATATAAATATACATATTAGACAAATTACGGTATTTATATACTTTTTTTAATTTTAAAATTTCTTTTTCAAATTAAAATAAACAGTATCACAGTCTTCACATCCTTCTACTTTTTGTTTATTTCTACTCAGCACTGTGTTCAAGGTTTATTCAGGTGGATCAGATTTATTACAGGAAGCTGCTATATAAAATGTTCTATTGCATGTGCCACAATTTACCGATCTGTCTAGAGAAGAAAATCTCCAAAACTCTTCTCCTTACATGTTCAGAACACACAGTGCCTGCATCTCCACATTTTCGTCAACACTTATAATATGTGGTCTTTTAAACACCTGTGACTTGGTGGGTGTGAAACTAAATCTTAATGTCTTGCTTTGCTTTCCTTCCCTAATTACTGGTAAAGTTAATTTATTGCATCAAGAGTCTGCTATGTGACATTCTGGGATACCTCCGTGAGCAAATCAGAGAAAGATGTTTGCTTGTAGGAGTGGATGTCTGGCAAGGGATACAGGACACAAATGTTAAGCTGTATCAATAATGCATGAGTAAATTAGTGAGTATGTAAGACCTCAGAAGTACATTACACACCTATTATAGTCACAAAATGTGAAACACACTAATTCAATATTAGGTGGAAAAAGACTTAATCAGATATACTGCTTACTATTTCTACCCAGGACAATTGGGAAATAGATCTCTCTGCCTGATCAGTTGCTTCCCTCTGCAAAACCACCCATATAGGTTTGAAAAATGTTAAATCATAACTTTGGCTGGTCTCCATACTCTGGGATTATAACCTTAGACTAAGCAGAAGATCACTGCTTTTCCTCATGGCTGCACAGTTGTTTCTGCTCTGTGTCGCTGCTGTGCAAACCACTATAAAACCATAGCTTAAACATTGGCAGTCTGTTCTGCTCACCAGCTGGGGGTGGACCGGGTGCAGTTGGCTTCTCATGCCACTCGGTCTGATGGACACTGAGGCTGGAACCCCCTCGGAGGTGCCTGTCTTGTATGCCTTGCTTCTGGGTTGGAGAGGCTCAAACAGCTAGAGGCCATGAGGGCGCAGCTCCCTGGGTGTCTGCGTCTCTAGGAGGGCTTCCTGCTCTGCCTTCCCACACGGTGGTCTCAAGGTACTAGGACATCTGACATGTTGACTGAGGGATCCCAAGGGAAATGAGCATAAGCTGCACATCCTTTTAAAAATTAACTGTGGAAGTCACACCACATCCTTTTCACCAACTCCTGTTCATCGAGGCTGTCCCAAGGCCTATCAGATTCATGGAGAGGGAGTGTAGACTCTGTCTTTTGATGTCAAGAGTGTCAGATAGTTTGCAATTTTATTTAAGCCACTACAAAAGCATGCCATGATCACACATCAAAACAAACCACAGTCCTACTTAAGCTACTCTTTCGGAAATACCCACAAAATCTGTCTCAGAAGATCTACCAGACGCATGTACAATGACAGCAGATAATTTTGTTGAAAATCCTTTTCTAAGAGTGTGCTTAACAAAGAGAACCTGTCCACCCTAAAATAATCTCTTATGAAGAGCAATTTTTTTTCCTGCTGAATCATTTTCCTGTCAGAGTTTTATCTCGGTAGGATAAGAAAAAGAAAAAGAAAGAGCCCGTTGTTTCATAGACTGTACAGTTGCAAGGCTAGACTTCTATGGACACGGGCCCTTGAAAAATGTATCTGGGACAAAACAATTTCAGAAAAGACAAGAAATCGATCAAAAAACTGATAAATATTTTACTAAAAAGATACCTCTCTACCAGCATATACTATTTTCTGCTTGAAAGTCTCCACTGTGTAAATCTCCCTCAGCACATGATGGGAACTGGGGATATTAGATCAAAATCACTGAATGTCCTGGATCTTCCAGGCATTGTGGTAGATGCTACGGATACAAAAAAACTTTGGTACAGATTCTCTGTCCTCAAAATTTTACAATTTTGTGAAGTGACAGTATATGCTTAAACATAGCTCGTGATAATAATTAAATAATGACGATTGCAGGCGGAACTTCTGCAATGGTCGATGCGTCTGAACACACTGCTCCTGCTCTCTCTTCATCCCCATTGGGTTTATGATGTGTGCATTTTCTACTCATGTCTCAGCCAAGAACAATTAAGGTGGGAGATGATGTCACAAACTAAATTGACACAATTCTTTTAGCCACTCTGCTCAGCTAAGGACGACATTCACCGGCCTGTGTATGTTACGGGCGGCACTCAGTGATTGGCAAGCACCCTACATCTCATCTCAACTCAGAGACCCGAGGCTTGAACTTCACCTTTGGGATAGTCAGAAAGTCCTTAAAGGAGGCAGTTTGAGCTGCTGACTCTTTTAAGACACTAGGTAAGATTCAGATGAATGGTGAAGGGGTAAGGAACCGGCTTTAGCAAAAAGGAACGGTTTTTAAGTGTTCATGACAAGATGGAGAGAAACGTTAAAGAAGTGATTTTGTATGTTAGCATATTCTCTGGCTGAAAGAGAAAAAAAGTAACAAAAACACTTTGTTTAGTATTTATGGAAAATGCTTCAGAAAAAAATTTTCATTATATATGTCATTCACATAAGAATTTGTAGATTCCTTAAGAATTCTTTCTGGATTTTTGAAGTGATTGTGTATTGAATGGAAATCGATAGTTTCTGCGAAATAAAGACCTTGATGGACAAGTAGGGGAAACATCCAAGCCTCAGCAACTTGTGTCTCTCTCAGAACCATGTCTGTGCCCACGGAGAACAGGAGTGCTGCGCTTCCTCTCCTGGATCAGGACCTGGGAGGACATTCCCTGGGGCCTGTGGGCAGCCAACTTGGGGCCTCAAGGGAGAGACCTCAGTGGAGAAGAGCAGGGGAGAGGCGAGGGGAGAGATGAATCAAAGAGTCACATTCATCTCAGATTGCCTACATTAAAGCCAGTCTCATCACTGAGCTTTTCATTATGTGAGTCTTTTGCTAAGGTATTTTTGGGTTGTTTTTTTCATGTTTATTTGCAACAAAGATTCCTTAATGATACACATTCCTAAGATGTGGTATCGGATAATACATCCAATCAAACTCTACACACAAACAAATTAGCCAATAAAATCCATTCTTTCATTCATCACTGATTGACCAAGTAATTAATTTTACTTCCACCTTGTTAGTATATCTGTCATCTAGCTGAAATGCAGAGATGAAAAGTGCAAGGTGCTTTAATGGGTCCATAGTCCAGTAAGAAGTTCTGTTTGACAGGCAAGTAGGGGAAGCATCCAAGCCACAGCGATCTGTATCTCCCAGAACCGTGGCTGTGCATGCAGAGAGCGGGTCATGCACTTCCTCCGCTTGATCAGGGCCTGGCAGGATAGTCCCTGGGGCCCGTGAATGGCTGTAATACAGTGGATACAGGTTACAATGTAAAGAAAAATAATGCTAAGACAAATGTTACTTAGACCTAGTGCATCTAGTCCTGTTTTGCCAAATTACTGGAAGGCCTCAGATGGGAAAAGTTGCCCAAAATGAGACAAAGCATGTCCATTATGTAATCCTTACCCCTTGCTTTGCAATATTTGCATCATGGAGCATTAATTCTTAGAAGACTTACAGTCGTGTTTTTGTTTCCAAACTATCTTCAGAACAGTAGTGTTCGAACTAAATTCAATGAAGCATGCTTGAAATCCTTGGTAGTAATAAAACACCAAAACTCCAGGCATCAGGTTCATGGTATTGATTTGCCCACAGGAGCACAATCGTTGCTGAAAACTTTCATAAGACAGGAACTGGGCCAGCCTCACTGGGGTCACCGGCCTGTGCTCCATGGTCTTGGACCAGGATTTCATCTTTGACATTTAAATGGAATTTCCTCAGAAAACATATTTTTGCTGCATCTCTCAAAGGCAAGGGAAAGAGAAATGTGCCTGTTTGGGGCCTGGTTATCTCTGCATTAACGGATCTTGAGAGCAAGGCAGGCCTGTGCAGCCATAGCCAGCATTCAGGTCCAGGCAACGGGGGGTCTGTAACATACATGTCTGTTTTCTGCCACGACTTCTTGAACACTCAAAGCTTCGAAGCACAACCAGAGAACAAGTGCTTAAGGTGCCTGAAACACATACAGTCTCTTGGATTCTTTGATTTGCTTTTTGTTCTCATTTTGGCTTTTTCCAACAAGTTATCATGAAAATTCTCAATAAAACAAAACTGAATAAATTTTGCCATGGAGACCCTCCAGATTCTACATGGACATTTTATAATGTTTGCTGAATCTCACGTCTGTCTTTCGATCCACCCCGTCTCCATGTATTAATCCTCCTTTTGAAGTACTTTAAAGTGAATTAAAGAGATGTGTGTGCTGAATACCATGTACTCATTAACTTGAATTCTGTTATGTGCATGGTGTCTCCCCGCTTTGAGGTCACATTTAGAAATCACGTATTTCATTTCTTTTTCCAAAGTTTTGACAAATAAATGTACTTTGTAACCAAACCCCTATCAAGATAGTAAACTTTACCACCACCTCAGAATGTCTCCTCATGATTTCTCCCAGTCATTCTCCAGGCAATCACAATGTGGAATTTCTTTTTTATAACCATCAATTATACTTGCGTATTTCAGGAATTTATATGCGGGGAACCATACAGTGTGGAGGCTCTCATATAAGACTTTGTTTCCTCAGCACAAAATGTTTGAGATTCACCCATATGTAGTACACAGTTCTTTCCTTTCTAATGCTGACTAATATTCTTTTATCTGAATATACCAGTTTATTTATCTATTCCTGTACACCCGGCCAATTCCATTGTTTAGCTTTCATGACAAAACTTGTGTGAATATTTTACTTAAATGCTTTGTGGATATGTATTTTCATTTCTTTTAGGCAAACATGGGGTATTAGAATTGCTTGAAAGTGTGTGTTTAGTGTCATTTGATATTCATACCAACACTAAGAACGTCACTGTTCCATAACACTGCTAACATTTGTCATTATCCATCTCTACTTTTGGCCATGTTAGTGGGGGATAGTTGTATCTCCTGCTGGTTTTCATAGTTTTTTTCTCTGTTGTCTAATGATTTTGAGCAATTTTTCATGTGTTTATTGGCTATTTTTATATCTTCTTTTGTGAGGTATCTGTTAAAACTCTGTTCATTTTTTGATTGGATTGGTTATTTTTTTATTAAAATGTAGTTCTTTACAAGCCCTTTGCCAAATACAGGTTTTTCCCTTTTTAAGAAGTATAGTCTCACTGTTTATGGCTTATTCATTCATTTTCTTAATGATGTGTTTAATGAGTGAAAGTTTCTATGTTAACGTAAGTCTATTTTTCTCACTTCTTTTCTATGATGCTGCTCTATATTATTAATACAGGCCTACCTTGTTGAGTTGCAGCTAACTATCATACTTCACGTTAAGTTAAAATAACGCATTTTTTACCAACTGAAGGCTTGTGCTGATCAAATCTATCGGCACCGTTTTCCCAACAGTATCTGCTCACCTCATGTCTCTGTGTCGCGTTTTGGTAATTCTCACAATATTTCAAACATTTTCACTATTATTACATTTGTCATGGTGATCTGTGGTCACTGATCTTTGATGTTACTGTTGTAATTGTATGGGCGCCACGAGCCACGGCCGTAAGACAGCGAACTTGATCAATAAGCACTATTTGTATTCAGACGGTTCCATTGACGAGCATCCCCATCTGTCTCCTTCCCCTTGGGCCCCCTACTCACTAAGGCGCAGCAATACTGACACCTGCCCATCAACAGCCCTCCAGTGGCCTCTGAGTGCTCGAGTGGAAGGAGGAGCCGCACGTCCCTCACTTCAAATCCAAAGCTGGAAACGACCCAGCTCAGCGAGGAGGGCAGCCTGAAGCCCAGACAGACTGAAATCTAAGCCTCTTGCACTTGTTGGCCAAGTTGTGAAGAAAAGGAAACCATCTTGAAGGAAATTAAAAGTGCTTCTCCAGGGAACACGCGAATGATGAGAATGTGAAACCACCTTACTGCTGATGTGGAGAAAATACAGGTGGTCTGATAGAAGATCAAACCAGCCACAACATCCCTTCGAGCTGAAGCCTCATCCGGAGAAAGGCCCCCACTCTCTTCAATTCCGTGAGGGCTGAGAGGTGAGGAGGCAGAATAAAAGCTGGAAGCTGGCAGAGGTTCACGAGGTTTAAGGAAAGAAGTTCCTCCATAACAGAAAGTGCAAGACGGGCAGCAGGTGCTGGTGGAGAAGCTGCAGCGAGTTACCCAGAAGACGCAGCTGAGGTCACTGATGAAGGTGCTGCGCCAAACAACACTTTCCACGTAAAAGGAACAGCCTTATGTTGGAATATGATGCCAGCTAGGAATTTCATAGCTGGAGAGGTCAAGTCAGTGCCTGATTTCAAAGCCTCAAAGAGCAGGCTGACTCTCTTGCTGGTGGCTCAGGTGGCTCAGGCAGTGGCGGCTGTCTGTTGAGGCCAGTGCTCGCTGACCATTCTGAAATCCCCGGGCCCTTCAAAATGCTGCATCCCCTCTGCCTGTGCTCTACGAATAAACACCAAAGCCTGAGGACAGCACAACTGTTTACCACATGGTTTACTGAATATTTTAAGCCCACTGTTAAGACCTACTGCTCAGAAAAAAATACTCCTTTCAAAATATCCCTGCTCCCTGACAATTCACCTGGTCACTGATGAGCTTACATGGAAATGGACAACAAAATTCACGTTGTTTTCATGCCTGGAACACATCCTTTCTGCAGCCATGGATCAAGGAGTAATTCTGTCTTTCAGAAATACATTTCATAAGGCTATAGCTGTGTTACTGATTTCTCTGATGGACCTGGACAAAGTAAACTGAAAACCTTCCGGAAAGGACTCAGCATCCCAGATGCCACTAAGAACATTTGTGATTCATGGGAAGAGGTCAAAATACCAACATAAACAGGAGTTTGGGAGAAGCAGATTCCAGCCTCCCGGATGACTGTGAGGGTTCGAGACCTCAGAGGAGGACGTCCCTGCAGGTGTGGTGGGAACAGTACGAGAACAAGAACTAGAAGCAGGGCCTGAGGGTGGGACTGAGCTGCTGCACCTCCGGATCAGACTTGAAGAGATGAGGAGCTCCTCAGGGATGAGCAGAGAAACTGTCATGTGACAAACTTCGTTTTTGTCTTATTTTGAGAAATGGCTGCGCCCCAGCCTTCAGCAGCCACCACCCTGCCCAGGGAGCAGCTGTGGACATGGAGGCAGACCCTCCCCCAGCAGAAAGATCATGACTTGCTCAACACTCAGATGACGGTGAACATTTTTGAGCAATAAAGTATTTTTTAATTATGGTGTGTACATTTTTTTAGACGTAATGCTGTTGTACACTTAATTGACCATAACATAGCATAAAGCTAACTCTTATACACACTGGGAAACAAAAAAATTCATTTGACTGGCTTTAACGTGATCTCCACGTGATGGTGGCGGTCTAGGCCTGAACCCGCTCTTCTCCAGGGGAGCCTGCGGCTGGTCGTGTTCTGCGCAGTCCTGAAAAATGACCCTCCTCCCTGGGGAGGTATAATCGGGGGACGGGCGGTCGAAGTGGCGGGAGTAAGTATCTGCCTTCTGTGGTTTTGATAAGCCATTTATTCCTTTCCTTTCTCTCTCTTTTTTCAGTTGAATTCCTCTCCCAGGCACCTTGCAGAAATGCAGTGGTGAACCAGACGGAGGCGTTCTGTCCTCGGGGAGCCGCGCAGCGGGCGGGGGGGCGGCAGGGGCTGCGTGGGGGGCGGGGATGGTATTCGTACTGAAGGGCAGGAAGGGCCTCCCGGAAGAGCTGAGGTTCCCATGAAGCCTGTGCTGCCCTTGGATGGAAGGGCACGTTCCGGGGTCCTCACTGAGCCACGAAGGCTCCTGTGCCTCCTGTGCGTCATCCTCGCATGCTTCACACGGCTTTATAGAGCCTCGCTCCCCTTCGACGTGCGTAATAGCATCCGCCTCATCAGGAAGAAAGAGGTGGGGGAGGACAGGGAGGGAGGGAAGGAGGGGCAGAAAGTGAATTCAAGGTGAGATAAGTTAAATCTTGGTATTTCTGAGTCGAGGTCTGAGCGCTTAGTCTCCACATTTCAAGGAGAGGACAAGTCTGGTGACGGTGCACATACACATCCCTTGCTCGTGTCGTGCGCTGGCTGATTCTATCGCCCCGCCCGCCTGTGACACGAGGCCCAGGTACTTGGTCACACGTTATGCTGCGTGTTTCCGTGGAAGCACTTCCGGATGAAATTGACCTTTAAATTTGGTAGGCCTTGAATAAAGGTGACTATTCTCCATCGTGTGGGCAAACCTCCGTCCACCAGGCCGGAACAGAGCGAACTGTGACGTCCCCCCAGCGGGACGGAGTCCCGAGACGGACCGGCTCTGCCTGGAGCCACAGCTGGGCTCCTGCCTGGGCCTCCAGCCTGCAGGCCTGCCTTGCGGAGTTTGCATATTCTGACTGACGCTGCCTGTTGCAATGTGTGTGCCTGTGTGTGTGTGTGTGTCCTGGGGGCCTCTCCCTGTGTGAGAAAACCTGAGCATTTCCATATTCAGAGGCCTGTCTGAGGGTAGATTAAATTTGCCCAAGGGACCTGTTCAGGTCTATTAGAAAGTAGTTCAAGAGCGTTTTTGTCAGTGATAATAAGCCCACAAACAGGCAGGGAAACAGAGTCACGGACTGTGAGGGCCTGAGAGCGGTAGCCGCAGGGGGCCGTTCACAGAGCCAGCCTGCGAATCGTGTGCGGGCGGCTGTGAGGGCGGCTGTGAGGGGCGTGGACTGAACAGCAGCATGATTTTTATCACAGTATCTCCAGTATGCTCAGGGATTGGTGCAAAATGTACCCCTTGAGATGGGCGTGATGGGGCGGTTAGGTGAGAAAGATAAAGGACGGCTGGGGAGACGCTGTTGAGAAGCAGTTAGATCCTGATTCTTTCTCTCACTTCTCTTCCCAGACTAGTGTCCTCCCTGACTCCAGCCTAAACTCCAAGTTGTTCTTTGAGGAACGTAAAAGGGGAGGCCCAGGTGTTTTAGGGCAGGGAAGGAAAGCTGAAACCGCAGTGCTCCTGCGGAGAGAAGCCCGCACTCTAACTCAGCGCAGTTGCCGGTGCTCGTCGCCAGGCCTTCACCCTTTTCTCTGGAGGGCAGACATGGTGCCTCTGGGGGCTCTTGGCAGCCCAGCCAAACGGACCAGCCCTGTGGCCATCAGGGAGGCGTGCAGCACGGAAGCTCTGAGCTCTCAATGATGTTTTAGTTGGGAGACGCTTACATAAGAATAGACAGCCTCTATCTGGCATGAGAGAGGAAGACTAGAATCAGCATAAAGAAGCAGATTTGCACAGCCTTTTCAAGAAGAACAAGGCTTCAAATAAATAACTATCAATAAATATCCTTAGAGAAAAAAGAAAAGACTTTTTAATTATGAGGCAGGAAAAGAACATTGAAAGGACAAAAGAACACTTAGAAATTATTTGCTGAAGAGCTCGGCAGAAGTTTGGAAGACATAATTCAACAACTGGTGAGTGCTGGAATTTTCCAGGATGTAAGGTAGAATAAAAATGAAATGGGTAACAGGGAAATGAAGACGAAAAGTAGAGAAACAACCCAGAAATGATGATGTATGCGTACGACGTATTTCACAATGATTGGGAAAGTAATCATCCACAGAAGTATTGAAACCCTCGGGTATGCGGGCTGTGCGCCGACAGCGGAATATCTCAGCGAGCAGCTGCCCGTGTGGATGGGCAGAGAGCCTTGCAGGGAGCATCAGCAGATGCACCTGGATGCTGAGAATGAAGAGCCAAGCTTGGAAAGGGAAAAAGGAAACACCAAGTCACTTTTTTTAAAAGAAATCAGGAGTCAGTCAGAGTATCTTGAGACTTCCCTACCCTGCAAAAAGGAACAGGATTTGAAAACTTGAAGGAGAAATTAATTTTTATCTGTATTTCTATTCCAAGCAAAATTAGTAATGGAATGACAGGTATAATAAGCACTTTTTAAAAGCTATAACATCTCCACACATGTGCCCATCATGCTCCACTTTTATGAAGAAGTTGTGGAACAATGCGCCGCACCATAAAGGGACAGAGAAGAGGAGACCGAGGGCCTGGTGGCCAGGACACGCAGAGGAAGCCACTCCTGGGGCTGGAGGAAGCCCAGGTGACGGCTTTGTACCACAATCAGAGGTCTTCCATCCATTTTTAAACTGGCCAGAGTTTAAGGAAAGATTTCTCCAAGATGACATTCTCCAAGAAGATGACATGGACAAATGACTCATACGTCAATGCCCTAAAATGTTTTGAAGTAAGAGATTAGTAATAAGTCTATAGAAAGAAAAAGTAACACACAGAGCAAAACAAAACAATGGAGCATGACTATTATTCATTCCAGAAAAAGTTAGGTGCATAAAAGCAATCAGCTTACTGCACGGCTTACCTGCGAACAGCCTTTAACTTGTAAAAGTGGTGTAGACACCACTAACCCGAATTACAATCTATCTTGTGGAAAGGTGAGGGGAGAGAAGAAAAGGCAGGCAGGTGAAGTGGTGCGGGCGGGGCCACGAGAATCACAGGCAGGTGCTCTTCCATGGTGGGACATGAACGGCTGATCCTGAGGAGTGCAAATCACATCAGCAAGAAGAAATGTTCTTCGGAGCTGCTGAGGTAAACAGGACAGAGTCAGGAAAAGGTCACAGGATGGACTTAGGTGGGAGAAGGGGACAGGAGGACAGCAGATGCCACTTTTTGGCAGGAAATCATAGAGAACAACATCGCATCTTTACAGCACCAAAATATTGCTAGCAATTAACATTTAAAACAAATAAAAATTAACCTGGTGCTCGTCTGCTTTTCCAAGCAGTCTCTCCAAATGCGAAGTTCTTACTCCTTCCAGACGGCCTGGGAGCTCCTGTGCTCTTGCTCAGTGCTGCCTGGCAGCTGTTTGCCTTAATGCGCCGGAGGCACTCTGAGTCCTGACGCTTTGCCCGGTCTGGATTTGCCATATATGGGAGTTCTTTCCTTCACTTGCCTTTTCTCCCCACCATATGTTTCCTTTTTATTTGCAAATCTCATAAAAACACTGCTTACCTTTTCCCACACAGTACTGCAGCCCTTGCAGGCCCTCAGAAGAAGGAGCTCACCAGTGAATCTTAAACATGAGCAGAAACATAAATGAACAAGGCCTAAGAAATTCCATATTAGGCCTGGCAGAACACCCAGCTAGCTTCAGCCTCTTGAGAGGTCACAGGCATGATTTAATGCTGAAGGAGAAACATTTTGCTCTGCAAAAGACACTTTCAAGGAGATGGAAAGACATTATGTTTGATGTCAATGTTTTCAAAGGACACTTCTCATAAAGAATTACATACAAAGAACTTCTAAAACTCAACAATAAGAAAAGGAACAACCAGATTTTAAAAAATGGGTAAAAGAACTGAACAGATACATCACAAAACAAGATAGACAGATGACAAATTTATGCTTAACAAATGTCATTATGGAATTGCAAATTAAAGCAAAAATGAGATATCGCTACACACCTATTGGAATGGCAAAAATTCCAGACACTGACAAGACCAAATGCTGGTGAGGATGTGCAGGAGAGGGAGCTCACACTCACTTCTGGTGGGAATGCAAAAGGCTGCTGCCACTTTCAAAGACATTTTGAAGGCTTTTTCACAAAACTAAATAGAGTCTTGGCATACTATATAGCAATCACATTCCTTGGTATCTACTCAAATGAGTTGAAAACTATGTCCTCTGAAACACCTGCATATGGATATTTACAATAGCTTTAATCATGCAAAACTTAGAAGCAACAAAGACAATCTTTACTAGGGGAATGGATAAGGAGTTGGAGGTACATTCATACAGTGAATACTCTAGTTAGCTTAATAAGTGGGGTCATACAGTATTTGTCCTTTTGTGTCTGGGTCATTTCACTTAGTGTAATAGCTTCAAAGTGCATTCATGTTGCAGCATATGTTAAACTGTCTTCTGTTTTGAACCTTTATGCAGTATTGGTGGGAATGCAAATTGGTGCAGCCACTGTGGAAAAGAATATGGAAGTTCCTTAATAGATTAAAAATAGAAATATGATCCAACAGTTCCCTTTGTGCTTGCTTTTCCAAAGAAGTCAAGAACACGAATTTGAAATGTTATCTGTACCCCCATGTTCATTGCAACATTACTTATAATAGTCAAACAATAGAAACAACCTGAATGTCCACTGATGAATAAATGGATGGAACCATGAATATTATTCAGTCACAAAAATGGATGGACCACAAGATTAAGGTACAAAAGCCAGTTGTATTTCTATATACTGCCACTGAGCACATGGACACTGAAAGTAAAAACTCAATAGTTACATGTAAATCTTATACATCGTGCACAGGATCACATGCTGAAAACTATGTGACACTGAAATACACCAAGAATAAAAGACATACCATGCCCATGGATTGGAAGAGTAATCCTGTTAAAGACACTGATTTTCCCCAAATTAAAATGCAGGCTTAACACACTTTCTATCAAAATCATAATAATATATTTCTGTAGATATAAACAATATTGTTCTAAAATGTATATGCAAAGACAAAGGAACTAAAAGAATTGAAACAATTTTGAATAAAAGAAAAGAAAAGAAGAATACAGTGGGCAGGAATGGCCTACTGCCTTTCCAGACTGATCATACAGCCGTAGTCATGACTTCGGCAAAAAAGGTAGATCTGTAGCCCAGTGGAGCAGGATAAAGGGCCCAGGGTCACTCATAAACATGCCCCAACTATTGTTGACAAAGGTACAAAAGCAATGAATAAAAATAAATATATTTTAAACAAATGGTTCAGGAGCCATGAGACATCCATAGGCAAAACAAGAAAATCTCGACTTAAATCTCACATCTTACAAAGAATTTACTAAAAATAAATTACGGGATTAGATGTAAAAAGTAAACCTACAAAACTTTTAAAGAAATAGGAGGAAATCTTTAGAATTCAAGGCTAGCCAAAGAGTTCTTGATGATCTCAGAAGCACAAATCATAAAAGGGAAAATTTGATAAATCGACTTAACAAAAATTTTTTAAATTTGCTCTGTGGCAAACCTTGTAAAAGGAACAAAAATATAAATTAATGAGTGGGAGACAACATTTGCAAACCACATATCTGAGAAAGGACAAGGGTTTAGACTATACAAAGAATTGTCAAAGTTCAAGAGTAAAATAACACGTCCAATTAGAAAATGGGCAAAAGATGTGGGTGATGTACCAGTGGCAAATAAGCACATGGTAAGATGCACATCATTGGCCACGATGGGTTGCAAATTACAACCACAGTGAGCGACCACTGCACACCTATCAAAGTGCTGTGTGAGCAGCAGGGACAGCAGTGTGCCATAGTGTGGCAGGAATGGCTCTCCTGGACATTGGGGGGGATGACACATGGCACAGCCACTGTGGAGAACAAACTGGAAGTTTCTTAACAACAAGGCAAAACCAAGAAATTAAATAAAAAACAACTGAGCAGGTGGCTACCATATGACCCAGCCGTTGTACTCCTGGGCTCTGATCCCAGAGAAATAAAGGTATTCACACAAAAACCTGTACACCAATGTTTAAAGCAGCTTTATTTGAAATGTCCCAAAGCTGGAGAAACCCAGATGTCCTTCAGTGAATGAGCCGATAAACTGATGGTGGTGTAGCCACGTTGCAGGGCACCAGTCAGCAATAAAAAGGACAAAATGCTGCAGGCAGTGATTTGGGAGAATCTCCGGAGAGCTGTGCTGAGTGGGAAAGGCCAGCCCAGAAAAACGCGCACCGTGTGAGGCATTCATTCAACAGTCCTTAAGCACCCCGGCTGCAGAGTGGGGAACAGGTTAGCAGCCAGCAAGCCCAAGGGAGCAGAGCGGGAGAGAAGAGGAGCTGTGGCCCCACAGGGCGGCATGAGGCAGCCCCACGGCAATGCCGCCCTTCTGTGTGGTGGCCCATCACCGGCCACCCCTGGGTGTGAGTGTCCTATGGTTGTGACCCTACCACAGGGGGGACCTGGGTCTTTATCTCATCATGTCTTATAACTGTATGTGGACCTGCAGTTACCTAAAACAAAGCTTAATTAAAAATAAAAGAGAACCATATCTATGACTGTTTGATGATAAAACAGCTCATAAAGAGAAAATAAATGTATCAAAATGAAGATCTCAAAACTCTAGAAGTTATAATAGAGGCAGTAATGGTGAGCATTAAATCCATTTAACTTTATGAGTCATTATGTTTTAGATGCTTCTTTGGTAGACAACAAATTTAATGACAAAATCAAGCAAAATGCTATGTTTTACTTGGTGAATTTCCACCACTTAAAAGACAAATATAGTCTTTCATTTATTGCAAATGTTGATAAACTGGATTTGTTCCTCATATAACTTTTATTTTTTATTATACTGCTAGTTATTAAAAAAATTTATTTCCATCTTTCCATTTAACTTACCCTGTTTTTATTATTATTATTATTATTACTTTTTTCTCTCTCCTCTCCCCTATCTTGGAAGCCTTTCCTTTATTTGCACTGTTTTCATGATTTTCCTTAAAATGCATGCACAAAAAGCTTAGAGCTAACGTGACCCTCCTTACCAACAACAGAGGAAACATATAAGGTTTTATTCATGTACCGTGTGTGCTAGAATTTTAGTTCTGCCTTGTTTTAAAATCCAAAATCAGTCATTATTTCTGTTTTTCAGTAGATGCCTAGTTTCTCACGTAGGTTTATTTATTCGCTGTCCACAGTTGCATCTCGTATTCCCTTCTTGTTGCAGTCCCCTTTTCTCCTGAACTTGTTTCCATGAGCCCCTGCGAACTGTAAAGTCCTTCTGGCCAAAGTACCTTAAATTCAAGCTCGCTGTGAGTGACAGGTTGCAGTGCAGAGAATTCTAGGTTGACAGTTTTCCCCATGAGCATAGTGAGAATGATATGATTCCATTTTTTTTGTAGGTTTATCCTCAATATTTGGTGTTCTATTATTTCCCAAAGAATTTCTGAGTTGGGATTTAATTTTGTTCATCTTGCTCAGGACCTGGCATGCTCCTTCAGTCCAAGGGTTCACGCCTTTCGTGCACCCTCAGCCACCGCCTAATTTATGTCACATTCTTCTCGTTCTTCACCCTCTCAGCTCACTTCCATTCCATATGCCCTTCCGGGTATTTGATCAATCCTATTATTTTGTTACCCTTGTTTCCTTATTGCTCATTCATTCATTTACTTCTTTCACCTCTGCCTCTGTACTGCATTTCAGAGAGCTCCCAGTTGTGAAACGTACTGGTAATATTTTAATTGAAATGGTTACATTTTAGTACATTTAAAAGCTGCCCTATTTTATTTTTATAGTACCTTTCTCTTCCATTTTGATTTTGATCTCTGTTCCTACTTTTATTCCTCTAATAATTTACATGCATTTGCAGCATCTCCCAGACTGATCATCCCAGGCCCTTGGGACTATTAATCCTTCTGACTTCTGTTTGTCTTTCTCTCAGGTCCCGCGTGGTTGGCAGGCCTTCTGTGAGGGCCCAGTAAACCTGAGGATGAGTTTCTCTGAAATATCCCTTCACCTCGGTGTGCGCGGGTGTCTCCAGCAAGCTAGTGCCCTGTTCCCAGGCCGATTTCGTGGCAGAGTCTTGGTCTGGAGATTCGTGATCCATGCAGGGCATGTCAGCTCTGCTCTGCAGCTGAAGGCGCCCTGGGCTTAGTCTCACTGTCTCCCAGGAGATGCTAACTGGACTTGACATTTCCTCAGGCCTTCGCATGAGGTGTTTTTAGTCCCTGTCAGCAAACAGGCAGAGGCCCCAGAGTTTCCTGTGTTAGAGCTTTAGAGGCAACCTCCTCTCCACACAGGCTGTGTCTCTTGCCCAAATACGATGTTACGCCCTTTCCCCTGCCTGTGAGAGCGACGTCCTCACGGGACGTCCCTCCCGCTAAAGCAGCAGCAGAGGGTGGTAGGAACCCACAGCACTGCACTACCTCATGGCTGCGAACTCCCACTCTGTGGCTGGGGGAGTACCTACTGTGCACTCAGGCAGCCCTGACTCTGTCCAGGGATATCAATCCATAACATGTGAGAGACTTCTGAATAATGTGTTCTCACTTGACAGCCAGATGTTTTGCCTCGTCATTAACATAAATGTCACAGAGAATGTCCATTGCAATATTTTTAATGACCTTTTTTGGCTGGTGGACACTTAATTATTCCTAATCATCTTGGAAATTTTCTGCTTAGCATTTTGTTAAAGTTGTAGGCACCCAACATCCAACAGCAGGCTCTATCTCACTTCCCTGTAATTTTGTTGTTGTTGTTCTGTTTTTGTTTTCACCCTAAGCTCAGTTATGACTCATTAGCAGTTATCTATTGTTTTAAATAAAGGAAAGTTAGTCAACTTTAGAAATCTCCTATTTTGATTTCTATTTGTTTTTCCCATGCTTTTAAAGTGATACCTGTATTTTCAGTTTTCTAAACTAATCTGCTGTTTACATAACTTGGAGATAAATAGAGTAAATGTTAACATCAGTGTCATAGCATCAAAACTGAGGTTTATGTCAACAACTCTGGAATAGGTAATTGTATGCAGGAGATTGGGCATTTAACAGTAGATAAGGCATTGACTTGTTTCAGCTTGTTGATTAAAAATTATTATTACATATATGTTGCAACAAAGAATTGAAATATGATAATTACCTCCTACTCATCAACAGCTAGAGCCAGGGGAAAGCTGGAGCTATGTTCCAGAGACATTAGAATCAGGGGCTGTTTTCTCATCTTTCACGGGATAAAAAGAACAACCACATTATAGTTCTTCTGATGAATAGCATGAATCTGCATAGAACATTACCCCCCAAACTTGCAAGCCGTTTTATGATGCTTCATGCTCGATTCTTAGAAGGAGATCCGGGCTCTAGAATCTCGTGTGGCATGTGAGGAGGGTGCAGCCAGAGAAGACAGGGCCTCCTCAGATGGCACCTTGTCCAGCAGAGAAGGTGGGGCTGATGGAGACGTGGCCCCGGATGTGACAAGGGTGCTGTGCAAACAGGAATAACAGTGATTTCAGTAGCATAGCTGGGGAAAAAAAACAATGCTCAACAGGTAGATCATTGTGTCTGGTAAATCTGCTTTCCAGATAACAGGTAAGACTTAGATCAGAAATAGGAGAAAAATTTCAAACACAAGGCACTGGTTTAAACTTTCAGCGTTTGTGAGTTCTGTTTCAGAGCTACTACGATTCACCGAGAATTAAAACAAGGCAATACTAGCAACGAGGTGGACGACATTGTGATTCGCTTAATCCTTCCAGCAACCCCACATGGTCTGTAACAATACTTCTTTACACACAGAGAAATGGAGGCCCCCAGGTTAGACAGCCTGCCCCAGACCACAGAGGGAGGCGTGAAGACAGACTGTCACCACACTTCTGTAGCACAATGACCTGTATTGGTCTAAGGACATTGCACAGTAAGGAAATTCTTTTGTCTGAATGGGTTTTTTTTTGAAAAAATAACTAGAGATAACACAAGGAGTAGAAAACCTATTACAGAATGGCATGGGGACAGTTCCCAAAGTGTGATGGAAATACAGCTTATTAAAGCAGAATTGTGTGAACAAGACTGATTTCTTGGTTTATCCACTGCAGGGAGAACATGTACTCTGATGGTCAGAGGGGCCACGAAGTCCGCACACCCATCTCTATGAATATTGCAGAACCCAGCACCTTAAAAAGATAACAAGGTTTTATTAGGAGTGTCTGAATCGCTTTATAATTTTGGAATAAACTGTGCACAGATGTCATCAATCAACTGTAAGTGGCATAGTTCTGATACAAACCAATTACGCCTGTGTTTAGGTCTTTCTTAGACCCTCTTCTCATATTTGTTGCTTTTTGCTTTAGTTTCACAATGGTGGCCAGTAAACAGGATCACTGTGGTGCATCAGCCTCTCCCTGTGACCGGCCACTCACTCTTGGTTTTTGTGGTAACGTCTACACACAGAGTTTTTTCTGCTATACGATTCCCCATAACTTGGATGCAGCCCAGTGTGAGTGTTCCTTTTGTTAAAGTGTTTTCTGGCTGGTTGGAACAAAAGAGGGAATTTTGACCCTCTTTCTTGGGCAAGTGCTTTGTACTCAGGTCAACTGTGGAAGCACTTCTGTATGGGAAAGTGTGCAGAGACCACTGCATTTCCTGTCCCTGAAGTGTGCTTATCTTCACAAGCAGCCTCATGCTTTTGACTGGAACTGCGAATGACACTCCTGCTTCAAGCTAAGAACCACATGCAAGTAAAACAACCACTCCCTCGCATTTTACTATGGCTTCAAGCAAAGCTATTAAATGATTAAATGGGGCTCAGCAAACATTCAGGAACCGTGTGCAAAGGCATTACCCTGAGTTAATCCAGAACGAAAGAGGACAGGGCTCCAGGGTTGACTTACTGAGCTGACACAGAGCAGAGATACCGCTTCATGTAAGCAGGGGTCATATCACTGTGTGTGTGTGTGTGTGTGTGTGTGTGTGTGTGTGTGTGTGTGTGAGTGTGTGTGTGTGCGCCACACTCATAGGGAGAAAGGTTTGATAATGACTCTCAACCAATAAGCAGAGGATTATTGAGGGGCAGAATTGTATTCTCCATTATGAAGCCAAGATTTTTATGGGGAGCATTGTTTTAAGTCTCTGTATTTCAATTCTGTCTCTCTAATCTCACTGAATCAAACTTATAATTGCTCTGGAACTGGGGAGAAGTAAGCCTCAAAAGCCTACCAATGTATCCCCATCCGTGGAGTAATTTAAGATGGGCTTTTGTATTACCTGAACTGTAAAATATTGCGGTTTACATTTTATTTATGGAATTATAAGCGTGCTAGAAATTTTCTTTTCATAAAACAGATGTGTTTGAGGAAAATATATACTTCCCGTGTATCCATTTATAGATATGTGGTTTCTCTTAGAAGCTGAAAATTTTTCCACTTTTTTTCTTTTCTCTCTGCTTATAGGCTGTATTTCCTTTTATAACAAAATAGAAACATGCGCTACAGGTTATTGACTCAATTTAGACACTTGGCTTCCCAACTTGAATCATCTGGTTACTAGTAACTAGGGTTTTCAGACTTTACTTTTCATCTTCTGATAGACCGGTGTCTCAGAGAAGTTTCAACTTCTCTCACATTTGAGGACTGAAACTCTATGTGCCTACTTTTAATCATATATATGTGCAGGCACTCATACATGCGAAGTGACACAGACCCTAATGCATGTATAAAAATAAATGAAAATGCCCTTATTTCTCTTATTAGTGCTCCATGATTTAATTATCAAACATGTGAACGTTATATGGGTTTTTGTTAGAGATTTCAAAGTCTTCCGATTCGTTGAGGAGAGGTGAGTTCTGAGTGTATAAATCACACATGGTGATCCCCCTGGCTTACGGCTTCGTGCCGCAGGCCTGGCAGACACCCGTGGTCACCCCGCCGGTCAGAGCTGGGAATGCGGGCAAGAAGGGGGAGCGGGCGAGGTCAGCACACGGATTTTCCCTTTGGAATTCACGGGTTGCCATCGGCTTCCTGTTGGGAAGTGTGCTCAGCAGCTTGCCTCCTCCCTCTGCCCTGGAGGCAGGGTTTCCCTCTTACCTGCAGCGTCTTGTTCCCAGACTGGCCGTGCTAGACCACCGGCTGGTCCCTGAAGGAGAAGCGCCTGTGGGTGGCAGGGGGACAGAGAGCTGCCCCTCCCGGGACTCACCCCCCTCCTAGTCGTCTGAGTTCCGCTGGACTCGAACTCAGAACCCGTTTGTAAGGTCAGTCCACCCGCGCTCTGTGCCCGCCTCCCTCCTTCCTTGCTTGCCTTCAATTTCCCCTTTCCCTTCTCTTCCTTTCTTCTCTTCTCCTCCCAAAATACGCACCACGGGCTTTGTCTGTAACAAACGAGACATGCCCCCTCCTCCTAGACTCTCTCTCTCCTCCAAGCCCCCAAAATAAATGTGTTCAGCCAGTCGGTTCAGCTCCGGAAGACAAGGAGAAAAGTCGGGCCCATTTCCTCCCTGGTCTCAGACCGCGGGAGCCCCCACCCCTCTGGGGGAGAAGGGTGCCACTCTCAGACACCCTGTGCGAAGGAGAGGTGTGTCATATAGAGGCGGAGCGGGGTGCACCCTTCAGGCTCCTCCGCCCTGTGGAGGAATGGAATGGCGGTGCTTCTGTTTTCCCACCCTTTACGCTAAGGACTCTTCGTTTCAGTCCATGGGAATCTTTAGAAACGTCAGTTTTCCATAGACCTGAATCACCCAAAAGCTGGCATTCTGTGCAGACAGACCCTAAATAATGAACGGCGGGGGATCCCTGCCCAACCCCATCTGCACGCCTGCCCTCCCGCAGAGCGCTCCGCCTCCCACCCCCGTTCTTCTGAGGCAGAACATAAAAGGCTTCATTTCTTTTCAGTGCCTGGTTGTGGAAACTGTCTTGGGTTTAAGGGGTGACCCGCAGGCCGTGGCAGCTGCACAGAAGTCGATCCCGGGGAGCTGGATGAGACTCGCTTTCTGGGAGCGCGTAAGGCGAGCTCTGTGTGGCTGCAGAACCCCAGGACCCCAGAGGGAGGGCAGGAACGCCATCACCCTGATTCCAGCTGCCTGGCTCTGTCCCTGCTGAACGAGACTGGACACGAACGAGCCGGTCTCCTCGTAGCTTCCGGGTGGAATGCGGTGCTTATTTGCTGTCTCCGTCCCTCCCTGCAGGAACTGCTCTCAGATGAATCGTGTGTCTCTCCTCGCACCATTTCAGAGTCTTGTTGTCAGCTCCACTCTTCTACATCCAGAGAAATATTCACAGGCTGAAAAGCCTGGAGGTAGGATGGAAGGAAAGTTCTAGAATTATACGGGGAATCTGAGCAGGATTTTGAGACAGGCTGCTCCTAGATGACAACGAACTCGGCTGCAAGGTGAGCCGCCCCGGGTCCGGCCACCGTCACACCGGAACCCGAGCCACAGGCTAAGGAATGCTTCTGTGTGGGCAGGTGGAGAGCCCACTGCCCATGAAATTCCACAGCCGCGGCCATTTGTCTGCTCCTTTTTCTCTGCCAGCACCCCCCACCCCCCCACAGGAGCTTTTAAAAATCCCACTGCCCCACAATTACATCAGAGTCTCTGAGGATGAAATCAGGCACAAATCGAGGCATGTGGGAAATGCTGTTCAGGAATGTCAGGCATTGGGCTTACAAGGGCTACTGTGGGGGACACGGGGAACGTGCTGGAGGCCAACCCCTATTACTTCAACAAATGCTTATCCCATTTAGGGTAAAGCAGACAGCCCTCCGTCCACAGGGGCTTGTTAAAATTTCCACATTTAGAATCCTGCCCTCTTCCTTGTAGACCGTAAGCCGGACTTCACGGGGACCTTGAGAAAAGAGGACAGGGGTCATTCCATCAGTGTGTTATTAGTGTGTCAATGTCCTTGCTAGTCCCCCGTGCTAGTGCTGGTTCAGTATGAAATCGTACTGTACAGAGGGAGACAGTTTTCTGATGACTTTGGTCCAAGGGATGATGAGGCTCAGTGCTCCAGGGCTGCCTTATCCAGAGAGCAGCTTGGAAGGTCCACATGACTGGCTGTCAGGTAACCTCTTTCCATTGAGCCATCAGGATAGATTTTGCACATTTTTCCCAGGGCAGGCATATCAGTTATTGCCCCCCTGCTCACATAACTTGAGAAGAATGTGTATCCTGCTGCTTTTGGGTGGAGAGTTCTGTAGATGTCTGCTAGGTCCATCTGTTCTAATGTGTTGTTCAATGTCTCTGTCTCTTTTACTTATTTTCTGTCTGGTTGATCTGTCCTTTGGAGTGGAGTGTTGAAGTCTCCTGGAATGAATGCATTGCATTCTATTTCCCCTTTTAATTCTGTTAGTATTTGTTTCACATATGTACTACTCCTGTGTTGGATGAATAGATATTAATAATAGTTATATCCTCTTATTGGATTGACCCCTTTATCATTATGTAATGTCCAACTTTGTCTCTTGTGACTTTCTTTTTTTTATAGTCTATTTTATCTGATACAAGTACTGCAACACCTGCTTTTTTCTCCCTATTAGTTGCATGAAATATCTTTTTCCATCCCTTCCCTTTTACTCTGTGTATGTCTTTAGGTTTGAAGTAAGTCTCTTGCAGGCAGCATATAGATGGGTCTTGTTGCTTTTTTATTCATTCAGTGACTCTATGTCTTTTGATTGGTACCTTCAGACCATTTATATTTAGGATGATTATCGAAAGGTATGTACTTATTGCCATTGCAGGCTTTAGATTCATGGTTACCAAAGGTTCAAGGGTAACTTCCTTACTGTCTAAGAGTCTAACTTAACTCCCTTAGTATGCTGTTACAAACACAATCTAAGGGTTCTTTTTTATTCCCCTCCTTTCTTCCTCCTCCATTGTTTATATATTAGGGATCATATCCTGGACTCTTTGTCTCTCCCTTTTCATTACCTCTGGTGACAGCTATTTTACCTTAGGAACACTTCCATCTATAGCAGTCCCTCCAAAATACAGTGTAGAGGTGATTTGTAGGAGCTGAATTCTCCCAGCTTTTGCTTATCTGGAAATTGTTTAATCCCTTCTTCAAATTTAAATGATAATCTTGCTGGATACAGTATTCTTGATTCTAGGCCCTTTTGCTTCATTGCATTAAATACATCATACCACTCCCTTCTGGCCTGTAAGGTTTCTGCTTAGAGGTCTGATGATAGTCTGATGGGTTTTCCTTTGTATGTGATCTTATTTCTCTCTCTGGCTACTTTTAATAGTCTGTCTTTATCCTTCATCTTTGCCATTTTAATTATTATGTCTTGATGTTGTCCTCCTTGGGTCCCTTGTGTTGGGAAATCTGTACACCTCCGTGGCCTGAGAGACTATCTCCTTCCCCAGATTGGGGATGTTTTCAGCAATTACTTCCTCAAAGACACTTTCTATCCCTTTTCTCTCTTCTTCTACTGGTACCCCAATAATGCAAATATTGTTCCATTTGGATACTGAGTTCTCTCAGTAGTCTTTCATTCCTAGAGATCCTTTTTTCTCTCTGTGCCTCAGCTTCTTTGTATTCCTCTTTTCTAGTTTCTATTTCATTTATCGTCTCCTCAACTGTATCTAATCTGCTTTTAATACCTTCCATTGTGCTCTTCAATGATTGGATCTCCATCCTAAATTCATCACTGAGTTCTTGAATGTTTTTCTTTACATCCATGAGCATGTTTATGATTTTTATTTTGAAATCTCTTTTAGGAAGATTTATTAATTCATTCTCAGTCCTTACTCTGGTGTTGAGATTTTGCTTTGAACCAGGTTCCTTTGATGTTTCATATTTGTATGTGGCACCCCCTAGTGCCCAGAAGCTCTACTCTCTGGAGCTGCTCAGTCCCTGGAGCAATGTCAGGGTTCGCAGGGGAGCGGTACTGGTGCCTGGGGGGAGGAAAGAGCTGTTTCCTGCTTCCCGGCTGCTATGCCCATCTCCACTGCCAGAACCAGTGGGCTGAACACACAGATGTAAGCCTCTATGCTTTGTGTTTGTAGCTGCCGTAGATGGGGCTTCCCTCTGGCTGATCTGATGCCAGGGCAGGGGCTGCCAGTTTGCAAGCCAGGTGCTGGCTAGCCAGGAGGGAGACACCACAGGCTACGTAGCCAGCCAGGGGGATGGAGCACCTGAAGATCATTTAAGTTCCCAACCTGCTGGGCAGAGTGCCACCTGACAATTTTGTCTACCTGTCCTTTCTTCTGAGCAGTAAGCTCTGTGCAATCCTTGCCCCTTTAGCAGCCCTCTTGCTGTTAGGAAGTCTCCCAGACTGCCTGCCCAGTTCAGCCGGATACGAATTCCTGTTTTCCATAAGCAGCTAGAATCTCTGTCTCTCCAGGTATTCTGCTTGTCTTAGCTTTCCAACCCCACTACTCACCAGAGCACCATGCAATGTAGGTTCCTGCTCCCAGAGCAGACCTCCAGGGCTAGGTGTTCAGCAGTCCCACGCTTCCACTCCCTCCCTGCTCTGTTTTTCTTCCTCCCGCTGGTGAGCTGGGGTAGGGGAAGGGCTTGGGTCCTGCTGGGTCACAGCTTTGGTATTTCACCCTGTTCGGTGAGGTCTGCTCTGTTCTCCAGGAGTATGCAGTCTGGTGCAGCCTTCTTTCCTGTTGCTCTTTCAGGATTAGTTGTGTTAATTATATTTTTGTATTATATGTGGCTTTGGGAGGAGGTCTCTCTCTCATCTCTCATGCCACCATCTTTAATCCAATTCCTCTCACAATAACTTTATTCTCTCACAATCCTGGAGTGGAAAAGTCCATAATGTTGGCAGAGTCACGGTCCCTCTGAAGGCTTTAGGAACAAATCCCTCCTTCCCTCTTCTATCTCTTGGCAAATGCTGGAGTTCTTGGCATTCTTTATCTTGTAGACACATAACCCCAGATCCATGTCTCCTTCATACGATGGTCTCATCTAAGTTCCCGTATGTGTCTGTTTTCCTTCTTAAGAAGTCTTTGTATTAGGATCCACACTGATCCAATGTGACCTCTTTTTAATTTAATTACATCTTCAGAGACTCTGTTTCCAAATAAGGTTACATTCTGAGGTTCTCATGGAAGTAAATTTTGGGGAGACACTATTCATCCCAATATAATGACATAGTTTATGAAATGTTCCTTCATGGAACCTGGGCATCATTCTATTTCAAGCAAGCTGCACATGGGGTGCCTGCGTTGCAGAATTAAGTGAATCCCAGACACGCTCATTCGCACCACAATAGTCAGCTGGAGAGAAAAGCATTTGAGGATGAAGGAAAAAAAAAAAACTAGTTAATTACCCCTTGTGGCCAAGGATATAATATGGAACTACTAGAGCCTGGATGTTAAAGATCACACACAAAATAAAGATAAACTATGGAGGATTTTCTCAGAGGTTATGAAAAGGTGAAACTGTGGTCCGAAGCATTTAGGAAACTGCAGTAAACTTTCTCTGACAGATTGAATTTAATCAGATGGTGGTGCATTTGATGGTGGTGTATAGAGAGCACCCTGTCCTCTCTATACACCACTTTTTGTATACTATCCTGACTCCAGAGAGCAAGGGGTAAACTTCTGCCTCAGTATTTAAACAAGCTGCTCTTCCTGTCATGGGCTTTATGGCACATGTGTTCCAGGCAGCCTCTGGCCATTTCTGTGTGACCCCTTTGCCATTTGCCCAACTACCTAAACATGAAGACAGATGACCATAAGGAAACCTAAGCAGAACCAAATTTCCTTTCTGGACCCATCCCTTAGTCTGATGCATGTACTCTTACCTATGTTGGGATTTGGATCACAATTCAATGATGATAAATTCTCTTGTTACAATGATCTTTTTTTATATGCCCAGTCTTTCCAAAGCCTGTCAGTGTCTTGTCAAAGCCTGGGACCTTGTTAAGCTTGCACTGACTTGGTGATTGACAGACAGTGAGATGAAGACCCTCTGGGGTCACTGAGTATTAGGAACTTGATCAAGTCATTGATTAGCCCCAAATCCTTGCTCTGAGGGGGCCAAATGCAACATCAACCACACATACACATGCAAAGAGGGACTGGCTCCAGCTCCTTTCTACTGGACCATGTGACCCGAAGCAAATCAGTTCACATCTTGATTTCAGTTGCTTTTTTATAACAGTTGAATCAAGAGACCACAATGAAACATGATAAAATACAATAACTTATCACTAAAGAGTGGTTATAACTATATATTATTGAAGGTTTATTATAGGAGAGCCTTGTGCTAGGCATATTTACCCAAAATATTTCATTGAATCTTCAGGTGTTTTTATCAACAATTTTAGGACAAGAAAACTGGGATTAATGTAAATTGAGTAGCTTGTCTAAAGTGAACAAGGCAGTAAATAGCTCATCCAGGTCGCTGAGCTACAGAAGCTGACTCCTGAATTCATTTTCCTTTAGCCCGCAATGCCGCATGTACAGAACTCGGGGTAGATGGTCTCTTGAGGTCCTTTCTCATCATGGAACCTATTATATTCCATTATGAGCTCTGGAACATCAGGGTGAGTTGATCATTGGCGCATGCCTGGGGACAGTTTGCAATGGGCACAGTGTATTTTTATTACCTCTGTTTCCTTGGAGAAAATAGTTGCAGAGATGCAGCATGTCCTCATAGGTTTTGGCTCCCTGTAACATTAAGGTTTATTTTCTACTGTTTTTACCTGAATTCCCTCTACCCTCCACCTCATTCCCCAAGTATGAAAACAGAAGCTCTCAGCTGTTGGGTGATGGTCTAGAAAAATCAGGGGAATAGTAGATTTTGTGTAATGTCTTACAGAGTAAAGAAAATAATATCCACCAAGTGCCAACTCATCAGGGGTTGTGTGAGAATCGTTTCCTGGGTAGCCTCCCCTAATTCGCAGCCCCACAGGCACCAGCCGGCTTCATGTCCTGCACCTTCTGATGCAATGCCCACCTGCACGCCTGTAGACAGTGCCCTCATCTGAGTGCCAGGGGCAGAGCTGCAGAGAACACTGAGTACCTGCTTTCAGGGATCTGATACCTGGTGGGAAGTGACTGGCAGTAAACGAGGGAACTGATGTGCAGCAGCAGATGGCTGTGTGGCACCAGGCATCACGACGAATATAACTGCAGGGTGTGTGAGAGAGCGAGGAGCTTGGAGTTTGCAGTTTAGATTGGGCAATTTCAAAGGAGACCCATGTGCTAGAAAGAAGCAGACTTACTACAACCTGCAGGACAGTGTTCCAGGTAGAGGAAGAGCAAGGTCAGAGGACCTGATGCAGGAGCTGGCTGGCATGTTTGATGTACAGATAGGAGGCATGTTCCCAAACATGGAGAGCCTTCCTCTGCTGTCCATTTGACACTAAGGGGAGCCGCTGTAGCTCAGACCAGGAGGGAAGCTAGTGTCTTGGACCAGCAAAAGGACGCACATTCTGCCTGGGAGCCAGAGCACGTTCATCACTCCTGGAGGGCGGCTGCATGGCCTCTGTGGGGCAGGGGTCAGTCCTGCACGCCCAGACCAGTGCAGGCCCTCTCTCCCCGGGGGGATCTCCACAACCCACAAAGCAATTTGCTGTGTTTTTAAATTATAGAAGTGGCCTTTCATTTTAATAGATTCTAAGCAAAAGTCATGAAATTTCACAAGGAATTGCCACAGCGACTTACAGAAAGTTTCAAAGGGAAGAAGAAATAAACACAAGGACTGAAGGAAGAGAACAAGGCATTTCAGTGGCTGTTAAGCTGACTTTTCTTCATTTCCCAGAAGGTCACATTCAAAACTGTCTGCATTTGGATGGCTTAGGGTGGTGGCGTGTTTATTACAGGAAACTGGTCAGCTTTTCTGGGGCTCCTGCGGCTGAGTCGGCACAATGGGTGACAGCAAGTGCTGAGAGCAGTCAGGTGGCGCTTGCTCCCTGGCAGGCCATGGGTCTGGTGATAACACAAACAGAAAGCACAGAGGGTGCCCCCTGGGCCGGATGCCATGGCCTCTCCCTCCCTCTCCCTCAGTCTCTCCCGCCCCCGCCTTTGCAGGAGGATGGTGGCTAGAACATATCTGACGGAGTTCAGAGCAACAGAACTCAGAGCATTTCAGGCAGTATTTACTGCTGGGGATCTATACTCCTCAGATCGGAAAGAGCCGATGGGTTGGGGGAGAGGTCAGGGGGTGCTGTTGGCAGTGGGCTGGTTCTGTTTCTGCTTGGGCGTGCTTCCCCGTTGAGGAGGCTCCGGTTTCCCCTGTAATGCCAGAGACGCCCTCCCAGACAGCCGCCCAGGACAGTGCCCAGCACGCCCACCCTGATCCTGCGGCCTGTCGGGGTCTGGCCAGTGTGCAGGTACCAGGGAGCAAAATCAGCATCTCGGCTTGTTCCCACCGAGGAAGGGCTCCTGCAAGGCAGAGCTGAGTGCCGCCCAGGAGGTGGGAGGTGGAGGAGAGAATCACGCGCGGTTGCTCAATGCCTGTGCTCATCGTCTTTTTGCCCTGAAAAATTGTGTAGTTTCGGTATTTTGAGTGCACACAATCCACCAATTAACTGTCTCCCAGTTGGCCTCCTGCATCATCCCTGGTTCACACTTGCCATCAGACAGCTCCCCCTGGCTCAGGTAGGGGCTGGGATGCAGAGGACCAGGACTGCCTGTTGTCCTGGGGCTCACATCTCCATCGGCGAACGGGGCAGGCCCTGGTGGGTGCAGGCACGTGTCTGCTCCCGCCTGATGGTCCCTGAGCTGCCCCGGGGTAGATGGAGAGCGGTGGTCCAAGCAGCTGGGCCCACAGTCGAGTCTGAGCTGGGGCAGTCATTCTGCCGCAGAGTAGGAGGGAGGATGGGAGGGAGGCAAACGAAAAGGTCCTGCTACTGCGGAGTTCCCAGGAATGTGAGCGAGGGTGCGGGACTGGAAGTGAGGAAGGCGTGCGACGCCTGGAGCGGCCGAGGAGACAGACCTCCTGGTTGACTGTGAGCAGACGCCCCAGCAGCTCCCCATGCCAGGCGGCCCCCAGACAGTAAACCAGAGCCCATGGGGCCAGGCTGCTCAGCGGGCTCGGGGATTCCACTGTGCAGCCGCCACTGAGCCTGTGGTGAGCCTGGTGGTGGTGGAGCCCCACACAGAGGCCTGCGTGGCAGCCAGGTGGCCTGTTCCCGCCTTCTCGCCCCAAGACACAGGGACGTGGCCAGATGTCCTCCCCTCCTGGAAGCGGCTCTTCCCTCTCTAACTGGGGGGTTCCTTTTCTCTTCAAACCTGGGTTCCTCCTCCTGTTCTTGAAGAAGCAAGCACACCAGCTCTTCTCGGTCCCACGGATGCAGGCGGTGAGCCTGGCAAGCCAACAGATGTCCCTACAGGACGAGGCTCTGGCATCCACGAGCCGCCCTGGGCACCGTCCAGGAGGCGTTCTGGGCGGGATTCTGCTGAATCCTCGCAACCATTCTATGAAAAAGAAAACTGTTAATTCCTTTTAACAGGTGGGCAAACAGAAGCTTAAATAGTTAGTAACTTGGCATAGATAGTTTGGTGTTTCTGTGATGAGACTCGGGCGAGTCCGGCCCCCGTGTCGGAAGCCCAACCGTAACTGCACCAGGACGCGGCTGCAGGGGGGCCGCCGCAGGGCGCAGAACGGCCATCGCTGCTCGCTGTCGTCCTTCTGACGCTGGGGCTCAAGCCCCAGCCCAACACGAACGCCTGGAGGCCCCGTGGTCCCTCTCTGCCCTGGTCACTCATCCCGGGACCATGTCCCTGGGGCCGAAAGCTTGGATCCCAGCAGAGCAGGATGAGCATAAGGTCTACACTGTGTGACCTGGAGTGAGTTACTGTATCTCTCTGAGCTTCCCTGCTCCCCTACACAATGAGACTGTTTTTTAAAGTTTTAACAAGGACTAAAGGTGAAAGCATATAAAATGTCTGTTAACATGCAGATGCATCCCGTATTCCTCACAGATGGTGGTGGGTGGCCTGTGTTTCTGAGACACTGTCCGCCCAGGACACTCGGGGGACACTGTCCACCCAGGAGCTCTGCCCACTTGCCTGCTTCTCAGGGGCCTTGGGTCTGGACCGGAAGCTTGCACGTGCCTCAGTCCCGGCCGGAGAAGGGATGAGTCCCCACAGCCCTGCCCCAGTCCATGTGGGGGCCGTTTCTCATGGCTGCCCCTGGGGCCTTGCTGCTCCCTGTTGGGGTCACCCTGGCCACTTCCTCACTTGTTAAACTGGGTTACCAAGTATGGAGCATTGTTTGTCAAAAGGATCCACCCTGAATGAACATCCCAGGGAATCACACCCCGGGTCGAGAGCAGAGCTTCGATGCAGGATCCCTGGCACCTTCCCAACACCTCAGAGGCCTGCCTGCTGCAGAGGGGAGGGGCCCGCAGGCTCCAGAACGGATGGCGACTTCTCCCCCTGCAGGTGTCCTGGGCCTGAACAGGCACAAGGCAGCAGGCGCACTTGGGCTGCCTTCATGTATGCAGTGTTTAGTGGGAATTAACAGTATTGTTCTTATTTAAAGTAAACATGGGCACACACCCCACACACACCCTACACAGACACACAACACGTCATGAATATTTAAGACAGAACAAGAGGCTCCAAGTGTACTTGGTGTTTGGGGTGGGTTGTTTATGATGAAGACCCTGTGCCCAACCTGGGTTTACACTCAATCACCTTGGACTTCAGGCGTGTTTGGAGAGCAGCCTGGAAGGCTTGGGACACGTGTGTAGACAGGGAGGCCCAGGGGGCAGAGAAAGGTGGTGGGTCCTCTTAGTTCAGACTCTGACTCTGCCAGGCAGGAACCTACAAGATTTGCATTAGCTGCCATGGGCTGCAGCTGCCCTGCCTGTGGAAAGGAGGCTGGGCTGATGGTCAGGGTGTCCTGCCTACCTGCCCCCCATCCATGTTCACACCTCCTCTGCCCGGCTCAGGGCTCTTGAAGGCTGGCCTTGTGGAGGGTGACCCGGGGAGGTCTCGGCAGGGCAGCTCGGGAAGAAGAGGGACATCACAGCATGTCACCACCCACTCCTGCCTGCCCCAGGTGTCCTGCAGGGCTGCACTTCCCTATGGCCTGAGCTCTGCCTGGGGGCCCCTTCTGAGCTGTCAGCCCTGCTGGTTCCAGGGACAGCCTTCTCTCTGCCCCCTCTCACGGGGGTAAGGGCTCCCCTGCCACCTGTCCCATGGCTTGGTTGCTTCCTCCTCGTGCATGCCCAGCGTCGGCACATGGCCCTTCGCAAAGCTCATCTGGGTCTCAGGCCTACGAACCACGGACCACAGTGCACTGTCCGGCCCTGACGATTCCAGTTCCAACAGGTCAGAGTGCTGGGTCGTCGCGGTTACCGATACGCCTGCAAGGCCAGCTGCGTTTGGTAAGTGCCGATCGGGGAGTGACCGTTACAGTCTTATTGACTCCCTGGTAAGAGAGAGGCTCTGGGACCTGTGCTAGACTGTCCTCACCCTTCCCGGAGATTCGGCCCCCCAGGAGATTCACAGCCCATGCAGGGGAACCGGGGTGTCGCGCAGGCATTTCTCCGGGTTTCCCTTGCTCCAGCTTCTGCACCGTGGGGTGTGGGGGCCATCGTTGCAGAACCGGACCCATCCCCTTCCTGACCTCTAGGCCGCCCGCACCCCCGGTTACTGAGACAGTAGTTGACAGGGGTCCGACTGGGCCCGAACAAAGGTCAGAAGAGGGGGCGCAGCCTGACAGAGGTCTCAGGGGGGCCCGGGACAAAGAGGAGGAGGGATGCACACCCAGAGGGGTGAGCAGAGAAAACTGCTGCACAAGCAGGGCCTCCCGTGGCTGTTGGTGCCGGATGCTAATTAGGCTTCTGCGATCTTTTCTCTTGCTGGTTAAAGATGTATATATTTCATGAATTTCATGCTTTAATTAATGATTTTATGTTCTATATATTACCTTGGCTTATAAATTCAAATGGGTTCTTGGAGCTTCTTCAAGTAGGAAATGCATTCTATAAATGTAAGATTGTTATTAATCTTGATTATTAATATTTAATTTTAAAATGAATAATTAACCTCATTCTAATTCCACCTTTTTATGGTGTTTCTGGAACTCGCTTTCTTTCCTCTTGCTCTTCTGGGGCTGTCATTCCCTTTGAAATGTCAAAATTTATGTCATCGATGCATTTAGCTTGTGTCTTAGCAAGTCAGAGACACAGATGAGCAAAACTGGCATTATTGAGTGGATGTCAGGCAAAACAGTGGAGGGTGGAAAACCTGGCTTGTTGGTGGGCAGGAGCCAAGAGGGGCCACGGGCCAGACCACCTCCCGGGCTCTGGCACCGTGAGAGTGAGGGACGCCTCTGTCCTCGTCGCTGAACCAGGCCACCACCAAGAGCGTCGCCTCAACTCGGGCTCCAACCCCACCCCTGGCCCCACAGCTAGATAGGCTGCCCCCACCCTGGACCCCTGCGGTCTCCACTGCAGCTGTTCACCTCCGTCCCCAGCTCCTAGTCCCAGGCGGAGGCACACCCACTGTCTCATTGAGCCTGGGTGCTGCCCATGCTCGGGTGCAAGGGAGACTGAAGAAGAGCTTCTGGATCCCCAGCAGGCTTGTATTGCAAAATAGATGCATCTGAATAGGAGTTTCTGCCATTGGGACCCAGAGGACAGGGCCCAGCTCATCTCCTTGCTTGCTGTTTTCCCCAGAGAGCAGCCCAGCCCGGCTGCCCACACTGCAGGGCCCTCTCAGTGAGCACCATGCTCCCTTCTGGTTGCAAAGAACCAATTCCTTTTCTCTGTTAGGGAATTTTTTCCTTTCTCCTCTTCTGCTTTGGCAACACTGGATATGTAATAATTTCCCAAAATTTCCCTTGCTTAGCCTTTGGCTAAGAATCTGGGCTTTAGAGCCAGATTGCCTGGCTTATGATTTGCCGGCGCCCTGACCAGCCACATGAGCCTCACCTTCGCCTCCTGAGACTGCAGACAACAGCCGTCAGCATCTCATGGGGGGGTGCGAGAACTCGGTGTGTTGGTACAAATGAAAGCAAGGGGCCCCTTGTTCAACAGTTATTCAGAGGTGGTGACACAGAGCATTAGCCTAAGCCTGCACCCTTCAGAGTGTGTCCTATGTGACCTCACAGGTGACACACCCCCAAGGGGGTGTGTCTGTGGGGCATAGTTAGTTGCTTGTCTGGAAAAGTGCAAAAATTAAGAGGAAGCATTTGTACACTTTACAGCTCTGTGACCTTGCCCTTACATCTGAGTGTGTGGCTGGAGGGTGGCCAGTGGAGCAGGGAGAGACTGGTTTGGACACTCTTAGAATGACGTGTCGAGGAGCATGTGGTATTGGCTTTGCACTAGTACACCCCGTACGATCATCCCCTAAGTGAGATGGATGAAACTAAGGGAAGAATGGCTCTTTGGGATAGAGGTCTGAGTGGCACCCAGCTAAAACACACAGGAAGCTGAGACAGCATGTGACACATGACAGCGTGTGTCAGCTATCATTACCTGTGATCGCCAATATGCATTTTTTTGTTCGTGCTGTATGTGTGTGGGTGTGAGCTGTGCTTTTCCAGAAATTGTTATTCCGACCTTTAGCTCACACATGCTGCCTGATTCTTGGCGCCTCCACCTCCCACTGGACGTCCCCCACCTGCTCACTCTCTTCCCAGTCAGCTGCCCCCCATCTGTGTTCCTCGCCCCTGTGAGTGTCTGCAGGCCAGTACCTCACACCTTACTCACCTCCTTTTCCTGGTGTGTCCTCCTTCTCAAACACTTCCCTCTGTTTCTGGGAGGTCCTTGAGGTTGAAGATAGTGTTTTCTGTTTATTTTGAGCCTACACAAAGCAGCCTCACTAAGATCTCTTCCTGCCAAGAAGTAACACAGACCGATTTCTGTTTGTCAGAGTGAAGGGGCTGAGCCTCAGCTCCACCCCGTGCACCTCTTCCTTTGGCTGATTTTGGTCTATCTTCTCACTGTCCACAGCTCTGCTGAAGGGCAGAGTGGCTTTCAGGAAGGTCTGTGAGTCCTTCAACAGAATGACCAAGCCTGAACTCCTCAAACCACCAACTGATGAGCCTGCGGGACCCGGAGCCCCCCGAGGCAGCCCCCACTTCTGACAGAAACTGCTCTTCCAGGTAACTTGGAGATAAGCAGTCATCTGAACTTTACCCACCATGGGGGGTGTAGGGAAAATGGGAGTTACCATGGCCACGACCCTCACCTGATCCTAATCTACTTGCCCGCTGTGCACAGGCGATGATGTAACACTTACCCACTGTGCAGGCGCTGCTTGCATGCCTGTCGGCAATAAGCTGTTACTGCCTGTGTTGCTATGAAGAAAGCTCAGCCCTGAGCTAGGAAGAGCGCAGAGGCTGGAGGGACTGGAGACAGAGCCTGGGCTGGAGTGAGATGGGGGCAGACAGGATTCTAGTGTTCAACCTACCTCCATGAGAATAAAGCTTGGTAGAAGCCCCTTTTTACCCCCAAATTCCATTGTCATTTTTCTGTCTCACTGAATCCAGTGAACTTGCCGGGAGCTGAAACCCTCTTTGGCCCAAAGCTACTGGGGCTTGTAATTAGCCTGGTTGGTCTACCAGAGTGCTTCACGTAGGAATACACATTTCTACCAAAGGGAAATGTATGGGAATAATTTATTTACCCTTAACAAAGTGTTTTGTCTCCATTTTCTTTTATGTTTTTGTTTTCTGTTCTAGGACTCTATTCTAAATATAGAGTAACAAATATTTATTTTTAAAATGGTTTTCAAAGATTTGTTTATAACAGAGGATATCGCGAAATAATTTAAATTGCCAACAATAGAGGTATTATCAAATAAATTATGGTATAAATTTTAAACAGAATAATAGGCAGCCATTTAATACTGTATAGTGAGAATTTTTACATACGTGTCAAATAGAAAAAGCAGGGTGCCAAGTTTTATTGACAATATGTTCTTAACTCTGATTTTTACTTTACTGAAGTTTCTAAACTATTACTAGAATGTCTCTTGTTGCAATAAAATCAAGTAAACTTTATTATAGTAGGGTGGGAGATTTGGCAATAAGTCATACTGAGTTTTGGGAAACAGGGATATAATCTAAAAGTATTTGAAAAGCACTTGCAGTACTGTATTAAGGTTTTTACTCTATTATAAATGTATGTGTGGAATATCTCATTATATTCATATTTATGTTTCTTTCAATAAAAATTAAATTCCTTACCTTCAGGAAAATAATTACAGTTGAAAATACCACAACTCGCATTTTCCAATCATTTATTGTGAGGGCAAGTTTTCTACTCTCCAGCTTTCAAAAAATCCAGCACAAAAATTCTATTACATTTGGTGCATGTGTTGCAGGATCTTTTTAAAATTAGAAATGTAAAAAGCCCTCGCCCAGTGTTTCATTCGGATGAGAGCATTTCTCTGGGAGGATTCCCCGTGCCCCTCCCGTGGCAGTGTGTGCCCTTTGCCCTGTGGGGAGGGGCCCTGGGGGGGCCGGGGGTACCCACCCCTTCTGCGGGGTGCGGCTGCCTTTGAATTCCACATTTTAAAGGTGACACACAGAAGAGTGAGCATCGTCTTTCCTTCAGTTTCTGGCTTTTTATGTTTTTTTCCTGAAAGTAGAGAACAGAGCTTGTCAGCTGGTTTGTGATAGCTGTAGGAAGATTTTGCATCAGGAAAAGAAGAAAAAATAGCCAATCTAACAGCTTTCCTTAGACATGAAAGGGCCGGACTTCCCGTGCCCGGTGGGATGGAGTGTGGTCGAGATGACCCCTGAGTCTCGTTCTGAATCTGGAATCACCCAGAGGACGCCCCAGAGCTGTAGAAAGATGCCTGGGGGGTGTGGGCGTCACACCTTCATCATCACATCTGCATCTTTGCCCCACTGCTTTTACTTCCCCAAAGAGCCCCTCCTCCTTTCATGCTGAAGCTTGCCCTGCGGTGCTCAGTCCCCCAGGAGGCCGGCCCGGGCTCCCCCATACTCCCTGCCTGGCACCTGACGCCCCTGGGACAGCTGCTCGGCTCCACACGTTCGCCCCCGGGTCTCTCTGGAGCGGCACTCGGCCGGGCGGCCTGGTGCCCTCACCCACAGCACCTTGGCATGCCCTTTCAAATGCCTCCCCCACCTGCAACTCAGTCAGATAATTGACTTTTGTAATTTGATTTTTCACTACAGCATAAATTTTACTCCTTCAAAGAAGGTGATGCCGGCTGGTTTTAAATGAGTAAGGGATTGTAATGCCAAGCGCTCTTCCTTGAGGGCCACACGGGTGAATAGGGGGGAGTAGCGATTCCTGTGTCTGTGAACGAGGTGGAAGAGAGTGGTCCAGAGGGAGTCACTTAGGATGGGCACTCCCAGGCACCTTCTGAGAGCAGAAGACGTGGGACTCAGATGACAAAGAGAAGGTGGGGAATGCAATTCCTGGGGCATGAGACAGGTGCACAGCAGAATTCCCAGGAACTAACAAGCAAGTGAAGGAGGCGGTAAGGAGTCCGGGAGGCGACAGGGCTGGGTGTGTCCAGCACTGCCTCTTATTTGCCCTGTAATGTTGAGCAAGGCTGGGCACTGGAGCTCTGGGTTGGTGGGAATGAATGGCAGGGTGGGGGGAGGGGGAGGAGATGAGTCTGCAGGCAGCGTGTAGTGTTAGATTATGAAGAGCTCTGTGAGTTAACACAAGTGTAAGTCCATTAATGACCAAAAATCATTTTGTCAGAGACACCTAGACCATATAACACAGAAAGGGACTGGGCAGCAAAAGGCTAATGCAACAACTGAGGGGCTGGAATAAGACAACGACTGGGAGTCACATACAGCACCTGCTAAGGAAAATCCGTTAGATTAGTTGTTTAGGACAAGTACTACTCTTGATTTCTGGTTTAGCAACTGGAAGCGCCGATCATAACATCAGGGAAGGACGAGAGCTGATGGAAGAAAATAAAAAGTTCTCCTGAGGTCATTTTGACTCAGAGAGGGTATCATCTGGGGGACGTGCCCTGCAGATGGTCACATTTGCATCTGGAACTTGGATGCAAGTAGCAACTGGAAGTCACCTCTTGTGCAAGAATGGGGAATGTGAGATGTGTGTGAGGCAGGAGGCCACTGCTGATGGTGGTTGAGGTGACAAATACCTGTCTGCACTGTACAGTGTGCCTTTCTTTCCATGTGCATTCCTTTCATTCCACCACCAGAGGAGTGATGAGCAATCATGTCACTGCCTGCATTTGCCCAAGGCTAACAGCAAGCCCTGAAGGGCTCATGATCAC
Source organism: Manis pentadactyla (assembly GCF_030020395.1). Classification (NCBI taxonomy): domain Eukaryota; kingdom Metazoa; phylum Chordata; class Mammalia; order Pholidota; family Manidae; genus Manis; species Manis pentadactyla. The sequence goes on from NC_080026.1 coordinate 1,986,707, forward strand.
GGTGAAACCACAGCACAAAGTAACAGGTTTGCTTCCCGTCTGCTGTCCTGAGCCTCGCTTGCCGCCTGTCAGTGAGCCACGCGGTGCTGTGAATTATGGCTCCATCTTCTACTCACATTTGAGTTCCTCTGCCTCTGTTAAGAAGTTAATTTTACAGACCCTATTTTAGAAATATTTGGTTCCCCATGTTCTGCAAACACCATTACCACCTCTTGGTCCCTAGGCAGAGCCCATATGGCCATATTTCACCTCCCTTCTTGAGCAAGCGGTAGAAGGCTCTAGGGCTTTGTCCCTCAAAAATAAAATCCACTCACCCCAAAACATTCTAGTTTAAACTGTGAAAATATTCTAATTACAGCCTCGCTTGGCTTCTTCACCCAGAAGAGACAACAAAGTCTTTCCTCAAGAGGAAAAAGTTGGGATCAAGGCAAAGAGGTGAGGGTGGGATCATGGAAGTTCAGTGGTGGTGAGTAGCCATGTTCCCATCTGTGGACACCAGGTGCTGTGGAGGTTCTGATTGGCAGCCTCAGTCAGGTGTCCACCCACTGAGCAATCAACTGTGCCCAGGGCGGGGCACAATTATACTGAATGGTGTATCTGCAGGTGCTCCATCAGTGTGACCAGAGATGGGAGAGAGAGGACCTATTCTTGGGAGTTCAGTATGTGGGCATGCATGTTTAATATGACCTATTGCTGTCCTTCGCAAAGGCACCCTTTTATACCAATATAGTGGTGTCTATATCAAGAAGGAAAGGAAGTTAGCATTGTAAAGCTAAACTGCATGCTCATTATTTTCCAAAGACTGTTGTATTTTATTAAATTTCAGGAAACTATTCAAGAAATACTTGCAGGGCACCTAACGTGTCCTAGGAATTGCACGCTGCACCTCCTGTCTTCTGAGTCCCTCGGGAGCCCATGGTGCTGAAAATGTCAACAAAAGCCAACACTCCCCTAAGGCTGACAGGAATAAAGAGAAGGGAATGGGGAGGCCAGAGAGAGCCACCAGGACCTTTGTCTACAGTGCATTGTTTCATAGGCCTCACATGTTTTCTAATTAGGCTACTTTCTGGAGGATGAGAGAGAAATGTTGAGCCTATAGAGATCCAGAGTTAAAGGAAAGACAACCCAGAATGGAAGGAGAAAGCAACAGGCTTGCCCACTATGCTTTGAGAAGCAAATACCTAGATGATCAGGAATTTCCAAGATAGAAAATCGGTCCTTGGAGTGATGGAGTGGAGGAGATACATCATAGGCAAAATCATGACACCTTTTCCCCAGAATTCCACACCACACCTGGTCATTCGGGTTAGAACCTCATCTTCCTTTCTCCTGGGGTGCATTGCTTTGCAGGGAGCTTAGCTGTTAAATTGTGAGACACTCTACTTCCGGGGCTGTATGGGCTACAATACGAATTTCATTAGCCTCTTCAGAGAAGTAACCCTGCTATGCATTGTTTCTATGGGGAAATGTGTCCAGGGTCCCACATGTACAGCCTGTCCTACACTGGGGGACCCCTTGGAAGTCCATACATGTCCGGTGATCACAGGGTAGTTCCCAGTCCTCTTGGCAGAGATTCCCTCTCATTTAGTTTAGATCTTGTCAGTGCTCCAAAACCATCTCTTCATGTGTGGGTGCTCAAAGGGCAAAAAAGAGAGTGAAACTGAGGCTATCAGATAAATTCCAGGGAAAGAAAAGGAGCCCCCAGTCGTTGTTGGAGGTGTGCTGTGAGGATACAGGGGCACCGCTTGCAGCCCTTTACTGCTGCCCAATCCACAAAGACTCGTTAAGTTCTGGGCTGCAGATGATGCATTTTTTTCCCAATTCATATTAGATTAGTATTTCCCATTTCTAAACTACTGCAGTATTTACTGTCTGGGCTCAGAATCAGTCACATACCATATGGTGAATTGCAAGAACCTGTGTATAAGTGTCTCTTTGATTGGCTGTAACCTTCTGGAAGGCCAAGCCCGACCTTGGACTTTGCCTCTTCACCCGTGGAGCCCAGCTCTGTGTCCGGCACACATGCCCAGGCATTGAGTTCAACAGGAATGAACATACTTGCCAGAAGCCACTTTGATATTTTCCAGTCATTTCAAAGGTGTTTTCCAAATTCCACAGCTTGTACTGAAATCGCATACCTGATACCATCAGCCAGTTGGTGAAAACTGCTACTACTGTGAATCAGCCAGCAGATCGGAGGCTCTTGTGGTTGGAAAGGACAAGTAAATTTGTTCCACATTAGAAAAGACTCCACCTTGCATTCCGTTTTTTTTTTAATGACCAAAAACTGTAGCACTCCAAGGGAGAATGAAGGAGGGAAACATTTTGGGGAAAGGAGTGATTCTGGAAAAAGCGTAAGGGAAGAAATGGTACAGATGGGACTGAGGAAGCTAGACGGGGTCTGCTTGTCTTTTTATGCCTTAAGAGCAAAATGAAGTGGGGATAAAGCTAAGGTACTGGCATGGCTTCGGGTTCCTGGTAGGCAGAGTGGTTGCTGTGGAAACAGTCAGGAATGAGGAGCAGAGTTACCACCCTCTGCATTCTTACTTTCAAGGGGAGTGAGCCTCTTCTGATGCCAAAAATCAGGGCAGCAAGAAAGAGAAGACTTTTGCCAGCTTTGTCTCAGCCTCTGTCACAGCAAGTGGTATGTTTGGTGATCACACACACACTCATTTCCATCTGTGACAATCGGACACCTAAGATGTCTGCTCTGAATGCAACTACCTCTTTGCTCTCTAAAATGCGAGACCCCACATACAGCACACGCGCACAGTGCAGAATCAGTCACACACACTGAACACGACTAGGCACAGATGTGTATGAGGAGGTAACGGGCTCCTCACCTGAGGCCGGTTATTCTCAAGCAGTGGGAGGACACAGCCCTCCCGAAGGGAGACCCGCATTCCAGGGGAGACAGGGCCCCAGAGCGGTGCCAAATGGCATAGTCAGTACTTTTCTGTGATTTCATATGCAGATAATAAACACGTATCATTTCATAATAAAACCTGCAGAACCTAAGTCCCTTAGAATGGGTGCGATTTGAGAAACAAGGGATAAGGATACTCGAGAAGCACTAGACCGACCAGGTCCTGCATGCAGAGCGCATCTCGGATTCCTCCTCTCCCTACTCCCACCCTCCTCTCCTTCAAAGGACCTAACAGGCTCGTGGGCCTGCACCCTGGGCTCTGTCCGGTGACTTAGGATCATCTGGGCTCCCCGGGCTTTGTGCTTATGATCTAGGCAACTGGGGACATGAAGATCAACGAATACAAAGCCTCTGGCCTCAAGATGCTCACACTCTAGCGGAAAAGAGTCTGAGTTGAAAGGTAGTTAATCAGAGTTTGCGGATGGTATGTGGGCACTCAACCCACACTTGTGTTAAACAGAGAAATAAAAAGCTGATAAAGTATGTCTACAAACACTCCTCAGGATGGCTACCTCAGCAAACCAATCAGTGGAGACCACCTGTCCTCAGAGATTGTCTCACAACGGGGTGGAGATCAAGTTTATATGCTTTCTTTGCCCACCTTTCACCAGAAACAAACACTTTGTGCCCAATCCATACATTAACTTCTGTGGAATTTATTGCTGGAAATTAGGCAAAATAATTTATGGGTGAAATGTTTCCAAGTGTTTAATTGGAAATAACTTCCCTTCTGCCTCCATTACATAGAATATAGGGGGATTATTCAGAGCCCTTTCAAGGAAAAATACTTCTAAATCAAATTATTTGTAATGCAGTGAATTTTTTTTCAGTGAGTTTTTCCACATGAATAAATATCTCACTTGAGATGCAGAAAACCAGTTAGGTCCTTATTTATCTCTGCTTTGCAACTGGGTACAGACTTCCCAGCATGAGGGAGAGAAGGGCGGTGCGTGGTGGGAGCCACCCCCTGGGATGAGGGGCCACAACATCCGCCTCATCACTTGTCCTCAGCAGTGGTCAGTGGTCCCCAGAAGCATGAGCTCAAAAACAGTAGTGTCTCATCAGATATGATTTCCAGGAATGAGTCATTTTCCTTTGCTCCTTTAAGGATGTTAGCTCTCTAGTCAAACAGGGCGGTGGGACATCATGGGGGTGTCCAGGCTCAGACGCTCGGCCCTCCTGACCCACAGGGCTGCATGCACGTTCCCTGGCTCCTCTGAAAGGCCCTCTCCTCCTCCGTGAAATGGCAGCCATGACTTCCCCCCGTACAGGTGGCAATGGGGGATTGAACAATGCGAGGCCAGGGCTGAGACCAGCACCCAGCAAAGGAACAGTGGGTTTTGTGCCAATTGCTGGAAATTAGAGATAACAATAATACTTGAAAAGATTGTGGCAATTAAGTTAATATGCACAAAGAGGTCAGAGCAGAACCTAGCCTATCACGAGCATTAGGTAAATGTTTTTTGAAAATATAACACAAATGTTAGACTATTACATTTAGTATATTTCTTGAGTTCCTAGTATGAGCCATACACTGTACATTGGTTATCTTCCCTGTCATTTTATTTTCATAATGACCTTAGGAAATGTTAGCGTTCATTTTAGAGCCGGGAAGACTGAGGCTGAAGCTCGGCAGAGCACCGCCGGGCCAGTGGCTGACGCAGGATTTCCTGCGCTGACTGACGTCCAAGGTCGTGACTTACGTGGACCACCAGCCAGAGTAATTCCAGAACATGTTGTTTCCAGTAGAAAAGAATGAAACTCTTAGCCAGTGCTGGGAAAACATGCCTTTAAATTAAAGTTTTAATCAAGCGCTTCTTCATCTAAAGCTGACACGGCCAATGGAAGCGACAGGCGAATGCGGGGTGACCGGGGCCCCCCAAGGTCACCAGCCGCAGCGGCTCGCCTCATTCTGACCTCGAAGGTGGTAGGCTTGAGGGTTCTACCAGAGCGATTCCCCTTTAGGGACCCGGGGCCTGCCTGTCTGTCGCTAAATGACCTTTATTTGTGCTGAAACACTTGGTATGTTGGTTTTCATGGGTTCCATTTGTAAACAGGACCTTGAAGCTAAGCCATGATGGTCACTTTTGATGAATGATGAATAATAAGTGGAGGAGGGAAACATGGAGAGGAAAAAATTTGTGAATTCATAAAGCTCCAATTACATGAAATGAAATAAGTCTCTCTTGATTTAAGTAAACACTTTGTCCAGAATTTAATAGTTATCAAATTGGCAGAGTCATAATAAAAAAGATAAATGCTCCCATATATTGATTTCCTGTGCTGAGCAGGGTCCTGTACCTGTCATCTCCCACATTTTTCTCACGTACCCCTCACAACAGTCACAGGGACAGACAATTCTTTCATTTTGCAGATGTCAAACTAGAAAATTAGAGAGATTAAGTGACCAAAAAAAGCCACATAGCAAGTAATAATAACCATGCCTACTATTTTTTGAGCTCTTAGCATGCATCAGGTACTGTTTAATGTGAGTTTTAGATATTACTCACCACTAACTTATTAAATAGATATTTATGCCATGTCTGCTGTGTGCCAGGCAGTCTTGTACGCCATGGGGACGCAGCAGGGTGCAGACGGAGATGCCCTCGGAGAGCTCATGTTCCAGATGAGCGGGGGCAGGGGGTAATATGCCCTACAGCACTGTATCTGAAATATACCCGCTATGGAGGGTCATCAGGGGATGGGGGCGGCTGGGGGGTGGTTTGAAATGGGTTGGAGGGGATCCCTGGAGAGGAAGGGGACCAGAATGCACTTCTTCCTAGTACTTTATGCCCAGATGAAGCATGACGGGGTTGCACTTATGTAGACCTGACACCCATCACTGCACCAGGATGAAGTAAGGACCGGGGTGGAGAGCAAAGGGGAGGCCCACAGGGGTCTTTCCCAGACACTCCAGGGCTCACCCAGAACAGGGCTGCTCTGCTGCTCCCACCATGCACTCCAACCACATGGGCTGCCAGTTTCCTAAAGTCGCAAATCACAGGGCATGATAGCTTGTAGCTCAGAAGGTGTTTCCAGGGGCCAGTGGGGTCTCACCTCACTCCCATCCTCCCCTTCTCAGGACCCTTCTGCACGCACACAGCCCAGCCCCACACCCCCATGGGGGTCTGCCCGCTGCACCCCTGTCCCGGTGATTTCTCCCTCTAGTTCTCTGTCCCTGGTGTCTCATTCAATCGCCTTTCTTGTATTTGTCTGTGTCACGTTCCCAGCGATGCCTGTGGGGACGTCCTGAGAACAAGTCCTTGCCAGGAGATGCGCATCCTTCTGAAGGTCCCCTCCTCCAGCCCTTTATCACCTGCAGGCTGATCAGAAGGGTCGGGCCCAGCACGGTGCAAATAGGGACATACAGTTCAGTATCCAGAAGGAAGTGACCCTAATCAGAGAAAAGCAGCACCTGCATATTAAGACTTCAGCAAGACCCCAGGGGAGATGGGTGGGGTGGGTCCTGAGGAGCAGGAGCGGGTAGGGAACTGAGCTGTAATTTTGGACGGGCAAGACTGGATTGACACGGGGCAGTGCCCTGGGCCTGAAGGTCAGCGTCCTGGCAAGGCCAGCTGGCAGCAGTCTCCCTGTGCTGCAGGGACAGCTCCTTGAAGGGCTGATGTAATGATGGTCAATAGCAGATGCCACAGAGATGGCGAGACTGCAGGGCCCAGTGCTGAAGGAACAGATAGAAGCCTTAGGGAAGGGGAAATGTGGGCATGGATGTATCACAGAAAGCTGGAGAAACCACCACTTGGCAATGTTTTCAAGGCAGGCCAATAGGGTACCACTTTAACTAAGATAAGGGAGTGTGACCCAGAGAGGAGCCCTGAGCATCTTCACAGCACTGGTGCCGGCTCTCTGGGTGGTGCTGAGGGCAGGGACGCTGCTGGACCTGGCCTCCCTGGCCACAGGCATACGATGGGCAGGTGGTACTGATGGGGCTTCTACAACAGCAGAGACAGGTGGTGGCATCTGACAGTCCAGGGGGGGGTGTAGTCACCGAGATACACGGGCAGGACCCAGTGATAGTGGGAATGCTGTGTCCCTGGAGATCAGCGGTGATGGAGGATAGATCACGGTGTTCAGTGAGGTCAAAACCCCACAGACAGAGAGAGAAAGAAATCTGCTAAGCAGAACGCATATGGCAGAGCTCCTGGAAAACGGCAGCCCTTGATGGCAGACAGGCCCAGAGCTCATCCAGGGATGTGGAGACCAGAGGAAGGGTTCTGTAATGCCATCAGAAGTATTCATGCTGAATATCCCCCAGACCTTACTGATCAGTAAGAAACCTGTGGTAGTATATCTGACTCAACCTGAGAAAAAGACTGCTCAGACTCTTCAAGAATTATTAGCTGTGAACTCTGATCTAGGACTGATTCCCGAGCACCGAAAGGCCCTCGGACTCTCTCAGCCAGGAAAAGCCCCGGTGAGGCCACTCCACTGACACATGTAGCTTTGGGCCAAGCCACCTCCCAGCGGCTTCAGTCTCTCTGCAGACCCTTCCTGTTACCATTTCCCTCGTCTCCAAGTGTGTAGTTGGGATAAATACAGTTAGTAGCCGGCAGAACCTCATTTCGGTTCCTCGGCATATCGATTGAAAGCCATAATGATAGTTAAGGATCAAGTTAAGTCCCTGAAACGGCCCTTTGTGACATGCTTCCCCCTCAGTGACAGTGGTCAGTCAGAAGGAATAATGCGTCCTACAGGACCTGCAGAGATGAAAGCCAGCATTAAAGATTTAAAGCCCTACGGGCTGCTGCTTGCCGTGCCGCCGTCCAGGACCACACTCGGCTGGCTTGAGTGGCCCCTGCAAACGAAGATCCCTCTTGGGCAGCAGGGGTCTGCTGTGAACTTAGCCAAAGGAGAGCCGCAGTCGTCGCTGCGTTTCTGCTCACACAGAGGAACGCAGCCCCTGGGACTGGGGGGACTGGGGTGTGTCTGTGTGTCTGGTGAGCAGATTCTCCTCAAAACACATCAGTAAGGAGGAACCCAAGGAGCCTCCCCCGCCAGCCTTACTGAGATGTGACTGACGTGCAACGTCGTGTTGGTTTAAGGTGTTCAGTGGGATGATTTGATACATGTTTCAAGAAGGTTTACCACAATCATCACAATTTATGTTGATTTTTGTTTCTATGCTTGAGCTTTTGGTGTCATATGCATAAAACCATTGCCAAGACCAAGGACAAGGAGCATTTTCCCTGTTTCCTTCTATGATCTTCATTGTTTCATGTCTTATATTTAGGTCCTTAATCCATTTCAATTTAATTCTTCAAGTGGAGTTAAATAGGGGCTAACCAGAGTCTTTTATGGTTTGTCATGAATTTTCAAGTTGTTTTTTTCAATTTTCTGTGAAAAATACCATTGGAATTCAAGTAAGGATTGCATTAAATCTATAGATAACTTTGGATACTATCAACGTTTTAATAATGACTTTTCTAATCCAAGACTGGAGGATATCTTTCCATGTGTTCCTGTCTTCTTCAGCTTCTTGGTCAGTGTCCTGTAGTTTTTAGTGTACAGATCTTTCGCTTGCTTGGTTAAGTATATTCCTATGTATTTTATTATTTTTGATGCCACTGTAAATGTGATTGTTCCTTTTTTCCTTTTCAGATAGTTCATGTTATTGAACAGAAGTGCAACTGATTTTGAATATTGATATTGTATCTGGTAACTTTATTAAATTTGTTTATTAGCTCTAACAGGTTTTGGGAGTAGTCTTTAGGATTTTTTAGACATAAATACATGTTATGAACAGAGATAATTTTACTTCATCCTTGTAGATTCGAAAGATTTTATATATTTTTCTTGCATAATTGCTCTGCTTAGGAATTCCAGTACTGTGTCAGATAGGACGGTGAGAGTGAGCACACATGCATTGTTCCTGAACTTAAAGGGAACCTTTGCCACTGAATATGATGTTAGCTGTGGGTTTGTCTTGGACTTTATTAGGATGAAGTATGTTCCTTCTGTACTCAATTTATTGGAAGTCATTATCATGAAAGGATGTTAAATTTTATATTTTTTGGATCTATTGAGATAATCACATGATTTTGTCTTTATTCTCTTAACATGGTACATCACATTTATTGATTTGCATATGTTGAACCATCCTTATATTCCAGGGATAAAGTCCACTCAGTCACTGTGTATAATCCTTTTAATGTAGTATTGAATTCTGTTTGCTAGCATTTTGTTGAGTATTTTTGCATCTGAGTTTATTAAGGATATTGGCCTATGGTTTTCTTTTCTGTCATATCCTTATTTGGCTTTGGAATCAGGATAGTGTTGACCTCATAAAATGAGTTTGTGAGGGTTCCCTACTCTTCAAGTTTTTAAAAGATTTTGAGAGGGATTGCCACTAATTCATCTTTAAATGTTAATACAATTTATCCATGAAGATATTTGGTCCTGAACTTTTCTGTTTGAGAGGTTTTTGATTGCTGATTCAGTCTTCTGACTTATTATTGGTTTGTTTGCATTCCTGCTTCTTCATGATTCAGACATGGTAGGTTGTCTAGGAATATAACCATTTTCCCTAGATTTTTTAATTTGTTGGCATATAATGGCTCATAGCAGTCTCTTATTATCCTTTGCATTTGTGTGGTATCAGTTGTAATATCTCTGCCTCCATTTATAATTTCATTTATTTGAATCCTCTGTTTCCTTGGTTAAACTAAATACAGATCTGGAAGGAGTGACACACAGTACAATAACAGTAACTTCAACGCCCCATTTGCAACAGTAATAGACCCTCCAGACAGAAAATCAGTAAGGACATGTTGGACTTGAACTACAACTTTATACCAAATGAACCTGACACATAACAGCATTCCCTCCCATAGTGGCAGAAAACACATTCTTCTCAACTGCACAGGAACCTTCTCCAGGACAGATCATGGGTTAGGTCATGACGCAAGTCTTAGGAAATTTTAAAAGACTGAAATTCTACCAAGTGTTTTTTATGAACAGTGATATGAAACTATTTCGAAATCAGAAACAGGAGAAAACTCGAAAAGTCACAAAAACAAATGTGGAAAAGAAACAACAGACACCTGAACAATCAATGGGTTAAAGATGAAATCACAAGAGTGACCAAAAAAATAACTTAACAAACAAAAATGGAAACACAACATGTCAAAACTTTACAGGATGCAGCAAAAACAGTGGTAAGAGGGGTTCATGGTGGAAAATGCCTACATTAAAAAAAGTTCTCAAATAACCGAACTTTACACCTCAAAGAACTAGGAAAGGAACAAAGTACAAAGTGAGTAGAAGGAAGAAGAAATAAAGATCAAAACATGAATAAATGAAATAGGCTATATAAAAATGATAGAAAAGGTCAACAAAATTAAGAGTTGGCTCTTTGAAGAGTTAAACCAACTTGACAGTAGCAGCTTCAGTCTGTGCGGGAAGAACTTCTGTGCCGACTGCCCCTCGACATGGTCAGTTCTACTCCTCCACAGTGTGGCCCCAAGGGTCTTGGTGGGGCTGGACACTGTCCTTCGGACAAGCTGCGGGATGTCTTCCTAGGGCGCTATAGTGGCGGCCTCGGCAGCAAGTGGTTGTTTTTTAGTATTCTGGCTGCTTATGTACTTATGTTGACGGAAAGTCAAAGAGATGCTGACATCACATTGATCAGGTTGGTTCAGACACAGATGAGGAAATCAAAAGCAAATTATCATGTGGCATAATTTAGGAAATAAGTTGAAGAATGGCCCTAACACCTGCCAACGAGACCGAGAGCAGGAAGTGCGAACAGGCGCCCTGCGTGCTGAGGTCTTCTGGCAAAGCCAGGCTGTGGGCTGCTGAGCTCGGCCTGCACAACTGCCCCCTCAGGGCGAAGAGGCTGTGCTCCACCCGCGAAAGTATGACGGGAGCGTATCTGGAGGCAGACATCAACCTTACCTGCCAAGGTCTTCTCTTCTTTCATGACATCCAGATGAATTACGACGCTCAGGGATGAACAGTTCCCAACATTCATGCTGCTATTCTCTCTTCCTCTGGCCATGGAAGTCTTTAAAAATCAGCCACAACACCCTTTTCAAGAGTTTCGATGTGGTTTCAGAATAGCCACATTAACTGTAGGGAGATAAAATCATTTATCACTTTGGAGAATCATCACAGTGTTGTGGTTAAGAACATAACAGATACTCTGGCAGTGTCTCTGGTTTATATTGAAGCACTGACAGGAAAAATAAAATATCTAGCCTAGCTGTGTTTTTTTTTTTATAGATGCTATAAAAAATAAGATGAAAAAAGATTTGAGAAAATAAAATCTCTTAGAGGCTATCTATCAATCACAAGTTCTGGATTGGTAAGTAGATGCTATTGGAATTTTAGAAAATAGATGAGGAGGATTTTAATAGAAAAATCTGCACCAGAAATTGTGCTAAATGCCTTCATATATCAATTTTCAAACAGCTCTGTGAGTTAAGAATCACTATGTATAATCAAAGATTAAGAAAAGTGAAGTGGAGTTTAAATAATTTGCCTAAGGTGCACACTCATATAAGGGAAGACCATGAATTCAACCATAATGCAAGATACTTAATTTATAAGGAAGAAATTAACAGGAAGATGGGGAAGTTTTTAAAAAGGGTTTTATTCATCATTTCTTTAATTGTATTCTCAATTCAGTTTTCTTTTGCACTGGGAATACAATTTACGCATAAACAACTATTAATCCCATCCAGCCGTGGGGATTTGAATCTTCCCTCCAGGAAGTAAGTCTAGGTGGAGAACAGACAGGTATGAAAATTACTGTAACACAGAAATTAATGTAGTTTTAGCCATGTCATAACATCAGGTGCTTCAGAAAGCAGGAGATGTTGAGGGGTTATGCTAGGACGTAGTGAGGTTAGGGAAGCCGGCGGTAATGGGATGGTGGGAAACCGACTGAAGAGGCATCGGCTACATGGGGGGGGAATACAGTGTCCTGGAAGGACCCTGTGAGTTGTAATGCAACCCTTCACTCACTAGCTGTGTAACTACTGGCAAATTGTGAAAGGTTTTGAGCCTGTTTTCTAACTAAAATAGATACAATAATACTAAGAGAAATAACTAATTTTTAAGAGGTTTTTATATTAGGGGAATGTTATTAAAGGTTTTAAATGTATTATCTGATAAAATCTTCTCTGTCCTTTTAGAGTTAAGGAAACAGGCCCAGAAAGTTTTAGCAGGTTTCCTGGATCACAGAAATAGTGAGCAGTAGTCAGGTTCGATCCCACAACCATCTGGCCTTCAAGGTCATGTTTTTCCCTCCGCACTGCTCTCTGCTTCTAAATGCAAACATTTGTTTGGCCTTCCCACAATACAGTACGTGGAAAATGCCCAGACAAACCAGCTCAACTTAGCTGGCTGCTAAATTCGCATTGTTCCCTCCTCCTCCAGCCCAAACTCAGGAAACGGCACAGAATATACCACGGTGAGAATTAATGTCTGTTCAGCACAGCAGCAAACACAGGAAAAGGACTCTTTTAGGAGAAGGAATCTGTATGTTCTTTGTGGGCTGGAAATGTATATAATTTATTTCTGTGTCCCCATACCAACCAGAGTGCTTTGGCAAATTAGAAAGAAAATAGCAGGGGAAAAAATAAATAATCACATCCCCACATTCCATCCCAGGCAGGGAAGAGCATTTTCAGTTTTGCTTCAAAATCTCTTTCCTGATGACAAAAGGTCTTTCAATTGTGGAAGTTCAGGTACATTCTGAATATCTTCAGGGAACTGGACTCTAACTCATGATGATTTCCTAGGCCTCAGCATAATAAGTGCTGATTCTCCTTTTAGCAAGAAGACCGAATAGACTAAAATGATCCATATTTGACTAAATCATCACTTTATTGTGAACTGATTAACTGAGAAGCTTAACCACATGTACTGGAGGGTGAGCCGAGTTAATTTCACAAGAAATTTGCAGTCTTAAGTCACACCTTCTCAGTGATATTTTAAATTTCTGAAAACAGTTGAAAATTTACCTTATATAGACACTTTCAATTTCAGACAGCTAAAAATTTTTTGTCCTATATCATAATCAACCAATACAATCCAAAATGCCTGTCTCATCACGGCTTCTATGAAAACTTTGGCTTTTCTCCTTCATCTGGAATTTGGATTAGAGCCCTTTTCCTCCTGACCAATGATAGCCTGAAAAAGCAGGGGTTTCTTGAAAGCATAAGGTCATATGAAGGGCTTTGGCCCTGGACGTTAGAGACCTGGGTCCCAACTATGGGTCTGTGAACACTGAGATAAGGTCCTTTGAGACATCAGCCTTTCAAATCCTCCTAAAAATCTGTGGGGAAGGAACTGCTATGCATGGACCCAGGTCTTTCAGAAGTCAGGAGTGTGTGCAGAAGGAAGAACACAGCACCATCCTGGCGATCTTATACTTTATATCCATCCTGGCGAAGGAGAGGAAGAGGTCATGGCAGGTCTCAGACACCCTGGTGTTGATGGAGTCGTGTCAGATGCCACACACAAGCTGTGTGGCTTCGGCTTTCATGTCCCAGTGGGGAATCATCTGGGCCCAGACATACACTCGTAATTCTGAAGTCTACTCACCGCTCCTGTCATTTTACCAGCTTCTCTGCATGTAGGCCAAGAGACTTCTCAAACACCAGCAGCCACTGAAATTACACTTAGTCTCTAAATCTTTCCAACTAAATTACTCCAGTCTTAAATAAAACATTTTCAATTGCCTTTTTTTCTCCTTGGATATACTGAAGGAGTTTTATACGCTAGAAGATGCAGGTCCCGATGTCCGATTCAGGCGAGCCAAGCCCGTGATCGTCTCTGATCGTCCTCATTCCCTTCCCTTCCCTTTCCTCCCCTCGTACCTCCTCTCCTTCCTCATTTGCACCTCTTCCACATCTTCCTTTCTCTTCTCTTTACTTCTATTTACAAAATCAACCGTGAGGATCGTCATACCTATCCTATGTGACCCAAGGGTGCAGATCAAATTAAATATTGCACATAGAATCTGGAATGGGGAGCAGACTTCGCCAGCTCAGGCTGCTGTAGGTAGATACTGCTGACTTGGTGGCCGAAGCAATGGCAAATGATTCTTCATGATTCTGGATGCTGGGGAGACCAAGGCCAAGGTGTCAGCTGACTTGGCTCCTGGTGAGAACCCCCTCCCTGGCCTCTCTCATGGCCAGGAGGTTGAGGGTGGCCTCTCCTGCGTCTCCTCTTCTAAGGACACCAGTCCCATCATGAGGCTTCACTCCCCAGACCTACTTAATTCGCAAAGTCCCCACCTCCAAATACTATGACACGGGGAGTTAGGGATTCAACACAGGACTTCTGGGGGGACACAAATATTCAGTTTGCAACGGGAAGTGAGAATCTTCCACAAAAGCAACAAAAACACTGACAAAAAAGAAAATGTCAAAATCAGTGGATTCAGACCCTTGAAATTACTCAGGGGCTAGCAACAGTATGAGGAGTATTTGTTCAAGAAGAAATGCTGAACCTTAGTAAGAACAGGAGGCTCCGTGCCTTTCCACTTGACAGTCGTGTCTCCTTCTCCCCGGCTCCATGGCAGCCTTACCACCACTGTGGGAGAAAGCCCACTTTAGGAGACTGGATTTAGTTCTGTTCTGCTCATTTATGAAGCACTTTCTATGTGCATCTCCCTTCTAGGGCACAGCAAGGGGGCCGAAGCTTTTAGTAGCTGTAATCACAGATTTGACACTCTAGATTTTTCCTAAGATAAAACTTCACCTTTGCAGTGTGGCAGAATCTATTGCCTGCCCAAATTGGTTATTTCCCTTTGATGACTGTGGCTGGCACAAGAATTTAATTCAGTCCTTCCTCAGAAAATTCTGGCCCTTACAATGGGGAATAGGCTTTGATGGAAACTCAGTTGCTCATCCCCCATAACTCACAGAGCCACTCAATCTGCCAATCAGTGTCAAATTCTCTTGACCCTCGCTTCATGGGACCCCTGAATGTCAGCCTCTCTCGCTCACCCCTGACTCTCCATTTTTCTGCCTCTGCACCTGGGAAACTCCTCCGGAGTTGTACCCAGTCCCACATCCCCATCTCCCCCTATTATAGTCATACAGGTAAGTTCAGCAATGACCTCTAGTGTCACCTTTCACCTAAGGCTGACCTTGTCTTTCACCGCAGCCATATTTACATAGGGGTTGCTACCTCCTGCTTTAAACCCATAAGGAACCTAGTCAAAATCACTTCATTTACTTAATGTGTGTGTTTTGCCTCAATCCACAGAACAAACGCAGGTGTACATAGTCCACTAGGAAAGGCAGCCTGTGTCCCAGTAGCTCTCTTGTTCCAGTGTGCCCTGTACTTTCTCACACATCACTGATGAAGACCAAGTATGTCCAAATGGTCCCCAGCATCACAGGGTGACCTTCTCCTCTCTCTGCCCTGGTGGCCATGGCTCTTGGTCTGTCGGGCTTTCCTGTGGTTACCATCACTGCCATCGCTGGTCACATGCCCTACGCACTGTCTGTGTTGCTGGGAGGGGCGTTCTTCTAACTGGGTCGGGTCACACTCCACAGAGGCGGAAACCTCCTCCAAGCAGGACTTCACTCTCAAGCATAACACCCCATTTATGAGGATCCCAGTTCAAGTGCAACTGGCTGAGAGACTGCCATTGTTCAAAGTGCAAATCCAAGCGGGATGAAGTGAGACAGGGGTCTGTTGTGGTGTTCTCTAACTTCCCACCTCCACCGCCTTGGTCCAGGCCGCTTTGCCAAAGAGCATCGCCAAAGCCATCTAACTGCTCCCCCTATTGCTAATCTAATCCACTCTGATCTGTCTTCCTAATTATGGCAAAATAGATAACTACTTAAAATATTTCCTCTGATCCTCTTTTGTTTCAGGATAAAGAAATGATGAGTTTTCTCATCCATTCCATGTAGTTGGAAATCACACGCTGTATTATTCCTAAACTTTTAAATTTATAGGGATTTGGTTTATGGTCCAGGACATGATTTATCCTTGAGAAAGTTCCATCTGCAGTTGGGAAGTAGGCATTTTCTGTTTGGGTGGAATGCCTTACAGATGTCTATTGGGACCTGGGAATTCACAGTCTTGCGGAAATCTTCTATTTTCTAGCTGATCTTCTGTCTAGCTTTTCTAACCATTATTGAAAGTGCTGTATCAAATGTTCCAATTATTATGGTTAAATTATCCATTTCTCCTTTCATTGTCATTAGCTTTGCTTTGTGCATTTTGGTGCCCTGTTTTAAGTACATGTATATTTATGTTTACTACATCTTCCTGGCAGATTGGCCTTTTTATCACTATTAAGAGGTGTTTTTTATATCATTTCAAACAAAATCTGTTTTAAATTATATATATTTTTGTTATAACTTCTATTTTATCTGATATGAACATAGCTGCTCCAGGTTTCCTACTGTTGCTGTTTGTATGACAAATGCTTTTCTGTCCTGTTATCCTCAATCTATGTGCTTTGAACTTAAGTGTATCTCCTATAGACACCATATAGTTGGATCACTTTATTTTTTCACTATCTGGCAATCTCTCCATTTTGGTTAGATTATTTAACCCATTCACATTTAGTGTTATTGATATAGTTGAGTGTATGTGTTCCATTTATATTTTTATTTTCTATATGTCTCATAGTTTTGTCTTTTTTCTACCTCCCATGAGGGACTGAATTACTTACCTTTGAATTATTTTATACTGTTATTTGAAGGAAAGATAATTGTTATCTGTAATAAAGAAGTGGGAGTACTTCTTAGTTGCAATCAAATGATTCTTTAAATCTTGGGATATTATAAATTATGTTGACCTGGGATTTAAGACCTGAGTTCTTATCTTGGTTCTGTCATCTAATATAAACCATGTTCTTTCCTTTGGACTCTGTAACCATTTTTAAATGAAGAAATTCAACTAAATGGTGCCCTGGAAGCTTTCAGCTCTATTGATTATGACTTTGGGCTTAGAAGAATACATTCTGGAGCCTATTTGCCTGACAACACATACAAAATTATTTAAAGTAAAAAGCCTGGCTCATGTCTCTTAAGGGAACAGAGATTGGCCTATATTGATACAACCGTGTTCCTTCTAGGCAGACATAGTTATCTATACAGGTAAGAGGAGTTTTTTTCATGGTTTTCAATGCCTTGAATATTTTCTTCAAACCCAACATTTCACCAGCCTTTTGCCTAAGTTAATCTTAATGCCTTTGAAAGTATTTTGATATCCACACCTTCTCCTTTTCTTCATATGCCTCCTCTGCAGATGGCCTGAATCAATCTGATCTGACTGCGATTATAAGAACGGGTCATCACTTACTCTCCAGTGTTCACTATCTCAATTTTTATTGTCATTCCCAATTTCTTTTTATTTCCCTATTTTTGCATTTGTATAAAGACTTTGCAGAAGATAATGGTCAATTCATTCATTTGTTTCTGCTTACCCACTGAGGCCGAGCGATGTTTCCTTTGGCTGTGTGGGTGAGGAGACTGGCCCATGGCAAAGTCAGAGGTGGCACTGGTCTTCATCTCTCTCCCTCATTTCTGATGGTGACCGTGATGAGGACAGCAGCAAACAGCAATCATAGGCACCATTTATTGAGTTCTAATGTGTGCAAAGCCTTGTCTCCGGGCATCATGCTATCAGCCCGTTCCCCACCTGAGCAGGGGCTGTTTCACCCCCTGACTGTCCCCAGTCTGGACCTTCACACATTCCAAGGAAAAGCCAGTTTCCCAGCCTTGCTGTCCTGTGGGCCTCCTCTGCTTCAGAGCTTCCCAGTCCCTCCTCCTCCAAGCAAACTCCCCCCCACCAGCCCTTCAACACCTGATCTCAGCTGCCTCTCACCCAAAGGATCTGGCATACTAGTGGGAAGTTTGGTAAAAGATACTTTAAGTCACTATAGGGGAGTTTTTATTCAAGGGAGATTGAATAAGTCTAAAAACAAAAACAATATCCCGTTACGGGTACTTTCCCCCAGGGCATAACATAGCTAACAGGCGGCCGACCATCCATCCCCCCTGCTCCAGTGTGGGCTTTTCCAGAGGCAACACAGAACCTGAAGTGTAAGGTGTCCATAGGGATCAAAGTGATAATGGAAAAGCTGAATTGTAATGCCGGCCCCTCCAAGCCTGAGACACGCTGGCACAGAGCTCTGGTGAATTTGGGCTGATGTAGTTATCTTATTTAGGTCAAAGGGCTGGATGTTGAGATCTCTGCCCTGCTCACGTGGGCCACCCCGGGAAGCCCGTGTCCTCAGGGGAGGCCGCCCTGCAGCCAATGCGCAGCCCAGCACGGCTGACAGCTGCCTGCCCCCTGCTGGTGGTTCCTCCGCAGCTGGGCAGAAACCCCTCCTGGCATGGGGGTCAGGTGGTGCATCTGCACACTGACCACATCTCGTATACATCTGTTACCAACAATTTCCTTGGATAGATGACAGGAAAAAGAAATCTGAGTACTTTAAGATCCAATCTATCTTCAGGAGAGTGATACATTTAAAAGTTTACAATTCTCTCAAACGTTGACATTTTACATCTCTGAGTGTTTGCAATGCTCGTCTGTCTTTCTGGAATTTCTGAAATCTGCACCCCCTCCAGCCATCCCCTTCAAACCAAATACAGAATGAAGGTGCCTGCTGGATACCTGCTTGATGCTGAGATGGTGGCTGACTTGCTCCACTGTGGAACTCTAAGGCTTCAGCTTTCTCCTGGCTCGGCTGTCCTGGGACAACTCACAGCCTGGCTACCGATGTTGTCACTAGGCTGTGAGCCCCTCAAAGCTGAGACCATGCCTGAAATGTCGGCATCCATCTGTGTCTACAGGATTGAATAGGCAGCAATTATGCAGCACAAATCTGAGGTTATTAAAGAAAAAGTCTGTGATTCTTAGTTTTGCAATTCTCAGTGATATCTTCACATTTTCTAATTTTCTACAGACATGTGGCCCTGGCCTCTCCTCCTGTGTCCCTGCCCTTTGTGGATTCCTCCAAAGCATAGCAGCTGGTGGCTTCTGGGGGTGCCAGGTTGTGTGGGACGGCACTCACAGCCTGAGGAAAGTCACACCAGGAACCCAGGGTGCCGACTGCGTTCCAAACTGTCCTGATAGACGAGCTGTTGGCATGCAACAAGCCATGTGGAGCAACACATGCTGTTTCTCCTCCAGCAAGGCTTTCTACTGTTGCCAGTAAAATAAACTGCAGTGAGGGTGGTGTGGTGTGCAGGAGTTGTTGGCTCAGGGCAGAGAAAAAGTCCCTGGCAACAGTCTGACAGAAAACGGTCATCGCACCTTGCGTCTGGAAGACTCTCTTGAACTATTGGAGCTACCTGGCACCTCGCCTTCCTGGGTCCCTGTAGCATGGTAAGCATCGTGCGAAGGCACATGGTGCAGCACGCATTTGGCAGAAGGAGGAACCAGAGGCCTGCAGGGCTCAGTGTTTAATCCAAGTCACTGTCCTCCGATGACTCTGCCTACCCTTAGCACAGGCAGGTGATCGGCCCTCCACGCAGTGTGAAGAGGGTTATTTATGCACCAAAAGCAGCATTGTTCCTACTTCTCAAGACCCAGCCACCAAAGCACTGGTGGGAGCATTGGAGGGCCAGTGCCTCTAAAATCCCACCGAAAGGACCATGTCTTTGTCGGTTTAATCACGATCACGGCCTATACCCGTCTCACAATCCTAAGGCTGTCTTCAAACATCAGCCATATCAGAGCTCTCCTGCATAGCTGCAAACCTAAGTCAGTGAAAACATTTACAGGAGAAAAACAGAAGTACATTATTTATCTGAGACATTTAGCCTGATTTCCAGGAGGCACGCAGCTTGAGAACTGCTAGATCTAGGGTACATGGAACAAGATTTATTCTTCAGCTTGTTGCAAACAGTAGTTGAAAATTTCTATTTGTTCTCCTGTTTGGAGTGTATATGTGTGTTTTCAGAGTGAATCTTGGGTGAATTTGCTCAACTGTCAGAATCTTAACCTATTACCAGGCTTATGTTGGGATGAGCAGCGACAGATGACAAAACAAAGAAGGGAAACAAATAACAAGGTGCTCTCAAACAAGCTTCCTTTCTTCTCATTAGTGTATTACCATGATTTTTCTCACAAGTATGATACTGAGAGCTGGCTAAGGCAGAAGCACCTTCTTAGACTGAAGAAATTGTGATCTTATTTTTTGGAATTGTGTACAGAGGAGGAAATTCCTTAAGAGGAATCTCCCCCCACGTTCATCTCCGGCAGTCTGACTCTGTGATGAACCTGCTCGGTGGCTGTCAGCTCCGCGATGCCCCACCTGCCAGGACGAGGTACGTGGGCTCCCACGTCAGCAGAGCCACGCCTGCAGCACATCCAATCTGCCCCATTTTCCCGTGATTCTGATAGAAATGGCTCTTTCCCCTCATTGGACTCTTGCCTCGGTACAGGCTTATGTTTGCTTTAGGTAAGCCCTGTGTCAAAAAGGGCCTAAACACTTTGAAAAATGAAAACAAAACAGAATAACCTGGGGACTTACTGAAAATGAAAAGCTCCTCCTAAAGTCAAGTCGACCCACCTATGAAGCCTAGTATTCAGTATTGATACGGGGATCAACCGGGGCAGTGGTTAAACTCATTAGGTCTGATGCTGGTGATGGAGAACACAGTAACAGCTGCCATGTATTAAACAACTACTATGGGTTTAGATTTGTACAAGGAGTTTTACACGCAATATCAATCACCCCATCATCAGTACCACTTATCAAGAGCCTCCTGTGCATAGGGTCCTGACTGGGATGCACTCACCTACCCCATCCATCTGCAAACAGTCCTTAGTTAGCCCATGTCATGCTGTCACTTGCTCTGTATCAGTTATATGTACTGTATTCTATCTGATGTTCTGTGCCTGAGACAAAGATAAAAGTAATAATAACTATAATACTAGATACTATTTGTTAAATATTACCTATGTATGAGGAACTATGCTAAGTTCTTCATATGTATGGATGACGATAATATTGGCCACTATGTGATATGCACCTTTTATTCAAACTAGTACAGTAAATGTGTAAATTTTTGCAGGCAAGGAAACTGAGGTTCTGGAACATTAAAGGTATCACCCAAGGTCACATGGCTAACAAGTTCAGGGCTTTTAGTAGAATCTGGGCTCGGCTGCCCCTGAAGCATGATCTCATTGCATTCTCATACACAGTGTGTAGGCATTTGTGTACGTGTGTGAGTGAGTGTACGTGCTCGTGAACACAGTGAGGTCATTGTGTGCCTTTACATCTGAAATACGGCTCTTGACAAAGGATTCATAACTCACAGCTGACCTTTTTCAAGACAGCCTTTTAAGAACTAACTAAAATTGTACATTATTTAGAGCAAAATGAGTTCTTACGAACTAAATCTGATGTATTCAAAGAACGATTAAGGAAAAGGATTTGATTTGTTAAAAAATATATTTTAAAGAGTCTCCTAATTCAAGAAAAGGATATTGTTGTCACCTAGTTCATTAATGGGTAATATAAACCGGAATTCAGATGCCGAGAACATAGTATAGTAATCATATCTATTTGCAGGTCACAAAAACGTTCCAACAGTGACATAAGAAAACAAAGTGAGTTTCTCTAAAGCATGACAGGTGAACCAGGGCCACTGTTATCTGAGGTCAGAATTAAAACAAGAGATCACACACCCCTGCTTCCGGCTCAAGCACTAATCACTGCCCTCTGCCTTATGGGCCCAAAGCCTTTATTATTCATGGTTAACATGCCTGCGGTAATTGGGGTGGTGGAATTTCAGCCCGGCCGTGCATATTATCACATTCCCAGCACTTCCAAGTCGTGATAAAAGGACTTAGTGAGAGGATAGAATAAACTTAACCAGCACCTTGCTTTGCGCACAGCCGGCAGGGCGTCTAGTTAAAAGTTACCGTCTGTCCTGACTCAGAAAACCCCGCCCCCACACCGCCACCCAGAGGCCATCGTCCGCTGGTCGCGAAGCCCAGCGCCCCCGCTCTGCGCCCCCATCGCGCACGTACTTCTGCTTCCGGGCTCCTTGCCTGACGCGTGGCTCGTGGAGCCTGATTCTCGCCAATGCCTGACTCTTATTATTGCTATTTTGGTAATATCTAAAAAATCTTTCTTTTGCTTTGGGTCAGCTCTCTTCTGTCCGCTTTGGACTGCCTCTCCTGACGGGATCCAGTCATTTCTAGAAGGTAAATATTGCAGACACCGAAGAGCCCCTTTTCCCCATTGCCACGGAGAAGCATCTTTCCCGAGCTGACCTCCCTGGGACATCCACGGCTCGCACCCTGATCCTAGCGCTGTCTACGTCATTCACCGTCCCCCACACTTCCTGGCCATTCGGCTCTCAGAGAGGAGAGAGGTTTGGGAAATACTAGCGGGGAGTAAAGCCCGCAAGGCAGTGAGGTGGAGGGAGTGGCTGTGCTTCCCTCAGATCGCAATCTCTAAAGCAAGGCACCCGGGCCAGGACCACCGTGACCTGTAGTCAGAATGAAAACAAAGCCACAGTGTAAGAGACCAGCTGAAGCAGTGACCACACCCTCTGCTTTGTGGCCCACGATCCCCAGGCATCATCAGGCCAGGGTGGGAACTAGGCAATGAGAGTCATTCCAGACTCATCTGAAGACTTACAATCTTGAAGACTTACAATCTTTCGTAAGTCATACCTCAGCTAAAGGGAGGCAGAGGAGGCCACAGCACACAGGTAGAGAGCCTGCTCAATTACATCCTCAGTTTAGTACATGATTTTACTTAATTCTCATTCTAAACCTTTAAAATTAATGTTAGAATTATCTTGACTTTATAAAGGAGAAAACTGAGTGTTAGATAAATTCTGTAATCATTTAAGTTCGGATAACAAGTAGGTGGTAAGCACAGATTCATGTTCAGGTGTATATGCCTTCAAGGATGGCACATCTATCTTATCACACATTTCTTAGAAATCATTTTAGGAAAAATGTGTAAGTTAGCAAAGTATTTTCTGTTACAGTTGCACATTGTCTTAGCCCCCATCCTTCTCTGTACAAAACTACCCTTTAGCTTATGTTCCTCATTCACTCAATAATCTAATAATAAGCATCTACACCTTCATGTAATTGATTTTAAAGCACTGAATGAATGCCCTCCACCAAGAGATTAGAGATGAGAAATTACAGGTTTTCTTCACTATCATTAATGCACCAATAATGATCTTTCAATGAAAAAAAGAGATTTGAGAGGAGAAGGGACAAAAATTACCCTATGTAGGGAACCAACCATCATGAGTGAACAGAGGTTCTAGAAAAGCTGGTCTTGGCTTTGACATTAGGATAAACTCTGTCCAACACCACATAGTGATGGTACCATGGTGCTTCATGCTAACTGCCTCACAATTTATAGAGTAGAGGCAATTTAAATATTGGATAAAACCCTTTAAAACAACCAATATAAACTGGAGATGAACCAATCGAGAGAGACCAGGGAAGTGGTGGGCATGCAATTCAGAAAATACGAAGAAAAGGGTTTGAAAAAAAAAGAAGACAACAGTATTTAGCAGGTGCAAAGACATGTACTGACATGATTGCTGTCTTCAAATATTTAGTGGCCTTTATTAAGGAGGAATTGTTGTGCTTCTATCTACTTTGTAGCCACAGAAAGAACTGAGATCTACAAGAGGAAATTTTTAGGAGCTACATTTGGACTTAATGGAAGAAAGGACTTTCAAATAATTAAAGTTGTCCTGAAATGGAATGAACTGTCTGGAGAGGCAGTGAATTCCCCAGCACTGGAAACGTGTAATAAGAGGATGCATGACCACTTATATGGAATTTATGCATCTTGTTATGGGGTTAATATAAATGACCTGATCTCACTTTGCATTCTGGGAGCCTACGATTTGATACGTGGCTGCGTCTGCTCCGAGAATGGTTTAATGCGATTACTATAGCCTGAGCCAAAACAATTTGGTGGATCTATGACCAACTCAGCAGGCTATTGAATTTTTAGTATTTTCTTAATTGTTGTATGCCTTCTTTAAGTCTGTTACAGTTGGAGTCAATAAATTGGCTCTCTTATATTGATAAGTGGGCATAGACCCAGCTCAGCTTCTTTTTCACAGAGAGAGAGAAGAAGAGAGAAATCAGCCATCATGGTATTGAGGCAAAAGCCAATCATTATTCTGAAGGAGGTTTTTCTGCACATGGTCCTGACTACCTACTTTCTCATCCACTATTCACTATTTGTTAAATCATGAAAATGTTGTATAGGCCAAAGAGTTAAAAGATACTGAGGATGAGGGTCCCCTAGAAGGGAATGGTGTGATGGGTTATATAGCATTGTAAGGTCTTGAATTGGTGAGAAGTGACCACACACATGTACAATAAAGTTCAGTTTATTTAGTCAACAAATAACTAAATCTTGTGAGGTTCCACATATAAGCAAAGATGGAGCATATTTCAGGAGGCATTTAACTTGCCCCTCATGTCCACAGACCTGGTAGGGTCCAGAAGAAAAACTGAAAAAGGAGTGGAGTTTTTGCTAAGCCACTGTCCTTTTTACTTTAGAAAGTATACTAACAATCTATATTTTCCTTGAAGTAAACATTTACAGTGAACATTAATACATTAACTTGACATTACAACTATAATGAATTAACAAAGGAGAAGAAAGTATAACTCCAACATATAAAAACACGTACATGATTTACTCTGGATCATTCAAGTCTTAATTATTTTAACTTGATGTTTTCAATTTCCCTGGATTGAAGTATCTTATTTGTTTTTATGTGCATTTTGTTATTTTTAATTTATTTGTTTTAGTTTAAATACTGCTTTGTCATCTCCTGGGTGTATTATAGATTTCCAACTGGCTTTGGACCTCATCATTGTATTGCATTGACATGCAACTTTTCCCAATCTTCTATTGCCTGCTCATTTAATTTATCTGTTGTTTATTCTCTATTCCATATCATTAATAACAATGACAGATTAAATCAGCCGATTCTCATCTCCATAGCATCGTGTAGGAAAAATCTCTGGCTGAATAAGCTTCTATTTATCATTTGACTTTAGATCTAGCCTGTTGGCCATTCTTCCATCCATTAGACAGTTCTTCAAATATAAGCCACCCTGAATTCATGGTTTCCAATTATCTAATAGAGTTCTGATATTTTGAATCTTTTTTTTATTGCCAATGTTAATCATAAGACATAAGGAATGAGGCAGTTTAAATTTGATCTGCAGCAATCTGCATGTTCTTAATCACAAGTGTATTATGTTCTTGAAGCAAATACATTTATTTGATTTTATACATTTCAAATAATGGGTCTAATGGTTGATATTAAATATTATAGATGATTAGGGTGAGGACCAGATGTTATTTCTAAAACTAGACAGCAGGTACCCCAATAGACTTCCTATGCCATCTTTTTATTGCTTTTTAATTCAGAGATAGTCCAGATGTAAATAACAGTGGCTTGAGGAATGAATGCATTACTTGCAGCCTTTAAAAATACTTAGTCACCTTGTCGAGCTTTCTAAGGAAAATCTATCTGCAATTTATTGGTATATTTGCTCAAAGAGTCTTAATTATTCATAAACTGCCAAATACTTACAGGAAGCAAATATATCTTGTAAAAGATAGTCTTTTTTAAGATATCTTCCTGAAAAAATATTATTTATTTTCTATTCCTTAATAAATAAAAATGATAGATGTCCATGAAAGATTTTTCTTTTTTCAACATTCTTTGGAAAATCTTTCTACAATTCACTGATTTGGCAATTTATATTTTAAATATATTTTTTCCAATCTCAGATAAAATTGTAATTGACTTGGGGGATGGTTTTGATTATGTTTTCAAAATTAAGACCATATGACTCATGATACAGAATTTTATAACAGTTCAAGATGCCTAGAAAATGCAAAGAAAATGTTAATAAATGCAGCATCATTTGTTTATAATGTAAGCTCTAATCTGAATGTTAAAGAGGAAATTTGTTTGAATCTTATGAAATAGTGAAATAAGCGATCCTGAGAGTTAAAAGATGACCAGAAATAATTATAAATCA
The DNA here is from genome assembly GCF_030020395.1 of Manis pentadactyla. Classification (NCBI taxonomy): domain Eukaryota; kingdom Metazoa; phylum Chordata; class Mammalia; order Pholidota; family Manidae; genus Manis; species Manis pentadactyla. The sequence goes on from NC_080026.1 coordinate 2,012,646, forward strand.
TTCATTTTTAAAATATATTGTTCTGGGTAAAACTGGCCAGAAGATAAGATCAGGCCCTCTGTGAATTTTTCAATGATTCGATGATTAAGTAGTTTATTCATATCAATATGTGAAGACTTTGCTTATTCTCATAGAATATTAGAAGGATGTGGCTATACACAACATGCTTCAAGAAAAAAAATCGTATTTTCTACAAAGAAATAAGAAATAATGTAATTCATTCTAAGATTATCCATAACTGACATATTATTTGGAGCCCTGCAATGGGAAGTGGATTATTCTGGATGGCCACAGTGTCCACATACTTAAAAAAATAATGATGATATGTTTGGTTAGTTTCTTATGCATTCCTATGCTTAAAATTCTTTTCAATATTATGTAACATTTAGCTGTGCTCTGTAATAACAATACTTGTATCCTAAACATAACCAGTTTGAAAGGTCAAAGCTGAAAGAGTGTCATGTATACCAGGAAAAAACTATGATGAACTACAATTTACCAAGGCACATGTTTAAATCAGCAAATGTTATTTTATGGCACATTCAGGAGAATCTACTTGGAAAATACACTTTTCTTGTTAGTGAAAAATGAGGTCAGATAAGTTAGTGAGGTTTAGTCTTTAGGTGCCGTGACACCAAAGGCTGAGGTGTGGGGACCATTGTACTGTGAAATATGGAGCCTTGGCTGACTTTTGATGAGAGATACCCAGAGTTTATGAGTTTATGAAAAATGAGTTTAGAATAGTCAGTCAGCTTGGAAGAATTTGTGTGTGAGTGATGTATGACAGCCTGAGGGGGTGACTCATGGCCACAGAGCTGCCTCTGGTACGTGTTCTTATATTTGCTGTCCGGCGGGAGTGGTGACCCCACTGAGATGCTGTGAAGTGCACATAAAGGCTGACCCTCCCGCCATCACGATTTCATCAGTTACGTGATGGCCAAGACACCATATGAAAAAAGGAAAGGGTAAAGGGATATTAGAACCAAAAAATTTATCAAAACGGGTTGAAGGAAGGCAGCAGTTCAAGGATTATTTTAAACTTACATGTAAGTCAAATAATGTGAGTACTATTACCAGGAGTGGAGAAACTCAAAGGAAGTATTATTTTAGTTTTTGACCGAAGTCCAATTTCACTTATTATATAAATTATGATGATGAGAAGGCATACAATGATATGAAATAATTGCAATGGAGAATGTTAACAGCCAACATTACTTGTTTATATTACAGGAAATGTTTTAAGGTCATTATTTTCATCAGTTTATTTAACACTACCCCATTTAATAGGTGGCAAACCTACCATAAAGAGTTAAAATCATCCCATCGACATTGCTTATCAATGGTAAATTGGGGATTCAAACCCAGAGGGTCAAACTCATGAGCCTGTTCATTTTCTCATGGAATCACAGATACAGGATGAGGAATTTAGCAGGGAAATACACCTAGAGAGGGATTAACGGCCAGGGTTCAGGCGAGGCAGGCAAGATGCCTGTGGTCCGAATTTAAGGAGACATTTGTATGAACCAGACAGCAGGAGTCATCTTAAACTTTGATCCTTAGAAACCTGCCCCAAAGGGTTGTGTTCCTGAGACAAAAGCTTGGAGACATTGAGCGTGGACTTGTGCTCTGCAGGAGGGCAGTGTGGGGCCGACAGGAGAGACTTAAAGGGAAAATCTCGGGATCAATGCAGGGCAGCAGGCACACGCAGGTCAGAAGAGACCTGGCATCCCTTGAGTATTGGGTTAAAAGCCGAGGGCATTCAAGTTCCAGCACTCAATAGGAGACAATTTCCAGGAGTGGTTTTAAGGAGTGTGTTCCAGTTACCAAGTCTGTGTAACAAATTACTGCAAACTTAGTGATGAATAATTTTATGATTTACAGAATCTACAAGGTCAGGAGTTCAGACAAGGCCCAGTCAGGGAAGACTGCTGCACAATGCTTGTGGCTTCTCTTGGGAAGAAGCCAAGTCTGCAGGGACTTAGCTGCTAAACGCTGGTATCACCTGGATGCTATTCACTCATGCCTGGTGGCCAAACTGTCTGCCAGCTGGTATTTCAGCCGGGCCTGGAGTCTGGAAGCCCACATAGCCTTGCTCCATGGCCTGACTTCTTCACTGCATGGTGGCTGAGCCCACAGGGCAGAGGCCCCAATGGGGAAAGCCAGGGAGGAGCTATGTCCTCCTTGTGACCTGGCTTAGGAAGCCCCATGGCATGGGCTCCGGCACTCTCTCTTGGTAAGAGTGGTTACAGGCCTGCCCAGAGGGAGGGGAAGTAGATAGACTCTTGATGGGGAACAACAGTGTTCTCAAAGAGCACGGAGAACTAGAAATATTGCTGTGGCTGTATTTGGAAAGTGTAATTTCTCATAAAGTATGGATGACACATGTTCAAAAGAATGGCCAGGGTGGGTGGTTTGGCATTGGATTTGGACTGATTTATGTCAAGATTATGGTGCGTAGAGGCGTGGCTCATGCAAAGAAAATTATTTAAAAAGTGATAGACACTGAGCCCTCCTTTGAGAATTCTGGCAGCTAGAGGAAGAAAGAAACAGAACAGCAGTTGCCACAAAGCACAAGATCCACGAGTGTTTCTCCGGTGTGACTAGGAAGACCTCAAGTACTTAGTAAAAAGAAGTATTTTCCATATAAATAATTAGATAGAAGGAAGAGGTAACAAAGATCTTAGAGGAGGAAAGCGAAGTTTTCTTGTTCATCTACAATGCAGTGTTAGGGGTTTCACTCTTGATCTCATTCAATCAGTACAACAGGATAGATCCATAATCTTAAAATAATTTGGCCATAAGGCTTATGATACAATGTGTGTGCATTTTGTGCCTATAAAAATACTGCTCCAGATCATAGCTCCCATTTGTTTTTCCAGATTTGACTAGTCAGAGAGTAAATTGAAAGTAAATAGCAGACAGGTAAGCTCTTTTCATGAATATTTAGAACCAGTGAGAAGGTGAGTAAGCTTTATTCATGAGAGTGAACCCGCAGTGAGACGCAGACACGTGCGGAAATTGCCTTCAGTACTGGAGGTATCGTGCCGGGAGGTCAGGACCTCAGACAGGCTGTCTTCCCCTGCAGTTCCTGTGAGCTGAGGTGCAGACAGGTAAGGGGTTCAGCCCAGAATCCATCCAGGTGCAGCTGATGCACCATCAAATCCATGGCTTTTCAACTCCAGAGCCCTTTTCATGCTGCCTTCATCAAGGCATGTGGTGACTTTTCATTGTGGCAGCTGCTCAAAAAGAATTTTAAAGATATCCTTTTACATTTGCTAAGTCGTTGCTGATGTTTTGAGTCTTAAAGCACAGAGAGGCATTTGTAAATGCTGGGAGACAGTCGTCTGGGTCTCTCACGGGCCTCCACCTCTTTCAGGCAGCAGCACCGACAGCTTTTCTGGTCGACTCTTTTCAAGGACGTTTCAAGGATGTTTGTAGAGTGAACAGCCTAGAAAAGTAGAGACAGTGTCTCCTATCGCAGAGGACAGATTTGTTCACTATGCAGGATAATAGCAATAAGTGACAGACACCAAGCCCTCATTTCAGAATTCAGTGCCCCTCCTGGGTAAGAGGGAAGGTCTGCTTGCCGCCTGTTATACAGAGTCGGATTCCTGAAGCTCGGTGTTCCTCAGCCAAGACACAAACTCACGCACGGGCAGCGTCCGTCTGGGACAACAGGGAAGCCAGCAGGAGCTCCAGGCGCAGGCTGCCTCCTGTGAAAGGAGTGAATGTCCTTTGTTTCTCACCCCAGAGTCTTGTATCTTCTCTCAGGACACAAAACGGTAGCAGGGAAATTGTTAGCTTGGAAGTAGAAGAAAATCCTTGATCCTTCACAGTTTTTGACAATAGGACTAATGGATGATTTTCATTTTTTAAAAAAGATTTCATTGTTTTTCTTCCTTTCATTTAAAATTCATTTAAAAATTAGACATCTAATTTTTTTAAAGAGAAACATGGAGGGTATTGAGAGTAAGCAAATTGCCCAGATAAGGCTGGGAAAAGGGTCCAAAAGATGAGAAAGAATAAACATGAAGGAGGTAGAAATAACAGTCACAGGTGAGCCTAAGAAAATATATCACAATTACATCAAACTTCTGTACATACGGAACTCTTGCAAATCATGCACAAAGTTCACATCAGATGAAGAAAGAGTGCCTTTAGGGAAGAACATGACCCAACTGACAAAAATACAAGTTTTTCAGATATTTTCTTTTTTCTTTTGTTCTTGTGTTTAGAAAATGAATGCCCAGTAACTCTACCCTGAAACCAATGACCAAATGCAGCAGCAATAAGCGTGCCACTGGGAGAAGATGTAGATACATAGGAACCCTGCTCACCGACACATTGATTCTCAAATGCGTTTGGACAGGAGAGCTGCTAAAGTGCCTTCAGCCATGTCAGCACAGAGGCTGGGAAGGAACATTTGTCTGCACAGCATCCCCAGGTTGGAGTAAAATGAATCCTGCAGGGACAAGAAGAAGGCTTTATGATTTTGTTACCTGTAATTATATTTCTATTAGAGAAAATCCACTGGACATATGACCTCATGAAACAGGTACTTACCTGAAGAAGGGAAGCCTGTCCGTGAGCATGTCTGTGGTCCATTTGGGAGAGTAACGTAGAGGACACCCTTACATAGAGCCAGCCACTGAGTCTGTGTGTGTGCAGGTCAGGCACATGACCGGTCAGGAAACCACCTAGTTAAGACACTAAAGAGAAGAACAGCAGCAGCTGCCCTCTAAGGTTCAGGCACTCATCCTCTCACAGGGCCAGAAAAATGTCCCTCCATCTCTTCTTATTCAAAGTGCTGCCCACGGAAGAGCTGACTGCTGGAAATGTTAGAAATGCAGAGACTCGGGCTCTGCGCAGACCCATTGAATCGGTCTGTGTTTTTTTTTTTTTAGATAATTATTTTTTATTGAAGGGTAGTTGACACACAGTATTACATTACATTAGTTTCAGGTGTACAACACAGTGATTCAACATTTATATACATGATAATTCTAAGTACCAGCTATCACCATACCAAGTTGTTACAATATTTTGACTACATTCCTTATGCTATACATTACATCCCGGTTGCTTATTTATTTTACAATTGGAAGTGTGTACTTTTTCTTGGTTGTTGTTGTTAGGGCATCTCTCATATTTATTGATCAAATGGTTGTTAACGACAATAAAATTCTGTATAGGGGAGTCAATGCTCAATGCACAATCATTAATCCACCCCAAGCCTAATTTTCGTCAGTCTCCAATCTTCTGAAGCATAACGAACAAGTTCTTACATGGAGAACAAATTCTTACATAGTGAATAAGTTACATGGTGAACAGTACAAGGGCAGTCATCACAGAAACTTTTGGTTTTGCTCATGCATTATGAACTATAAACAGTCAGTTCAAATATGAATACACATTTGATTTTCATACTTGATTTATATGTGGATACCACATTCCTCTCTTTATTATTTTTAATAAGATGCTGAAGTGGTAGGTAGATACAAGATAAAGGTAGAAAACATAGTTTAGTGTTGTAAGAGAGCAAATGTAGATGATCAGGTGTGTGCCTGTAGACTATGTGTTAATCCAAGCTAGACAAGGGCAATAAAACATCCACATATGCAGAAGATTTCTCTCAGAACAGGGGGGGTGAGGTTCTAAGCCTCACCTCTGTTGATCCCCAATTTCTCACCTGATGACCCCCCTGCGACTGTGCCTGTCTTAGGTTGTTCCTCCCTTGAGGAATCTTACCCGTCTCTGGCTCGGTCTGTGTTTTGACAAGATCCTCAGGTGATTGATATGCACAATAGATGTGGAGACTCAATGGGAAAAACAGCAGGACGTGATTCCGTCTTCCTCTGCCTCCCCTCAATGTCCCCTGCAAGGCAAGATCTTTCACAACTGCAAACCTCATCACAGATCTTCCTAAACACATGACATTGTAAATAAAGCCCCAACTACGTGGTTGCCTATGGGAGACCATCTGAGATTCAGCTCCTGCCTTCTCTAACCTCACACCCCCTCTACCTCTTGAATTCCTCCAACAAATGAGCAGTATCATCTTCTCAGCTCCCTAGCCCAAACACGCACGTGGGCACACACACACGTGCTCCATCATCCCAGCGTGCCCGCTCACTTACAGCCCCAGAAACGTACCCTGCCACTTTCTGCTCATCTGCCCCCATGTCTGGCCTTTCCTCTGTCTTTCCCTGATGGACCTCAGCTCGACTATTAAATGCATCTCTTCCATCCATCCTGCTCTCAGAGACCCTCCCAACCAGTCAGCTCCCAGCTCTCCTGGAATTTCCTGCCAGCCACTCACAGCCAGCCTGCTTTTCTTCACAGGCCACTCCATTTAGCTCATTTTACCCCATTCTAATGTCAAATGATTTCTTAAGCCAACCTGCTTTCAGTTCCTTCTGCTTCTCTACTCATAAACAAAGACCAGCAGCTCCTCGAGAGGAAGCCGCCTGTCCTCCCTGCGTGGCACCCCACACTCGGTCCTGCCGGTGCGGGCTTGTCTGTCCAGCCGGTCTCACCTTCCTGCCATCCCGAGCCCAAGTCAAACTCAGTCCGACCTCATCACCCTGATCCGTTTGTTCCCCACAGCTGAGAGCCCACCTTTCCCTTTTCTGGGGAGCTAGGTGTTACTTGTTTTTAAACATGCAATAAAAATTTCACCTTTTCTAAAGCAAGTGTTTCTTAAATACATTAGCCTTATAAAAAATGCTAACATTTAGGAAATGGGGCTGTTGGAATATTGAGCACACAGAAAAGCCCTCTGATGTGATCATGCGCTTTCAGATTTTTCCATACCTTTCTGTGTATCTTCTGTATATGTATATATTTGCATAAACACACACATTTTTTTTCTCTTCCTGATTTTAAGGTTGAAAGTACTTGGAGGAAATTATATTTCCCTGGCTTATACCTGCCTATATCCTTGGAACTGAACTTCCATATTTTCTCTCGAGTCCATCTTGCTATTTTTTTAACTCCCTTGTCTGTCCTCGGATCTCTCATTGCTTCTTTCCGGGCGTTAGAATCACCTGATTTTTCCTGTAACTGCCAACTTCCAAATTCCTCCTCCACGCTGGTCTTGCTACTTTCCTGCCCAAAAGCTCCTGGTCCAGAATTTAGCACCGACTACTTGGCAAGAAGCACAAAGCCCAGTGTGGTATGGCTCATGTCCTAGGTCTCAGCTCCTCTTCGTGTATGTCACCACCATCTCAGCCACACCGACTGAATCCACACACTCACTCAAACTCTTTTTTTCCAGGCTTCTTTTCCCCCGCAGATCATTTTTTTTTTTTTTTTGCTTTTTTAAATCTGATGCAGCTATCTCCTTCTGATCCTGTAGCTGAGCTCCTATTCTTCCTTCGAGATTCAGCTAAGTCTTCTCTTGGAGATACTGTCCTGGCCTCCCAGGCTGTTAGGTAGCCTTTCTCTGTTCTCTGATGTCACAGTGAGCTCTGGGTTTTCTGACACTTGTCATTCTGAAGAAGTCATTGATTTCTCTGCTGTGAGTTCTTGCCAGCTCAGAGCATGTGTTTCATTCTTAATGTAGAAAACAGAACAAAATGTTTGCTGAATGAATGAAAGAATAAATGAGTTATATTCCTTTCTTACATTCTTAGCCGTTCCCCCTCTCAGGTAAGGCATTCAGCCTGGGGAACTTTGCTGCCCTAGTATGAATGCGAGGCAAAGGACTATTTACAGTTACCTTCTGGTGTCAGTCAGTTCAGCTGATTAAGTTTCCAAGCAGAATTCTGCTGTCTCATAAGTGCACGAGTCAGCTTCTCTGTGTACTATTTTTTCTCAGTCTCTCTCTCTCATTCTACGTCTACATTCTGTTGCCATTCTACAATAACAGTACTGCCCTGAATTTCTCACTGGACTCAAACTATGTGTTTGCATTTTGCTCCATTTATCTATTTTCTGAGTATTATATTTGAACTCTTCTCATCATATCATTTCTCTTTGAATCAGGGAATTCTAAAATGTAAAAGAAATAACTCAGCAATAATTGAATCCTACTCTTTGACATGAGGATGGCATTGAAAACAGAAAATGGAAATATACCCCAGAATCCCCCCTGATTCTCTTACCCACCACAGTGGCTGTTTGCCATCTATTGGTGCCTGGATATCTGAAACCCTTCTATGTTTCAGAAATTCTGGATTAAAAGCTCAGAGTTTGCCTCGTACTCTCAAACTGAAAATGCTCCATCCTTTTACAGTCCTCCCGGCCACTAGGAAGGCCACAGGTCTGCCCCTGATGCGCCCACCTTGGGCTTTCAGCCGTGACTGGTGCTGCACCTGAGGCGGGCTACCTCGTCTCCTGAGGAGGCGGCCACGTCGACATTCCCACAGCCACAGCAGCAGGGACTCCCGGGGGTGTCTGGTGACGAACGGGAATGTGCCTGGCACCCTGGGTAACAGCCCTGGTTTCCACGCTGTGCTGATTTTGTGTCTTGATGTTGCTCGTGGTCCTTGTCAATGGAGCCATAAATGCCTGATTCTACAGCCTCCCTTAACTTTTTGTAATAATGTTGTTTTCCACATTTCGTTTCTTCATTTATTTATTTCTGTGTTGTTGAGACTTTTGTTTTTCCCAAAGGTTTGGGGATCTTTGGGTATAATTTTGTGGTATGGGTGAAAAGCAACAGCAATTGGCATAAGAAGCTGCCGCGAGCCTCCTCTGCTCCTCAACAGGTCTGTTTGCCCAGTCGGTCCTGTGCATGAAGGAGATGGGGGCTGACTGTAAGGCTGTGTGGAGGGAAGGGCTATCTGGAATAAAAGATTTCACTGTAGGTACTTAAAAATGGAGAGGTGTCAACCTACCTGCCCCACACTTCCAAAGACTAAGTCATTATGTTAGATACAAACCAGGAGTGCTGACCCTCCTCAGGCAGACGGTAAGTACCCTGGGTGAGGGCTTCTCACTGTGGGTCGGGGTAAATCTGTGGAGCCTGGGACTGTGCACGAGGCGCAGTGGGATGCCACTGATCAATCATCGTCTGATGCCTGGCTCTCCCTGCCCTGGTTGTCTGCAGCCAGCGAGGTCCACCTGTCCTCCCCGTGGGAAGGGTGCCTATGGCCCTCAAGCCCCTTCGCTCCTGTGGGCTGAGTTCCCACCACTGTGGTAAGGTCTCTTCCCATCCTGCCTGCCAGAGTGTCACCAAATCCCCACCCCCCACCTCCCTACTCTGTTGCTTGTGTGTCATCCTTTCTTTATTTTCTCTGTTTTACTAAACTGTGGACAGAGCGATAAGTAAATGTGCAAATCAGTTTGCCTCTGAGCAAAAACTGTTGATATTACATATCCCTAGATTTCACACAATCATGGTAAGTGTAATTGCTGAATTAACTGCTGTTGCAGCGCTGGGGGTGGTGGGCTCTTCGGGTCTGTGGGTCGGCATTCAGGATCATGTGCCTTAGAGAGGATCTGGGTCAAGCTTTTGTTCAAAAGCCTGTCCCTTTCTCTAACACTTGTGAATAGGAACGCAACCTTCGCTTATACACATTTCTGATTGATTCACCAGTAAATGCTCAATAAACATGCATTAGAGGAAGGTAAAAAAAAAAGGAGAAAGGAAAGAAAAAAAGAAAGAGTAGTGGTTCTTTGATTACATAATAAATAAGTTGAGTGCAAGTGAGTGTCGAGCACTGTATAAGTACTGGGGCTAGAATGGATTTCATCTCTTGTAGGTGAATCTTTCTGATTTCTTTTGCCTTATCAATAAAAAGAATAACAGGGGTTCCAGTCCAAGATGGTGACAGAGGAGCTCCTCCTGTGGACACACTAAATGTACAGCTGGACACAGAGAAATTCCCTCTAAAAGAAGCCCAGAAACTAGATGAGTGACTCCTATACATCAGACAAAGGGGAAAATACTCACACTGAAATGGGCAGGAATGAGTGAGAAACACTCCTTCATACACCCCACCCCAGCACAGAGACATAAAAATGGAAGGGAACCTGCAATTCCTAGCTTTACCCTGGGGTGAGAGGTTTTGGACTCAGTACTTCATGCCCAATCTTTTAAGACGTCCGACTGAGGGGTGGGCCCACAAAACACCCAGCTGAAAGCCAATAGCTCTTTCATCCCCGAGCTTCACAAGATGATAGCAAACAGAAAAAAACAGTTCTTAGCAAGCTGGTGAGGACTCCCACGGTCTCTACAGTGCTCAGCACAGAGGGAATGGACAGAAAAACCCAGCTCCCAGTCTTTCCCTGAGAGAGGCCTGTGCATGCTTTAGAAGCACCTGCCCAAGTGCCGGCTTCTGATTAAGCAAACGTCTGGGGATTGGCAGCAAGCCTGCTGGAGACAAGGGCCCCACCACTGTCTCCACACTCTCCCTCTGGCTCCAGGCTGCAGTGCCTCCTTGGGAGGAGCTTATGCACATGTCTGGCATCTGGACTTTATGGCTGCTGCCCACAGGACATAGCCCTTGATTACCTGCTAGACAGTAGGACTTGTGGTCACAGGTCTCACAGGACTGTAGCAAACAGAGAACAATTCTTAACTGGCTGTCCCCACAGGGCCCTGTGAGAAGGGAGCAGACAGAAACTCCTGGCTCCCAGTCCAGCCCTGAAGGTGTCTGTTTGCATACTTTGAATGCTGTTGCCTAGGGGTCCAGCTTCCCATCAGCCTGTGTCTGGTGCTGACTGGATATCCTCCCCTTTGGGACACCTTCAAGTTCTAGGAGCCACTAAGAACTAACAAAGGCTACTTGCACAATCACAGAGACATGGGAGACAGCCAGGAACTCAGGCCTAGCTGAATGGTGAGCTTCATCCTTTCAGGGCACCACTCCAGAAAGTCAAGAGAGGCGGCTAATTTATCTAATGTGCAGAAACCAACACAAAGGGTCAAAGAAAAGGAAGAAACTGATGATTATGCTCCAAAGAAAGAAAGAAACATAAAACTCCAGAAATAATCCTTAATGACATAGAGATGGACAAGTGATTTACCTGGTAAATAGTACAAAATAATGGTCATAATGATACATACTGAGTTCTGGAGGTCAATGAGTGAATAAAGTGAGAATTTCAACAAAGAGAGAAAATGTAAGAAAAACAAACAGACATCATAGAGCTGAAGAATGCGATAACGGAGCTGAAAAAAATTCAATACAGAGTTTCAACAGCAGATTAAATCCAGCAGAAAGAAGCATCAGCAAACTCCAAGACGGGCCAGTGGAATTGTTCACTCCGAGGAGAAAATGAGAAAATGAGTGAAGATTTATTCTGAGCCTTGTGGGACCATCTAGGGGACCAATATAGGCATTATAAGGGTCCCAGAATGAGAAAAGGAAACAGAAAGGGACAGAATGTTTATTCAAGTAAACAATGGCTGAAAATTTCCATAACATGAGAAAAGACACCGACAGCCAGATCCAGAAGCCCAAGGAGTTTCCTAATAAGATGAATCCACAGAGATCCACCAGGGCACAGTACAGTTAAGTTGTCAAAAGGTAAGACAAAGTAAAAACCTAAAGTAAATATTCAAAAGATAAGAAAAAAGGAATAAAGGAATTATAAAACAGTCAGAAATCAAATACCACATCCAGGCCCATGTGGTTTCACTGGTGAATTATTCCAAACATTTAAAGGAGAATTAATACCAGTTATCTCAACCTTTTCCAAGAAATACAGGTGGAGGGAACATTCCCAAACTTCTTTTCCAAGGCCATCATTACCCTGATAACAAAACCAATCAAGAGCACCACCAGAAAAGAAAATTATAGACCAATATCCCTGATGATCATAGATGAAAAATACTCAAGAAAATGTTAACAGACTAAATTCAACAATACAAAGGATCATATACCATGATCAAGAGGAATTTATTTCAAGGATGAAAGGGTGGTTCAACAGCCACAAATCATCAGTGTTATACACCATATTAATTAAATGACTGAAAATGGGCAAAGAAAAAGATGTAGAATTTTTCCAAAGTAGACTTAGAAATGGCAACATAGCTGGAAGCATCACACTTCCTGATTTCAAACCTTATTATAAAGTTACAATAATCAAAACAGCATGGTATTGACATAAATAAACACATAGATCAATAAAGGAGAATAGAGAGCCATGCATATATATAAAATTAATTTTTACACATACCCATGCATATATATAAAATTAATTTAACACAAAGAAGCAAATAATTTACAATGGGGAAATGATAGTCTCTTCCATAAATGGTGCTGGAAAAGCTGCATATGCACATGCAAAAGAATGAAACTGCATCCTTATACCATACACAAAAATCAACTCAAAATGGATCAAACTTGAACATGAAATCTGAAACCACAAAACTCCTGGAAGAAAACAGGGTGTAAACTACTGGATATTGGTCTTGGCAATGAGTTTTCAGATTCCTACAGAAAGTGCAAACAACAAAAGCAAAAATCAACTGGGACTACATTGAATTAAAAAGCTTCTGCACACAAAGGGGACTGTCAACAAACTGCAAGACAGCTTATGGGATGGGAGAAAGTATTTGTAAATCATGTATCATATAAGCGGTTAATATCCAAAACATATAATCGATTCATACAACTTAATAGCAAAAAGCAAACAAAGAAAAACACTTGATATGACTAAAAATGGGCAAAGAAAAAGATGTAGAATTTTTCCAAAGTAGACTTAGAAATGGCAACTGGTACATGAAGAGGTTCTCACATCACAAAACATTAGGAGAATGCAGATTAAAAAAACAAACAAACCAAACTTAGATATCACCTCACACCTGTTAGGATGGCATTATCAGAAAGATAATGGATAAAAATTACTGTCATGGCTGTGGAGCCAAGGGACCTCTTGTGACCTGTTGGTGGGAATGTAAATTGGTGCAGGCACTTATAAAGCAATCTGTAGTTCTTCAGGAAATTCAGTATGGACCTGCCATAGGATCCAGCAATCTCACCTTTGGGTATATATCCAAAGGACATGTAAACAGGATGTTGAAGAGATAGGCACTCCCAGGTTCACAGTAGCCAAGATACGGGAACAAACTGAGTGCCCATCAAAGGATGAATGAATAAAGAAGATGTACATACACACAACAGAATATTATTCACCCTTGAGAAAGAAGGAAATCTTGCTTTTTGTGACATGAATGCACCTTGAAGTCACTATGCTAAGTGAAATGAACCACACAGAGAAAGACAGATGCTGCAGGGGCTCATTTATTCATAGAATAAAGAGAAAGTCAAACTCATAGAACCAGAGAGTAGAAAAATGGTTCGGTCAGGGGTGTGGGGAGGTGAGAAATAAAGGGAGGTTGGTAAAAGCATATGAACTTTCAGCTATAAGATGAATAAGTCTGGGGTCCAATATAAAACATAGTGACATAAATTGATGACACTGTATCGTATAATTGAAATTTACTAACAGGGTAGAACTTAAATGTTCTCAGATACACAACAAAATATAAAATATGTGAGGTGATAAATTTTTAATTGACTAGATGGGGGGATTCTTTCACAACATACATATCAAACCACCTAATGTACACTTTAAATATCTTACAATTTAATTTGTCAATTGTATGTCAATAAAGCTGAAATTTAAAAATTAATAAAGTATGTAAGGTGACACTATATTATTTGTGATTACTTTCAGCTCCTCCTCTCATAATATACATAATTAATTTGTTTTCCTAAATTGGAAACTTTTTGCAACTCATGATACTTAACACTAGTTAATTCAAAAAGTAATTGTCTCTGCAAGATGAACTGTCATAATCTCACCTTGAATATCAAAATTCAACAGGAAGCTGAATGTTGGAATCAAAAGACCCAAAGGCATTCAGTGTCACTGCGGCAAACATCAAATGCAACCCCAGGAACGTATTTGATCATGAGTCATAAAGATCTGTTCTGAGCCATGAATTATATTTAGAGGGAGACAGTAAACACAATTTGCTTTCAAGTTTTATATCTCCAGCACACTCATTTTCTCAGGTGCTAATATGAAGAGATGTAAACAGCCCAGGAACTACTTTTCAAAACACAAGCTATAAAATTAACGATCTCTGCCAAAGATTTTCACATTTCTCATCACGATAAACAAATTGGACATAAAACAGCCTGACTGGATGTGCTCGGGAGGCAGAGGAGTGTGTGGAGGGGGTATTGAGTGCTGCTAGGATATAACCTTTATTTAGGAAGGGGAGGGAGAGGAGAGGAAAATAAACCGTGCTTTAAATTATATTGGTCCCCAAATGACAGGTGTTCATTAGTGTGCCTGGACTGGTGTACATACCCAGACAACCAAACTCACGGCTTCACTACAAGGTGGACGTGTGAAGGGCTGGTTTGGAAAACATACCGTTGGTGAGATAGAGAGCCGAGTAAGGGACGTGAGGCTGTGGCCCGTCAGCCTGGAGCTGGTTGCTCGCTGTGGTGGGGTCTGCCAGGGTAAAGCCACTGAAAATGTGTTTCTCTGCTTTGCAAAATACCAACTGTGCAGAATGATAGAACATAGCAGGGCTGCATAGATTCTACTAGAAGCAAAAGTCAGGGACAAGCATCCTTTATAAGCAGAGATATGTTAAAGAAATATAAAAATTGAATTTATTTTTCCTTCCTGCAAAAAATAAAATATGTTAGACAAAACTTAAATTTGCTAACATTTATTATACTAGGAAGGGATGTACACAAAGATAGTGTGTATACATAGGTACTTTTTTTAATACACACATAGTCATAGATAAGAATTTCATTTTCCCATGGGATTCAGTTCAGTCTGTGTTTATTTTTACACAGATGTCTATCGTTTATTGTAGGAAAACCATCTATAAAATAGATTAGGCCTATCTAAACTGTGGAACTGCATGTGGGTAATTATATGTGCAAGTGAATTTTCCTGTGGCAATAAATAAGGTGGAAAATTTCTAAATGAATGAATAAACAAATAACAGAAAATTCCCCCAGTAACAAACTACACCTGAATGAATATTAATTTTGATAGGCAATCTAAAAGCTTATTAGTATACGTGAGGGAAAACATCTATCCTCTGTTTAGTGCTTGCCATGCACCAGACGTGGGTCCAAGCGTCTTTATACACACTGACTTCTCAGAAATAAGTATTATCATCATCCTTGTTCTGTAAGTGGTACAAATGTGGGAGAGACACGTTATTCAACCTTTCCAAAGTTCTTCAGTTGCCAAGAAGTAGAGCCTACGTTTGAACCAAAACAGTCTGGTCCCCAGTCCTGAGCACGGGAAAGGGTGTGCTCAGCTGAACGCTCCGTGTGCCATGAGCACACAGATGCGTGCACAGCGAAGTGGGGCCCACATGCGAGGACTCCCCCACCGCTCAGCCTCCATGTCCCCCGTCTTTGACGACCACGTGACTGCTTCGGAGGAGCCAGGTAGAAAGGGACGCATGGATAAACCCACTCCTCTCCTTGACAGATTCCATCTTGCAAAAGACTTGAGGTATAAGGTGGACGACATCAAAGAAACAGAGGCAGATCTGAATCCGTATCCATAAAATTCTTAATTCTTCCATCCTCTATTAGGAAAAATAGCGTACACCTGTGAGCTGTCTAGTGCACACCAGCCCTGAGTGACGCAGGCACAGCTTGGACCAGGGCTGGGGTGTGGGCGCCCCCGCCGCTCTTGCCAGGCTGTGCCCAGGTGGGACTCCCGGGCGCACGCTGCGGTGGGCGGGGGAGGGGAGGACCGGCTTCTCTCTGGCCGCAGCCTTGGGACTCCCGTCCCTCCCCCTGGACTGGGAGCGCCGGGCACGGGAAGGACGCGGAAGGTCTCATCTCAGCGCTGCGTGTGTCACACACACTCCCCAACCCTCTCTGCTCTGAAGTTCCGGGCGGCCTGCTGCGCACCCCGGATGCTGAGCGCTCCTCCTCGGCTTCACGGCTGCCCGAGCTCCCTGAAGGTGCAGCTTCTCAGGCGGCTGCCAACGGCCCCCCCTCCTGGAAGCCCCCCTCAATAGGCAGACCACTTCTGCTGAGGTTACCTGTCAGGAGATCCCCTTTTTGGAATATGGCCCAATTATTGTCCAAATGGGAGTTCTTTTCAAAATCACCAAGAAAGCCTCCATCTGTGGGATCCTAAACCCCCACTGTAAACCTCTGTGCCCCCAATAGTTAGAAGTACCACGTGCTCCCCATAAGTCCGCTTCAGACACATGAGCCATCCTCTCAAAAACAAACTTCTTCAGGCATCAGTACGGCATTACCTTCACTCCGAAAGTCCAAGGGGAAAGGGGAAGCTCTGTGGGGATTTTCCTGAAAGTCTCCGCAGGTGCATCAGGGTGATGAAAAATCACCCCTCCTGCCCCTCAGGAGGGCTTGTGGGAGGTGCAGAGCCATTGTATAGAAACAACTCCGAAAAAACTAACGCTTGTATCTGCCCATCTTCCATAAAAAGCAAAGTCAGACAAATGAAAAATTGGGAAACATCTTCCAAGTAAATAGCACAGATGAGTATTAGCAGCTTTAATAAATAAGCAGCCGTATACATTACTGTGCCTCTGCGGTCTAGCACTTTGCTTTGGAATGTGGGAATGTTTGGGAACTCTAATTTTGTTCTTAATTTATTAGTTGTAATCAAAACAATAGACTAAGAGTCCTAGTCTGTTATCCATCCTGCATGTTTTTAAATTGACATCTTAGGTAAGTCACACATGGACATATTATGAAACTGATACTATTCAGATAGGTACACAGTGAAAGTTGTGTATCCTTCCATGACCCTTGAGCAGCCCCACCTCCCCATCCTACCAAGAGAGCCCTTGCTACCAGAGTCAGGGGGCCTTCCAGGGATAGTCTGTGGCGAGACTATGAGACAGCTTTGTGTGTTTTTAAAACCAGTGCAGCATAATTGTTCTATCCCTTGTTTTATTTTTAGTTTGTATTATATACTGTGTAGCAGTACATAGATTTTGCATTATTTTCTATAACAGCATGGCATTTAGTTATATATATTTACCATGCAATCTTTAGTATTCTGTTGATGGACATTGTTTTCATCTTTTGCAAATAAACACAGAACCACACTAATATGTAAACTTGTCCCTTTGCATGTATCTACACGACACATTCACAGAAACTGAAATTCTGTACCAAAGTTTATGTGCATTTTAAATGTTGATAAGGGTTGTTAAGTTACCCCAATGGGCAGCTACCATTTTATACTTCAGGAGAGTAAGAGAATTTCTGTTTCTTTATCAAACCATGAAGTGTACTGTAGACTTATTTTAAATATACTCGTCTAAGTGAAACTGAAGACCATTATAATTTTAATTTGAACATTTCTTGTTTGGAGTGAAATTTTGCATCTTTGAAGCTGCCTAAAGCCATTTATATTTCATTGTCTAAACTATTTGTTCATATCTTGCGATTTTATTGGGGTTCATTGACATGTTCTAATAACTCATATGACTGTTTATTTATTAAATATATTATCTTTCTATCTGTACTGTGCAGTACAAAGTGTTTTCTTACCTTTTAATTTGTCTTTTGACTTCGTGTTTTTTTAACATGCAGAATCCTTCTTAAAATTCAAATTGATAAAATTTCAATTGTTTTTCATTTCTATCATTTTGAAAGGACTTTTCATGTTAAGATAATAAAAAAACTCATATTACCTAAAATATTTTATGATTTTACTTTTCACATTTAAATATTTGTTTCAGCTGATAATTAATTTTTCTGTGAAAATTTATTTCGTGAATGTCCACTCAGTGTCTCAACATCATTTATTTAATAAAGTATCTTTAAGCAACTAACATTTCACTGTCATTTTCATACACTAAACTTCTAAACTCATATATGTATATTTCTGGCTTCCCATTTTGTTCCTCAAATACTGTATTTATTTCTATATTAACATCCTATTTTTAATTACTGCAACTATATGATTGGCTTTGGTATCAGCTAAAGATAGTTTCTGCTCACAACTCTCCTATTCAGAATTTTGCTGACTATTAATGAACTGAGCTTCTATTTAGTTCTATTAATGAGAAATCTAGTTATTTAAAAATCTTGTTGATTTAATTGGAATATATTACATTTATGGATGAGCTTAGGGAAAACTGGAGACTTGAATATATTATTTTCTTATGTAAGGAAAGGGCACGCCTTCAATTTTTTTGTTTTCCCTTTTTTATTCTTCAAATTTGAATTATAAGGTTTTATTCACATAATGCTAGTATACTTTTTATGTTTTTTCCTATTTAAATATAGTATGAAATGCTTTAAACAAAATGGTGTATTGGAAAACACATTGAACGGCCAGGTACCCATTCCACTCAGTTCAGGAAATTATCCCATATCAATAAGTTGGGCTTCATATCAACTCTTTTGGGTCCTTTTTCATTTATGATATTTTTGGAACTTATCTCTATCATAGCCTACATCTGTAGCTGGTTCGTTTTTATTGCTGAATAGCATTCCATCGTATGAATGTACCACTGCATTTATGCACGTACCAGCTGACCAGTGTCCTAGTGTTTTCTAGTTTTTGACTATGAATAACACTGCTGGCAAATACGTACATGAGCCTTTGTACAGACATACATATTCCCCAGAATAAATTCCCAAAAGTGGAACTGATGGGTCATATGAAAAATGTATGTTTAGCCTTTTGTAAAAAATTGTGAAATGTCTTCCAATGTAGTTATACCATTTTTGGGTCCTCCCAGCTGTGAAAAGATTTCAGTTTCTCCACACCTTGACCAGAACTATCTGTATGTTCTGTCTTCTTTACTATACCCATTATAGATGATATATAGCAGTAACTCATTACAGCTTTAATTAACATTTCTCTAATTAATATTGATTTGGATTGATTTGGAACATCATTTCATATGCTCATTAGCCATCTGTGGTACCTACATTGACAAAATGTCTGTTAAAATCTTTTGTTCTTTGTTTAATTAGGTTGTTTTCATGTTACTGAATTGTAAGTTTTTATATACTCTGCATGCAAATCAGACATGTGATTTGAAAATATTTTTCCCCCAGTCTAAGTAGACTATAGTTTAGTTTTTCATTTTTCTACTGTTCTTTTGAAACACAAATTTTTTCATTATGATGCAGTGTGATTAAATTTTTTTCTCTTATAAATCATGCTTCTAGTGTTTTATCTAAGAAATCTTGGTCAAACCCAAGGTTAGAACATTATCCCTTTTATTGTCTTCTGAAGATTTATATTTTCCCTGGTCTATGATTCATGCTTAACCAATTTGGTTACATAAAGACCTAAGTGGATGCTTTTGCATGTATGTATGTGTAATTGTCCCAAAACGATTTGTTAAAAATACTGTTCTTTTACCATTGCATTGTCTTAGCACTTATGTCACCAATCAATTAACTATAAATGCATGAGTTTAACTCTTGACTTTAATTTTGTCACATTGATCTGACTAGTCTTATACCAAGATGACATTATTTTGAATACAATTATTTTTTAAATTATTTCAAATCATTTAATTTACTTTCTCAGATAGTTTTGGCTCTTTTAAGTGACTTGCATTGCTTTATACATTTTAGGATCATTTTATCAGTTTTAGCAAAAGGCTTGTTAAAATTTTGACATATAGTTGTTTTTGCAGAGAATTGCTGATTTGAAATTTTTTAGTTTTCCCAACCCATGAATGCAAAATATTTTTCATTTACATAGACATTGTTTTACATTTCTTTCAGGTTGTTGTTAAATTTATTCTCAAGTATTTTATTTTTCTTCATTGAGGGGACATTTTTTTCAGCCTGAAGAACTTTGTTTATTATTTCTTATAAGGCAAGTCTGTAGCAATAAATTCTATAAGTTTTTCTATTTTCTTGAAAATGTCTTTACTTCATGTTAATTTTTGAGGAATGATTTTGCTGTATATAAATTTCTTGGTTGGCAACCCTCACCTCACCCAACACTCAGCATATGTCTTTCCACTGCCATGTACCCTCCATTGTTACAAATGAGAAGTCAGCTGTTAATTGTATTGGCGCTTTCTTGGATATGAGGGATTTTTCTCTAGCTTTTTCAGGATTTTCTCTGTCATTGATTTTTCAGTTTGACTCAATAGCTCTATTTGTGAATCTCTTTGTATTTATTCTACATAAGATTCATTGAGCTTCATTTGGATGAGCAAAAAAAAACATGAAATATACAGACACTTATGTTATAATTGTATCTGCTGCCAGTATCCCAAAACCTGTGGCAGACCAATCTGTTAGCCTGTGGGAAGTATAAAATCTCAGAAGCTTCCTTGTTAACCATTGTATCTGCCTTGCCTTCATGTATATTTTCCTGACCTGGTTTACTCTGTGCTGAGAGTTGGGCTAATGTTTCCTACTTGGGTTAAAAATTCTTAATTTGAATCACTTTTTACTTCTTTAATTTTAGTTAATGGATTTAGATGTTATATTATCTGAAGGGTACTCATTACCATTAAATATTAACTATTGATTGAACACTTGTTCATTCTTCAAAAGTCTTTTTGCCCTAATCCAATCCAGTGTTATATTAATACAATATTTTTGCATAGAATGAGTATGCTTCAATCCTTCCCTTTATTTTAAATATTTCTGTAACAAAAAAAGAAGAACTTTTCACAGTTTCTCTTATATATAAGATACAGCATTGTTTCATTTTGTGAACCAATCTGCCATTCTTCTAAATAAAGGGTCAACAAATTATGGCCCTTAGATCATATCTGTTGCATATGTTAATTTATTATGTATTTTCTATGGCTTTTTTTATACTAAGTTGACAGATCTGAACAGTTGCACCTATTGGGCTTTTATATTTTGTTTCTTATTTTTCAGGATATGCTGTATACTTCTTTTACATGTTTGTCATGTGTTTTTTCCTCATAATTAAAATTATTGTAAGCTTTTCTAACCTTTACTGCTTTAACCATAATTTTCTATAATATATTTAATCTTCTTCCACCTTAGATGTAACCCTGGACTTTCTAATCTGACAATGTTCTGTATCTCCACAGCCTTTCTTCTCAGAATCACCAAGAATTTTAGTTAATTATTTTATTTTTTTGATCTTTATATTTTACCTTAGTATATTTAATCTTTGGATTTTGTCTTATATATTTTGTTTTCATGCCCCTGATATTGAACTTGAGGAAGTCATTGTAGTTTATAATAATTCCAGTATTTCTTTTTCCCTTTTCTCCTGCCTATATTGATCCTTTTATTTCTGCATCCATGTAGGTAATAATTTTTGTGTTCTGTTTTATAACTATAAATCACACACAATTTTTTATGTAGTCATAACTTTAAGTCAATTTATTGCTCCCTGAGAGATACTGTTAATCAGTCACCCTGTGTTTCTGTTAATTAAATTGTGCTCTATAGTAATTTTTTAAGGGAAGGGTTCATGCCAAATATACTGTCTGAGCTCTCATATATTCATATATATCATTTGACTTGTGGCAGTTTGATTAGTTATAAAATTCTTGTGCCACTCTGTTCCCCAGAACTTTGAAGTCATTGTATAAATGACCCCTACATTTTAATATCACTGTGTAAGACTTGCCTCAGACTTTTTTTATCTTACATATAGCTTGATATTGTGTTTTGCCTTTAATTCCCTGGCACTAGTTTGCTAAGGCTGCCATAATAAAACATCACAGACCACGTGGCTTATATAATAGATATTTCTTTAGTACAGCTCAAGAGGCTGTAATTTCGAGTCAGCCTTGGTACTGGAGGGTTGACGTCTCCTGAGGCCTCCCTCCTTCCCTTGTGGGTGGCCACCCTCTCGCTGCCTCTCCAGGTGACACCCCCTCTGTGAATGCACATCCTTTAAAGACTTATCTTCAAATACAGTCACATTCAGAGTTGCTGGGGGTTAAGGCTTTAACACCCTACAAAAGTTAGTGATTTTAAAGATCCATTGATTATTCAAGGATCTATTATGTTAATGATCATTTTTCTACCCTTATTTTTCTTTGGTAAACTGACATTTCCTTCAACCCTTAGATTTAAGTCTTCTTTTAATTTTGGAAAATTATTTTTAATTATGTCTTGAAATTTTTTTCAAATTTGATAGTTTTATTTCAAAGAACAGTAAGAATGCCAGTGTGGCATCTCCTTGGTCTTTCCTAATGGATATTTCTTTCAAATTTCTTTTGGTGCTCTGTTTCCCCTTAATTTTTCCCACATTCTGTTCTGTATATCCTTAACTGTTTGCATCAGTGTCTACTTTTTCTTTGAGTTACTTCTTAAATTGGATTTGTTTCTTTCATGGTTTTATTTTTTAAACTGAAGTGTTAGGTTCTGAATCCTCTCTCGCTGTTATTTCCCAAATGGTGAACACCTCTGATAATATCTCATTGTTGATCAAGTTTCCTCTGAATTTGTGTGTGGTCATCACTCTAACCTGCCAGGTGGTGATTTCTTTTTCTCTTTTCTGGTGAGTGTTCTTTCTGTCATTCATTATACTGCCCCTAACCTCCTGTTTCCTTTTAGTATTACTGGCAGAATCTTTGTACATTATGTTGTTGATTATTTTAGTAAATAAATTAAATTTACTTTTCTAGCATCAATTATTTATGTAGCAGGTTTATAGGAATAAATTAGGGAAGCCAGAAGGAATTCTCTCTAAATAGTCTTACAGCTGCATAAGACATACAGTTGTCTTGCCTATGCTGAGTGGCCTCTAATGTCTCCCTAATTAATGATCAGCTGATGGTCACACAAAATGAAAATGTCTCTTTCATAGCCTGTTTCACAGACTGCTTCCTACCAAAATGGCTCACCTGTGTGTTTCCTCACTTGGGTCTGACTCTGCTTCCTGGTGATGTGAAACAGGCTTGAAGAAAAATTGTACCATTGAAACAAACATGCACCGTCATTGTTCTAAGAGTATTAACATGGCTGCTCAAGGCAGCTTCCTGCTCTGGGAGCTGCTCAGCCTCCAGCTGTGAGCCCGCCAGCTTCAGGTGCTATGAGGTGAGGTCTTTCTGTTCTTCATGTCCTTTTCTGTGCATTTCGAAGCTCTTCCTTGAACATTATGAGGATGTGATGTGTGATCCATTGGTTCACTGAAGTTTCAACTCGAGTTTGTTTCAATCTAATTTGGGGGGAGGAATTTTTCATGAGAAGAATGTGGCAGAAATGCCTTTACACACACTTTCTTAAACATGAAATGATCATTACTGTGTAACATTTGATGCCTTTACTGTGTTCTAGACATTATTTCAAGTGTCATCTCTCTTAACTCATGTAAGTGAAAGTGCCAGAATATCAAATTTTGTTTATGTTCATGTTTATGCATTTTTTATGGTGAGGAGCATTATTTTATCTGACTTACAAAAGGATGCGTGAGTCCAAAAAGATTTAAAAACAGTGATTTCAAGTCTTGTGGTCAGCAGATTAAAAGGTCTTGACTGTAACCATGCCAGATCCATGGACTCTAAAGCCCATGGGACCAGAAATAGATTGATATCAATCTGCAAACCCAGACGTGCACCTAACAACTGCATACTATTTAAATATCTCACATGTCATTGCTATTGTTTCCTTGTTTTAAATTTATGCAGATGCATCTGTGGTAAACACATACAAACTTACATTGCCTTATGTCAGTGCATGTTCTCTCAATCAATGATATAATACTTAATATTTACTGAGCACTTAAAATGAGTCAACTTCTAAATGTGCTTCTTTGTTGTTGTTTCACTTAGATTTTTAAAACAACCCTATGAAGTAGGTCCTGTTGTAATTACCCTGTTTCAGAGATTATGAAATCAAGGTATAAGAAGTTAAGTAGCTTGTCCAAGGACATGAAGCTCGTGAATGGTGGGGTGAAACCCAGTCCCAGGCTATCAATTTCCAGAGACTTACTCTTGACTACTACAATAAAATGACTTTCATTATACTCTGAAAGAAATAATTTCATATTTGAGAACTATGAAGTTGTGTTTATTTATTTAAAATACTGAAATAGGTTCCTCTTTACATGAAAATAACGAGAATGTCTGAAACTGAGTTTGAACTTGCTGGTCTGTGCATCGCCCCTGGGGGTTTATTAGCTCTACAGGGCAGTGAGTTGAGGTTTAGGGAATAGCCTGACAGCTTGTAGCAAACGGACACCGGTCAGAATCTTTGCTAAAATGCAGCAAAGACGGACAATAATATTTTAAGAAAGTGTTTTGACAAGATCCTAAACAGAAGAATAAATGTGTTATCTTTAAGATTTCACTTAGTGGAAGATGGGGGGATGTGAGGGTGACAACCCGTGGCGGGCTCTGAGGACGTGTGACATTTGTCTGGAACCCAGCTGCAGGTTGGCCCTGACTTTCTCTCTCTCTGCCATCTCTCTCCCAACCTCCATCATCTCCGTGGCTTGTCACTGGCTCAGCCATCCTGTTGGCCCTGCCGGGGGACCAATGGCTTCTTCAGCTTTCTAGGCCATTCTTCAACCACACCACGTGTCCCACTTTCTGGATGTGTACTTGTTTTGGAGTGTCTGCTAGGAAACTGCCTCAACACACCAGCTTGCACAAGCAGCGCTTGCATCTCTGCTCTGCTTCCCTCCCAGTTATGGTACCTGGAACACGGAATCAGAAAGGTGTCTATGGATTTTCTATTAAGCACACTGAGAAGAAATGAACAATGAAATGGTATGCAAACAGGAGATTTCAGTCTCATTTAGAGACTCCATAGTTATTTTTAAAAATTCCTAGACTCACCAAACGTTTTTTCCTTTCTGTTGTAATTGGCCTGAGTTCAATCTGTCTATACAGCATAGTACAAACTATTAATACCATAGTACAAGTGAAAAAAAATGACATACTGAGGTTAAAAAGGAAAAGAAAATTATAATTATATTTAAGTTCAATTGGGAAAGAGAAGTTTAGGTGTCACTATAATACTTCTGACATTATCTGATTCTATTTCTACTCTGTCATATTCTTAAGAAATTTGAGATATTAATTTCATTTACTTTTATGGAGTTCCTAGGTGATGGATATTGTTCCAGGAAAACATTGTCTCTCAATCTTCATAACAGCTGTGCAAGGTAGCCATTATTATCTCCACTTTAAAGATGAGAAATAAGGTTTCAAAAAGTAATTGGAGGACGTTTTTAGTTAAGCTAGTAGGTAAAACATCATGTTTATACCCAAATCTGCTCCCAAATCTCATGAGAACTACATTAAAAGGAAGGAAGGAGGAAAGGGAACTGAAAATGTCCATTCCTTGGCGCTAGTAGGTACTCAGGATGGTAGGGAGAAGGCAGGGCTAAGAACATGGTAATTTCTTATAACTGCAGACATTTGTTTCCTCTCCAGTTCTGCTTAGTCAGACAGCTGCTTGACAGGAGAGAGAGGAAAGATGTATTGTCTGTAGGAGACAGAACAGAGCGGTTCTAGTCTTGGGGACGCCAGGCATAGGTACAGATAGTGGCGCTGAAGAGGAAGTTTAAATGAATACTAATAGATGGAAAGGCAGGCGGAAAACTCCCAGGACGAGCTTCCTTGGGGCAGCACAACATGCACACGGACTTATTCAGAAAGTCAGGGCATCAGCAAGATCTCGCATCCTCAACAGCTGCCCCGAGGGCTACAAGACAATGAAGTCGAATTTAAAGCTGAGGACCTCCCTCCCAATCTGCTTTCCTACCCAGCCAGTTCATCGGTTTGCTTGGTGGGCAATGTAAACGTGTGAAAGTCTATAAAATTTACTCTCCATGTAATCTTTTCTCAGGGAGATCCCAGGAGATTTCCTCTACCTACCAACACATGGGAGAAGAACAGAAGAGGAAGAAAAAGAATAGAGGGCAAGGCTATAGGCCCCGAGGTAAGACACGGAAATGTCCAAGTTCGTGGGGGAAAAGAAGTCCAGCGAGCTGCCTATGGCGACGGAGCTCTTGACATGAGGTCAGTCCAGACTGAGATGTGCTTCAAGTCATGGGTCAGCAAAATTCTTCTATAAAAAACCAGGCAGTAAGCATGTAGCCTCTGTGGGCAGCACCAACCTGCACACAGTGACACAAAGCAGCAGCTGTTGACAATAAATATCATCGGTGGAGGCCTTGTTCCAATAAAACTGCACTTACAAAATCGGGTGGCAAGCAGGATTCAGCCAACAGGGGCACTCACCCCTTTTTAAGTATATAAAATACACTGTGGATCTCAAAATAAATTACAAACAAATGGAATATATGATATCTCAAATTTACATATTGATTATATGCTGAAATGATACTTTTTGAATATGTTGGGTTACATAGGTACATTGTAAAATTGTGTTTCCTTAGACAACTATTTCATGTTTCCGCTGTATCTCTGGCCACGGGAACTTTAAACTTGCCTCTGCAGGGCCCGCGCTGGTCCCGCTGGGCGGTGCTGCCCGGCGTTGGCATTGCCTCGCCCGTGCTGCGGGAGACCAGAGCCCGTGGATCATTCATTCGAAGACTCAAAAGTAGTGGAACATCAAATGTGACGGGACGAACTGACAGGGTTACACGAACGAGAGATGGTGTAGGAAAGAATGAAAAGTTTATAGAAAACTAGGCAAAGGGAGAATACAAAGTTACAACAGTAAATCTCAAGTCCAGAAAAACAAAAAAAAAAACTGCAGGAGAAGACAAGCGACGATAGCAGCTGTCATACGACCACAAACCTGTGAGGGCTGAGCTCCCTGTGATTCGGCTGCCCTGGCAAACGGAGGGGACGGCGGCAGACGGGGGTGTGTGCCGGGCGGGGGCAGACGCCACGTACTAGGTGGATCTAAATCCTCATATTTCACAGGGGAATACCATTCAAAAATACGTTTTTAATGAAAAGTAAGAACAATGAATATTACCAAGGTGTTTATATAAATACCAAGAGTCAGCTAAAAAATAAAAATGAGTACTTTCCTTGGGGAAAAGGAATCTGGGTGTGGGAGGTGGGGGTCTGCTGGATTCTATAGCAATTTAAATAGCATTGATTCTTTATATGCATATGCACAGCTGATAAAAATAAAGTAGCTTATGTAAATGAGTGCAT
Organism: Manis pentadactyla; assembly: GCF_030020395.1. Taxonomy (NCBI): domain Eukaryota; kingdom Metazoa; phylum Chordata; class Mammalia; order Pholidota; family Manidae; genus Manis; species Manis pentadactyla. The sequence continues at coordinate 2,039,638 of NC_080026.1, forward strand.
AGGAATAGACTTTTCAATCTGGAAAGAGGACGAAGGAGGGCGGGCGGGAGGGAAATGGGTTACAGAATTTGCCTGCATCACGTGGGTGGGTCTGGGTAGCGACCCACCCGGCCCAAGCCTGATGTGAGTGGACCTGTCTGACTTCACTCCAAGACGCTGCCTGCACGAGCGATGGCACACAAATCCCACGCCGGCTTGTTACACGGCATCACCAGACGTTGCGTGGCCTCGTGCCCATGCCTCCCACTTGCCAAACATCCTGCTTCTCCCAGATTCTTGGCTTCAGCTGGGGTGGGCATAGCGTTCCGATAGGCACTGGGGTCTGCGCGGAGGTGAGCTGGGACTGGGGACATCAGCCACATCACTCGCCTAGTGCTCTGTGTCATGTCAAGGGCACAGAACTAATTCAGTTGCTTGATCGTGTGAAATGATGCAATGCTATATTGCATGTGTAGTCATAGTTCTTCTCTTACTGTTTTCAAAGTTAAGGTCACATACTTGGTTATTCAAGATGGGTTCCTCAATGACAGGAGTACATCTTCTGCATGTCTTACTGTAGGTACTGGTGAATTTCCTGTCTGCTCGCATTTCCTCCAAGTTAACCACACAGCCTTCAGAAGCAGCTATCTTCATTGGGATGTCTAAATCAAAGTCAAAAGGAAAGTTGAAGTAACTAAAGCCTTTTGTTTTAGGGACAATAAATAGGTTCTTTCTGTTATTTTGCTTTTCTGAGATACACTGAGTAAACATGGCCCACAAAGCTTTGACGTCTCAACCTCCATGGTTAACAATCTTTGGCTGAGAAAAAAAAAAAAAAACCTCTTTCAAAATTATGGCAAAAGCCAGAAGAGAAATGGCCAGGGTACAAAGTTCATAGAAAACTTGCTGCCCGTTTCTCCATACATGGGCTGTGAATACAAGGGTGTCACCGATTCCTGTGAACATGTTTCTGTTCATGATTTTGACATTTAGAATGCATGGTTTATTTCTTTTCCCTCTTGTGGATATATGTTTTTTTAATTCTTGAAAAATAGCAAGTTGTATGATATTTGAGTTTTCTTTTTGGCATAAATAGATGCAGTAGCCAGTTGTGTCAACCTTTGTTAGTTCTTTTAGAAGCACAGCTCAAAGACATGAACAGAAAGTTGTTCCTTTATGACGGTACAGACACAGGGACGTGCCCACATACTCCCTGGCATCTATAACATTCAGAGCACACCTTGCGATTCTTCATGGTTTTTCTTCCCTTTACTCATTCCCCCTGTAGACATCTCTCTTACCTCCAGAAATTGTTTACCTGCTCCTTATCCCCTCTCAGAATAACATCCAGTTTCTTTATTTTTCTTATTCTAGTGAAGTGTTGACAGTACTCACCTCCTGCCTCTGCATGATCACCCCCCACCCCGTACCTCACATTCGTCCTGTTTCTGCCCCCCCCCCCAACAACTCCTTAAGGAAGGACCTGTACCTTTGGTTCACACATCTTTCTGCTCTCCTGTCAGGGCTTGGGATCCTAACTTGCCAGAATACTGAAGCTGATTTTTGCCCTCCTTGGAAGTTCTTTTCCTTTTCACTGTTGCCATGGAGTCCTTACCAACCCGGTACTCCCCGGACCTGCCCCTGCTTTCTCCCTCCTCGGTGCCAGAGCACCTTCTTCTCCAGCTCCTTGAAACACGCCTGAGACATCTGTTCTCCCAGCTAGACAGGCAGTTCCTTTTTCATAAGGATGTTTAAAAATAATCTTATTCCTCTTTCTCTTCATGAGGCTTTCATATGGCCACCATGCCACACAGCAATGCCCCCTCTCCTGTCCCGCCGGGAATGTGAGCCCTCGCTGGAAGACCTGGTCCTCTGGGGAAAACCACGAGCCTCCAAAGCCCAGTGCTGCCCCCAGAAAGTATCCTACATGTCTGGACAGAACCCACCTGGGGCACTTAAAGTGCTAGGCAGCTCTCACTGGGGGTGTTCAATGGGATCAAAGCGCACTCTGCTCAGTTCTTGGATGGAGGGAGCCCTGAATCTGCTTTAGCCTTTCTTCTCTCCATGAAGCCTAATGGCCCATTTCAGCTCCTTTTTTTTCCTTACGAAAGTCTTCAAGGTGGAGACCTATGCCAACTCACGTGGCTCTAAGGAGATTTCATTTAGGGCTCAGGAGTACTTAGACTTTTAGAGATTAGCACACAGAGAGGCAACCTTTTTTCCCACCTAACATTTATGGTGTCTGTGACTTAGGGTTTAGGATGCCAGAAATTGCAACAGGGCATCTAATGGACCATCAGACTTAATGGCTAACAATCATGATCCTGAATGAATCAGGAAAGTGTTTTATAATATAAGTTTTTATTCATTATTCTATCAGGACTTTTTTTTTTTTTTCTAATTCTCAAAGGAAAAAAAGTAGGAAAACAAATGGTAGGGTGGAGGAATGCCACAGACCAAGCAGTTTTAGACATGTTAAGATTGTATTTCTCATTTGATTATCCATAGTATCCCTTAGCATGTCATAGACTTGTGGTGCCCAGGGTCTGAGCAAAACATGACAAAACAAAAGCAATAAAGTTTAAACTACTGGAGGGTCCCCACTCTAGAGAGCAGACTGAACGGGTAAGAACACCTCCCTGCACAGGAAGGAGCCTGTCCAAGTGGGAAACATGCTCTTCTGGGTCTTAGGAAGAGAGACCAAAAGACAAAGGGAGATTGGAGAAGCAAATCCGAAACGGGACAGTAACAGAAAAGTAGCACAGAGTGAAGGTCCAGCTGTGGTTGGAGAACTTTATGGCCAAACGGTTGGTGGTTATGACTTCTGAAAAAAGATGATCCCAAAAAGGAATCCTGAGCCTAAGTGGCATTGAAAACATCTAATCAGTTAAGATGGGCCTATTGCAAGAATGTGGAACAGTGGGACTGACAAGTCTGTATGCCAGAAATACAGGAGGAGATCTTTAAGACATACAGATGTTCATAACTTACAGCTGATCAGCTGAAGCAGGTTCTCTGCAGGGGGTGACTAGGCAGATGCATTTTTTAAAGACTTTTTACTGACAACTGTAGTGTGAGTCAGAACGAAAGTCACTGCCACATGAAGTTCATGGAATGAGATGGAAGTGTGGCTTAAAAAACCGAGTGGAATAAAGTACCTGGAATGACACAAGGTAGTAGGAGAAACTGAGATGTTTGCATGTGAGCTTTGTTAGTGGAGCAGCCTGAGGTCGCAGAAATTGAAAAGTGAAGCAAACGGCAGACTGGTGTGTGGGATGGTGAACACACCACTTTCATGACAAGGAGAGAGAGTGGCTTGTGCAAGATGACCTGTAGAATGAAGTGCATATAAAAAAATCCAACAGTTTTTAAAAGCTGTGGGACATAAGAGAACAAGTATTAACTATTTTCATATGGTTCCTGAGAGTGGTGACAGCCTGGAGTTCCAGAGGGCTCCCATACAGATGAGGTGTTCATGCACCAGGGAAATGGATTTTGGAGAGTGTGTAGAAAAGACTTTGCTGCTATACTTGGTTGTGTAGTTGGTCTGAGGCACCTAAGTTTGGATGCGTCAGTCACCCCAGGACCAACATACGCATGCTTGGAACACTGTTAACGGTCAGCCAGCATTCTCTGTCACACTGTGAAACTGTGGACAAATCACTTAACCTCTCTGTGCCTCAGCGATCTCATTTGCAAGATGGAGATAGTTTTAATCATGCCCAACTCACAGGGTTTTGCTGGAGTTAATGGGTTAAAATGTTAAACTAAAGCCTGCAACACAGCAGGAAATAAATACGTTACTATTAGTATTAAGGATACATGACATAGTGGTATCAGCTGCCATGTTCAGGGCACCAAGTGTAGGGCTTTGTGCTGAGAATGTTGATGTGCTGTTTATATGGCCCAGAGTGTCTCTATAAGGCAGACTTCCTGACTGCCTCCCATAACTGAAGAAGCAGGTGCTAAGACCGCACAGCCAGTCAATGCTCATGCTGGGAAAGGGCCTCAGGGCCCTCGGACTCTAGCCCCCAATCCAGCATTCTAGGTTGTTCTGCGGCCAGTGCTGTCACAGTTACGAGAAGCCAAGGGAGTGTGAGCGCGCGTGTGTGTGCGCACGCGCACAGGAAAAAGAGTCTGTACCCCTCCACAAATATTATAAAATTGCTACCCAATATTCTACATCCAAAGAATGATGTGCATGCCCAGCTGGACTTCTGCCAAACATTCTTATATTATAATTGTAATGAGCAAATGCATTCATCATTTCAGATTGTGTAGAATGATAGTGGAAATACCTCTAAAACAAAATTCATTTAAGCTTAAACAATATGACCAGAAATATATATATATATAAAACTACTGAGGAAAATAATTTAGTCAACTACAGTGAGTGTTCCTACAAAGGAAAATCTGAAGGGCATCAGTGTTAATACTCCAAATATTCTAATTTAAACGAAAAGAGCAATTCTAAAAAGCTTTGAACACAAAACACTGCTATAAAAATGTAAGAGCACTTTGAGCTTCTAGATCACCCAAAGGGAATGACTAATTCGCTTGAGGGTACTGTGTACATGGACAAGGGAAGGACAGAAATGCTGGCCTCTCCGTCTCTTTCTTGCTCTGTCTCTCTCTCTCACACACACATGAACACAGCATTCTGGATTTTAGAAACATCCTGCATCTACATACGGACCATGCTATTTCCTTTCTGCTATGGCTGATCTCTTCTACCTACAAGTCTGTCCTAAGCCCTGCTCCTCTGAAGAGTCCACGCCTGACCCCTGTCACGTGTTAGGTAACCAGCTAACTGGTTGTAGAGGCCAAGAAGTTGACCTCAGCCTGGAAGCTCCCAGGCAGCGGTGGGTGCAGCTGTAACTCCGCCCCACTAACCCAGTGTGTCATATAAATGTGATTATTTTCTAAAGAAGGCTTCATCTGAGAAACATGGTGGGCGCTGATGTTTCCCACACCGGTCACTGGATTATACATTTTTTAATATGTGTACTTTCATTTTTATTAATTTGTATGTTTTTAGCTTGATGGGTAGAGGAAATGTTTGTATATAGGTATAGAAATATACATGTCGGCTGTATACCCAACAGTTAATTGAACAATTTATAATTGGGAAATAATCCTTTTGGTCCTGTGAGTGTCTCCATCTTTAATTTTAGTATTGACACATCTACTTTTTTACTGTTTATTTCATATTTCCCAAATTTGTACTTTTATTTTGGTGCCTTCAATTTTTGAGTTTGTTTTTAAAATAGGGGATGTGACTGTGATGAATTTTCTGATCTCTTGAATGCATGAACTTTTTGTTTAATTAATTTACATTTTACTTTAATGCTATTATTTCTGGGTATGATACTCTAAATCACACAGTAATTTCCATATAGAGTTGAAAGTTTTGCTCAATTGTCTTATTATAATAGATAACAGAGTTTTTTCCTTTAGAAGCTACATATTTTTCCACTATACATAAATTTTCAAAATTTCACTACAGTACATCTAGATATTGGTCTTTGTGTATTAATGTTGCTCTGTACCACCAGGTGAAAAACTTTTGTAATCTGATAACTAAAGTATGTTTTTCAATTCAAAGAAATGGTTAGGTTAATGTTTCTGATTCTATCCTTATCTCTTGAATTTTCTTTCCCAAATGACCTCTTTGCCCTTTGCTGCCATGTTTCAGGATAATCTAAAGATTAACCATTTATCAGCACTTTCTTTTACTCATCTATTTTGTGTGTGTGCAGTCATGCTTCAGATTCAAAATGTCCCACTGAGTCTCTTCACAGCTGTGTGCGCATGACACTGTATTCTATTTCAACTCTGAGGAGAGGCATTACTCTTATTTTTAAATATTTTTATTTGGCTTACTGACTCATTTTTCTCACATACTTGTTCTTCCACTAATTTTCCTTTTCTCTTGGGTTTAATTGTCTCCCATGTTGGCTGTTTTGGCTATGATTGCTGTCTCTTGGGTTCTAGATTTCCTTTTACCTTCACTGTAGGGACAAGCTTTGATTAAACATGACTGCCTCTGGTGGTGGTAAGCAGTCAGGCCTAAGAGCTATCACCAAAAATGGGGAGTCCCAGGGGCTTGTCCCCTCAGGGCACAGTCCCTGCCTGCCGGTCACTAGGACCTATGTGGAGATATGCCTCTGGCTCTGGGGAGGCGAGCCACCTTCTACCTGCCCCACATCTCCATTCTGACTATTGGCCCCGGGGTCTTTTCTGTGTTTTCATCTACTACCTATGACCTCAACCTCGGCAGGAACAATGGCCTCTGCCAGAAGTGTCATTTTTCTGTTTCACTTCCAAAGCTTTTTAAGAATAGGAAATACTTCATTCTCCTGGTGTGCTAATGGCATTGCTCACTGTCTTTCAGAACATTATGTATCATGTTTTCACGTGTTCAAGGAATTTTTCTTTACAGGAAACAATTATAGACTTAGGCCTTCAGTTTACACCTTGATTCCATTATAAATGTTTCTTGAAGTCTTTTGTGTGCTGTTTTTTACTTTACCCCCAAAACAATGCCTTCAAATATCAGGTCTTTTACATCTGCATTAATTCCACAAATTACTTCACTTTTGAATCTTCCACTTCCGCACTTATAAAATGGGGATAATAACACAGACTTCACGGTGGGTGGGGGCAAATTTCAAGTTATCGTGCCATGTGAAACACCTGCCGCTGTTGGTCTGTCCAATTGTAGCTCTCAACAGATGTCAGTCCTGACTGACTTTTCCCTATTTTGTATGCATGAACGACCCACTACAGAGCGGTTTGTAATTCTTTTAAGAGAGAGGAATCGTTATTCTGTGTTATAAATCCATTGCACTTAGTGTAGGACATCTCCTTAAAAAGAGCTAGATGAATAAGTGCATTATGTGGAGTGTTGCAGAGAGGGGCTGCAAGCGCGCAGCTCCCAGCACTCAGGAGACACAGGCCCGGATGAGCTTAGCTGCTTCTTGACAGGCTCTTGACAGGTTCTTGTGCAAACGCCTATTGCTGCCTTTTCCATTTTGCCCTCTTGTCATGATCTCTTTTCTTTAAGTAAAAAAAAAGAAGATATAATCAGACTTCTAACTTCTATACCCTTTCATTTCTGGCAAGTAATAAAAGTACATAGGAAAGATGAGGAATTTTCAGGAAAAAAAGGCAGATCACAGGGAAGACGGCAAGTTGATTTTCATCGCCTGCCCTCAGGAAAGGTTGCCCCAGAAACAGAGCTCCTAAAAGAAATCTCACAGGTTGAATGTCAGAGAGCAAATTTAACCATAGCTATTTCTAGAACTCTCTGCAATAGTTAAAATGTTTGGCTTTAAACAGCAGGCAACCTGTTCCAAACTACTTTCTGTAATGGTGAATTAATCAGTGCACATAATAGGTAGCATAAAGCTAACACAGGCTTCAGGATCCACTGAAAAATCTAGAATTTCTACCTCCTTTTCTGCAACCTACACCATTGGCTGTATAGCACAAAGCATGTTCTTCCATTGCTCATGATTATTCAGAATGATGCAAATTACTTCAGTGATGTCCTGATGGAACTAAAGCCTGTATTCATTTAATCTTTCTTTAGCACAAGAAAAATTCTCAGATCTTCCAGCAACCTTGTCTTGCATGTCATCTGTTAGCATGTGGTCTCTCGCGTATTCCTAAACCAGTTGCAGTTGTAGAGTTCCCTGAAGACTCCGGCTCCCTTCTGAGCTGCTTTCCAAATGGCACCGAGCGACGTCATGACACGGTCCACTGCACTCATGATGATGTCTTACTTTTAAATCTGTGGCACATTTCCCTACCTGTAATTTGAATGCCCTTATTTCTCTTCCTTCTGAGATGTACAACATAAATGTACATTAATAGTTAACCAAACTTCAGAATGTAGCAGGAGAATTTTGGATACTTGATAATCCTGAATACTTAAAAACCCATGAGATCACAGATGCCAGTATTTTTATTTAAAATTTAAAAGCTGTGCAATTGCAAAAACTCTTTTTATTATATATTACCATAACAAATGTTAACTATAGATAGTGTCATTAGGATCAAGTAAATAGTCTAATTTTAGGCAACAAATTAATAACCATCAAATTCTACTCTCCCATGGAATGTAAAAATTGAACCTCATTAATACCATATTGTTGCTCAATGCCTGCATATTTTGGGAGCAGGGAATTTAAATTCCATAGCAGTAATGTAAGCACAGAAGTATATTTTGGTTTATTTGAGGTGGAGAAATGTTAAGATCTTTAGGGATTTGATGCCTATATAATGGTAAATCTAATATATCCCTTAATCTCTTGGGATTCTCAAAAATACAATAAAGTATAACAAGAGGTTCTTGGATGCTATAATCCCCAGTGTTTCTTAATCTTTTATTACTTCTTTCCAGAAGTAAAACTGCTTGATATTTTATGTGCTAGTTGTCAGTCAAAAAGTGGAAGAAGTAATTTGTTCTGTGACCACAGTTTTCTGATGGTCCAAAAAAGTCACTGAGTTTTAGTTTTCCACCATTCTTATTGTTGTAATGATGAAGATGATTTACATGATTTTTGCACAACAGCGCTCAACATGAAAGCCCTCAATGATGTTTTCCCAATTTATTGAAAATATAACAAAAAAGAACAGTGTAAACATACATTTTGAGAAATGTGACCAAGAATACCTAATTTAATAAGTATGAGAGAGTTTAATAATTATAAATATAGAGTATGTTACACTACTATTTAAACATTCTTAGCAAAATTTTAAAAATTTATATCAATGGATGATTTCTAAGGATAAGTATATTTGTACATCACAAAGGTTAATCTGGAAAAGGCAGACATATAATTGTTCCAATAAGTATAAAATACCCTAAGCTGACACTCTATCCATATAAATAAGATACACTTTTTATGGTTTTATAAGTGATGACTGTCAATATTAGAGTACTAAATAATTCTCATACAATATAAACTCTTCCAATTTTGAGAAATCCTCCCACTCATTTTAACTTTATATACAAATCAGACATGAATACCATGTGTCTATCTGTATACGTACATAAGTTAACTCACAAACATTATTCTGATAATCTTGTTAAATCCTGTTAAAAATCTTATCAATCAATACTGGATGGGAAATGCTAATATAACAAAGTAAAATAAATCAGACATGTAATATTAGGAAAGCAGGTGAAATTATCCTCACAGTATATCATCACAAACCACATAAATAATCAGTTGACCATATTATTAGTATACAGCATTATACGATATTTTACTGTAGATAACAATCAGCATAGGAAAAGCTACTTTTTCAATGTGTTACCAGAATGCAGTAGAAAATGTAACTGGAAAGCAATTCTATTTTAAAACAATCAAATTCTAGAAAATACCTACTGGGTGACTATAATCTATATGAAATGAAAATAAGCATAGAATCAAACACTGTCAATCAGAGATCACAGAACTGCCAGCCCATTGGTTTGAAGACTTCTTTGAATGTTAGGATGTTAAGAAAAAGACAATGAATTTGTGTAACAGAAATGCACATAGTACACAGTCCAGTTTCCACATCTACTGCTTCCTATTTCTTTACTCCTGTTCAGCGTCTGTTTTTTTCATGTCACTTCCCTCGTCATTAAAGGCGTTGGCATTCCTGATAGAAATCTTTTCGAGATGCCCTAACTGACGGCAATGTTATGTCATGTGTTCTTTGCAGAAAAGACTCTGTATTCTTAAAATAACAATTCACCTTTGAATTAATCTTCAAATTAAATGGAATATAATCACAAATACAAAATTCCTAAATACAATAAATGCAACCCCAGTCAATAACCAAATTCGGTTTTTCATGTCCCTTTACAATCTGATCCTGAACATCTCCTGGAAGAGAAAAATATTCATGTGGAGTTATGACGATTTTGAAGATGGGTGATGTAGAATTTGGCATTCATGTAATAAATATACCATCTTAAAGATCTTGGGGCAATGATGTCCTTTTCAATAAAATTTAGAATCATTGACTATATGTATTTGATAAAACATACAACTACTCTACTCATAAAAACAAAGGTATGAGGAATATTTAAATGTAAAAAGCCACCTCAATGCCTAACACCAAAAACTAAAAACCAGTATTTGAAGAAAATTTAGAATTTATTTGTAAGCTTGGGAATAGATAATATGTTTAACACAACATAAAAGGAAAAGCCAGAGTTGGCTAACATTACTACATTTAAATTTAAACATTGTATTGAAACACAATGGATAGGTTGGAAAACCTTATTCCCAACATAGATAAATGACAAATAATCAGTATCCAGAATATATGGAAGATTCTTCCACAAACAAATCATTCAAAAAATACTATGAAACCTTCACATATAACAATAAGGTAAAAGGTTCACATACATATAATATCAATTGAAACAGTAAATTACATGAATGTATAGCATTACTTCTATACATATTTTAATATGTATTTGATAATTGGGCTAATATAAAACATTGTCATGTATATTTGAGTAATATTTTTGTGATTTTAATTTTCTTGATATCTTTTGTTTTTGAAATATTCTTAAATTTCAGTGTGGTAACTTTTATGTATAAATGTATTATAAAAAACAAGAAGAGAGAGAAAAACTCTAGCATGAAAAAGTTGGACATGCATTCTGATTTTGTCCCTTCCTAGCTGTGTTAGACTTGAGGATCCTGAGTGTTCTGATCTGGGCCGCGGAGACAGTACCGTCCGCCTTGTCCGATTCATATGAGATACGACACCGATCATTTAAAAGCCCCATTTCCTTCTCCTCCCAAGTCAGGTGCCCCATCTCAGCCAGCGTTTGGGCTCTGATCGGGGCTCTGTAGCTTCACTCAGCACCAGTTCCCTCAGCCTTTCTCCTTTTCCAGGGAGAGTGAACGTGAGTGTTCACAAGCCAATCAAAGGTCAGGGGCCTGTTAACCTTTTTAAGTCTCTTTCAGCTCCTTTCCACATGACAGAAAACAAACACGAAAAAGCAGTCAGCTTTTTGACGCCCGGTGCCCTGCCCCCAGGGACGGAAGTTCGAGGGGGGTTTTGCTGTCAGTGGTAACGGTGGATGTTTCACTGCATGTTTAGAAATTTCCACTAAAATTAGGTCATCTTTTTTTTCTGATGAGAAAAGAAACAAAGCCTCCATACTTATCATTATTAACAGATACTTAACATAAAGAAGAAATTAAAATGTACTTTTTTTACTCACAGAGATCACATTATTTGAGAAGTTTATAAGGATTCTTTCCAGAAATTATTTTTATATGAATATGTTAATATAAATACACACATACACATATATGCATTCATATGTACCCACGTATTTGTGTATGTAAGTATGTGTGTATATACATAAACTCTTTTTTTTCTTCTTGATTTGTCTTCTCACCGGGGGAATGTTACATTTCTATGAACATTGGTATGGATATCATGTACTTGGTAGCTTTTAATTAATAAAGTTTTGGATCTAGGAAAACTATGAACTTACTGCAACTCTGTGCAAATTAGTCCATGAAGTTGATGAGGAAATGGTTTATATTTAGTGAGAAATTACCATCTTCTGAGTAATGAAATGGTTACATGCATTAGCTTCCCCAGCTCACACATCTCTAGGAAGTACCTATCTTTTTATCTGTGTGATACAGGTTGCGAATAAGACACTTCGGGAGGTGAAGCAATTTGCCTGAGGTCAGGCAGCCAGCGAGTGGTGAGCTGGGATATAAAGACAGACACTGTGGCTCATAGCCTGTGCTCCCAGCCACAGTGCTTTCTGTTACTCACCAGTAGATGAGAATACAAAAGCATTTTCAAAGGGAACCAATAAACAAATGTACAATTCCACGCCTATTGTTCATTAATAAAGTTTTACTATATTAAGAAAACACTTTTTATAAAGATGTATGTCTAGAATCACGTCACTGTTTTTTTCTTTTTTATTATTTTACATTTAAAATTATGAACATTAGAGTTATTTCAGGTTCATATTAAAATTGAAGAGAAGGCACAGAGATTCAGATCCTTTTTAAAATCATTATTAGAGAAAAATGGGAACAAATTACATATCTAAAAAGCTAACAAATTCTATCTTGAAAATATATAATAATTAAAATTAAATTTAGGTTTAATGGAGGTTTTATTTATATGACTAATTATACTCAGTGGGCTGGTGTTTTCTTCATAAATTTACATTGTCCTGTGTCTTCCGTGTATTAAAGTCATAAAATTGTTAAGGATTTGCTGGATGCCAGTCGCTGGAGGAGATTCTGGGATTCCAGAGATGAACAGGTGGCTTAAAGGATTCAGAATAAGGCAAGAGTTAGGGAAATCCAGAGATGAGTACACAGTGGCCATGGCTGAGGGGAAGGGCTAGACATGCTGACAATAGCTTATTGAAATCAATGTTAGTGGTTATCAATTTTTAGTGTGTTGACTCAAGTGAGTTTTGAACAGTCCAAAGTGGTCTTTGCAATGGGACAGCGCTGTTTTTGACCCACCTCTGCAATATCGGTCGGTATGATGCAAAGGTGTAGCAAGACCCCGTCTGTCTGCATGGCCAGGTAACAGCCTGCCCTGCTGTGTACCCGGGAGACATGAGAACGGCTCTGGGAGAAAGAGCCCCACCTAGGCTTTATGGGAAATGGTGGTGTTTTGTATTCTAGACTCTGTGTGAAGAGAGTATGTTTGGCACACAGTGGCTCTGTGAAACTTCAAACCTGATCCGATTGCTGTTTGGACGGCAGAAGCTGGACAGCTGATGTCAATGGCGGAGTGTTTTTCATTTTAGTGACTAAATTAATTTTGTCCTGACCTTTTGCACCTGTGTACACATACGAAGGTGGGCAGGAAATGAAATACGGAGAGAAAAAACAAAGCTCAAGAGTAAATAAATCGATTAAAAGCCATTTAAAGTTCTGTGAGATATTTCCTTTGACTCAAGTTGCTCCCTGTAGGCATTACGTTATTTATTTATTTGTTTACTTGATTTGAGCAGCAGTACCGTATAGCCGATGCCCTGTAAAGCTTGTGGTGTGCAAGATTATAGATGTGTCTCATCAGCGCCCCTGCAAGCAGAATGCCCACCCCAGCTCTCAGCCTCCACCACCGACTTCCTTTCCCCCACCCCACTTTTAACTTGCTCAGCCCCAGCCCCCAGCCACTGTGACCTTTCTGCTTCTGGAACATGAAAGGCTTCTCCTTTTGCAATCTTTGCTCTTTCTGATCCCCCCGCCTGAGACAGCTCTTCCCCGTTTTCCGCTCACTCCTTCTCATTACCCACGTCTGCAGCTCAAACGCCCCCTCTGCAGCGAGGGACCCTAATTCCCTGCGTGGGAGCTACCTGCCTTCCCCTCTGTCTTCCTGCCCCCGTTTCCTGTCCCATCATCTTTACTGTTAGCTATTATCAATATATAAAATTATGCTATCTTTTGACTCTATCTATATATTTTTTACTAAGGCCTCACTTCTTCCCACTGCACTCGACAGTCCTGACAAGGTCTCATCTCTCCAGGCCCTGAATGTCCGTCTGGTCCTGGGAGGAGAACCATTCCGGCCCTCTGAGACGACTCCCTTTCCTGTTCTCCCTCGCACCTGAGGAACCTCTACCTCTTGAACACCTTACCTCTGTGTGTGTCTCAGTCATGTCTACGCAGGTGGCTTCCGATTCTCTGATTCCCCTCTTCCTCCTGAGAATCAGACTCGGCACCCACACCCCGTGGCCCACCCCGTCTTCGTCGTAAGGTCACACGCACTCAGCCTCCGAGGCCCCTTTGCACGTGCAGAGCAGCCTCAGGGCTCCCAGGCCTTCCTTGCCCTGCTCGCTTCCTCGTGAGTTACTGTTTCCTTCTGGACATGCAGGTCTCCTAGCGCATTGCCTGCCAGGAGCCCCTTCTTTCATTCCAGCCCTCACACGACAACTGGAGTCTCTTTAGCACAATAAAAATGTGACTGCAGTGATTATTTGCAAAAGAGGCAATCTGTGGTCCCTTTGGGCAGAGACAATAACAGCCGAGCGCTTCTGTGCCTGTGAAGTCGCCCTAAGAGCTCCCCAGCGAGAATGTCCGGGTCCGGCCCTGCCCGCCTCCCTTAGGCAGGGGCAGAGCGCATCTCCCACAGCCCCCCTGCCAGCCAGGCCCGTCCTGCCCCCGGCCCCATGCTGGACCCTCCTGCTCCATTTGGTGACACCGTTCTCTGCGTGAGGCCAACCCAGTTCAAATATAACAAACCCTGAGAAGCTTCCCTGATTTCTCGTTTAGACTTAGAACTCCCTCCATTTTCATCACTGAAGGTGCTCTTTGGAAATTAAATGTCTTCTTGCGCCAATCAGAGGTAACTCATTAAAAGAAAAACAGACCTGAAGGAAGATCCCTCTCTCTGGAATGGGGAGTCCCGAGGCCGGGGCATCCTAGTTTACTCTGAACACCCAGAATATTTTATTTACTTCTTCTGTGACTTTCGTCATATTGTTCTGTATAAATTCCTGTCTGGAAGATTTAATGTTATTTTGAGCATATAACAGTATTTCTCATTTTGTTTTTCTCTTGTTATTTAAATATACGTATTACATATAATCACTGAACACACAGTTTCAGTCACTGAAATATATACAGGACCAAATGATAGGTACACTGAACAGGAAAAATATGAAACAACAATAGAAATAAACATTTATTCATAGCTTCTAAGTAGCATGTTGCACATTATCATTAATTTTACTCACACACCTTTTATTTTTGAATTCCTGGACACTCCCACGGCCTATTTCTTTCCCCCTTAGCCTGAGCTGGCCCGTGGGTGTTTTAACTAACAGAGGCTCCAGAGGTGATGCTCAGATATTTCCGGGCTTGGCCATAAAAAACCTACAACTTCTATACTGATGTCTTTGAATCTTGAACCAGCAAAAAGAAGCCACCGGTAAGAAAGCCGATCCCCGGGCTGGGGAGAAACTGGAGGTGGAGAGAGGTCCCGCTGGGCATCTGGAAGCACCGCGACGACAGGCGAGAGGGGAGCCCTGTCTTCACCCTCCAGGCTGGCGGGCGGCCTGCGGGCAGCCGCTGACACGTGGGGTCCAGCCACCTGCGCGCTTCCTCCCCGCACCCCCATCCCTCCTCACGTGACCGCCCACAGACCACTGATGCGTTGTTCGTTAAGCCACTTATTTTTTAGAGAGTTTGTTTTGGTCAATTGTACAGAACAATTCTCGTTTTATAGTAAATGAAGTGGGTGTCAGCTTCTCAGAGCTCAGCCAGCCAGCAGCCAGGAGGCTGGAAGCTTCCTCTTCTGCCTGCAAACTCCGTGCGTTCTCCATTCCTGCTGTGTCTGCAGTAAGTGTCTGTTTCAATTTGCCTAAATTACTGGGCAAGGAGTGGAACTAGAGGGGCATTCTAGTGAAAGGATCTGGGAATAATCATGAACAAAAATATACATACTTTTCAGTGTAAGTATGGTCCTGTATGTGCCATGCAGTATATTTGGTACTTACTCATACCAAAAAGAAAAAAAGGTAATTTATCTGATTCAAATTGTAAGGATGCCCTACATTTTATCTAGCAAATATAAAGAAAATACTTAGCATGACTTTGGAAAGAATCCTTGAGCTCTGAAACTCAATTATCTAATCCATAAATGAGAACAATATCATTTGTCACATGATGGTAAAAATGAGGAGAAATGAGGAGATAAAGAGAAATAGTCCTTATGTCTATCATAACTTAGATGTTCAGGAGATGTTAGTGTGATTTAAGCAGTTTTATTCTGATTCTGTATATTACCCTATATTCTGTTGAACTTGCTTAAAAACATGTACTGTGTTTGGTAAAATTATATTGAATAATATAAACATGTTCATATGTTCACTCAATTTCATATAGTGATATTTAATACTATTTAATTTGAACCTTTTGAACTAGTTCTTGGCATTATCATCATTCTGACATGAGAAAACAGAGGCTCATTAAACCTAAGCTACTTGATATGATCCTACAGGTAGTAAACACACTTTGAGGAATAAGTAAAACAAAAAGATGGTCTTTTGAAATCTGTGCAATACCCAAAAAGGTAACAAATGCCCATCTTCACACTATTACCTCCTTTTCTCCTAAAGAACTCCTTTTGAGTGTTCAACTTTTAAACTTCTGTTACCAAAAATGTATTTTCCAACTGTATTCTATTCTCTGAGACATAATAGGTGAAAAGTCACACACACACACTCATGAAAGTCACCTCAAAGAATTTGTCCCCTATAGATAAGACAGGATGAAACATTTAGTGCTATTTTTTCAGTAAGAAAAGTGATCCCTTGAACCAAATATACTTCCCAGCCATATAGACTTTTGGACAATAAAATTATTTTTAGGGCATAAGTTAGTACCTTCTTTGCTGACCCAGAATGAAACCCAGGACATCTCACTTCATCTTGGACTTTTGAAGATTCATCTACAAGCATTTAATGAGCAACAAGCAAGAGATATGTATCATATAATTCAACAACTTATAAAATCAGAGCTTCAGACTTGGCAGGAACAGGACACTTGGTCTAGCTTGGACCCCAAATTAATAGACAATAAAATTAAAACCCATAGAAGGTTGAATGAAGCAGGTTGTATAGCTTGTTAGTGTCAGAACAAAGAGCATAACGCGTACTTACTGATGACGGCCTCCTGGCAAGCAGTGTAGGTCTGGTTTCTCAGACACTTTGTTAAGAAGCTGATAATCTACTCAAAGCACCCATGCAGTAAATGAACCTGGCAGCATTTAACTATAAGTGCAATGGGATAGTTTCACATATTACTTATATACGGGTACCTTTAACATGCTTAGCTCCATAGCACCTTTAGGAGTCCCCGAATCATAAACTCAGTTCTCAGAATTTGGCATCTCCACTTTAATGCACCACAGGTGTTTCAATCTAAGTATGCTCAAAGTTTGACTGGTAATCTCACTCTTTAGGTTTTCTGACTACATTAGTGAATTTCCTTTGCCTTCCTTTCCCAGGACTCTTGGGAAAAAAAACATAATAAATTGGGTTTACACAGGATAACATTTACAACCTGCTGTGTAGGCTATTTTTCTGTCCAGTTTGAAGCCTCAGCTTACCTAGTAACTAACTATTGTTAGAGGGAATATCTCTGAGCTCCTGTTGGCATATTCATATATTTTTGCTGTTTCCCAGCCTGATCTTCACAAAAAAACCATTAGGATCTGGTTCATGGCCCCAGAGAAGAGGAGAAAAGTGGAGAAGAAAGGTCTACGAACATCAAAGGAAGGTTGGGGGTCCCTGCCCAATCAGATGCTGGCAGCCCTCCTGCCTTCTGTGGATTTGCTGAGCTGCATTTGATCAGTTTAGTATTTCTTCCAGTGTCTTCTTCCCAGGCAGTGTAAGGAAAAACAAACTTCTTGCTGGAAACAAAACGAAGCAAAAGAAATCCCTCTGATATGACACTGCCCTGAGGGGCTGATGTGTTTTTGGGCTACAGGTGAACACCTGCACCCTCATTTGCCCAGAGGGTAATGAAAGAGCCTGTGGATGTTCTCTCTCTAACCAATTAATTGTGTTGATTAATAACTCTGGAGGGATTAGGTTTGGGATTCAGATGCTCTTTCTGGTAGAACGTCCAAACCAAATATGTATCACTTGTTGAGTCCCTAAAGTCTACTTGATACTTTACCTGGGTTTGTACCATTTAATTCACTCTGAGGGGAAGATACTGTCGTCCACCGAGATGAGGAGGCGGAGATGGAGTTGGTGACCAGAGATCACGTAGCCAGGAAACTGCAGTTAGGAATCTACTCCCAGTCGGTCATCTTAAGGCGGTTATTGACGATGGCCTCACGAACAAGTGGGAAGGTCATGTTCCAAGGTTGAGGAAACGCAGGTACCAACTTCGGTGATTTCAGTGACCAGATTTGGTAGCAGAATAACTGTGGACACCGAGGAGGTGACGAGGGGAAAAGAGGACCACGGCTGAAGTCAGAGCTCAGCAGGCTGGTGACTCGGGGGCAGCCTAGAGGCCAGTCATGCGAGAGGGAGAATATAGCTGGGGCCTTCGTGGAGAAAGAAGCCTGTCTTGCTTCTTTAGAATTTCTAGGGGCCAGTGGCGTCTGATCTTAAAGCCATCCCGCTGCTTGGGCTGAGACAGTCAGGAACTCGCCAGGAACTGCCTGCTGTAAACAGTGTCTTATTTGCATTGGACATATGGAGACATCTGTCACCAAAGTTACTTCTTCCTGCTGTGTATGAACTAACACGAGGGACTTGAGCTTAGGAAGATACGATCTGACAATCGGGAAATACACTCCACGTTCCCTGCAAACTTTGACCCACCATAGGTATTCCCACTACGATACCTGTCGTGAGTTGACGTCCATTCTAAGCTAAAACACTTTGATGTTAATATGCTAACTCAGAAGGTAGTCTTTCCTGCCATGAGATGGTTGAATGTCAACAGCGCTTCCTTATTTTGTCATATCCATCCATTACCTTTTCGCATCGTGTCAAGCGTTTCCTTCTGGTGATAGAGAGGGAGCTGCAGCTTTTAAATTGTTTGGACTTCAAAACTGTTTTCATAAATATATAACTGCTTTTAAAAAGATCTCCTGGGCCTTAGCTTGATAAATACCAAACAAAGGGGACTCAGGCAAGTCCAGGAACATGCATGTCAAAAACTCACAGAGGATTCTGGGCTCAGCTGGTTTGAAGAGTGGTTGCCGGTCCTCTTGCCCTGCCCGCACCTGCTCTGACAAACTGCTCCCTCATAATTTCATCATCTCATGGCACTGAACCAGGAGGGTTT
This sequence comes from Manis pentadactyla, assembly GCF_030020395.1. Taxonomy (NCBI): domain Eukaryota; kingdom Metazoa; phylum Chordata; class Mammalia; order Pholidota; family Manidae; genus Manis; species Manis pentadactyla. The sequence goes on from NC_080026.1 coordinate 2,058,438, forward strand.
ATTTGGCTGCTGGGGCGTGATGACAATTATCAGCTGGAAATTGATTTACTGCTACAAATAAAGGAAATGAGGTATGGTTACCGCTTCCATATCCTATGCCTAAGGTCAGAGGAAATACATAGTGATTCAGTAAACATGGGACCACTAAGTACTCACATCCATTAAAAACAGAAGTTTGAATAAGCCTAGTAGGAAAGAAGCCCATTCAGTTGATGTACTGATTGGGGACATGAACAAAACATAATGAAATGTGGAAAAACAAGCGATCATTGCAAACCACATCCTCATGGACCATCACAGATACATGTATTTTTTTATGTATCAGCAACTGATTTTTCCTGTCCATTTTAACAAATACTGTCTATATGGAGCATTAACGGTACTTACACATGTAATTTAGTTCAAGAGTATTCAGACTACGAGGAGTCTTGGACTTACTAAGAGTAGAGAACTGGTCAACCACAGCTTGTTTTGGCTTATAATGCTAAGTAATGCACTGGAATTAAATTAGCTTCAAAGGAATAGAAGAAAAAGAGATGGGCAAAAGGGATGTTAAAACAAAGAAAATAGCTGAGAAATTTAAAAGAACAGATTAAAGACATTAATTAACAGATTCAGAAAGCCCAGAAAATCTCAAGGATATTAAAAAAAACAACAACCCACGGTTAACCATATAATTGTGAGAGTAAAAAATCACAGACAAGAGAAAGAATTTTCAATTACAAAAAGGCGAGAGACTAAAGACAGACTCACACTGACTTCCCAACAGCAGTGATGGGAATCGTGGGACAATGAGATGATGCCAGTAACATGGAAGGAGAAACATCTTCCAGAATTAGAACTGCACCACAAATGAAAGAAAAAAATCTCTCTTAGGTGAGAGAATGAAGTCCTCACCAAGCAATAGAAACTGTGAGCGTTTGCCACCAGCAGAATAACACAGAATCGAATTCTAAAGGTTAGTCTTCAGGCAAAACATAATGAATCCAGAAGGGAAGTCAGAGCTGCAAGAGGAAATGAAGATCAAACAAATATGTGGTTATATTGAAATGAACTTTGGCTGTGCAAAGCGATAACAACATGATATTGGCTTTACAAATGCAGAGATGGAATTGAAATACACTACCACCCCAAGTCATGAGGGGTAGACTCACCTAGGGGGTGAGAAGGCCCTGCCTTTCAGGGGGGAGGGCAGACAAACCGTTACCCAACTTATGTATGTGTTTTGAAATCTCTAAGCTATCTACTAAACTGATTGAAAAGTAAATTACATTCCCATCAAGAAAGAGAGGAAAGCAAAAACAAACACAAAATAACAAGACAAATCAGGAAGAAGTGAGAGAGTCAAAGAATAAAGACAAAGGAAACTGCAAGCTTGTAATTAATTAAATAGAGTATAAATGGATAAACTTCCCTGTTGGAAAAATGAATCTTGGCAGACTGGATGAAAATCAAACCGTTATATGCTATTGAGAAGAGACTAGTGTACAGTATAATTATACAAAAAGTGATGCTGTGACCATTGGACAAAAGCATGGAAGTGCAGCTATACTGACACCAGACAAAGCAGGCTTTCTGAGGAGAACAGCCCTGGAAATGACAAACGCTTCACAGTGATCAGTGTGCTCACATGTGTGGTGGTACAGACATTCAGATAAAAGATGTTTGCCATAAATGAATTGACTCAAATGGTATATTTGGAGAATGAAAACCACTACAATTGCAAAACACACCGGCTTCAGAGGTGGAGGCAGTGTTTCTGGTTAGAGGCGATTACACAGTGTCTGCGCCTGAGTATTTGAGCCCCTTTCCCACCCTCCCACGTGACTTCAGAAGCATCGTAGACAGGGACACATAGTTTCTCCCTTAATAATCCACAATGTGTGAAGCTACGGATCCATCTCTCGGAGAGGTGCTTCATGTATGCACAAACCACAGAAAGAGACTTTCACAGACAATCTGTTCACACCCTTAATAACTTAAATATGAATGAGTTTGTAAAAAGTCACTTGGAAAAGCTCTTGTAGAAACAGGGCCGCAAATGAAGCATGTGTGTTGTAGGCAAGGCGGGAAGAAGAGTGGGAAGGCTGTGGGGTCGGAAGAGCCGAGGCCCTACTGTGCACAGCCTGTGGGGCGGGGGGGTGTCCCAGGTCAGCCATGGTGAAGCGCTGCGGAGTCAACAGACACGTTATGGCGGTACTGGTTCTGGTCTCGGTATTGGATTATAGGAGGTGGTATTGAAGGTCAATATTATGTAGGTAAGGAAATTATCACTGGTTGAGCGCTTACTCTCTGAGTCACCATGTGTGGTGGGTTACATGCATTATTTAATTAAATCTTCAGAATGACACTGGCTGTTCATATTTTACAGGCAAGGAGCCCAAGTCTCAGAAAGATCTTCTGACATGTCCAAGATCACAGTTTTATAGCCAGCACAGCTGGGATTTCAAACCAGGTCTCTCTGTATCACGGCCTGGATTTGGACCTCTACCAGAAAACTTGATCCCACCTGGCAAGGAAGAAGGGCTATTTGGTGGGGATGGACAGCTTCTCTGGGTAACCATGGCTACTGCTTTGCTGTGGGTTGTTAGTTAAAATTCATGTCTACATTTTCTCATTTGTGATAATGGGGTCACTGGTCCCAGCCCTTTCTACACACAGGTATTAACAAGGCTGATCAGATACTTTTATAAAACCCGTTTAGTCCCTTGGAGAAGGTTTTATATAAATCTCACGCATTATTATTCAAGCAATATTGCAGCTCGATGCAGATTAATTTTGAAGACTCTCGCACAACAGTTTACTGCCTGAACAGACAAACAAAAGCAGTATGTTTGCTTATCTTTCATTCTTATCTCAACTCCTATCTTAATCATGTAACCCTCCAGGAAAGGAAAATGTAGCCCCACTCCTGAATATTAAATTCATTTGCATGCTTGACTTCTTCTAGCACTTGCTTGGAAAGCACTTCTTAAAAATTAAATAGCTAAATTACTTGGGGTTGGTTAAGATCAGCAACTTCTATCTAAGGTGAAAAAATGGTTAATCAGAAAAATGTCTTCTGCCATCTTTTCCCATTTTATTCCCCTGTAAAAATCCTGCCCATCTCTAAGTTTTGTTCAGAGCCTTTTGTGTCTACCCCAAGCACCTCCGAGTTCTGTTTCTTCTGAACTCAAGCACAGTGGTGAGTTCCTTCAGATACTCCAGTGAGTAATTACTGCACAATGATAAAGAATTGAACAAAAGGACAATGGGAAGAACACTTTTTGTTTATTTCCTTCTGTGCAGGGATGTGGGGTGTGACCATTTGTCTGTATAACTTGCTGGCTCCCAAAGCCTATAAGGGATGATTATCTTCTGTTAATAGATTTATCCAATTAATATGCATAATCTTCTATGCAAAAAAAAAAACCAAAACAAAACAAAAAGCAAGAAAGTACAAGGTAAAAATGGCAGTAATTGATCACTGACACTTACTGGAGGGCAGGAGGAATGCCCTGTGAAAGTTCCTGATGGAAGCCCAGAGAACAGAATTCCCTGCTATTCTCGAGGCAGTGGTCCAGAGGCGGGTTTTCCCCATCCTACCGAGTTCTGGGGGAGAGGCCGAGGTCTTTAGCAGGCTCTCCTTGTCATTGTGGAGGTGTGTTACTCAAGGCAGGGAGAGAGGATATATTTTCTTTAACAATTTATTTTTTTACACTTTAATTTATGACTTTCAAATATTTAGACACAGGGTATGTAGACTTTCATTTCTGCAATTGCCGTGTGTCCCACAGTCGTTAGAGCTGAGCCTATAGTTTCAGAGCAGGCAGTGAATAAAGGAGAAAAAACAAATTACCAGCACCTGAATAGCTCTGGCAAGGACTCAGAGATATGGTTGCTTTTACATATACCTCCAATAGTGGGGTGATGGATTTCTATCCTATTTTTTGGAAAGGAATATTCCAATATCTATTAAAATAAAAACACACATAGCCTTTGACCCAGCGGTCTCACTTTTGTGCATCTCTTCTCAGAGGGTTTAGAAGTGAGAGCATAGGTAAGTTTTATGTTCAGGAATGTTCAATCCATCATTATTTATACTAACCAAAACCCTGGAAGCAACCTGGAATCCTTTTTTTAGAAGGATACATTTGGTGAATTCATATCATAAAGTAATGAGCAGTTATGCCAAAGCATATATGACATTTTTCTTAATTTACATGGTGAGCTTTGAGTGAGAAAGCAAAGCAGTGGAGAAATGCACAAATATGTATTCCTCCTCACGTATGCTAATATTTTCATATGTTTCCTCACAGAGGAAGACCTGGAGGTGTACAGACTGGGTTGTTGATATTTATCTCAGAGGCGGCAAGAGGGAATGGCGATACTATACAGTTAGAAATCTAAACTGGTGCTTTTCTTGACTTTTGGAGAGTATTTTATGATGACATTTTTAGGACAATGACTAATTATATACATCTTGTCCTCTACTTCTGGGAATTTAAAGTAAATAAACTTTTAAGAAGGTTTATGTACATGAAATTTGCTTACTACAAGATAATATACAATAAGAGAAAGAAAAAAATAAAAGATCGGGAGGTGTATTAACAAATTCTCAGCCATGGGAGAAGGATTAAGAACATCACAGTGGGGTCATCGCCCAATGGTACCATGAAACCATTAAGTATGTTCACACAAGACCATGAAGCGATATGGAAAAATACTCGAATTAGAATGCTAAGGCCTCAAATCAAGCCGAATATAGAATTATGTTTATATGATTAAAATAAAGATCAACTTGTAAACGGTGCTTAGTGATTAGAAGAGTATGTAGAAAGCAAAAACATTTATTCTTTTTCATTCTGACTTTGAATAAACATCTTAGAGTAACAATCTAATTAAACACTCAGCAGGCTGATTTGATTGCCTACCTTGTAACATACATTTTGTTAAAAATGCAGTGGTGAAAATGGCCCAGATGGGCTCTAGCCTTGTAGGGCCTATAGAGAGAAAGCCTGGCATCAAACAAATAGCTGCACATGTAACTATAAATTTTAAAAAAAGCTTAAATGCTGTTGAAGAAAAGGACTGGACCCATGAAAGGAAGCCGTGGATCAGGGGAACCTCCCAAAGCTGGTGACAGAACCTCAGGTACCAGCTGCCTTGCCCAGGTGGGGGCCAGGTTGGTAGGGGGGCACTCGGGGGTGGCACTGATGCAGTGAACGTACTCCAGGCCGTTTCTGCAAAACACTGGAGAGACAGGCAGACAGAGACAGAGACAGAGAGAGGGGGAGAGAGGCAGAGAATATGTTAGTAATGCTGCAGCTCAGCCATCCAGCAGGTCTTCAGTACGCTGCATCTTTTCTGCTTAAGAGAGTAAGGGATATTATAATATGTACCTCATTTGGGGGAGCTTTTCTCCAGTTTGCTGTGGTCACTCAGGAGGAAAGTCAGGGATATCTGGGGAAATTCCCTGATTAGTCATATCAGACCCTGTTTTGCTCTCTGACCTTGATTATCTCTTCTGTATGACATCATATATATGTGACCGTGGGGACAGAGAGGGAAATTTCGCCGAGTTTAGAAGTGCTCACAGGAGCGCCCACAGGCACAGGACGTATATTCCAGAAAAGAAAACCTCAGCTGGTCCCTGCCTGGCTTCTGTCCAAGGAGAATGCTCCCCAAAGTGGAGGCAACCCCCACCCCCACCAGGGACCAGACCCCCAGTGGGAAAACCAGGGCCAGACATACATCGGACCAGCCACGGCTCCCGCCTGGAGGTGACTCTGCCAGGCCCGGTGCCCAGACGCCCGGAGGGTAAGAAATGCCGGGGCCGCAGCGTCCAGGTCGTCATCTCACCGCAGCAAGGACCTCGGGCTGCACCCGCGAGGTGGCGGCTGGGGTGCGAGCTGCCGCGGGATGCAGGGAGGACTGAGTCACTCACCTCGTCTCACTGTGTCCGTGGGGACAGCCACCCAGAGGCTTCGGTAAGCGTCTAAGAGCAGGGCTCCCCCACAGCCATTTGGAAGTGTCAAAATTCTGGAACAATGGGAGAGTTTTTATAATAAGAGTCTTAAAAAAAAAAAATTATCCTGTAAAAAAGTAGTAAAGTAAAGGATATATGGTCATGGAAGATCAGAAGCCCTGTGGGGCCTCCCCTTCAAGGCAAATCTCAAAGCCTCTAAGAGCATCGACATCCTTGTATGGAAGGTGGAGGGGGCGCCGCCTCATAGGGTCGCAGCACCCACGCTCAGGGCCCCAGTGTCCCCCCTCGGCCTGCTTGCGGGTGCGTCTGCCCCCTGCATGCCCGGAACCAACCTCATCCAGCGAGGCAGAGAAGCTGGTGGGTGCACCGCCCTCCTTGTTGTCTACAGGACATTGAAGGCGCAGGATGCGCAGGTCCTGGGCGGGCCCACAAGGACTCCGGCTCTGATCGCCCCAGTGGCAAACTTCTGGCTTTTCTCTCCTCCCTGCCCTGCTTCCCCAACCTCTCATAACATTTTCTGGGGTCATTTCTGAAGGGAACTATTTGCACCTAAATCCTCACTCAGAGGTGTTTTGGGGGATCGTCTAGTTTTGAGTTGTGACTCAAACTAGGGCCTTTTTGGGAATAGATGTTACATGATACCCGTCGAGCATGACATGCTGCTCTGTTTGCCAAGCCCAGGGTCTGTGCAGCCGTCCTCAGCACCACGGCGCCCTGGAGCTCAGGGAGAACTCAGCAACAGGAAAAGAAAGGAAACGATCATCTGAATGTCCTATCCTGCTTGTCCTACAGTGCTGCTGAGCACATGGCTGCCGTGTGTGGATGTCACGTTTCCCAGCTCCACCTCGCCTTGCTGTGCACACGACCCCAGGAGGGAGCTGTGCCCTGGCTGTGTCGCCTCTCGAACCCTTGAATGGAAAGAGTTGTGCCTTCCCTGTGTCTCCGCCCTTCTCTCTTGGAGGACTGTGGAAACGCTGGGGAGTCGCTCTGGGCCTGCAGTACAAGCAACGCAGTCAGAACACGGACGCTGACACGGGGAACTGCCCCGTCTTTACGTCCCTGCAGTTTTGTGTCTCAGTCACAACAGCTCAACCTATAACCGAGCTAATATTCACCAAAAGCTCAGATGGCAGACATTTAGGATGTCCAAGTGAACATACACGTTGAATGGATGGGATGAACGCACGTGAAGGAACAAAATTATGGCAGCACGTGTCTTTACTGATTTCGCTCATAAAGTATGAGACATTCTGTATGCATTTGCCTTTTTTTCCTCTACAGAACAGTGGTTCACCTTGAGGTTAAACAGTTTCAAACTAAATTGTGATTGAAGCCCCCATTTTTATTGAGTTTTCCTTCATGTCTATATTGCAAATTGTATATTTGCAAAATCAAAATATTTAGGCTGTACACTCCATTTCTGAAAGTATTCTGTACCTTCCAACTAAAATAAAATCTAGATTCTATGTAAAAGATAAATTTTGACATATTAGCAGTAGGGGAAATCATGATTGATCCTCAGAGCAAACAGAACATAAGAAATTATGAAAACCCAAAATAAAACAACATACAGTGGTCTAATATGGAAGACACAAAGGGATGCCAAGCCCCCGTGCTTACGTGAGCAGCGCTACCTGGGAAGGAAACATTGGGCCAGAGACAGAGATTAAGCCTGGAGCCTGGGGTCCTGGGAAGGAGACCACAGTGATCTCAGGTCTGTTGCATTTACTGATTTCCAAGCACTCAACAGTGTCTGGAATCATCATTTCTGCCACTCAGGATTTCTACAGGTTAATACGGCAAATATGGGCTCAAAAATGAAAGCACCAGATGCAAAAGAAAAAAAAAAACACCATGACACGAGTCAGCAGCGAAAACTAAAGTTAGCATCTTAGAATTCAGAAGTGTTCAGATACGGAATTATTTGACACATTTTTGAAACTGGTTTATGAAATTAGTAAGTAACATATTCTTCAAATAGCAATGCCAATTTCAAAAGGAAACACAATTTTAAAAAAGAATAAAGATATGTAATCTAAAAATGAGTTAAGTAGCAATTTAGACATGGCTTAATAAAAAGTAAAACAAAAAAGTACTGAAAAAACTCACAACTTTTAATTTTGGTAGCTTATATGTTTGTCTACATGGAAAACTTTAAATTATTTCCTGATAAATTACTGAAACTTCAATAAGGTGAATGCATATAAAATCAAAATAATAGTGTGTATTTCTATTCAATAACTAAAATTAGGGAAAGATGATTTATAAGATATTATTTGCAATAGCAGCAAACCATAAAGTAAGAAGGAATAAATTTAATAAGGTATGTGGAAAGAAACAGAGATAATCACATTACTTTATTGAACAACATTAACAAAAGCCTAGATAACTAAGGAAGAATCCTGTGTTCTTGGATAAAATCATTCGTATTATAAATATGTCAACTCCCTTCAATTTTATCCATAAATCTTTGTGATTATAATCAACATTTCAATTCTTATTTTTGTGAGAAACTGACAAGCTGACTCTAAGATTTGTGTAGTAGAGCGAAGTCTATGGATAAGGTGTTTGAGGTCACCTGCCACATACTAGGTCACGTTATGGTGTACTAGTTAACATGCTTGATACAGGCACAGACATTCATAAATGGAACAGGAAGGAAAACAGACTCAGACCCACAAGTAATATGAAAATATCAAATTATGGACATGGCTAAGAATGTCACTAAGAAGAATGGCTGCTCCAGAAATGGAATTTTTCACATGGAAAAATTAATTGAATGATAACCTTATACGACACACACGCTGAAAACTTTCTTGATGCTGTTCTAGATCTTAATGTGTGGAGACTCATCAATTCTTTCTGTTTTTATACCTCCTAACTTAGATATGCACTATATACAGCCTTCATTTATATTACATATAAGCTACACTGAAAACCCATTTTAGTGAGATGCTATCATATCCAGTGGGAGTGGCACGCACACCCCAGGTCTCACCCGGCCTCTCCGTGGCCAGTGGGGTGGCTGGGAAGGAAGTGTGGAAAATCCCTTTCATTATTTGTAAAAGGAAGACAGTGACACATTCTGACTGGGAGGACATGTGTGTGTCCTGTGGCATCATCACGGCAAGGGGTGCTGGTTGTTACACCCACAATGTGCTCCACGAGCTGGCCTCTGGGGGTGCACTGTCTTCCCAGGGTCTGCACGGTGAGGAGCCGCTCAGAAATGACAGCAAAAGCATCGGAGAAAATGCATATAAGTGGGGTTTATTTCCTTTTTTTTTTCTTTTTTAAAAGACATGGGTAGTTTTGATGTTTTCCAAAGTTAATCATTAATATCTGGACTTATAATCCTTGAACTGTCAGAATATACATATGTATATACACACACACATAAATATATATACTAAATAAAGAGGGATTAGTCTGGCCATCTCAGTAATCTCATTTCCTGAGAAAGTGCCTAGCATCTTTTTTTTTCTTAATGTAATAAACATCCGTCAAGTCTCTACTATCCACCAAGCAACATACTAGGCATTTAGCAGGCACTTAGACATGTTATTGAATAAATAAATGAATAAATACATCCTCAAGAATACCACAGAGCCAATATTTGTCATTGAAACTTCTCAATTTAGTTCAGCTAGGGAGGTTTTGTTAATTCTTATATGAATGCAGAACTTTTATAATACAAAGCAATAGGGAATTTGATCTAAAATATATTTTACAGTGTACAGCTTTTATAGTAAGTTTTTCTATTATTACAAAACCTAGTCACTTAACAAACGAATTAGAACTACAAGCAGGAAAAAATCACATTCCAATACTTATAAAAGCAACCAGTGTTAATATTTCAAGTATGTTTCTAGTCTAGTTTCAAATGCCCATGACTTTTTGGGAAGCACATTTTCTGTTGAATGAAAGAGAACACTTTCAGACATAGTAAAAATGTACCTGGGTTTTAAAAATTGGTGCAGAAAGACATAGTGCACTTTTTATATACCTAATAAGTTCTCAACATCCATAATCAGATAGAGCCCATCTATTTTTCCTACTTTAGTCTCACCCTTATTTTATATTAGGGGAATGGGCTGATAAGCTCCTGAGGTTCCTGGCAGCCTGCAGATTCGGCACTGGCCAGGGGTGCTAGTGTTGGTCACACACATCGGTAAACAGACCTCCTGCTCGACGCCCAGGAAACCTTCAGGAAATCCGAGGTGGCTGTCAATTTTTAGAGGATGTCTAGCCTTGGGTTTCAGGGCGGCTGATCTTTTAGTGAAGAATCCATTATGCCAAGTATGAACTGATTAACATTGATGAAGACGGACCATGAGAAGAAATGCTGACCAGCAGTTTATTGTTTTCTGGCGTAGGAATAACAGCACAATAAAAGCAGGGAAGATGCAATGAGACCTGATTTGAAAACGGACGGCTTTTAAATGAAGAGACAAGTGCAGAGGAGCAGCCTGGGCTGTGAGGACAGGCCAGGTTCTCCTTTGATGGCTCCCCTTACATTCTACCGAGAAAAGTCAATTGCTCTGGGCTCTGTTCCCTTCCCCCACATACCCTCTCCGTCTCTGTTGTTATAGTCAAAGTGATGAATATAAAAAGAAGGGGAAAAAGCCACAATTCACATAATACACCAAACTAATTTCATTTTGAGGGTGAATTGAATTGGAAAAAATCTCATTTTCTTAAGAAAACTTTGTATCTCATAAAGCCTTTGTGTGCTTTGGAGGAACCTGCCTTTGCCTGCAGGAGATGCCTGCGCCTTGTCGTGGGGGAAACGGGAGAGAAAGGACAACGAAGGAAGAAAACAGCCTTTCCACAAACAAAGCCCGATGGCCTGGACACTTTGATTCCACCTCCCCCTTGTTCCTTGGTGGATGAATGTTTCTCCCCAAGAAAGTCTTCATCTTTTCCTGTGCATCTGCCTGTGCAAATTATAAGCTGCTTTTAATTATACCAGGCGAACGCTCCCCACCTGATGATATTGGGGTGAAAATAAAAAGTGCATTAAGCAGCTTCTGTGGGATTTTATCTGCACTGTAATGACCTTTCAATATGAATTCCTAGCGAGGAAAGAAGGATTTATATTTTTCATATTTTATAGGACGTTGTTCTTTGTTATAAGATGTCACTCGCAATCTCTAATGACATTTGACTAGAGGTGTAAAAATGTCATATTTTACCGTTGGTAGATCCAGTCTGTTCCCTCTTGTCATGGGACAGGGGGCCTTTTCATGCATATATGTGACAGCTCAAGATTTCTTCCAGTTGGGTTTTCTTTCCTTCAGTTATTAAATATTCACGATGTTCATTATGCACCAGAGCCTGAATAATATAAGATTAGTGGGAAACTTTTGTGGGAGCTTTTATTATCATTATTAATATTAATAATGTATGCTGGATTATTTCTGTACTTTGCAAACTCAAATGTCAATAGAATAAGCAAATCTACCCCACACCCTCCAGTAGGTAAGGACAGAAAGCTTCAGAGTGAAAACAAGAAAATATTTTATCTTAGTTTTTAAACAATACAAGAGAGAATGAGACCCTACCTTTATGATTTCTCCTCTGAAGAGAACAGTTTGACAGGTGGAAAAAAATAAAGTGTAAGTAATGAAAAAAAACATTCCCAAAGTAAAACAGGTTAGAAGTGGAAGAGAAAGACTAAAACCCGAGACTTTCTGTTTTTTCCAGCTTTATTGAGATATACATCCCAAAACCTTATTCTGAAGACGAGGTAATTCCCACCGCTTCACACTGTCTTGACTGAGCCGCATGAATAGTATTGCTGAGCCAGCTGCTCATTTCCAGTTGAATTCTGGAATTCCAGTGGCCATTCTGATTACTGATAGTAACCAGAAAACTTACTGCCTTTCATCTTTCCATTAACCCCACCACATTTTATAATCTCCGTTTGGCTGATTAGTGGACAGAGCCTATTAGTTACACAACACAGTTGGTCACAACACTAGTGCAGCAGCGTCTCTGTGCTGTTCCCCAGACACCATCCTTTCCACCGCACCACACTGGGCATCGCGAGGTCCAGCCCATGTCGCTCAGGATCCGAACCAGGGCTCTATCCTGTACCTGGAAGTCGCAGCCAGAACAGCAGTAATACCCCCCTTACGTAGCGTCCTCTGCAGCTTGTCGAGGTTCTCATGTTTAATCTTTACTGCAGCATCTTCCCCATGCATGTATGAGCAAAGGAACGGGGGACCTAACTTCTTCATTGTCAAACTTCTTTGTGAGCGACGGGCTTACTGTGCAGTGCACAGTGACGACAACCTGTGCCTCCCAGCAGGGCACAGCGGAGCTTTCTCCATCTGTACCCTTGTCTCTGCCCTCTCCTCTCTATCCCCTTTTCCACACGACCATGCAGCCACAGTGCACTACTTTATGGGCCACAAAGACATGGATTCAGTCGTGTTGTGCCTTCGCTCATCTTGTTGCATATTCTAGGAACATTTTTCTTGTGACTCGTAGTGAATAATTTGCCCCCTTTTCCCATCCACACTTAAGTTCACAGATTAGGTTTCAGCTCCTTCAGAAAGGTGGCTCTGACGCCTCCCGAATATGATTTGTGACCTTCCTGAGAGCTCTTAACACCTTATTTTAAAACTAGCTACCTATTCACTCCGTAAGTACTAGAGAATGGAGCCTTTACTCGTCATTTTATCCCAAACATCTAGTAGATTCTCTAGTGTCTACCGAAATGAAATAAGAAGTTTCTGGAATAAATACAAATTAAATTACTTGCCCAGATATAACTAATAACAAAGGTATTAAAACTCATGAAAATTTTTATTTTAAATCTCTGTGTTGTGCACAGTGTAGTGTGGTGAGGCAGTGTCTGTGGAACAGCACAGACACTGATTCATTAGCGTGGTGACCTAACTATGTTGTGTAATTAATAGGATCTGTCCCTTAATCAGCCAAATGGACATTATAAAATGTGATGGAGTAAATGATAAGATGGAATGAAATAATGCTTGAAGTTTCCTGGCACAGGGAATGTGCCACACACATTAACTATTGCAGATCCATTGCTTCCCAAAAATCTCATGCTTACGGTGCTGTCCTCCGGCCAGAGCTCCCATATCCCCTTCTGAATCTCCAAACTGTGCATTTCACTTTCTTCTGGATACCCTAAAAGAGCTTCCAGCTGTTCAGGTTATATAACCTAGAGGCTAGGGGCCCCTCTTTCACACTCAGTGTAAGTATGCTTATATATTCCTTAAAAACGTTAATACAGTTATGAGTGGGGCACCGCCCTGACTCCGAGGGGAAAGTACTGTGATAAATGACACTGGGCTATACGCACAATGGTGAGAAGAATTTTGAAAAGACATCATGAACTTAATACCTTTTTATTAGGTTGTTATGACGATTAAATTGAGTTAATATATGAAAAGTAATTAAAACTAAGATTAACACTTTATGAGTGAATAAATTTAAGTTTTTATTATGATATCCAAAACTGAGCTAATTCTGTGCCTTCCCAAACCAACTGTTTCTCATCTGCTCCCTAACTCAGATTTTGGAACTGCCATCTTGGCTTCTTAGGCCACACATCTGTAGGTCATGATCAATGTTCCCTTCCCCCAAAAACCCACCCCTGTGATCCATCACCCTCAGGCCAAATCTGCATGATAAGTAAGCTTTCACGCAATCTTGTTATATGATTATTTCCCATGGCTGTCCTTTCTCTATGACTCCCATCTCTAAGTTTTGATCACATTGCAGTTGTATTTTTTTCAATACTTCTCCACATTAAAAATTTAATGCACACATATGTTAAAAAATTAAAGACAGACAGAAAAGTGAGAACATGTATTTCTTCCATCCTAGACCTCCAGCCCCCCTTTCCAGAACCCATGAAGCCTTTCCTGGAATACCATTCTATAGGTTGCCACACATAAATGCACATACACAGTATATCTGTTTACTTTTTACACAGGGACGGGCTTATTTCTTTTTTACACTTAAAATAATGCCGTTTTTTTCCTACTAGTACATGTAAGCTCCTCATTCTTTCTATATCTGTGGAGAACTCCCTTGAATTGAATCCCATGTTTACTTAGTACACCCCTACTTCTGGACAATTAGAATGTTTAATTCTTTTGCTTTTGCAAACAGATACTTTACTGAATATCCATTCATAAAATAATTATGCACAAAGGAAAGGAGAGTTATAAGGTAATTCTGTAAAAATAGAAAGTTAGTATCAAAAGATGCATACAGTTAAATTTTTGATAAATTGTTAAACTGTCTAGTGTAATAATTTATTCTGCTCAGTACATAAAATACTTATTTTCCAAAACAGATCCAAATTTTTTATTTAGAAATATTTATTTTTGATATGTCAAGTGGGTAAATGATATTACATCATTTTGCTGTTAAAATTATTTTGCATTTTTGTTATTATGCTTATGGTTGTGCATCCAGGCTTAGATTTATATAACATTTTAAACATTGTTTCTTATTAATGTAATGAAGTTCTTTATATCTTCAATGAATTGTTCATTTTTGTCATGTGTACTTTAATTTTTCACTAACTGATAAGTTGTTCTCAGCTTTGTGTAATTTTTTCATGTGGAAATTATACATTTTATGTTGTTAAACTTACTTACCTTCCCCTTTTCACTCTCCATATTTTGCATTTTAGAAAGTTCTTATGTTCCTATATATTAACAATGAACTAGCAGAAAGAGAAATCAAGAAAACAATTCCTTTAGAATTTCATCAAGAAGAATAAAATACCTAGGTATAAACCAACCAAGGAGGTGAAAACCTGAACTCTGAAAACTGTAAGACACTGATGAAAGAAACTGAAAAAGACACAACTAAATAGAAATCTACCCATGCTCATGGATAAAAAGAGTTAATATTGTCCAAATGGCCATCCTTCCCAAAGCAGTTTACAGATTCAATGCAATCCATATCAAAACACCAATAGCAGTTTTCAATGAACTAGAGCAAAAAATCCTAAACTTTGTATGGGACCACAAAGGACCCAAACAGCCAAAGCAACCTTGAGAAAGAAGAACAAAACTGGAGATATCATATTCCCTGATTTAAGCTACACTACAAAGCTACAACAATCAAAACAGTATTGGCACAAGAATAGACACATAGATCAATGCAACAGAAAAAGAGCCCAGAAATAAACCAACATATATATGGTTAATCAATCAATGACAAAGGAGTCATGAATATACAATGGGGAAAAGACAGTCTCTTCAATAAATGGTGTTGGGAAAACTGGACAGCTACATGCATGAGAATGAAACTAGGTCACTCCTAAATACCATATGCAAAAGTAAATTTGAAATGAATTAAAGACCTAAATGTTAGACTTGAAATCATAAAACTCTTAGAAGAAAATATAAGCAAAAATATCTTGAACATAAGAATGAGCAATTTCTTTCTGGATATATCTCTCTGGGAAAGGGAAACAAAAGTGAAAATAAGCAAATGGGACTACATCAAACAAAAAATCTTCTGCACAGCAAAGGACACCACCAACAAAAAAAGGCATCCTACAGTATGGGAGAGTATATTTGCAAATGATTTATCTAATAAGAAGATACTATCCAAAACATATAAAGAACTCATACAACTCAATATCAAAAACAAAATAATCTAATTAAAAAAATGGGCAGAGGACCTGAATAGGCATTTTCCCAAAAAAGACATAAAGATGGCCAAAAGGCACATGACAGGATTGTCCACATCACTAATCATCAGGGAAATGCAAATCAACGCACAATGAGGTATCCTCTCACACCAGTCAGAATGGCCACTATCCACAAGACAAGGAATGACAAGGTTTGGCCAGGACACGGAAAAGGGAACCCTATTGCACTATTGGTGAGAATGTAAACTGGTGCAACCACTGTGGAAAACAATATAGAGGTTTCTCAAAATACTAAAAACAGAAACGCCATATGACAAAACAATTCTACTTTTGGGAGTTCACCCAAAGAAAACAATTGCTAATTCAAAAAGATATATGCACCCTGTGTTTATTGAAGCATTATTTAGGATAGCAAAGATATGGAGGCAACCCAAATGCCCATCAACAGATGGATGGATAAAGATGTGGTACTTATATACTACGGAATATTACGCAGCCATAGAAAGAAGGGAATCTTGCCATTTGTGACAGTATGGATGGACCTAGAGAGCATTATGCTAAGTGAATTAAGCCAGACAGAGAAAGACAAATACCATATGATTTCACATATATGTGGAATCTAAAAAAAGAAAACAAACAATCAAGAAACAGACACACAAATATAGACAACAGACTGTTGGTTATCACAGGGAGGGGGATGGAGGACAGGTGGAATAGGTGAGGGGATAAAGAGGTATAAACTGCAAATTGTAAAGTAAGTTAGTCATAGGAATAGAAGTACAATGTATAGAATATAACCAATAATACTGTAATATTTTGGTATGGTAATGGGGAACTACACTTACCATGGCAAGCATCTAATCTAGTAATATATATAATTATCGAGTCACTATAATCAATAGAACAAGTATTATGATATAAATCTTCAAATGCAATGTATTTTAATTTGTTGAATCTAAACCCATGGCAAATCATATGTACATATTGTGCTCAGTACCCACTCATCTTTTTAAATAATTCAACTTCTTTCCTTCATGATCTGATCCTTTTGCAAGTGCCACAAATCCTTCTCGAATGCCTCTTCAGATTTCTCTCCAATATGGCATTTCTAGAGTATGTCTTGCTCTGCTTCAAATAAGTTTATTTCTTATCATAAAACAATTATCATAAGGTGAGATATTGCCACTGGGATGGGGAGGAAGCATGCATAATTTAGCCTTAATTTAAGTACAACATTAATTATTTTTAAGATGATTCTTCAAGGTGGATCCTCTCACTTCTGAAGTTGAAATAATGTAAATATTCTGCAACCTCCATGGCTCTTCCTCTCTATTTTGTTTGTTTTGATATAGTTTCAATCTTTACGCTCTTCCCTAATTTATTAGCAGCTCCCAGTTAATGTATTTTAATTAGCATTACTAGCAACTACACCGATGCAATATATACTTCCTCTGATAATTATTATTCAGTAAACATTTTAAGTTGGAAGACTTATAATCTCTTGGAATATCATTACATCATCTTCAGTTTTTAAAAAAGTGAAATAGATGTATTGGAAGCTAGGAAGAAGAAGTAATGAAATATTCTAACACATTCTTTTCACAAATGGAACATCCTCCAGGATATGTCATATGTTAGGCCACACAAGTGTTCTAAGTAAATTTAAGAAGATTGAAATTGAATCAAGTTTCTTTTTTGATAAAATGGTATAAAAACTGTTTGGAAACAATGTTAAAAAATCAGTTACAATAAGAAAGTTTGAAAATTTACAGATATGTGAAGATTGAAAAAACATGCTATTGACCACCCAATGGTTCAAAGAAGAAAACAAAAAGAAATTAAAAAAAAAAACTTGAGACAAGTTAAAAGGTAATGAAACATATGAAAATTTATGGGATACAGCAAAAGAAGTTCTAAGAGGAAAACTCATGGCAATAAATGCCACAACCTGTCTCTACAGCACAAGGAACTTGAATAAGAACAAATGAGTTAGTGAAAGGAAAGAAATAATAAAGATCACAATGGAAATAATGGAAATAAGATAATAGAACAGGTTGATTGAACTGAAAGTTGGTTTTTTGAAAATATAAATTTGAAAAACCTTTACATAGACTCACTAACAGAGAAATGACTCAAGTAAATAGTTATAAATGACAGAGGAGTCATTACAATTGGTATCACAGAAGTACAAAGGATCAAAGAGACTACTATAAACAATTACATAATGACAAGTTTGACAACCTAGAAGAAATGGATAAATTTCTAGAAACATACAATATCCCAAGACTGAATCATTAATGAATAGAAAATAGAAAATAGAAAATCTAGGAAATGATCCAAAGACAAATAACATAAATTCACCTATATGTGGAATCTAAAAAGAAAATGTAAAAACTGAATTCACAGATATAGAAAACAGACTGGTGGTTGCTATAGATGGATGGGGGAAGGTGAAATGGGTGAAAGTGGTTAAAAGGAGCACACTTCCATTTATAAATAAGCTCTGGACATGTATAGCATGTTGTTAACCATAGTTAATACTGTATCATATATTTGAAAGTTGCTAAAAGAGTAGATCGTAAAACTTGTCATCACAAGAAGAAAAAATCTGTACTATCTATGGTGATGGATGTTAACTAGACTTTTTGTGGTGATCATTTCACAATATATGCAGATATTGAAAATTACACCTGAATGAACATCATATATACTTCAATTGAGACTCATTTTTTTTTTAAGTGATCCATGAAAAACATATCTAAAAGTCTTTGAATTCTGGACTAAAATGTTCTAAATTTATGGAGTTTTTGCTCAGGTAGCATAGTCAAAGGAGCAAGAATAACCTAGCGGCAGTGTGGAGGATGAGCAAAGACCCAGAGAGAAAAGAATGGTCCCATTATACAAAGATAAAGAGAATAGAGTTTTGGAAGAGCCAAATCAATATAAAAGAATGTCTTTGTGTATTTTTTTTTTTTTTTTGCAAATTAAGAACAAAAGTTTCCACAGAACAAAACCCTAACTCACCTTGAATAAAGTTCCCATTGTATATTTAGTCACTTCATTCACATAATAATGATAAGGCTCCCTTTTCTATGAAGAAACTTGAAAAAAAACAGAATTTTACCCTTTTTTGAATTATAATTACTCAGGAAATGGTGACTGAAAGAAAAGGATTCTTCACCTACTTAACTCTGCATTTTTCACAATCCCAAACATTGGGAAGGAGGGCAGATTGAGGAAAAAGACAAGAAGAAAATGTGGTTAAGTTGATATTTTTATGAGTCCTAAATACAGACTATGAACTATTGAACTTTATTTTCTAAACTATTTATTCCTCCTCTTCCTCCTATGCGGACTGTGTTTTTAAAATATTTTGCTGGATTCAGTAATACATTTAAATGAAGACTTAACAGTGAATTTGGAATTGAAGAACCTTTGAGTCCTGGCTCTCTCACTGCTAACTCTGTGACTTAGCCCGATTCATTTGGAACTTTTCTTAAACAAGACTTTAAAAATAAAAGTTAACTATCCATACTATAAGCACAATACAGAGTTATTATATGTGTCAAATTAAATAAAATTAATCATAATTCAATTCAATACCATGAAGTGCAAAAAACAAACATTAATGATACCCTATAGCAAAAAGGAATATAAATTTAAGTAAAAACTGGCATTCATTACCACCACAGCCACAAAATCTCACACCCTGTGATCCAGGTAAACAAGGCAGATCTAACCAACTGACTTTCAGGATTAGCTCACCATTTTATTATAACTATGGATCTTTTAGAATTGCCTTTAAGTCTGGATGCTAATTTACACTTACAAAACTCACACTAAGAATACTCACAAGAGAGTGAACCTTGAATGTACATGTCAAAATATTAATTTATTTTGGGTAACATAACAATAGAGTCAGAATCTTGTGTCAATCTTACCTGAGTCCAATTATCAAAAAACAAACATAAATGCAGGGTAAAAACATCAAGCACTGACTTACTTTGGATTACATGACAACAATTAAATTCCAAGATTAATGGAGTAAAAATGAAATCAATCCTATTGATAAATATAGCTGAAAATCTTCCCATACTCCATGAGCAGCAAGAAAAAAAAAGTATGCAGGACAATTCTCCTTTGGCTTTCCCCATGTGATTAGGGTGTTGCTGGGGAATCTAAGCTGGAAATGATATAGGCAGTAAGATAAGAAGAAACCCCATTCATCACTCTGACAGGCGTCTCACTTTGTGTGTGTGTGTGCTTCAGTGATAGAGTAGGCTGCCTCTCTCTTTTCAGCCCTAAAACCAACGCTTCAATTGAACTGAAGTTCTTGTTTTCTGTAATCGAGTTTCAGGGAAGTGCATTGCTATTCATGTATTCCTGCACAGGTAAGGTTTCCCATTCAGCAGTGCAATTTTATTGTCTCCAAAAGTAAGTGGCATAGCACCCCAGTGGGCTAGTTACCAGAACCTTTCATTGTTAGAATCTAGCACCTATTTATTAGCATATAAAGTATGTTAATATATTCATTCATGTGAATGCATACACATGCACATTTGAACAATATTGAATATTTGATACTCCAGGGCAATGTCGCCCACTGAACTTTCTGCTACAATGAAAATGTTCTATAACTATAACTATATATATCTATCTATATCTAATATGGTAGCCACTAGCCATATGTGGCTATAAGACTTGAAACATAGCTAGTGTAACTAGGGAAGGGCAATTTAGGTTCATCTGATTTAATTAATTTAAATATAAATAGCCACATGTGGCCAGTGACTACCATATATAGCTCAGTGTGCATTTCTAGAGAAATCACTAATTGGCCTGACCTCAGATTAAACTTTCTCTTCCTATAGAGATGGATATGTCTTCTCTTATCCTTATAAATAATTGATGTTTTAATGTAAAAGCTGAAGGATACATTGCATAATTTATCAGCGGTACATCAGTGGGTATACTCATGTTTAGGAAGGAACATATCAAATTGAGGGTTATATTTGAGATGCTGATTTTTGTTCTGTTTCATTTCTGATTCTCAAGTTTTCAATGAAGAAAGAGTCAAATTAAAAAAAGAAAAAAAGAACAGAACTTACTTGACTCCTTATAGAGAACTCATAAAACTTCACTCCTTCCTAAATGAAGCCCTGAATATTTAGAGTTTTAGAAAAGATGTATTTTCATCCCATTAGGTGACATGCAGAAACTATAACTGGTCTGGGGTTTCCATTCAATGTCTCATCCACATCCCAGTCCACATTCTGAGGTTTTATCATGTCCTTGTCTTTTCTTTTGACTTTAAACCTTTGAAAGGCTGACTAAATTGCTGAATTCTCACTGGTGGTATCATTTCATTTACTTAGGCTGCCAACAAACCTAATCAGTGTTAATAGGATCAGTCATATCCTCAAGGTTTGTCATTCATATGCATTTTTAATCTGAATTTCTTCAAAATAGAGGGAAGTATTCTAAATATAACTCAAAATGAAGTTTTCCAGTTTTCTTTTATCGACATTATAACTTAGTTGAACTATTTATATGTGTATATATATATATATAACTTTATTTATTTAAAGTAAAACCCAATATAGTAATTTATTGTTATAAAAGCTGCCAATTTCACACACAGTAGTTATTAACATACTTCACAGAGTGTAGTAAGTTGAACAGTGACCCCCTGAAATTCACATCAATCTGGACCCTCAAAATGTGATTTTATTTGGAAATCGAGTCTTGGCAGATGTAATTACGATAAGGATCAAGATAAGACCATGTTGATTTAGAGTGAGTGCTGAAGTTAATGAGTGTCCTTATGAGAAACAGTAAAGTACACGGTCATAAGTAAACAGTCATACACGGAAGAAAGGGATGTAACTGCAGGGGCTGGAGTGACGTGTCCACAAGCCAAGGACAGCCAAAGACTGTTGGCAACAGAAACTGCAGGAGATGCACTGGGCGAGCTCTCCTCTGGAGCTCCCCCAGGAGTCAGCCCTCTTGTTGCTGGATTTGGGACTTCAGGCTCCAAACGGGAGAAAGCTAACCTCTGTTGTTTTAGGCCACAGAGTTGATGGTAATTTGGTGTGGCATCTGTTTGGGTTAATTTTATGTGTCAGCTTGACTAGGCTAAATGATGCTTGGTGAATAAAGGATGTCTCTGGAAGAGACGAACGTTTGAATTGGTGCACCGAGTGAGACCCCTCCTGCCTACATGGGAAGGCGTCGTAAACCCTTTGGAAGCCTGGAAAGAGTGAAAAGGCAGAAGGCAAATTTGCTCTGGGCTTGAGCTGAGACATGTGTCTTCTGCCCTCCAGCATCGGCGCTCCTGGTTCTCAATCTTGTAAACTCAGGCCTGGACTTATGGCACAGCCCCCTACCCCTCCCTGATTCCCAGGCCTTCAGACTCAGACCCAACTGCACCACCTACTTCCTTGGCTCTCCAGGTTGCAGATGGCGGACTGGGGGACTTCTCAGCCTCTAGAACCGTGTGAGGCTGTATATATGTGTGTGTCTTCTATAGGTTCTTTTGGTTGTTTATCAGGAGAACCCTAACGAATAGATTTTGGAATAGGGAAGAGGGGTGCTGTTGTAATAAATAATTAGGGTGGACTCTAAATCCACTGAGAAATGTCTTTACCAGTGAAGAAGGGGCTACAGAGAAACCTAGACAATAACACAATGTGAGGATGGAGGAAGAAATGTGAATCCACGTGCCAAAGAATGACAAGGATTGTCAGCGACCTCCAGAGGTGGGACAGACAGACGGGGAGGATTTCACACACAGAGTCTCTGGAAGGAACCACCCTGAAGACAGTGGCATTTTGAACTGCTGGCCTCCAGAACTGTGAAATAACAAATGTTTGCTATTTTAAGCTACCACATTTTAGATAATTTATTGTGGCAGCCTTAGGAAACAAATGCATGTTTAAAAATAGGTAACTATTTTTGGAATAATGTCAATATTACAAAACAGTGCATTATTTAATTCACATTACTATAAGAATTATACACTTAAGAAAAAACATTTAAAATTTCACAAGGCAAAAATATGTAAAATTATATTACCTGTATTTCTTGTAGAGTTGAACTGTGTGTTAGCTAATACTTATGGAATTCAAGAAAAATAAGTTAAAAATATGTTCAGTCAGTAGTCAGTTGCTTCCATTTAGACCTAGAGGTTTTCATTAAAATAATCCAATGTGAAAATTCATCATATATTTTACAGATATATTGGTATCTACATAATATAAGGAAAAGAAAGCTGCCAATTTTGACACTTCAAAATTTCATGAGAACAAAAAATTTTGGTTGAACAATACTCCTGATTAAACATATTAAATTAATACAATATAAAGAGTGTAAAGAAAATAAAATATATTAGACAATAATATCATCTCCACACAATATCATCTCCATGAAATTTAGGTGAAATGACATAGTTTATGATGGCAGGAACCACTGACTATGGAGATGCCAAGGAAGTGGTGTCCCTGGGCACACATGGAAATGTTACAATGTGACTACAAAACCTATACTAATAAAATGCCATAGCAATTGCTGCTAACTTTTATGTTATTTTAAGCCTATTTATTAATTTCATGAAATTCATACTTAGCTCCAACCTTGGATTTAGTCAAATATTAATTGAAAGTCATTGATGTTTGAGTAAAATATGTATTTCCTACAACTCTATTATATGTGATATGTGAAATTTCAAGAGAACTTGACTTTAACTGTTTAAACAGTTGATTTAAGTCTTTCTTTTAAAAAGTATACAATGTTTTAACATCTTAAACACAGCAATTGATATAGATTTTTCTCTAATATTATGCATTTTCTGGTTACCCTTAACAAAGAATGCTCAATATTAAACAAGGAAGCATATTAAATAATATTATTTAATTTTCACTTGATGGTCATCTAAATTTTAATTGATTTTTCATTATAAAGTTTAATATTTGTACTGTGTGGGAGGTAGTAAATGGAATACAAGAGTAAATGAATACCGATGACTGTCCCGTCCAGCGGGACCTAGTTATTTGTGGGGACGAGGGGGATCCGACCTGAAAGAAAATGGGGGCGAGAGAAGAGCGAAGGCAAGACAGTATTCTGATCAAGCCTTCAAATTTTATTGTAAGACGGGGGTAGATATACACCAGTGTTCAGGGGCAGAGTGGGCCATAGGATACTTGTAGGCAGGGGATTGGCTGCATAGCAGGGATGGCGCAGCGAGTTACATTCTGATTGGTATATGATAATGGGGAAGGAGGGGGAGAAGAGTATCTCTTGGCGCGCGCGGGCTTCTTTGTTGGCGCGCGCGGGCTCGTAGCTAATCTCCAGGAAGTGAAGCAGGAACCTCATGAACTGTGGCCATCTTGTTGTCTTTGTGTGGCTCCCAACATCTCCTCCCTTTCTATTTATTTCAGAAAGGTGGGCCTTAATCGAGTGAGGGAATAGAGGCCTGGCTCCTCCAGCAGGGTAACATTTCGCAAATGCTCTCGGTATCTTTTAGGGAGGAGAGGCAGAGCTGAAAGCCAAATTGATCTTAATATATCAAGGCTTTATGTACATATGGATACCAACCTCTATGCAAGCCAGGCGTATTCTCAGGGAGGACCAGAGAGGTTCTAGGAAGAACCCTCCCTTGCGGTACTTTTGTCTCGCACTCATCTCGATGCCCATACCCTCATAGTTAGGGGTATGTCTGGTTCTGGCTGACCAGCATATGGGCCACATTAAGTACGGTGCCAGAATCGATGGTACCATGGTTGAGGCGCCTGTAAAGTTGAAAACTGGAGACCGGGAGCATTGGTTGGCTCGGTGTAAGACTCTTCATCACAGGCTGTAAGTCTGTGATAATGAACAGCAACCGCTGGCTTGACGAGCTGGTCAACCTGCTCTCGAATAAAAACTGTCAGTTTTCTTAAGGCCCAAGGGCCAAGAGACACTAAAAGGAAGAATCCTGCCAAGGGTCCAAGGATGGTGGGGATCAGAGTAGTTAACCAAGGGGTGGCAGAGGTCCAGTTTTTATACCAGGCCTCATCCTTTTCTCTTTGTTTTTGCCTGGCTTCTAGGTTTTTCTTAACTTTATCAATGCTATCTTGCACTAACCCTGTTTTGTCTTTATAGAAGCAACATTCTTCTTTAAGAGCAGCGCAGAGGCCTCCTTCTTTCAGGAAAAGGAGGTCTAACCCTCGGCGATTTTGGAGCACTACCTCAGAGAGAGAGACAACAGATTCTTTCAGGCTGTCTAAACCTTCTTGCAGATTTTGTATGTCTTTATCAATAGCCTGACTAAGAGCATAATATTGTTGTTTAGAAGTAATTATGGAGGCAATGCCTGTTCCAGCCCCAGCTGCTCCTAATCCTAATATTACAGATAAGGTAATGGCGGTTACTGGCTCACGCTTAGTGCGAGTAGAGCCCGAGTAATATGGAAGGAGGTCTTCGGTGGGATGTATGGAAATCTTGGGCATGAGCATGACTAAAACACAATATTCATTGTTAGATATTAGCAAGCGCGGGTTAACAGAGGGCGTTATGCCAAAGGAGCAAGCAAAATAAGTACCGTTGGGCGCGACAAGGAATTCATAGGACAGCGGGGGTGAGAAGGAGCTGTTACAAATGGGTACTAGCTGAGGGGGTAGACGCAAGAGGGGGCTATGTATACAGAGGCCTATTCCCGAAAGCTGCGTCAATGTGAGACCCGGAGAGGTCTCTGAAAAACGGGAGGGGTCTGACCAGCGAGTCTTGCTGGAGTCATTGGTAAGTATGAGGTCTGCTGAGGTGTTTACTAAAACTGCTATCCCTTCGTAAAACGGGGGAACGGGGGAGAAACATAACCAGCACTCGCTATATCCAGTGGAGTTAAGGGATTCTGCAGTCACATTAGCCAGGCCTTTAAGGATTTCGCCTGTAGAGGGTAAAACTGGGGGGAGCAAGGCCTGGAAAACAGTACTAGTAGACAGGGGAGAAGGGTTAGAAGGTCTTGGGTCTCTTGCCTTAGGGGCAATAGGGCCAAGGACAACGTGCTTGTTGGCGTTTGGAATGGATCGAATTAATTTGATTTTAAAAGTGAGCCCAGGGTCCTTTCCTGAAACATAAAGCCTTAGCCCCCATTCATGTCCCCTGAGCCATCCATCAATAGGGGCCCTTTTTCCCTTGTCAGTAAAGGCAATGGAGAGCGGTGTACATCGCCCCCTTGTGGATTGGGTGCTTTGACATTCTGGGGTAACAGTTGAGTTAGGCTTGGGATTCCAAGCCCTACTTACAGTTATATAATCCCAGGTGGAGCTAGGCTTCCAACTAGCATCTCCTGTAGTCTCACACCCCCAGGAGTCACAGAAATAGGAGTCTCTATATCCACATTTATAGTTAAGGGCTCGATCTCTATGAGCTCCCGGGCAAACATAAAATTCTGTTTCTCTGAGGTAGGTTCTCCTAGGGGTGTTGTTACACCCAGGAGAGGTGGTAGATTGTCCCTCAGGGTAGGTCTCAGGGGAGGTGGAAAAAGGAAAGTAAATGTCTGGGGTCCCCCAGGCCGCAGAAGCTCCAGCGGCCAAGTCACAGAGGTCAGGGGCAAGAACAGGCCATGGGGGGGAACTTGCTAAGGTGGAAGAACTGAAAACGACGTCTCCTGCTTCACTGGTGACTGTCCAGGTGAAATTGAAAATCTGATGGGTCCAAACGGGGCGAAAGGTCATGACGAGGGTCAATAGTGTACATATCTTCATTTTTGCCTCCTGAAAATAAACAGAAAGGGAAGGCTTCTCAGGGGTTAATATGCCCTGGACTGGAATTATTATTGTTTTTGCCTCTATTTGTGTCTAGGAGTTTAATGAGCCTATCTGGGAGCCATCGGGCATTTTGTGCCTTAGCATCATATATACAAGCATGTCCTTTCCCCCATATGAGCACAGGGTCAGGCCCGTGCCATGTGTTGGTCATCGGATCTCTCCACATAGCCTGTGCATAATTATCTGCCGTGGAGGGATGCCAAAGGCGATCAGCAGCGGTTTTACCCGCGGAGTCATAAGTAAGGAAATTAAGAACAAACAGTGCATGATTTAGGAGTGTCTTTGCATTACCTATTTTCGGATAGAGTACTTCTCCCCCCGACTGAAGTTTGAATAACATGTTTTTAAGGGTTAAGTGGGCTCTTTCAACAATGCCTTGGCCTTGGGGATTATAGGGAATTCCTGTTATGTGCTTAATACCTAACTGCGCACAGAACTGTTTAAAGCCAGAGCTGGCGTATCCAGGCCCATTGTCAGTTTTTAAGATTTTAGGTTGTGGTAGATATGCTAGGCATGAGAGAACATGGGTAATAACATTTTTAGTTGCCTCTCCCGTTTGCAAGGATGCACATAGGAAACCACTACATGTGTCAATAGACACATGGATATATTTTAATTTACTAAAGGGAGGGTAATGAGTGACATCCATTTGCCATATCTCTCCTGGAACCAACCCCCGGGGGTTGATTCCGTTATGAGGCTCTGGGAGGAGAGTTAGACATCCTTGACATTGCCGAACTATTTGGCGGGCCTGTTCTCGGGTGATTGAAAATTTGAGTCTAAGAGTGTGAGCATTGAGATGATGTAGTTCATGAGCTCGTTGGGCTGCAGCCAAGGGTGAGTCTGACGTGACAGAGGCTACTAATTGAGTCGCCAGATCAACTCTGTCATTGCCTTTGGCAAGCGGCCCTGGAAGGCCAGTGTGAGCGCGTATGTGCCCGATGAAAAAAGGGGCATCGCGGTTTAGAATTAATTTTTGCAATTTTGCGAATAGGGGGGAAGCATTTGTAGAGGGACGTATGTAAGGCACTGTCTCTAATAGGGGAACAGAGGTTGCTACATAGGCACTATCAGTGTAAAGGTTAAAGGGGGCATCTATTAAAAACTCAAAAACTTTAATTATTGCGGTTAGTTCAACAAGTTGTGCAGAAGAGAGGTCTGTCTGTATTCGAGTAACTTGCCCATTAATACTGAAAGCGGCTATACCGGAGGAGGACCCATCAGAGAACACTATTACGGCCCCAGCAATTGGCGTGGTTTTAGTCCTTTTGGGAAAGACAACCGGGGTCTTTTGAAGGAACTGGACTAATCTGTCTGCAGGGTAATGATTGTCTATTGTCCCCTGGAAGGAGGTGCAGCTAATTGCCCAATCATCATCATGTTGAATGAGCCATTGTAATTGAGATGTATTGTATGGGAGGGTTATAACTTCAGGGTCTCTCCCAAACAACTTGAGAGCTGCCTCTCGGCCTAAACGTAAGAGGGCAGCAACTAATTGAGGATAGGTAGCTAAGACTCTAGGGGGGGAGGCTGGCAAATGAACCCAAAATAGTGGATGGTTTTGCCAAAGGACTCCTGTAGGGGAGAAGGGGGTAGGGAAAATGAGCAGCCACAAACTTAGATGTGGAGAGAAGTAGCTAATGGTCTGTTCAGAAATAGCCCGCTCTACAATGGTTAATGCCCTTTGTGCTTCTGATGAAAGCGAGCGGGGGGAGGAAGGATCAGGGTCTCCACGTAGGACATCAAACAAGGGCTTTAACTCTCCGGTGGTCAGCTTTAAATAAGGCCTGAGCCAGTTGATGTCTCCTAGCAGACGCTGAAAATCATTAAGAGTGTTTAAGGAGCTTCTCTTTAACTGAATTTTTTGAGTGAGGATTTTATTAGAAAATAATTCAAAGCCTAAAAATAGTTGGGGGGGGTGGACCTGGACCTTTTCTGGGGAAATTTGTAGTCCTCGATCTCGGAGGGCAGTGACTAGCTGTTGACTGGCCGCATAGAGCTGTTGCTGGTCAGGACCGGCAAGAAGAATATCATCCATATAATGGATAATATACAAAGTGGGGAAGAGCAACCTAAAGGGGTCTATAGTCTGGGCTACAAACTTTTGGCAAAGAGTAGGGCTGTTGGCCATTCCTTGTGGGAGAACTCTCCACTGAAACCGGGGAGAAGGCCCTACACAATTGGTAATGGGTATACTAAAGGCAAAACGTTTGCAATCATCAGGATGCAAAGGTATGGAGAAAAAGCAATCTTTTAGATCAATTACTAATTTGACATACCCTTTAGGGATGGCTATTGGAGAGGGAATTCCTGGTTGTAATGCGCCCATAGAGACCATAGTCTTATTAACCGCCCTGAGGTCTTGTAGGAGCCTCCACTTGCCTGATTTCTTTTGGATTACAAAGATTGGGGTGTTCCAAGGGGATGTAGAAGGTTCAATATGTCCAGCAGCCAGCTGTTCCTGCACTAACTCTATGGCTGCATTTAATTTTGTAGTGGTAAGGGGCCATTGATCGATCCAGACAGGAACATCACTTTTCCAAGTAATCTTGTCTGCCTGGAGTGCAGGAGGAGCAACGGCCCTTACGAAAAATGTTTTTCAAACCCTAAACCTGAGCGGTCTATCTTAGGCGTGGCCAGTATCGGGTTGGGATCTCCCTGTTTTAGTTTGCCCAACCCCTGACCAGGGAGGTAACCCTGTGAAAGCATCTGCTGTGTTACAACTTCATTAGGGCTACACATGATGACCTTCATTTGAGAAAGGATATCTCTTCCCCAAAGATTTACCGGCAACCCAGGAACTACGAAGGGTTGAATGAATCCGGTATTTCCTTCTTCATCTTCCCAGTTTAATAACTGTGAGCTCTGTAAGGTGTTTCTTGACTGCCCAATTCCTTGTAGATGGGTCAAGGAAGCGTGTAAGGGCCAGCTGGAGGGCCATGAAGCCTGAGATATGACCGTAGAGTCGGCCCCCGAATCTAAAATTCCTTCAAATACTTTTCCTTGGATCTTAAGTTTAAGAGTGGGGCGTTCTTTAGTAATAGCTTGGATCCAATATAAGTCTGAAGAACCTGGGGTAGAGGAGCCTCGCTGCTTATGAATAGCAGGGTGAGATGTACTTAAAGGGAGGGGGAGCGCCTGCGCAAGACGCTGACCTTTCATAATGCTGATAGGGCACTGGGGGGCACTAGCAAGAATTTTTATTTCTCCAGTATAGTCATTGTCAACTAAGGAAGGGTGGACAATAAGGCCGTTTATTGTGGTGGAAGCTCGCCCTAAAATTAGAAAATAAGTATCTTTGGGAGGTGGGCCATAAATTCCTGTGGAAATAATTGTAACTCCCTCTTCAGGCGTTAATATTGTTGAGGAGGAGGCACAGAGGTCAAGTCCTGCACTCCCGGGTGTGGCCCGATAGAGGGCGGGAGTGCTACAGCTAGGCTGTTCCCCGAGGCCGGCTGAAATGGAATTGGCTGGGGGGCCCGGGGCTGGCCCCTCAGCCCGTTTCCCTGAAAAGGGGGGGTGAAAGGATTTGTGGTACTGTAAAAAGGATTTGTTGGATTGTTACGGCACTCTTTGGCCCAGTGCCGCCCCTTATGGCAGCGAGGGCAAATACCGGGGACTGACCCAACTCTAGGAGGAGGAGCTGTGGTAGGGCATTGGCGAGCGAAATGGCCTGGCTGTCCACATTTAAAGCAGTTACGCATAGGCGGTGCGCCCCTGGGGAAGGAAGGAGGATAAGAAACCGGGGGAGTCTGAACAGCGGCACCTACAGCTAAAAGGGCTTGGACTTTGGATGTAAAAGGATCGACATCTCTACACATTCTCAGCATTTCATCAAGAGTTTTGTCTCGAGTCTTACCGCGGAGGACGGCTCGACATGCCGAATTGGCGTTTTCATAGGCTAGCTGTTTTACAATCTTATCATTGGCAGCCGCGGAACCAAGGGTCCTTTCGGCGGCCTCTAACAGTCTGCTAACAAATTCGCTATAGTCTTCTTGCGAGCTTTGAGTGATCTTAGTTAGAGGAGTGTTAGCAGTCCCGGAAGCAGGGAGTGATATCCAAGCGCCCAAAGCGGCATCTTTCACTTGAGATAAAAGACCAAGGGGAAGGCGCTGCTGCCTGGTTTCAGAGATATATCTGCCCTGTCCCGTAAGCTTATCAAAAGTCCAGGACGCTGTTGGGGAATGAGGGTCTTTTACATTGGCAGCAGCGATGGTCTGACAGCGGTCAGCAAAATCTGCCTTCCACGTTAAAAACTGACCACGGGTAAGCACAGCCTGGACTATACGCAGCCATTCACCTGGGAGTAAATGTCCTCCTCGAGACAGCGAATCAAGAACAGAAAGGGTAAAAGGGGCATTGGGGCCATAAGCTTTAACGGCCGCGTTCAGCTCTTTTAAGCTTTTGAAATGGATTTTGTGAAATTCTCTAGGGCCATCGGCAGGCTCGGCCGGCTCTGGCTCAGCCTGCTCCTCTC
Source organism: Manis pentadactyla (assembly GCF_030020395.1). Lineage (NCBI taxonomy): Eukaryota > Metazoa > Chordata > Mammalia > Pholidota > Manidae > Manis > Manis pentadactyla. Next base: position 2,089,334 of record NC_080026.1, read on the forward strand.
CCTCACTTTCTATTTCCTGAGCAGCAGGGGCGTCTTCGCCGTCGCTTTCAAGATCGCCCTCTTCCGGGCTATGTGTTGTGGAGGTGGGGCCAGAGCGGGCGGAGGCCCGGGTAAGAACAGGAAAGAGCAGTTTTTTAGGTTGTTTATTAGGTTTTGTGGCTGTAAGCGGTTTCTTAGAGAGGCCCCTTTGCGAATATAACGCGGGACGAACTGGTTGGGAGACAACTAATTTTTGGAGATGGCAAGTTATTCTTTGTTCTACTATCTGTGCTATTAGGTCTTCAGTGCTGGTAGGGGGGCCAACAGGACCGGGAGCCGGAGGGGGTAGCGGAGGGGCCGACGGGGGCAAAAAGGCCGGGGCGCAAACATTGGGAGGCCGAATAGGGGGAGTGTAAGAGGCTCCTTTCAAAACTGGGGGTGTGTAAGAAGGGGGGTTAAGCGACGGGGCGGCAAGGGGCCAATCTGGGTTGTGATACTTGGCCGCCTCGTCTTCTAGTTCGGCCGCGTCTCCCGGATCTAAAGGCTCGCCATTTTGGCTCTTAGTCACGACTGGAAAAACCTTTTGTGTATCGACAAAGTCCGAATCTCGAGGGAGAGGCGGATAAATGCAACATTTGGGAGGGGTATCATGGAGGGCACCGAGCAAAGATGGTGTCGGGCTAGGGGAGGGGGATTTAGCTGATTTTGGGGCAGGGGGATCACTCGAAAGAGACGATTTTGAGGCCGCCCGAGATAGGGGGCGGAGGCAATATTCTGCCACTGACAAGAGTTGACGTTTATCAGGGTCAGTATTTTCAACAATATCTCTGATAAGACCCCAATAGGAAAATACTGAAACAGGAACAGAGTCAGGGCCGTTTTTGATAAGATAATCATTTAAATCTCTACCTACTTTCTGCCATTTTTTAGGATGAATTTCGGGGCCATTAATGATAAACCACGGACAGACTTCATCAACAAAAATAAAAAACTTTACCAAGTCTTTCTTTTTAACTCGAACTCCTCTCTCCCTAAGTGAACTTTTTAGGTCTCTTATGAAGACCGCTTCTTTACTTAATCTAGTTCCCATTTTCTTGTAAGGCGGCCGGTACTCACCAGGGACGACGACCTCCGTGAGCGGCGAAAGGCGTCTCCTATTGTTTCATCAAGAAGGGGTCTGGCCAGACGATATCTTACTCGGGGGTCCGCCTGCGAAGGATCCGCACCTCGAGCCCCACGTTGGGCGCCACTTGTCCCGTCCAGCGGGACCTAGTTATTTGTGGGGACGAGGGGGATCCGACCTGAAAGAAAATGGGGGCGAGAGAAGAGCGAAGGCAAGACAGTATTCTGATCAAGCCTTCAAATTTTATTGTAAGACGGGGGTAGATATACACCAGTGTTCAGGGGCAGAGTGGGCCATAGGATACTTGTAGGCAGGGGATTGGCTGCATAGCAGGGATGGCGCAGCGAGTTACATTCTGATTGGTATATGATAATGGGGAAGGAGGGGGAGAAGAGTATCTCTTGGCGCGCGCGGGCTTCTTTGTTGGCGCGCGCGGGCTCGTAGCTAATCTCCAGGAAGTGAAGCAGGAACCTCATGAACTGTGGCCATCTTGTTGTCTTTGTGTGGCTCCCAACAGATGACTAGCTGGGAATTTACTTTTAAAAATAAAGAAACAATTACATATATTACAAAATGCTCACTGCAATAAATGTAATTACCATCTGTTGCCATACAAAGTTATTACAATATTATTGATTACATTCCCTATGCTTCAATAATCACTATATTGTACATCTGAAACTACTATAATATTTATATTTTTCAACTAAAAATAAAATAATAAAATAAAACAGATGCACTTTTTTATTGACAGAATTACACTACTAAGAAAAGACAAAATATTAAAAAGTAAATAAATGAACAAACCTTTTGGTGTTAGTTGGGTATTATTTGATTCTCTACACTTGATGTAAAGGTAAGGACTCAGAATCTGGTAATACAAATGCATATATATATATATATATCTGTGAATAATACGTTGGTCTGCAATATCTTCATCCATATTTACACTGATTCTAAATGTTTCTTCAAGAACATTGGTGGGAATTTCTTGCTGAACATTTATAAAACTAAAACCCATTTAGTGGTGATGTTCCCACCATCAAAACAAACAAACAAAAACATGCCAACAAAAAACAATAATAATGTATTTTATAGTGAAATACATGTTTCTACAGCTTCAGTCAGACAACTAGTGGCAATTTTTAAACTACTAGAATCCCTTTTAGAAAAACTTCAAAGGCTCAACTCCTCATTGTAACCAGTTTTGTAACATAAGGAAAAAGTAAAAGCAGGGGTAGACAATTGTACAGGATGACAGTAATACATATTTATTAACATTTAGAGAACGTGCATAGTCCATTCCATGGCCAAAAGCATGGTAAGTCCTTTTGTAGCCTAAACACATTGAACATGAAGAAATAAAGCAGTCTTGCCTGTGGCATTGTTTCAAGAGGACTGTTTCAGTTTTTTAGTCTCAGATTATCTGGGTTTTGCTCAATGGGGAAGTCACTTTCAATTTAACCTGCAAGAAGGCAAAGACTTCCTTTCAAAGCATTTCTTCAAAAACTCCAATAATTGCTACTGCAGGCAGAGAATTCTGACTTGTGAAGAAGAGAGATATAAGGTTTTCACATTATTGGGGAAGAGAGTTCGAAGGTTAGAGTTGCAGATAGCATTTGACAACATGGCAAAGGGGAGCCAAAACTTTGTAGAAATCATTTTAGAGAGTTTTGGGTTCCACATCTGTATCTTGAGTAAGCAAACAAATTTAGCATGACACAAAAGGAATCAGTGGTTAAAACTACATATATAAAAGGGAAAGGGACTGGGGAGAATGGCAGGGTAGGGAGGGATAAGGGTGGGGAAGAAGAAAGGGGGTATTATGATTAGCATGTATAGTGTGGGGGGTGGGGGAAAGGGGAGGGCTGTGCAACACAGAGAAGACAAGTAGTGATTCTACAGCATCTTACTATGCTGATGGACAGTGACCGTGATGGGGTTTGTCGGGGGGACTTGGTGAAGCGGAGAGCCTAGTAAACATAATGTTCTTCATGTAATTGTAGATTAATGATAACAAACAAACAAACAAAATCAAAAAGACAAAGTGAATGCGGGTTTCCAGGGGCTACGGGGACAGGAAAAATGGGGAGTTACTGTGTAATGGGTATACAGCTTCATGTTTACAAGATGAAAAGTTGTGGGGATGGTGGTGGTGATGGCTGTGCAACTATGTGAATGTATTTAATACCACTTGACTTAAAAAATGGATTAAGAACATAAATTTTGTGTATTTTATTGCAATTAAAAAAAGTGATATATAAATATATATGAAATGTATGTGCCTATGATGCATGAACTATATAAGCTCCAGCTGTACTTTTATTTTGTGTGTATTATGAAACACACACAATATACTAGAAATGTTTTAAATATGCAAAAATAAATATAAACGGGAAAAAACTGCATATATAGAAGCTATCTGCACCTTCAAACACATAAATAATAATTCAGTTGTCAGTGTTTGATCATAGGAATGATCTTTTCTTTAATCTAAGTTATTGACTGAGTTTGCAAATTTCATTTATTTTTCATAAACTGAATTCACGATGAGACTTCTGCTGTTTTCACTTTTGTCTTCTTTAAAATAAGACCATAAAGTGGAAGCAAAAAATGCAGACTTGTCCTTATAAATTTGTGTTTTTTTGTGTACTCATCTTAATTATTTCCAAAACATATTTCTTATGGATTATGGAATAGAAATCATTTTTCACTCATGACAACTGGTTTACATGATAATTTAATTATGCTATTGAATTAACACATAAAACTGAAATAAATAGGGGGACAAATAAACTGACTCTTGAAAAACACACAACATGAATAGTGAAAGCCTATGTTTAAGAGCAGTAAACACGCAGCCAGGAGCACATACAGTGTACGTTCCAGAATCATGGCTACAAACAGTTCTTTCGCCAATGGGTAAATTAGACATCATTTAAAAGCGCTTAAGTGACACTGAACATTGGAAATAAAGGATATAAAGGCTGATCACTGCATAGATCACTGTCAGGGACTATTGCCTAGGTGTCTGTAGCTACAGAGAACGACTTGCCTCCTAGTTTCTCAAATAAAAGGGAATGTTTTTCTTGCTTAGCTTTTCTTAAAAAAAATGGTAGGACATCTCGCATTATGAATTCTCAAAGAACCCATTGCTTCCCTCTTCCCAAAGTATGAGCTGGATACTGACTTAAAATGTGACCATTTAAGAAGAGTAACATATAATTGATGTTCGCTGACTTAAGGTTGATTTGACTTAGAAGTTTTTGACTCTGAGATGGTGTCAAAGTGGCACACGTTCAGTAGAAACCATACTTGACTTTGAATTCGGGTATCTTCCCGCTAGCAATGGGCAGTCTGATACTCTTTATCAGGCTGCAAAGACAGGGAGCTGTAGCTCCCCATCAGCCACGCGATCAGAAGAGTGAACAACTGACGCACCGTGACTGTTCTGCACCCAGACACCCTTCCCTTTTCCCTCTCAATGCACTAGTCAATAATCTGCATGAGATAGCTCTTGCTTTGTTATAAAGCAAGCTTTGTGTTAGATGATTTTGCCCAACTGTAGGCCCATATAAATGTTCTAAGCACATTTTGGAAGACTAGGCTAAGTGGGTTAGGTATATTCAATGTATTTTTCAACTTACGTGTTTTCAATTTACAATGGATTTATTGGTACATAATCCTATCCTAAGTTGAGGAAGATCTGTACCATGTTAGGGAATTTGAAAGAAAATGCAATGAAATGTGTCTTCTTCCCAATAGCGTAAAAGTACCCACTCTAACCAAATTAATTCATAAACTTAATGAATTCCTAATGAACACCTAAGAGAATATTTTACTTCTAGAATTGACAAGTTGATCCTAAAATTCATATGAGGGTGCCACAGCTACATGTAACTAAAGCGAATTTAAAGAGCTTGGAGGATGCCTTAGCAGACTTCACAATTTACAAAGTTCTCTGAATTAAAACAGCATGGTATTATAACTGGGCTGGATGAGTAGTGCAGTAGAATTGGATAAACCAGAAAAAAACTCTTATTAGGAATCCTTAAATATGAAGGAAATGGCAAAACTAAGTAGTGCACACAATTCAATAAATTGTGGTGAAGCAAGAGATAATTTATGAGGAAGAAGCAATTTTTAAAAAAATTACAAAACTCCTATCCTACTTCTGCTCGATGCCCCAGCCTACACACACACACACACACACACGCACGCACACACACACGCACACACACACACACATTCCATGGGAATAAAAAGCCTAAGTGAAGAAAACAAATATTTTAAAAATTAAAAGAAAATAGAGGTGTAGGAAATATTTCTCTAAGAAGGAAATATTTCTCTAGAACAAAATGCCTGATGTTTGACTACATTAAAATTTAAAACATTGAATCAATAAAAGTCACTATAAAAAATTTTAAATGACAAGCCACAACCTGAGAGGATATTTGCAATGCACATTTCTCAGAGAGGTTCAGTATCCAAAATATATGTAGAACCCATAAAAATCAGGAAAGACAAGCAATCTAATAGAAAAATTGGCAGTGACTTTAAACAGACAGTTCAGACAAGAGGAAACCAAATAGCCAATAAACATTTGAAAAGATACACAGCCTCAGTAGTAATAGGATAAATACATGATAAAACCATAAGGAGATGCTGTTGCATGTCCATTACACTGCAGGTTTAAGAAGGCTGCCAGCGCCATCAGTGAGCAGGAAGACCAGCACCACTATGAGGATGTAGATTTATGCAACCACTTTGTAGAGCAGTTTTGCAATGTGAAGTAAAATCGAAGATGCACTTCCCCTTTGCCCCAGCAATTTCTTCTTCAGGTATAAGCCTGGACACTTTCTTGCTCACGTATTCAGGGAAGTATATAAGGAATACTCCCCACAGCTATAGGGGGTCACAGACAAAGGCTGAGAACACTTCAGTGCTCATCCAGAAAAGAATGAATAAGTACGTTATGGCAGGTTTTTAGGTATGGAAAACTGTAGAGCAATTATCACTAATGAAATAGAGCACTGCATATTAACGTGGATAATCATTCAAAATATAATTCCAAAAAGTGAAAGCAAGTTAATTGACGATAGAAGATGATGTCATTCACTGAAAATGTAAAACCTTCCAAACAATATATTGTTTGGAAAATACCAACTTAGCAACATAATTATTTAAGATGCACACAGGAATAATAATTGCCCAATTCTATATATGGCTGCAGGCATTCTTCAGACATATCGCAGGTCAGGTTCTAGACCACTGCAATTAAGCAAATCAAATGAAGTTTTTGGTTTCCCAGAGTATAAAAAAGTTAGATTTGCACTATACTATAGTCTATTAAGTTTGCATTAATCTTATGTCTAAAAACTAATGTACATATGGTAATTAAAATACTTTATTGTTGAAAAATGCTTACCATCATCTGAGCCTTCAGAAAGTCACAGTCTTGCTGGGGGCAGGTCCTGCTTCCATGTTGATGGCTTCTGACTGATCAGGTGGTGGCTGCTGACGGCTGGAGCGGCTGGGCTATTTCTCAAAATAAGAACAATGACGTTTCTCACATTGACGGGCTCTTCTTTTCATGAAGGATTTCTCTGCAGCATGTGATGCTGTTTGATAGCATTTCAACTGCAGTAGATATTCTTTCTACTTAGAGTCAATCCTCTCAAACAAACCCTGCCGATATTTACCAACCAAGTGTGCCATATTCTGTCTTTTGCTGTTATCTCAACATCTTCACAGAATCTTCACAGGCACAGGTTCCATCGCAAGAAACCACTTTCTTTGCTCATCTGTAAGAAGCAAGTCTTCATACATTCAAGTTTTGTCATGAGATTGAGGTTCAGACAAATCTTCAGGCTCCATTTCTAATTCTGATTCTCTTGCCGTTTCCATACGTCTGAAGTGATGTCCTCTGAACCCCCCAGAGTCATCCACGAGGGTTAAAATCCACTTCTTCCAAACTTCTGTCAATATTGATATTTTGACCTCTTCCCATGAATCATGAATGTTTTTAATGACATCTAGAATGTTGAATCCTTTCCAGGATGTTTTCAATTTACTTTGCCCAGATTATTAGAGGAATCACTTGCTATGGCTGCTAAAGCCTTATGAAATTTATTTCTTAAAATATAAGACTTGAAAGCCAAAATTACTCCTTGATTCATGGGCTGCAGAATGGATGGTGTTGAGAGGCATGAAAACAACATGAATCTCTTTGCACATCTTCATCAGAGCTCTTGAGTGACCAGGTACACTGTCAATGAGCAGGAACATTAATTGATTTAATTTCAATATTGCTGTGTTTCAGTGAATAGGGAGGCCTAAGGAGAGGAGAGAAACCAGGGAACTGTTGGCCAGTGGAGAAGTCAGAATACATACAACAGTTTTGGATAAGTTTGCCATCGTCTATGGGCATGACTCATGTTCCCCTCCCCCATTACAATAGGAACATCAAAGATCACCAATCACAGATCACCATAGTAAACGCAATAATAATGGAAAAGTTTAAAGTTTGAGAAATTTGCTGGAAAATGACACAGAGACTCAAAATGAGCAAATGCTTTTGGAGAAATGAAGCTGATAGGCTTGCTGGAAGTAGGGTTGTCACAATCCTTCAATTTGTAAAATGCACAATATTTATAAAGCACGGTAAAGCAAAGTTTGTTTAAGCAAGATATGCCTGTACTCTGAAGATATTGGAAGGCGGGCTTCAGGAGATGTACGTGAGTGGCTTCAGTCAACTGGTTAGTTTTGTTTTTTTCTTTAAACAGCAAGTTTAAATTTTTAAAAGGGAAACAAATGAGTTAATCTACCCCCTATCTTCACAGTCAGATCTCCTAAGCCAGATGAAATCATCTGAATAATTGGTGGAGCACCCCTGCTAGTTTATGTTTACATACATACGTGAAGTAGGACATTGAAGGGGGAGCATGGCCAGCACTGAGCATCTGCTATGCTCCACGTCAGCTCGCCTGTCTTTCTCCAGCTATTGCATCTGCGGCATAACCAACTTCACACAGAGGAGAACCCTAACTCCTTTCTTAGGCAATCAGGTGCTTCCTGCCCTTTGTCTTTTGTATGGATGCCTTTGCGTGAGAAATACAGTTAGTGTCCTTCGGTTAAAATCCCACAGTGAAAATTCTGACCAGCTGGGCACTGAAGCATGCTGCATGGTTTATCATCTATTCCCACAGGATAAAGCAACCAGTAGCCTGCAGTAGTGATAAATTCCATTATGCATCCTTGTGTGAATTCTCCCCCTCTTTCCTTTTATCCTTCTGTTTCTCAGATCGACCCCCTGGAGCACAGGCCAGCACAATATTTCCTCAAAAGCCTATGTTTCGGGCTCTCCATTCTGGAGAAGTGAGTCTCAGATAGAAAAATGATAAAATATTCACGCAGATAAATATCATAAAATTTCATTGCAAAACAGCCAGTGCAAAATCTATGAAAGAAATAGCTTCTAAAATCAGGTCTTTAGATCTCATCCCTTCAACCAGATCAGGGTATATGAGATCTACTCAGAGGGTGGAGAAGATTTATGAAGAAATTTCTTTGTAGAAAGCTGCTGTCTTGCCCTCCCAAGAAGAGCATGTTTGGGGCTGTTTCTACATTCTAACATTAGCCTGGGAGCTTGGAACTTAAACAAGTCTCATTGGAGAACCTTGGTGTGCTTCTCTGCAGTTTGTGACATTAGGTCTGGCCTCATCTTCCCCACAGAAATCAAGAAGGGGAGACCCTCCCTGAGTGCACTCACATTAGTGATGAGAACTCACAGTTAGAGTTGGTTTCACCCCAGGGATTTCTCTTGGGCTAAAGATGCAGGAGTCCTTCCAGGTCCAGAGGTGTGCCTTGAGGAACAGGAGCACAGAGGTCTGCAAGCCAACAGCATGGAGTCCTCTTGGGCCCTGTCAAGATATGACTACCTAGAGAGGCAGAAGAATGCAGCAGTGCAAAGCTTCAAGTTACTAACAGAGGAAGAGAACAAATCCAACCTCCGGAGAGAGAAATACCTGCCCCAGGGCAGAGGAGCGTCAAAGAGGGTGAAACTTCTCAGAAGACCCACTGTAGGAAAGCCATGTAAAAGTTCTCCCATGTCCAAAGAACATGAAGCTGGGTACTATGGCTCCAGTTCCAGGAAGGCCTCTTATTTCTTCCCTAAACTCTCCGCTCATAGCCAACCCAGAGGAATAGTGCAGCAGATGCTGAGACTTGAATGATAGTGGCCGTCAGGTTTTCTGACATTTATAAATGCAGAGTTCTGGATCCTGGACAGTTTAGGCTCTGCAATGAGTTTGCACTTCAACTTACGAAAGAGTGAAGTCATTTACCTGAGAAGAGGGAAAAAGTAAAAGTCATGGAGCCTGAAGTAACTCTATCCAAGGGCATTTTGAGAGATTATTATCACACAGCAGATTGTGAAAGGAAAGTGGGAAAATTAAAACTGCAGGTTGCATAACATGTATACACACATAAAATGAGAATGCATTGAGAAAACTGGCTCCTAGGCACCTTAATTTAAAAATCTTTATCTGTATCTATATTCAGATCCATATTCATATATCCATCTCTATTTGTATGATGATTTTCCCAGGATTAACACAGTTAAGTTTATCACATTTATAATTTCTGTATAATTATTACATAACAAATATATTAACTCCCAATAAATGTAGAAACTGTTTCAAGCAGAATAAATTAAAAATAAAGCCACCCCTGACTCTCTATAATCCTGTTTCCAACCTTAGAGGAACTGTATTACTTTTGGTATGTATCCTTCTGGTAAAGAAAAATAGAGCTTCACTTCATTTTTTTTAAACCAAAATGTTATATTTCATTTATTAGTAGAAACTTTCATTATTTTCAAATAAAAGATGTCTTGGGGAACATTATAAGCTAGTAACTACGTAATTATAGAAACGCCTCATTGTTTCAAGATGTAATATTTTGTTTCATAGTATATATGTCTCATGGTTGATTTATACAATTCATTTTAAAATGAAGTTCTAAACGTTAACTGGGGTGCAGCACCTATCAAACTTCTGGTCAGTGTACAAAAGTATTTATTGGTTTGATTGATGCTTTTGGTCAAGGACAGTTTTGATATTAAATTCCTTTCCAGCTTTCAATTTTAGTAATATTTCAGCCTCACAAAACTCACAAAACATTCTTCTACTTGTACCCCAGATTCAAACCCCGACACAGAAATTTTGAGAGCTTTCTTTTCCTTGTAATCAAAGACTTAATATAAGGTGGCTTTAGTGAGGGCTCATGTCCCTAAGAATTCATTACAACAAGAAAATGTATTGAGCGATGCAATCACAGGTAATGAAAATCAAAAGATGATCAGATTAGATGAGCAAGGAATTATTGGAGGAAGAGAATTGTTTTTCATTTAATTAAACTAAACAATGAGGTTACTCATACATAATTTATTATGTGTTCTTATTGATGGATTTTTGACAAAATGGATTGTATTATTTTCCTGTTTTTCCATCTCTAAGTACATTTCTTATGCCCTTTCTCCTGCTAAACTACCACCTGGGGAAACTGAGGTTCATGGAAGTTAAAGTGCCACTGTAGTCCAGTGAGTTCAGGGGAAAAAGTCTATCCTTGAGAATCGAAAATTAAAAAGTTTAGAACTCTGAAAAACTCTGATAGTTGTCAATTCTAAACTTTTTGCTTTATTACAGTAATAAGGAGGCTGAGACCCAGAGATGTGGATCACGCAGAAAACTCGAGTCCCACTGTAGACACACATGCACACCTGGTACTGTGCACAGTATACTTCCGCCATGTCTGCCCCTCCCGAGCTGTCTCCTTGCAGCCAATCCCAGTGGTACTAACTTTCTCAGATGCTCAGGCTGCAAGGAGAGGAGCGAGGGCCCATTTCTACAGCCTGGACGCAGGTTTAAGACCCCTATTCTCCTTTGGTCTTCAAAGACTCTGTTTCATGAAATGTAGACCATGAGATTTTACCACTCTCAACCGTCCTCTTGTTATTTATTAGCTTTTAGGTCACTATTCCGCTTCCATTAGTAAGAGAAGTAGAGGCCCCAGTTTCCTTCTCCCTTGACACACTCGCCTTGGCAATGCCTGCACCCTTCCGGTCAGTCATTCTAACCTAGGGCATTTCTCACCTTCATCCCTACCCCAGGCTGTCCACACAAGCATCGTTACACCTTGGGAGCTGTAAACATTCATTCATCTCTTTTCAGATGTTCATGACTAACTCACTTCTCATTGAAACTCTGGATATTTTGGTCATAGTGCAGTCTTTATAATTACCCTACTACGTTCACTTTACTAATCAGCCTTAACCTCATGATTGACCCAACTCCTGACTTCCCTTATCAGAATTATTAACACCTTGTGACTTGGCCTTTGCTACTTGGCTTAAAACACATAACCCCTACTCACTGCTAAATATCACTTCTCTAGTGCTATTTGGGATCATTGGACAATTTTGAATAAAATCCTATGAGTATTTACTGTCCCATGATCAACACAAGTAGGCATACAACACTGCCCAGCAATCTTTCTACATGTCTGAAGTTAGTTCTCTCTTCATTTATGATGTGAACCATTGTCAGCCAATACCCCTTGATTGTATATAATATCCATATATGCTAATTTTTCATGTACTCACAGCAGGCAGTGAGTACACACTTTATACTTTGTGAGTTTTGTTCGGCTTGGCAGTTTATGTTATAATAAGAAAATACTCTTAAGAAAAGGAAATACACTGTTGTAGCTGAGATAGACCTTAGAGATAATCAAATCCAACATTCCCAGAGTAATGGAAATAATGTTCTTAGCACTAATGTGTCATGCCTAAAATTTCACAGCTTTGTATAGTTAGAGGCAAGATATAACTCAGTTATCTTTATGCCTAGGAGCCAATAATCTCTACCACATACTGAGCTACCATATTATGCTCTATATGAGCATTTTCTCTTAGCTGTTTAGGGAATGCTAACAGTTATAACTAACATAACCCCTAAAACCTAATGACTAAATACAATCAACACTGTATCTCCTTCAAAAGAAAATTCCAGTGCAGGTAGTCCTGCCATGACCATTCATCTGGCAAATGAGAAAGAGAATGGAGAGAATCCCAAGCCTGGAGATGATACATTTTCATCTCTTTGCCATGTCCACTCACAGTTGGTGAGAGCTCATTTAGTCCCACCTGAATGTGTGGAGTTGGCATGCATGGCCCTTGATGGGACAGCTGTTTCCCAGCAGTCAGTCACTGGATGGGGGGCATGAACCTCTTTTAGTCTGTTCTCTGCCAAACTCCCATTTAATCTTCTCTCCAATCCCATGTGGTAAAACTCTTATTATCCATATCTTTAAAAGAAAGGAACGCTGGGCTTTAGAGGTCATTTGTCAAACATTATTCACTGTGCAGTGGAAGAAAGCATCAAACCAGAGACTATATGAATTCAAACGCCAGGCCTTTATTGCTGCACCACCACCTCTTCACAGATGTGCCACTTGGGATCCTCTTGATTGGCACAAACACAACTTTCCCATGTGACTGGCTACTTGGCACAGACTAGTGTCATTGTAGCTTCACAGGTTTCTATCTCTTCAAAGACAGACTCCCTAAAAGTCTAGTCCTTCAACTTGAAAATCTAACCTGCTATTTACCCTTCCTAATTGTTTCAACCTATGGGAAACTCAGAAAGATAAAACCACATGATTAAACCGATTCTCTTCGGCTTTGGAATACATTTGTGATTTTATTTGTAAATTTCTTCTTCTGTGTATCCTTTAAGTCATTATTAAAATGAGCTTGTTTTGAGAAAGTCCCAAGCTGTCACTCCAGTTCAACAAACACAGATTTTTCCTACTGTGTGCCAAGATTGTGCTTGATGCCAAGAACAGAAAGATAAAATACATAAAATACACAGTCCTCACCCTAAATTGGCACATGCTAAAGACAAAGAGAGACATAGCAACAAAAGTTTTAGTGTATTTTCATAAGGGAGTGACAGAAATCAGTTCGAGTCACTACGTGATCTGAGAGCCAGCCTGGTGAAGGGGGATGATATCTGAGCTGAGTCACAATAAGGTTGCCAGGCAAAGAGAAACTGTGTGGCCACATTGCCACAGGCGGACAGAGACCATGCTTATTGTTTTAAGCATCAAAATCTCTTTAATCTTCTCTTCTCATAAAGAAACAGAGCACTATTTGGCAGTAGATAGAATTTAAGATATTAAGACTTTCATTCTCCTACTTTTAAACTGACGGTAGGGACACAAATCCTGCTCTGTCTGATAATGCAGTTTCCTCATTAGTAAAATGGAGATGATGATATGTAATAAGAATTTTGTGATGATCAAATATGTAGAATAAAAACTAACTGTGACTGTCAATTTTGGCCAAGTTCAAGCAATTGAGATTGGATTTCCTCTTCCAGCTGAAACAACTGAAAATTGAATATACAAAATATTATATTATATATATATATATATATATATATATATACACACACACACACATATGTAAAATAACTTATATGCATAATATACAGATCTTAGGATAATCAGACAAGTGCATTAAAAGTTATATAGCTGATCTCTACACTTTCAAATGATCAAGTAAATACAGAATAATATATAAACAAATTAAACTCATAATAAAATCTACAAGGTTAGAGTTGAAGCATAAACTAGATGGTCTTGATGGCAGATCAGTCACTACAAAAGAAAGCTTAGTGAACTTTAAGACATCAATAGAAACTATCCAAGAAAAAAAAGAAAGAGGAAAATAATTTTAACAAATGAATAGAGCATTGGTGGGACAAATCACGCAGGCCGGTTTAGGTACCAATGGAGTCCCAAAGGAGTCTAGGGGGGATGGGAGGCTGTAGAATGAAATCAAATCTGAATAAAACAATTTATAAATCTGCTGAAAACTATAAACCCAAATATCTAAAAGGCTCACTGAAACCTAAGCCCAAGGTAAATGAGAAAAGTAGAGCTAGTTCTTTACATTCCTGAAAGAAAATTAAAAAACAGTACAAACAAAAACCTGTTAGTTTTGAATTTTACGTCTAGTGAACACATTTTCAAAACACAAGTTGAAATACAGACGTTTTATTCAGTCAGAGCTAAAGGAATTCATCACCAGCAGACCCCTATTGTAAGAAAAGTCAAATCAAGCACTTGAGACAGAAGGGCAATACCATGGGGAGGAGGGGGTGGCCGAACGTTGTATCCGATCTGAGGGCAGAGGTGAGCCCCTGCCTGCCTCAGGTGAAGAGGGTTTAGGGCCTGCACTGAGGGTATCGCCCTTAAGAGGGTAGACTGGTGATTATCGAGAGGTTTCAGCAGATACTGGGTTCTTCAAGAGGTGAGAAGGAAAGGCGGCCCAGGCTTCAGGGGAGACCATGGCTGCAGGTCTGTGCATGTTTCCAGGTCCCCATCCCACCCAGCATTCACGGAATGCCCCCCGAGGGGCTGAAGGGGCTGGGAACTAAGCAGGGAAAACCGGAGCCAAGGTCGGGAAGCCCTGTGGCGCGTCTCAGAGTGTGACATTTTCTTCCCATAATGACCGCGATGACTGAGTAGCGATCTGGAATAACCGCAGGAGGGCTTCGTTATCATTTCTAGGCCAGTTTCCATCAGCGACCTTAAGATAGAGAAAAACCTCTCTAAGTCACAATCTGAGGCGACTTCCGTGTTCTTCTGATTAAATCACAACAGATGTAAACTCTGATCCCAGATTTTTGACAATTCTATAGGAGAGAGGGGATGTGAAGCCTTCTGATAATACCACTCATACATTTTTAAGGGAAATGTTATCGAATTATTTGTAGAGGTGCATGAAATTGTAATAAATAATACAAGCGCCTCATCATAGTAGCATTTTGCAAAGCTGTTGCAGTCACAATCACAATATCGTCATTAGTACAATCCACCAATTTTATTCAGATATCCTCTGTTCAGCTTATTCTCACTTGGTGTACTCATTTCTTAAGTGTACTTATTCCTACAAAATTTTATCACATGTGTTAGTTCTTATAGGTAATTATTTATATCTTAGAACTTATCTTTTTCATTTTATTTATTTACTTTTTCTTCCCTTGGCTCTTGTACCTGCATTTCTCTTTATTGCCTTCCTGTATATCACTCGAACTTGTTTTTAAAGATTACATTTTTATTTATTTATAGTGTTCTTGGAGTATCTCTTTGTATAGTGTTCTAGTGGCTGCACTGATATTAGGATATAAATATAAGATTTAAAACAATCCACAGGTTTCAAAATTTTACCACTTTGAGTGACATTTCAGAAACTTCATTTCCATTTATTTATCTACTTTCCTCATCATTGAATATCATTCATTTATTAGATGGTGTCATAATATTTGTTTCAATCACATAATATAATTTGTAAAACAGGCAAAGAGCACCTATTGTGTGTGTCTTCAGTTCTTCTCTTTTTATTGTCTTATCTTCCTTTCTGATGTTCCAAGATTATTTCTTTTCACCATTGCCTTTGTGATGAGGGTCTTCTTTAGGCAATATTTGAGGGTGTTCCTAGTAGTAAAAAAATTTACTTAGTTTTGCTTAGTCTGAGAATGTCTTCATTTTCCCTTCCTTCCCGAGTAGAAGGAAAGCTTTATTGGCTATAGAATTTATGATTGACAGTTCTTTTCTTTCAGCTTTTAAAACTTTTTTCTACTCCCTCTGTTCTCTATGATTTTGAGAGAAAAATCTGTTGAAATTCACACTTGTGTTCACCTGCATACATAAAATCTGTTGTTTCTCTCTAGCTGCTGTGACAATTCTTTCTTTGTCTTTAGTTTTCATTAGTTTCATTACGAGCATGATTGATTTATTTCAGTGTATCCTATTTGGGGTTGGCTAGAATTCTTAAATATGTAGATTTGTATGTTTTTCCCATTTTGGAAGGTTGTCAGTCATTTCACATTAGATCTCTTTATGAAGATCTCACTCCTTTTATTTTCTCTGAGGACTCAAAAAAACAAATTTGAATTTTTGTTATTTTTCCCACAGGCTCTTGGTGTTCCATTCATTTGGTTTTTCAGTCTGTTTTCTCTGTTTTTTAGATTTGGGTTTTTATTCATTTGTCTTCACATTTACTAAACATATTATTTTATTCAACTTGAGCAGATTTCTCTATGCTTTTGTATTTTTCATTTCTATAGTTTTCATTAGTTTATTTAAATAAATAACTTCTAATTATTTGCTGAGGTTCTACTTTTTACAAAAGGATGTATCATTTACCCTTGAAGCATTTATATAACGACTGCTTTACAATTATTATCACATAATTCCATCATCCAATTCATCTCATGAAGTATTCATGTATTTTCTCACTGAAGCACTTTATTGTACTTCATTCATTCATAGTCTGCATGATAATTTTCAATTTTCTTTTTGTACCTTAGGTCAATATCTTGAGCTTCAGGGTTTTGAATTTTTCCATTTTTAGAAATAAACTGCATTTTTTAAAGCTGTGTTAGGTTCACAGCAAAATTGAGCAGAAGGTACAGAGGTTACCCCTGCACACCTGCCTTCACACTTGCAGAGACCTTCCCATTTCAACATTCCAAACCGGTGATTTATTTGTTACCTTGGATGAAGCTACACTGACACGTTGTCATCACCCCAAGTCCACAATGTTGGTGGCGTGCAGTCCATGGGGTTGCACAAAATTACAATGAAATTTATTTGTCATTGTATTATCATATAGAATTGTTTCACTCCCCTAAAATGTCTCAGTCCTCTGTGTTTTCATCTCTCTTTCTTTCTCTTCATTTCTGGAAGCCACTAACTTTCTCCATATTTACATTTTAAAGAGTGCCATACAGTATGAAGCTTTTTAAACTTGCTTCTTTCACTTATTAGTATGTTTCTGAGATTCTCCATGTCTCTTCATGGCTTGAGGGTTCATTTATTTGTAACACTGACAGTATTCCATTGTCTGGATGTGCCGTGGTTTATATACCCATTTATCTACTAAAGGAGAACTTGATTCTTTCCAAGTCGTGGCAATTATGAACAAAGCTGTGATAGGCGTTCTGCTGGCAGGCTCTTGTGTGGATATGTTTTCTACACTTTGGGGTAAATACCAAGGAGTACCATCGCTGAATCATATGTAAGAGTATATTTAGTTTAGTAAGAAATTGCCAAATTGTCCTCCAAAGTGGCGGTACCATTCCAGAATCCCACCAGCAGTGACTGAGAGCTCCTGTTACTCCACATCCTCATCAGCATTTGGAACCATCACTGCTACGGATTTGTTCCTAAAATCCCTTGTATCCTTTTAACATCCACGGGGTCTGTAGTGATGTTCCCTCCTTCCTTTGTTCCTTTTTCCTTTTCTTTTTTTATTGGGGTATAATTGACATACCACATTACATTGGTTTCAGGTGTATGACGTAGTGATTCCATATTTGTAAGTATTGTGAAAAGATCACCAATAAGTCAAGTTAGCTTCATTTATGATATTATAGTTTGTGTCCTCTCCCTCCTTTTGTTAGATAGCCTGGCTATTGGCTTATCGATTTATTGATCTTATTAAATAATTGAATTTTTGGTTTTATTTTCTCTATGATTTCCTATTTTATTTTCAAATATGACAGTTCTTATTTTTATTATTTTTTCTCATTTTTGTTTTCTATTATTTTATTCTTTTTTTCTGCTTACTTTGAATTTTACGAAGTTGAATATATACATACCCTACATCCTAGCAGTAACATTCCAAATTATATGCCTAAGACTTCCAATATTTACCAAGGAGTCTGTGCAAGAATGCTTATAACAGCAAAAACTGGGCATAACCCAAATGCCCATGGTTAGGAGAGCAAACCTCTTGTGGTATATTGACAGAATAGGTTCCATCACACCAGTTACACTGAGTAAACTACAGTGACATATAATAATATATGGATGAGTCTTGTTAAAATAATTTTGAATGAAAAGTAGTACCAGAAAACTATTTACAATATAATACCTTCCCAAAAGTGAAGTGGGAAAACAAGCAACACTAAGCGATGTATTTTTCATGGTCTGGTGACCGAGGACCCAAAGGCAAGTCCTTTCCTCCCCCAGAATGCACAGTGGGGCTGGGTGTCCCGAGGAAAGGCCCACACTTGATATGGAGAGATCTGTCTATTCATATGTCTATGGATATGTACATATCTATCTACATCTATCTATCATCTATCTAATGTATCTATTTATCTACCCAATCTTTATATACATAATTCCCATCCCCTGGTCTTTATACTCCAGTTTAGTGAAGTTGGAGCCCATCTGGCTTTAGTAATAATATTAAAACATTCTTTGCTGCACGGCTATGGCTTTCAAAGGAACTGTGTTGTTCAAAGGCTTTTTTTTAAATCTTAGTTTTCTTCCCTGTTTTATATCTAGAAACATTTGGCTTTTCCAACCAGTGACGGCCCCACATTTATTGACTTTTTCTATTCTTTTTCATTTCTGCCCTTGACACAGCCAGTTGCTTAAAGCTTCTCTCTTACTTCTAATATCTCACTAATGCAGCCAGTTAAAACCACAGAGCCAACTAAAGCTGTTTTCCAGATCCTTCTGCTAGAGCCATAGCCTCAGCAGACACCTGACCGCCTTCTCAGATACTGCAGACAGCAGCTGTGCTTTCTGCAAGTCATAACATGAGACTCCAGCTTTCCAGCCTCACATATTACTCTTTTTGCTACCTACCTCTGAGTTACATAGTTCAAGCTATTTTTATGGTGGGACCCTACTTAAGTAGGTAGGACAATGCTAGATGCTACATAAAAACACTAGATATCTGTAGCTTAGCAAAAGAGTAGTTTACTTCTTACCGAAGTAAATTCCAAAATGAGTGTTCCTAATAGGCATGTGGCTTTGCCCCAAGTTATGGTTCAGGGCCATCCTCTAAAAACTTGTGACTCTACCATATTCAACACATGGCTTCCACGTTCAGAGCAGAAGGGGAAAGATCAGTGAAGGTTGCATGCGGTGGGTTTTTTTGGTCCAGCTGTGGACATGGCATGATCAATTCTGCTCATATCCAGTTGCAGAGAAACCATTACATAGCCACAACGAGCTGAATAGGAGGCTGAAAGCAGTTGTGCATCCAGGTCACACGGGAAATATGATGAGCAACCAGCAAGACATTGATACTCATGTTCACTGTTTTTTATTTTTGTTATTTTAAAATTTTATTTGATTTGATTATTCTCCCCCATTAGATAATGAGCTCCTTGGAACAAATCTTTATCCTTTTCATCTTTGTATCCTAAGTATCACTCTTCTGGGACATGAAAAGTATTAAATGAATGCTTAATCAGTAATCTTCATTCTTTGTCAACATGATAGTGGTAATGATAGAAACCAAATCGCAGCAATCACTTCAAAATGTGAGTTTGTGAAAACCTCCTACAGCCTTAAACTGTTGTCATGGATATATTCTGTATGATCTTTCTAACCCACACAATAGGAAAATTAAATGAGAAACACCCATAAATGGATGGCTTTTCACTTTCTTAAACTTTTTAAATTATAAGAAGCACAAACCCGGAGAAGCTTACAGAAATCGTGTAATTTAGTGAATGAACAGAAGGCAAATGCCCTGTAACTGTCACCTAGATCAAGAAGTAGAGATTCGTCAGCTCCTTCCTCAGCTCCTCTATATCCACCCAGTCGGCTCCTCCCACAGAATAAACACTATCCGATTATTTCTACAAAAATGCCTTTTTGTGTTTCTTTAGTCCTAGTAACTGACTGCATACCCCTTTACACAATACTTTAATCTTGCCCATTTTTACTTAAGGTGCATGTGTGTGTGTTTAATCCATGACTTCATTTCTCATCTTTCCATTTTCAGTGTGACTTACTTATTGAAGAACCCAGGCCATTTGACCTGTAGAGTTTCTCACAGCCTGGATTATGCTGGATGCATGTTCACAGTGAGGTTCAGCTATTTCTTTGTCCTTTCTATTTCCTGCACAGCCCTAGTCTGATGCTTTTGTTGTTTGAAGTTCAATCCCATTGACAAAACTAAAGGACGTGTATGTCTTCTTACCAGGAATTCTGCACTATCCTCTCTTTGTAAACTTAGCACTGAACACTTCTCAGTGCCTAAATCCATGACTTCATTAAGGATTACAAACCGGGCATATTTTCATTCTATCTTTGCTTCCCACTTATTACTAAAAATGCTTTTATAAGGAAACACTTTTCCCTGTTTATTCATTCTATAGTGCAGTTCATTAAAAAATAATAATGAATCAGATATATGCTTGACAAGTTTTCAAGATGGCAGATTGGATCTCCAGCAGTCTCTGAAAGTAATTATTTTTTAGTTATTATTATGAACTCATGGGTTTTAAATGTGTTTAAAGAGCTTCCATTCATTGCAACCACTGTCTTATTCGAAACTCAAATTGTCCCATCGTTGGACAGCAGGAGCTAATAAAAGTGGCTTTGGGGACTTTGGCATGCCTGGTGTGACACAAGATATTCCCAGCTCCTCTTGAATATAATTTTCTCTAGACATTCATCTTGGCTGAACAAATTCTGCCTTCTTTCAGTGGGACTGGTACTTTTTGGCACTAGGAATGCTTATTTCTATTGGGTGAGTCATTTTATGTGTTCCTCTTCCACGATCACAGCTATGACAAACACACACACACACACACACACACACACACACACTTTAACATAAGATATCTCAAACTGATACCACCTATCCAAGTATGGAGCCAACAGTATTTTTACTTCACTTCTGTACTATACATATATTTTCTTTTTTATACTAAGAATCCTCATTCTCAAGAATGTGGAGGATGATAATCACTCGCTTGTTGTATCCAATAATATGAGCATAGTAGCCTTAGAAAAATATTATTAATACTGTCACCACATATATTTACAGAATATAGGTATTTTTGAATATTGAATATGCTCTTCCTACTCCCACTCTATTTTTATGTACACTGTCATATCATACAGACATATGGTCCTGGCATGTCATTCTTTCTTATAATCTCAGTCTTAGTTCTGTAGGTAATTACATAACTAATGCTCACCAGTCCTTTTTCAATGTTTCTCTAGTTTGGGAGCGTTAATGTATTAAACATGTATACATTTTTAAATGGTTAAATTTTAACAGTTAAACAAAAAAGTGTGCCTTTCTTTGGTAGAGATGCCAAAGGATTTGGATCTTTTCTATAAATCAGATTCATGTCTGCTGGGCTATTCTTGGTTTTATTTTTCTGGTTCGGTATTATCAGGAATGTGGTATCCTCTTCTAATGTACAATCACAAATGCGTATTTTTTAACTTCATGTTTTTTGCAGGGGTTTGTAAAATCTGAGTATTTGTACCCCTCGGGTTGCTTTTCTTCCTGATGGAAGCCTACCCATCTGTCGGCTCTTGGTGCCTGTTTGCCATAGTCATCACACTTTCTGTGAGACAGAAATCCTGTTGATCACTTTCATCATTTGTGTTTTACTTTTAGCTTTTGTTACTTTTCACCTGTTTATCTTAAAGTATGATCTGCTGCATTTGTTCCTGCTAGTGTTCTATTCAATTTTGTCTTTATATCAGAACCAACTTTGGCTTTATTTTCAATTAGTTTTCCTGAGCTGTGTCGCTGAGAATTTCCGACTTTGGCTTTGTTGTTCCTTTATGTCACACCTGATTCTTCCCGCCTCTCAGCTGCTTTTGAAGAGCCCACCACAGCTTTGAACCGTCCTGTCGGCGTGTCCTTCCTCCCGGCAGAAGCCTCACTGCCCCCGAGGTCCTTTCTCATGATGTAAATTAGAGGATTTCATCTCGGTTCATCTTGTTCTTCATTTTTTATAGGAAATCAGTTTCCCTGAACTGTTACAATAGTGCTTGGTTTAGTAGCTTGTATCAATTCATAGAGATTTTTCTTCTGTTATTTTCATGAAAAATACGGTAGTTTGTTTTCTGAGGTTTTCTGGCTCTTTCCCCTCTACCTTTACCTGAACCCCTCCCCTTGTCCTCTGTCTCCCGCATACCCCTCCACTGTTACCCCATTCCGGGCCGTGTCTCCTCAGCCAGGACCCGGCCGCAGGGAGCCCGTGGCTGATGGTCAGCAGGGTCCGTGGGCTGCCTCCCTGCCCCTTCAGGGGTTCCCACGCGCCCCGCACCCTCCTCCCCGCCGGAGCACCCCCGCCTCCCTACCCCAGCTGCGACCCTCAGACTGCTGGCCGTGCGTCCAAGGAGACCTGCGGGCTCTGTCGTGTTTCCCGTCCCGGCTCCGTCCTGCGCCCGCTTCCCTCCTCAGAGATGCGAACACAGCTCGTGCAGCCGCTGGGGGAACTGGGAGTTTATTACTACTTGCACAGGTTTCACGTTTGTGGGAAAATGTCCTCTTAATTGTGTGGTAAATGGTGTCCATGGATATCGGTTTAGGTATCTACTTATTATGTTCATTTTTATTAAGGATTTAGAGAAATCCAAACCCTATGCCCCACTGCCTCAACTTTAACAGAATGTGTGTGTGTGTGTGTGTGTGTGTGTGTATGTATACATATTTCACACTGAACATGTTTCTGCATCTTCCAATATTTCTTTTAATATTATGTTTCAGTATTATATGTATATTTACTTATTTTATATATTATACATATGTATATACTGCAGCTAAAATGAATAAATAAATTATATATATATATATATATATACTTTATTATACATAATGTAGATTGCATTTTATGTCATACCTATATGATTTACTTATTCCTCTAGCTGCCGTATAATACTTTGTTGTATGACTAATACATGTTCACCTACCCCTTTTGTCTTTTGGAAACTGACAACACGGACCTTACATCCTTTTCCCTCGTACTACATCCCAGTGCATTATTTCATCAGAAATTCCACATTTTTAAAGGGAAATTTGCCTGGTGTTTTGGAAAAAAGCGATAAAAATTCAAGGCTTCTTCAGTGAGCCCCATCTACCTTTTACAGTAGTGAGGAGGCACTGCTTTCATCCCTCCTGTCTGTGTGACATGACCAATTGCCTTGAGGCATACGCTGGCCGAGCCATGTGGAGGGCCCTGAGGGCAGGCGAGGAAAACGAGATCCACCCACTGGGATTCACTGAACGTCACCTGGCTGGCTTTGTAATTAAGGAACTAAAATGGAAAGTTCCTTTAGCAAAGGTCACATTGATCTTCCATTAGTGAGCAGGAGAATATTTGACAAGTCACGGACCTTGATCATTAATCTTTTCACCACTGTATCTGGGGTTAGCATGATCTTAGTTTCCTTCTGGGTTCCTTGTTTTTCTAACAATTGATATTTGTGTACCATCTGAGCTACAGGCTGATGATCTATAAAATGGGGGTGATCATATTGACTTAATCCCGACATGTAGAAATTGGAGGTTTCATCCGGAAGTCCTGGGTGCACAGCCGAGCCTCGTTTAATGATGCCGCTGCCCTCTCCGGGCAGCACGAGCCCTCGCGTACACCAACTGTAAGTCACAGGCTAATAGCCCGGCTATTGTCCAGATTGGAACCAAATTGCCTTCTGTTAATCATCCTGGCTTTGCTAGCATAAAGAATCTTATTTTATAACTCCACTGTAGCATTATGTGTTCATAGAAATCTAGAAATCTGGAAATTTTTCACTTCCTGTTCTCAACAGCTGGGCAAGAAAACTAATGATAGAATCCTACATGAGTAAATGACGGAATCATAAACTCTTTCCATTCTAGTTAAGTGTCTGCTTCATAAGGTGACATAATGTGACAAAATCATGTTGAATTGAAGAAAATGTTAGGATATTAGAAGATCAGTGGCTTTATGGCAGTCTGATAGAAAAACAAACTAAATCATTTAGATAAGATGATATAATGCGCCTTAAATGCGACGAGGACCGATGTCTTTCAGAGGGCTCAGCGGGGCGCTGCCTGGGGAGGACGGACGCGGTCAGGGCGGCGCTTGCTGCGAGGGAAATTAAGCATTGGTGACAAATAGAAGTCTTTTTCACCATGTCTGCTCATGAGTGTTAGATGGGCTCCAGCAGACTGACATGGGGTTGGGACAATTCTATACTCTGATTTGGCAGAATTGAGTAGTTGGAAAGTTTTAAGTTCTGGGTTCCAAGCTACTTGTCATTTTGCTTTGAATGTTTTCATCACTACCTTTTCAACATTTTTCTGTTAGTGTGTGTGCTTGTGTTTGTATATATTTATATATACATTTATCTTTTTAGTTTTTTTCTATATTGTTATGCAGTTTTCTTTTTTTATTTATTGTTACATGACTCCTTTTTTTTCCGTGTTATGGAATGCCTCCTTCCTCCACTAATCTGTGAACATGGAAAGGCATTTTGTGGTTCGCAGACCTGTAACTCCAGGAGAAGAATAGAGCCTCATGGGAGGCTAGTGGCTCCATTTTGCTCTGGTTCCTTTAAATTTATTGTCTTTTCTGTGAGTGTCTTCTCAGGGGGGCTTTGTTTATTTACTTATATTCCTCCTGAGTACCTGCTCTGGTTGGTGATGCTTCTAGGTACTAAGGAAACATCGGTGAACAAAACAGCAAAAGTCATTATTTTCATGGAATTTATATTTTAGTGAGAGACCCAGAAAATGCACATCATCGAATAAACACGTTTAATATTAGGTGGTCAAAAAAAAGCAAAGTGGAACAGCAACCTCAGGCTACCTAGCTGAATTGTACACTGTCTAAAAGAAGAGGAAAAGATTTCTTTTCTATAGAAGAATGAGATACTGCCTGTAGATCATTGCCTGCACACAGGTGATTGATTGGAACTGAGTTTCAAATCCGCCTGCTTTGGCAGGAGAATGACGTGAGTCAATGGACACAGGCTTGCATCTCCTGAACCAATCAGGGTGCTAAGGAGTATGGTCTTAGCTTGATAGACCTAAAGCGATTAGAGTTCATCAACAGCAGGTGAATCCCAGGGCTCTGGGAAAACGGGGAGGCTCTCTGAAGAATATCTGTGAGAAAACCACTTTGTTCACCTAAATATGTTTTCAGGACTCCAAAGTTGATACATAATAGAAGAGTTTAATTCTTTTTAACTGTTGAATAGTATTCCATTTGGAATTGTGACAATTCATTTTACGTTTCTCTTCTTCGTAAATGTTTAGATTGTTTCCATTATTGTGCTGTTATAAACAATGTTATAAAATATATCCTCTTATATACGATATAACATACCAGCAAACATAACGTAGAAGTCTTTTCAAGTACATAAATGACTAGATTCACTGACACTGTATGTGCATTTTAAATGTTAGCTTATTGTGTTAAATTGCTTGACAAAATTGTTCTGCAGATTTAAACATCTGTCACTAATGTGTTCCCTTCACCTACAACAATATTTGATAATATTGTTAAATAAATCTTAGCTGTAAGAATAGAAGAATTCTTTAACATTATGTTTTAATATGTATTTTTTGTGTTGCTAGTGAGAATCTTTTCATGAGTTATTAACTATTTCCTGTGTAAATTGCTTGTTCATATTATTTCTCTAGTTTTTGTTCAATCTTTGCTTTCATATTTTTAGACATTTTATGTACTCCAGATATTAAAATTTTATCTAGAGAACAAACTGTGAACATTTTATCATTCTCTTATTTTATCTTTATTTTTCACTGTTAAAGCATTTTCTTTCTGGCTACTCACAAAGTCTCACATTTTAATCTTTATAAATTTATGCACTTTTCTTCAATATCCTTCTCTATGCTGATATTAAAACACATTATCCTATATTTTCCTTAAATATTTAAAGGGTTTATTTTTATGCATTCAGTCTATATGGATTCAATGTGTGTGTGTGTGTGTGTGTGTGTGTGTGTATGAAATAGTATGGGAGAATACATAAGCACCTGATTTATTTCACAAATAACCAGCTGTTTAAATATATTTTATTGACTAGTTAGCCTTTTCCCACTGATTTGAAATGTCACACTTAATGCACATTGAATTGTCCTACATGCATAGATTTCTTTCTATTTTTAAATATGTTTGCTCAGTTTTGCACTAATCCCACCCTGACCTGTGTCTTTGTCATATGCATTTGCACAGTTGTGCTTGTGGCTCTGTGTTCTTCATTCCCAAGATGTTACTCTCCTTCTTGTGCATTTTCTCTTCCACAAGCATTTTCCAAAAAACCTCCTTCCTTGCATGCACTGTTTGGCTGGAGTTTTGACGGGGGGTCTCAGGGATTTGGAGATAATTGATGATACATTTTTGAGTCTTCTTATCCAGGAATATGTTACATTTCTATGTTTATCAAGATTTTATCAGGCTTTTCATTACAATTCTATAACTTTTTTTCAATTTAAAATACTAGAATACTCAGGTTAGCATGGTGTGTGGGCAATTTATGAGACATTATGTTTATTCCATTAAATGTGTATGTCCTTCTTTGATTGATTAAATACAGGTAATCCTTTCAACCTCCCTGGATAATACCAGGAAAGAAAGAACTGTGACATAATGAAGGTCTTAGTATAAATTAAACAATGTGTTAGAAGCTGAGAAAGAGAGAGCCTCAGCCTCTGGGCTCAGGAGCTGTTGATCTAGTGGGGGAGGCACACATGCAACAGCAGACACATCACGATGGCAGGTCGCCACAAGGCGACGCACTTAAATCACCAAACCTTGGCTGGCAAGTGACTAGAAAGGTTTCTTGGGGTAGGAGATGCCTGAGTTTTGAGGGACATGCACAAAAGAGGATTTTAAAAATGAATTAAATGAGATTGAGAGGTCATGTAGGTAGTCTGAATCACATAATTCATACAAGGTGGGTCCACGCTGCATACCCAGGACTATGCGGCTTTGGAGGCACCCTCATATTTTTATTATATTTTTAATCACTGTGGTTTGCAATTTAAGTGACTTAATAGCCAATAGAGCAAATGCTGTTTTATTTATTTTAATGCCCTCTCTTTGTTAGGTCAGTGAAAGTGAAGATCTATACACTTAAATATTTGGAAGCATTTAAGGATGTTGGCACCTTTAAGTATTGCTAGATCCTAAAACGAGTGAGATATTGCTTCCTCCTGGGTTTAGGAACAAAATTAATTTAATCTGGGAGTCAGACATTTGCAGAAACAGAATGAAAATTCCACTTGCCATCAGACCCAACTCCTATTTAATTAAGGAAAAATCAGAAACAGAATTAGACATTATAACAATACTGACAATTAGGATTTTAAGGAGAAAAAAACCCCCAAATTCCCAACATTGACCAGGGATAAGACACTGTCAAAGAGTATTAATCAACAATACTTAGAAAAGGTGTGTCTTTTTTTCATGTTTAATACCATAAGGGTTGATGAAAACTGCAAAAGTCAGCCACATGATCCCCCATCCACATGTAAACAGCTGAGGCTGTCCCCAGGGCTTGGTTCCCAGCTTAATCAAAGAAGACTGGTCCATTCAGATGTGAGGCCTGTTCCTTGGCAAGAATATTGATTATAGCACATGGAGCAAAATCAAAAGAATACTGTGTATATTTCTTCTTACTGACTCCTCCCAATGCTCGTGTCCTGAGGCATTTTAAACCAACGCATCTTCATTCACCTTGCCTTTGTCCTGTCCAAAAGAATTCTCCTGCTATATAGAAGAAAATAAATATCCATTTAGAAAGAAATTGACTCATTCACAGCAGAACATTTGGAAAACTAGCTATAGTCGATACACCTAGGATTGTTTTTCCTGAAACTATGGTTCTCTTTGTTAATCAAAGTCTTCCAATAGGTTGAGAGTATGCAGCTAATACTGGCTAAATACTTGAAGATCTGTTTTACATGAAATATTAAAACCACATGGGAGAAGATGGAAAAATTAATAGGTTAAATTTTTTCCTGCTGGTTATTTCTTGCATATTCATGATTGCTTATTAGGGACTTATTCTTTTCTTTGACTTTTACAAAATATAATGAAATTGTTAGGATATGGTGAATCAAAGCAATTGTTCAGACCCCATAATTATAACTCTCAACAATTTGCTAGACACAGTCTAGGTTTATAAAAATGAATTGGAAAAAAAGTTCTAATCCAGAGTAAAGAAATCAGAATGTAACATAATAGCCCTAAGACATTGAAACTTCTGAAATAGGAGCAGGATTTTTTTTTTATGGGATCTTGTCTTGAAAGGAATCCTACTGAAAAAATACCGAGAACTTTGAAACTCAGTATTAGATCTCAATTCCTAAAAATTGAATTAAATGCAGAAAAATAGATTTGAGAACTGCAGTAAATGAAAATAATTCCTGGTCCTAAGCAAATAATCAGTATTTCCAAACTTTCACTGTAAGAAATATAAATTCTATTTTGCTGTGTTCACTTGATTTTAGGAGATTCATTGTAAGGATCCCAGTGTTCCCACAGCAAACCATTATCACTGATACCATTTGGGGTATTATTTGGACTTGCCTTGGTAAGAAGCAGCCCAACTCCCAAGTTCTGGCTGCTTCTTGCTCCGTCATTGTGGCTTTGACTTTGGGGTCCCGTGGAACATCAGGTGCCATCCGCCCTCGGTACCCTGCTGTGCACAGAACAATGTCTCCCCCATCCTGCAGGGGTCGATTCTCAGTTTCTACTTCTATGCAGCTATCTCTTTAAGGTGCCTCTCACAATTCCTCAAAACGAACTTTATAAATACCATATGGCCTGGACTTTAACATCTCTAAACATCCCTAAATGTTCTCCAATGTGGAGAAATTCAGATGAGTTATTTTAAAAGAGGTGGTAACAGGGAGACAAAAATGTGAATTTATTTCAGTAAATTGTCTTTTATAATACACTCTGTATACTTTGTACCTATGAATGCTTTGTAATATCAATGTTATACTGTTTAGTAATATACTGTAGGTAGAATCTGTGCTACTCTATTCTCACCTTCATCTGGGGCCAAACTAGAGAACCTGTCCAAGGCTGAGCGAGTGGATCTGACCAACACGGGCAGGCGGATTCCAGTCCCTCGAGTAAGCAGACTAGATAAACAGGGGTCCTTCATTAATTTTAGCCTATGTATATATACTGTACTTTTACTCTTAATATACCAATCCATGCTTTTTAAAAATGTGAAATAAGTCTTTACAAAATCATGGTGACTCAATGAGGTATGCAGTTGAAGGACTTGGTTAAAGTGATCACCACCAAAAGTATTAAATGTTACGTACTCTCAGGTTATACACACCAAACCCAGCACATTTCAGTTGCTTTTCTATGTACACAGTTTCAGACTCATCAAAAATTACACCATTTCTCCTATTTACACAATTTCAGTTCTTTTAGGTTTATTAATTACCACTTCTCACAGACATAAAATTAACTTCTAAAAGGAATTCAAAAGTAAAATCTGTGCCCCTAATATTTCAATCAGATTCATGATAAAATACTTCTAACTTCATTTGTGATTTGGGAAGGTATCACTCTATTGCCTGATATCAAAGTTAGAGATTTGGTTTCTTTCCTATCATTCTGTCATTAAGTTTGTTCAAAATCTTCTGAATCTACAAAGTTATACTTCCCTCTTCCCAAAAGTTCTCTCTTCTACATCATCTTGCACAGAAAACAATCTTCAGAATAACGAGCATCATCTAAGAGCAAAAAGGTAACTTGGTTCACATGGACATTGACTATATATATACATTTTGCAGGTCTAAAGAAAAATTCTAAATATTGAGAATTTGGGAAAATATCTGAGTCATACAAACTTGCAACAATAATATGAGAAAATATCAATGTTAAATTATTAGGAAACTACTAAGAAAGCTGAAAGTTTGGTCTAAAAAAGTTATCTAAAGTTTTAAAATCAGCAAAAATCCCCACTACTTTCCTGTGGTTCCCTAAGCAAGTGTTTTCATATGCTATTCCATATCAATGGTGATTATAAGTGAATAGTTACACTCAATGTATTAGGGTTTATGGCAATAGTGATTATAATTGGATAGTTACTTATATTCAATTTCTTGGTGTCAAATGGTGCATAAATACATTTCCTGAACAACATGGAAATAAATGAGTGAAGGCTGTTTATTCAAAGAATGGCTGCCTCAATTTGTTCTGCTAAATAAAAAGTGTATTAAGCCAATTAATTGACCAATTGATTAATATGCTTTCCATTGTTCAATATCTATTTTGGTATCATGGTACACATGAGCTTATGGTTTTCACTCAGAGGTTCTTAACAATAACAACAATAATAATAACAGCAATCCACTGCAAATGTGAGGTGAGACTGGGAAACAGTCTGAGGGAAGTGACGTAAGCCGTGCTGGTTTCCCTCTGAGACCAGAGGATCCAGCGGAAGGAGCCGGTCGGGAAGGAGCCTGGCTGGAGCGGTGACTGACAGGGGAGAGGCGGCGGGGTGTGCAGGCCCTGCGGGACCCAGGCAGGACGGCAGAAGGAGGGGGAAGAAGGAAGATTCCGAGTAGGGAAACGACGGCGAATGATTTATATTTTAACGAACTACATTTGGATGTTATGTTGGAATCGGACGGACCGAAGGCACACGTGGGGGTGAGGCACCAGCACTCAGATGTTCAAAGCACAGCAGGTGGGGATGGTGGCGTTTCACACCGCAGAGGAGGCTGCGCGAGGGAGAGAAGGCATCGCAGTCGATACGTATTTTGAATGTAAACTTGAGAGAATTTACTGATGGTTTAGAACTGGAGTGAAAGAGAAATCGGAGTCCATACTGGCTGTAAGTCTTCTGTCTGGAGCATGAAGACCGAACTACAATGAAATGACCTGCTAAAGGCTGTAGGAAGGGCTTATCTGAGTTTGGGACAGACGGCATGACGTCAGTTTTAGATACGTTATATAGATACATTGAGTGAGGATTTAGACATAGGGTCTGGAGGTCAAGGGGCAACCTGGATTGGAGACAAACATGTAGAAACTATGCACATACACACTGCATTTACAATCATAACATCATCCAGAGGTGACTCGAATTCCAACATTTAATGATCAAAGACAGGAAGACACTGAACAGGGGTAGCCAGGTATTGGCAGGGGGTGGCAGGGGACCAGCACATTACCCTATCCTGGAGATCCGGTAAGGAAAGTGTTTTGGTCAGGGAGAGAATGACAAATAAACACTGAATTTGCTTTGTGGAAATCATGGGCATCTTGACAAGGGCAGTTTTGGTGAAGTCTTATAGATGGTGGCCTGACAGGGGTTTTGGGGGGTGTTCATTAGAGAATGCAGGATTAAAATTGGAGGCAGTGCCATGGGCATGTCCTCAAAGAAACTTCTGGAAAGGAAGGAGAAAAATAGAGTGGCCACTGAAAAGAGTGAGATAAAGAGGAGGTCATCTTTAAAAGACTGGAGCAATTAAAACATCTTCCTATGCTTATCAACATTGCTATTATTTTGATACATGTAAATAAAATGACTCTAATTTCCTTGTTGCCCGTTTAACAATCCCAGTGATTAGTTGCAACAGTGATAAATTATGTCTGACCTCTTGTTCCATCTTCTCATTTATATCAAGTCATTTACTTTTCATCAGGCCTCTTGAATTTCAGGTTCCCAAGATATGTGCTGCTGAAATTTTAATTAACAACTAAATTTTAGCATACTAAAAATAAGAAGGTTTTTTATGACAAATAGGCGTTAAACATTAATATGAATCTGCCCCTTGGATATGAGTACAAAGCTTGCCCTTTCTCAAGTGTTACAATCAAATATTCTTCTTCTAAAATAAAAATGGAGAGGTTACTTTTAAATACGAGTGCACATATATTCACATAAAATTGGGCATGACTGGGCATAATGGAAGAAATTAATGAAAGGAAAATTTAAGATGGGGATCAGGAGGAAAAAGATTTTAATGAGAACTAGTGAGTGGTTCAGTGACCTCCTGTGAAAGTCAGCAGATGCTGTATTTCATGTTATTCCGCAGACTGTTCCTGATGAAGACTTTCTAGAGGGGCCAACCTTGTGGCCGGCCCCAGGCTGCTGAGCACGCTGACTCAGTGTGGAATTCAGGTGCTTCTTTTGAAAAGCCCATTGTTTTGCAACTTAGAACAAGAGGATAAAAGGGTTTTGTGTGTGTGCCTGCAGTCCCTAAGGAAAAAAAAAAAAGGTATTCTCTTCAATTGGCTTTGTTGTCTGCTTTGTAGCATAGGTTGAACCATATGAAATCATCAGTGTTGAATGTCAAAAGCGATTGATTTGACTGTTCACATGTCTTTTCATTTAACCTCATACTTTGGTCTCTTTAAACATGCTCACCTACTTGATCTCCAAGAAGTCTGCGGGCTGGTGCAGAGGAGCTGTGCCCAGGCCGAAAGGTCCTCTCCTTGCCGCGGCCTCTCGGCCCCTCGCCCTGGCATCCTGGAGTCCACCGCTCTCATCGCCTCTCCCAGGAGGATCCTCCTAACAGGCACCATGAGCTCCTTGTCTGGTGCCCGAACCGACTCCCCCTAACTAAGTCTTCCTGCCTTTGTGGTGAGGGAGGTCGAGGGTTGCCAGCACGGTCCTTTGCTTAACAGAGGCCAAATGCTCTGTGTCAGCAAAAAAAAAATGCAGTTTATGGAAAGTTGTTTCAAATTTCATGATGTCAGATTCAAAATCCGAGGGCCCTAACTCCAAAATACCTCTGGCTTCCCCCACTAACACCATCACTACTGTGTGGCCACTGTTTATTAATTTATGCCATGCTTCTCCATCATTTTCCTATATCCAAACACAGCCTGTTTTAGAAATTTCAAGTCCCAAACGTTTATCTGGTTCATTCTGTTCTTCACTGGGGGTCGGCTTATTCTAGAAAATAAAAATAGAATGAACCTGAGTTAAAGGCGGTGCTTCTCTCTGAGGACTTTACAAAACCCCTTTCTGTCTCATTCTTTTCTTTCTTTCCTCTCTCCTTGTAAACGATATGCTGAATTTTGGAATTAAAGCATTCAATTCCTTTTTCTTCCCCCTTTAAATCTGTGTTTGGTAATATATTAGCATACATTTTTGAAACTGTTCCAACAGGTTTCAATCCTAATTTTTTGTCACACTTTTGACCAAAGATAACACTAAGGTGGAGCCTTCTGTGGCTCTCGGTGGGGGGTGGGGGGCCGTTCCCTGTCAGTCACTCATTCGGACCACGAAGTACCTGTGTGACTGGGCAGGCCTCTGCCACTGGGTGAATTGCAGTGGAAGATAGAACCCAGTTGCCAGCCTGCAGAAACCTGTCTTCCTTGGGGAAAATATGTGAAAACCGAATGGATGTCATATGAGAAGACTCTCCTTGAAAATTGTTTCTATCCATGGATCTCAGTATCATAGAATTCCTCATAAAAATTCCATTTAGACCTGGTTAGTGTTGGGGAACTTTGTGAGGACCTTTTAAAAGTCATTAAATAACAAAGAGAAAGGTTACTCTGAGCTAGTTGGGTGTTTTTTATGAACAAATGCAATATTCTAATGTCAGCCCCAACTATTTTCACCTAAGCCCAGCTGCGTAAGAAATTTATGGGGCCAATGAACTGCTCATAAAGATCTTCTTTCTCCCGACCTTTGCTCTGGGGGAGGAAGAGACAAACCCATCTGCATAGTGCCAAGGCCCTGGGGTTCTACGGATCTGCATGCATCCCAGTCCCCCCGCATTACCCTTATTTCTCTCTGCTGGTCTCCACAGGCAATGATCGGTCAGAGGAGGGTCCTCTGCCCATGGTCTTGTGTTCAGGGTGAACCTGTGATCCTAGGCAAGCCATTTCCCTTCTCTGGGGTTCAGATGCCTTGTCTGTAGTCTGAGTGCATTGATAACAACAGGGATTAAATTATGTGCCACAGTCCCAGGGCCTCCCAGGGCCTTCCAACAAGGGCTGGCCTCTAGCCTGGGAGTCCTGTCTGTTGCTGAATTGCACAGCTCTGAGATGAAGCCAGCTTTGGATTCTTCTTACTTGAGACTTACCAAAGAATGAGTATGTCTAGGTTGTAATAGGCTGTGTGTTTCTGTTTTTTTTTTCTAACTTTTGAAGTAACTACAGATTCAGAGGAAGCTGAAAAAACACTTGGAGTCCAGCTTGCCCTTTGCCCAGCTTACCAGTGGTAACATCTCACGTAACTATAGTTCAATATGGAACCTGGAAACTGATATTGGGGCAATACCATCCTACAGTAGACAGTAGATTTTAATTTTCACCATAACCTATATGAACCCACTCATGTGTGTGTGCATGCGAGTGTGTTTCCTTCCATGCAGGTTTTCCCACATATACATTTGTGTAGCCACCACTACCATCAAGATGCAGAACCGTTCCATCCTCAAGAGGGAACCTTCATGCCGCCCCTTTATATCTGCATCATCCCTGTCACCTGGCAACCACGGACACATTCTCCATGTCTAGAGTTTTGCATGAGGAGAGTGTATGCAAATGGACTCTTTATACATCCCATATTTATCTCTTTTCTTTGTCTTTTCCTTTGATTTTCACTCTTGCTGTAATCCTCTACCCCTTTCAGCATCAAAGGTCACTTTCCAGTAGAGTCTAATGCCTACGAAAAAAAGCTAATGTTCTCGTTTTATTTTAAAAGCACTAAATCACTCTTAGGCAGTGGGAAGCTGCCAATCAGTGCGAAGTCCCTGGAGGTGACGTCACTCAGTCTCATTTTGAAGACAAGTTGTCTTTCTATTGTGAGAAGACCCCTGTCTTAATTGCCCCTGGATTAATTTTCTATTGTTGTGCAGCAAATTGCCACAAACGTGTGGGCCTAAAGCAGCAAGGTCCAGGCACGGTACGGCTCAGTCGGGTTCTGTGTCAGGTTCTCAGAGGCTGAGGTCAAGGTGCAGACTGCTGCTGCGTCTTACCCGCCCCCGGGCTGACTCAGGAGAACTCAGCACCCTTTGGCTGCAGGACTGAGATCCCATTGCTTTCCTGGCCTGCTGCTGCTCTGATTCTGCAAGCCCGGCCCACGACCCCGGAACTTGTTCCCCGTCTGCTTTCAGAGCCATCAGTGATGAGTCCTTCTTGCTTTTTGGGTTTCTCTGATTTGTTCTTTTGTGCCACTTATACAGACCCATCTGATTAGATCAGGCTCACTGGATTTTTTTTGACAAAATAATACAAGCAGGGGAGTAACTCGAGGGGGCAGGCGTGACGGCAGCCAGGATGCTACCTGTCATACTTCCATTGCCTGTGTTTTGTGGGTGGATTTGTGTGTGTGTGTGTGTGTGTGTATGTGTGTGTGTGTGTGTGTCTGTGTGCACCTAGATTACAGGAAGATCATTTGTCTGAAGGAGTTTTAAATTTTAAACCGTGAATCATTAGCCCTAACTTTCCATCTTACACTTAACAAAAAAAGTCTAACAGAAGGATGTATGTGTGCATGTGTGTGTTTTGATGGACTCTTGTGTTCTTTCCATATCACAACAATGGAGTATTTTATTTTATTTTTCAATTTATATTTTATGCATACTGCCACTGGTGGCTAGCCTATGTGAGATATAGTTTAGGGAGAAATATGCACATCTCCTGATAATGGTTCCAACAGTAGAATTCTTTCTTGCTTTGTAAAATAGTATTAATCTTACTTTACACAACGTTTTGTTGGTAGGAATGATAACATGCATAAAATTGGATTGGCAGGCTTTTGAGACTTTAAAAAAAGGTCTGCTTTAAAAACATATTGAGATTAAGCAGTTTCGACTATTTTTGTTGTTAGAACAAAATGCCCAATCATGGCCTCCTCTTTTCCAAATACCAGTGAACAATGAAGTTGTGCCTTTATGGTACCTCTTGCCCCACAGCAGGGGAGCCCCAGTATTGAGTGGGAATGAAAGATGAGTTGGACGTAGCATTCCTTAACTGGAGGGTCCAACATGAAGCTCAACTGGTCTTCAGTGAAACCAGATACTCATGAAGCCTGCAGGGAGCGGCGTGTGGGCAGGAGGTACAGAGTGACAGTAACTGACCAGGACCAGGTAATTTTTCTAAGAAAAATGAGTTTGAGTCTATATTGTATTGCTCCTGATGGTTGTATTTTTGGACCAGCACTTCACAAGGAAATAGAGTTCATACCAGTTCCCTCCACAACCAGGAGCAACACTGGAAAACTGCTCTCTGTGGGTAAAAGCCAAAATTACATTTTCTGGAGTTAAATAGAAACATTCTTCTCTGTGATCAAATTTTAATGAAACAATTCAGAGGAAAACCATCATCTTACTTCAACAATTGTTTTCACTGAAAATATAATAAATCCCGGCCTTCAGGCCCAACCACAGCTTCTCGGCCTGGCTCTCTGCTGCCTGCTGACTCAGATTGATGGAGACCTGCTTCCAGAGGCTGGCCACAAATCCAAGGTCAATTTAATGTTCACTGGGCACTGATTAAAGTGCAAATCTTAGGTTCTTTCAATCAGTATAATAATATACATTTTGGAACTTGGCCAGAAAGTTTCATTTAAGCTCCATTTTTTGTCTTCCATAATTTCCAAAGAATACTTTCTCTTTATTATTTTCACCATGATTTAACTCTCCAAGTCCCTGGAATCTAGTTAGAACTACAGAGCCAGAGAACAGAATTCCTAGGAGTGTGTCAGATGGTTAGAAGTCAGAGGCATGGTGCTCACCTTCTGAATCCATTTTTCCCTTGATTCGGAGAATACCCCCTGAACCAGCAAACAGGATTCCTCATTTAGGAATGATTTAATTACTGTGTTTTTCTCTTCACTTGTGTTTGTTCTTTTTATCAAAAGTGCTAATTATAAATATTTTAAACATCCTTTTTCTGTCTTTCATATATTTTTTTTCTCTAATACTAATTTTATATATTTCATCATTTTTCATTTCCACTAGGCCTCTCCGTATACTATCTATCCACTGTACCTATTCTGGTGTTACTTTGTTCCTCGCAATATTAAATTCCAGGCTCTCTGCCCTGCACTCTGACCATCAGTATCCCTCCTTGTTTCCCATCAGGTTGCTTGTCTGCCATTCTCCCTAAGACTGAGGGTCTAGGTCACAGTGAAATATGGTATCTTCTGGTTCCATGACTCATGAGCCATTCCACTGTATTTAGAGAGGGCTCTCTTTCTTTCCTGACTTATAAACCTACTCAAATACTGCCTATCATAAATAGTCAGTGACTTGACTTTAGAAAAGTAGGATTTACTTGTTGAGTACTGTGTAGCTTGGAGTTGTAGCCAAGTGTTTGGCTTAACTTTTAAAAATATCATTAACTTCCTTGTTTGTCAGAATATTTCAAGACAAAGAAAATAAAAATGTCTCATTTTGCCCATTTTTGAGTAGGAATCACAAAGGTATTTTCTTAAAAGATTTACATTTTTCCTGGGCTGGTCAAATGAACTGAAGTCCGTGGTGCGCTTGGACCTTGGTTAGCTTTCACTTTATTATACTCTGGTTACCAGTCACCCTAAAAGTTCATTGACTTTCCAAAACAAGTTCATTTATTTCTCACGTCACATCTCCACCGTAGTGACCTCATTTTGAAAGCTAGGCTAATGAAACCAGCCCCTGTGGAACTTCTACTACAAGAACACAAGATACCGTAGAAGGGTCCTTAACAATTTCTCTTGCAAGAGGACTGGGTCTCTTCTGATCCTGATTCCCGGACCCAAAGAAGGCACATGCTTAAGACTGACAGTAACAGTGTAGTGAACAATGGTGATGCACCTTTAACGAGAAGCAAAGGGTACTTGGGACTTGTCACAAAACCTAAGGCTACCATCTCCTGGATCACAAGTATCCACCTTCCACAAGGGAATTTTACTCACTCACCTTCCCAAGTGAAAATATCCAACAGCCTCATCCAAGCGCAGTCAGGCTCCAAGCACAGCCGGTGTGGTCCTGGTTTTAGGTCCTCACCCATCCAGCACAGCGTGGGGAATAGAGGGAACCCATTACACTTGCCACACTTGTTATCAAGATAAAGGAAGTGAGCCACATGGAAATCACTGTATTTATGAAATCTTGATATGGAGATGGTGAGAGGTCACATGTTTCTTGATTAAGTCTCAGTTCTTCCCTCCAATCCACTGTAGGTCACAGGTCTTGGCCCTGCTCTCAGAGGACATCCCTTCTGTCTTTGCTGGCCCATCCGAGCGGACATGGACAAATAGGTCGATCAGCATTCTGAGACTGCTGCTTCTCCTAAGAAAATTGGTGACTGCAGTCAGTGTCCTATATTGTCATGTGTCTTCCGGTTCACACGTGCTGCTCCTTGAGTAAATCAGGACCCAACAATTAGTTGCTCTTTGCCTCCTTTATTCTATGATAATTACTTCCCAGACATGCCTCTCACTCCAGATTTAGTCACAATGGTCATGATCATAATAATGCACATGATCTGTTCTTTACATAAGGCTGCACTTTCTTCCTTAAAGGCGGATATCCCTACTTTTATCTTTTACCAAATCGTAAATGAAAATCAGCTGCCTCCCAAGTCTACAAGTCGGCAGTCTGTGTTCACTGTCATTTTGCCTTGACTATGTGCCAGCTTTTGCCTGAGTTTTTCTATTTCTTGAAAAATATTATGAAAAGAAGCCTAAATAGAACACAAGTTGTGTCAATAATTCCTCCAACTCTTTTCCAAAAGCCACACATGCATTTAATACATTGAATGGTTTCCACAGTACTGTTAGTGATGCCCAGTATTTTGCCACTAAATAAAGTGAGTCTTCTGTTTTCCAGTCTCCAGTAACGGTTTCCTTGGCATGCATTTTCCGGTCTTGAAACAGGAGTTACATTTTTCTTTGATGTTTTTATCATGGAACCCAACCTAAGACACTAATTTCTGTATTGGGTTCCCCAGTTACAAAACAAATGAAACAAAAACAAACTCTGAGTGACATAAAACAATACATTTCTTTCTTTCTCACAGCACATGTCCATCAAGGTTTAACTGTCTGTTTTCTTCATTTGGGGGTGTAGTCTAATAATACCACCCAAACCTGGGATACATTACTAGGGTAAGAGAAGCAATATGCAATATTGTATCTACGCAATGGAACGTGGATCTTCTGCTCAGAAGTGGTATACGTTACTTCTATTCACTTTACTGACCACAGACCTAAGGGCATCCCCATGGGTGATTTAATCAAGGTGAGGAAATAGAATTCTTGGAGAATTTCTATAGTATATGTATCAAGGACATCAATGCAAAACAAAACAAGCATTATCTGTGATCAAAGCCCATGTGAAATCAGTGTATCTGAGAAAACAAAGAAAGATACAAGTCTTATGGATAGAGCGGAATTCCTTTAAGAAATTATACTTATTATGTCCCTTCTCAAAATATTCTCCCAACTTTAAACCAGAATACCAAATCCACTTTGGGATGGAATTGAAAGATTCCCTTATTGGAGAGATACTGTAACAATGTAAACATTGCAAACACTTTCTGAGATTTTTTTTTTGATGGGGGGAGGATGTTGAACTTGATTTTTCACATTGTTCTTCCCTAAAATGCCAACAAATACCTGTATTAGCCATGATACCCTGTGTGGTGTTTCACCTGTTACAAAGTGAGTTCCTGCAGTGGAATTGTTGATTTTGTTCTGTTTTTAGTAGCCCAGGTATTCATGGGAGCCGGGACTGCACATTGTCATGACTCTTGTGTTTTCTGACTGAAGCACATCTGGGGAACATTTGAAATAAGTTAATTTATGTACTTTTTCCTAGTATTATATCAAAAATAAAAGATGATAAAAGACAAAGGATGGGGAAATCCATCAAATGAAGCTGAACAACAAAATGCTCAAAACAAGGATGAAAATGGATGGCATAAATTGTTAAAACACAGAGAGGTTTATTTTATATTAATAAAAGTTAGAAAACACAAAGAAAATATAACTCATAAATCTTTGTGTGTCAAGCAACATGGTAATTAGATTTGTAAAGCAAAAATTGGTTGAAATGCAAAGAAAAATCAACAAGATTGCCACGCAGTGGAGTGTTTAATATACAACCTTTAGTTCATGACAAACCAAGTGGGCAAACTCTACACACAGTCTCAGAGTATTTGTATAACATCAATAATATTAAAGCATGGACATTTTAACATTTTATATCTCATCAACAAAAGTCAGTTTTCAAGAATCTGAGGAACTTTTAGTACAAGCTATCTCCCAAGCAACTGCTCATTCGTTTTAGAGTCAGAATGACACAGGCCATATTTCATGACCATCTGCACCTTTCAGCTTAACCCAGAACCTCCTCTTCATCCAGATGCCGTGGCCTCGAGGGCCCCCAGCCCCCGCCTGGATGACTGTATGCTCACCAGCACACCCGGTTTCTCGCCTTCTAAGGGTGCATTTCCGACACAGTATTCTGGCCAGGGATACCTTCCTGACACAGCAGTAAAAGCCATTGGTACAGCGTGGCCTCATGTCCTTGCAGGAGCTGCCCCCACGTGCCCCGGGCCCTCCCCTGACTCCGGCCGGCTCTCCCCCACACTCCAGCACCTGGGGCTGGCTGCCTCTGGACACACCTGCCTCTTTGCTGCCCTTTGTTCCCTGGAACCCCTCCTGCTGTACAGCCGTCTGGGTGACTCCATGGCTTCCTTTGCTGTTTCACTGAAATTCCGACCACTGCCACTCAAGCTGGGCCTCACCCAACCCTGGGCTCACTCTGCTACGTGGTTTCTTTTGTTCCTTGTGTGTCACTGTCTAATCTGTCCTTTTTATTATTATTGAGACTGCTTATTTTTTATTCTATTGTCTGCCTCTTGCCATGAGAATGCATGCTCTTACCTACTTTGGAAGGAGTTACATAAAAACTGAATATTTAATAATATGCTACTTAGCAAAGAACAAGAGTGATGTATTATATATAACATAATATATGATATGTGACATACAATATAGAATACTATAAATAATATTTTATCATATCAATATGATATTAATTTATAATATATAATGTGTAAATTTCAGTATATATTTCTCAAAGCCTGGCTCAGAGGCAAATTTAGAGCCTTAAATGCTCTTGTTATTTTTATGAAATGGACAAAAATTCAAAAATATGCACTCTACATTTAGGTAATAGAGAAAGAATAAATATCTTCAATACATCTGTATCAAACACAAAAAGAAAATATTATTTAATCAGAAGAAAAGCAGAATTAATGAATATATCTTACAGTCAACTATTGTACATTTCACCTGCAAAAGGACCAGGCACAGCAAAATAATTCAGGGTGATTAAACAGTAAAGTGTAGCAAGGTGATTTAATAATTGATGGATAAAAGAAATTAAATCAAAAAGTCAAAAGAATGTTATAACAATTCTCACTCATAAAGATATACATACTTTCAAACATTTATTCTGTGAGTAAATGCGTGCAGACCCACGTAAGTGTGTCTTTGAATGCAGTTTGCATATTTACTGCCACCAATAGGAGGCACAGCGTCATGGAGCAGATTTACAGCAGTTGTGAATCATTTCTAAAAAGGAAGGGAGAAAGGGAGAAAGAAAATAAAGGTTTAGTTTCATAAATTTGGCCATACCATATTTTCAACCTTTTCCATGTCTTTTTATGTTATTGTGACACTTCATAAGCACTTCTGCCAGCTGTGTGGTTTCATATTAAACACAAGAGCTATGGGTCAATGACATTTTTAAAATTATGAATAACGACAATC
The DNA here is from genome assembly GCF_030020395.1 of Manis pentadactyla. Taxonomy (NCBI): domain Eukaryota; kingdom Metazoa; phylum Chordata; class Mammalia; order Pholidota; family Manidae; genus Manis; species Manis pentadactyla. The sequence goes on from NC_080026.1 coordinate 2,131,059, forward strand.
ACATACTTTAGTACATATTTTATATACTAAATTACAACACCTTGGTACCTCTAGTGTTTCACCTGTGCTTAATACTATACAGAAGTCCTAGCCAAAAGTCTGAATTAAAATACGGTGTTAGTGCAAAATACATACCAGATTTGGAAGAATTAATATGAAAAGGAAAATGTATAATACCTCATTTATTTGATGTTGAAAAAGTAACACTTTAGGTTTATGGGTTTAAATAAATACAACAATAAAATTAGCTACATCTCACTCTTGTTACTTATTTTTTTAAATGTTGCTGCCAAAACATTTAAAAATTATATAGGTATTTCACAACGTTGACTCATAGTACATGTATTTGGGACTGCACCGGACTCAACAAAGTGTTATGTGGCCAGGGAAAAGGGAAGTGAATTATTAGGACTTGAATATTTAGGAAAGACTTGTCAGAAGACACAGCATTTCAGCAAGCTTTTTTTGATGGAGTTGGTACTGATTAGCACTTCACTTTGAGTGTATCCTTTAGAATATATACTAAAATAGTCTTTTTTAAATACATGCATTTATCAGCCATTTTGTTTTAATTTACATACTCATTACTCTAGAACAACTATACTTGTTACAATCATAAAGATTTCTTCCTGTTTATATAAAACCACATAGATAATATTTAAAAACATAAGGAATACACACGAGGCTAGTAGTCATTCACTCTTTCATTTTCCTTTCCCTCTTAAGAATATTTCTCCTGATATCAAAGTCTGACTTGCCTCAAACTACCTTAGTCCCAAAAAATAATCTGTTATAGACCCTGTAGACCCATCACAATTAACCCTGCATATGTTAAACATCTTTCAAAATTGTTCATCAGCTTAATTTTGCCACTTTGCATAATTTTATAAAACCATACATTTATTAATGTATACTGGTACAAATGTTGGGGTTTTTTAAACTTTTTATTGAGGTGGTACTTGTATAACAGAAAATTAGTCACTTCAAGATGAGCAATTCAGTAAAATGACAGTGTTGTGCGACTACTACTTCATCTAATTCTGAAGTATTTTCACTAACCAATGAAGGAAACCCGTGCCAGTCAGGCAGCTGCTGCCCACGCCCACTGTTCCCCAGGCCATGGCGACCATTAGTCTGCACGTACCTATTCCGGATATTCTATGTAAGTAGGACCACACAATGTGTGGCTTTTCTGTCTAGCTTCTTTCACTTAGCATGTTTTTGTGAGGTTCACTGTAGCGTGTCTTACTGCTCTATTCCTTTTACGGGCGGGATAATGTTTCATTGTGCATCCATGCAACATTTGGTGTATCCCCTCCTTCACCAAAGGGCATTTGGGCTGCTTCCGTCATTTGACTGCTATGAATAGTGCTGCTATGCATATGCGTGCACCTGATTTTGGGGGCACATGTTGAGTTTTGCACGTGGTGTGAGGTGGGGATACAACTTTGCTCTTTTGCGTGTGGCTATCCGTTGCCCCATCATAACCTGCTGATGAGACTTCTCCCTCCAGCAAATAGTCACCACACCCTTGTGAAAAATCCACTGGCCTGCAATGTCCTTTAGCATTTTGAGCATGTGTAAGGTACTTACCTGAGAATATTTGTCTAGTGATGTCAAAGTCTATGCTTCCTTAGGGATAGTTTTTTTTTTCTCGTCTGTGAATGGGCCTTACTTTCTTGTTTCTTTGCGTGTTTCATAATTTTTGTTGAAAACAGAAAATTTTGGATATTGTATGTAGTTGTTCTGGAATTCCAATTCTTCCCCTTCTTCAGGGGTTGTTGTTTTTGGTTTCTGTAGGCTGTTTGCTCTGTCATATTTCTAAACTATTTTTTTTAAGTCTGTATTCTTTATGTATTTGGTCTGCCGTGTCTGTTCCTCTGTGAAAGGTTTCTTTAAACATGAAGAGCCAAAAAACAAATAACAACAGAGAGAGAAAGAAATTACCAAGAAAACAGAAAGAAGAAAGGAAGGAAGAGAGAAAGAAAGAAATGGAGAAAGAAAGAAAACACAAGCAAAATCCCCTTCCAGTCCTGACAGATTTGTTCTCTGCCGGAACGTGCCTTCCACGCCTAGCCAGACTTTTCATGAGTCCGCCGTAGCCTTTGCTTCCTGCTTGACCTGAGCCGGAAAATGTCATGGATGAAAGTTTAGGGTCTCAGGTGTTTTCTAAGCATGCATCCTGCCCTGGGCATGCCTGTGTTCTCCTTGCTTGTTCTTGTTTTTTTCATTTTCCAGTAGTTGTGGGTGCTGTGGATGATGTAAATAAAATCTCTCGTCCGTTCTTTCTCCCAGGCTGTGGCATTCTATTGCACACTTCACCCATAATCTTGTGCCCCAGGAATCTATGGGTGGCTTGTTTACCTTACAATGTTTTCTACCTGCTGCTTTCCTGCCCTGGGTGGGTTCTGAGTCATGTGAAAACTTCTGTGAAGGTCATGTGAGTTTTGTGAAACAGAGTTAAGCACCTTGCATCAGTCCTACAGGTAGTTGTCATATGGGTCAGAATAGAAAAAAACACAGTAAAACAGAACTTAATTCTTTGTAAATAAAGTCGGCTTCATTACCTTCAGAACCAGTGACCAGATGCCACTTGTGGAAATGTGGTTTGCCTTCTTCCCATTCCCTCTGAGCCTGAGGGACACTGTGAACCTTTGTTTTCCAGAGTGGTGACAAAGTTCTGTAAGTTATTATTATTTTTTGGTGGGGGACAGATGCTTGGAACTGCCTATTCCACCTTGTCCTCTGATTCCAGCATAAATGTTTAAAAATCTCCCTTAACTCCCAGATTATGTCTCTTTTCTCCTCTTTCTTCCCATGCAATGTTCCCGCTTTGGAGAATGTGCTTCTCTTACGTCATCCCATGGTGAGGAATCAGAAAGTCTTCTTGCAGTAAGTCTTCCTCCCCTGGGCCCCTAAGGCTCTCAATGTTCCTCTTAAATATAAACTTACAATCTTTATTGTAATCACCTATTTTATGTTCCCTAATGCGGTGAGCAGAGGCTGAAAATTTGGATGAAACAGCCGTGTGTAATGTGCCCATGTGTTAATCAAATATACACCAATTGGAAACCTACTTTGCAGCAGGAATTGAGCTAAATACTAAGGCTTCAGTGTGGAAAGGAACACTTGGCTCTATTCTCATTAATGTGCTCTTGGTTCCGCCAGGCCCCCCCCCAAGGCCTGACATTTTGCATTAATTCAGTAATGTATTAATAGGCAAACATACTATGTGTTTGCATATCTCTAATTACTATTTATTGAGCCATTAGGGGTCAGTCAATAAATAATGAGTATTATTATATCTCTTCATTTATCTCATTTATTATAAAAAATACCAATGAGAAAGATATTAATATAGTTATGTGTTAGATGAGAAAACAGGTTCAGATTAAATCACCGCTGAGTAGCAGAGGCCAGGTCCAACCTAGATGTGTCTCTCCACTCAAACTCATTATTTGACATAAAACAACAGCAAAATTTGTTGAAAATAGTAGCTTCTTGGTAACCCTGATATTTTGGATAGAAACTTGATTTACATCATGTTTATTATAATCACCTTTTTGGAAAAAAATTTACATGAAATCTTTTGAAGTAATGCATAACTTTTCTGTTCAAAAATTGAACAAAGACAGTAAAGTCTCATTTGTATAAAACACTCAAATCACATATTCCTTTCCCCTGCAAATACTTCACAAATTGTAAAGTAGCTTGACAAACTAAAATTGGAAATGAATTTCCATGTTAGTGATTATAATTGCCAAGGAGGCCCAATGGATGTACCTTAAAATCCGTACTTCGCATATTTCAAATGGCATGTCTACGAGGATCTTCTTGATAAATTTCATTACAAATGTCCCTCTGTTAAGTGTGCACTTAGGCTTCAGTGGTACACACGTGTGCCTTCCTTTTCTCTTTTTCAGGATTCCCTTCTCTCTTTAAGGCCCTTATCTCCCAAGCCCGTCTTCGTTCCGCCATTGGACACCGTCTGCGCACACCTCCTGACCCAGCCTCTGTGGCAGCGGCAGTGAAGGACCCCCAGGGTTCCACATCAATCCCCAGAAAGAGACTTGCAGATGCAATTAGGTTACAGATCTTCAATGATCTTCATGTGGAAGAGATTATCATGGGTTACCCAGGTTGACCCCAAATAATGAGATGGGAAGCAGAAGGATCAGAGTCAATGTGCGGATGTGACTTGGGGATGGGGGAAGGGGCCACAACCCAGGGGATGTGAGTCTCTTTAAAAGCTGGGAAAAGCAAGGCAACAGATTCTCCCCTGCAGATTCTAGTAAGAATGTTTTGGTGAGTTATCAGGTGCTGCTTTACCTCTGTAAATGTATTTTTTAAATTAATAAACTGTTTTTTAAAAGCAGCCTTAGGTTTATAGAATATTGAGCAGAGAGAACAAACAATTCCTGTATACCCTCTCTCCCAGCTTTTGTTAGTATTTTGCGCTGGTCTGGTATTTCTGTCACAACTGATGGATCAATATTGGTCCATTGTTATTAAATAGAATCCATAGTTCATATTAAGTTTTACTCTGTACAGTTCTATGGTTTTGATGAATGCATGAGGTCATGTAGCAACCATGATAGCATCATATAATACAGTTCTACTGCCCAAAAAAGCCTAGTTACTTTTTTTAATGCACTGCTATGCTAATATTTAATTTCTCTTCCTCCATTTTACAACTCATTTTTTGCTTATTTGCAATAAATTCTCTTGCTCGGCCTGCAGAGCCCCTCTACGGTGTCATGCTAGCCTGCCCCTCTCCGCTGTGGTCCCTCAAGCCTGCTTCTCCTAAAGGCAGACCTGCTCACTCGGCACCACCGAGGCCTGTTCTTTCTCGCTCCTGTAGCGTCGTCCATGCGGTTTTCCCGGCTCGGAGGACTCCCCACTTCCCTCCGCTCTGCGAACAGTCCGAAAGCTCTTCCTCCAGCGCCGCCTGTCCTGACCGGTCTGCGCCCCGTCAGGCCGCCTAGGGTTCCTGGAGCGAGTCTGTCTCCGCCCCAGCTGCCCAACGGCTGGCCTCGGATCGCCGTGCCCCCCTCGTGTTACAGCATCTGATACTGTTACTTTTTTTGTTGTGTGTACGTCCTGAGCAGGTGGAGCCATCCCTGAAGGTGAGGATTTCACCTCGGCTTTTCGTGGAGGCTGGCACAGAGCAGTCAGTCCCTCGAAATGGTTGTAACTGAAGACTGTCTGCTCCATTCTTCCCGAGTTCTGCTTTCCGATGCTGAGTGCGAGGACCCCCGTCGCCCTCTCACTGAGGAAACAGCCCAGGTGCGGATTGTTTTATAAGAAGACAACAGATGCGGGCTAGAGGGAAGGAGGTTTCAGAGAAGAAACACAGGGGAGGCTGGGGCGGACCGCGGAGGGGCACCGACGGCACCCCCGGGACCGAGCGGGCGCTGTGGCCGGAGGAGCAGCCAGGGTGCGGGGGGTGGGCCCCCTCTGCAGACCCCGCTTCTCTAGCGCCTCTCCCGCCCCTCCCCTGGGCCCTCACACACCCCCGGCCCCCCGCGGCACCCCTCCTGCGCGCTGGTTCGCCTCCTGCCCTGCAGGGTGCGGGGGCCGGGTGGCTGTGCTTGTGAGCACCCATGTCCCTCCTGGGGAAGATGCATCTTCTCGTCACAGTGAGATCTTCCTTCACAAAAATACTACCTACAGCGGTTATCTCAGATCCAGGCACAGAAAAGACCCTTAGCTGCCGGGGACCCCCCCACTGGGTGCGGACAGGGGACCCCAGGACCCGGGGCGGCAGTCTCCGCTGGCCTCCGCCCTCTGTCGCAGGCCGCTCCCTGGGGTCGTGGGGGGCGGGCGGGGGATGTGGGGGGCGCAGAGCGGGCGTGACCAGTGCTGCGTGTGTGTTCAGAGTGGCCACCGGGGGCCCGTCCCGGGCCCCCTCCTTTTATTTGCTGCCCGCAGCAGGCTTGCCGGTCCGAGGTCTCCTTCTACCACGGTGGCTCCGGAGCATGTCAATTCCCACGGGACTCGGTGGACAGGCTTCACTCGGCCTGATTGAAGGGCAGTTCCCCTCTGTTCCCCGCTGTTCCCCTCTGTTCCCCGCTGTTCCTCACTGTTCCCTGCTGTTCCCTGCCATTCCCGGTTAGACACCGAAGAGGCCCAGGAGGGAGATGCTCTTCAAGACAGCCCAGGTCGGGCTGCTGTGAAGTCCTGTCTCCTAACTGGAAACCAGTCTCACGTGACAAAATCCCAGGCTGCCCTTACTAGGGGTTAGTTATTAGGGACTTTCTTTTCCACTCGGTAAAGTATTTTAAAAGTTAATGAAAGTTACTTCAAAAAGACACCCTCTAATTTCCTTCCTGAGTTACAATCTTGCAAAGGAAGAAATAGAAAAATTAGAAGAAAAATACACAGGAACAAAACCAAATAATAATTGGACTTCCAGTGCCAAAAATCATGAGTGGGTGTTTGCACCCTGAGAAGGGCGGGGATGTGCCTTGAATCACACCTGCTGCCGCTGGCCTTTAAATCTACACAGGAGAAATTTGATGCTTCATTATTCTACTTTTTGTTGCTATGATCACCTATCTTTTGGGTTTGTATTAACAGGATTCTTCAATTTCTGTCTTCATCTAAGTGCAAAATAGGACCATTTCTGCACCGCTCTCCCCCCAAACTACTGCCGTCTGCTTCTGTAAAGAGGCTATTTTGAGTTTGGATTTACTAGAGAGCTCAGAACTTAACAGATGTTTTACACATATTCAACTACAGTTGTGCATGGAGCAAACCCAGTTCTGGAGCCATTTCTGTCACACCATAAGCTGGAGCCGACATCCAGTTACTCCCACCCCAGGCCCAAATGATCACAGGGGGTTCCTTTTTTTTTTCCCTTCAGATGTCAGCAGGATCGAACTGAATTTTTTCAGTAGATATGTGTGTGTGGAGAGTTTTTGACGAGGTAGAGCATCCCTGCGTTATTTAGCTTCTGTGGGTTTTATGCATAAGAACATTGGATTACATCTGAGGGTAAGAACTGTAAACAGATCATTGAAAACAAGCAGAAAGAGCCATTAGGGAGCCGGACACAAGGCATGAGAAGGTGCTAAGCAAGCTTGGTGTGGGTGCTTCAATGTTCCCAAAGCTGGGTGACTAAGGGAAAGAGCACAGAGTAGTCATAGAGGTGGAGGGGTCAGAGAGGGACAAGCAGAGGGGCAGTTAGTGGGGGATTCTGGAAAGCCCTTGGGCTTGATTAACAGCCACAGACTGAAGCTAATTAAGGAAAATGTGATGCTTCGGTATCAGCCCTTGTCCCTGATGATCAATGGGTTTATTGATCTTCATCATTATTGCTTATAAGGCAGATCTTGTCTGACTTTTTTACCCCAGAAGAAGCAGACAAATGCAGAGTAACAGACTTAGTAAGTAAATAATTGGGGTTCATATGCAGCCTCATCTTAAAAGCCTTCTCTTTACTCTGTCATGTGTCACAGCGTAGAAACACAGCAGCCAGATGGTCTGGAGCTTCCTGGCGGCTGTCCTTCGATCAGCATATTATTGCGCACAGATACTGGAACTGTTTAAGCACATCAGTGAGACATCATTTCAGTTTGAATGTGGCGACCAGCCACATAATACTGAGAAAAACAAGAGCAAAGTCCAAGTACCAGCGACAGCAATACCCATCACTCACTGGACACGCACAATTTGCCAAGCAAAACACAATGGTAAAATTGATACTCATGCTTTATAGATGAGGCAACAGTCTCTGAGACCTTAACCAGCTCCGGAATCAGTAGTCCTGGTGCACACACTCGCTCTGTTTACCACTGCAAAATGCTCTACAAATGTTTTTATTGGTGCCCACCACGCAGGCATTTTTATGATCCATAAGGCAGCTGTTTTTTTAAAATGCAAAATTAAAAAATAAGCATGTTTATCTGCATATAAAATACCTCCACTGATTCTCAAAATGTTTATTTCTGTCTATAGGGTCATTTTAGATCTCGTTTGCTGCCTTCTCTCATTTTCTTTTGCAAATCTGCATGTTGTTTGCTTAACAAATCAATCTCCTAAAAGACCAAAACTCTCTGGGAACACAGAAAATTAGGATGGCTTAGCCTGTGGTCTAGTGAGTCATCACGAAACCCTCCAGTCACGTGTCTACGTAAAGAGACAAGAATGGTCCACATCAAATGTTTCCACAGTAAAAAGATACCATACTCTCTTTAGGTGCTCACATCAAGACAATTCCAACTTTGAAACATAATCCAAGCTGGAAGAAAGTTCTGTCTCAGCAGAGAAAGCTTACTAAGAATGAAAGGAAGGAAGTGTAGCGGTAAGAGGAAACTATGGTGTGCCTTGGGCTAGGGGAGAAGCCGCCTGGCAACGGGAGTCAGGGCCGTCAGAGGTCATTGTTGGGAGTATTCCTTTGTCTTCCTGATGTATTTGTAATGCCTTGTGAGTGAGGCTCACACTGCACGTGAGTTTTCAGCAGCCCACCCGGCCCAGGGAGCTGTACGTGTACCAAGGGGAGTGGAGTCAGCGCACTCTGTTCCTGGGGCACATCAGGGCTCGCTCCCCAGGAAGGGGACGAACACCAAACTGCAGGTGTCAGTGCGTATGTGCGTCTGTTTCAAGCCGCTTAAACCTCGGCTACTTGTCATGCTTCTACTTGGGTTACTTAGAAGAACTCCTCAAATACGGCCTCCTGATCTTACGTTGGACTGCAATGTGCCCACGGCACACATTTACTTCTGTATCTCAGACTGGCCCATTTGCGGCGATTAGTCACTTTTTTTGTTTTCTTCCGCTACCTGTTGACTTCCAGCCCATTGGCTCTCCGGTTCCACCTGTTGATCTGCCGTTTCTGCCACGCCCTTGGGTTACTCGTGCTTCAGGTGGACCATCAGAAATGTAAGTTCAGTAGTTTTACCTCATAAAAAAGGGCTTGTACATTTTCATGTTTGGTCCAAAATATATCCAGTATTGCATGATTTCCAGAAGGTTCTTGATTTATATTGAAGAATGGAACTATTCAAATTGAAATTTCATTTTTAGGAGAAATGTAAAATCAGTGTTGGCAAGGTGTGTGTGTGTGTGTGTGTGTGTGTGTGTGTGTATGTGCAGAGTTGAAAATATACATGCAAAAGCTAAATCTTTGGTAGAGAAGCTGCAGGGGAAGGAGACTGCGTACTGTTTCCGTCAAACACCTTCTTGGAAACCACAGACACTCACCTTCCCAAGTCAGCACATCATCTTCCTATTCAACACGTGCCTCTTCATTTTGATGCCTACCCTGAGCAGAGTTGCTGAAGCCAGTCTAGGTCACAGTTAGAAGTCATCTTGCCGAAACATAGGAAGCCTCTGGAAATATCAACACAATGTTGGAAGATCTCCCTCCCACAGGCATGTTTGATTTAGGCGAGGCAAGTTCCTGTGGTGTGAAATTGTGTGGCCTTGGTCTCCAGGGCCCAGAGGCTGATGTGCCCGGCAGCACTGGCTTTCTGAGAAGACGTCCTTAAAGAGCTAATGTGGCATGTGGTATCTATAGGGATGAATTGATTAAGACATATTTCCCCGAGGCAGGTGGAGGAGAATTACCCATTCTGGGTATTGAAATCATTGACCATAACAGTCACTGTATTTACTGTGCTCAGTCTGTGCCAGCCACTGATTCAGGGGTTTCTATGTATTGACTCACACACAATCACAGCATCTAAAAGGCAGGGACCATTGTTCTTAGTTTGCAGATAAGGAAATTGAGACCTAAAATCAAATAGCTGATACCCTGTTGTGTATTTACAGGAGCCTGACTCCTAACTTCTGTGCTGTGCGATCTCTTGGGTCATTCGCCCAGATCATAGACACAGAGTGCCTCGTACGGGTCCCCATGCCCACCTAATGCAGGGTATCAGAAATGAGACAATGTTAATAGTTGTGTCCCACGCCCTGGAAGGAAAACTGTGTTTTCCTCATAACTGTGTGAAGTCCCATGAAGGATGCTGAGCATCCTCTCCTGTACGCTTCGGTCCTTGCACCCACCCCTCACAGTGTGTAAACCATAATGTGCTTCTCACCAGGCCGCACAGTCCTTCACCCTGCCAGCTGCTCACCCCGAGAGCCGAGGAGAGAAGCTCCTTCCGTGGGGTCTTAGAATCTCATCTGCATCTTTGCTTAGTACCCCAAAATGTGGCCACAGAAGTGGTGCTGTCTTTGCTCTAGGTCAGGACACTTACTAATTAGTGTCACAGCCTTAGGTAGCTCATCTGTCCATGGGTAGGAATAACAGTGATGCCTCTCACGTGGCTTTGTGGTCACTAAGGGACTGGTGACAGCAGATGTCAGTTATGGGCTGGGCACTGCTAGACATTTTTTGTCACTCCGCAAAGCCACCACGGGGAAGTGCTCAGGAAGGCCATGTTCTGACGAGGGTCTGAGCCAGAAATGAATCCATTTCAGGGCTGCACAGGTTCCCTGTGCTGCCCCACTGCTCTGCTTGACTCCAGCAGAAGAGGACAAACAGCTCAGAGTGGAACACTGTATTATACACAACCTGCTGACACTCTTGGGCATCAGTCATATAAAGAGGACCAAAGCTTCATGTCTTAATACTAAATCCCTGCAGAGCTATTCTCTGACTTCCTTTGAGTTTGGAAGTATTGGTATAATGTCAGGATACAGTATTTATCCATCATTTCTAAGAAACCCGTTTAGGAAATAGTTACCACCTCTCCTTCTTGTCCACCTCTCAAAACTTCGCCAGCCTACTCCTTTCCTTTGGTATCAGGCACATTCGTTTAAGGGCTATTCTGGGTGGGACCCCCTTTCTACATGACATTTTGCTCTGCACCCCGAGTCCGCATCTGTTCTCCGACGGAGCTGAAGGGGACTGGGCACATGGAAGTGCCTGGATCCGTGCGCGGTGCCAGCTGTCCATATGAGGGCTGGTCCCACGGGCCGGCCCTGTTCCCCTTCAGCCTTGCTCAGCAGGACATGCCCTGGGGCGGGAAGTCCCCTGCCAGTGTGAGCGAGGGGGCCATGCCACTGTAAGGCGTAGCTTTGGCCCCTCATGACCTCCTGTGCTCCCCAGAAGCTCTCCAAATTCTATTTAAAATGCTGAGTTTGCTTTGCAATGCCATTTCAAGGGAAACCGGGAAACAGGACTGCTTCTGTGCGTCAAGCTTGATGAGGCAAAGGTTAGTAGGTGTGACTATGGCTTCTCCTAACCTGAACTTCTCCAGGCCAGTGGTAGTTACTTAAACCCACTAATAAAATCGGCATGTTTAGGAATGCATCACCAGAAGAGAGGATGGTCTCAACAGAACACAGACTGGAGGATCCCGTGGAGGCAAAGGTCAGCTTTGACTGAGGCACCAGTCACTGAGGCAGAGGGCAGACACTCAGGCTCTAGGGACGCATGCACTCCGAGGGCCCCAGGGGCCCAGGGGGGTTCATTGGATCTCTTCACAGTGGGAGGGAAAGAGGCCCCAGGACCATTGACCATCTTTTCCTGGCATTCCCAGGAATGCCAAGCAGCTTTCGCACTGCCAGATGGCTTGGTGAGCTTAGCAGGATGCATGGAGAGGCCGCACCCGTGGGACGTTCCCTGCGAGTAACACACCTCCGACACTTCTGGGGGAGGTTTCCGTCTTAAACCAGACTCTCAGGTAAACCCCGCTGCTAGGGTCCCGTTGTCAAATCTGATCTTTTCTAGATGTGTCATGGTGTGTGGACCTCAAGCAAAGTACATGCATCTAAGAAGAGCCCTGGCAGACCTGGGGCAAGCCAGCTTCGTCTCTTAGGCTGTGTGCCATGTACGTGGTGTGATTTCTGAGCCACCAGGAAATCCTGCTGCCCAAAACGTATTCCACCACTGCCTGTCACAGTGACTGAAATTTTACCATTATAAGTTACAATTTGGCCCAATCAACTCTTGTCAAGATTATTGACAGGGTAAATATGATATGCTTTGTTCGGGTCAGGCAGGAAGCTAGCTGGTAATAAGCATTCAGTGTGTACTTTGTCTCAGTTCGGTAAAGTTCAGGGGTGATTACCATCTTGGTGAGGCACAGCCAGTTTCTTGTACAAGATGATTTATGGCTCTAAACAGGCCAGAATGACTGGTGGAACTGACCATCACAGGTCCTAAAGGGAAGCTTGAAATAGGCTGAAATTATGATCTTAGCACAAGCACTTGATGATTATAGTTTAAGGATCAAGACATGGCGGTTATTAAAACACTTCGTCTCTTCGATGCTTTTGTGACCTGCACACAGCACCCTTTGCAGAAGGACTAACATTTATGAAAAGGCCGTTCCTGTACCAAGGACTCTGCTTGTCTCTCTGCTCATGCATGTCGTATAAACGTTGCCCAGACTCGGGCAGATTTTATCCCTATTTTGGAAATGGGGAGATCTGGGGCTTTAACAGGTCAGAGATGGATCAAGCGATGATACACCAAAGACAGTGACCTGATGAAGACACAAATTTCCCGGGGCTGACCTACATTTCTCCTACTGGGTTCTTTTTTCACTGAATTATCATAGTTGAGATAAGAATGAATCAGATCAAAATGTGTTAACTGGTGTTTTTCCAAAGCAAGTCCTACTTTGCATGGTGCCCTCCCACTCCAATACTGTCTCTTATGCAAAGACAGGTGTTCGAGCAGAGGTGGAGAGACTAGGAAGCATGGGATGGGAACAGACTGTTGAAGCGTGTCAATCTCCTCTTTTTATTTAAAACATATACATTTCACACAAAAATAGATTATATTGGGGTGGCATTCTATGATTTACGCAGCTGGCTTCATGCATTTTGACTGTCAGATTGCAACATATGTATTTCCTCCTCTTGGAAAATTGGTGGATGCTGATAAGTTGTGTACCTCTACTCCTGTCACGTGCCTGCAGTTTATCTCCAGATGTTTCAAATATGTTTACATGTAACAGAGAGAATGTTGGTATCAGAGACTCTGATCTGTAGTCATGAAAACATTGCACAGTTAAATATTTAAGGAACAGGTCTACATCACGTAACAGAACATAAACTAGGAAGACCCCAGAAGCAAACCTTAACTTTGTTTGGGGCACCAGTTACTGCCATCAACAAAGGATGGTTGTAGTTTGATCAATCTAAATATTTGCCTTTATCCGTCTTTCTGTCTATCTGTCATCTATCTATCTTCTATCTATCCATCTATCACCTTCATCATCTATAATCTAACTGTTATCATCTATCTAGAAATTGCAAAATAACATTTGGTCTATGCTTCTTGTAGTTCATACTCTTCCCTTTTCTATATGACAATTCTCCGTTGGTGACGTTTTTGATGAAAGTGCAAACATTTGAGGGAGCCTCAGAATGAACACCCTTTCTGGAAACAATTTCATATTTCATTGTTGCTGCCTATTATTCAGTGTCTTCCCTGTCCCAGGCCAGTCGACCTGCTCAACTCCATCTACCGGGAGAGACTGTTCTCCCCTCCATCTGTCTCCTACCTTACACTCCCTTCTGCCTCATAGAGTCACACCTTACACCTCCATCTGGAGCAAGTGGAACCTCTCTCCACCTATCCAGAACGTGTCCATCTTTTGTGACTCACAGATCCTATTCCTTCAAGAAGATGAGTTCATTAGATACTGAACTCTCACCTTTCTGAATTGTATAGCTTTTCAGCCCCAACATGGGTGTGGAAATCCCCCCCAGGAAAAGCCACATGAATGCTGCTGCTCAGACTGGAAGCAACGGTGGTGCTCTGGGTCATGCTAGGCTGGGAGTATGCCCCGCGCGGTGCGGAATTCAGTCTGAAAGCCTTTTGTAGACAACAAAACTGATTACGGGTAAGCAGGCTTTTCTCTCTAACACACTAGAACGATAGCTTGGATACTTTCATTTATCAAGTGTATGAATTTGTCTCAGACTGCAAGCTGCTTTAGAAAGGGGCAGGTCATTTTTCTACAATAACACTCCACCCCCAGTGCATGAATCATGGTAAACTACTTGCCAAATAATTAAATCCACAGCATTAAACCTATTTCAAAGGTATAGAACATGATGTAGTCATGCTTTTATTTAGTGTGCAGAAGACATTAAATATTTAATAAAATAGTGAGTCAAATTTAATTTATATTTATATACATATATATTAATACTTCACTTGTATATAGGTTATTAATAGTGCAAAGGTGTGTCAGTGTGCATGGGAGGCTCATGCAGATGTCTGTCCCACCTCTTACCACTAACACTGACTTTATAATCTGCATATGTCCCATGTGTTAGGCTTTGTTAGAAATACAATCATAAGTACGGAGAGATCTAGAAATCTTGGAAGTTACATAACATGGAAATTTTCACCCAGAACTTCGATTCTCCTAATAGCATGTCTGAGTTCAGAGCAGCTATCATAAACAACCACTACAAACATCAGTCACTAAAACCAAAACTGGGAGACCAGCTGGGCAAATAAAAATAAAGATACCATGAAATTTCCAGAGGAGAGATGCAGTATGAACTTAATACCGCTTATCCGCTTATTCCAACATGCTGCCCTCCTCCCGGTGGTATCCTCAGCTGGGGAGGGTTGGACCAGCGGCTGGTGTCCATTATTAGTCCCACCCTTAGTCCCATCGTTTCTCTTCTTGGAGGCGGGAGATGGGAGTGAGACTGTCCCATGTGTCCTGTTAAGTCAGGCTGAGTGATAGTAATAACAGTAATAATTCACCCATCAGCACCGACGATTGGCACGTCTAGAAACATTTGACATTTTTCTTTGGAATGTGTTAATACCTGGGACAAAGCACGCCGGGACTCAGGCCAGCGCCTCCAAACACTTCCACGGATCCTGGACTCCAGTTCCCTCGCGGACTCTCTTGCTGCCTCCAGAGCCCTACGGAGGGAGGTTACTTGCTGTCAGGCCCCTTGCTGGCTGTGTTGTACTTTCCTGCCCTACAGCCTATATCCCGTTTCTCCTGTTTTCCTGGGGGCCGCCGCCCTCGCACTCTGACCCGCTCACCGTGCCATCCGCTCAGGCTGCCAGCCAAGCGACAGCAATGGTTGGCATCAGCGATGCTTGGAGCGGGCAGCCCGCGCACCCTCCCAGGATGGATTCACCGCGGCAGGGCACGTTTGCACGCTGCAGACGAGAAGCCCAAAGGGAGCCGAGAGGCTGAGAGACGGACCATCGCTCCTCATCCGGGTCCACCTGTGAATCTCCGCTGTCCTTAGGATTCTTTAGTTGAGAAACCTTTTGACCCTCAACAACAGCCGACACTGAAGCTCAGGTGAGAAGCTGCTGGAAGCAGGGGTCTCTGCAAGGGCCCCCCTGGTAGGCGGGAGTATCCGGGGCCGCTCGGCTCAAGAATCTGAGCTGCCATAGCCTTTGAAGTTCAGATGACCCTCCCTGGTCTCACCCATTTGAACATGCTCTCCTTCTCCCCTGCCTCTCTTTCTTTTTCATCACAGTGATTCTTTCCTCATCAGCGAGCCTCGGTCTCAGAGAAACACCCCCGTTGTCTCACGCTCTGCTTACGGCCTTGAGTGCATCGTTGATGCCGGCCGGCCTGTCCCCTGCCTTGGCCCAGACTATGCGCTCCAGGGCGGTGCAGACCCGGGGGCGAGCTCAGGGATCGCCATCTGTGAATGTTGACCAACTAAGTGAAAAGTGACCTCGTAAATCCTCCGCTCCATTATAAATGACAACCGATTTTAAATGTTTATCTCCAGATCCTTTCTTGAACTGATTCTAATGAAGCTGATGCCAGAAACATTCTTTCAAAATAAAGCCACCTCCACGTCAAAACGAAGCCTCTCCTCCCCCATTTCCCTCTATTTTCTAAGGTCCTTTAAATCCAAACTCCGTTTCTTACAACTGGAAGGGGGGGTGCGGTAAAGGAGCAATGAATGATTTGATTAATGTAAAAACTAAAGATTAAACTCAGGAATCACTTGCTGATGAACAGGTGGCAAACCGGGTTTGGGAAGGAAATGAAAAATGGATTCATATGCAAATCTAGCATTGTGCATCATCAGCTCACTTAATGAAAGGTGGTATTGATTTAATTTGGTTAATAATTTTGGATAATTCCCGATTAAAATAGTACAGCTCAAGGGAAAAAGTGGTATTTTAAATAGACAAGTCATCAAGGTTGAAGGCTTCCCCTGACTGGAGAGTCGCTCCGCCCAGCTGGTGGTGATTACAGCCTATCAGTCACGGTAATAGTTCAAATTTTCAGTAAGCATGAGTCCAAATATTTCTCTTCCTTCCCGATTGCCTACTCAGAAGACATTTATCAGGAAGTCTCCACCTGAAATCCATGGAGTATTGGGAAGAGAAGGGAACTTGCAGTTTATTTTGTCCAGAACTACTCACCCGACGTACATCCGGTGCCTTCCTCAACGTTACCCGCAGCCGACTCTATTCCCGGGCTCACCCCCACCCAGACATGAGGAGTTCACTTCCTCAGGAGCCAGGATCCGAGGCTGGACAGATCCAAGTGGTTCAAACTTGCTCATTCTGAACTCAATCCAGCCTTTCTTTTCAGCCATGCATTCTACCCCCTGGAGTCTAGAACAAATGCTTGTAATATATTTGTTAACACCTAATAACCTTCAATGTATGGCTGTGGTTATCATGCGCCCCATGAGACCTTTCAGTTTAGCTTCTGAAAGCAACATGTACTGCATTACCTTTAAGAGGTCAAGTTCAGGCATGATCTGAATATTCCACATACATCTACTGAATGCATATTCCATGGCAATGTTACTTAAAAACATCCAATGTTACTTAAAAATATTCATGCAAACACATTTTCCATTAAATAATAAAAAGATCACCTAATTTAAAAATATTATTCCTCTATTAAGCATCCTATATTTTTTATCTTTCCTATGTCCAAGAACACTTTGTGTGTTTCTTGTAGAAAATGTAAATGACAGGTATCTTACAGAACCACATTTAAAAATTTTTTTTAATCCAATGACTCCCAAATGCTGTTCCTCATCTGCCTTCACAGAGTCTGTGGCCATCAACACTGGGGCTCAAAAGTAGGAGAAAGATACTGGCTTCCTCAAATTGGAAGGATCTCTCCAAAATCCCTTAAAAATAGGTTTGTTCAATACTGTTTTGATTAAATTTCCTGATCAGTTAACACAATTACATCTTAAATGGATTTCTTTTGGACATTTTGACCAAGGGCTTTAAAGAATGTACAGGACCCTTTGCCATCTTGGCCTGTGAAAATACAGAAAGATTCAGGAAAAGACTAGCTGAGAATTCCAACACAGCAAACTGATAGCTCTGTGACCTTGGACAGGAAGCTAGTCTCCACATTCCACTTTCCTCATGTGGGAAGTCGGCTGGTTTGTTAATATTTTGCAAGATTTGTGTGGATGAAAAGCAGAAAGAAAGCATGTGTACCACATAATACAGGAGCCACATCAAGACGGATGGAAGAAAACATTACCCATCATTATTTTTACAGAGCCTAAAGCTAAATTAGCAGGGTGTTTTATGTTCGACCGTTTTGTTTTTGACTTAAGGAGCAAGTATTTCAGAGGAATATTTCTTTCTTACATATATGTATGTAAGATTTGTCACATATATGAAGACAGAACGACTGAGCAGGTAACGCAGAGGCACGTGGACGAGGAGACATTTTGATGCAGCCGTTTGGGTGTGCCTGTTTAGTACACAAACATTTTACAAACTACAGCAACGTTTTAGAATTTTTAGTACCACCTGGTCTGGGCAACAGACATCCTGACCTCACATCTGACCCCCCAGATTCTTTAGCCCATTTCAACTTGGGTAGGGTAGAGTCCACTTTGGGGTGATGCTCCGGGGCAGCTCTGGATTGGATGCCCTGAAAGGTGAGCAAATTTGCCTTCTGGAGGCACACGTGGACAGTGGGGGTCCCCTCCCATCCTGCCAGAGCAACTGAAAGCACAGATCAAAAGGTTGCCAGGTGTCTCAGCCAGCTCTTTGTCCCCGACCTCAAGTTCAGGATGATGCTATAGTTTTCAAAGTATTGCAGATGTAGGCTAAAATATGCACTGCTTTCAGAGACTATTTGGGATTATGTTGGGGCAGTTGTGGACCATCTTTAGTGTGCTACTCTCACAGGAAGTCAGGGGTAGTCTTCCAGAAATGATCTGGATCAATAAAGGTAGATTTCTGAGTCCAGAAATTATACTTGTAGCCTAAACTATGAACTTTACTATGGTAGAGTGAAGGGTAGCAGGATATGCCACCCCAAACCATCTCACTTGGGCATAAGGATCATTTTGACCTGAAGGCACTCAAAAAACAGGAGGGGCAAAAAAAGTGTTCTAATCTCCCCATTTCTCCTGGAATGGGAGATAAAACTTTCACATGAGAGGTGCCCACCCTGTGCCCCAAAAAAAGAAACATTCTTCAACAGAGAGTCAAAGCTGAGAAAATTCTACACAGAAATTATTAGAATATTTTTTTCCTTTAGCATCTCCATATATTTTTGTTACTTCTCCACAATTCCCTCTCTTTGTTGAACCAGGTACAGAAGCACGTAGATTTTACCACTTTTTGGAGTCTTCCTTATAAGGGCTCCAGTGTCATGTTAACTTGTATTCAATAAATGCATATTTTTTTCTCCTGTTAATCTGTCTTATGTCAACTTAATTTTGCAGGCCCAATCAAAAACCCAAAGAAGGTACAGGTAAAGTTTTCGTCTTACTTACAATAATTTCAGACTCCCCCAGAGTTGAAATTATGTTTCTGCTTCTGTCCTTTTACTGTCCCTGTTCTATGACTTAAGGGGCCCTGAATTTTGTTATTTTTTCATTTTCAGGATGCCAGGAACAGTTCATTGTGTGATAGGTGACACATTTTTAATGTTGGGAGATGAGAAGAGAAGAATCAAAATGTGATGTAAATGGAAGTTACTGAGCATCTACTATGTATCAGTGACCACCCTAAGTCCCTCCCATTTACTATCTCACTTAATATCTTCAACATCGTTCAAGATAATCATTATTTATCTTTTAAAAAATGGAGAAACCAAGGCCTTGAAGAAGTTGAGCAACTTACCAAATACATAAAGTTGATATGTAGAAAAACTGGAAAAAATATTCACATGTAATTAACTTTAAGTCCTTTTGCTTTTTGTAATTATTAGCTGCCTTCCTAGAAAAAAATAGTTTAAGGCAGAGAGATAAGAAATGCATTCATAAATATTTTCATCAAAAATAATGAAAATATCAACAACTCTTTTGCTTAAAATATGAATCTTCAGTTACCTAAAAAAATTAACTTTATGGAATGCATCATTTTCTAACACTGAGGGATAAATAAGGCATTGTCATGACTGAAAATGATGAATGAATCACCAAATGTCACATGAACTTGTTTTGAAACTTGTGACTATTCCGCATTTGATAAAGATTCCTATCAACTGCATTTTACATCTGGAAACAGTCATTTCAGCTGACTCTTATTTTAAAAGGATGAATACAACATTGACAGCATTGAGAGAATGTCTGCATCTGTGTCTTTCTACACTGAATTCTGTATTTACTTAAATTCAATTCAGTCTAATTGGAATAAAGACTGTCCTATACTGGCTGAAATACACATAGCAGTATACCTGGAAGATAAATACAGTGTTCCTCAAGATATGCTGTCATAACAAACACACAATACTTAGAAATAGATTCCGAAAATAAAAAGGAAGAAGAACAAAGTGAAAACTTGGAAAGAAAGTGAAAAAAGTGGCAATATGGCCATCATAGCAGTCCTGATGGATCTACAGTCTCTCTCTAGGTATCTATCTCTCCTGGAATCTTTCTCCAGTTTTTAAGACCTTAGAAATATACATACAAGATTTTTTTTTTCACATACGGCATGCACACTTAAAAAAATTCTAGCATGTTTACTGTGAAAGTAACATTCTCATAGTCTGCTCATGGTAATGGACATTGGTGTAAATGCATTGCTTATAATTTAGATAGATTATAGGTAGTACAACTATAAACATTTGAATTAACTGTTCCCCCAAATTCCTCTTCTGAGATTCTATGCAAAAGATGTACAGTTACTTTATTCTAAATTATTTATGATAATAAAAATGTATCACATTCTAATTGTTCCATCTGTATTGTTCTTAAAGAGGATACATAACTGGGAGAGTCAAGTAGAATAAGCTTTGACTAAATGTTGATTATATATGCGTGTGCACACGCACAGATTTAAATAGGCTAAAATACATACAGAAAAAGATATAAAATAAAACCTGATAATAATATTGTAGTTTTGGGTAATATTTTCTTATTCATTTACATTTTCAATATCTACATTTTTCTTAATAAACATGTATTACTCTTACAGTCAAAACCAAAAACTTATTTGCCCCTGAATTCTATACTCTTCTGAGAAACTGTCATTCATTCATCCACACTTATATGTGAGAACTGACAATGTGTTTGTAAATGTATTAGGGTCTGGGATGAACAGGGAACACAGAAAACTAGTAACTCTAGTTCTGCAGTATCTTGCTATCTATTCATAATGTCTACAGAAAGAAGAGTATTGTAGCCATCAGTTAAATACAGTATTAGGTTTGACTTGTTTTTGTTTTGTCTGTTCATTGATAGATTGTTTCGTTAGTTTGTTGATAGACTTTTGTTCCCAGGAATTCAGATTTTGTGAAAGAATGAAACAGTAAAAATATATTGGCCTGGTTAACATAGAGTTATCAAGATTTTTTTCAGAATACAAAGAGACTAAAATAAATTATTTACATGCACAAAGCCATCTATTATTAAATTTCTTTAATTGATATAAAATTTAACAGAATTGCTTTCTTTTGGTGAAATTTGTTAAGCTGGAGATTTATACTCACCATGAAACACAGAGAATAACTCAAATGACTTTTTCTGGATCTTTATTTTGATCATTGCTATTAAAAAATCTTGTTTCACATGGAGATAATGACCCAGACGGAAACCATGGTCTTACTGCTGCTTCCTTAAGTTTGGTGCATTCGGAGCCAATTGTTTTGAGCCCACTTATGTCTAAGTCTGAACATTTTGGGACCCTGATTGCTTAAGTCAATAGTTTGTTCCTAATAAGGTTCTACTTCACTTTCGAGCAGCGGCCTTCAACCCGGAAGCCACGTGGTTGGCTGTCGTCACGATTCCACCTTTTTTCCTCATTATCGTCACCATGTATCATCTGCCTCACCGTCGTCACCACCTCCAGAAGCAGCTGGGTTGCCAGGATCCAGCTACGGTCTTTGCCATCATGACCACAGTCATCATCCATCATACTTATTGATTCCAATTTGTGGGTCATGACTTATGCAGAAGGGATGCACATGGATTTTTCTCAATTAATGTTCACTCTAACAGTAAGAAATTTCTATTACTAATTACCACCACTCACAGATGGGTAGCAGGGGCTTACAGGAATTATCTAGGATCACATAGCAAATAAATGTCAGAGGGTTCCAGTCGCCTGTCCCTGGATCCTGCTTCTGTCCTTGTGCTTTAGGGCATTGGAAGAACATCTGGTTGAACACGTTTTCTACCTCACCTTTCCCATGTGTCTGTTGTGACATTAAAGCAAACGAGTTCCAAAGAACCATCAAATATAGATAAATGTGAAACATAAAGACATCTTAGCATATTCTCATTAATTGGAAATTCAGGGGTAAATTGCTGAAGTTTAGGTCATGAAGGAATTGCTGTTTAAATGTATGAAACAGCATTGTCCAAATGCTATGCTGTAACTTTTCTTTTTGAGCATGGATCAATTTCAGAAGCTATAGTTAATTACAATTCTCTTTTCTTCCACCTGATATGTAAAGCCTTCTCATTCCTAAGATTTTCACAGTGTGTAAGATTTACCAGGGATTCTGAAAGGAAAGAAGGAAGGTTTCTGGTACATTCCTTCATCAGCAAGTCAGGAGTCCAAGAACAGATTTCTATAGATGCTACCAAAGTTTACAATATAGATCTTATATGAATGTACATACAGAAACTGAATTTTTTTCAATAGCTATGATAAAGTGAAGTATTAGTACTGTAACAATTGAAACAATAAGTAGTATAATTAATTAATTAGCATTATCAATTTCACTTTAAGTTTCATTAGAAAATACAGATTATCTATGGAATTTCAGTTGAATATAATAAAATTACATATCATGGTGTTATTTTTATACATGAAAAACGTAAAAACATCTTTTGTTGTATCTTTAGTGTTATTTCTAAATACACTATAATGAAGCAGTTGCCCAACAAATGTAGTAATTGTGTTCAAGAATGGGCTATTACTGGCAGGTAATATATGTATTAATGGGACCTGGAGGCTATGTGAGGTTAGTCAATAAGCACGGAGAGGAAAGGTAAAGTGGAATTGTGCATTAAAACTGATTAGCTCTGTGACATTGGGCAAATAAATGCCTTGCACATATGTTTTCTCAAATGTAAAGGAAGGAATAGAACCCACTCCGCCATTGTCTGGCTTTATTATGAGGATCAAATAAGAGGCTATGTGACTTTGTAAGGATATCAGTTTCTCCTTCTTGTCTGTATTTTTGGATGCTGTCTGCAACTTTTTCCCTTTTTTATAAAAGTTTGTTTTTAAAATATTTGTGCTTTTGTCATCCTGTACAGATGTTTTCTTATAAGGAAATAGTCACATATTCTTTAGGTGAGTATAACACAGTTTTAAAATTTATCTGATACATGACAACAGTGTTTCCATTACAAATGCGAACTGTTTGAGAATAGGGTTCATGCATGATGTGTATCTGAAGGCTAGAATGCTTTCGCTGGTGTGTGGAAGGCATTTGGCAAAATAAAACCCTACTAAATGGCTCCGTATTTTTAATCAGATGGTTTGCTAAGATGGAGATACAGTTTTATGTACAACAGACTGAAAGAAGCTGTGAATTCATCTACTGAATTAAATCCATGAGTTTTAATAACATATCATTGTCATGGTTTGCATCCATTTTGTCATGTTCCTAATAAATTTCCTTCAAGATGAGATGAAACACTCTGAAAAGCTCACAAACAGAAGAGCAAGATGTTCATATCACTAGAACCTTTTAGAATTCTTTGGCAAAACATAGTCATGCTTCACAATTTGAGGTCTAATATCTTCATAATAACTTAAATGTGTGTAGGAGCACATTGTGCCTAAGAATCTTCACATGGCCTCTCATTTGATCCTCATAATAAAGCCAGACAATGGCGGAGTGGGTTCTATTCCTTCCTTTACATTTGAAAAAACATATGTGCAAGGCATTTATTTGCCCAATGTCACAGCGCTAATCAGTTTTAATGCACAATTCCACTTTACCTTTCATCTCCGTGCTTATTGACTAACCTCACATAGCCTCCAGGTCCTATTAATACATATATTACCTGCCAGTAATAGCCCATTCTTGAACACAATTACTACATTTGTTGAGCAACTGCTTCATTATAGACTGCATATGCACTGCCTTATTTAAATATCACAACTAGATAGAGTTGATACTATGATCTGTGAATTAACATGAGGAAATTATACGGCAATTGGTGGGTTCACCCATAACCTCTATCATTAGCAATCACTTACAGACAGAGAAGGTTATAACTCTGTGCATAACAATCAGTACAGTATTATGTGTCCACTGAATAAAGATTACTATTTCATGCTGTGGAAATTACAGTGGTTAAACCATCACATAGAGTTTGTTAACTACTTAATATTATTACTGACTATAGAGAGGCCACCTTTAAAAGATGACAATGAATCCCAGAGAACATAGTGATCTGAAGCAGTCCATGGTCATCAGGTTCTTGAATTTCCTGTTAACTAAACACATTTCATTTAAAATAAGGCAAATCACACAGAGGGTTTGCTCTTTCTTCTTGGATTCAGGTAATTACCTTGAGAAGTGGGGGCTGGTGCCATTCGTTTATGGTCCCTAAAGATCCCGGTGTTTCTGCTCTCAGTATTTGCTATGCTGGAGATGACACCTGGCCAATTGTATAGGAAAGAAGATGAACTTTTTGAATACTGCTGTTATTTATTTCAAGTAAGCAGGCAAGCCATTTTCTCAGACACAGACCTGTAGTTAACCTTACATGTGTATTTTCTTGTAAAGAGATGAAACAATTCCAGAGAGTGGCCAGGAGGGAGCTTCCAGCAACGCTGATGCCTGAATCTTTCAGTTGAAAGGTTGTGGAAGGCTGTTACACATCTGTTAAGTCAAGCGTATTTTGTGAAATTTAAGAGAATGAAGAGCTTGCATCACTTATGATATGGGAACCTATCCTCAATTTGCTTCTCCTCTTAACTTTCTTATCTTGTAGTTAATTTTCCTCTTGTAGCAGGATTGCAGGGCTGAGTTGCTGAACGCTGCCTCTGACCTCCAATCTCCCAAGAAATGCTTTCTATTTCTGTTCAGAAGAGCAAAACACAGTCATATGCATCTCTATGGGGGATAATATAGTAAAGTGGCTCCCAAACTTCAAAATAGATAAAAATGACCTGGAAAGTATGATTACAGTGCAATTTCCTGGACCTTATCCTCCTATTCTGAATCAGGTATTCAGTACGGTATCCAGGGACCTTTCAGCTCAGACGACGTTCACATCCTGTCAATGGGAGGAACTCTGAATCGATAGTCTAAAGCGGGGGCTCACAAACCACGCACGGCCAATGAGCCTAATCTAGCCTGATGTTTGTTTTCTTAAGTCCAGTTTCATTGGAACACAGCCAAGGTTTGTTTGTTGACATGTTTTCTATGGCTTCATTTATGCTGCAAGGCAGAGTTTGAGTAGTTATGACCCAGACCGTATGCATTGCAGAGCCTTAAATATTTACTCCCTGGTACTTCATAGGAAAAGTTTGCTGACCCCCTGTTTAAAGTCTCGAAACATATTTGCATTATGTGTTCAGGCTCTTGTACTAAATATCATCAAATACTACCAACTATCAAAAATGAAATGTCACCATCTCAGATACTTATGTCCGTCTGAGCCTTCAAATTCTCAGAGAAGCTTCCCCAGCCGCGAGCCCTCATCCACTCCCGATGTGACCCTGGAGGCAGCCTCCCTGCGTAGAATGTGCTGTGGTAACTGACCGCACGAGGCGGTGTACAGAGGGTCTGCTGCCTCTCACAGGGAGAGGCATGCCCGGGAACTCTTTCTTTCTTTCCCAGAGTTCCCAGGCATGGAGAGCGCTGGCTCTGTGCCCCTCTCCCAGGGCGATCTTGATGCCCAGAGATAGTAAACCATGGCCAGGACAGGTGTTTCACACTCCACCCATGAGCTGGGACACAAAATGGTATAAAATCACTCATCTGGGACAGCTACATATTGTCGATTATTGTAACGATTACTCCAATTTCTGAAAGGTTTTAATTATTTAATTGAAATGTCCTTCCTGACCTCTAAACATAGGAATGTGTAAGTTAAAGCTTCAAACCCCATCCTTTACACACTGCTTACCTTACAACCACCTGAAATGTTTCTATGAACCATGATCGCACATAGGAAACTTACTTATCTATCTATCTTTACAATGTTATGATTATCTTTCACCAGACAATTGGATCCATACCACCATTAAATATATTTTTTAAATAAGCAAAATGGTAGACTAGGAATCTCCAATCTCTTGTTCCTCCACAGAAATATCAAAAGAGCACCTAGAAGATGTTCTTAACTCTGAGCTCTAAAAACGGTCAGTATTTTGTAACAACCAATCAAATGCCCAGTCAAGATTTTTTTCTTCAAAATGAAAGGAAAGTATTGTGGTGTTTTCCCTTTCTTTGCCTCGTCCCCTCTAGGGCACGGCGGTGCTCTTCATCTGGGGCAGACGCCAGCCCAGACCTAAGTCCCATCCCCCACAAAAGTCCCCAAATTGGAGATAATAGAGATGATGTTATTTGAAAATTACTGTGCACAACTGTTCTGACCTGTCTGGAGGACACCTAAATGACTGATACAGGACACGCCTCTGTTCGGTGTAACTTAAAAGACAGGGAAGAAAAGTGGTGGTTGCTACTTTGAAAGCTACAGGGGAACTACAAAGCCAGAAAAGCTTGTGGCAAGAGATTTTTGGTGGAAAAATATAGTAGACCATAAAAAGACTTGATGGAGAAGCTGGGGTGAGATTCTGCAGGAAATCAAATACTAAAGCAGCTCTGTATATGGGAGACATTGGGAAGCCACTCACGTACCTGGGGAAGTGCACGCTCCCGGAGCCCTGAGAGGTGCCTGAGCCTTCACCGCGGCCAGTCCCTAGGCTCCTGGAGAGGGGAGCCAAGAGACGACTGCTTCGCACACCGGTGGTTTTGCTGGATGCACATCTGCAGACACTGGGAGGAGGGGCTGTTCTCGGTTGTGTAATATATTGGGTGTTCTGTTTGTATGTTTATTTGTTTCATCTCTTGTCATTAGAAAAAAATTGCTTCCAAAAGCTCAACTGAACACAAGCTAAAGGAACAGACTTAAGCAATTACACATGACAGGGGGAGTCTTTTTCTAAATTATTTGGAAAAGTCTGAAAAAGGACAGAGTTTTACAGCCTTCAGAAACAGAAGAAGAAGGAATCACAAAGGAAGAAGAAAAAGACCCAACCCCTTTCCCCCAACCAAAAAAAGCAAAAAACAAATAAACCTGGGGGAAGAGGGAAAATCTGATTTCTAGAGTTTTCATGTTATAATAATCAAATACCCAATTCTCAACAATAAAAATCACAAAGCATTCAAAAAAAGGGCCAAAATTCTAATTCAAAGGAAAACATAAATGGGAAAAAAAAATCTACAACAAGAGGACCAACAAATTACAGATAATGAGCTTACTAGTCAAATACTTTAAAACGAGTGTCTTAAATATGCTCAAAGAACTGAAGGAAATAAAGGACAAATAAATGAGGAAATCAGGGAAAAAAATCATGAAAAAAGTGAGAATGTTACCAGATAGACAGAAATTCCCAAAAAGATCCATACAGACATTCTGGAGTTGAAAAATACAGCAGAACCAAACAAACTAAGAAAAAATTCACTATGGTAATTTGACAGCAGATTTCAACAAGCAGAAGAGAGAATCTGAAAACTTGAAGTTCACACAATTGAAATTACTGAGTTGGAGGATAAAAAAATGAAGAAAAATACTTTTGTGGGAAACCATCAAACAGACCAATATACACATTATGGGAGAAGAGAGAAGAGGTGAGTGATTACTTAAACAGTAGACAAAACCTACCAAAATTTGATGAAAAAATAAATCTATAAATCTAAGACATGGAATGAAGTCTGAGAAGAAAATCCCCCAAAAGACCACAGAGGGATACACTGTAATCAAATGGCCAAAAAAATAAATAAATAAAAACACTTTTGAAAGCATAAGGTGAGCAACTTGTCACATACTCTCAATAAGAGTGTTAGCTGATTTCTCATCCGAAACCTTAGTGTTAAGAAGGTAGTAAGGTGATCTATTTGAAGTGCTTAGAGAAAAAAAAAGCAGGAAAAAAATTCTATAGCCAACAAAACTTCCCTTCAAAACTGAGGAAGAAATTAAAATATTCCAATACAAAAAACAAGCGGAGAGTATTCATTGCGAACAGATCTGACTTACAAGAAATAAAAAGGGAATCCTTTAGGTTGAAATAAAAGGATTCTAGAAAGTGACCCCAAGAAATATGAAGATGTAAAATTTCCAGTGAAGGTAAATACATGAGAAAATACAAAAAATGTATTATAATTAAGGCTTGTCACTCACCTTTTATTTTCTAAAGAATTTAAAAGACAAATGCATACAAATATTTATATATCTATGACATTAAGCACATACTGTACAAAGATATAATTTGTAGCACCAGTAACAATAAAAAGGGGAACAGAGCTGTATAGAAGTATGGGTTTTGTATGAAGTTGAACTAACACTGATATCATTTCAAATTAGATTGTTTTACTTGAGAATGTTATATGCAATTCCTGGGGGACCACAAAGAAAATATCTACAGAGTGCTCATGAAAGAAGGGGAGAAGGGGACATCCCAACAGGGCGTCAGCAAGACGGTGATCTAGAAGCTCCTGATCTTAGAGGCAATGCTTTTAGTCTCACATCATTGACAAAATGATGTTTAGTGTGAACTTTTCATATATGGACATTAAAATGTTGAGGTGGTTTTGATCTACTACTAATTTATTGAGTATTTTTTGTTTCCATTAAAGATTATTGAATTTTTCTCAAATTCTTTTGCTGCATCAACTGAGATAATCATATTTGGATTTTTATCCTTCATTCTGTTAATGTAATTTTACATTGATTGATTTTCACATATTGAACCAACCTTGCAATACAGGCATAAATCACACTTGCTTATGGTGTATAATTCTTTTAATGTGAAGTTGTAGTTTCTTTGCTAGTTTTTTGTTGAGGACTTTGCACCAATATTCAGCAGGGATAACGTTCTCCAGCTGTATATCCTGGTGACATCTTCAGCTTCTGGTGTCAGGCAAATGGTGACCTCGCAGAATGAGTATTGAAGTTTTCCTCACCATCAAATTTTTGAGTAAATTTGAAGAGGATTGGTGTTTATTCTTTTGTCTTTCTTTTCTTTTGTTTTCACCTTCCTTTGTATTCAGATTATTTTTTGTGACATATTCTATATATATTAATTTGTGGTTACTGTGTCATTTACATAAAACCTTCTAAAGTTATAGCAATATATATTTTAATTGATTATAATTTAATTTCAATCACACAAAAGAATCCCTAAACTTTACAGCCCTGCTTCCTCCCCACTTTATGGCATTTATATCACAAAGTATATAGTCTTTATTAGTGTGTTCCCCTTAACATAGACTTAAGATTATTGTGTATATTTTTGTATTTTAATTTCTATGAATAATGAAGAAGGAATTTATAATACAGATTTTTATATTTGTCCATATGTTTAACTTTACCAGAGAAATTTACATTTTCATATGATGTCTAGGTCCTGTCTATTTATTGTTTCAACTTCAAGAACTCCAGATATTGAATTTAACAAAAATCATAATGAATTCCCTCCTGTTTTATTCATCTGGGAAATTCTTAAAGTATCCATCATTTTGAAAGGCAGTTTTGCTGGATATAGAATTATTGGTTTTCTGTTACTCTTTCATTTATTTTATTTTATTTATTTTCGTATCATTAATATACAATCACATGAGCAACACTGTGGTTACTAGATTCCCCCCATTATCAAGTCCCCCCCACATACCCCATTACAGTCACTGTCCATCAGTGTAGTAAGATGCCATAGAGTCACTACTTGACTTCTCTGTGCTGCACTGCCTTCCCCATGCCTGCCCCCCCATGTTATGTGTGCTAATCAAAATGCTCTTATTCCCCTTCTCCCTCCCTTCCCACCCATCCTCCCCAGTCCCTTTCCCTTTGGTAACTGTTAGTCCATTCTTGGGTTCTGTGAATCTGCTGCTGTTTTGTTCCTTCAGTTTTTCTTTGTTGTTATACTCCACAGATGAGTAAAATCATTTGGTATTTGTCTTTCTCTGCTTGGCTTATTTCACTGAGCATAATACCCTCTAGCTCCATCCATGTCCTAATCCCTCACTGGTGACCACATGGCAGTGGTTGAAGTTGCACATGCCTGAAGGGGTTCAGAAGCCAGCAGAAGTGGTTTAAGCAGCCCAAGAATATATGACTAGGTGGATGTGGGAGGAAACCTTTGAGAGCTCTGGGTAACCAGGCAGGACTCACCCTGTTTAAAAGACAGAACTGCTTCTCAGCTCCTGCCCATTGTTACCTTGCTGGTGAGTCAGCCCACATTCCAGAGACTCAGGTGCTTTCTTTTGCAGTATGTCAGAAATTTTAAATTTTATAATAAATATTCTAAAATTCCAAGCCAGAGGGTGATGCAGCCTGGGTGGTACAGGGGGAGGGAAGAGTCCTCATGGGCATGGAGCAGGATAAAGAACAGCACAGGATGTATTGCTGTGGGGGTGGAGGGTGGTGTGGGGGGGCAACAGGCACAGGGAGAAAGCCCAGGCTGCTCTCTCCACCCCTGCAATGGTGGTGTGCACCTTCAGTCTCCTTGGCGCACATCTGTGCTTATTTCTCCGTCCATGCCACAATTCCAACACATGTGATTCCCTTCTTTTTTGTAAGGTATACACTTCATCTGGATCTAGGATGTCCCCTCTTGGGCTTTCCTCTGGCCACTGGCTCTCCTTCCTGGTGTGGCATCCAGGATCCCCGTCTTCAGGCTCAGTTCCATCTGTCATGTTTTCTCTCTACCCCTCAAGTCCCATAGCCTGAAATATCATCTATCTGCTTGCAGTCCCAGATATGCGCCTCCCTTCACCAATGGTGTCCCAAAATGCTAGGTTCTGAATTACTGTCTACTCAGTAATTCTATTGATCATTTCCAATGATAATCTCAAACTTAACATGTTCAAAACCAAATTTTTAGGTTTTACTCTAAGTTGCTTTTTAGGATTTCAGTAAATGCTATCACTACACACACACACACACACACACACACTTTTCAGTATCCTCTCAGCAGCAGAAGCTAAGCTATGTGTAGGCAGGTAGCTCGATGAGCCACACCTCTCAGCAGCACCTCACAGCCAGTTACTCGCCTCTCGTCCGTCTGCTCTACCGCTTCCCTTCGATGCGCAGAATTCAGCGTGGCCTCACCTTCACTGGTGTGTGCTCCCTCCCCTCAGAGATAAAGCAATATTTATTTGCTCCTAAATATATTTCTATCACTTAGTGCCAAATTTCTTTGCATTTCTTTATGTTTCTATCTCTTCCAACATGGCATGCTGATACAGGGCCTGGCCTATATTAGTTAGTCAATAATTCCCTATCAAATGAGTAACTTCACAGATGCGTGGCTAAAACATCTGCTGATAACACGAGCAAACACAAAGGGCACAGACATGAAGTTAAACTCACAGGACGGCTCTGATGGATGGAGACAGCTCCCTGCAGAGGTCGGCACAGGATGGAGCCATCTCAGTAGGAACGAATCAAGGGCAGATTAGTGGAGGCTGTCATGTGCCCAAGGATAGAGCACAAACACACATGGGCAAATATTTCTCTTTCTTCCTCCCTCTGGAGTCTCCCAGTAGAGAAGATCACTATTTGAGATGTGGCCCTTGTGCTCCCCAGACTACAGGACCTGATTCTGTGTTAATTATTCACCCCCTAAAATGCAACCCCAGACATCTTCTGTGAGTGCGGTCTGTTCCCACCCATGCAGCAAGTTTAACAAGCGGCACTAGCATAGTGTTAGTGGGAAAGGCACAGACTTTGATGACTAGACTGGCTTGAAATGCCAGTTCAGCTGCTTTCTCATTGTAGAATTTGGAAAAGTTGACTAGAATTTCTATGCTCCAGTTCTCTTTCTATGAAAAGAGGGATAATGGTGATTACTAACAGGCTTAATATGAGCATTAACTAAACACATGCATGTAAATGGCTTATTATGAAGAAAGCACTATACAATTTAACAAATCAAACCAGAATTTACTGCAGGATATGGGCCGTGATCATGAAGATGCTCACCTGGCTGGTCTTACCCCACAGGTGGAAACCCATTGGCCCTCAGAGCCCGACAATCTGGTCAGGAGATAGACCTAAGCCAACTATGCCACTGGTGTTTTCCTGGCACCTATCAGGTACCAGGTACACGATCCAGGATGCTGGTGGCATGAGCAGGGGCCTGGTCACTGCTGGGAGAGGTCCCAGGTGCTGTAAGCAGCACACAGACAGACACATAAAAATACCATGGTCAATAAACTTTATTTTATAATTGTTGGCTGTGTCATATAAGATGAATACTATAACATTTTATGTGACATGTAAAATTAATAATATAAATTGTTTTATCAGTAATTTCTGTGTACCTGCATTGTGCCAGACACTATGCTAACAGCTAAGGATGCACAAGTCATCAGAGCAATTAGAACATTTAAAGAAAGAAATCTGGAAGAGAATAAATATGTGGGTAAAAAAAAACTACTTGCAGGTAAATTGGGGGTAGGGGGGAGAATAAAATTACTGAAAACAAAAGCTAAGAAAGACATGGACTGTGAGATGATACTTAAAATTTATATATTCAGCCCAGTAGTCCCAACCTCCTTCTGCAAGGAGTTCCATAGCAAGAAGCCAGAAAAAAGGGAGAAAGAAAATATCGAACAAGTAATATGAGAACGTTTCCCAGAGCAGAAGCAGCACATGAGGTTTCACATGGCGAGGTCCCAGCGAGTACCAGACAGGATGGTTGAAGACCCCTACGTACACCACGATCCCATGAATGTCCAGGCAAATCAGGCAGGAGAGGAGAGTGAGAAGAGAAAGGAGACAGAGAGACAGAGGGGGGGAGGAAAGGAAAGGAAGGTATATTAAACCCCTCAGTTAACATGAATTCTTCTACTTAACGTGAATTAAAAATTCACGTTAAGTAGAAAAAATCTGGGTTCCCGTGAGGCGGGGTCATGGGGTTTCTGAGTCCATGTTCCCTGTTGAGGAAGCTGTATCTGAGCTTCTTGTTATGTCAGAAAATGAATGATCTGCTCTTTGATACAGATTAACTAGAATTCATACTTGATAAATTTGATGATAATAAGGAAAGTTTGCAGAGATATACTTCTGAAAACAGACTGGACCAATTTATACTTAAAATAATGTCACTCTCACTTAAATTTATGTGAAAGTATGGTTTGAATTTTACTAAGCACAAAGAAATTGTCTATGATCGTAAGAGCATGTTGCCTATTCTATTATCATCACCAACTGTGCCACAACAGAAAAAATATAGCATTTATGTTTTGCAAAAATAAATTCTCAAAAAATTTTACATAGAATAGCATATTCTATTATTGCAGAAATATCTCTAGAGGAGACCATCTCAAAAGACATACATTATTATAACATAACTGCTAAAGTCTAACAATTAATCTACTATGAAAGCTTGGAGGCAATTAGTAATTAAAGGCTAAAACATGAAAACGATTTCTTTTTTCTTGAAATGGGAAGTTGATGGTGGCAGAGTGAGTAAAAATAACATGGTTTATAGATTGAGAAAATCAAGGTAATTTGATTAATTTTTATATTTTGGTTTCTCCATAAAATAAAACATATGTTTTTATTGCTTAAATTAAAGAATATAATAATATGTACATGTAACTACTGAATGAGAATGAAATGAGATATGTATTTTGCATATAAACGGGTGTTAAAGAAGTGTTGTTATTATGTGGATGTTTTGTTTTTTAAATAAATGATAAACAATATTGAGGAATAACGTTAAATGATTAGACTATTTAATGGACTGCTTTTTTAAAGCCATACGTCCATCCATACCAACTTATGTTCCTGTTTTGAATTCTAGACAGTAGTTGGTTTAGAGAGAAAATACTAAAATTTCTCAACTGTATCAATAGAAAGGATTGGTTTCCAACTTTTCCAGCAAAATTTGATGTTGGAACTATTTGAGGTACTATTATTTCCATAAAGTAATGGAGTCATTTTAGGATAGAAATCATAATTTTTCCAGCAAAGTTCGGATCCACTTTAAAACTACAGTGTCAGTTTTCTTTGTTACAGTTTAATCCATAAGATGAAAAAGAATAAGGGAAAGGCTGGTTCATAGGAACACCTGATTCATAGTAGATGCTGAATAATTTTCATTCCCCGTTCTATTCCTCTGTCTTCTATTGAAAGGTGTGCCATTCTCCATGGCTCTTTAGTATGCGTGGCACCCCGCCTGGCACTCACATGATCAGAATGTCATTACACGTCTGGAGCCGCCACCTAGCTGAGTGAGGCTGGACAAGTCCTGCAAGCAGAGATTCTTGTTCTAACTGTCCATAAAACAGAGGTAAATGAAATAATATGAAATAAAACTGCAGAATTAGCAGAATCTTAGCAACTATATCCAGCCTCACCCTGCAACCCTCCACTGTTACCACCTCTCCCATCTGCAACCATCTCCATGTCCATAGGAACTAAGTTTAACCAGCTGGTGGGGTAATTAGTTTCCTTGTTGCATGCTAGCTACTTCCTTGTTTTGTTTTGTTTTTTTTTACAGATGATTTGTTATTTTTCTGCTAAAATGTAAAGGCCACGAGAAAATCATTCACATGGTAAGGATTTCTGACGCCAATCCGCAATGCTGAAAGGGGTGGAGGGAGTATGTGCAGGAGCACAGACTGGTGGGTGACTGGGCGGTGTGGCCTCCTGGCCGTACTTCTCCATCCTCTCCAGGGAAGGTTATCCACCCTCTGCAAATCCGTGTGCTATGACGTGACTGAAAGAGCGAGGCCT
Source organism: Manis pentadactyla (assembly GCF_030020395.1). NCBI lineage: Eukaryota > Metazoa > Chordata > Mammalia > Pholidota > Manidae > Manis > Manis pentadactyla. Next base: position 2,165,346 of record NC_080026.1, read on the forward strand.
TGAGGGTCACGGCGGCCGTGCCCGACGCCGTGCCTCACCCTGTGTGTCCTTGGTCAGGTCGAAACCTCTGAGGTATGAACCACTGAGAATAAAATCGAGCTGGTCAGCAGGCTGCGGCTCCAGAGGTCCTGCCACAGAAGGTGGAGGCTGGTGTCCGTTGCAGCCTCTCCCTTGGGGGAAAGAGCTGGGAATGGACATGCGCCTCATGTTCTGGTCTAACAGGGACGTCCCAGAGACTGTGTCCGAGATGAAAGACCTTGCATGATCTGCAGGTTGGAGCTGCTGAGGAAAATACATGAAGAGCTGAGAGGAACTGCCGCTGCTTGGATGACCCAGCACAGAGCAAACGCCAGAGGGACCCAAAGGCTATGTTCCTGGAAATGAGAAAGTGGAGAACCCCTCTCATCAGGTACCTACAGGCCACAAGCCCAGAAAAGACACATCTACAAAAACGATCTGAGAGGCCCTGGGAATCTCTAGCCGAGCTGACCGGTGAGGGTTATTCCCTGTACAAAGCTAGCTCATAAGGAGTGGTGGAGATGGCTGGTTTTTTCCAAGGCACTCATACCAACACAAAGTTACAAAGAACATGAAGAAACTGGAAAAAAATCGTCCAAGCAAAGAAATAAATTAATCTCCAGACACCCTAAAAAACAAGGAGGCATATGAATTTACCTGATAAAGTATTCAAAACAGCAGTCAAAAGATGCTCAATAACCTCAGAAAAACATCACACAGACAAAATGAGAATTTCACCAAAGAGCTGGAACATAAAAGTACCAAAGAGAAATTCTGGAGCTGAGGAGCAAGACAATCAAACTGACGTGTCCGCCCTAAGGATTTAACAACAGACTTGATGAAGCAGAAGGAGGAGTCAGTAAACTTCAATTCAGGTCATTTGAAATCACCAAGTTAGAAGAGCAAAATGTGAAAGAGTGAAGCAATAATAAGGTATTTAAGGGACTCAATCATGAGCACCGATATGTGCTCTGTGATTTCCAAGGGAAGAGACAGAAGCAGGCAGAAGGCTTTTTTTAATGAAATAATGACTGAAAACTTCCAAATCTGATGAAGAAAGTGGACATCCAGATTTAAGAAGCCCAACTGATTTCAAATAAGATGGATTCAACGAAGTACATACAAAGACACATTTTATTCAAGTGGTCAAACGTTGGAAGCAAAGAAAAAGTTTTCGAAGCATCAACAGAAAAGTGACTTGTCAAAAGTACAAAAGAATCCTCTTAACAACCAATATTTCTCAGCAGAAACCTTACATTCCAGAGGGAGCTGGAAAATATAATCAAAATGCTTAAAGAAACAAGAACAGCATTTCTAACAAAACTGTCCTGCAATGCAGGAGAGAGAAGGACTTTCTCAGATAAACAGAAGTGGAGGCAGATCATCACCATAGACCTGCCTGATAAGAAATGCTATTTCTGTTAAAAGGACTCCCTTAAGCTATAAAAGGGATCCACATTGAAGTGGAAGATGGCAGAGCAGCAACATGAAGGCAACTGAAAGTATAAACTTTTTGTTAAACATAAATATATAGACAAATAGAGCATACGCTAATTCTGCAGAGGTGGTGCTCAAATCACTTCTACTTCTGAGAGGCGTTAAAAACAAAAGCATGAGAAACAACAATAAAATATAATTATAGACACACAATATGAAAAGGTGTAATATGTGACATCAATAACAAGATGGGTGTGAAGGGGAAAAGTAAAAGTGTAGTTTTTTTGTATGTTGTTCAAATTGTTATCTTAAAACAGATTGTTATAACTGTAATATGATTTATGTAACACCCTAAATAGCCACAAAGAAAAAAATCTAGAAATATAGAAAGGAAAATGCGAAAGCACATGAAGCCTGCTGCTAAGGAAAAATCAACAAAACGCGAAGGAAGACCACAGAGGAAAGAAGGGGAAAGTGCTGCAAGGCAGGAGAAAACAATTAAAATGGCACTAGTAAGATTTTCCCTTCTAACCACTAAGAAGACTCAGCCCTGAATAACAGGACGCTTGGGACACAACACATATTTACAGGTTTGGGAACCTCTAGCCTCATCTTTTTCTCACGTGCCAAGGAAGGGGGCTGAATCTCACTCATTTTTACATTTCAAAGTCTGGCACAATGTCTCCCACCCAAAAAGTAATTTTTAATGGAAATTAAACAGGAGGCTCTGCTTTGTTAAAAATCACTTCTCTTACCTATGGAATGATTTTGGGCCTGATTATGGAAGGAAAGGGAAACGACTTTGCAAATTCATTTCCTGTGCCAAACCCTCTGCTGGATGCTTTACAGACACTGTATCATGTCATCCTTAGAACAGGCTCTTGTGGTGGACATCAAAGGGCTCTTCTGCTTATACACACTCAGAATCTATCTTATAATTTTTTATTAATGTGTCAGCTAAACCTTAGCTCCAACATCAGGAAAAGAATTTGCAACAAGTGCCTTATGCGCAGGGGTTGTTCCTCTCTTGAGTTTTGCCTTTCATCGTCTCAAGTTCATTCAATCCATTCTTCTTGATCATTTTCCTCTAAAGATTTCACAAACCGTCTCCCTTTTCTTCCATCTCATTACCCATCAGCTGATCCAGACTTGGTCGTCTCTTCCCCGCACATACCTGAGATGGCCCGCATCTCCTGACCTCCGTACACAGAGGCCCATTCTCTCTAACTCATTTCCACACTTTTCCCCTAGTGTTTTATATAATACAACCTCTGAATGGCCCTCTTCCTTTGGGAATAAGTACTCTTGTCTTTGGAAAACACCTCCTCTAAGTTAGATAGCGAACTGTTTGAGCAGGTATTTTGTTCAGTCGGGGAGATGCTCCTGAAGGATTGAAGGTCATATTTGGGATCTGGAAGCCGATAAACTGAATGTAAGCTTGACGTCACCTATTCAGCACCACAGCAGCTGAGCCATCCTGAAGGAGTCGCAAAATGTCTGTGGGCCTCACTCTCCCCCTTTATAAGCAGAGAGGCTAAGAGACCCCTGTTGAGAGTTTAGCCAAGTTACCCCAAGGCATTGCCACCTCCACATCCCTGTGGTTTGGTCATGCGGCTGCTGGGACCCTCAAAGGGCCTGCCCTGGATAACACCCCACAGAGATACCTACAGAGACATAGATGAATAGCACAGGGCTTAGGGGTGCCCACCCCGGGCATGGACAAAAAGTTGCGTGTTAACTTTTGACTCACTTAACTACTAACAGCCTATTGTTGACTAGAAGCCTTACCGATAAAATAAAGTCAGTCAGCACATATTTGAAGGTCATGTGTGTCAGACGCTGTATTGTCGCCGTCACCGGCTGAGTGTGTTCCCCTTGACTCTGGTCTCTGACACAACGAGCCGCTGAAAGGCAGAGACACAGAGTGAAGCCGAGAGAGTTTTATCTGCATACACTCCAAGGGAGGAGCAGGCCAGGGTCAGTGCCCCCCCTGCCCCACCCCCCACCCCCCAACCCCCATACCTCTTAGGCAGGACTCCTGCAGAGCTCAGCCAAGCCCCCTTTTTGGTTTAAATCGACCCATCTGACTTGAACCTGAACATCCTTAAGCACCCTTCTCAGGGACCCTAACACAGGCAGGCACCCCAGATCCTGCAGCTCCCCCTGTCTGCAGGGCCTGACCCTTCCAGACAAGCCATGGGCTTCCCTGAGGGCCTGTGAGGAATGAACTCCCCTAACTCCCTTGGGGCGTTGGTGAACCAGTGCCCCTTATCTGACACCCTGGGGCCCTACTTAACAAATATTCAGTTAACCAAGTCGCAACCCTACCTAATACAATTTTTAATGCTCATTAAGATGATTTCCATATGACCTTGGCAGGGTGTCTGACACCTTAGAGAAATTAAACGGATACTAGCTGTTCAACAGTAATTCTGGTTAGTAGGATAGTGCGTCCCATAGGGTTTTCGAGTGGCTCAGCTTTGGGATACAATGAGTACTTGAAATTATGAATATGCATACAAATGATAGCCTTCAAAACAAAAAACATGATCATGCCTACTTTGTTAAGGTACCTGAGCACCAGCCAGATCATTGTCTGAGGGTCTAGAGAAGGGTCCCCAATTACCCACTCTTTTCCCTTTTTTTTTTCATTCTATGGAAATAAGCTAAAGTGGGTAAGAATTAAGAGGATAGGAAATTGTTTCCTGGAACATTGTACCACTACTGGCTATTCAAGAGTGTTATTCATGAGTGCATGATTTACAAAGGAGTTTTTTAAATGATTAAATATTTCATATTTGTTTATTAAACTGAAGACCAAAACATTCTTGATTTTTTCCAGGTAAAAGAAGAAGTAATAGAAACAAAAATGATGAGGTTAAGCATTGAAGAATCCTGATGTGCATAGTGGAAATATATCACAGTAGGAGACAGGCACATAAATCATTAGGGTTGAATGCAGACTTCTATTAAGTCTCAAAAATATGGCAATTACTATGCACTTAAAAAAATCATGCCATTCTCATTGTGTGATTATTTTTGTTCCTGTTCCATAACTATTATCTCTCTGCTCTTTAACAAGTAAATCAAACCTTTGAGGTCTGACTTTGTAATCATCCTCTCTAGAACTTCATTAGATTCACTGTTTTGTGCCTGTCCTGAAAATAGTACTTTTAAAAAGTGATGTCTCCTACCTCCTGAAGATCAAATATAGAAAAACTCTCTGACCTTTGAAATTGTGGGTGTAATAGTTAGATCGAAGGACAGAAATCTAACAGGAGATGGATGAAATAAACTTTTTTTTTTATGACAAGCATTGATCTTTTCTGTAGCCACAAATTCCCAGGAAAGTTTTTCTTCATTTCCAAGGTCATTAAAAAACTGAATAGCTACAAAGTGCAACTAACTCTATCTGCCATTCTGGGTGAGGACTTTCCATGAGTCTGGCATCTCAATTACCAGGTACCTGACACTGGGAAAGTCTCTCCTTTCTCCCTGGAATGTGTGACTATTCAGCTTGGTGATTTTTTTCAAAGGTATTTCTGTTCTAGGATTACATTTGAGGAGGTGCCTTATGGAAAGGGTTCCAGGCATGAATTATATCCATTTGGATACTAGGTCCGTATTGGAGAAGAGGAAAATCTGGGGTGCAGTAGACAGATGGAGGCTGATCAATAAGCATGAAGAGTTGGTCTGTGTCTCCTACTCCTCCTTTCAATCTTAGAGATTGATTTTATGGCTTGTGCGTGTTATTTTTTCAAAGCATTTATAACTCCCTTGCATGAGCAGAATCCTGTGAAGATGTTCTTGAGAGGTTCACAAGTATTTCATGAAGATGATAAGTGTCTCCCTACTATGCCCAGCTCCTGTCCTGGGAACAAGTCTTCGTGGGGGGCGGTGGGCAGGCCATGACTCAGGGCCCGTGAAGGGGACTATGGAGACCTGGGTCCCAGTGTGTATTGTGGGGAGGGTGTGCTGAGTAGTACTGGGGTGGGTGGACAAATGGTGATAGTAGGGAAAGGGGCATCATGTGAGCATTATAAGCTTGGGCACAGAGCCAAGTGGGGATTGGAAACCCAAGAAAGATAATATCCAAGGGTCACAGCTAAGCTCGTAGCTGTATGACTGCTTGAGGGGATAAAGTGGTTGCATGAATACAAACTGATTTTATTGATATAAAGTTATTCTGTACTTACTTATAAAATATTTCTTTATGTCTGCAAAAATAATTGTCTGAGACGTTGTCTGGCTTTTCTGGAGGCTCCTTATTTAAAATGCAAATTTTCTAGTGTATCTAGTCATTTTTATCTTTATGAGATCAGAGCACAGAGGAAGTATTCCTGTGGGAAAATCACTAGATGTGGGTAAAAAAGAACATGAGCTCTACCAGCCACTGGCTATTTGACACTGAGCAAGTTAATTCACTTCTGTTAACTTATACAAAAATGGATATTGCAGTGTCTTCTATTCAATACTACATATTAAAAGCTACTACTATGTTTACTAGTACAGAACTGGCATTCAAAATGCTATGTGAAACTTTTCATGACAGCAGCTAAGATTGCACAGGGCACAGCATTATTTGGGGGAAAAGACTGTCCTATTGTAGCCAGTAGCAAGAGGATGCTGGCCAGAGAGGCTGGGCAGGCCAGGAGCAGGGGGAAGGTGTCTTACAAACAGCACAGTGTAACTTCCAAAGTCACATGCACCCAGTCACATATTTCTTTCCGGGACCACGTCTGTCCCGTAGAATGACCTTGAAGAACTGAGTCACGCCGTCCCTTGGTTACCATGGGGCTCAAATCTTTGACATTATGGTGAAACCTGCATCCTGTGTGCTAATCTAATGGTCTCACTGAAAAAAAAATGGAATCCAATGTCTAGCTCTGCACTGACCTTGAGGATATGTATTAGGAGTTAAGCTATATATTGTTTTGGAAAGTTGGTAATAAATAAGGAGAGAAGAGTAAGATAATGTAGTTAGAGAGAAAGTAACGAATGAGCAATAAAGTAATTTCACTCTACAGTTCACTCCCCCATATATCCTTCAAACACTAATTAACAAAAGCCATAGATTTACCTGGCTTGATGAAACAGTTCAATTAAGGTTCAGCTATGATTATATATATATTTTTTTCTGCTAGATTCTGCATGCTGTACTTTTCATCCCCATAACAATAATTACATTGAATAATTTAAGACTCAGAAATTTGGTGACATGACATTGTCTTAATATTGAGGAAAAAGAAATAAAGGGCAACTAATTCTCTGTCTTGATGGGCTTATTTAAAATAAATCCTAGGGAACCTCACTAGAGGTTCTCTCCATTAATAACGAACAAGCATATTTTTCTAAGGCCATATTACTGGAATCATTCACTTTCTTCCAATGTCATTTGACATTTCAAGATATCTGTACCTAGAATGTTCACAAGAAATAGTGAAAGAGACCACTTGGGGCTCATGTAAAAATACCTAGTATTCTCGGGAGCTTTACCGATACTTTGAAGGGTCTCTGCAAGGCAGTCATAAATGGTCTCTGTTAGATGATATCAAGTGCTCCCACGCGCCGTCACAGGATAGCATCATGAAAGCCGACCCAGATGAGCAAATACCTGAAAAACATGCATTAGCTCCAGTAACTGGCACCGTATATACAATTTGATCGCATGTAATTGGAAAAGCTTCATGAAATGAGCGCTCAGAGAACTAAGACCTAGTCCTACAGTGAAAGCTGGTGAACGTACCGGCGACAGGTCTCTCGTGCATTCCGCATCCCATAGGGTCACTGTGTGAAGGGAGAGGAAAGAGAGAGAGAGGAAACGCCATGCCTGCTTGGGGAGGAATGGACCAAGCAGAGAATAACGGGAGCATCTTGGTGGAAATTGACGAAGCTGGTCCGTCTTCCTGCGCATGCGCCTCAGCACACGGGGCCCTGAGCACGGTCAGAGATGGGCGTCCACGTGCCACGGGGATGGGTGTCCAGGCGCTTATGTACTTTGATCATTTTATCTCAATATACGATTCTTTTTATTAAGAAAGAGAGCTCCTGTGGATACTATTTTAGTTTTTACAACTCAAAACATTTATAGTTTTATGGGCTCTGGTCTACATACACCACACTATATAAGTATCAACCCAGTCAGCTATTTAATTACTGAAAATTCACAAATAAAGGAAAAACAAGCAGATTTAAGGAAGTCACTATGTGACTTGTAGGTGCCTCAGGAAAGGCGGGTTTCCTCGCCGGCTCCTACAGCGCCCCTCCCTTTTGCCTCCTTGATGTCAATACCTTTTCTGACAAGGATACTGTCAAATGTTCTTAATAATATACCACAATCAAAGAATTGAAATAATGTCAAATAAAATCTCCTTTGAAGCCTTGATCTAATAAACAGTCCATTTTATTCTTCAGAGAGGTTTTGTAAATGTTTGTAGATTGCATCTAGCAATGCTTTTTCACTCAGGAACCAGTGAGGGCTAATGGCTCCTTTGAACTAGAATTTATATTCACTCAGCCCTGGTATTGTGCCAAAGGACATTTAACTGACCTGTGAGGGTCATAGATTAATTATTGATGTCAGACCACATCAGGCCCCAGAGGCATAGGAAATGCCTTTTCATAGACCTTAGTTATATTAATTAAAGACTAATATACACGGTAAATGTCTTGAGGGTAATACCATTTGAAATCTTGGCAGTGGAGTCTTTCTCAATACCTGGATACTGTGCAGTTTTGCGGCACTTCGCCAGCAATATCATATCCTAAGTTGCAAGCGGTAATAGATATCCCATGTGGAAGACTGAATGGGACCATTGTCATTCAAAATTTATGATTCCTTATCAAAAATATTCACCTACAAACTCTTTCACCTAACACCAGACCAAAGCATTTTAGAGTAAATTTCATAAGCCTTCCTGACGAACAACCCCTGCATTAGTAAAATAACTCTTCCAGAGGCCTGGGGAGGGAGTACAATTCCAAATTAATTTTACAAAGAAATATAATTTTATAAAAATGGTCTACAACATACTAAATTTAAAGGCCAACTGTGTTTTTTAAGTTGTAAAAATTTGCAAAATACATGCTGAGTAAAATCATAGTAGCCCAGACAAGATTAAACTTTCCCCAAAAAATTATCTCTCAGAACGGGACATAACAGCTTGAATGTTCTGGAGAACAAACAAAAGCAGGTGGGAACAGAAGAGGATTCCTTCCTGAGAGGCAGGAACTACAGTGGCTGCCCTCTGACTCGCCTGCCTTTGACCCTGGCTGCACTGTCCACACCAGTACAGCCAGAGGCTGTAGAGCTTAGAAACAGAAGAACCAGTCGATCCCAAATAAGTTAAAGGAAGGAGATAACAACGGTAAGAGCAGAAATCAGTGGAATAAAAAACAAAACTGAGGATAAGTAAAAAATGGTTCATGAAGCAACGATCAATGAAACTGATAAATTCCTCCAAGGCTGCAAGAGAGACCAGAGGCAGCACATTGCCCAGAGTGAGAGGGAGGGAGGGAGCGGCCCGTAGCGCCGTGCGCATTAAAAGGCAATAAGGGACTTTCATTAAAACCTCAGTAGCAGTAAAGTTGACCATTTAGAAAAGTAGATGAGGTTTAGGGGTGGCGAAAAGCAAGCTAGTAAATGCAAGGAAGTGGAAATGAACAAATAATAAAATAAGGGACAAATTGAGACACAAAACAATTGATAAGAATAAAAAACAACAAAATTTTGTTGTTTGAAAATGTTAAGGATAGTTACATCTCTATCAAGGCTGAACAAGACACAAAACAGCAAAAAAGAAACAAATAAACACTAAGTGCTAAAAAGGAAATATTTGGAAATACACTGTGGAGCCCAAAAGAGTAATAATAAAAATATTAGTCACTATATAACAATATAGTTTTTTAAATCTATGAAATGACCAGCTCTCTGTAAGCTATAAAAGCCAAAATTGTAGGAAGAACAATTTTGAAAAGGAACATTTTCTATTATAAACAAAGGTCTATGTGATAATCAGATTTAGAAAGTTAAAACATTTATTTAATTCAAGTTCGTTAAAAGTGCCATCAAGAGTGAGAAAGTAAATTTATTTCAGAAGCTAAACTTCTGACTTGTATTTGTTTTCCTTTTACTATGTTGTTGTTATTATTATATTTTTTAATAAACAGCCAAGAGAAGGACAGGCAGGCAGCACATTAACAAATCTATAGAACTACCTTTGTGAGGTAAGTTACACTGAATTAATAATAATATAATTTTGGCATCTCTCCAGCTGCTACACCACTCCTGTTATGACTTCTCATGATTTTATAAAGTATAAATGTTAAACAAAGCTTCAGATAATTAGTGGGTATAAACACTTATGTCAAAAGCATTTTTTCCGCTGTTGAGTCTTCAGCTCTCAAAGAAAAACATGCATAGAAATCCTCGGCTGCACCAGGGGCGGCAGGAGGGGGAACCCGGCTGATGGGACCACCACCTGTTCATCAGTAGCCGGGGCTCTTCACTCGGTGCAGACGCTTCCTCGCCTGGCTCCCTTAGTGGTCCACCAGGGATTTATGGCCCAGAGACTGAAGAATAAGCCTTTTAGTTACATAACTAACTAAACTAAACTACTTAACTAAATTATTTTCTTTAAAAGCATTAAAAACAGACAACACGTAAGTTATTATGTTATGAAAATTAGCCAATATAAACCGCTTAAGCACAGGACATCCCCAAGACACCACGCCGGTGGCCCTGACACTTTCTCCTCCCAGATGCACGCACTATGCAGAGGTTTGCTCCCGTCACCCTTCTGATTCTGTCTGTGTCTGTCCCTCTTTGTCTCCGTCTCTGTCTTTGCCTCTGCTTCTCTGTCTCTCCACCCCCCCATTTATATATGCATTTTATATTTCTCTATGTACATATACGCATCCTTTGCTTTCAATATAAAAGTGAAATCTATTTAAATTTTATGTTGGTGAATCATGCTGTATTTTCATCTCTGAGTTTAAATATCTCCGTAAGAAATGTATTTATGCACTTTAAGAAGGTATTTGGTGAGTTTGGTTCCAAGATACTTTACATTTTTGTTATTATGATAAATTGTACTATAAAAATTGCAGTTTCTGTTCTTGGTTCTGTATATAAATGAATTGGTATTTGTGCTGTGATGTTGAACCTAACACACTTGCTAAACTCTCGTATAATTTCTTGCAGTTTATCTGCAGATACTTTTTTGGTTTTTATTATGAAAATAAAATCAGTTTTGAAGAAGGAAAGTTTTGCTTCATCTTTTCCAGTTCATATACTTTCTTTCCCACCCCCTTTCACCCTTCCTCCCTCCCTTCTTTCCTCTGTAGTAATTGACCTAAGTCCTATGGCTTCATCTTCGATATGACTCTGAAATTTAGAAGTAATGAACTTCCCTGGGGCTCCTTGCTCTTCTACAGAATAAAATGAGCATTTGCATTTCTACCTAGACTGGCTGTTGTATTCTATGGGGAACAAATGTAACAAAGTATGTGAACACACGCACTGTGAACACCAGAAAGTACTCAGTAAAAGTAACTTATGATTTAAGTTTAAAAAATACACAGCACATGAATTAACTGGTCTATGATATTTGATGTCTACTGAATGTTTAAGTAATTGTGTGAGATAGTCACTTAGTTAAACTTGTCTCCTTCTGGTTACTTTTCAGATTATGAACACATTGAAGATTAGTTTTTCATTAAATTTTAGCCCTCTTATAACTAGTCAAACAATTTGCCTAGTGTTTTTAAAGATAATCTAGAGGTTTTATATTTTGCCCATATTTCATTTCTGTACTTTAGCAACACCTTAAATACTAGCAACTTTTATTAAGAAATGTTTGATTTTTGGAAAGAGCATTTGCAAGCATTTTGTTTTCTGACTGATTACACTGCTCTGTCCTCCATGCCTGGAACATGGTGTGTGTTCAGTCAACATTTCTTGAATGTTTAAATGGAAATCCCAGTTTCCTATTTAGGTGCTATTTCCTTCAGGGCCAGATCTCAAGTCAAGTAAACTACTAACAGAAACTCACCACATAAGACAATTGACACCCAGTAGGACAGCATCAATATAGAAAATCAGTCTCAATAAAGAGGAAAGGGATATCATGACAGCTAATTGTGAGAAAACAAATCATTTCACTGAGTACAGTTCACAAATGTTATTGCTGGCTTTACAACTAATGAAAACTTATAGTTCAGGTGGCCTGGATTGAAGAAACTTCCCCTGGGGCAGGTTTCCCAACCAGAGACCCTGAGAATGCCCCGGGGCATTTGGGAATATCTCCAGCCTCTTTGGGTGGCTATAACCCTGACTACAAGCACTGATCACAGACAGCTCAGTTCTTAGGTGATTAGTCCCATGACCTGTTCCCCCGACTCACACCCTCCCATTTGGCAAACATCTGATACGTCAATCAACAGTCTGGTTGCTGGAGACACAGAAGTGAAAGGAGTTTGTACCTTTAATGACATCAGACACACTATGGGAGAGACACACTATGCGCAGAACACTATCACATGGATTCCAAATAAACATAAAGGAAATCCACTTAGAGCCTGTTAGTGAAAAACACATTTTTGAGCATTTTAATGGATAATAATACAGGTGTAGAAAAACAAAATGCAAAGCAGTCCAAATGATCAAATAAAGAAAATTAAAAGAAATGAGCAAATGTATTTTGAGAGAGAAAAATGTTATTAATGTTACTCTATGTCAAGTGCCATTCTAATTGCTGTTCATGGAGTGATTATTTAAGCCTAACAACTCAGTAAAGGAGGTACTATTGCAGGCCTCCTCATAGGGTAAACTAAGGCACAGAGCAGCTCAGTCAGTGTGGGTCCCACAGCTTGTAAGAGGAAGCGTCTGGATCTCTGCTTGGCTGTCCTGCTCAGAGGTGGGGGCGTGGTCCACATTCTCCACGCTATGCGCCTCTCCACGGCAAACCCGAAATGCATGCCCACTTCCTCCCAACACTCGTTAGTCCTTGTTTTTTTGACACTAGTCATTCTGACAGGGGCGAGCTGATGTCTCATTGTGGTTTTGATTTGAATTTCCCTGACCATAAACGTTGTTGAGAACCTTTCCTCATGCCTGTTGGCCATTTGTATGTGGTCTTTGGAAAAAACGTCTATTCAGGAACACTGCCCATTTTTTAATCAGATTTTTTTTTTCCGTTTGACGTTGTGAGTTCTTTATATATTTTAGGCATTAACGCCATATCAAGCATATGATTTGAAAATATTTCTCCCATTCGGTAGTTGCCTTTACATTCTGCTCGTGGAGTCCCTTGCTGTGCAGAAGCCTGTATTTTGATGTCATCCCACTCGTTTCTGTTGTCTTTGCTTTTGGTGTCAGATCCAAAGTCTTTGCTACGACCTGCATCAAGAAACTCACTCCTATGTTTTCTTCTGTTGTATAGTTTCAGTTCTTATGTTCAAGCCTTTAATACATCTTGAGTAGATTTCTGTGTGTGTGTTAGTGGTCCAGTTTCATTCATTTGCATGTAGCTGTTCACTGTTCCCAACACCATTTATTGAAAACATTATCCTCTCCCTGTTGTATATCCTCAGCTCCTTCGTCATAAATTGACCACATATGAGTGGGTTTATTTTGGGGCTTGTGATGCTGTTCCCCTGACGTAGTTCAGTTTTTATGCCAGTATCATACTGTTTGGATTGCTAAAGCTTTAAGCCTGACGCCTCCAATGTTGATCTGATTGTTAAGAGGCTTTTGTGGCTCCACACACATTTTAAATTGTTTTATTTCAGTGAAAAATGTCATTGAAATTTTAGTAGGGATTGTATTGGATATCTGTATCACTTTGGGTAATACGGACATTTTAATAATATCAATTCTTCAAATTCATGAACATGGAATCTTTCTGTTTATTTCTGTCTTCTTCAATTTTTTATAATTTTCAATGCACATGACTTTCATCTCCTTGGTGAAATTTATTCCTACGTAATTTATTAATTTTGATGCAAGTATAAATAAGTTTATGACTTATGTTTTTGATTTTGATTGGAAATTTTTTCAATCTTTACATTGATGTGTGGACAGTTACGTCTTACACGATTGAATCTTCAGCTCCATTTATGCACACTTCTTAATTTAATCTCAATAGTGTTTTAAAGTTTTCTATTTTGAGGGGTTGGGTCATTTTTTGGTTTTGCTTGTTTTCTGTTATGCTAATCTTTAAGTATTTGATAGTATATTTGACTTTGCATTTTTTTTTTTGTGTGTGTGTGCATGCTTATGTCATCTAAGAACAGTGACATTTTTCTTCTTTCCTGTCCTTCACTCTTACTTTTTACTTCCTTAATGCATTGCCTAGGAACTCTAGTCTAATATTGAACAGAGCTTTGAAAATGAACCTCCTGTTTTCTCCCAAGGAAACAGATAAGTTTCAATGTTTCACCAATAATGTTTGTTGTAGATGAGATAAAAACTAGATACCTTTTCAGAATAGGAAAGTCTCTTTCTATTCCAAGTCTGCTTTTTTAAAGTGAATGGATATTGAATTGTATCAATACTTTCTCCACATACTAAGAGAGTATCAGATTTTCCCTCTATTGTGGTGGTACAGTGAATTATATTAATAGAATTTGAATGATAAATTTTTGTTTTTAACTTATCTTGATTTCACTTTATTACCCTTATTTATTTGTTGCCAAATTCATTGTATTAGGATTTTATTTTACTATGAATACGTGTATTCTGTAATTTGATTTTTGTTAAAATACCAGATTTTGATATCAAGGTTTTTGTTGGCATTATAAAGTGACCTGGTAATATTATAACTTCCTTAAATATTTAGTGAAAAAATGCACTGGGAATGGTCTCTGGGCCTGGAAATGTGAGGAGATTTTAAATACATTAATTTAATAGAAGTAAAATTCCTCATGCTTTTGCTTCTTCATTCTAAAACTGTGCCTTCACAGTCGCAGGGGGCCATCTGGTGAGAAAATGGGGAGCAGCAGAGGTGAGGCTTAGAACCTCCCCCCTCATGTTCTGAGAGAAATCTTCTGCATACATGGATGTTTATTGCCCTCGTCTAGCTCGGATTAACACATAGTCTACAGGCACACACCTGATCATCTACGTTTGCTCTCTTACAACACTAAACTCTGTTTTCTACCTTTATCTCGTATCTACCTACCACTTCAGCATTTTATTAAAAATAATAATAATAGAGAAATGTGGTATCCACATATAAATCAAGTTTAAAAATCAAATGAGTATTCATATTTGAACTGACTGTCTATAGTTCATAATGCATGAACAAAACCGAAAGCTTCTGTGATGACTGCCCTTGCACTGTTCACCATGTAACTTATTCACTATGTAAGAATTTGTTCTCCATGTAAGAATTTGTTCGTTATGCATCAGAAGATTGGAGACTGACGAAAAGTAGGCTTGGGGTGGATTGATGATTGTGCATTGAGTATTGACCCCCCTATACAGAAATTTATTGTGGTTAACAACTATTTGATCAATAAATATGAGAGATGCCCTCACAAAATATATATATATATATATATATATATATATATATATATATATAAACACACTTCCAATTGTAAAATAAATAAGTAACCGGGATGTAATGTATAGCATAAGGAATATAGTCAAAATATTGTAACAACTTGGTATGGTGATACCTGGTACCTAGAATTATCATGTATATAAATGTTGAATCACTGTGTTGTACACCTGAAACTAATGTAATGTAATACTGTTGTCAACTACCCTTCAATAAAAAAATAAAAAATAAAAAAATAAAAAAAATAAATAAATAAATAAAAATAAAACTGTGCCTTCAGATCCCTGGATCTGTTTGTGTGGTGTTGCTTATCGTATCGTCCCACCACCTTTTTGGTGTTGCTGAGAAATGCCATTAAGTCCCATCTCACTCTTCATTCTGATTACTTTTTGTCTGCTGTATTATTACTGAGGGGGATTTGTTCTAATCCGACCATGATCGTGAGCCCCTCACCACTGCACAGCCAGCTTATGACAACGGTGTTCACGGCAAACACCTGCACATCTCTGGCTGGGGTTCCACGTCAGCCGCCACGAGCGGCGAGCTGTGAGCATATTCACAGCCACCAAGTCTGAGCCGCTCGTGCAAGATACCCGCTGCAGGCTCCTTAGCCCTCCGACTGAGTGGTTGTGGGCACCCTGTTTGCTGGAGCCCCCTGGGGGCACAGAGCCTCCGAAGCCCAGGAAGGACCTACACAGACCTTCTGGTCTCGCGTTCCCACCTGGTCAGGGTCTCCTCAGCTCATCTCGCAAATACACTACTTTTGCTCAAATGTATTTCTCATGACCTTTTTCCAGAGAAAACCAACTTAAAGGAATTCTTGCAGCATTTTTCACATTCCATCAATCATAGGGCATTGTTATTAAGGATGTGCATATTTAGAACTCTGCCTCTGGATAAACTGAAACATCTGATTTTATAGGGTCAACTGCCCTATTGATAGTAAACTGTTTGCCTCAGAATCTCTTTGCTCAAGGGTGAACACAGCTTCACCAGCTATATTGACTTATACAGCAATCTATTTTTATTTTTATATTTTCAATCTTTTAAATTTATATTCAGATTTTTTTTTGTTAGCAATATATCATTATTTTTAAATCCAGTCTAAAAGCATTTCCTCTTAATTACAGCATTTATTCGATTTGTGCTTGGGATAGTACTGATTCTGTTTTCTTCAGGTAAATTCCTAGAAGTGGCATTACTGGGTCATATGGTATTTTTATGTTAATTTTGAGGAAACCCTATACTGTTTTCTACAGTGGCTGCACCAATTTGTAGTCCCAAAACCAAACCTAAACAAAATGAACAAAACAGCAATAGACTCACAGACACGGAGAAGTGGTGGTTACCATGGGGAAAGGGGGTGGGATCGGGGGTGGGGAGGGGGAAAGTGCAGCATGGAGAACATAGCCAATGATTCTGTACCATCTTCCTGTGTTGACAGACAGTAACTGCGCTAGAGGGGGTGAGAATTTAATAATAGGGGTCACTACTGACCCACTGTGTTGTACACATGAAACCAATACAAAGTTGTATATCAATCATGCTTCAAAAAAGAATTTTTAAACAGAATGCTGATCCATTTGGTTTAAATCTATGATTACATCCTAAGATTTCTACATGGTGGCTTCCTCTATGGTAATTTTTCCTTCTTTTGTTACTTTTTTGGATAGTTATTTTTAAACCATTTTTCTATAAATTTATAATATATGCACTCAGTTTTCTATTCTCTTAGTGATTATTCTAAGAATGCTAAGAATTAATTTTAAGAATTCATGCATGAAGCCTTGATAATGCCTTTTCAATATCCAAAATTACCTGGTACTTTTTTCCCTCTTTTCAGATAATGTAAAAACCTTAAAATATGCAATTTTATTAAATTAGCTACAGAATTCTGGAATATACTTATACATTTGTTCTTCAGAGATACCAGAAAGCAAGATTATTATTGTTGTTGCTGTATTGCTGTTATTATTATGCCTATGTTCATTTAAATTCACCTACATATTTATTATTTGCTTATCTTTCTTCCATAATACAGTCATGACCTTTGATCTGGGATTATTAGTTTTTTCAGAAGATCATCCTTTAGCTTGTCTTTTACAGTGGATCTGCCTGTAGGAATACCCATTTTTTGATGTTTTAGATTGTATTCTCATGAAATACTTTTGCTGAATAGGATGTAGAACTCTAATCTGTCAAGTTTTATCATTGTTGTTTTATTTCTGACTGGGTCAAACATCGGTATTTGAGAAGTAATTTTCTGGTCATTCTGTTACTTCTTTGAAGATGATCTGTCTTATCTATACTGCCTTTAAGATTTTCTATTTGCTGTATTTTCTCCAGTTCCACACGAATGTTTTGGGTATGGATTTTTAAAATCTTTTTTCTGCTTAGGATTTACCGAGCTGATGGATTTTGTGGATTGATGCTTTTCATCTGTAATGGGAGATTTTTATCCCTTAAAACTTCAAATATCACTAACCTACTCTTTGTCTATTTTCTCTATGACTCCAATTTAACCTTTATTAGGCTTTCTTTTTATTTATTTTTCCATCTTTTTTTAGATATATTTGACATATTACATT
Source organism: Manis pentadactyla (assembly GCF_030020395.1). Taxonomy (NCBI): domain Eukaryota; kingdom Metazoa; phylum Chordata; class Mammalia; order Pholidota; family Manidae; genus Manis; species Manis pentadactyla. The sequence continues at coordinate 2,182,954 of NC_080026.1, forward strand.
GTGTCAGTTTAAGGTATACAGCACACTGGTGTTTTATATATATATATGTGTGTGTGTGTATATATATATATACACACACACACATACACTTACACATATACATATAAAATAAAACAATTACAGTTGCCAAACCATTACCACAGTAAGTGTAGTTACATTCAATTGCCTCACATAGTTGTATTTTTTTTGTGTGTGATGTGAACTTTTAAAATCTACTTTCTTAGCAACTTTTAACTACATAACACAATATTAACTTAGTCACCGTGTACCCTGAACTTATTTAACTTATAACTGGGAGTTTGTACCTCTGACCCATTTCGTCCATTCCCTCCGCATTCCTGCCATACCCCTCAGCCTGGCAAACACCATCTGTTCTTTGTTCCTGGGAGTTCGGCTGTTTATGGTCCGCATATGATGAGATCATACAGTATTTGTCTTTCTCTGTCTGACTTATATTGCACTTTGTCCCCATTTGTTTTTTTTAAATCTTCTTTTTTTTTATAGCTTTTTGTCTTTCCTTGATTTATTCTAGGTGCATTCATCTGATTTGTAATAGGTGACTGATTCTCTCTTGAACTGTGACTAAGCAGTTAATGAATTTGACTGTTAAGTTTCTTATTTTGTCTTTTTATATTTCTATTTCTGCAATATTGATGTTTCCTTTTAAAATAGAATAGCAATCCTTATTTCCTGATAATATTACAATGGTTGTTGATTTCTAGGAATGCCTTCAAAATCCCCACCTCCTGGTGTGATGATCCCTCATTGTCCACAGAATCGTGAAGATGACGGATTTCACTAGGTGGTTAGGTTATGCTGTGCGCACGGCACTATGGACGGTAATGTGCAGAGATTCCATTACAGGCCTGAATCAGTCACATAAGCCCTTCATACCCGGGTCCAGAGGTAAGGAAGCATGAGCCGGACGCACTGAGAAGGCAGTGCCCCCTCTGGCACTGAAGTCAGAGACCCCGAGGGGGCCTGCAGGAGCTGAGCGTGACATCTGGCTAACCGCGAACGCAATTACAAAGACCTTAGCACAGCAACCGCAATGACATAAGACCTGCCTGCAGTGTGAACCACCTCAGATGGAGAGCGCAGCCTGCCCGTGCCTAGACTCGGATCATGAGCCCTGGGGCCAAGAGCCCAGCTTGGCCGTGGGGCGGGGGGCTGACTTCTGACTTACACAAGTGTGAGAGAATAAATAAATGTTCAGAGCCACTCTGCTTGTGGGTTTTTTTTGGCTACAAATACAATTCAAGCACAATTAAGCTTCACTTTATCTCCCTCAGGAAGTCTGTTAGGTCAACATACGTGTCTGATCATCCCAGTATTTCTGTTGTTGGACTCAAGCCAAATAGAAGCTTCAAAAGCAACTTGAAAGAAAAGTCTTATTAGTTACAAATCAATAGCCACTCCAATAGCCCCGTTAAATATTATCAGCAATTATTTCAGAAGAAAGTAGAGCGAACAAGGTAATTTCTGAGCTAAAATTATTTAAAATGTAGAATTTAATGCAAAGTTAAATGATCAAGCATGAAAGAAAACATGACAAACAAACAGAAAGTGCAATTAGACTGTGAGTTCAAAAATAGAAAACTTATACAATTGTTTTTTCAGAGTAAACTACTGAAAAAACAGAGGGAAAGGCTGAAAAGAAGAAATTAAGTAACACTGAATAAAATTGCTACCCCAGAATCAATTACAGAGCAAAATACAGAAACTTGAATTCTCAGTAATCCAGTTATGCAAGATTCTTACATGACACCTGTAAAGTCTGAAAGAGATAGTCCAAGGACTTCCATAGAAAAGATTCTGAGTTAAAAAGGAAATTTGGTGACCAGATTGTATAAATAGGAGGCTTTAAATATGAATATCTGGTGAAAACATCCACCTTGGGATACAGAGGTGCATTTTAGAGGGTTAGAGTGGTGACTATTGAGGATCAACAACTCCCAAATATGTCCATGTTCTAATCTCTGGGACCTGGTTTATGCTATGATACATGACAAAGAGAACTACTGTTGCAGATGGAAAAAAAATAGAACATTGGATTACATAAAAATAAAAGCTCTTGTGCTGCAAATGATAGTATTAAGAAAGTGAGAAGACAATTCACAGACAAGGAAAATTAATTGCAAATCATTTATCTAAGAATGGACTTGTTTCCAGAAGATATAAATAATTCTTCCTAATCAATAATAGGAAGAAAAATGGCCCAGTTAAAGAAAAAAAACTAGGCAAAGGATTTGAATAGACATTCTTCAAAAAAAGACATGCAAGTGGACAGTAAGGACATGAGGAGATGCTCAACATCTTCAGTCATTAAGAAATGCAAACCAAACCACAGTGGTATGCCAGTTCACAACCAGTAAAATGGCTTTAATAAAAAAGACAGAAAATAACAAGGATTGGTAAGGAAGAGAAGTCAAACTCCTATAATAATGCTGATGGGAGTATGAAATGTCCACTCACTTACCCAAGTTGCTTGACAGCTTCTCAAACTGTTGGCAACTCCTCAACTGACACAGAGAGTACTATCTGACCTGGTAGTTTTACTCCCAAGTATATACCCACGAGAAGTGAAAACATACATTCCCATAAAAATTGTATGCAAATGTTCAAAGAAGTATTATTCTTAGTAGACAAAGAATATAACAACCCAAATCTCATTTGAGGTCTGAATAAACAAAATGTAGTATGGGCATATCGTGCATTATAATTTGGCAAAAAGAAGGGTGTGCTACGACCCAGAAGAACCCTGAAAACACTATCTAAATGAAAGAAGCCAGTCCCAACAGACTAAATATTGTATAATTCTATTTCTAAGAAGAGGCCAGAGTAAGAAATCACACAGCGATACAAAGATCAGGGCTTGCCCAGGAAGAGGAAGGAGGGCAAACGGACTGATTCCTAGTGGGTGGCACTCTTTTGAGTGGCATGTTCTATAGTTAGATTTCATTCTAGTTGCATAAGTCTCTGAAAATACTAAAAATCTTTGAATCATTCACAGTACATGTGTAAAAATTACTGTATGTGACACCTGAATCTCTGGCAACAAAAGAAAATTAAACTTCATCAAAAGTAAGACCTTTTGTGCATGAAATGACACTACCAGGAAAACAAAGAAGGAACCTACAATCTAGGAGAAAATATTTACAAATCATAATATGCAAGTGCTTAATATCCTGAACATGTAAAAACTCTTCCAACTCAACAACAAACAAAAAAAACCAATTTAAAAGAAGCAAAGGACTTGAATAGACCTTTCTCTACAGAAGATACACAAATGGTCACTAAGTATGTGAAAAGATGTTTAACATCATTAGTCATTAGAGAATACACATAAAAACCACAATGAAATGAAATTTACACCTACTGGCACACCTATGAAAAATAAATCATTGTTGGTGATGTGGAGAAACGGAGCATGTGCATGGAGGGTGGAAATGTGAAATGGTAGGGGTGCTTTGGAAAACTGCCCGATCCTCAGAAGGTTATGCGTGGAACTACCACCTGACCCAGCAGTGCCAGGCCTGGGTAAATATCTGAAAGAACTGAAAGCAGGGACTTACACACGTGTTTCACACCACTGTTTATGGCAATGTTATTTATAATTGCCAAAGGCACAAACAAGCCAAATGGCTGTCAATGGATGCATGGATAAAGAAAATTTGGTATATAATGTAAAGGAATATTGTTACTCAGCCATAAAAAAGAATGGAACTTTGATATAAATTATGACATGGATAAACATTGAAAATGTGCTCAGTGAAATAAGCCAGACGCATAAGGACACATCCTATATGATTGCACCTACACAGGGTGCCTAGAATAAGCAGACTCACAGAGCAGAAAGCAGAATAGAAGTTGGGGGAGGGGGAGGGGAGATATTTTTTAGTGTGCACAGAGTTTATATTGGAGGTGGTGACAAAGTCTGGGGAATAGGAATGATGATGGTTACACAACATTGTGAATGTGTTCAGTGGCATTGAATCACACACGTCTAAATGATAAATATACACATAAGATACATATAAAATATATAGAATAATTTTTTGAAAAGACAACTGACAATTTGAAAGAAAATATTTTAACTGATATACAAGGCAATAATTATTATCAAATTATATAATCAATTCTATATGAGTAAGAAGTAAAAATATAAAAATGTAAAAAGTACATAAATACATTTAAACTAGAAGAAATATCAGTGGCCAATAAATATATGATACGATGTTCGATCTCTTTAGTAACTGAGGCATAGAATGAAAACAATGACCTGATTAAAGATTAATAAACAAAAGAATAAATCCAGCATTTTTAAGTGTAGGAGAAGTAGTACATTTATAGGTAGTTCATTGTAGCATAGCCTGGAATTGCACTTTTGAAGGCAATTGGCAGTAGTTCTAAAAGGAATCAATAAATAATGAAGGAAAGCAAGACATCAGACACTTTGACTCAGTATTTCTGCATAAGCATCTTATGAATATATGTCTACACGAGAAAATGTTACATTAAAAGTGTTCCTTGTAGTATTCTTTACAATGACAAACTGAAAATTCCATTGACAGGAAACACTGTGAAAGATTCTTTAACTGGCATGAAAGATAAATTTTATGGGGGCTTGTCTTGTACACCCTCCAAGTTATCTCTGCCTGTCACTGTCTTTGAAGAGTCCTATAAATCATAGAAAACTGATAGTAATGTAAATGATTCATTTACATATAAATGCAAATGAGTTGCATCCCCTGGAGCTGCGAATACTGACCAATGTTCCAGTTGACTGGAACATTTGACTGTGTGTGTGTGTGTTTAAATGTTGAATTATGAACCAGTTCTAATATCTTAGTGGTCTCATTAATTCATGAGCTAAGGAAAGTCTTTAACAAGTTTTCACTTTATATTTATGTAAGTCATTATAGAACCTTTTAAAAATTATCCTTTAACATTATAATTAGGAAATTATTAATCTGAATTAATAAAATTTTGTTCATCTATATTTAGGAATACCACAGAAGTTAAAAAGAATGAGTCTGAGCCATGTATTCTGTTACGGAAATTTCTTTGAGAAATGTCATTATTAAATAAGTCACCAAAATATGTACAGTAACTTGTCTTAAAATGTGCATATACGGAAAATATATAGATGAAAATATGTCGAAGAAATACATATCTACAAGCAAATTGTTAACTAAGGTGATTACATGATTTGTCATTCAAACTGATATATTTCTATGAATTTAAAATGTTGCCATTACATTAACAACTACAGCAGATCAGCAGGTATACATTGGCAAGTATGGACACTCAATTTCTAAGAATTGTTACTCTAGGAAAGATAATGCAGTCAATTTTTTAGTCATCACAGTATTTTAAAAAAATATAAAGATGTAGTCATTTATTCTACATTTTTTATTAAAATGAAATACAAAAATATCTTTAATTGGTTAAATATAAAAAATAATCTGAAACACAGGTTTGATTACATTGCGGGTTAGTAGGTCAATCCTTAGCAATGGGGATTGATTAAATGAACTATGATACAAATGTAGGAGAAACTATTGTACAGCTTTTAAAAATACTTATTTCAGTGGTACTTAATTATAGAGAAGATGTCCAGCATGTAATATAAAATTAAAAAATATATATATATATATAAACATATAGAAACTAAGGTAGGTCGAAATTAAAGTGCATATCCCAGAAGAAAGTAACTGATGACTGGGACGAAAAAGGATCATTTTCATGTGCATTATACTTTTTCTACTTCCGACATTTTTCTGCAGTTCTCACTTACCTCTGTTTCATTCATTAAATTAAACAACGTATTTTTTATTTGATACAGCTATTAATTGTCTTCTTTCCGAAAGTTTGTTTTGCCCAACTAAAATAATCACCAATTTTCATAATCTAGACAAATTTATTAGAGCGAAAGAGAAGTAGGGAAGAAATGCAAATATACATTGCATTATCTGGGCCAAAGTCAAGGTTTTTACATATCTGAAAAGGAGTTTAAATATATGACAGGATGTTCAAAGATTTCTTGCAAGTGGATACTGAAAATTCTACGGGGAAAAGGAGCTGTCCGAGGGCTTCCACTGGGGACTCTCACTGCCCTAAAGGCGACTTTCAGTGGCTGATTCTCCCTTTCGAACATCCCGCTAGATTCAGAGGCAGGTAGACTGCTCGGCTGGAACCCCCACCGACGTCCCAGAAACGTCACTCAACGCCTGAACGACTTCATCAATAAGGAGCTCATAGACTTCGGGAAAAATGTTACTTTTTGAAAGCATATACAGAAAGAGCTACTTTAATCTCCTGGTAGATTCATCATCTCTTTATTATTTGAAGGTTAACTCACGTGCAAATAATTGAAAGACACGGGCTGCCTCCCTTCCCGTTAGCCATCCCGAGCGCCTCCCGTCCGGGCAAACAGCCTCCGTTCTGTGCGACATGCTGCGATCGTCCCGCAACCCCGCTCGGAAACACCTTCACCTTCCTTGTCCGAGACGACCCTCCTGTACCGGCCCCGGGAGGACACACCCCAGATGCCACCACCTGACTCGCTTAGATGCCTCGTGACTTACCTGGCGTCCAGCTCTTATGCTTTGCCTGGCATTCTGAAGGGCGATGGCCATGAGTTTGCTTTTACATTCTCAGGGCAAGAACACCTCACAGACGTTTCAACTTCTGGTGCTGGACTGAATGGGCCCTTGAAATGGACGGCAAACCTTGGAAAGCAAACCATGAATGCAGTTTCATAGTTTAATGCCTCAATGAAAGTGATGTGCGTCTCCATCTGGAAATGCCTTCCTCCCGGAGAGAGCTTTTAATGATGAAGATCTCGTCTGAAGCCTCCTTATGAATATCCCCAGTGGACAGAGGTGGCCTTGAGCATAAAAGATTGTACCCAAATTCTGACAGCGGCTTCTCTTCCCAAGCCTGCCCCCAAAGAACGAGGCAGTTGCCTTTGACCCCTCCGATTGCCTTGTCCTGACCACTGCGGCGACCTGCCCCATGCGCCTGCCACATCCCGCCCCTCCCGCCGGGTATACCAATAACCAAAGTGAAAGTGGATTGACTTAGCCTATCATTTCCATTCTGGTGTGTATTTTCAGCTTCGATATTTCTAGCAACAGGTTTCAAAGAAAATATTTAAAATTACTTTTGAGGTGAATGTGGCTCTAAAAAACAGGCTTAGGAAAAAGAAATCTCATTTTTGGAATCAAAAGAAATCTGAGCAATGCCAGTTAAAGGTATAAGTTTATATTCAAGGCTTTAACCAGTGTTCATATTCCGAGACTCCTCAGGGACTTAGCATTTGTGGTTTCACAGGGATCCTCATTTAGGAAGATGCCCAATCAGTGGCCAGTGTGAGTTCTCAGCATGCCCGGGAAACACTGCATCTGAGGATGGCGCTTTTTAATCGGGGCTTGTAATTTATCAATACAGCCTAAACAAATTCTTTATTAATGCAGAAGGTGTCATGACTTTAATTTATTTCATATCATTTACTGCTCAAGCCAAATACCTTACTAATCATCACTTGTGTTTCCACGATTGAGGCATACATTAAGATACTTGACAGACTACCCATTAATCCACACGTTGTGGCCCACTGTGCACTTTGCTGATGGAATTTCACATTTTATAGGCCCGTCTTTGAATTTTGATGACTTGGTTCAATATTGTTAGCACAGAACTTGCCTTCTTGGGAATGTATTGCCCATTAAAAGCGACATGCTAGGGTGATCGGGATGTGCTTTGGTTTAACGATTGAGTTTATAATTGTATACACTCCAGTAATCACAAAGCTTTCTCTGCTAAAAGGGACTTTGCCTCCTGTGTAGTTATGTTGTAATAGAACTTTCTGTCATCCATTTTTGGATTCCAAACTGATGTAAAACCTTCTTAATGACCTCATGAACAATATTTATAGATCTTTTAGAATATACTTTTTCTTTTTAAAAATATACTTCCTCAAATCTTAGAAAGCTATTCTAAAGAAAGCAGTCTTCACAAACTGTAAATCATGAAAGAAAGAAAAATTCAGAATAAAATCCTCAGAACAGGCTCTAGAAGATTGTGGGTGCTAGATGTGTGCCACCAATGACATTATTAGCTGTCTTCAATATATTGCCAGGTATATTCAGGAACTACACAGCAACGAAAAAAAATGTTGTCTTTGACCTTTTGTTTTCCTGTTGTGATGCCTTATCAAAATTTTGAATTTTCCTTAATCATTTTGGTCTGGAATCAACATAGCCTTAATCTTGCCTATGAACCAACCATTCAGGGAAGAACCCCCACAGTGTGCATAAAAAACATTTATTCAAAAGCTACACCTTGAGCTCCTGACTGTGGTTTAATCACTTGGTGGAATACGCTGTCCTCAAGGCGGTGGTTGGGAGACCCACAGGAGAAGTCGAGAAATGTAAACAATCTATCACAAGTCAGAGTATAAATTTTTCAGTCAATTTAATTTAGAGGAAAAAAACAACACAGAGCTTGAGGGAAATTAGCATCAGCAAAGTGTTATTAAATGTTATCAGCTGTAGTCTCTGAGTTCAGGGTACACTGTGCTGTAATCCCAGCCTTGAAATCACAGTCATGTGATCCACAGATGGTGGTAAGTCTCTCCACACCTGGGTTTCCTCATCTAAGCATTGGACCAACTCATGCTGAGCAGGAGATTGTCATTAAGAGTAAAGGATGAGAGATACTGGGTATATAGTGCCCGTTAAATACTGGGTACCTAGAGTAACCATGATAATTGCTATGGGATTTTATTAATGCTCATTAAGAGCACAGAGAAAATTTATAGTATATTAGTATAGACGAATGAGGCTCCACTGAGGAGATGGTCCTGATTGGGGCCCATTATCTGTGCCAAAAACAAGGTTTTTGCATATCTGACAAGGAGTTTAACTATATGACAGGATGTTTACATATTGCTTATATGTTTACATATTTACATGTTACATATGTATATATATAAACAATATTTTAAGTATTCATATTACAAAATAGTGGACTTAGGCTAATGTGGGCACACGGAAAGTAGGGGTCTAAGCAGTACTGAGTCAATTCTGTAGTTTATCAGTTATCATTTCTAAACCTGGACTCAACATGCTGTTGTATTATCAGGTTTCAGATGAATCACAAACCTTTAATTGTTAAGAACAATTAACGTACTGAACATTCAATGATTCACTTAAAAAGTGAGAAAGTTATGATCATGATGTAGAACGTTGTCATACAATCTTTCCAATTTGCTCTTGAAATCATAGCAGTGGAAGTAAAAAATAATAAATCAATAACAGATATTTGAATGTAATTGACTCTTTACACAGAAAAATGGGGAACATGGAGGTGTGGGCATGGGCCACTACATTTTATTATTAAAAATTCTATTTCATTTGAGCATCAAATGAACATATCATTTTTATGAACAACTAAGTGTAGATATATCACAGATGATAGATAAATACATAGATAGATAGATACATAGATAGATACATAGATAGGTAGATAGATAGATAGATAGATAGATAGATAGATAGATAGATAGACAGACAGTCAGATAGATAGATAGATAGACACACAGATCGATAGATGATAGATGATGATAGATAAATAGATGATAGATAGATTATAGATAGATAGATTAGATAGATAGATAGATAGATAGATAGATAGATAGATAGATAGATAGATAGATAGATAGATAGATAGATGATAGATGATGATAGATAGATAGATAGATAGATAGATAGATAGATAGATAGATAGATAGATAGATAGATAGTTAAACAAGTTTTTTCCACTATAAAGTGACTCTCAGGAATGCATACTTTATAGATTCTTGGAGGAAAAGTTGCATGTAGCTAGTTATAAGATGTAGTGCATAAACCGAAATACGTCCTTGGAAGAGGGAGGGTCTGACATTTGCTTACATTTTCTTGTGTTACAGAAGGAAAAAGAAAGGCAACCAAGACACTGGTTTGCAGCAACATCTCATACGGTTGACATCTGTACTGAAAGCATGAAGAATGCATTTTCTTTAGTATATGAAGACTTTTCCTCCATAGCCATGAAGTGCATTATGTAAGGATATTGTTGGTAGGCAAATTCCAGGACTTCATGGTCTTATCTTGCTTCTTAAGAACAGAATCACTTACATGTCACTGTTCTTAGGTCTGGAAAGTTATTTTCTCTTCATACTTTTCTATATCCACAACATGATATTAGTGAAGATCTACACACACACACACACACCAGTTCTCTTTTAAATGGAAACATAGCCTAAGTCCCTAGAATTATGGAGACATTGTTACTATCACTATTGCACCATACCTCCCAGGCCATGGCTTCACCAATATTGTGAAAATCCACAGTAATCTGCTGAGTCTGTAAGCACGCCCAAAATCCTTTAAGTGATTGCCCAAACGTGCGGCCACGTGCTTCACTTTTGACCAGATATGGTTGATGATAGACCACAGGGAGCGTAAGTATTAGGTCCATTAAAGAATAACTGGAGGAGTCCTAGGACAGGGGCCTGTAAGGCTGGGTGGGACCCAGTGCTGCTCCACCAGGCAAGGTGCACGGAGGGTCACACATACTGTTTTTTAAGGTATGGAAATGGATATGCATGCAATGGGTACATATAACCTCCATCACCTGCTATAAATGGAGTAGAGCTGGGGGGAACTGTGCCTCTGTGACCCCAGGCTTCTGTGCTCCGGCCCAGTCCCTGGGCACAGGCTTCCCCTCAAGCCACAGAGAACCTTTCGGCATGCACGGATTCTAGCACAACGGGCACAGGGTTCCCACCAGTACTGTGCGTAATAAGGAAGGAGCCCCCACCTAAGAGGAGCAGCCCGCTGGTGTAATGATGAGCTGATAAGCGAATTAGCTCACTAGGGCTCCCCTGACGTGCACATGACTTCATGGCCCCCCATGTGTTCCTGATGAGGCGCATCTCCTCTGCTTGCCCGGTGCGCCTCTATCCGCCATAGTCACAGTTGATGTCTCCACTCTGTCTTCCCACATAGCTTCAGACTCCGAGTTCCAGAATCAAATAAGTTTATGTTTTCATTCTAAGAGAAAAGTCTTTCTTCTAAATTTTTTTGGGGGGCAGATTTCATTTTTGTTCCCACAAACCACGTCAAAGACAGACATTCTGGAAACCCTGCCATAAAAGCTATGTTATTTTATTTATTATGATAAATGCCCCTCAAAACACTTTCTCACTGATGTAAAAAAGGGGCTAATTTTTTCCTCAAACAGTTTTAAACTTCTAACTACTGTTTAAATTAAACTGCACATAAAAGGACATTTTAAGTTCACCATTTGAGTACAGAATTGGTTATATTTTAAAATGACATACTCAATGAAATTTATTGGACAGTGACATATTGTTCAGCTTCAATTAATGTCTTTAATATTTTTCTAATCATATCACTTAATTTTCCTTTTAATAATATCAGTTAAATTTCCATATGTGAGAAATTGGTAGAGAGTTTTAATAAACATTAAGCCAGAAGCAAATGAAGATTCTTTCCAAAGCAGTAAGATCATCGGTACCAGCACCAATCATTTCTTACCTGGCAATAAGTCAAGTGGGGGATGAGCCTGTGAGGTCATAGGGAAAGCGAACACCTATTAGTTTAGGAAAAGAGACACTAGGCCCCAAGCAGACATGCTGGAAAGCTTGAGCGCTGCACTCAGCTCTTAGTTGACTCTCAGTGAGATGAATTCAAAGGTGTTCCACTAGGGAGAAAGAGCCATGACTGCAGAGGGCGGTATTTTTAGATCCAAGGGAGCATTTCCAGGTCTGGAGCTGAATGAGCAGAGATACGCAGAGTGAGAATCAGTTGCCTGATCCTCATTGCCATTGTACTCTCTGCGCTATTTCATCTTCAGCCTCAAGTGAAGGACATTGAAAAGTTCTGTTGTTTTCAGCTGAGACTTTTCTAGATACACTAACAAAAACAAAAAAGAAAAAGAAAACTTCTGCAAAGGAGTTAATTATTCTTCCACCTTCTCAGAATTCCCTGTCTACCTCTGTTAACCCAGTTATTTTCTTATGCTTTATAGCATAGTAGTTAAAATTCTGACCCAATCATATTTTCTGACAATTCCTTCTCTATTAAGTGAAGATAGCAATCCTAACTTCATAGAGTTTGGGTGAGATCAACTTTGGTGCTATGTGTAAAGCGCTCAGCACAGAACACTGCTCATTATTACAGGCCTGCGAGTCTCTCTCCATCCTTCTACCTCCTATGCAAACTTCTTCATAGAAAATAGAAGATCGTATGCTGTCATCTTTCCTTTGCAGGAATATAAATAGCATTTCACTGATTGGAGGAATTCCAATCTGTAACAATACCCAAATTTTATAAGTGAAGAATTTGAGGCCCAAAGGCATAAACTAACTCATCTAAAATGACTTGACAATCTAATGAACAGAACTAAGCCCTGCGCATGTGATTTTTCTGGCATCTAATTAATTATTTTTAATTAATAAGTCGACTTATTTAAAACATTACAAAATGCTATAGAAATCTTTCTTTTCCTTGCCATCTCAGCAATACTCTGTGCACATAAGGGAATTCAGGATCCTTGCCAAGAATTATCCATTACATTAGGAGTACTCATGGGCCTCAGCACGCAGTGAAGCCGTTCATCCTGTCCTCCACTGGTTGACAAATTTAGATGTTTGTTTCTACAATTCATACATAGGTCACCAAGATAATATCAGGAATAATGAGCAGTTGTGGATATTAAGCAGGAAGTTACAAAATCCCCTTGTGACAGTGTTGCATGATTAAATATCAGTGTTTCTCTTGATAATTGTCAAGTAATAGCCAAGGTCTTGTTTATATAATGATATTTATCTGCTTAACAAAATTATTTAAGCATTTTGGAATTTGTCTCTTCTTCTGCACCTAAAAACAGACTTATCATAATTCCATCAGATGGTTGAAAAGAAACATGTTTAAAGAGTATGTTTCAAGCCCTTGCTCCGTGGCATGGAGCTCTGCACATAGTCAACGATCATGTCCTTCCTCCCACGGAGCCTCATCAGGCTGGGGAGACATCCTGTCTTTCCAGAGAGGTTGGAAGAGTTTAGGGCTGAGCTGCAAAGTAATTGTGACTTGAGGACCCATTTCCTAAATGGCATGAGGCCAAAGTGAGTCCTTTTCTGGACGAGGTGTCTGCAGCATGTTTGCACACACTTGATATACGCTAACTTCTCTGGGGCACCTGTCTGCCTGTTCTGCGCCGTATTCCACAGGGTCCAGGAGAAAAGCACAGTAAATGTTTCTACATGTGATACTTTCCTTATCCATTACTAGAAAAAAAGAGAAACCATCACAATTAACTCAAGAATAATAGGTTAATTTTGTAAAGTCAGTAATAAAGTGATGATTTAAGTGGTAAATGAAGAATATATAGAAACAATAACACCACTGAGATCAAAGGAATAGAAAATCCCTTCATTCTAGGAGGTCTTTGTCAATTCTACAGAAAAGGCTGTAGGGCTGGTGTTAAACGGCGGACAGACAGTGATCCGGCCCTGGCCAAAGCCATCATCTTCCTTGTCCAGCCAAGAATTCCATCAGCCCAAACGCAATGGCAAACACACGTCAATGTCTGTGTTACAAATTAACACGATCCATCACTGCACCTTAACGGCAAATGTGTCACAGACCTGCTCACGGATGCGTCATGCTGAGGTGGGACTGGGTGCGGTCTGTCGAAAGCATGACTGGCAGGAGACTGAAGATGAAATGTTTGTGGTGATTATTCCCTGTGAAGAATCCCGAGGGGCTTGGAGGAGAACGGGGCTTCCCTTCACGCATGGAAGTTAAAGTAGAAATATTTTTAGAAAATCTCGGCATTTCTTAAAAATCCCATAATTTACTTTTAAAGGAACATCTTAGTAATATATGAATTTTCTTTTCTCCACAATCCTTTTCCATTCTGTCAAATATTTAATAGGCAAATTTATTTTTACAATGTGCACATCAAAATCTTGGGGAAAACAACTTAAATATCTTACAAAAATGTACCAGCTAAACAAAATGCTGACATGTCCCCTTGAAGGCATAGCATAAACTGCTGGAAAAGGTTCAGAGGAAGAAAACACCGGGCCATGAAGAGATGCCGAGGCGCGGTGAGGGAGGGGCCGTAGCTGCTCATGCTCACCGACCACAGCTGCACAGGAAAAATAAATGTGCCAAAATTGGTAATAACAAGAGAAAGATTTTTTAAACATACTTAAAGTATATAAAATTTCTTTCTTTCTTTGTACTCATTTTTTAGCATTTTCCAATTAAGTGTTATTAGAATTGAGAAATGATTGTTTTATTCCAAAACAGAAAACATGGTCCTGCATTTTTTAAAGAAAATCAACAACTTTTTTTTTATAACTGACCCACCCCATTCCTGAGTTCAAATCTCCTACTTTTATATTTATGCAATATATTTTTTTTTACCAGTTATTTTTTTAAGGTGTAGGTGTGTAATAATCACTGGATTTTACAAGTCACCAAATAGTTATTCTAAGGTACTCTTAGACATATTTAGATGTGAGACAAAGTTTCACCTATGAGATTAAAACTTCAATTTTTCATGCTAAACAACAATAGCTTCTACCAGATTCCCTCACAAAGACCAGTGTACAGGCCTGAGAACCTGAGTTAAGGGCCAATTCTTTTCGGTCTCTCTTGTTTCTAGATTCATCTCCGTCTGTCTCTCATTAAGGCCGAGCCCTCCAGAGAGACGGAGAGAAGTGGTAATGATGGTAATAGTGACGAGGACCTCCCGTATTACCTGTGCCAGGCATTATCCCAAGGATTTCACATATTAGCACAGTTATTGCTGTTATTCTCCCAGTTTCAGGAGCAGGAAACTGAGGCACAGGTATGTAACTTGGACTCAAGGATTCATCCACTCAGACTCAACACAAACTGGCTTGGGTTTCGCCTTTCGTTTTTTGAAATTAAAAAAGGAAAGTTTGCTTTCACACGGCCTTGCCCACAGGGTGCTCTCAGGGCGTGGAGCCGCGTGTCTTCAAGAAGAGCAAAGCCAGCTGGACCAGGTACTGCTCATAATTGGGATTTTTGTGCAAAGAAATAAAAACAAAAACACAAATCCAGGTCACTTCACTGGGATGGATGTAGGGGATGCTGTTTGCTCGTGGCCTGTCACATGGCCTTTGAAGGGTACAGCCCTCCCCACAAGCAAGAAGACAGAAACTTCCTTCTGCGCCCACGTGTGGAATCTTGCTTGCCCCTCACTACGGCTTCTGAAAGAGCATTTTGCATTAAAATCCCCCCTATTACGGCCATGGTTCAGCAGAGCCTTGCTGAAGAAACGCGGGGCTTGTTTATAAAGTGAGCTGCACCTGCCCAGGCTCTTTGCCAGACTCCTGCCGGGAGAGTCCCGCGAAGGGAAGAGGAGAGAGTCGCTGCGAGGCCCGGGTTTGAAGGCTGACTGTCCATGGCGGGTGTGGACTGTCACGCTGCTTCTCGGAGGGACATGTCAGAAAAACACATGCTTCATATGAAAAAAAAGAAACTGCAGGGAATAAATAAAAGTGGCGTTTTGGGTCCGGGTTTTGTGGCCCGCAGGGACGGCCAGAACCCCTGCAGTTCCATGGAAGGTGACCTCCTACTCAGTCCCCAGCTGTGCCCGTGCCGGGCCCTGGCACTGGGGCTCTTGGCTTTTTGGGGGCAGCCCGCCCTCGCCCAGCACGTGGCCAGATTTATTTTGTTGCAGTGAACGACTCTCCTCTCGGCTCCTCCGCCGGCTGCCACAGTCCCACATTTCACCGACGCTTGTCACATCGAAGTCATGGGAGGTTTTCCCCCTGGCAGGTGGCGGTGGTCACTGCTCAGGCTTCACCTCGGGGACCCGCCTGCGGCCTCCGACAGTCCGCGCGTGGCCCCTTCTTAGAGCAGCTTACCCGACTCCCCGGGCACGCGACCCGCTTCCACTTCTGCCTCACTGGCTGTGGCTTCCACGTCTCTCGTTGCAGACCCCTAAGTGGTCGAATGTCTGGGGAACCCTTTTTTGGAATCCCAAGCTTTGCCCACTGAGGCACGCCCTTCCCACAGTCCTAAACTCCTGGAAGCAACAAATACTGCGAAGTCAAGCTTCAAAGCATCTTTTTCTGACGTCACTTTGTTGGAGATTCTGGAACACAGGCCATCTAGGGGAGAGCACGTCACCCCATCCAGATGCACACACGGCAGCTCGGACACTGCAAACGAAGCCATGAAACTGGCCTGTGGTGAGCGCGGAGGTGGGCTGAGTCGCCTTGGAGGCAGAATAGTCCTGGGCTCACAGCTGATGAGCCCAGGGCGTGATCATCCCAGGGAGAGCTCTGCCGCCCGTAGGGGCTCTGAAGGAAGAAGAGCCCAAGAGACAATGTGGGCGCCACCTGTCCAGCAGTTCCCAGGAACACTGGCCTTGGAGTAGCGCTGCGTCCCTTCTCAGCCTTACAGCAACGCAGGAGGACACGGCGCTGGCCTCTCCGAGGCCTTCAGGGGGAGAAGGCTCTAGGCCCTGCCCCCTGCTCTAGTTCACGGGCCGTGGCAGTCCTCACTACAGCCTACCCACTTCTTACACCTTTAGGTTTGTGTCTTATGTGATGATCCTTATGCATGAACAGCCCTCAACTGCTCTCCATTTTAAGATACTTATGGATCCAATTTCTGTACCTGCAAAGGGCTATACAGCTTCTCTGGGAGACAAGGTGCACTTGACCAGCCAGCATTTTCCTGGTGACATCTTCAGCTGTTGAGAGTTTACTGAAAAGTTTTTGAGTTAGTATCAAGACATATTATCTGATTCTACTCCTATCATTGTGCATAATTATGTTTTATGTATTATATATAGCTACATACAAAATTTTGGTGCATAGTATACACACATATATGAATGTATTTATGTGCATATATATGTATATATTTATGTGTATATCATACATCTGTGTTTATGTTCGTGTATCACATATTTATATATATATATATATATATATATATATATATATATAGCTTTGATGTTTTTATTTATTATGTTACTACTTAGCACATCAAAAACTTAGCATCTTAAAGCAGCACACCCCTATTATCTCATAGTCATTTCTGGGGTCAGTTATGCGGGCATGGTTTAACTGAATCCTCTCCACAAGGCCTCCCACAGGCTACAGTCAAGGTATCAGACAGGGCTTTGATCTCAGCACCACACTCAACCGGAGAAAGATCTTCCAAGCTCGCCCATGTGGCTGTTGGCGAGATGTAAGTCCTTGCAGGGTGTTGGACTGTTGACCTCAGTGGCTTGCTCGCGGTTGGCCGGAAGCTGCCCTTAGCTCCTTCCCGGGGGCACTCCCCAGCATGCCAGCCCACTTTATCAAAGCTAGCGAGACAGTCAGCTAATGAGGCAGGTATCACAGTCTTTTGTAATCCAAACACAAAAGTGATACGTCTATTACTCTTCCCATATTCTGTTGCCCAGAAACAAGTCACTCAACAAGAGGGGACTACTCATGGCTGGGAACCCAGGACCAGGGGAGCAGCGGGGGCGGGGTCTGCAGGAGTGCCCCTGCTACAGGACGGCCTCTCACATCCATTATTTTGTTTGTATGTTTCTCACAATAATCCTCTGTATCGATTATTGGTGCTCCTATTTTAAAGACGAAGAGAATGAGGTCCTTAGACTAGTGATTTATTCCAAGGACAACACCAATAAAACACAGAACCGGGGTTTGGCTCCAAGGCCCAGCCATCCCCTGTCCCCTGCAGGTGTGCCTCGTTTCCCGGGCTTGGTTGTGTGACTGTCCAGGAAATGTCACCTGATGAAGAGCCTTAAGGAACAGAGACAAGTCGTATTTATCTACAACCCCACCTGTGCCATCCTGGGGTTTTTCTTCTTTTGGCCTCTAGCTGCTTTCAGCTTTTCGCACTGGGAAATTACGACTGGAAGAGGAAGACCTGGCTGATTTGGGATGGTCATTTGCACGATCAGTGCAGATCACTAGAGAAAAGGCACTGGGCGCACTTGGGCGCGCCGTGTTCCAGCAAGCCTTGGACTGAAGGATCATGAGCCCCAGAGGAGGATTACCGTCTGGTCAGTAGCGGTAAATGGGCAGGCGTTCACTGCTAGTACTTGGATCTAGTTAGAGAAGGCAATGCAATTAGATTCAGCCAAATTTTGTTCAGATCAGCTATGTGCCAGGCACTATGTTAAGGGTGAAAGATGAAAAATGAGTGGTAAACAACAACTCCTGCCCTTGGGATGCTCAATATTACAGGACCTTTTAAAGGAAGGGACGTTCATTGGTTCCTGAATCCATCCTCTATGAACACCTAACTTTTGAGACTAATATTAGTTTCCAGTAGAAACAGGAAGTCCAGAAAAAAAATCTTATCTGTCTGATGATGGACAGAATTCAGAAGGCTCTGCTCAGGTCCTTCCAACCTGTTATCTCCCTCTCACTTCATCTCAGGTATCATTTTATATTTCAACTTCTCTTTTGTACTCAAGCACTTAATGAAAATAGTGAAGAGATTTTAACACTGGATTTGCTAACATTTCTCAAAGGAGATGGTAAAAACAAGGGTCAAAGGGAACCTCTATAGAAACTCAAAAATTGTGATCAAGTACACATGTACTTATATTACCTAAACCTCTCCTGATTATGAGAGTGGAGTGATTGATGTCAGATGTGTTTGGTGGAGGCCATTTCTCAACTGCAACCCTCCACTTAAAGAAAAATAAAAAGTAAAAGATGATTTGGAGTATTTTTTGTAGAAATGCTTTTATGTGTGTGTGTATATATATGTATATATTGTATATATGTATGTGTGTGTGTGTATATAAACACACATACATATATACAATGTTTGTCATCTGAATTAGCAAAGATAAATATAAAGAAACAGAAAACATAAATATAATGAAATAAATGATTTAATAGTGATCCTTAATTCAAAGGCTTTTGAAGGTGAGTTGTAACTTTTTATTTAAAAAGCACTTCCAAAAATTATAGATTTCTTCATAAAGATGTCCCTAATAGGACATAAAAAGTTAAATTAATAATATTCATCATCATTACACTGAGGTGACAGGATTAATTAGAAAATGTGTTTAATCACATACACACACAAATATTATCAACTTTCTTCCTGTTTCCCATGATGAATTTAAATATGCTCTTGATAAAGGACAGCAAAAAGGGAGAAGAAAATTATGCATGCCATTTTTTGAGAGTGTTACAAGAATGAGAATAATTTACTGCCCATTTATTAAGAAATCCTTCATATTTTCTTATTTTTTTATGTATGACAAATGTGGCTTTATGTTTTTAAAACAAAGGCATTGTTAGATTTACATAATTGAAGAAGAAAATGAAATTCCATCTATGAGATTAAATGAAATAGCATATTCACCTCTTGATATCCACTTGGTTCTAATTTCTATAATACATAACTCAAAGTCACTTAGCTTGGGCTGGGCAGAGATAGAGTTTGGTGAGAAAAGTATATGAATATTGATACTTACTGTGAAGTCAACCATAAAGCCATCATCTGTGGGGGACAATTTACTGATCACCTTATGTGCTCTGGTAGCTTCTAAGCACAGGATAAAACCCACATAGTTCAATTATAAATGGGTTTGATGGAGATGATGGTGGAACAGAGACTGCTATTTAACAAGTGTTATTGCTTACAGATAGCATGGCTATTTAAAGACACACTTTATCCTTCACAGCTATTTATAGAATCATACAAACATAGAAGGTCAGGGCAGGAGTAGGGGTTCTGATATAAGAGACTAGAACATCCATTTGATAAAGGACCTCGAGGATATAAGGAACTGCCCAAAGACATAAGATGGCTATTGTCAGTGATGCTGATCATACATTCAAATATGTTCTTTCTGTGATGATGTCTTTCCTTAGCTCATCTTTATGGGGCATCCCCTGTCTTATCTATTCAAAACTACACATGCAATGAATTAATCTTCATGAAAAATTAGAAATTGAAATTAAAAACACAATACCATTTATAATAGCATCCAAAACATGAAATATTTAGGTACAAATATAACAAACTAGGAACAGTATTTATGAGGAAAACTAAATCTCCAATGAAAGACATTAAAGAACTAAGTAAATGAAGTAATAGTCCATGCTGTTGGATAGGAAGACTAGATATTACTAAAATGTCAGTTCTTCACAACTAGACCTATAAATTCCACACAATCTCAGTCAAAATCTCGGCAAGTTATCTTGAGGAGATCCACAAACGATCCTAAAGGTTCTATGGAGAGCAAAAGCTCCAAGTAGCCGACACAATATTGAAAGAGAAGAACAAAGTTGGAGAACTGGCTCTATGCACCTTCAAGACTTCTTATAAAGCTGTCATATAAAGCAATGCGGCATTGACAAAAATAAAGTTAAAAAAGGCAAATAGCTAAACAGGTCAGAATAGAGAGCCCAAAATAGATCCACAAAAATATAGTCAATTATCATTACCAAAGAAACAAAAACAATATAATGAAAGGATATTTTCTTTTCAAAAAATGGTACTGAGAAAACTGGATATTACATGGGAAAAAACAAAGAAATCTAGACATGGACTTTATACCCTTACAAAAATCATCTCAAGAAGGATCACACACCTACACATAAAACATAAAACTATGAAACTATCAGAAGATAACATGAGAGAAAATCTAGATGACCTTGGTTTGGGTGATTATCTTTTAAATATAACACCAAAAGCACAATTCATGAAGGAAATAATAGACAAATTAGACTTCATTAAAATTAAGAACTTCTACTCCACAAAAGGCACTGTTAAGAAAATGAAAAAATGAGACACAGCCTGGGAGAAATATTTACAAAAGACATATCAGATAAAGAACTGTTTTCCAAAACATAGGAAGAACATGAAATTTCAACAATAAGAAAATAAACAGCCTACTAGCAGACCAAATTAAATAATATATTCAAGGGATTATACACATTGATCAAATAAGGGAGTTATTATAGGGATGCAAGAATGGTTTAACATTTACAAATCAACCACTGTAAAACACCATTTTAACAAAACGAAGGGTTAAAACCATATGATCATCTCAACAGATGTGGATAAGGCATTCGACAAAGTTCATGTATGATACAAATTCTCAACAAAGTAAAGAGAAAACATATCTCAATATACTAATTACCATATATGACAGCTAACGTCATACTTAAGGGTGAAAAGCCAGAAGCTTTTCCTCTAAGATCAGGAAAAAGACAAGGACACCCTCTCTTGCCACTTTTATTGAACATACAATTGGAAATCCTAGCTAAAGTAATCAGACAAGAAAAAGACATAAAAGGCATCCCAATTGGAAAGGAAGAATTAAAATTGTAACTGTTTGCAAATGACATGATACTACATATAGAAAACCCTAGACTTTGCCTGAAAACTGTTTGTACTAATACATAAATTCAGCACATTTTCAGGATACAGAATCAACATACAGAAATTAAGCTTCTCTACAGTAATAATGAACTATCAGAAATAAAAATTAAGAAAACAGCCCCATTTTCAAAAAAGAAAAAAATACCTTGCAATTAATTTAACCAAAGATATGAAAGATTTTTCCACTGAAAACTGTAAGACTTTGTGAAAGAAATTGAAAGACACTAATAAATTGAAAGATATTCTGTGTTCATGAATTGGAGAACTGATACTATTAAAATAACTACACTACCCAAAAAAATCTACAGAGCCAATACAAAACTTCTTAAAATTCAAATAGCATTTTTCACAGCAACAGAACAAATAACTCTAAAATGTGTATGCAAACACAAGACCCAAATAGCCAAAGCAATCTTTAAGAATAGGAATAAAGCTGGAGGCATCACATTGATTTTAAACTCTATTACAAAGTTATAGCAATCAAAAGCAACATAGTATTGGCATAAGAATAGATACATAAATCAGTGAAACAGAGTCGAACGTTCAAAAATAAAGCCAAGCAGACATGGTCAGTTAATACAAAAGAGCCAAGAATATACAATGAGGAAAGCGCTCAATAAATGGTGCCGGGAGCACTGGACAGCCATGTGCAAAAGAATGAAACTAGACTCTTGTCTAAAGCCATATAAAAAAATCAACTGAAAATGGATTAAAGATATAAGATCTGAAATCATAAAACTAAAAGAAAACCAGCAGAAATCTCCTTGACATTGGTCTTGGCAATGGCTTTTTGGAGTTTACATCAAAAGCAAAGGTTAACAAAAGAAAAAATAAACAAGTTTGACTACATCAAACTAAAATGCTTCTGCACAGTGAAGGAAAACATCAACAAAATGAAAACATAACCTACCACATGGGAGAAAATATTTGCAGATCACATATCTGAAAAGGGGTTAATATCTAAAATATATAAATAAATCATAGAATTCAATAGGAAAATAATCCAATTAAAAATGGGCAGAGGATCTGAACAGACATTTTTCCAAAGACTTGCAGATGGCCAACAAGTACATGAAGAGGTGCCAGCATCTCTAATCATCAGGAAATGCCAATCAAATGCACAATGATATGTCACCTCATACCTGTTAGAATGGCTCTTATCAAAAAAACAAGAACTAAGTATAGGCAAGAATATGGAGAAAAGGAAGCCCTTGTGCACATGATGGAATATCACGAAATAGCCACAAAAAAGAGTAGGCTCTTGCCATTTGCAACAACATAGCTGGATCTTGAGGTCATTATGCTAAGTGAAATAAGTGAGGCAGAGAAAGACAAATACCATATGGCCTCACTTTTTTGTGAAATCAGAGACAAAAAAGCAAAAAACAACCAAGCTCATAGGTACAGAGACCAGATGAATGGATTGGTGGTTGCAAGAGGTGAGGGGATGTGGCGTGGTCAGAACTGGTAAACGCAGTAAAAAATTACAAACTTTCAAATTTTAAATAAGTCATGGGAATATGATGTAAAAAATACAATGATACTGTATTGCATATTTGAAAGTTGCTTAAAGAATAGATCTCACATGTTCTCACCACAAGAAAAAATATTGTAACTATATGTGGTGACTGATGTTAAGTTGATGATAATTTTGCAGTATATATACATATAGATAGATAATCATTATGTTGTACACCTAAAACTAATACAGTGCTGTATGTTGATTATATCACAATTTTTAAAATGACAGGCTAACATCCCTAACTGGATTCAAACATTCAAAAGTGAGCATACCTATACATGTCAATAAATATGGGTGTATTAATTTATTAAACATTTGATCAAAATTTGATATGAGCTAAATGTCTGACAAGTAATATGTTTCAGATCAACATTTTCCATGGGCGTCTGACACAGATCTACATCTGTCCATAGTAATGCTTTTGATTCATGGGACAATTCAACAGAAAAAAAAATGGTTCACTTGTCACTTTAGTTGTTTCTTCCTTAGCTTTCTTCTGTATGCAGGGCATGGTGTTTGCAGAGTCTCAAGGTAACCTAAAAAGGGCAATTAATAACCCATTTATAAGTTCTTGAAAAACTTGTTATCTTTCACAAGTCAAGTTTCTTCATGCATATAATGACTCAAGACCATATTAAGTAAGCACATTGTGGCCCAGGTTTATATAAATCCCAGAAACTCATTTACCCAATCTAATGAAGAGTGGAAAGTGTGGCTTTTAATGTCAGTCTTTTCAGTAATGGCAAACACGTCTTGACATTTTCAAGCTACCTCAGAATCTATGGAATCACAAAAGACATCTAATTTTTAGAGTCCAAGTTATTTAGCTTTTAAAATAATAGGAAAATCTATTATGGTTTTAAAAGGACATTAGCAAGAAGAATATCAAGGATGCCTTATAAAAGAATGTCTTATAAGGTGATGAGAGATACCAACAGATAGAACAAAAGAAAATCTATGAGCAAATGTATGGTCATCAAGCAATTTTTATGTTGGTCTAAACCCATACAATTCACATCAAAAGTGAACTCAAACCTAAGCAATGTATTTGGGTGATAATGATATGTCAATGTAGGTTCATCAGTTTTAATAAATGTCCCACTGGTGGGAATGTTGATAACAGAGGAGACTATACACGTGTGGGGACAGGCGTATGTGGGAAATCCCTTTACCTTCTGCCCAATTTTGGTTTGAACCCAATACTGACTTCAACTCCACACTATTATGAATGATAAATTTCAGGTATATTAGAAAACTACATATGACATATAAGTGTTTAACTTAAAGTGTTTTTAAAAACTTAAGTATCGATGTTATAGTCATAGTGAAGTATTCCTTAAGCAAGACAGAAAATGCACACATCTGAAAGGATTCAAGACCTTGAATTCTTGATATTTAAAAATATCTTTGATACAAACAACAGCATAAAACATCTAAAAATAAGCCACCGACTGGAAAAAGGTGTATATATTCAAAATGTGTCATGTTTTATAATACAGTGCATTTATGTAATAAAACAATGCTTGCAATAAATTAGTGTTAAATATGTTTTAAAATCCTATAAATAAATAGGAAAAACAGAATATCATAAATAATTTGTTCACTATGAGGAGTTTGAAATGACCATAACCAAGAAAAATGTTCTGCCTCTGCAGTAATTTGAGAAATGTAAGTAAAACACCATCATGAGATACCATCTGATCCCGTTCACAATGACAGAATTAAGTCTGACTGTTCACCATGTTGCCGAAGTTAACAATGAAAACTCAGATACCTCACTGTGGGACTTTAAATGTGTGGATGACACATTGAACAATCATATTTCACAAAATCTAACACAGTTGAAGATAAACTAATCCTAAGACTTATCAATTCCACTCCTAAGAGAAATTCTCATGTTTGTACAAAGGAGGTAGGCACAAGGAAGCCTAATTCCATTATTACCTTTAAAAACTACAATGTTCCATGGGGATATTATTTGGCTACCATATGTTTCTAGAAGAACAGCGTGACAGCATGATACATAATTTTAAAAAATCCCTTACTGCAAATACTGCAATCTCTTGCCTTAGTTCCTGTGCCATGATTCTCTTTTGTCATCTAGCCCTCAAATGGAAAACAAAATTCACACATGATTCTGTCTGTAAGGCCTGCTTTCTGTTGCAGAAGCACCCAAGGCGCCTGAAGTTAGACTCGCCTGCGGCCTTTGGTGGAAGCCGCCGGTGTCCTCCGTCATTATTACGGCACCAGAGATTCCTGGCTGGAACCTCAACGAGCTGCTCGGGTGACTTCCTCCGCTGACCTCAGGGATTACCTTGTACCCCGTCCTTCTCTGACAGGTACCCAACCTAGGTGGTGGATATTCTACGGAAGCCAGTCGGCTCATTCCTGGGTCAGTGATGTACCCCCACTGACTCCAGACCTGCTCACAGAGCCTGGTGATGGTGGCAGCGTCAAGCCGGGTGCACCTGCCAGCACTAGAGAAGTGCCACCAGCTATTGGAACCCCATTCCCTGCTGCTGGCCGAACAGAAAGGAGCTGCCCCAAAAGTCAGCAGAGGCAGGAGAAGGGGTGGAAAAGCGGGCTCGGCTAGCAGGTAGTGCTGGAAGGAAAGCGGAGGCCGCTACCTCGCTTCTGATTTCCTGAAGGTGTCCTACCCTCCCGCCTTCAGAGACAATTCAGCAGTTGCCTTTCTTACACGCACCTCATGTCCCACTCCTTCCCCATATCAGCCCTGCCTTTACATTTTGCTTCCTAAAGTCAGGACTGTCCATTATTTTGTAAACGGTAGTATCTGTACTATTTTTTTTTAATATGTTAAATATGCCTGAGGCAGAGGCACAATTAAGCTTAATTTACTGGGCAGGCTGTCAGTGATAAAACTACAAGAACACAACCTCCTTAATCCCATGGGGACAAGGACTCAGGAAGACAAACACAGAGAAAGTGCACCTCAGCGCTGAGCGTGATTTGAGGGGTCATGTCAGCAATGGCTAAAACACACACACACACACACACACACACACACACACACACACACACACACACCACACACACAGGTGCTCTTCAAGATTGGCTCAGTCGTTAAGGGTCCTGTGAGACGAGAAGACTGCTACTGTCTCTAGGGAACAGATACTTTAAAAAATTCTTGGGGTTCTGTAGTGGAAATAGACTTTGCAGCCGTAGAGAAATTTGTTCAAGTCGTGCAGGCTCCACTGTTTCCCGGTTCCGTGGTGCTGGGCAAGCCAGCTGCGCGCCGCGTCTCAATTTTTCCACGTGGGTGTGTACATCGTAGAGCACTTATGAAAACTGGAGAGAACACACAGAAATTACTTAGCAAGATGTTATGAAGGCGTCTGGAAGTGGAAGGTGCAGTCATGACACGGAAATTACGCCAGCCTCCAAATCACAAGAATTGAGTATTTGTCCTTATGTTGTATATGTGTCCTTGGAATATGTCCCATCCCTGGATGCGTTTTCTCTCTGAAAAGGAAGAACGGTTTAGGTACATGCATACAAAAGCCAGTGTGACAAACAGCAGGGAAATCTGGCTTCAGAACAACCACCCAGGGGACTTGAAAACTACGGAGTGCTGGCTGTGGGTGCTGATTTGTCTGCCAGCTTGTCTTTCTTAGATTCAAGTAGCTCCTGACCCTGATGGATACCATTCATTGTCTCCAAATAAGTCAATGCCGTGCTTTTGTCTCAACTAATTTGCCTGAATCTTCCTGAGACAGTGTCACCCCCATCGGAGGGAAGGGGGGCCTCTATCCCAAACTGAGAAAGAAGCACTGCAGATCTACCGCCACCTGGTGATTCTGCTGCAGTCCAGAAATCAGCCTAGGAACTGGCGTGTCAGTCGGCTCTGGACCTGGACTGCGGGGTGGAGACTGGGGGGTAAAAATGTTCAGGGAAATATTTTCACCTCAGGTAAAAAGGGAGTCCTGTGGGGGGGTTTAGTGCCACCTTTTCGTTTTCCTCAGCACTGGTAACGGTGCTAGACGATGCCTGGTATGGTGCAGCCATGTTGTCAGCAAGAGGTGACGAGGCAAAAGACCGAGGACGGCAGGACAATGTAATAGAGACGGTTGCTGCGTCAGACCCGGATCCTGCATTCGGACTTACTATTTGAGATGACTCACCCTCTTATTTCTCAGTCTAGACCTACTAGGCAGTTCTGCTGCAGGATCCTAGACCTCCCCGTACAGCACCAGAGAGGACAGGTAGGTGGTTGTTTCCAAGTGCCCCTGGCTGGGAGGGCACAGGCACGCGGCCTCGTCTCAGCCACTGACCAGATGAGCCACCTGATTTGGACCTGGGGAAGCTGTCACAGAGAAGCAGGGGGCGGGAGGAGCTGCAGCCTGGGCGTCAGGAGCAGGCCTCTCAGGACGGCTGCAGGCGGCCTTCCCTGCAGCCCTGGTCGCCCTTCTGCTCGGTCCCTGCATTCTTCTCCAGCTGCGTTCTTCAGCTCCCGGGAATCTCGGAGCTTCTCCTTTTCCTTTGAGCACAGGCCTTCTTGCTGACGTCAGCCTCAGCTGGTTTCAGTCACCTGGAACTGAGAACCATAGTTGATACATAAGTGTTCTTGTGCCCAGTTCAGGAAGGGTTAGGGTGGAATTTAGGAACATGCATTCTGAAAAGACTTCCCCCAGAGGCCCAGATTATTAGCTAAATTTGGAGCTTACCAGGCAGATAACTCGTCAAGGCCTTTTCAGTATTAAAATTGTTTCCATTTCTGTTCCATGCTTCTTAGATACAGAGAATATAGGCATTTTCAAGCTCCCTAGAGCAGAACTAGACTTTGGTGAAACTCTGCAGTTCCCTAAATTTCCTTTAAAAGCCCCTTCACCCCACCTGTCTCTCACCATGTCCTCAGCCGTCTTTCACTGAGGGCTCCCTGCACCCTGCTTTTTCCCAGGGCTCGGAGCCTCCCGCTCTCCCACCCTGGCCAGAAGCCTCCCTGAGGATGGAAGGACCCGACGGCCACCATTCCCTCCTTGGCAGGAATGCACGCCATTTCCTCTTCTCCCTTAAAAATATTTACATTTTGCTTTCTGTCTAAATATGGAAAAAAAAATACTTTATCTCTGGGAGAATGTAACAATCACAAACATAAAATGAATATTTTTATGAATAAAAGTTTTATTCAAAAATCCAGGAAGACAAGATGTTTACTTACCCTACTAAATATACATGGAAAGTAAGATTTTCCTAAGATGGGGTATGTCAATGACACAGCCTGAAACTTTTCTGAGATGTTTCCATAGCTGCTTATGAAGTAAAAAATTAGTTGCTTGTATTTGGAAACTAGATCAATGAATAAACACAACAAGGTCACATATTTGGCTGCAACAAAAAAGGGAAAAAATTAGCTTTTATGGAATGTATCCAATGTGACACTGATAAAAATATGACTTGCCAGGAGGAGCCCATCCATGCTGCCCTTAATCGAAGGGCCTCGTGCCTGGAGGGATCCTGAAGCATCCCTGGATTACCCCCCACTCACTCAGACACTTGTTCTGTTTTGTTTTATACAGGAACTGTCAACTAGTGGATCCAGCTTCTGTGTAGATATTTTCATACCCCATTTCTTCATATTCTTGCAGTGATCTTGTGAGGTCAGTGGTAGCTGGGACTTACCCAGATGAGAACCCCGAGGTTCAGAGAGTTTAATTAGTTTGTGAGGATACAACTGGAACGTACCAGGGCTGGCAATCAAACATGTGTTCCGAAACCAAGTGCTTTCTACTAACACTTACAGTCACACTTCAAGAGCAAAAATGTCCAGAAGGCACCTCTGGAGGTGATGTGTTTCATGGAGTAAGGGATTTGTAGATACAGACTTCATGTATGTAATGATCTACGGTCCTGCTGAGAAATTAACCTGTTTTTAAGGACCAGGTTGTGACCGGACTTTGCCATGACACCCTGAGCCTCCAGGCAGAGCCTGGGGAGAACCCCATGTGTCTGCACTGCTGCTTGCCTGGGACGAGTGTGGAGGTGGCTTTAGGAGAGGGCTGCATCTTGTCCATTTGCTTCCCAATATATATCTCAGTTTATTTATAAATTTATATATATTTTACAAATATATATATTTCCCAATATATATATAATATATATTGACACAGAGACACTGCTCAGTACGTGTTGACAGAGTCTTGCAGCCAAAGGCAGATTTCCAAATAGGAAAATGCAAACCGGGAGGGTGGTCTGCCGGTGTCTTCCTGTCCCGTGCTTTCCTGGTGCTGAAAGAATCTGGATCAGGACAAATTCTTCATCTGCAGAATTTCAACTGTGCTGGACTTCCCTGTTCAGCCTGAGGAGATATGTAGAGTTTTGCAAATGGACACCACTTAAATAAAGTTGGAAATTAGGAGAGAAACTGAATCATTCCTTTTACCCAGAGTAGAAATCTGACAATCCTTGAAGAGTTGAGAGATGCTTGAAACCCAATAAACTGAAGTAAGTTATTAGGAAATGAATATGTCTGCAATCCTCTTGACTTGGTGAACAATTACATTTCATTCTTGTTTTGAAATCGCAGAAGTGAGTGAGCCCAACTGCTCTGCGCTTCCCTCTTTGGAGTATTTTCTAGGCAATAATTTAGTAGGAAAGTAATTGTACCTTATTGTTGGGGGATTTCTGCCTTGGTGGACTATCAACATGTTTCCTGGAACATTAACCACCGGACAATAAAGACCATTTATAGAGTGACTTCCCTTGAGGAGTTAGGGGAGGGCCACAGGCTTTCCAGACAGGCAAGCCACTGCTCAAATCTCCTGCTCATGCAAGCTGGGTGGTCTTTTCAGGCAGTATAACCTTTCTGCAACTTACTTTTTTATATCTGTAAAGCTACAATAATGACTGACCTTGCCAGTACGTTACAAAGATCCAGTGGGGTTGTGCGCATGTACAGTTGCTAGTATGGTGCCTAAGACCTATGCAAACCTGGGCAATATTGCTCCATCACAGCCTTATCAAATGACATCAATTTGGTGGTGCTGCTTGGTGGTTAGATAGAGATGACTGGACAGAGGGACTCCAACTGGACTGTGTGGCCGTGGGAAGGTCATCTGACCTCTTAGAACCTCAGGTTTCTCATCTGTTAATGACCAGAACTCTTGCAAATGTTCATGGTTGTAAAGGCAATAAAATCGTTGTGTGAAGATGTGCTCCAAGCGAGCTCGCAGGGATGGCGAAGACATTGCTGGGAACACTGGAAGCTCATTTGAAGTGCACCTGATTTTTCTAAGAAAGCAAGTACAGTTGGAAGGAAAGGGTCCTGGTCAGGAAGCCCGCTGTCTTCCATAGTCATTGACTCTGCTCCTTACTGGTGCTTGTTGGGACTGTCTCGCCACACAGGCCATGGTCTGTAACTGTGGTTATGGAGTATGGCTTACTCAGCATTTCATAACTGGGAGTTGTGCCCCTTGAAAACTTAAGAACCTGAGCTTACCTCCCTTGTGCTACCTCTTTAATTATGTTGTATCAGATGTCCCCACCACATGAAGATAATGCGTTAAGGAACTCTTCTTACTGGATAATTAAATGT
This sequence comes from Manis pentadactyla, assembly GCF_030020395.1. NCBI lineage: Eukaryota > Metazoa > Chordata > Mammalia > Pholidota > Manidae > Manis > Manis pentadactyla. The sequence goes on from NC_080026.1 coordinate 2,213,522, forward strand.
CCATTTTATTAGCTTATTTCAAAGCCAAATAGAATTCAGAGTGGTGGCTGCCCTAAAATGTCTGAGCTGAATATTCCTCTCCATGACCATCTGCATAAGCGTCCCCCCTATTTCCTTCAAGCCACATATAGGTTGAAACTGAGGGTCAACCGTAATTGATGGTCCCAAATGATCATCACTGAACTAATGTCTTATGTAAGAATGTTGTCAGTTTATAAATACAGCTGCAAAAAGCCTTGGTGCCTTAAATATAAACGTAAAAACATCAGATTTTTGAGTTTTTAAACTTAAGAAACTTTTCAAAAAGGCCCTGTTGTAGTTTCAACCAAGCACTCTACCTACACTCTCCAATCCAGCACAGACAGGCAGGGCAGCTTTTAGTGCTTTTCTTTTCAGTTCTTCTGTTGTTGTTGTTGTTGTCTGTTTGCTTAATCTCAGATCTAACCTTATCTCTGGCTATGGAAGAGAAGCAAGAATAATAGCAGTTACAAGAGCAGTTTCAGAGTCAGTCTGATATATTCTGAAATCTTGAGCCGTCACCTGGAAATTGAAGCCCGTTTCTCATCTGTACAATCAGAAGAGTAGTGATTACTAAAGAGGATTTCTGTGAGGATCAAGTGAGATAACATATTTATATTTCTAGTTCAGTGTGAGAATATAATAACTGCCAAGCTGATGGTATTATTGCTGTTATTATCATTATTATTACAAAGTTTATCATTATGCAGCCACTGATAGTGGAGCAAACGGAAGGGAGAGAGGCAGACAGCTCCTCGGGCCCTCCTGAGGGCCGTCCCACCTCCTGAAACAGGTGCCAGTCAAAGATTACCTTACCACAGGCCTGTGAACCCTGTGCATGCGAGGCTATTGGGTCTGTGACAGATGCACAGATGGACCATTTCCATCTAACTTGTGCAATGCACCTGTTAAATGTTCTCACTCTGTTATCAAATCTTTGATTCCCATTGATATTATAAACATCAAATAACAGTAGACAAACAACCTAAAGGAACTTTGTAGAATAACTCCCCCCTCAAATTCCTAGTACAATCGCTCAAGAAAGGGCCACTGTCTCAGAATGCTGACTCCCCACCCATCAGGTGGCAGTGCCTTGGGGCGCCATGTCCCATCTGCCGTGCTGACACGGGTAAACTCTTGAGCAGGTTTTAGGAGGAGAAGGAAGGATAAATCCTCAATTAAAAAATGTATGGGGACTTAGACTTGGCCGAACGCAATTACTCAAGTTGGAAAAAGGCCAAAATTTCAAGGTTAACCGTCATGCCTGCAAAAACTGTATATGTCCTGGGACATTTTTAATGATCACTTTTTTCAGAACAGCAACATACACTTGCGATCCCCACGTCCCCGAAGCGGGAATGCTGGATGGAGCGAGCAGCCACTGGGACTTCCCCACAGACCCGGTACCTGCAAGAAAGTGAAAGCTGCAACCTCTGAGACATGAGACATCTTCTGGAAACGTCCTCTCAGGTGTCTGGACAGCATTATTGGCTATTCCCATCACTACAGGTGCGCCCAGCAAGATGGTGCCGTGTCTGCTTTGTGCCTCCCCTGGGCTCCGCTGGGGAGGGGAGGGGGTTGAGGTAGAGCCAGACTGTCAGGCTCTGCTGTGCATTCACGCAGATCCACAGTGACCTCCTTCTGCACCCTGTCACCTTGTCATGGAGGTCACATGACTAGACTTTGAAAGGCCACCTTGAGTTAGTTATTCATCATAAGCTATATGAGGACAGTTCCATCGGATAGAAGTAAAGGTCCTCAGGGATGCCAGGGGCCAGGCTGAGAGCTATAATTAATCAGGAAGGGGATTGGTAGGTACATTTCATCTAGCAAATTCTATCTTGGGAGGATTATACTTGGCAGTCATGACGTTAGAGTCTGTGCAGGGCAAAGGGTGGCTGCTGTGTGACTCTGGGTGACTTCATGCGGTAGTTGTAGAAGTGAGCACCACCAGTTAGCCAAAAAGAATAAGAAAAAGAAATATTGTTTGCCTTGATTATATCCATTGATTCATGTGAGGAGTTCATAATATTTTCCCCAAATTGTTATAAAGGGGTGTGACAGCTGGTGCCAGGACGGGACCCGAGAGGCCTGAACACTCACAGATTCTCAGAGGGGCCTCTGCTGAGACAAGGAAAGTCACGAAGTTTGAGAAATAGGAACGTGCACGTGCACTATGCCAGCATCCTGGGAGGGTCAGACGGCAGCTGACCCAGAGGGGCCGGAGCTGAGGGCGCAGCCCAGGACGCACAGCCAAGAGCCTGGAGACATGACAGTGGACACGTTGGCACCCAGAGGTCGTGACACAAACTGGTCCCGAGGGGACTTGTCTCTCAGAGACACATGACTGCTGAGCTGTTCTTTTCAAGGATGAAAGGAGTGGGAACTGTGGGCCCTTTAACTTGGCTTAATGTAAGAGCTCAAGGATGAAATAAGGTGACTGGACTCCGCCCAGTGTGGTACGGAAGTAGATAGGAGTTATTTGCTATAGGTTTGCTGATGTTTATTTTTCATATACTGCATTGTTTTTAAAATTTCCAATTCCAGAAATAATAAAAATCCTGGTAAGTATTACAGAGTATGAACATCTTATTAGAAGCAAATAAAAATGTACTAAAATTTTTCATACAGTTTCACAGAAAGTAGGAGATTAATTTAATCATATCTGACCCCAAATTATTTCAAAACCCTCATGTTTTCATTTCCTTTAATAAACATGTATTTTCATTAATAAACATGTATTACTTTCATGTTTTTAAAGTCATCATAACCATTATTGTCTAAAAGAAAATCTCAGTTATCATATGAACCAGACACCCAATTTTTAGATTCAACATTTTCTTCTATTTTAAATGGTCACAAATTTGGTTAGAAGAAAAATTTTAGAATCTATCTGTCTTCCATGTATATTAACACAAATATATCCACATTACATTACCTAGTATATTATTCACTCTCTTCTCTGATTTCTGTACTATGCTTTAAACTAAGATTTGTATTATCCATTCAGTTGTGTAGACTGGTTTGACAATAAATCAACCTAAAGAGAAAAGATTTTGGATCTTTCCTCTCAGCTCCATGTTATGAATATAAAGGACAAGTTGTATTTCAAGTTTCAACTAGATAATAGTTCTTGACCAAAAGGTGGGAAAAACACACAGATTGATGTCATACATAGTAATAAGATAATTTTGCATAGAAAAATGCTGTGGCATAATGCTTACTATAAGGATAGAAAATAATGCATACAATGTAGTGTTAATCAAGTAAATATCTTATGGATAGAGAATATATGTAAAGCAATTAATAGCTATACCTAAGGACAGGATAATGGTTGGTAGGATTTCTTTCTTCAACTTCTACATGAACCTTTTTTATTTTTTACTATTATAGCAAACAGCAAAAGTACAATTTATAAAAATCACAACTTGTGAAAATATTGAGTTGGGCCATGAACCTTTGGACTTTGGACAAGACACATCTAAGAATAGTAGATCTCAGATTTCTTAGATTAAATGAAATTATTTATGATAAGGGCTTGACACATGATATGACCTCAATATATCCTTATTTAGTCCCTATCATGTTGTAATTACATTCTCAAAAAATAGTAATAAAGCATTTCAAAATGCCCAAATGATAATTAGACCTATTCCTGGAATGCTACTCAATTCTATGGAGCTACAAGAGAAAAAAGAAATTCTAGATCACATCTTTCTTCTCATAACTCAGCACTTAGAAATCGTTCTGGGAAAAAAAAAGCAAAAATCTATTAGGGCCATTCTGACACAAATTTACGTGCTAATGGAACCCATTTGCAGTTGTCAATTTAGAATTCACATCTATTCAGACTAGATTCAGATGACTGAAAGAACCTTACTTAAGTGTGAAGGACTGTGAAACTAAGTGGCAGGTAGATGAAAAATGAGGACTAATCCAAAGATTTACAGATCAAATCCATTCTCTCAGTAATATGCTCATTACTAAAGGCTTGAGCATCCCCACTAAGTGCTCCTCAGAGGTGTGTGCTCCCCACCAAGACCCCAAACCCCCGATTAATAAACAAATAGGAGTTGCTTCTTATATTGACATTTCTGAGTATCAGGCTACTTACTTGATTGTCCTAACATTGAGCGACTGGAACATTAGCAATTACATTAACTACTCACTGAACGCCTACTTTTGTGCCCAATGTTGCCAACGATTTAGAATACAGAAGCATAAGGCACAATTACTAGCATTAAAGCACTTTCAATCTATGTGCAACGACAAAATGATCTCCCTGACAGATTACACAGCTTGATGTTAGTTTCCATCAAGAAATTCCTGATGCTATCATTTGGGACCCTGGAAAGATCCCTGGAATGTTCAGTTAAGTGACCCATTTTCATCTAAACCAATTTTTTGAGCGGTTTCTTGCAATCGAATGACTGCTTGGTAACTCAAGGTGGCTGTCCCCACCCCAAGCTCTCAACTTAGTGTCTTAATTCAGTGGTCAGCCTCTACCAGGTACTGGAAAAAATGTCCTGAGCTGCCCTGAGAATATAAGCAAACATCAAAAGCATGATTCCAAACACAGGGACAGCAGATGCTCAGACCCGGGAGCAACGACTCAGTGTTTGCACAGTTTGCACAAAGGGAGGGAACCAGTGTGCATGGAAGAGAACAGGTGGAGCTTTTGGGCTGAGAAAGTTTCTATGGACTTGAGGAGGTTTAAACTATGAGCAGTTGAAAGATGAACAGAAATTACAGCCTAACAAAGAATGGAGGAAGCATCCCATCCCTGCAGTCTATGGGAGTGGACTCAGCCCAGCAGCTGAGGGAGCCTGGGGGACCAGAGGGAGAGGCACGGGGCGGACGAGGGCACAACGTCAGCAGCTTTAACGACCACCACTAGAGAGGGATGCGGAGGGAGTTGGGGGAACCCAGAAGACTCGTGCAGGCGGCGTCTCCGAAGGCCTGGGTTCAACCAAACAAAATCAGGCCTGGGATTTCTAAGAACTATGGATTTGTGACTAAATCCTTCTTACTGAAAGTGTTTTTTAGTTACAGGTCTTTGCCAGAATGGAAGCCCACTGAGGGTGCAGGTGTCTCCTCATCAAACTTCTCTCCAAGAAGGTAAAGGTGCCTCGGTCGGCTACCAGTCCAGAGCAATAAGATGTCAAAAAAAATAAACAAATCACAGCCTGAATCTTACCTTTAACACATGTATTAAATACACTGGGATATGCCGATGCCTCTTTCTGCAATCTGTGATTAAGTAAGTAAATAGGGTCAGAATGACAAATGGCCACCCCTGAGCAGGGTCCGTACTGACCGACACTGCTGGGCTCACCATCTTCAAGCACATGAGATGAACAAATTGGCCAATATAAATTTTCTGATATATACCTGGCGGTGAACCAAGCTTCACCCACTCACCCTCTGGGGAAATACACTGAAGCCGTGGCAAGGGCCTGCTGCAGAAAACGAGAGATGCTCAGACCGTTACTGACAAAAGTAAACAGGAATAAGGAGAAAAGGCAGAGAGGATGAGGAGGTAAATGAAACAGGATGTGAAATCACTCTAAATACAGCTAATATTGAACAGATGTCGTGAAACAAGCAGAGCCACAAGGGATTTCTTAACATACTGTGCCACAAACAGGACCTATCACATGAACATATTAGGAAAAAATAAATAAAAATGGTGGGTTTTGTTGTTTTTGTTTCAAAGTCACAACCAGCGGTCTAATATGGCAACAGGATAGTCTTCCTATGTTTCTTTCTCTACCTGGGAACTTGACAAAAATAAACAAAAAACACATAGACATATTGATGAACATAGAAAATGAAACATAGCGCCCATCCTATTTTCAGTGGAAGGTTGCCAAGTTAAAAGTCCTGTAAAAGCAGGACTTGGCAGAAGCCCCGAGGGGAGAGGGACAAGAAAAGCTAGGGGGTCCTGGGGTGGCAGATTTCAGCTCCCTTCGTTACAGTCCCAAAGTTGGGGCTCACACAGCCACACAAGCTCTCGAGCTCGGAGCTGAAGTACCTGGAGCCAGAGCAGAAACTGGCCACCTAGAAATGGGGCGGAGGCCACGCTCCGCAGGTTGAGGGGACGCGGAGGGTGGGAACCCCCGTGGCCCTCCGGCAGAAGGACCCCACGGTGGCGGGAGGTCTCCTGAAGGGCTCGGCCGCGTCTCTCGCAAGGCCCCGGCTGGACAGGCCAGGACAGGGCGGCGCGGGTGGGTGGCGGGGACCGGGGCCGTCCCACCGGGGAGCTGCTGGCGAGCGGCAGATGCTCCCCGGGCAGCGGAGAGAGACCTGGGGGCTGGGAACCTGCGGCGCCCCCACCTCCCCAGCTCTGCCCCGTAGGCAGAGAGCGCACGACAGCGCACCAGCCGGGGAAGAGAACGCATCTGAATTTCAAAGTATCGGTACTAAGATATTATGGAAAAAATGTAAAAGCATAGCTGAATCGACAACGAGATGAACGTCATCAAGAAGAATGTCTGCGGTCGTGCACACGCGACGAGGCCACGGTGCCACCGACGGGCCGAGGAGGGCGGGAAGGAAGAGGCCGTGGGGGCAACGACTGAAGGGAGGGCAAGGGGCCTGGGAAGGACGCGGGGAGGTCGGCGCAGCGAGGGAGACAAAAGGGGGGTTTGCAAGGAGGGCCACTTGCAGACGCCATACGAGATGGAGAATGTGAAATTGAAGAACACGAAAAATAAGGTTTTTAAAAGTTTAAAATAGACAGTATATATATTTTCTCTCTCTCCCTCATCTGTCCGTCTACTGTGGTCATGTTCAGTTTGTTTTCTGTCGAGTTCCCAGGAAGAGGTGGGAAAAAACAGAAAAAAACAAGCAACGAAAAATCCAATACAGGCATAACTGAAATTTCTAAAAGATACACATATCCCAATGGGAAAAATATATAGCGTGAATAAAAGAAGGGAGCGTAAATATTAGAAAGGAAAAAAAAAACCTGCCCTGATTAGCAGATTAAGTGATTTAGATGTGGTAAGCCTGAAAGGATAAGTTTCATTTTTTTAATTAATCAGAATTTAGCAGCTCTGATGAATAAAAATCAAAGTGCAAAAAATAATCTTATTGGTATATACCAGCCCTCAGGTACTAGATAATAAAATATTTCATATATGTGTGTGTATTTATGTGTATTACCTATAATGGCATAAAAATGTCAAGTACCCAGTAACACAGTTCATTAAAAATAGCAATACTACTGAGAGGACCATGATAGACAGTGAACATCAAATACTAACCATAACCTTGATAAGTAAGAGATATACACTATTGCTGGCTTGCTTAAATCATTATTGAATAGAAGGCAACTTTCTTTACATGATTTATTGACTCAATGAAGTTCCAATAAAATGCAATAAGGATATTTTATTTACACAAGTGTGAGTATCTGTAGAGCAGATTCTACAATTTATATGGAAATGCAAAAATTCAAAATAAACATAACATTCTTAATGGGATAATTGCTCTATCAAATATTAACATCCAAAACAAAGCCATAGTAATTAAGAGATAATAATATTAGCAAGAGAATAAGTAAATTAACCAATGTACAGATGGAAAAGAGCCCTGAACAGAGAAACGCACATAAACACTGAAATATGCAGAAGTGACCGTATATGGCAGTAGAAATGGAGAAACTAAGTATCTCTATTTTTTTAATAAAATGAAATTTAATCCTTCTCCTTAAATGCTCAAAAGCCGATGTCAGGTAAATTATAGACTTAACTATGAAAAAGACAATAATAAAGATTTTAACAAAACAATGAAGGAGAGTATCTCTATCTTATGACTCCTGTGCTGCAGACAGTAATATATGAAAAGGTGTTCAGCCACACTAATAATTAGAGAAATGAAAATACAAGGAAATATCACTGCAGGACAGACTGGAAAAATATTTTAAAAGTAAGAAAATAAAGTAAATTCTGATAATATTAATTATTGAAGAAGATATATGGCAATTGAAACTCCCATGCACTTCTAGTAGAAGTATAAATTGATTCAACCATTATAAATTATAATTTGGCACTATATAGTATGATTGTATGTACATACACTCTATAACACAAAATTTCAATTGCTAAGTAATATGCTAAGGAAAGTTATGACCCTCCACACCAAGACATATGCACAAAAATGTGGATAAGGGTGTAATGTCCAGAGCTTGAAACACTCATCTACATGTCCTCTAAAAACATAATGAATAAATTGTGATGTATACATACAAATAAAATTATAAAGGAAAGAAAAATATAAGTGAATCAAAGCTACCTGAAAAAATATGGATGGATCTTGCCAATATAATAAATAAATAAGACACAGAAAATCACATGAAGTATTTATATAAAGTTAACAAACATGTTAAACTAAGTTACATTTGTTTGGAGGTGGGCAAATAAGTGGAAAATTCTAAGGAAAAGCAAGAAATAATTAAATGAATTATGTGAAACTGTATCTTTAGTAGTTATTTTATCAGGTCCTAAACGACAAAAGCTACATCTGCTAGGACCCCTTTTATTTCTTGTTTGGAAACCTTTTTAATACTCTGAATTTCCCCAGCCTGCCCATGTCTGTAACCTTTCCCAGGTTAATAGTGAGTTAGTGTAATTGTTTTAAGTTGACGAGAATAATCAGTAAGCAAACTATAATAATAATACTGGGGTTAACATATTGTTATATCATAACATAATATTTTATAATAGTCTTATGTCATAACATTGTCTTTTAAATCCAAGTCAATAGGTATTTTCACATGTTAACAATTAAGAAATAGAGACATAAGCTTGTAATTTAGATCCAAAATGATTGCCACCAGAATTAAACACACACACACAGATACATATATCTATATAAATATATACCTCACATACATACACAATCAAAATAATTTGCCTGTGGAGGTTGAATGGCTATCTGTTCTTTTTGTCAAAAGATGTTCTGATTCACTGACTTGATATTTTGTGTGGGATCAACTTTGATGACTTTTTACAAGTTTAAAGAAAAATAAACAGAGGAAATAAGTTCTGGAGATACGCTCTACAGTTTAGCACGTATAAGTAACAATATTATATTGTGCACTTAAAATATGCTTGGACAGTATATCTCATGGTATGTGTTCTTACCACAAACACTCAATAATAGTAAAAGGCACCAGAGGAAACATCAGTAGGTGATGGATGTTTATGACCTCGACGGTGGTGACGGTGTCATGTCTGGATACTTATTTCCAAACTCATTGACTTGTGTACATTAAATATGTATAACTTTTTACATGCCAGTCATTATCAATAAAGGGTTAAGACATAAAGCACCAAACCAAAATAATTTGGAAGGCTTCAGACAAATGGAATATATGAGAATGACTTAAATTCAATGACTAAGTCTCAGAGTGACAAGTTCACTCTGTCTGTCTGCTATCATGGCAACCAGCCTTACTTCTCTCAAGAGTACTGACGCTCCATCAATCCCACATCCTAGTGTATTTGAACAAACTGAGCATTAGGAACATGTGTGCCTAGAAATGTGCTCTATCAACACTTTAAGGTCATGATAGACATTCAAATGCATCTGCTGATTTATGAGTCTCCTCAGTTTCTCTTATATGTTCACTATGCCAAGAAGAGTTGAATTAGATGTCTGTATTATCTCCAGATTCTGTGGGCCACAGGCCAGTGGGCACAGCTTGGCTAAGTGCCTCTGGCTCAGGGAGTCTCACGAGGCTGCTGTGAAGGTGTTACCTGAGGCTCTCATCATCCCAAAGCATGTTTCTGAGAAGGTTCATCTCCCTAAGTTGCTGACTTTGTTCTTGGTTGGATTTGATTCTTCACAGATAATTAGGTGGCAGCCTCATTTCCTCACTGGCTATTGATCAGAGGGCGCCTCAATCCATTGTAATGAAGGCCTCACTATGGGGCTGCTCGTAACAGGACACCTGGCTTCCCTTTAGAGAACCAGCTGGAGAGTGAAAGAGGGCAAGCAAGACAGAAACCAGTCTTCTGTGAGTGAGACCCCGTCACCCTCACTGTGTTCCATTCATCAGGTGACAGTCACTAGGAACAGCCCATGCTCGAGGGAAGGGATGGGCCAGGGCATGGATACCGGTGACTGGGAGTCACTGGCACTATCTTAGAGGCTGTTTCTAAAACACTATGGAGCCCCTAACATCACCCCAAAGGAGAGCAGCCTTGAACGGGAGACTGAGGATCTGACGTGTTCCAGCACTGATACCGAGGTGTTATTGTTCTGACACCTCCCCACCACTGAGAAGAAAAAACATTGGCACGGTTGAACACCCATTATGGGCCAGTTTCCCATGTGTTAATTCACTGGCTCCTCACAGCCTTCTAGAAAGCATTATTTCCCCCATATTACAGATAACAATACTGAGACTCTAAGAAATGCACTCAACAGCCCATAAGCAACAATGAATAGGTGTGGGTGATTTTTCAGCTTCAAAATTTTTGCACTGTGCACAGTTCTCTCTCTTCCCCTCTTACCATAGACATGATCCCGAGATGAGAACAACCGGAAGTACTATTTCTCTCTTCTGTTCCTCAGAGTTACACATCCAGATGTTTCCACCTCTGAAAGTCAAAATGAGACGAATGAGAAGATGCCAGCACTTTGCTGTAGTATATGTTCTCAGATAAATATATTAGCACATCTCTCCCTCTACTTATTTCTATACAAATGTATTCTGTTTCTGGCCGCATTTACGCTGAGGTGAATGAAGCCTTTCATGGGAGGCACCTTTTATTGCCGCCATATGTCTTCACTCTGCTAGCTCTTCTTCCCCTCCAGGAATAAATATCTTACTCGCTTGGCCATCTGAGCAAATATTTTCTGCCTGGAACAATATTTATACATATATATATATATTTTCAAATAGCATCATAAGTGTGAATTTCATGTACGGTAGTATATTTTGGTGCATTATGTCGCTCCTCGAGGAGGAAGCAGGTGTCTGGTGACAAATGAAGACAAGGATGATCTCGAGAAAACTACTAATAACTCGGAGGTAAGAGTTGTCTTGACAGCAGATCCCAGGTTAGTAAATGAAGCACATTCTTTGCCAACTGTGGCCTCTTTATAAAATCTGTGCATGTAAACTGATTAATTAATAGCGGGTTTGATGATGGATGTCTGTCTAATCATGACCTTGTGAGCAACCTTTCAGCATCTAGGAGCAAATCTGGTGCAAATGCCAGTTTGATCTTTGTAGGCCTAAAAAAATCCTACAGTGGCTCCTGGTCTGAAGGTTACAAGCTGTGAGCACTTGCCAGTTTTCATAACATTTGTAAAGCTTACATTCCTAGACTACTTTTTGGAAGGGTTTTGTGTTTTAACTGTAATGCATTTAGGCCACTAGCACAGTGTGTGTATATAGTAAGTGTTTATTTTAAAATGTTATTATTATTGTTATTAATGTTGATCCTCATTTCCCATTTTATTTGTGTTACCTTCTTCACACTATTGCACAGCAGTTATTCTTCAAATATGCATTTCTCATTCAACAAATACTTATTAAGAACTTTCTAACTGACAAGCACTCAGCTAAGCACCACTGGTATTTGAGCAATCCAGGCACCTGCCACCCATGAAGTTCCCAGGTGAGTAGAAGAGACAGATTTGCAAATCATCAGTTACAACAGCATATGATACAGAAAAAAAAAAACTCTGTCCCATTCTCATCAACAGAAATTAACATACTGAATTTTTTAGCATAATTATTAACAATTTTATCTGTAAGAAATCAACCCTTTAGTAGTTATATTGATTTCTAGTTCAGAACAAGAAAGGTTGTAGGGAACAAAGAGAGGGGTTACATAACAATAAATAAATAAGTTCATTTTCCAAGAAGACATAAAACTCTAAACATTTATGCACTTCCCAAGAGTATCAAACACATGAGGCAGAAACAAAGGAGAAATAAATAAATCCACTATTATAGCTAAAGACCTCAAGACATCTCTGTCAGCAATTGACAGATCAAATGAGCAGAAAAATCAGTAAAAAAGGTCATGTAGATGACCTGAACAGCACTGGTTATCAATATAGAATATTCCAGCCAAACCCAGCAGAATACACATTCTTCTCAAGCTCACAAGGAACATTAATTAAAATAGACCATATTCTAGTCCAACACACACCTGAACATATGCAGAAGAATGTATATAATAGTAAGTGTGTTCTTAGACCACAGCGGAATTAAACTAGAAATCTGTAACAGAAAGATACCTGGAAAATTCCCAACTGTTTAGAATTAGACACACTTTAAATAATGCATTGGTTGAGGGAGAGTCTTAGGAGAAATTTAAACCATATTTTGAACTAGATTAAAATAAAACACAGCTTATCAAACTTTGTGGTATGCATCTAAAGCAGTGCTCAGAGGGAGATGTATAGCATCGACTGCACGTATTAGAAAACAAGGAAGATCTAAAAATCAAAATCCCAAGACTTCATTATAGAAAACTAAAGAATGAAGGGCAAATGAGACCTACAGCAAGCAGAATAAAAAAAAAAAATAGTGCAGAAATCAGTGGAATTGAAAACAAGAAAACAGTAGAGAAAATCAATGAAACATCAGTTTCTTTGAAAAGATCAATAAAATTGATAGATGGTTCACAAATCCTTCCAAGGAAAAAAGGGAAAATACAAAATTACTTTTATTTTGTCACCTGCTAGGGACAAATGGCATGTCGGGCATGTGAACTGTGTATCTAGGTTGCACAGATACGATCTCTGCAGAAAGAACGAACGCCCCCAGGGCTCTGCTAGTTGCTGTCACCTGCATAGCTGTGCAGCCAGCACAGAGTCTGTACTGAGACCGGCTCATGTTCCCATTCCAAATGGCTACATGGTGGTAAGTTTACTGTATGGGCCATTTCAGCTGAGGACTTATTCTCCCTGGAATAGACCCTTGTCATGGTGCAGGTTTGCTGTGCACACCTGTAGAATCTGGGTTGTTATCACTATTTGACTGACGAAGTTCCTGGTTTATAGGTAAATCGGACACAACACAGCTTCTGACTAGAGACCCACTTTAAGGTGCAGGAGCTGCAAGCGGGGCCCTCACCCATGGGTGCCATGGTTGTACTGCTGAGTGGGTTGTCCAAAGACAGCCCCAGAGCATGTTGGGATTGTCAGTGGGAGCCATGGCCGATGGGGGAACCAAGAGGCAATACTCTGAAGAATGGGGACCCATCTTCCAGTATGCACTACACCCATTGTATCCGACTTCCATGGGTCACTGCGTCCCAGTGGGAAGAACACGTGCGTCCAAGAAGCAGGTGGCTGGGAGCACACTCACCATCACTCCCAGGGGCCCTGTGTGGGGCTTCTGCTTCCTGTCTCCACAGCCCTGCACTCGGCCGAGTCACAGGTCCCGGTCCCCAGCAGGAGTGAACTCATGACAAGGGACAGGACTGGAGTCTTACAGACCATAAAGGGCCCTGACAGGGCCCTTTGACATCCTTTTGTCCAGGAAGCAGCAGGCAGGGAGTGGGGTTGCCGTCACGACAGGACAATGGGCACTGCCTGGCTGGGGGTGGGGCTGTCCTCACTCAGTGGGGGGGTAGGAAGGGTGTGTGGGGAGCCAGGCCATGCCCTTGAGGGCCTCTTGCACGCCCATGGCCCACTGGGAGAACTGGAGAGGGAAATGGTACCAGGGACTCAGGCCGCCCCCACGTGAGGGTGTGGGTCACACCACTAGGCAAGCCTCTGACGCAGTGAGAGGCCATGTGCCAGGGCAGGGGAAGCAGGGGCTGCATGGGGAGGGGTGTGAATGAGCTGTTCCGGGAGGCCCACTGAGGTGCTGGGGAGTCTGCTCCCCAGACACGGTCGCTGATGCGGACCCACAAGCACGTATAGCAGAAGTCAAGGAGCAACTTGTGCAGATCTCCCTCCAGAGCAAGAATCCTCATGGGCGCTGACCTGGGGGACACCCTCCTGGGCACCCCTGGAACCAGCACCCAGCCCTTGCTGCCCTGATCAGACTCTCCACAGCCCGACTTCCTGCCTTCCTTAGCCCCCTGTTCTCTTCCACAGATATCAGGCCTACATGGCGTTTTGAAAGCTTGCAATGCCGAATTACGACTCTTCCCAATGTATTTTTTTTACCAATAAATCTCCTGCTCTCTAAACTCTATGTCAGCATCTGCCTCCCAGGAGATACAAACTAGCACAGCCTTTAAAGTAAATATCAATAAATATATAAACTATCACTAAAGAGATCAATAATGAGCAAGAACCCTCCATGCTTTATAAATGGCCTACATCTTTGTTGGAATTTTCTGGAAAACATATTTCTAAAAAACAGGAAGGGAGAAATATTCAAATAACTAAGATAAAAACTACCAAAGCCTCTGAAACGTCACATTATCAAGGAACAGTAAATCTTAAGGCCTGTGTTCCAGTGCTTAAAACTGGTCACAATGCCTGTTACAATTGTATTTTTGTTTGAGGGGAAATAAAGAAAAGCTATACATCAGAGATAGACGACAGACAGATGGATAGCTAGACAGGGGATAGTAGAGTTTCAAGTCAGAAATACGCACATGTACATATATGTATATACGTATGACTTCAGAGGATGAGAGAAGCACAGCACCTTGAGAATCATGCTCTATGGGTAGAAATTTATTTTTTAAAAAGAGTCACGGCAGTGGTGATGCTGTCCCATTAAATCAGCTCCACGGGAAGCACCGAGTCGGCTTGGCCATGAACTCTCACCTTCCCACAGCGGTAAAGGCGGCCCAGCCAGTCATCATGGAAACCGTTCTTGAACCCGCCCCTTCGGCATCCCTCCTCACGCCTGGGTCCTTGAAATAGCCTTCTATCTGCTCCCTGCCTCAAATATTCTTTCTTTCAAAACAAATTCCATATAACAGCAAGTGATTTATTGTAACACGAAGGTGACTGTGTCCTTCAACTGCCAGGAACCTACAAGACTTCAGTTCCTCCCGCCCAGTCCGTACGCAGAGCTGCTGTTTCACCACATTCCCCAGGGCCGGTCATGTTTTTACCCTCATGCTGTTTCTTCTGTCTGGAAGCTACCCTCTGCTTTCCCTTCCCTCCAAATACCCCATTCTCTTTTCCTGTCTAAATTTCATTAAATAATCAGTACTCATCTGAGATACCATCCTTTTAGAAGACTGTCTGTCCCCATTCTGCGTGACCTCTCAGGTCAAGGAGTTTATAGGTAAAGTTGCTGGACCCCTGAGCCCAACGTGCAGTTCTCAGTCAGGGCACCACCATGCTGCACGCTGCCGCTGTGTGACGTGTCTCCGTCCCCTCTCTGACCTCCGGGAGGGCAGGCACTAGGTCTTGCATATCAGTGTCTGACATAAGGGGGAGATTCACCACATGTTTACTGAGTTGAGTTATGACTTTCACTGAACCTCAGTAAGTTGCCAAACAGAAAATTCATCAACATCCACTCCTTATAAATATTCTAAAACATTAAGAGCCATTTTAGAGCAATCTTTTGTCCTGAAAAGGTTAACTCTTTCTCCACTCCACAGAGCATTACTCTCTCCCACATGACCTCTGTCATAACTCATGCCTCAGCTGTCAGAAAAATCAAAGTTACATTCTAATCCATATGTTCACATAACTATCTACCTGCTATATATGATGAGAGGAACAATTTCTTATTCACTCCTCCATATTCACAAATTAGCACCATATTTTACATATACTAAACTCTTAATAATTTATTTGTTTAAATTGGTAAATTTCAGTCATTTTAACTCTCCTAATAGAAACCATTTCAATACATAAGAGATAGTATAATACACGGGACACTTCACTAGTGTCAGATTTTAGGTTTTATTTCTGGCCTTTGGTAAATTGATTTACCTAGAATAATTTGTTTGGAATTACCTCCCAAATAGAACTGTTAGAAAGTGAAATAAGAGTATAAACTTAAAAATTGTCTTGAATGCCAAAAGTTCTATTACAAAGTCAAATTTTGAGTGGCACCACACTAAATTTCGTCAGCATCAGCGCCCTCATTCGCGGCGTCATGTAATATTTAAACAGCTGTGCTGAGTTCAATGACCCGGGTTTCTGTGAACAGTCTTGAGAATCTCACAGATCATCGCACAGGAGAACAGGAGAGACTGCCTGGGACTCAGTCATTCGGAAGGTATCTGTTATCTTCCTCCACCACTTCGCTTTATCCTCTGTGTGCTCGGCCAATTTCCTTCTCAGTCCAGGCGTTTAACTTTTGTGACCTCAAAGCTTCCTTTGAATGGGAAATTTGGCGTGGGAAATTCTAGACCTGAACCTAAACTGAAGGGTGGGGCCGGACCTCAAATTAATTGCACGCCAGTGAGTGCTTTGAATGGGGGGAGTCAATTTCCCTGCCGCCTGAATTAGGCATTAGGTCCTAGGGGGGCTGGGGCATTGTATCCAGACTCTGTTATGGTGTTTCTCTTTTCTCTCATCCTATCAATTTGAAGCTAATCAAACCTTGAGGTTAAATTCATCATTTCCCATCTTAGAGTGCACACTCCTTGAATTTTTACTGTGATGTTGATACGCTTTTACACAGTTCATAGGTCCAGTACTGTAGACTTTCCTTCCCTCTGGAGTTCACTCCATTACTACTAATATTTCTATTCTGAAATAAAAATATAGAAGTACCAAAAAAAAAAAAATAAGAAAACTCTCTTGGCATTTACAGTTTCCAAATGCACAAGTCTATTAAGACTCTCATCATGTTTTTTATCTATCAACATAATTTATTCTATTCTCGATTTTCTCTTGGCTGCTGCTGTATTTTCACTGTTTACCTAGAATATATATTTTATTACAGCCATATTTCTTTGACCACTTTAAGTTCCTCCCACCTTAGAAATAAAATTTTTCATTGGGATGCCCATCAGATAAAATATTTCCCACCAGACATATATTTACTCAAGTTGCATTAGAAAAGTAAATTTGTGTCATATTGTGCACCATAAGAGATACTCATAGCAGTAAATTCATGTCAAGAAACTTGCAGTTTTTGTGTTAAATGGAAAAATATATGGTAGAGTATCTCCCTCCTATTAGTGGATTACTAGATAGCCTTTAAAGCAAAGGAAAGCATTATTCTCTTAAGGGAAGATGCCCTATGCAAAAGCAAGATAGCCTTTGATTGGCACCTACTTGCCCACCCTTTTAAATGAAGATGGCTTTGGGGGACAGATGAAAGCCAGCCGTGGGGAGCTGGTGTTCATTCACCCTGACACTTCCTTCTGGCTCCTTTGCTCTTATGCTTTCTCATACAGTCTTAAAAAAAATATGAACTATCAAACATTTTTTAAATCTACATGACTTCATAGTTGTGTATTAAAATAGTCCCATAATAATTGCTTTCATTACATCCTTATGTAACAGTATAACTCACTTGACTATGGTCTTCCTAGAGCCATATGAAATTTAACAGTAAGTTATGGCTGTAAGCTGTTGATTGTTTGGAAATTGCTATCAATTAAACATAATTTAGTTTGAAGTCTCTAAGCTTTAGATGTCTTTTTTCTTCAAGACCTCTATGCTCTGGGGTGAACCATTTTTCTAATAATATTTTTATGTTTATAAACTCAAGTCTCTGAGCTTTCTGGTTGCCTGGACAGACCCAGGAGCATTCCCCCCCCCTTTTCTTGAGCACTGCCTTTGACTCTCTCAGTTGCCGTACAACCACTCTCGGATCTCTAGACCTGAGGGAGCCCAGTAACATTTCCTGGGATGCAATGAATATGATCACATCCCAAATAATTTACAAAACTTAATAATCAGAGAAGTCGACTTATTATGTAATTTAGTCAAATAGTGGTCTGCTCAGGAAATCCAAATGTTCCTTTTTAGACTCAAGATTTATGGATTATGTTTTTAAAGGGAAACACATGATAAGGTTATGGTACCTCAGCTTCTGATAGTTTAACAATCTGTTGAGAAAGACATGATTTCCCTAGACAAACATTTCTTCTGCTTTTCAGAAATAAATTACATGTAGTGATAAATCTCAAACCAATGGACTAACAAAAATCTGTGTCACACAGTCACCACGGACAAGTAAAACATTACCTGATGTCAGGCATGGATTATATTACTGTCTCCATCAACTCTGAGGCCTGAACCAAAATCTCATCCCACCAGCACTCAGTTTTTGAATCTGTAAAATGGATACATTGTATGGACCACAGCTTAAGTTCATAGCAATTAGGTTTCTTGTCTCTATTGTAGCCATTAGTTTTTTCCCTTTAGGAATTACCATAAAATAGAATCACTTCCAGAAATAAATATGCAATGGCCAAGAATAGAATTTCATTCTCACAAGCTTTGCCTCCCCAACACATAGGTCCCAGACCATTGTTCTCTCAATGTTGCATCTGTGTTTACATGTGGTGCAGTCCGGAATGAGGAGCTCCCAGTTGTTAATGACAGTTATTCCTGAATAGTGGAATTTGGGGACAATGTGCTTTTTCCAAGTTCTTATTTGAACGTCTCTATTTTAATTTATTTTTTAGAATATGCATTCCCTCTTTGCAGAGTGAAAAAAGAGAATGGAAGAAACTCCTACAGACCCCTCAAGGATCATATTCTTTTTTTAAAATTGTTTTTGAAGAGATGTATTCTATCTGCTGATTTTTCAGAATTCTGTTTCATTCTCTCATTAATTTAACAGTTATAGAACCCACAAATATGTGTATGTGTGTGTTTGGTTATTATCAATTTGTTTTTTCATGACTAAAGAAATAAAAACCTGAGTATGTGTTGGTCCTCAGTAAGTGAATTACCCCTATGGGTACTGGACTGACATTAATTCATTGCAAAGATTTGATCATGTAAGTTGCTGCTCTACATTCCCACGTGGACTTGACAAATTAGCAATAAACAGCAGAATCCATCTTAACAGAGCTTCAGGGATCCCCTGCAAATCTGTCATGGGTGGCAGCCAACACAGTGCCTACCAACCAACACAAACCTAGGAATCAAAACCAACACCCGTGGGCGAGTGCGAAGGCCCCCACGATCTGGGGCATGCCTGCCGCTCTAATTCATCTCTGATGACTGTCCTTTATTTCAGCCATACCAGAAATCCCTGCCCAAGAAGGCTGTTCCCTCCCTGACACCACTGCATGCGTCCTTCTGGCGGCTTTGGCCCGGCAGGTGGATTCACAGCCACCTCTTCTTCGGTCCGCGTGTCGACTTGTCCCTAAAGCCGTGGTGACTTCCCAGGGAGAATTCAGCCCTCTCTTCCTGGTTCACCCAGAGCGCTCGGAACATGCCTCACTTTTACCATCCGTCTCTCCACCGCGTTTGTTTGCTTTCTTTACCACACAGTGAGACGCTGTGGGTCAAAGCTGGGTTCTGCTCATCTCAAGGTTCACAGTGCTGAGCAAAATGCCTGGGATCAATAGATGTCATTCACGAGTGACAAGATAAAAAAAATGACCAAATTTTGCTCTCTCAAGTTTAAATATTAGAACATCTTGGAAAAAGATTAAGTATTCCGACTGAAGCCCTTTAGTCAGAATAACCTAAATAAAGAAACTCTAATTCTCAAAGCTCTACTTGCACTCATGCAAAGCCTGCTATAGGTTGGAGCAATGTGGACCACCCGCCTTCTCAGACCCAGGCAGATAAAACCCCCATCACCCTGGACTTCACCATCAGGAACCCGTGGTCCCTTGGTGGACAGACGACAATAGGGTAGAAAGGTACCATAGAGGCTATGAAGTGCTTGCATCCAGAAATGATACAGCACACGCCCACTCCCCTCCATCAGCTGGAAGCAGTCACACAGCTACCCCAGACCACAGCGGCTGGAAAGGAAGGGGAAAGTGTGGTATGGCCTTGGCCCAGGGGCGGATAGTCCTGTGTGTGTGATTGCTCTCAGTCCTCATCACTGTGGACATGGCACAGGGGTGATTCTCTTAACCTGGGATACAAGACAAAGACAGAGGTGAATATAAACAGCAAATATACTACTATAAATCCATCATGGGCAAAGAGAATCTGCCCTGTGGGATATCAACTGTATTGAGCAAGAGGAGAAACTGTTTTTGTAATATAAAATATAGGACATTGAGGTTTACATAGAATGAGGAAAAGGAACAAATACAGCTGCTGCTGGTGGCGATGGTTATTGGGGTAACTCAGCTCAAAGAAGAGGTGAGTGATTAAGAAACTGAAACTCCTTTTACGTTACTAATGCTGTTTCATAGGAGTGGAGCCCTATCAGACAGGACTGAGCACCGGCTCGGTAAAGGAGCTCATCATTTCTGCAAGTGTTGCCGAATATCCCAACAAGGGAAGATAGAAAACTATTTAGTGGTTCACCAATTTTTTTCTGCTTCACATGGAATGCGGGATGTGGAAAAAAGACATATTAAGTCTTCAAGGTTCTAGACATGGTTCTGTCAGAAAATGCCTGAATTATCTTTTATAAGTTATCCAAGCACTCTTGTGCCATGATTTATTAATCCATAAAATGCAGAAAAATTTGAAGATGTGAACTGTCAGAAGTCCTCCTGCTCCAAAAGTCTACAGTTGCTGTAAGTCACATATTCACTCACATACTCTGCCACTGAGATCCGGGGCCATGATTTGGTTTCAAACATTTAACAAAATCACTTCCTGTTGCTGCCCCAGCCTCACCTCTGCCCTGGCTCCTGGGTCCACACCGCCGTTCCATGATACCTTCTCCCTGTAAAAGCAGATCTCCAGGTGTTGAGCAGGCTCGTTAAAATCATTAGTGCCCAATTGAAACTTTCTCCTTGGTAATCAGGAGAAATGAAAGGACATTTAAATAAGAAGAAATTGAAAGTGTGCAGCTGTCCAAACACTGCTGGCATGAAATACTACCTTACACGCACAGCCTGCAGAGGTACAGTCTGCGAAGGCCAAAGGCTTCCCTTTGTCATGCTTTAATACTAAAAATATCGAAAATGATTCAAGGTGGACATTATTTAGCTCTGATTTTACATGAATTTTCAAAATACCAAGTTGATTTATTCCACAGAAGGCCATCAGGAAACCAAGCAATAGTGACAGGGCCTTTTCCTATCTTCCCGTAGCCTATAGTCATTCAATTCATGAAGACGAGATTCGACATCTTCATGTTGCTATAGAAACTTATAGAGGCTTTTCTGCTTTCTTCTTGTAATATGTATTTTTTTTAACTCATAAATATTGGCTCCTGAAAGGAAGACAAAAATGCCAAAATTCAAGAAAACAGTTTAAAGCGTGTTGTCATCTAAGGTCTCGCCTCATGGAGTCTTAATTGATGCAACTGCAACTTGAGACTTTCGAAGGCTAACCAGGAAGGACGAGACAGCCACTGGCACCCCCCAAGATACAATGGGACCTCTAACAGCTGGTTGGTTGGAACTAAAAGGCCACATGGGGGCCCAGAGAAAGTGACGTGTGCTCCTGAGGACATGAGTGACCCTCTAGCCTTCCTTCGGATTGTTCTGACCTTGTGTATCAGTCAATTTGAGCTGCTAGAACAAACACACCATAGACTGGGCAGCTTAAACAACAGATACTTATTTCTCACAGTTCTAAAGGCTGAGAAGCCCACGAGAAAGGCTAATGGTGCCAGCCAGTCAGCCCTGGTGAGGGCTTCTGGGTTTGTAGACGGACACCTTCCCACTTCGTGTCGCACGGCCTGCCTTTTCTTACCAGAGAACTCACCCTATCATGAGGACTTCACCCTAAGACCTAATTACCTCTTCATCCCTTCTAATGCCATCACAGAGGGTGAGATTTCAACAGAGGATGCAAACACTCACTTTAGAGCATATGGTTGTCCATAAAATGCTCTGTTCTCTCTCAAACGGGGCCAGAAACTCAAAGTACTGATCCAGGGGCTCTCTCAGAGGTTCTCACCTTTTTGTGTCCTATGCATTAAACACTGCTTCCACCTCTTCTTCCATTCTGTTGTCCTGCTGTTTAGAACTGTGTCGAGACTCAGTTCATGACTTAGAAGAGGCCAACCTTTTGCTCTTTACACATGAGGTAGAAAATAGTATCCGGTAGCAGAATGAGGAAGAGCTTCATGAAAAAAAAACCAGCATCTGCGGTGTGACTGTCTGCAGATGAGTTGTATAATCTTAGATGCTAATTTTGCACGCTTTGCAAAGTTGTGTCATGTTTCAGTCCCAGTGTGACCGTATCCAGCTCCGAGGTGAGTCGTGGTTGGCGCGGGCTGTCACATTTCCCTAGCAACACACGAACGATGAGCACACAACCCGCCCTGGACGGAAGAGGTAAGGTGAGTCCCCTGACAAGCTTCTGGGGAAGGACTTTCCTCTATCCTTCCCTCGTGCAGAGCTGCTAAGGGAACAGGGGAGGCAGGTATCGCCAGCAGCCTCCTTGAGGGCACAAGACAGTCAGCCTAGAAACAAAGAGCCGGCAATGCTCTGGCAGCTGAGCAGGGGGAGGGGGAGGCCAGGCCCCTGCGGGCATTGCGTCACCGCTGAGCCCATCCGGAGAAGGCCGACCTCAGGCCCGGGGCGGACTGCACAGACCGGACCGTAACTGACTGTGAGTTTGCTTCTCTTGGGCCCATGTGCCCATGTTTGTGCACCCACCCATCACAGTTTTTACCCCAGTCTCTCAGATTATCATATTATCTTTATTATTATCTGGGTGCTTATGCCCAGATCTGGAGCCCATGGCCCTTAAGATTAAGTCAAGCTCAGTCTTCCTCCAGCATTGTCTTCTGGAAGGGAATGGGGAATGGAGAGGGGTTCTGCGGCCATGAGAGCCCCTTGATCCCCCTCCCTCCCTCCCAAGGGGACCCAGGACCGTTTCTATCTTCTTTCTCTGATGGGTGATCAGCCAAAATTCAGTGGAGAGTTGGGCTGTATGTATATAATTAAGTCCCACATCAAAACTCATCCCAAACAAAGCCCTCATATCCACAAGGTAATTTTTCAAAACCTCTAATATATCTTCATCTAATTATTAATCTATGTGGTATCAGTCAATTTTCTCACACAGATGGTGATGTAAGAGCAATATATCCATCTGGGCCAAGCAGATGGGCAAATGGGATTAAACTTATGCAGATGGAAATTATGAGCTTTAGGAAAAATTTTCTGACTTTTTTACTTTTTTTTCTTTTTAATGACAACATAGCCACTCATCAGTGGTAACATCCATCTTCTGATATAAGAACATTAAGGTAAAGAAACCTAGCTTCTGTCACTGAACAGATTCTCAATTTTAGAGTAGCAAAAATTAAAGTGTTCCACTATAATAATACTATTACAAGTTTAGGGGTGTAGAAACCTGTATCGGTTAGATATATAGATATTTATTAAGCTTAGGGCTATAAATTCTGTGCAATTTGAAGTCTAGATAAATAAAATTAGATATATTGATATCTCTATGTTTAAGAGTGTTGATATTTAAGATAGAAGCATAGCTACCTATATAAATTTAGGGGTGTAGATATCTATATAACTGAGATTGTGGATTGCTATGTAAGTTAGAGGTACAAATATCTATTTAAGCTATAGGTATAAATATATGTATAAGTTTAGGGAAATAGGTAACTGCATAGATAGGGGCATAGATATTTATGTGTTAGAATGTAGTTATCTACATAAGTTTAAAGATGGTGATATCTATATAAGCTTATAAGTGTAGATAGCTATTTAAATTAGATGTGTAAATATCTGTTTAAGCTAGTGTGTCGATGTCTATGTAATTCCTGCTCTATTCCTACAATTCATGAATCACATCAGAGCACTGACTGAAAAGATGTAACAGTTTTTATTTTTATTTTTATTAATCTAACTATTAGGAACCCTGACAAGCAAAACTGATTTCCTCACGGGCAATGTACTGATTATAATTTCTTAGAATCTAAGGAAGTTTGTCTTTCCAGTACAGACACAGTTTAGTGTTAGATATGGTCTGTTCCTGTGGACCTTGTAATCAGAGTGAGTTGGCTTCAAATCTTCTTCCTGCATCGTATATGTAACTTGCTTTAGAAATCAGTGGAACAAAAATAACTGGATAATTTTAAGGCTGAAGGAGTATGACAGCTGAGAATTTCTAGCAGGTTCTGCCATGTGCGTGTCTTCCTCCCACAGACCCTTGGTGCTCTGAGCTTCTCCTGTCGAAGTCACGGAGGTATTTTGAAGATGGGGAGGCCCAAGGTGCCACCAGACACAGAACACAGAGAGCCCCCTGTGAGGGAGAGCTAACAAGTCTCTGCTGTTCTCAGAGGGTCCAAGGTGAGAACCGAAATCATTCTCATCATAAATTCAAACTCATTATATCCAGTAGCACCCCTAAGTTTCTGTTTCCTCATCCAGGGTGACGGTAAATGTCATACGATCTTACCGACTAAGACTGTCAGAGCTCTGCAAGGGTGTTAAGCAAACCAATACGCAGCAGGAGGCGGCAGTCTTGAGCCCGACCCTGGGTGGCTTGGGCTTGAGCAGGGAGGGCACAGATACAGTCTGTTCTCTGTGGCACCACTGTGAATGCCGAATCTCTGCATACACTGCCTTATTCCATCTTTATAATAATGAGATGTGTTAGATGGTGCGCAGTACATGGCACCTGTTGTCATAGCACAATAATGAGACAAAGTGATCTTTGCCCATTTTGCAAATGAGAAACTGAGTCAGAGAGATTGAGTGACCAGTCCTTGTTTGCACAATTATCAAGTAGAAAAGGCAGAGAGGTAAAGCCAGCCAGTCAGCCTCCAATTCCTACGTTTTGTGTGTAATATTTCAAAACCTGCTTCACCATATGCTTCTCCTCAGGAAAAACTATTCAAATATTCTCTTGACTACATTTATCATTTTTTTCTTTGCTGAACAACCCTATTTGGGGTCAACTTCCCCAGAGTCCTAACATAAGAATGGACTAGATCTAAGTAGTGTATTTTGCTCATCAATTAGGGAACACATACATTTTTTACCAAATATAATTGATTTACATAGTCTTCTAATCTTGTGTAATATTATTAAGTTTTGAGCTCTTTTTTTTCCAGTCTTAATTTTGGCTCTTGTTCTTTCTCAATTAGATTTTTTTTTATTGAATAAGTTTGATAGGTAAATGGTGTCAATTTAAGGTGTACATGTTACTTTGATATGTCTATATATTGCAATATGATAAATACCACTTAGATTTTTTACTAGATCCTTTGCCCCCATGTTTTGCCCCTTCTTTCCTTGCAAGCCATGCTCTAAGTGGCTTTAAAAGTGAGGTCTTTGATAGGCAAATGCTAAATATCATTTCTGCAGGTAATTCTTGAACACTTTCTGGTTCTCTGCAAGATAAAATTGACATTATGGACAAGACCTTTACAGAACCTCCCTGATGAGCACCACACGTCCCCAGACCACCCTGTGCTCTCTGCCAGCTGTGCTCAGTCACCACATGCTCTCTGAGCTTCCTGGCAATTGCACTTCCCTAGCCCTACTGAATTTACATATTCTTCCCTTCCTTTTCCATGTGAATAAGTCTTGCATGCCTTCCCACAGCTGTCATGCTCATGGTGAAACCTGCTGCCCTCCAAACTCTGCACCGAGTGTCTGAGCTCTGTGTCCTGGTGGACCTTTGCTTTGTTGTCTTGAGGGCTGACATTCAGTCAGTCGGCCCTGGAAGAGACACACTGATTGAAAAACTACCAAGAGAATGATACAGAGGCTGGAGAGAGACAGCCGTTGCCTTGATCCCTGCAAGGGCCTCACTTCTACAGCCTGGGCCTCCTTGGCCAAGTGAGGGCGGAGACCCCTCTCCAGGGTTTGCCAGGCTGCCCTCAGGTCCAGCAGCCAAATGAGGCGAGGACTCCATGGCCTTGCTGCGGGGCTCCAGCTGGGAGTCACTCTGCATGGCCAATCCCTGTCCCATACTGTTAGTTATTTATCACCCCTGCCTCGATCAAGCACGTAGGTGTGATTGTACAGGGGCTCATTTGTTCACCACCCCTAAGGAGCTGTAACTACTCTGAGGGAAGGAACTCTATCATGCCCACCATTTTATGACCAGCATCTAGAGATCTAGTCGTGGATGGCAAAATATAGGTAGTTAATGAGTATTCATTAATGATTAAATGAATGAATGAAATTTATGTACAGCACAAGTACCAAGGTGCCGGCTCCCCTAAAAGGTCCTCCAGCAAAATGCAATCGTGCAGTGCACAGAGCAGAGGATGCTTATCCCGAAGCAGACACCTTAACTGTGGACATTCTGAGTTCCTCGTTAGTCAAAATAGAGAAGACGTCTTGTGTCAGTCCTCCAAGAAGTCCTCAGAGAGGTGAGAGTAGACACAGAAAGTAATTTGCAGATGAGCTCTGCTCTGCTTCCTCTGCGAACAGAGAGGGTCCCACACTAGGAACACAGGTTGAGGTGACGGAAGCAATGCCACTGGGACCTGGGGGGAAAGTAGGTGAGGGCAAGTAAAGCCCCACAGAGCTTTCTAGCCATTCTCAAGCTGCCTGTTGCTTGACGCAGCCTTCACGTAGATGCTGCAAACCTTTGGCTAGTGTCCAGGGATCTGACAGAGTTGGTTCTGACGTTCTCTGCTTGTGTTCCTGTCCTGCAGGGCACAAGGGCTTGGACCTGCCCCTCTGCCGTTTTGCTGGCATCCCTCCACACCCCATAGTCACCACCTATGAAGCACACAGCACTCTGCTCCTCATCACCGTCACTGTCCTGAGTCAGCGTTTGTGGTAACTTCACACCGTTAAGAAATGGAAAATCACTGGGAGCCATCATTTCCTCTGCAGTGGTATCTATGCACAGTCCATTAAGGGAACATTTCATACAGTCTGCGGAGAAATCTGCTAGAAAGGGGAGATGACAGCGTGAACCACAGCCAGCCACCTCAGTGACCACAGGCCACTGATCACAGAGAAGGAGTGTGGGTGGGACACACTCAGAAACCCTTCCATAGAAATAAAATGGACGGGTTTCAAAATATTATGAAATTATGATACAACACACAAATCCTTGAGAATAAGTACACATAATTTGAATTGAATATTTACCCACATGTAGAAATACAGTATTTGAATTATTCATAGTGTGACTACATCGCCAAAAGGGACCTATGAATATTTATTTGTTGCCGATTTCTGGAAACAAGTTGTAGGCACTCCCTGAAAAGAGCCCCACGGTACTCATTTCTGTCTTGTTTCACTGTCCCTTTACAGATGTCCTGAAGAAGGTGCTGACCTGAAAGCTAGTCCTTCCTAATTTTCTGTAAACCTCGAGAGGCCAGGGTCGTTTCCCCCTTGCACATGCTTCGTTACCACGATCGTGCGGAGGCCAACAGGAGACCCTCAAGGAGTCTTTGTGGCGTGAATGGAGGGATGGATGAATAGAAAAATAAGGGCCCTGAAAGGGCTAGTTTGTAACCACATTTTAGCGACCTCCTGTCCGCTGGAGCGGCCGGCGACAATGCGCAAGGGCCTGGCCCTCTAAGTCCGCGCTGGTCGGCCGCTCTCGGGGGCGCCCCGGCAGCAGGTGTCAGCTGGACCCAGGAGGAGGAAGAGCTGGGGGACCCTCCCCTGCGGCAGGTGTGCGGGGCCTCGCCACGGGCAGGGCTCCAGATAAGGACAGAGGGGGGCAGGCCGACTGGAAAGACGCCCGTCAGAGGCTCTTCTGCTCTTGGCTGATGACACCTGGAGGTCGGACGTGGGAGCTGGGGACCTCCTGGCCTCCAGTGCTCCGTCCTGAAGGGGGAATGTGGGACCAAAGAGGGCAAGAACCCCTCCATGTGCCTCAAAACCCAAGGAGCCCGTGACGTGTGCCGTCTGCCTTCCGAAGGCTGTGCGGGGAGAACCAGAGGTCACCTGGGGCGTGCACGCAGTGAGACTGGAAATGGAGTGTATCTGATGCTCTGAAATTCTTGAAAATCAAAGGAAAAATAAAATCAGTCTCAGAGAGTCAAAATCTGAGAGTAGGTTTTTCAAGCAGACTTTCCCTGCACAGAATATTAATGAATTTCTTTTTTTTTTTTTTTTTTTTTTTTTTTAGGCTGGAAGGAAATGATACCAGGAAGAAATCAAGATACTCAGGAAAAGAAATGAAGAACCAGAGAAACTATGTATCTTTTGGCAAATACGAAATGCCCTTTGTAACTGTCTCTCCATGTTTGCAAATGACCACCAAGTAAGTAAGGCAAAAATGGCAAAAGATATTTAAGGTGACACAAGTGACAGGACGGCAGGGGGGGACCCACAAAGCTGCCCGTGTGGGATTTTCCGTGTTGCTCACGGGACAGCAGTTGAAGCTTGAACAACACAGGGGTGAGGTGTGCAGAGCCACTGTGCAGCCTGAAGTCCCTCTACCCCAAAACTTAACTACTGTCAGCTTATATTGATCAGAAACCTCAACTGTCAAGTAACATGTATTTTATGCTGTCTGTACTACATACCGCGTTCTTGTAGTATAAGCTCGAGAAAAGATTTTTCTTCAAGTTACCACAACTCTCTGAAAATTTCTGCAGTATATGTACTGAAAAAAAATCAGTATATAAGTGGGTCTGTGAAGTTCTAACCCATGTAGTTCAAGTGTCAACTGTATATTATTTAAAGACATATTTTCATACTTTTAGGTATTCCTAAAGCAACTGATAAAATAATAATGCAAAAAAGATATAGCAAAAGAAACTCAATAGAAAATATTGACATAGAATCATAAAATGCATACTTAACCCAAAACACAGTAGAAATGGAGGGACAAAGAAATAGAAGAAAAGGGACAAATACAAAACAAATAAAAATATGAATATAAATGTAAATTCATCACACCAATGATTACATTAACTGTAGTTATCTTAACACTTAAAAGGCAGAAATTATCAGCTGTATTATACAGAACTAAAGGAGAAAACAAATCAAAACAAAAAGCATAAACCCAAACTGTGTACCCAGACAAGTTGAAAGAATAAAGATGGTGAAAGTTTCACCATGTAAACATAAAAAAAAAGGATGGAAAGTGTCTGTGAATAACAAACAAAAATTTTAAGAAAACCTGATTATATTAAGATATAAAGAATATAATGTAATGTATATTTTTCAATTATTCAAAAGCATATATTAATACTAACTACACTTGCAAATTAATAAGTAAAAAATGATGAATGTTGAGTTAGAAAGAAAAACCACACTCGCAGTTGGAGATTTTGACAAATATTTCTCAATAATTAAAATCAAGGGACAAAACTCAGTAGAAGAGGTGATTTGAACAGTCTCACCACACTTGACTGAGGGAAAAATAATAATACAAGTCTGTGAAGCACAGTATTTCAAGTGCACATGCAGTGTTCACCAAGATCCAGGGCTGCCAGATAAGGGTCAATAAACACCAAGAAATTGAAATCATGCAGATTATACTCTCTGATCATAACAATATTACTGATCAGTAACAATAAGATATATTTAAATTTCTCCAATATTTGGAAATTAAACTTCTAAGTTATTCATATGTGAAAGAGTGGTAAAAAATGACAAAATTAAAGGACAATACAAATATAAAATGGCACAATTTGTAGGATGTAGTAAAATGGTACATAGGGAGATATTTATCAATTTAAGTATTATATTAGAAAGAAGACAGATATAAAATTAATTATCTAAGCTTCCAACTTAAAATGGTAGAAAACTGAAGTTCATATTACTCTAAAAGTTCATATTACTCTTCCCACTAAAGTGAATAGAGGGAAGGGAATAATAAAAACGAAAGTAGAAATCAGTGTAATAAATGACAAACATTAGACAAAAATCAACAAATGAAAATTTGATTCCTTGAAAAAACTAAAAACATTGGTATAACTCAATAACACTGACATAGGAAAAAAATTACATTAAATTACCAATATAAGAAATACACAGAGCATTATTACAAATACTGTTTATTAAAATGATAGGAAAGATTTATGAACAAGTTCATGCCTATAAATAAAATTTATAGCATAAAGGAGAAATCCCTAAAACAAACAAAAAATAAACTACCCAAACTGACATAGCAAAAATAGAACAAGCCCAGAGCTCATGTATACTAAGGGAATTCATTTGGTAATGAAACTTTTCTGAAAGAAAATTTGGTCCAATCGGCTTCACTGAAGAATTCTACCAAAGCATGAAGGTGAAGGTACTTCTGTCCTAGTAAACATTTTGGGTTCCTGGCACTTTCCAGTTTGTTTATGGAGCAAGTGGCAGTATAACCTACATTTAAAAAATCTCTTTAACTCTTTTTTGTTAAAATTGAAATATTATTGCCATACAGTATTACACTGGTTTCAAGTTGTATCATAGTGATTCAACAATTATAGACATGAATGCTCACCACAGTTAAGTGTAGTTACCATCTGTCCCCATACAAAAGAGGTTTAGTGCCAACTTGATGAAGAGCCACCTGTGGGCATAGCCATACCAGAAAAAAATATATATGTAATAAATAATCATGCATGCATGTTTTATTAATTTAGTCTAAAAGCTAAATTGGACATTTAGTTGAAATTATATTCTGTAAGTTTTTTTGTTACACAAATGCTATTATTGAAACAAAACAACTCTATTACTAGTTACCAGTGACAATTAGTAGTAATCAATAATAGGACTGATTAAACAAATAATGCACGTGAAAAAACAGGGCAATGCAATTTTTTCTGTCCTCTGACATTTATTTTAACATTTTAAATGTATATACTAACTCTTCATTGAGTATTTAAATTTTGTATTCTATATTATTATATATTCTTAAGCTACAAAAACGCTTGACATTCTAAAGGCCCTCCGCACCTGTAGGACTGTATTGGTCCGCCAGCTGATTGTCGGTCAGCTCCTTTGCAACTGCAAATTCATCATATATCTTATTTTTGCTTAAAGTAGTCATCATTTCTAAACACTCTGAAAGACACTAGATATCACATAAGAAGGAAACTAGATGTTATTTCCTGCAAGAAAGGTTGAACCTTTCTTTCTCAGGTTAACTCTTTTTAAAACAAAGAGATAATTCGACATTGTGAAATTGAAGTAGGAATCTGAATAAGTTACAGTTTTAGTAAAGAAATGTAGCCCTGTTTAATTTGGGCAACCTTTTCCTGAGACATATTTTTGAGTTCTGAAGCAGTCTTGTTTCCAAAAACTAGTTTTTCATTGTGTGTGTGTGTGTGTGTGTGTTACTGTTTTCGTCACAGCCAACACAGAGCGCTGAACCACCCAGGCACAGTGGGTTCACCCATTTCGGGGTCCTGTGGCTTCTTCAAAGATTATCACAGCTTCAGATGAACAGTGTGAAAATTTCTGCTTCTACTGCAGTCTTTTTCTGCACTTATATCCTCAGTATATTTCCAGATTAGAGAAGGACATTGTTCACATGCAGAAAATAAACTCTCCTGATTGTTACTACCCATCTCGGTCTGCCTGCCCCCCACTGCCAATGCATCTTACACGCCCCCTTCCCTCACTGTCTCCCCCCGTCCTGCCTCCCTCTCTCTGCTCATTTGCTGACCTCTATGCCCTTAACCACAGGCTTACAGGGAGCTCGTTGGCTTATTCGATGCAGTTGAAACACTTTCCTAGTCAGAAGTGAGAAAGATGAAATCCTCTGTATTACCGACTTGCTTTTTTTATTTTTATTTACTGACCTCTATATACTTGCACCCATTTAGTCTTCTGAATGGGATTTAGACTCTACCCATCAGCAGTAGTTATCCTCGATCCTAGGTCTTGACTTAGGATGAATCCTATGGACGGAGAAACACCTGGACAATGCTGCGGCCTGGGACTGAGCAATGCGGGTGCGGGTCATTCGCGTCGCTGGTGCCCATCGGCTGTGAGGGGCCTGGCTGTGACGGACAGAGCTGCGGTGCCAGCTTCCTGCTGGTGGGTGAGGCAGCAGCTGCCCTGGCCACACGGTCCTGTTGTGCGGCTGGACACGCACCCAGGGTCGCATCTCCGGCCTTCTCGGAGACTCTTAAGTTGCCCCTCGCTTACACTCCCTGGACCGCATCCGTTTCTTACTGATACAATGACCGCATTTTAACTCACGGTATCTCTAGATCATGGCATTTGAGGTAACATGTTGCTTTCCTCTTCATATTATTTATTTTCTTTTTAAGGAGCAGATATCATTATCATATATTCAATCAAATCATGTGGAAATCAATCATTTTTTTCCCAATCATCTCTCCTACTACCATATATATTACACTTGATGAATTACATATATATGTATGTGTGTGTGTATATAAATATGGGTATGTATGTATGTGTAAATATATGTACATTGATACATGCATGTGTAGACATGCATACATACATGAATACCTTCATTTTTATAATGAATTTCTTGAGGCCAAGGGAATTTGACATTATCATCTACTTGTTTCTCTCACCCCTAAACATGCCTGACATATAAGGGTATTTAATGTATAACTAATTGAACAGAAATAAATGTGCAGTACCCTTAGGAGAACCCAAAGCCCTTGTTATAGAAATTGTGTTTTGCAATACCATTATAAAAATCAGGAAACTGTAACTCAGTGAAAATTTGAAAAAAGCAGTGTGAATTAGTATGATACCTGCAGGTTTAAAATTATGGTAAAATAGATGGTTTCCAGGGTTAAACACAAAGAAATGAGTGAGGCAACATGAATTTCTACCCACACATATGAAGATAAGTCCTTCTATATTCCAGGAGGTATAACTTTCCTCTTTTGCAATTCCTGGTTTGTTAACTAAAAACTACACATTAAGCTTGCTGGGATATTAATTTGATCTCAGATTGAGTGAAAGTTTCAAATGTCATGAGATCTTGGTGTTTCAGTGTTACTTTAAATGTGCTAGCACTCTCTAAGATGTCAACAAAGAACAATCTTGTGATGTAAAGAATTAGCCATTTCGTGGGGCATGTATGTGTATGGAATCTTTGTCTGGGTAACCAGTATGAACATCCTACTACCACTCAACTCCTTCCTGGGAGGTGATGGCAGGAGAATGAACCAGTCACTGTTCCTACCACTTTTCTACCTCAGCAGCACCATTTCCTCATTTACCTTCAGAGACACACATGCCTGAGCACCTTAATATGCTAATCAATTACCAAACCATTAATCTACAGAAGAGTCCCTTTCCTTTATTGCATATTTGCTAGACTTTACTATAGCTCTTATAAGACTCTGTAGCAATTGTCTATTCAGAAATTTAGAATGATGTCTTTTCTGGTAGAAATGTAATTCTGGGAAAACTAAGAATAAGAATATATTTTTTAAATCTACTTAGTTTCAGGATCAAGCATAACTCTTAAGGCATAATTATGAATCCAAAACAGATCAAAAGGAAAATCCTGACAACAAAACAGTTAGCCATGAGCCAAAATAGTCCAAATAAACAATAAATGTATTTATTCAAATTAGTTTATTGGTATGACTACTGTATGTTAGAGTGTGCATCAAGTTAGAATCCAATAATGAGCGTTACGCCATCTGCTAGATCTTCAAATCCTGTCAGACTACTATGACATTTATGTGACTGATGACACTCATTTCAGAGCTTATTTAATTCCACTTCTATTAAGGACACAATGCATGTATCAATAGTCAACATTTTAAAAATAAACCATTTAATTGAAATATAACACACTTACAGGAAAATGCACATGTCATAAGTGTAGAGATCTGTGGATTTCAAGGCAGACACACACAGGAAACCACCACCCAGAAGATGACCTCTTTCCCAAAGCCCTTCTCATATCCCGTCTAGTTGCTAGACACACTATTTTCCCAGAGTTAAACATATCTTCACTTCTAACATTCTAGACTAATTCTGCCTATTCAACTTTACGGAAACAAAATCCTCCAACATGTATTGTTCGGTTTCCGGTTGTCTTCACTCAAAAGTATGTTGCGATGATCATTTCCATGCTTTAGCATAACAATGAATTTGGTTTCAAAATTGCATAACTCAAGTTACCAGTTTGGCACAAATGATTCTTTCTACTGTTGATGGATATTTGTTCCATTGCTAATTTTTGGCTAAAATGAATAGCAATACCATGAACATCCTTGCATGTGTCTTTCAGTGAACATATTTCTGTTGATTATGTATCTAGAAGTAGAATTGCTTGAACATAAGCAATAGATATGTTCAAACTTAGTAGATACTAAATGCTAATAAATTTCCAAACATGTGATATAAGTTCACAAGCCCCTCAGCAGCATATTATTCCAGTTGCTTCACATTCTTGCCAAAACTTGATTACTTCCTAATTGTTAATTTTAGATACTTTTGTGGTCATTTGTATCTCACTGTTGCTTTACCTTGCATTCCCTTGATTTCTAATGAGGTTTTATAACTTTTCATACATTTGTTTTCTTTGCTGGAATAATTTGTAAAATGTATGCTTAAGTTTCTTGCTTGTTTTTCTATTAGGTAGTCTTATTAATCTCTTATTAAATGATAGTTCACTACAATTTCTAGATACAAATCCTTTGTCAGTTAAATGTATTACTTATGTTTTCTTTCTTTTTATGTCGTTTTTATTTTTTTCACCCTTTATCTTTTGATTGACAGATATCCTAATCTCAATCGATTCCAAATTTGTTTATATTTTTGGATTCCTATTTAAGAAATATGTCCTTACCTTATAGAAGGGAATATATAAAATTTTAAGTTTCATTGTATTACCTTTCATATTTCCATATTCAAAGTTGTGCAACTACAATCTCATAGTTGCAAAATAAAATCCCATGTCCATGAAGCAGTTTCTCCCCTCTGCTAGTCCCCTGGAGGCCTCATCTGTGCTCTGTCTGTATGGCTCACCTATTCTGCATAGTCCATGGCAATGTGCCGTCCCTACCAACACTCTGATGGCCATTTGGCAAAAGCAGAAAAGCTGATCCTTAATTTCACGGGGAGTTTCCAAGCCTTCTTGAATAGTCAAAACAATACGAACAAGAAGAAAATGTAGGAATAAATACCCATGACCCTGGATTTGGTAATGGATTCTTAGATGTAATGCCAAAAAAACGTTGGTAACAAAAGGAAAAATAGATTAAACGGACACCATCTGAATTTTAAAAGTTTCATTTATCAAATGACAACATCGAGAAAGTGAGTAACTAAGGAGCCTACAGAATGGGAGAAAATGTTTTCAAATTATATATATAATTCTGGGTTTAATATCCAGAATATATAAAGAACTCCTAAAACTCAATAAGACAAGCAATCCAATTAAATATGGTCAGAGTATTTGAATAGACATTTCTTCAAAGAAGATATACAGATGCCAGGAAGAACGTGAAAGGCTTCTCCACATCACGAATCATTAGGGAAATGAACCTGAAAACTGGTGAGGTGCCACTTCACAGGGTGAGGGTGTGGGATGGGGACCCACATACACTGCTGGTAGGAATCTAATATGGCCAAGCTGCTAATGGAAAACAGTTTGGTGATTCCTCAAAAAGTTGAACATAGAATTACCATGTGGCTTGTCAATTCCATGACTAGATACATGCCCAGTGCATGGAGAACAGACATTCAAAGAAATACAGGTACATGCATGTTCATAGATGCACTGTCTCAAATAGCCAAAGGTAGAAACGATCCACACCTTTCAGCTGACACATGGGTAAACAAATTGTGGCATAGACACATCATGGAATATTATTCTGCTATAAAAGGGAACACAGTACAGGACATGCTGCAACGTGGATGAACCTCAGAACATTAAGCTCAGTAAAAGCAGAGGGACACCAAAGCCTACATATTCCTCATTGTAATGCTCATCTGTCAATTGCATTTTGATAGATGCTAAAGTTTAACTAATATTAATATCTTGGTTTACACAGAATTGATATCATTCTGCTGAGTGTCTCAATACATGAACATTGCATAAATCTTCACCTTGAGTATTTTCACTTATGTCATATAGTTTTGTGAATAGAGATTTAAAACATCTATGTTTAGATTTATTCTCAGTAATTAGCCTTTGATGTTATCACAAATGACACTTTCTTTTTCATTTTCTAGTTGATTATATATAAAAAGTGAAAAATTTTTCATAAACCTTTGATCAGTGACTTTGCTACATTAACTTATTAATTTCAAGATGTTATCTGTATATTATTTTTCCCTTGACATATGCCCCATCATGCATTGTGTGAAGTGTGAAAACTTATGTTTAAGAGAAAAATATTAACAAAATACTTACAAATACCACTGACAACTAGTTTCTAAATATATTTGGTGGTGATCTTGATTAATAATGATGAAAAGAAGTCATTGCAAGCATTGGCACATTGCAAAAATAAGGAAAATGTAATAAAAAGCTAGCAAAATGTCATTTACATCACATTCTGTGCCAGTAATTCAAATCCACTGCTGGCATCGAAGAGACACCACCACCCAACAACACTGTGAACGATGACAAAGACTTAAGGGGGAGAACATTGGAGGCCACCAAGTGCTAACAGAGAGCTGAACGTGGTTACATTTCTAATAGGAGGTCCTGCCGCTGTGGGGTTTTAAATCTGATGAGTTTAGAAAAGCCTCTGTATGTCATTTAAAGCAATTAAAAAATACCTCCATTTGTTTTATCTCTTGAATACCAAAAATAAGCATCCTGTTAGTCAACTAAATCTTTTGTTTCCCTTAGAACTATATTCATGCTCTGAGAAACAGACGGCTCCATGGTATAAATCAAGGGGAAAATGTGCTCCACCCCTCGCCTTGTCACACTTCTCTGAGCGCATCACAAGGACCGGCGGCGCTTAGGGTTCTAGAAGATTCCGAGGAGCCCTTGGGGATGCTTTAGGGAACTGCCCCTCTCGCCAGGCTCACTGTGTTTTTCTTGACAAGTTAGAAATGGAAAGATGTTGAACCCAAATTTGTGGTGTCATGATGATTTTGAGAAAAGGAGCGGGATGCGATCCTTTCTTTCAGAAAGCCGGCTACTGCTGACGACTTGAGATTCACACACTAAGAGTGGAAACATCGCTTCTACTGTGCATCATCCTGAAGGGCGTGGAACCCTCAGTGAGTCCCTGCCTACCAGTACGTGTGGCCGTGGCCTCCGTGGCAGCCCTGAGCGCCGTGCGTGGACCTGCCCACGTGCCACATCATGAATCTGCTTACCTGTTTGTCTCCACTGGTGAGCATGAGCGGCGGCCGGGGACAGAGGTGACTTCTGTGTGGGCGCCCCAGCTTCTATCCGGACCCAGCGCCACAGCTGTTTGTTGACTTAAATGGGGCAGAACGCTGATTTCTTTCAGTTCAGTGGACCAGCTTGAGATTGCGAGGAGGAAAGGAACTTTCTGCTGATGTGGCCTCCCGGGGCAGTAAAGCATTTGAGGATCACCCTGGTCAGGACACCTCTGCTTGCCGAGATACATAATTCATAAAATAAAAAGGGGAAACAGTTATATCTTCAGAGGAATAAAGAGGATCCATATTTTATGACTACCTATCTGGTAACTTAGATGTGAATGCATTTTTGAAAGGACTCTTTCACCGAAGAGCTGTCCCTCAACTGCCTGCAGTATAAACCCACCAACAGTTCCCACGGATGTGGACCCCGGCCCCGTGCACGGATGTGCACTCCCAGGCCTCTCTGTGAGGCGGTGCTTTGGGAGC
This sequence comes from Manis pentadactyla, assembly GCF_030020395.1. Taxonomy (NCBI): domain Eukaryota; kingdom Metazoa; phylum Chordata; class Mammalia; order Pholidota; family Manidae; genus Manis; species Manis pentadactyla. The sequence continues at coordinate 2,251,174 of NC_080026.1, forward strand.
AGCCGACACACAGTCAGACTCACTCCCAGGACCGGCTGCGTGGACTGCCGCCTCCACGGGTAGGTACAGGGACGACCTCACGGGGTCCAGCAGTGACTTGTGGACACGCTCGCCTCTCGGGGGGGGGGTGTTTCTGAGGGGCTGCACTCTGAGGCAGAACTCTCCCTGTTAATTCCAATCGAGGACCCACAATTCAGACTTGGGCACGAGCCCCAGTAGAAGGGCGAGACTCTCTCAGTCATGCTCAGAGCCCTCCGTCTGTGCTAGCGGCTCATCTCCGAGCTACGAGATGCGGCCCCGGGATGGGATGCTTCGACCGTCTAGCCCTCATCACATGACCACCTCTGGAACTCAGACAGAAGTTGTAGAGACTAACTACAGTTCTTGGAAAAAATTAGAAATGTGATAGGACAATGGACATCTATCCGATGCTGGGAAAATAAAATCGACCAAAAGCCACCAATGCTTCCTACAGACTGTTGCCATCGCTAAAGGGTCCTCACTCTCTTAACCAATATTTCAGCTTGTTAAAGTAACACACTAACCACCATCCTTCTTCAGTACCTCATGAAGCTTCTTTGCAGTCATATGAAATAGGACAATGTGGCAGATTTTTATACTGGGGTGCATTTGCACATGGCCTTCCCTCTGTAGAGAATATACCTGTTCTGTATTTCTGTTTCTAGAACTCATGTTTCCCATCTCCTCCTGTAGGGCTTCCTTGACTACTAAGGTTGTGCTAAGTGTGTCACCATTGTATTTTTATAACCCTTAATAATAATCCTTAATAATCTATACATGTCTCAACTGTAGTGCCTAATATATAGCACCTAAAGTAAATTTTTTCTGTTTATTCTACCAGGCTATGAGTTCTTTGGCTGTAAAAACTGAGCTTTCTTAAGGCATATCACAAATCCTGACACACGTTACAGGTGCAAAATATTTCTTTCTCATTCATAAATGGAGTATAATAATGATATTTCACTTAAAAAGGATCTTGAGAAAATTAATTCTATACAAGCTAATCTAACATAATTGCATTGATCCCAATCTTTTAAAGTATAATCCCCAATCCTTGTCATTACACTGTGTCATTTTAACTCATTCTAAATATGTAGAATTTGAAGATTAGCAGATGCTATCTCTGTAACACCTTCCTGTGTTGACAGACAGTAACTGCGCTAGTGCAGGTGAGGATTTAATAATGGGTGTAACTGATGAGTCACTGTGTTGTGTATTGAAACCAATAGGACTGTATATCAACGACACTTCAATAAAAAAAAAGAAAAGAGAAGATGCTGGGCATTACACAGGATCACCTCCTACAGTTCCAGGAGTGTTCTAGAATCTCCAGAATAGGTAACAGAGCTCACACAGGATTGTTAAGGCCTCATGACTCACGTTGTTCTCTTAATGCATGAACAGTCCTGGGCTGAAAAGCGTGGGGGACGTGTCCTTCCACAGAGAGTGTTCCTTCCACAGAGTGTTTTGCACTCCAGCTGCAGCGCCATTAGTTGTATGACTCTGTGCAATGCACTTAACTCTTCCCTTACCTGTGAATAGGCATTAGAACAATTCCTATGAAACAGGCTGTCGGAGGGATTGCAAAAATGCCTGTGAAGAGTCATCACAGTATCTATCATACAGTGAATCCTCAGTAAATGTAGCAGTTCTTAGAATATGAGAACAGTCACCTTCTCAGAACACAACTTATAAAGGACAGAATTAATGTTCAAACACCAGGCTTTCTAATTTTAAACCTGTGCCCTTAATTGGTAGGCTGCAGTGTTTCTTACTTAAAATGCAGAAAGTATAAGGACGGGTCATCCCTGAAATTTTATACAGAGGCAAATTGAGTATCAGTATATGATGTGTTGACCAATCAGATTAGTTAACACCTAGCATCCTTCATAATCAAGTAAATTCCTTTCCAGGTAAAAGTTGATGGACTATTACTTGGAAAAAAAAGAAAAGAGGAAGTAGAATAGTTACTTAGGTGACCAGTCAGAGAAAGTATACAGGATTCTGAGGATTTAAACGTGAGGAAAAGGGAGAGCTCAGGGAGATGAAAAGTTGCCAAATAAAGATTAACTCCATAGTTGCGTCAGTGGCTGGCCCGAGAATGCTGGGTTTATATCCGTACTAGGAAACATCCTGACAGCCTGGTTTGTGCAAACATACCTGAGCAGGTAGCGGCCACCCCACCTACCCCCTGAATGGGTACAACACCTTGGTGCCCTTTGCCCAAAGACTTGCATCTCTCAGGCTTACTTTCCTCCCTGATGAGAGTTAAGATCCCTTATGCGCGTGGCACTGAAAAGGGGTCTGTAAACCCCGGGCCCCGCCCTCCCCTGCAGCACGGGGGCCGGCTAACTAGGCCTTTCCCAGGCGACTCTTCATCTCAGCTACCGAAGTACGGATGACACATCACAAGACGCGTACGAGGCCCTCCAGGTTATTGAAAATACAACCCCTGTTCCCTTGCCCCTGGCCTCCCGCAGGAGCAGAGCACAGCAACCCGCCTCGGGGAAACATGAGCACAACCCAAGGAAAGCTTAAAAATAGTTTTTTTTCATTGTTATTAGAGTGAAGTTATTAGAGCTCATTTCATTTGCTACTGAAACATCATCCATATCATATCTTCGTCACTTCCAGTTGCTCAGAGTACCGATTAATTCCCTGTGGATAAGAGCTGATGTTATTTAATACTGAGCACCTATTAATAAATCACATTAAGATACATAATTAATTACCTAACCCATTTGGGGGGTAATAAAATCATCTAATTTTAAATGTCCTTTGGGAAAATATAAATATAACCCATCCAGGATTTTAAAGGCCCTCAGCATTAACAGCAGTCGTTTAAAAGTTCCGAGTTTTTCCCTCTATCTTACAAGTGGAAGGTTTTCTTAACCTTAATATTTTATGAATGTACGACTTAGGGCTTTAGCTGAGTTATCAATAAAGGGGAAGGCTTGGCTAAGTCGAGAAGCCGGAATGAGAACTTCTTGATTGTATTTCAAAGCTGTCACCTGTGACTCAAACGCTACTGAGTTTCTGTGGCCCCTCTTCACCCTCAACAATGTGCCCTGGACTACACCACCCCCTCTTCTGCTTCACCCCCTGAAGTTCACTGTGAACCTCCACCCACTGCTGCTGCATGCGGAAGCCATCTCAGCAAGGTGAGACTTCCAGGGGAAATGAGACGCTGACACGTACTGGAAGCCAACGGGCATTCTTCCCAGGTCTTCAGCACAACTAAGAAGAGTGAGAAGTAGGAAAAGGAATCAGGCAAGAACGAGCTCTGAAACCTTGGGCAGCCCCAGCGCCAACAGCGCTGGCATCTCACCTCGTGCCACACCGAGCATCATGAACCCTCCGCGAACATGGCCAGGCCAGGTGTGTCACCTTCATTCCTCGGGGGAGAGAAGTTGCACACATACTCTGTGACGTGACGTGGCTGTACCTGGCCTGGGGCTGACCTACCGCCCCTCTGATGGTGCAAGAACTGAGGACAAATCTACCTTGACTTATGACAGGGCTACATCCTGATATACATCATAGTAAATAGAAAATATTAATAGTCAAAAGTGCTCTAATACCTGTAACTACCACACATCAGAGCTTAGCTTAGCCCACCTTAAACATGCTCAGAACACTTACTCTAGCCTACAGGTGGGCAAAATCATCTCACACAAAACCTGTTTTATAATCAAGTGTTGATTATCTCACACAAGGTATTGAATACTTTCAGGAAAGTGAAAACCAGGGGCTGCTTCTCACTTGCTGACCCACACGGTCCCATGGCTGACAGGGACCTGGGGCTTGCTGCCCTGCCCAGCATCCTGAGAGGGGACTGGACTGCACGGCAAGCCTGGGAAAAGACCAAAATTCAAATTCCAGGTCTAGTTTCAATTGAATGGGTATCACTTTCCCACTACTGTAAAGCCAAAAAATCCTAGGCTGAACCCTCATAAGGCAGGGACCATCTGCATAACATCTTGACTCCGAAGTCCAATATCTTCCCAACGTATCAAACTCTTACTTATTCATCTGTGTGGTTTCCAAGCTGGAAAAAAGCACCCGACTCCCAGGGAAGGTACCCTCATTGTAGATTGAAGTAGCTACAGAAAAGAAGGGAATACTTGAGAAATGGGTCTCAGAATACCATCAGAGCTTGATTGTGCTAAATAGATATTTGTAGCATTTCATTTGACTCACTTTTGTTCCTTATGCTTACAGTTACCTCTCTAATGATTGTCAGGGGGACCACAATGAACATCTCCATCTGTGATGATCTGACTGAGTTAATGCCCGCTTAACTTCAGGGGTACACAAAAATGTCACCCCTGTACAGCTCTGTTCTCTCCCCTCTGGCTGTTGTTACATCCTTAAACTATTTAAACCCATTACACAGTTGTATAATTACTCCCTTACACAGTTTTCTTTTAAATCTTACAAGGGAACAAAAAGAATCAGAAACAAAAATACATCCATATTGTCTTTTGTATGTTTATCCTGTGTTTACTTGTATGGTTCCCCCACCACCCCACCAGGGCTCTGCGTGTTCCACTGGGATTCAGGTCACCCTTAGTGCCCTTTCATTTCACTCTTGAGCATTTCTTGTCAGGCAGGTTCATGAGCGACAGACTCTCTCAGTTTTATCTAAGAAAGTCTTAAATCATCCCTCACTTTTGAAGGAAAGGTTGGGAGATGGACAATTCTTGGTTGACAATTTTTCTTTGAGCCCTCTGAGTCCGTTTCCCTCTGCTTCCTGGCTTCCATGGTTTTTGCTGAGAAATTAGCCATCAATCACACTGAGGATGACTTGTCTGTGATTAAGACCCTTCTTTCTGGCTGCCTCCAAAAACCTCTTACTTTTTAGCATTGGACAGTTTGCTAATGATGTGTCTAGGTGTGGGTATCTTTGCGCTTATACTCCTTGGCATGTTGAGCTTCTTGAATGTATAGATTAAAGATTCTTATCCAATTTGGGGATCTGGGGGCCATTCTTGTTGTTCTTTCTGTCCTGTCCATCCTTGCCCTCCTTGGGCTCCTATTTTGTGCAGCTTTGTGTGTGTCCCTGGAGCTCTCGGTTTCTTAATTCTTTTCAGACTGGATAATGGCAGCTGACACATCTTCAAGGCCATATATGGCAGTTCTCTGAGAATGGGGGGATAGGGGAGCCCAACCTCGTTCTGCCTCTCTGGCCCGCTGCTGATAGTTATAACTACACAGCATTTTTTGGCTTGCAAGTTTACCCTGGGGCTGAAAAGAGGGAAATGGGAAGACAGCAGGTTCAAATCCTGTAAAACTTACTCTTCTTAGCAGGATTCTACCATTTTTCTTGACCAAATGTTGCCAGCCTCTGACTGAAATCTGTAGCTGCCATGCCTCAGGCTGCCATGCTCACTGAAGTGCTTCCTCTCAGTGGGCTGTGTGCACATGTGCAGGAAGGCATTGTGCACCCATGGCCATCCCATTGGCCCACCCATCTGCAACAGGAAAGCAGCAAATTCTGAACAGTCAGGACCCAGGAATGAGAGCATATTGCAGGGCTTCGAGTGGGCTCAGGATTCAGGTGTTAGCCTCACCTGGGGGCCTCTGACGGTGACAACACCCCTTTATGAGGCAAAAGAACCTGGGGCCAAATGGGGACTAATGTTGGAATTTCTACTCCCAACGGGACAGGGGGAGTCTAAACCTCAGCCTGTGAATGTCCTGAGATGGACAAAGGTCAGACAAATTTCTGAATTCTGAAATAATGATTTTGACTGTTTTTGCAAGTTTTCTCCTTACTTTTGTGGAGAAGGGACTTTCTGGAGGTCTTTGCTCTGTTATTTTCACTTACACTGGCCCAGAACTTAATCATGAAGAAGGGAGAAGAGAAAACCCTAAAGGTGAAGGCATCAGCTTAGGTGTGAGCATAAAGGCAGGAATCAGCATGCGGTATGCTAATGATGGAGCAATTAGTTGACAGAAGCAATGGGAAGTCGGGGGTAATTAGGGTGAGCTGGCTGTAGCCAGTGATTGAGGGTCCTGAAAATCAAGAAGGGGACTCTGTGATATCAAAGCAATAGCAACCTCTGATTGGTTTATAAGAATTCCAGTCAAGCAATCCTATCATGAAATCCCCAAATCTAATCTCACATGAGTGAATTAAATCACTTCCAGAAAACAGGTTTTCTTGCTAAATTAAAAGTAAAATACTATCTGTTCCACTGTTGTTTCCTCAATCATTGTAAACAAAGATGATTGAGAGTCACTTCATTCAGGATAGACAGATTGTATAACCACAACAATAAGAAACAAAGGTGGAATTTTAAAAATAAATTGGACATTTATTCATGCCATATGACCTTTATGGTTAAGGAGGTCTGTCCACTCTGCTGTGTCATCTTGAAATTCTCCAGGTTCTGCCAACGAGAAGGGCATTCTTGGGAGTAGCCTGCACCAGAAATGAAGCGATGTTTGCAATGTTTGCTCAAAACCCTCCACCCAAACTGGTGACACGATGTCACTGTCACATAGGGATCCCAAAGTTGCAACCCTGCCATATGTCAGGGAGGCAAAGCCAAAGAGATTCAGAGAATGTCCCCTGTGGTCACCACAAGGTCCTCACACCATGCACATTGCTGGGCACTGAGCTTAGTGTGGCTGCTTACAACAATTATGTTGGCTTAGTTGTGTTGACTTACAACAGAGGCTTTAGGCCTGGAACAGATCTGTCCCCTTCATTCTTATCATACCTTTGGGCCATGACCTCTGGGAGACTTACTGAAAGCTTCGACACAGAACTCCCTTGACTACCATTGTGAAGACTTGGTGCCTGTTAATCAAGTATGTATCTGCACCTGTTCACCTGTGTAGACCAGGATTTAAACTATAAATACACAAAAATAAATTTTTTATATAGGAAATCTTATATTTCCCTACTTTAGGAAAGATCCAGCAATTCCTGGAATAAATAGAATAAACAACCCAGCAAAAATGAAAAAAGCCGCAAAAGCCAAGGAATAGCAATTGCCCTAAAGAAGCACGTGTGACCCTAGCTCACAGGTGGTACTCGATTCCTGTGTGCCAGCAGCGGTTGGAGACGTGTTCCAAACATCAGACAGTTTAAAGTTGTCATTAACTAATCTTACACCCATCTGTATTGTCCCAGCTACACCCCCAAGCATGCATGCACGTGCACGTGCACACACACACACACACACACACACACACACACACACACACAAACACAAAGACCAATTAAATTCTTCCCTTGGAACAACTGGCAAACAAATATAAAATTTCCTACTTTTCCCAAGCCACGTGATCTTGCTTGATGTATGTAGCAGAATTTACAAAACCAGGAAGACCCAAGGATGTCACAGGGGAATCTCCCCAGGTGAAAGTGGCTCAAACTATTTAACACATTTTTACTGAAGCTCTATTTTGTGCATGACATTTAGTTGGCTTTGCAATGTTTACAAAGCTGGATAAGATAATCTTCCCCTCAAACTGAGATTCCCTTTATCTGTTAGTGAGGTTGATAGTGGCACCTACATTGCGGTCCCCTTCTTTGGGAACAGGACCCTCCATCATACCTATGCACATTGTTACCCAAGCCATAGGTCTGAGCATATAGGGTGCCCAGGCAAGGCCCACGACCAGGGTGTGATGCATGAGGTACATAACCAGAAGTTAGATGGGATTTCCAGGAAGACTTTACAAAAAGGGGGAGGGTGGTCCATACCCATTTTCCCTTTCTCCTCATTCCTGTTACCAGCCTAACACATAGATAAGACAATGTGAATTCCTGCACCGACTCTGAACTGTAAGGTGACCTTGTAGATATAAACAGCACACAGGGTGTTTGGTGGGAAGAGAAAAGGCCTGGGTCTCTGATGACTTATTGGATCTATTACACTAGCCATGGACATGGAATCCCTTGCACATGGACTTCTAGACACACTAAAGAGCTTACACTGCCGTCCTTCAGGCCATCCGAGCCAGGAATCTAGAATCAACACTGATTATTTTCTATCCTCGTCTGTATCACCTGACCAATCAAGTTTATTCTCCCTTCCCTATCGCCTGAATCTTCTATAACCTGTTCCCATATTGTTACCTTAAATAGAGTCTGTATCATTACCCACTGGGCTGCATCAAGAGCTTCCTTTCTTAGCACCCCTGATTCTGAGTGTTTCTGCCTAATTGACATTTCTAAAACAAATCTTTCCACATTTGTGCCTGTAAAAATCATTCAAGTGACTTCTAATGTCTGTAGCATAACATCAAGATTCCTGAGCACAAGACAGACACCTGTCTTGAACTGGCCCTGTCTACTCATTCATCCTCTGCCTACACGTCTGACCCCTTTTATTTATTTTCCAGCAGCAAAATAGAAGCTCTCACAGTTTTCCAAGTGTGTCATTCCCTTTCACATGCTGGTAATTTTGCCATGAATGCCCTCCCCAATCTCATACAGCTGACAGACTCCTTTCAAAATTAAATTAAAAGACTGCCCGTCCTGAAAATCCCACGAGGTCCTCTATGTTGTCTGCTCCCTGGACCAGGGTGAATGTCTCTGTTGTCACACTTGAGAACGTTGATTACATGCTTTCATCTCTAACTCACCGGTCTCTGATGCACATTTGTCTCTGTACCCTTACCACTTAGCACTCTGCCTTGTAGATGACAGGTGTTTGTTCACAGTGTGTGTAAATAAGGGTATGCAATTCCTTGTCCACAGCTCATGTGCACCAATATACGCTGGTTTCTCTTAAGCATAGACACTTCAGAACCTTCTCTCACAGATAAACAAGCCCACAATGCCTAGACTAACTCCTTGGTTGATAACTATGGAGCCCTGAGGGCTTTAGCACGTGGGGTTCTTAGCACATCTCAGCCTCATGTTGAGCAGGTGCTCGGTAACAGTAAGTGTTACCATGAAATCATCCATTGTACTGCTTTACCTTCTTCTAATAGAAGTATACTTTTCCATAGGACTATTTCCTAAAATAGAGGTACTTGTTTAGCCCACTCTGTGTACTTTCTAAACATTTACCATGAATTAGCTTTTTCTCACTGTACTTCTACTTTACGGGTGAAAAACAAAGTAGAAACAATTCATTTTCTCAAGCCACATGGCCATACAAGGCAAAACTCAGATTTCAAGATCAGACCATCTGGCCCACACTCTTCATCAAGTATAACATCCCCTGACTCTGCGCCTTCTGGAAAACAAAGGAAGTCCATGCCGTTCTCTCTGCTCATCCTTTCCTTCGCCCAGTTGTTAGGGCTTCCAGGACCCGCACACCCGGCCTGCTCCCCAGTGAACGTTCCCTGTATTTTAATCAGAGGGGAGCACGATTAGGATTCATCCACCCTCGAAAGCCCTGGAAAGCCAGGCCGAGACTTGATTATTTTTTTTGCTAAGATAAATTTATGTTTTAATGCTAAGATAAATCTTACTTATCTACTCTTTGTTGATATCTATTATAGGTCAGACAAACAGTCCTATAGGCCAAAAACTTGCAACTACTCAGAGAGCAAAAGGAAAAAAGAAGTGTAAAACTGCTATACAGTGTAGTAATTATTGCAATAAGACTATTTAAAATGTACAATGGTCACACACTAAGGTGTTTCAGAGACAGGGCAGACTTCCTGGAAGCGGTGACAGTTACACCCTGTATTGAAGGAGGACCAGATGCCCAGCCAAGCTCTGTAGTGCACGGGGCTGTCCAGAGGAGGTGGGACGTGCTCACAGGGCCAGTCACTTCTGCAACACCTTCTCACTGTTTTTTGGGAAAAAAAATCTGACTGATGTGGGAAAATCTCATTATTGTATTGATTACCTATTATTGCATAACAACTTACTCAAAGTTTAGCAGCTCTAAATAACACGTATTCATCTCACTGTTTCTCCGGCTCAGGAATGTGGATGCTGGTCATTCCTCTCGGGGGCTGTACGAGGTGTTGGCTGAGAACGGCACCCTCCGACAGCTCGGCTGGGGGTACCCATTTCCAGGCTCACTCCCATGCTTGTAGTTGGACCTCAGGTTCGTGGTATCTGCTGGCCAGACAAGTCACTCAGTTTATTTGCCAAGAGAGCCGCTGAATAGGGGAGCCCAAAACAGGGCTGCTGGCTCCCCTTAGAGCCAGTGAGTGGGAGAGGGCATCCAGGATGGACGTCAGTCTTGTACAATAATCCTGGTGGGACGTTCCATCATTTCTTGTACATTCTCGCTGAGCTGGTCTACGGTCGTCAGATAAAACACACTGCCTCATTAAATTTGAATTGCAGATAAACATTTTAGTGTAAGGATGCAGGCACACCACATTTTACTGTTTGTTGTTTTATTGTGCTTCTAGGATACTGTTTTTTTACAGATGGAATCAGCCATTTTTCCAATGGCATTTGCTCGCTTTGTGTCTTTCTGTTATATTTTGGTAATTCTCACAATATTTCAGAATTTTCATTATTTATTATATCTGAATTACTGCAATCTCATGAGAAAACCAGATAAGGAGCTGCTCCTTATGAATGAGCCAAGAAAGTAGTTTCTTGAGATGGAATCTGCTCCTGGGGACGATGCTGTGAGGATTGTTGAAATGACAACGAGGGATTTCGGATATTCCATAAACTCAGCTGATGGAGCAGCGGCAGCAGGTCCTCTCAGACCTTCTGAGAGAAGCTCTACTGTGGGTAACATGCTGTTGAGCAACACAGCCTGCTACAGAGGAATCACTCGTGAAGGGAAGAACAATCCATGCAGCAAACCATGATTTCATTGTTTCCTTATTAAGAAATCCCCACAGCCTCCCCAGCCTCCAGCAACCACGTCCTGGTAAGGCAGCAGCCACGAACACTGGGGCAAGACCCTCCCCCAGGAAAAAGATTAGGACTTGCTAAATGCTCAGCTGATGGTGAGCGTTCTTAGCAATAAAGTATTTTTAAGTAAGATATGTACATTACTTTTTAGACACAATGCTACTGCATGTTTCATGGACTTCAGTGTGGTGTGAACACAACTTTTATGTATACTGAGAGACCAAAGGTTCATTTGACTTACTTTATTGCTGTGTCTGCTAGAATGTGGTGGTCTAGAACCAAACCTGAAATATCTCTGAGGTGTGCCTGTATTCTAAATATTACATGGAGCATGTTTTTGCCAGAAAAAAATGCTGTTTATTTAAAATTTAAGCTTACCTGGGCATCCTGAAGTTTTGATTGCAAAGTCTGACAAACCTAAGTTCATAACATCCTGTCACCTCTGCCACATTCTATTCACTAGAAGCAAACAGCTTGGTTCAGCTCACACTCCAAAGCACAAGGGACTCTACGGGAATGAGACTATCAGGATGTGGGGATCACTGGGGGTCATCGTAGAGGTGCCCTCAGCAGTGACTGAGGAAAGGTATTTAAATGTGTCCTTCTTGACTCCTTCTGGTCTTTGTAGAGGAATGCCAACGTATTTTCCCTAAATTGTCTCAGCATCCCCCAAAGAGGTCTATGTCTGTCTGCTCTGGCTGCCATAACTAGATGCCATAGTCTGGGGTGGCAGGGTTGAGCAACAGACATTTATGTGTCTCACGGTTCTAGAAGCTTGAGGCCCAAGACCAAAATGGCAGCAGGGCTGGCTTCTGGTGAGTCTCCTCTTCCTGGCTCACTGTGTCCCATGTGGCCTTCCTCTGAGCCGGCGCGGAAAGAGTGAGAGCGCTCTGGTGCGGCTTCCTCTTCTTGTAAGGCCACTAGCCCTATGGGGTTAGGGCCCCACCCATGACCTGGCTGAGCCTTAGGCACCTCCCTACCTCTCCAAGCTCAGCGGCACTGGAGATAAAGGCTTCAGCATGAGAATCTGGGGCACACAGTTCAGTCCAAACCAAGATCTCTCACAACAGAAGAACAGGTCAGTGAAGACCAGTCCTACAGTCATGGGCAGCCCATCTGCCTAGTTGATAAAAGATAGCTCTTCCCATCCCCATCCTGGGTCTTGAGGCTCCAACAACAGGAATGGAGCCTTCAGCTCTCCTTTTGCTTGAAATCAAGTGCAAGTGAGAAATCATATAAACTATGTTTCAGCACTTTTGCAATATAAAGCATGTTAGTGGTGAGCTCTGTCTGCATGCTTCACAAAGGGTGCAATTGTGTTTAAAGTCTGACGGCTTACTTAAACTTTATGGTGCATAATTTAAGCAACATGATGACCCACAGCTAGATCATGGTACTTAATTTAGGTAACTTGATAGCCTAAAAGTTCATGTTGAACGTCGGGCATGAAGGAAACTCCCAACAATTTAGTGCTTAGGTGGAAACTAATAAAGCCATCAAGCAGAAGAGAGCAGAGGGGTGATGGCATTTGAGTTGGGAGTGGAAACATCTGGGTTTACAGCTGTGGGACTTTGACATCACACTGGCTTTCCTGGGGTTCAGGAATCTGTTCTGCTCTCTCCAAGCCCCTCACTGCTGAATCTGAAATGGGCTCTTCCTCTCTCCCTTTCCCCCCTTATAAATACACCAGATTAGCATCTTCTTAGGCAAAGCCTCCTATAGTAAGACTTTCTTTCTGCCAAAACTCCAAATGGAACTTTGGCAATGAACTTTAACTGCATGCCTGGCATTTCTTCCTGAGAGAAACACTCTGCCTCATTCCCTCTGGCAGTAGGCAAAGAATTGGGGGGAAAAATTGGAAGCTAAATAAACACTTATAGGAAAGTGCTGAATAGTAAGGGTTGGAGGTCTGACTTATGGGACCTGAAGAGTGGAAATTCATGAGACTTTGCAGAATCACACAATTAAAAAGTGACAATTCTCCTTCAGGATGTAATTCAACATTTTTAGATGACACATAACCCATTATGATGTCAGATCTGTATAACTCCAACCCATATTCCTCTTGCCCATTATGTATCAGATTTACCTATTTACCTATTTTGTCAGTATTTTGTTAGCATACATTCTCCCTTGAAACTAACTTTCCACTGCTTGTAATGTGCAAACTCCTCTTTAATTTTCAAAGTCCAAGCGCTGACCTTGTCAACATCTCCAGGAGGCATTTCTTGGTGATGTCCCTCACCCCCTGGGTTAAATGAACCACACTTGCTCTCTTATGTTTGCTTGCTTATCCCTCACTCTCAAGTAAAATAATGTGTAGCTGTTTGAAGACAGAAATAATTCTATTTATGGTTCCATTCCTGACATAAATCCTAATGGAATGAGTGGTACGTTATAGGTGCTCAACATTTCCTTAATGAAATCATGAATTAAGGATAAGGCTTTTTAAGTTTCCAATTCCCTACAGTTATAATCAAAGGTCATCACATTAGGTTCACTGGCCATGAAAGTACAGTAAATTACACCATACAATAGTATTGACATTTGTCAGTCCAGACAATTTATTTTTCTTCTAAAAGAATAAGGCCTTGTGTTTGGTGTAAAGAACTTTAACATATTTATCTGGCTCTTAAAGCACTTATAATACAGTTGGGGGAAGCCAATGCATGTTTAACTAGAATTATAATTAAAATATAACAGTAGACATTTATTGATTTCCTGATTTGTACTAAGCACTGTGCTAGGCATGAAATAAATTAAATGTGACAGCATCATTGTCCTTGAGAATCTAACGTTCCAGCCTGGGAGACAAACAAGAGGGGGAGAACAAAAGTATTGCTCAGGAAGGATTCCATGGAAGTATAAACCGCAAACTAAAGGGGCCAAGCAAATGGAAGAAGGGTATGAATATTCCTTCCTTGGTTAAACACTGACTTATCTAGCTTCGGTCCAGATGGTCTGATCAGTAATTACATACTTTGCCTTTCTATCCAGTCAGTTGCAGACTCGCTCATCTTCAGAGATGTCTTCCATACCTGGAAAAGCACCTTGAGGTTGCAGGGGAGGAACAATAATTTTTCCTCTACCCTTCAGAGTACTTGGCTAAGACCCCCGTAATGACAGACATATGAACAAAAGCGAAACAAACAAAGGTATATTAGCATGTATACCTCATGTGTACCTGGCAGATGCCCAGGGGAAAACGAGTAACTCTCGGGGTGGCCTAGCACCCCAGCTTAGATGCCATACTCAGCAGAAGACAAAAGAAAGATGGAGAGGCTACCAGGGAAGGCATGGCAGACAAGAGTGAGGTTTGTTATGCAGATGTAGGTCCCCATCTTTTCCACTGATAAGAGTTTCTTATGATTTAGCCATATTTCTATGATGGGTACAGAGTAGGAGTCACCCTTACAAGCAGTGATTTCCTTACATGTAAATTTACCTTACAAATGAGTAACTTCTACTCTGTTTTCAGAGCTTCTCCTGTGTCTGCTGTTTCTCACAGTAATAAGCTCAAAATAATTCTTAAGCCAAAGATGTGTATTTTAGGATGGTATATTCTGCTTCAACTTTCTAAAAGCCAACAAAAAAACCATGCAGACTGAAAATGGTCACTAGCCAAAGACAGAAACACACAAATACACAATCAAACCAAGTTAGGTGCTTGCTCGTGGCGATGCAGAATGGGCTGCGCTGCCAGGAACCTTGGTGCCCTGCGGTTAGGGAGCGGGAAGGGCTTGTTACAGGGTCTGAGCTCCTGTCGGGAAGGGGCAGTTCCATGACTGCACTTTGTACTTGGGATCCAGCAGCCCGGAGGAATGGGTGGGACTAGGTCTGTCATTGGCAGCCGAGCTGGAAGAAGGGAGAGTTAGATGCTCTTAATGCTTTGCACATTGTGTTTCTATTTCTGTGTGTGCTCAGATATGATCACAAAATGGTGTCTTTTGTCCTGATCCACTAAGGTAATAGACTGATGTAATCCAGAGTTCGTCAACCTTGGCATGACTGACATTTTGGGCCAGTTGAATATTTGGGGGGGGGGGAGCGGGCAATCCTGTGCAATACAGTATGTTTAGTGGTATCCCTGGGCTTGATGCAAAGGATGCCAATAACATCCTTTGCTCCCTGTCCAGACAATCAAAAATGTCTCCAGATATTGCAACTGTCCCCCGAGGGCCGTACAGCCCCTGGCTGAGAGCCACTGATCTAGTCTGACATTCGTGGTGGTGGAGAACACCACCTACCAGAGGGAAGATCAGGCCTCCTTACTTCATCAGAACTAAACAACAGCAAAGCACGGCAGGTGTACAGCAAGCAACCCCGCCTCGGGAACAGAGTACACCTTCCACGCGAACCAGGCGGAGGCTGCGGACTCGCACGCGGCGGCGGAATAGCCGGCAGGTGACCGTGGCCAGGCGGGCGGCGAGCGCAGCGCTCCCCAAAGCAGGGCGGCCGGACCCGGGAGGCGGTTTTCTTGGGGGCATTTCTGACTTCCGTTGTCTCGCAGTGCTATGAATTTTGAGTTCTGTTAACTTTGTAGCATTGTAGATACTGTTGTATTTGTACTTTGTTGCTTAGAGTGAAAGGACTTTGTTAAATAAACCTAGGATTAGAATGCAAAATGAAACAGGAATGACAACTAAGAGAACAGCAAAACAGATGGGAAAACAACACAAAGTAGAATGATGGTAGATACAGGATAGCATAGTAGCAGTTGCACTAAATCTTAAAAATAAGCACCCTAATTAAAAGATAATTATTGTAAGATTAAAACAAAAGACCCAGCTACAGCTCCATCTTTAATATATCTCTGTCTTTAAATAGGTTGAAAATACAAATCTGGAAAACATTATAATAATTTGCAGACACTAAGCTTGAAGCAGCAAATCCAGACAAAATATATCCTTAGACAAGGAGTGCTGCCAAAGATAAACAGGAACATTGCAGTATGAATAAGGGCACCAGCAATAAAACATACGATCTTAACTATGTCTGTACCTAATCACAGAGCTTCAAAATGCATGTTGCAAAAAACAAAATAACAAAAACAAAACAGGCTACATAAAAATGGAAGACTTAAATCCACAAACATAATTGGAAATTTCAGCAATTCATATTTCCCACTTCTTGATAGGTAGAGCACAAGAATAAAGAGAGAAAATACGAATGATGCCAACATCCTCTTTGCCTAACTGATACGTTCAGAACACTGCCCCCAATAGCTACTGAATAACATTGTTTTCAAGGGCACTGGGAACCTTCACTAATAGAGACCACATGCTGAGCTCTATGTTTTAGTACATGTCAAACTTACGAAAGAATACAGAGTGTGATTTTGACCACAGTGGAATAAAATTTGCAATAAATAATGATAACACATCCAGAAATATTTGAAATATCCAAAAATTGTTTACAAATTTGTTTACAAATTAAACATTTGTAAATATTTGAATGTTCAAAGAAGGTATCAGAAGAGAAATTAGAAAGTATTTTGAATGGAAGATAATGAAACTGTAAATTTACATGATTTGTAGAAAGAAGAAATAGCAGAGGTTAGAGAAATGTACAGCTCTCAATTACCAAGGTACACAATTCCTCTTAAAAAGTGAGGTGAATTTTTTTTTCTTTTCTACTTCCTCTTGCAATCCCTTCTCTTTTTTCTTTTGCTTCCTGAACTTTCTTTTTCTTTTGTTCGGAAAGCCGGAAAGCCATTGGACGGGGCCAGGCAAAGCAGGTGTCCAGGCCTGGGGGAAGCAGGAAGGAGTTGAGCATGATTGTCCAGGGCACGGCAGCAGAGTTCAGGACGGGAAGGCGTGAGCGCTGTGGTGTGGACGTGGCCTCTGTCCCAGGTGGTCAGTGCCCCAGTGGGCACCTGTAGAATTCCAGGTGGGTTAAGGAGCTCATTGGCACAGGGCCGTGTCTGTGTAGGTCACAGCCACCGGGATGAAAAGGTATCCAGTGGAGGAGAGCGGGCAGGGGCTGTGACGAGGAGGTTGGTTACATACAAGGAGACCACAAATAAGTAGACATACTAGGGGCAATGGTATCCGGGCTTCTCAGCTTTGAGTGGTGAAATGAAAGATACAGGAAGTAAAAGAGAGAAAGAGAGAGAACAAACCTAGAGTGAATCCTGGACAGGTAATTGGAATTACAGATGCCTTTATGAACTCATGGTTTTCACATACACAGATAGATGCAGAAACAATCAGTTGCAAATGTGTTCAAATGGACACATAGGTGTGCATATGTGTAGAACTGCACATGTATGTTCCCTGTCTGCTGAGGTTCAGCAACAGATCAATATAGCGGGTATAACAAACACTTAGATCTGGACTTCTAAATACGGTTCTCCAATTAAAAGCTCAAAGAAACCAATTAAAAATGGGAAAAAAATCAAATACTTGGACAGATATCTCCCTGAAGAAGATATACAGACACCAGATAAGCCCATGAAAAATGTTCGACATAATTAGTATTACTGAGAAGTGAATTAAAACCACAAATGAGATACCACTACACCACACACCTATTAGAATGGCTAAAGCTGGTGTTGGTGAGGATGTGGGAGAACCAGATCCCTCACAAACTTCTGGGGGGAATGTCAGATGTTACAAGCACTCAATGTTAAACATACATCTTCAGCGGGATCCAGGTGTTCCGCTCCTAAGTATTTACCAGAAGAGATTAAGCACATAGTCACGCAGAGAACCCTGCCCAAATGATCCTCGCGGCTTCCTGTGCTGTAACCAAAACTGGAAACAAACTATGCCCATCGGTCGCTGTGTCTGAGCAAACTGTGGTGCACATTTACAAGGTACTACCCAGCAGCCTGAAGGCAGGACCTACTGACACGTACAATACCAGGGAGGAATCCCAAAATAATTAGGCTGAGTAACCGAAACAGGGTTAAAAATTAACATGCATGGTATGATTCCATTCATATAAAAATCTAGGAAGTACCATCTGATGTACAGGGACCGTTAGCAGATCGGTGGTTACCTGCCGGGGAGGCCAGCTTGGGCAGGGAGGCAGGGTATGGAAAGGTGAATAGGGGAACTTTTAGGGGTGGTATATTTTGGTGATCGTGTCACAAGTTTACACATACATCAAAACTTATCAAATTGTACATTTTAAGTAGGTGTAATTTATCATATGCCAATCATTCCCCAGTAAAGCTGTTAGAATTTTTTGAAAACTCGGTGGGACTTCTTGAAAACACTAGGAAAGAAAAGAAATTCTTTTTTAGTTCTTTATATATTTAATTCTTTAAATAAACATTCAATTTCTTAACTTTACATTATTAGCAAAAATTTGTAAAATAAAATAAAAACACATTTTATAATACCATCAAAAACACAATGTACTTAAGGTATAGTTAATACAAGATTTGTAAGATTCTAGATGGAAAACAACAAAATAACTCGAGTCACTATGAAAGCTAAATAAATGGAGATATATACCTATTAAGATGCAATTCTTCCTAAGTTCAGTGCAATCCCTATTAACATTCAGAGGAGTTTGCGGTGTTATTTGTTTTGATAACAATTAAAAATGTGATTCTAGAATTCCATGAGAAAATACAATGGATATAGGAGAGTCAAAACAGTGAAGAAAAAGAAGAGAAAATTGAGGAGGGCCTGCATTACCTGCTTATAAGGCTCACTGCAAAGCTATAGCAGGGAGGACAGCGTGGTGTGATGTAAAGCTAGAAACGAAGGTCAGTGACACATAATAGTCCCCAAACAGACCCACACGTAAGGCCAGCTTATTTTCAACAAAAGTGCCAAGATAAATCAATGGCAACTGCCTTTCTACATTTGATATTGAACATCTAAATACATGTACGGAAACCAGTGAACCTTATCCTCTACTTTGCACCGTTCACAAAAGTTAATTTGAGAAGAATTTTAAACTTAAGTGTAAAAGCTAAGATGATAAACTTTCTAGTATAAAACATAGTAGAATATCTTTGTGACTTTGAGGTCGAACCAACTTGTTAGAACCAATATATAATAATCTACTCATAGAAGCAAAGAAATAACATATTAAATGTACCAAAATTTTTTGAAAGTCTGTTCATTTAGACACTGTAAAATATTTGCAATACATAAATCTGACAAAGGACAAATATTCAAAATATATAAAGACCTCTTACATGTCAGCAATAATAAAACAAAACCTCACTTTAAAAAGGTCAAAATATTGGAAAAGACATTTCATAACATAAGGTGTAGGCACAGCAAGAGCATAAGAAGATCCCCAATGTTATTAGTTCTCATGGGAATTAAACTTGAAATCACAATCACAGTGCAGAAATCCCCTCATCTCTCCCTGCTTTAGTCATTTCTCTTCTGTATCCCTTTGGTGATCAGATTCATTTAATGTTGGGTTCTGAAGCATGTGGCTTCTTTGTTCAATACACCACATCCTTAACGAGGCATTCAAACTTCCAGAACATCATCCACCAATATTTCCAGGTATACAGTGAACCTTTAAGTATGTAGGAGTTAGAAGGATTTCTTTTCTCTCCAAATCCTCAAAGGATCTCCACTGATACATAGCCAGATTAAGTAATTGTTGATCCCACAGACTTCTAAAATGTTCCCTTAGAATGCACCCCACAGAAAACCACCTGCACTGGATATAAATAAGCATCATTTAGAAGAAAAAAGTGGAGAAGTGTCCTGTGATCAAGTAAATATAGTAATTTCTATAATTTTTAAATGCTTATGTACATTATAAAGGAAGGATACACTGTTCCCCTAGCATTTACAACATTTATAAAATAAGGAAAATCATTTCATGTCTTCATCCCTTTGGGACGGTGGAAAAGTGGTCACCAGAAAACCTTTCTGTTCTACTACCCCTTATTTTTTTTGTAAGTACTGTACCTGCTTATGTAGATAAAGTTTATACCTAAAATGTTTTAATTAGTTGCAAGGACATAACATCCACACTGTAAACATTAATATTAAGAAAAACTATTAAATCACTTTTTAAAATACATCCAATAGATTCTAAATACAATAATGCTTTGCTATCCATAGCCACCCATTTAAAATACACCTGAATATGCTCTTGATCTTTAATGGTTAGAAATTTCATATGTGTTTATCTCTTTGAGCACATATTTCTGTTCTACTTTCCACTCAGAGTTTTGGCCTGATGCAACGTGTCATGCCTAAAACAATTATTTTAATATATAACAAATGAGCTCACTCACCTCAGAAACCTGAAATGACTCCCCATTGCCCAATGAAGAAAATCAAAATGTATTGGTTTGAAATGAATGAGTCTGGGATTGTCCATCAGTATTTCCATCTGTATTCCATGACACTGTTTTTAATTGTTTACTAGCACAAGCAAAATTTACACGGAATGTTTTCAGGTACCCCCCTGTGGGAGTCCCTCCATTTTTCAGAACGCCTAGTCCCATTCTTTGACTGTCTTCACTTCTTGGCTGCCGAAGTCCTGTCTGCTTTCAAAATTCCACTTTGAAATCACGAAACTTCCTTAGTCTATTATAAGACTTTACGGGGAGCAGTCTCATAACATCACATTCTTCTTCATATTTGATCACATATACACATGTCTTTCTGGTCCTACCTATTAAGATTCTTGAAGGCATAACATACGCGAGTCACCTTCACACACATCACAGTGCGACTACAGTTTCCTTCAATTAATGGGTATTAGTCAAGACAGGGGTAAATAATGTACCAATCTTGAGTTCTCAATTGATAAAGGATGTTTTATCAGTTAGGTGTTGCCACAATAAAGCTGCTTTAAAAAACGCCTGCAAATATCCAAGCCCCACACATGTACTTACGTTCTCTCACCCCTCCGCGTGCTGGCTGGGGTTTCGCTGACCTAGGCTGGGTTCCGCAGAGCCCGGCTTCGGGCTCCATGTCAGGTTTTGATCTCACGTGTCCGAGACCCGGGCTGAAGGGCCAGTAACCGTGCATGGATTTCTCTAGCACTTATGACAGAACACCAAGGGCCAACCCAGTCCCACAGGCACATTCCAAGCCTCTGCTCGGGTCCGGTCCTGCTGATACCCTATTGGACAGAGGCAGTTACATGGCCTCGTAAAGTAAGGGGGCCGGGGGGTGACGTCACAGGCAAGACTAGGAAAGTTCAACGTTAAGACAGACTTAGGAATTCCGACCAAGAATGCAATCTGTGATGGCCAGAGAATTCCCTGTATGGGAAGACGTATGAGGAATATATGAAAACGGAAATAACTTTTACTAGAAAATGATTTCACAGAACGGATGGCTTTAGAGGTGGCCTCTCAGGGGGAGCTGTTCTTGGGCACCACCCGCAGAGAAACCCTTGGAAGCAGGGGCACTCTCCGCGGGCACAAGGGAAAGGCCGAGCCAGAGGGGAGCCCTACCCCGGGTCTGATGTGCCCCCCGTTCTCTGACAAGATAGTTGGCCTTTACTTTGCAGACAGTAGACTACCAACAGGAGTCATTTAACTTTACTATATTAGATAGAGGTTTTGTGAAAATTATCCCATTAAGCTATGTTCTTTACTTTAAAAATGTTCAGGACAAAGGCATGAGTGGGTGGCTAGGCCCTCCTTCTCTCCTGTCTTCCATCTTCCTTCCCTTCTTCCTGATCAGGCAGTTTCCCTGAAAAGACTATGATGTTCCTTCAAGAGATAAGTGAATGTAGTCGAGTTATCAGTTATTTCCGTAAAAATGAGGCAAATAGTGACACATAGAAGGGAAAATAAATACTTGCAGAATCGGCTCAGCCTGTCACACGGCCTCTGGCCACACCCTGGAGAATCCATTTGCTTTCAGAACTGCTCCCAGCTGAGCTGGCAGAGGCGACAGCACCCGTCTTCAGTTAGCAGGGCTCCCAGACCCCGCTCGCCGCGGTGGTCGTGCCGGGGCTCTGACAGCTGCAGCACCATGCCTGTGAAGATGAACAGCGAAGGCGGCTGGCTTCAGCGTGGTCCTCTAGGGCCACCTGGGTGCTGGCGGCAGCTGGCACACCGACCCGGAAAGGGCGCGGGGCAGGAATGTGGGAGACACAGACCAGGTGCCTGAGAGAGCAAGGCTCATCGTCCCTCAGCTCTGCAGGTCTCACCTCCGGGGACAAGTTCAGGAAGTCCTTGATAATGTAAAAGGGAAGGAGAAACATCACAGAGCTTCTCAGAAAAAGGAAAGTGCCCCTGGGCCCGGAATAATTCTCACAGTAAAGAGACTTTGACATCGCAGCTGGTTCCATCAGAACAGAAAGGCTGTTCTTAGCAGTGAGCGTGCGGGCTTTTCTCAGCCTCACTGGCTCTGAAGGCATCCCTGTGGCATATGCAGAATGGGCAAGAATTCCTGTTTAACAGAAAAGGAAATGGAGTCACAGAGAGGGTAGGTAATACTAAATAGTCTGAGCCTGGTTGCTATAGGATGAAATCAAAGCCCTTAAGTTTTAGCTTCTAAAGTGTATTTATAACTGCTTTGAGTATGTTGGCTTAATTCAACCTTATAAAACAAACATCTGTAATTATAGCAAATGTTGAAATTACTCTTTCAGGGAAGTCCTCATTTGAAATATTCCATCCTCTCATCATCCATGTCAGACAATATATTTTGATTTTAAGGCCAGAGGAACATAATTTTGTTAACATAAGTAGTCCATTTTTTGGATAGAATATGAAATCTTTATGTAATGCTGATCCCAGGAATTTAGGTTGGGCACGAGAC
This sequence comes from Manis pentadactyla, assembly GCF_030020395.1. Taxonomy (NCBI): domain Eukaryota; kingdom Metazoa; phylum Chordata; class Mammalia; order Pholidota; family Manidae; genus Manis; species Manis pentadactyla. The sequence continues at coordinate 2,273,713 of NC_080026.1, forward strand.
GCCTCACCCAGGGGCAGAGCAAGTAGTCACATCCTCGTAAGGTTTCTAGGATCCCAGAAAGGACTTCTGAACCACAAACATGTCAATACCGCAGGGCAGCCATGGTCAGTGCAGATGCAGCGACATGTAACCAGTCAGTTAGAAAGGATTCAGACCATGTCCCAATGTATGTTCTTCACAATGCATGGTTTGTCGATGTTTCTAGGGACTGAGTAGCATTGCATCACCAGAGGAAAAGCAAAAAAAAAAAAAAGAAAAAGAAAACCAACAGTGCTTTGAAAGAGCCAAAGATCAATGACCCTAGGGGCTTAAAGGTTCCCATTGGAATAAAATAGTTTGACATGAGAATGTGAGTCTGCCAGATCCTGAAGGGCTGCACTGATTTTTGTGGGGAGCACTGGCTGTGCTTTAGCCTTATGCAGTAATGCCCAAATTAATGCAACACAGTTTTTGTTTGTTTGCTGAATGGCAGTAGTTTAGAACATGGGCTGTGCCTTCAGTCAGCGTGGGCTACCCTGTCTCGTATCTTTAAGCACTTCACTTAACCTCTGAGGCTGTTGCCTCATCTCAAGACAAGGCTAACACTAGATGTGAGGTCATAGGATTTTGTTATGAAAATTGCCCCTGAAAAGTGTCTTCCTTGCCCCCCTCTCCACAAAGAAAATAAATAAACATAAACTTTTTAATATTACATGACACTACTTATAAAAAAAAGCAAAACATACTAAGGGAATTCAGGTACTATTCCCTCTCCAATGGAAGAAGGATAAAGATTCATAAAAAAATTCAGTGGAAATAAGGTAAAGAATATAAGACAAGGAATATACTAGAAGAAATTCCACAGAGTTAGCACTTTGTACTGTGGATTATGCTCCGGAATCAGGTTACAAGCAGGGTAGAGTTTGTGTGAACCTGTCCTTGAACTTCTCTGGGAATTGATTTATTTGTAAAAGGAAGTTTATATCCCTTTCCTTGAAATCTCATAGAATCATTGAACAATAAGTGGAATAAGTTGAATACCTTGTAATGAGAAAAAAAATCACAATTTGAAATTTTCTTATAAGAAAAGTAAGGAAACAGGAGTGATCTTAATTTCCACTTAGAGGAAGTAGAATTCCAGATAGACCTTGAAGAAAGGAAAGCTTTCAGACGGCAGCACAGGAGCTGGCAGATCCGTGACCTGAAGACCAGCAGTCCTGCATGTGTGTGAACAGGGGGAAAAATCTTTGCCTCGTAGGGCTCCTGGTAATGTAGGATATTTTGGCTGCCACATTTGGTGGGACATGCACCTCCATATCTGCTTTTTCAATGATTTCAAGACTGTTATACAAATAGAATGATTCAAGATGTACATTTTGGGATTGACTCTTTTTGTTCAGCACAATTCCTTGTAGATTTATCCAAGTGGTTGAGTATATCAGTTATTTCTTCCTTCTGTGTATTATCCATGGTATTAGATATACTGCAGTTTGTTTAACCATTTACTCATTGAAGAACATCTGGGCTGTTTCAAGCTTTTTGCCATTATGAGTAAAGCTGCTATGAACATTTACGTACAGGTTTTTATATCAACATAAAACTTAAGTTTTTATTTCTCTGGGATGAACGTGCAAGAGTATATTGCTATTTTGAATGTTAATTATATATTAGTTGTAAAAGAAACTGCCAGACTCTTTTCCTAAGAGGCTGTATCATTTTATATTTCCACCAGCAATGTCTGAATGATCCAATTTTTACACATAATTGCCAGCATTTGGTGTTGTCATTATTTTTTATTTTAGCCAGTGTGATAGGTAAGTACTGATATCTCATGTCTATTGTACTTGCATTTCTCTAATGACTAGTAATATTGAACATCTTTTCACATGTTTATTTGCCATACTTATAACTCCTTCTCTGAAATGTCTCAGACATTTTCTAATAGAATCTACTTTTTTAATATTGAGTTTTGAGTTTTTTATGTATTGTAGAAATCAGTCCTTTAACAGATATGTGGCTTGCAAATATATTCTCCTTGTCTGAAGCTTATCTTTTCATCTCCTTAACAAGGTCTTCCAGAGAGCAAAAAGTTTTAATTTTGATGACATCTAATTTAATGTCTCCTGCTTTTCCTGTCCAACCTAAGAAATATTTTCCTATCCCTGGGATCTCACAGTTTTCTCCCATTTTTTTTTCTTGTTCTAGAAGTTTTATAGTTTCCTATTTTATATTTAAATCAGTCATCCAGTTTGGGTTAATTTTACAACAGGTGAGATATTTAAACTGAGGTCGGTTTGTTGAAAAGTCTGTACTTTCTCCAGTGAACTGCTTTTGCATCTGTGTCAAAGGTCACTTCTAAAATCCATGGTGGTGATTGCACACTATGGGAACATACTGGACACTGCCAACTTGTACACTTTAAAGGGTGAATCTTACGTTATACAAATTATATTTCAATAAAACTGCAATGCAAAGTTCATATAAAAACCCATTGTATAAATTTGTGGAGATCTATTTCTGGGCTTTATTTTGCTCCATCAGTCTCTTGTCTTTACTTCTGCTAACACCACACTGCCTTGATTCCTACCAATTTCATAACCCTTAATTCCATGTGGAGTGCTTTCATCTATTTGATTCTTCCTTTTCAAGATAAAGTTATTATAGGGCCTGTGTTTTGCTAAATTTTAGAATAAGCTTGTCAGTATCTCTAACATGCTTTGATGGAATTGTGATTTTCACTTTTTTATGGCCATAACACTTAACATGAAGTCTACCCTTTAAACAGAATTTAACTGTGCAATCCATTATCGTAGACTCCAGGTACATTGTTGTGCAGCAGATCTCCAGAGCTTAACAATCTTGCTTAACTGAAACTTTATTCCTGTCAGTTGGTAACTGCCCATTTTTACCTCTCCTCTGCCTCTAGCAACCACCATTCTTCTCTTTGATTCCACACTATGGGATGACTATTTTAAAATGTGACTATTTTAGATACTTCATATAAGTGAAATCCTATACTTGTCTTTCTGTAACCGGCTGATTCACTTAGCATAATTCCTCAAGTTTCATGTAGGTTGTATATTGTGGAAATGCCTTCATTTTAAAGGCTGAATAGTATTCCATCATGCCACATTATCTTTATCCATTCATCTGTTGCTGAGCATTTCAGTTGTTTCCACATTTTAGCTATTGGATACACTGCTACAGTGAAGGAGGGAGTGGGAATAGCTCTTCAAGACCCTGATTTCAATGCACTTAGATAAAGACCCAGAAGAGGAACTGCCGATCATTCAATTTCCTATTTTTTGAGGAAACCTCAATTCTGTTGTTCATCACAGCTTCACCGTTTTGAAGGCCCACAAACAGTGTGTGAGTTCTGAAGTTTCTCCACATCCACACCACCACTTGTCCTTTGCTGTTCCTCTTGTTTGGATAATAGCCACCTTGACAGGTCCAGGTGACATTTCATTTTATTCTGACTTGCATTTCCATGATGATTAGTGATGGTGAGCACCACACAGCCTGTGAGCCATTTGTATGTCTTCCTTGGATAAATGTCTGTGCACATTCTTAACCCCTTCTGTAATTGCATTACTTAATGTATATTTTGCTGTTGAGTTGTAGGAGTCATTTATATGTTTTGGAGTTTAACCCATTTTCAAATTAATTGTTCGCAAATATTTTCTCCCATTTCGTAAGTTGCCTTTTCACTCTGTTGTGTTTTTTTTTCTTTATTGTGCAGAAGCTTTTTAGTTGATGATTACCTCACTTTTTTTGTTTTTGTTGCTTGTGGTTTTTTGTGTCATATCCATGAAATCATTGCCAAAACCAATTTCATAAAACTTACCCTATGTTTTCTTGTAAGAGTTTTATAGTTTCAGATCTTATATTAAATCTTTAATCTATTTGCAGTTGAATTTGTATACAGTATAAGACAAGAGTACAACTTCTTTCTTTTGCATGAGGGTGTCTAGATTTACCAACATCATTTGTTGCAGGAGCTATCCTTTGCCCATTGTGTAGTCTTTGCACCTTGTTGGCATTCAGTTTATTGCAGAAGTGTATATTTGTTTCTGGGCTCTGTGTAGGCCATGGGCCTGTGTATCTATCTTTATGCCAGTACTATACTTTTTTGATTATTGATTTTTATTCTTTCTTTCTGACTAAATGCTATAGGGAGGATTTCCAATACTGTGTTGAACAAAGGTGGTAAGGTTGAGCATCCTTGCCTTATTCCTAATCTTAAAAGAAAGCAATTAGCTTTTCATCATTGAGTATGATGTTAACTGTGGGCTTTTCCTATATAACCTTTATTATGCTGAGATAATTCCTCCCATACCTAATTTGTTGAACATTTTTATTATGAAATGAAAGAAGTGAGATTACAATTGATGGTAAATAAGTAAAAGATCATGAAAGACTGTCATGAACTACTGCATCCCAAAAAAAACTAGGTAACCTAGAAGAAATGAGTAAATTCTTAAAAACATATAACCTGGTAAGACTAAATTATGAAGAACTAGAAAATCTAAACAGAATTGTAACTACTATGGAAATTGAATCCATAGCCAAAAAACACCCAACAAAGAACATTCTAGGACCCGGTGGTTTTACTGGTGAATTCTATCAAAAATTTAAAGCAATATCTATAGCAATCTTTCTCAAACTCTTTCAAAGAACTGAAAAAGAGAAAAATTTCAAACTCATTTTATCAAGACAGTATTACATCAGTTTAAAGCCAAGCAAATACACCATAAGAAAAAAAACTACAAACTAATGTCCCTGATGAAAATGGATGTAAAAATCTCAACTAAACATTAGCACACTGAATCTAGCAGTATATTAAATGGATCATACAACAAGATCACATGGAATTTATCCCTGGGACTCCTTTGGTTCAACATATGAAAATAAATCATGATACACAATATTAACAGGATAAAGGATGAAACCACATGATCATCTCAATAGGTGCAGGAAACATGTTTGGCAAAATTCCACATACTTCTATGATAAAAAATACACTTGCTGGAATTCTGATACCAATATCTTTAACCCTACAGATCAATTTGGAGACAACTGACATCTTTACTATGTTAAATCTCCCAGTCCAAAACATAGTGTATCTATTCATTTATTTAGACCTTCTTTGAGTCATTTATTCTGCACTGCATGGTTTTCAGTATATAGTTTCTGATATGTGTTTTTAAGTATATACCTATGTATTTCATTTTCATAATGTATTTCATTATTTCTTTTAAGTATATACCTACGTATTTCATATCTTTGAGTTTTATATGATATTGCATTTTTAATTTTGTTTTCCATTTTGTTTCTAGTAAATAGAAATTCAGTCAATTACGCCTCCCTGCTAGAGCTGTCAGGGTCACCTGGTGTCTTAACCTTGATCTAGAGTAGGGATGAGCCCGCTGCATCATCTTTTATTGTTAAGTTGGATGTTATGAAACATCAGAGCTGGGTCACCATCTTCTATTGGGTAGATCACAATATAACATTTCATTATATTATCCTTCCAGTCCTGAATCCCAGATCAGTTTGCTGTCCTCCTCCATCTTCCAGAGTTCTCTTTTGGTTGTTTCCTGCAATATTCCCAGGATTTATTTTTGTGCTTATCTGGGAGGAGCAGGAGGAGATGAGTTTAGTCCATCTTGTCCAGACTAGAACTCACTCTGTGCTTTGTATAAAAAATTAAAATATATTGCCTACTATGTGTGATGTCTACGTGGAATATGGGGAATATCAATTAAAAGCAACTTGTTATGGAACTACAAAAGACCTTAAGTAGTCAAAGCAATCTTGAGAAGGAAGAATAAAGCTGGACATAAGCTATCTGATATCAACCCATACTACAAAGCTAGAGGAATCAGAACAGTGTGGTGCTGGCATGAGAACAGACACATAGACCAATGGAACAGAATAGAAACCCAAGAAATAAGTCCGTGTCTATATGGTCAATTAATCTAGAGAAAGCAGGCAAGAATATACAATAGGGAAAAGACAGTCTCTTTAAAAACTGGTGTTGAGAAAACTGGACAGCTCCATGCGAGAGAATGAAACTGGACTACTACTATCTTACACTATCTGTAAAAATAAACTCAAAATGGATGAATGACTTGAGTGTAAGATATGAAACTATAAATTCCTGGAAGAAAGCATAGGCAGTAAGGTCTTTGACAATATGTATTTTTTGCAACTCTCCTCAAGCACAGACAAAAAAAAAGCAAAATAAACAAATAGGATATGACAACAAAGGAAAATACTTTGCACAACAACAGAAACCATCAGCAAAACAAAATAACAAGCCACTGAATGAGAGATTATATTTGCAAATCATACATCTGATCAGGGGTTAATAATATCCAAAATATATAAAGAACTTAAACAATAACAAAAAAAAATCAGGTAAAAAATGGACACAGGACCTGAATAGACACTTTTTTTCCAAATGAAAATGTACAGATGGCCAACAGACACATGAGAAGATGCTCAACATTCCTAATTATCAGGAACATGCAAATCAAAACCATAATGAGATTCACACCTGTTAGAATAGCTATTATCAAAAAGACAAGTAACAAGCATTGGTAAGGAGAAAAGGGGGCTTCCTACATGTTGGTGGGATGTAGTTTGGTGCAGCCACTTTGGAGAACAGTATGGAGGCTCCTCAAAAAATTAAAAGTAGAATTACCATAATCTAGAGATTCCACTTCTAGATATTTATCCAAAGAAAAGGGAAACACTAATTTGAAGAGGTATATGCATCCCTGTGTTCACTGCATTATTTATGGTAGCCAAGATATTGAAGCAACTTAAATTTCCATTGGTAGATGAATGGATAAAAAAGATGTGGTGCAATATATACAAAGAAATATTACTCAGCCATAAAAAATAATGATATCTTGCCATTTGTGACAACATGGATGGACTTGGAGATATTATGCAAAATGAAATATGTCAGTCAGTAAAAGACAAATACTGTATAATTTCAGTTATATATGGGACCTAAAAAGCAAAACAAATGAACAAACTAGGCAAAACAGAAACAGACTCATAAATACATAGATACACAAAACAAGCTGGTGGTTGTCAGGGGACACAGGCAAGGGAGTCAACAAAATAGGTGAAAGGGATTAAGAGGTATAAATTTCCAGCTATAAAATAAATAAGACACAGGAATGCAAAGTATAACATAGAGAATATAATGAATAATATTGTAAAACTTTGTATGGTGAGAGATGGTAACTAGGCTTATTGTGGTGATCAGTTTATAACATATACAATGTCAAATCTCTATGTCACACACTTGAAACTAATGTGAACTTGTATGTAAATTACAACAAAAAATCCGGAAGAGCACTGAGATGTCAATGTAGCCATTAGTAGTTACATGAATTACAATTTACTGAATGTTCATGAGTTTTGAAAAAGAATGAGAACAAATAGTTGGATGATTAACTTGTAGAGTTTTGAATAAACTTTTAATTATTTTCTCAACAACAACAGAAGAACAAGAAAGTAACCTTTTAGGTGCTGAAATAGTGGAACTCAAATTCTACTTCATCATATCAAATTATTTTCATACTTCTTTCATATCAGATATTGATACATTTGATATATATTTTACATTTCCCTCCACACATCATACATGGCCTTATATTTCTGTCTTGTATTATTTAGTTCTCTATGCTTATAAAGAAATGCTTCCATGAATATAAAAATCCACTGCTCCCTTGAGTAATACCGTCCATACAAGTCTATTTTTCTCTGATGCTCTAATGCCACTTAAAGAGAACTAGTTCTACAAGAATGATGTCCAGCCCCCATCACTATTGCCCAGCCAACCAGGTCCACTTCCACCCCCAGGGCCTGCAAGCTTAGATTCACAGTTATCTTCCCTCAAGAAAACTGGAAATAAAGCCATCAGATTAGAAAGCAGAGGTGCTCAGCAGGAAGAGCCCTTTCCCGCCACCAGCCAGGCAGCACGTCCCTCTCCTTTCCTGCCGTTGTAGGCTCCGCCTCTCCATCAGGTGGTGCTGAGCCTTCCCCTCATTCTCACTAGTTTTCGAGTTGCTAAACTCCAGAATCTCTGGTGGATTTCCCCTTCTCTCCCTTGTCGCACTAGCCCGCCACTGAATGGATGTGGTCAGGGGTTAACCAAAGGATACATTAGATGGAGTTCGTAGAATGTAAAAAACTGCCTCAAGGCCACAACTGCCATCTCTGCTCACACTGAGCATAATTGAAACTCCTCTGCTATTTCCTCAAACCCAGCGTTTCATTTCCACCTACAGAATGTGCATGGAAATCAACATTCCCCGAGATGTTTAAGGAACACGACAACGAGCTTCATGAATCTCCTGATGGATTCACAGGCATTTGCACTTGGAAACTAGGAGGTGTCTGGGGCCTTATGTTTGGGGAACTCAGCTTGCTTCCTTCTAATTTTTCCAAGTTACACTTAAAGCAAAATAATTTCCCTAACATTCCTAGCTTTGTAATTTGCCAGTGTCATATTTATTAGCAGCAACTTCTTCAGAAATTACAATATAATTTGGTTCCCTCAATCCCTCCTTTGTGGTACAAATGTTTCTTCAGAAGTGTTCTGCTCTTTGTACCTGGCAGTGCTGGTAGAATTGCCTGTCTCTCCGTGTACTCAGGGTAGCTAGCTGGGCAATCTGACGACCCTCACACGTAGAGAGACCCTGGGAGATTCAGTCCCAGGCTGCTTGTTAGACAGTGAGAATTTGAAATTCTATCTTGAAAGCTATGCAGGATGTTGAAGTCCCTGCTGCTCATGCTGGGCCCTGGGCCACCCCCCATCTTCACACAAACTCATTGTGTTTATTATGCTTTCCTTCTGATCATGTGCAGCAAGCATGATTTTCTAAAGTTAAGTCTCTTACAATGTCTTATAAGTAAAGTTCTTCCCAGGAGACAATAGAGTAGCTTCTTTCAGTGATAAGAAACATCTGACATTCATTAAGGGTGTAGTGAAACTTAATATAAATTCATGGGACAATAATATCTACTACATTGTAGGTAAAAAAGGATTAGGAACTTCATAAAAATTCTTCCAAATCCTGTATGTGCTAGATGATTGTCTTAGCATTACAGAAAAGTGTTTTCAAGGTTATTTAGTTTATCATCTTGATTTCAGACAAGAAAAGTGAGAATTACTCTAATGGATGTTTTAGGGGAGATTTCATGGGGAGCATGTATCAGAGTCCTCCCATCTGTCAACTCACCTACAGTAAAGTTTTGTAATTCATGCCTTTAAAATCAGGGAGATTGAGAACTGTGTGTGTGTGTGTGTGTGTGTGTGTGTGTGTGTGTGCAAGAGTGACTTTGAGTGATATAACCACAGAAATATAGAAAAATTCTTCATGACACTGCACTGTATTTTTCCACAAACAAGTTATTCTAGAATTTTAATATTTGCAGGACATTAGATCGTTTGGCTCAAACGTTTCTTCTTATAAATGAGGAAAGAGACTGAAATTGGATGAATGATATTCCTGAAGCCGCACGGTCTGCTTGAGGCCCCCTGGCTGTGGTCTGGTCTCCCCGCCTGGCCTTCACTTGTTCATCCTTACTGTAGGTCAGAATGATGCTTATAAAATGCAATTAAAATTAAAGTTAAAAAAAAGCGCAAAAACCTTTTGGTGTCCATCTTTGCCTGCAAGGTCCAAACTCCGGCGTAGAACTTAAGTCTCCCATGGGACATCCTCAGCCACGTCTCTTATTTTGTGCCAGGTCCATTCCTGGACATTTCATTCTTCAGGTCAGGATGGCTGAACCGTGGCACTGTGGATGTTGTTACCAAACAGCTGTTTGTCCTGGGATGGGGGCTGCAGGCAACATAACCCTGAGCTCCACTCACCTGGCTCCAGGTGCCGCCCCACCCTCGGCCCGAGTCACAACATCCAGGGATGACACCTGCACCCTGGGCATGTGGCCCCTCCATTTTCCAAACACTGCCTAGACGGGACAAGCCATGGCCTGGAACAGCTGCAGCTTTCGGAGGCCTGAGAGGCTGCTCTCCAGGACCCCAGGACGCAGGCTGCTCCTGCACAGAACACCGTGGGCTGTCTTGCCGCAATTGCAAAGACTAACTCGGATAGAGATTCACATTAACGATGACAGCCTCCTGCACGGAGTCCCCACGGGCTCCCTTAGAGTGACACTTCCTCGGAAAAGGTATCTTTTCCTTTCTGAGACAGCGTGTACCTAGGATCCTCTGCGCTCCTGCACATTCATTAGCAAGTGTGCGCGTCTCACTTCTGAACGGTGAGCCAGTCCAGGGCAGACACCGGTGGGATTCATCTTTAACGCCTCCGCCAGGGCTTTCTGTACACTCGATTTCAAAGCATATTCTCCAAGTGGGCGAGAGATGATGGTTGAATGAAGGTGTGTGTGGTAAATGGGCCAGGTGGCTACCTTAACTTACAGAAACTTAGGTTGTATTAAAAAAATGTTTTTACCAATTGACAGCTAAATCAGAACTAATAGGCTACATAAAAGTCAATGCTGAAAGTAACTCACAAATCTGACTGAAAAAAAAAAGACCCTGTTGCCCTGTAAAGGCAGAATTGCTACCGAGCAGAGGACTGTGGAATTCCTCAGTTCTTACCCTCTGGAAGCAAAGAATTCAGTCCAGAGACCCTGTAGAGACTTAAAGCAGCAAAGGGTTTTTTTATTTAGCAAAACGAAATAGTAGCTCCAGAGACGGAGATGCGGGCTGACCCCAAGGTGGGCAGCCCCTGGTCGGGTTTTACACTGTGTCCTTTTATGGGGGTTATTTGGATTCCTCCCTCCCCTTTGTCATCTTCACACTGTCTTTGGAGACTCCTGTTCCCTCCCCTTCAGCCTCTGCACAAGTCTGTGTTCGTCATTTTTCCCATGAGCCTCTAAGGGAAACACAAAACCCACGGAGGGGCCAAACGGCAACATGAGTGATATCACAATATTACCGTGGCCTCAGGGTCCTTAGGGGACAAGGTCTTCCTTAAATGTGCAGGCTCAAAAACTGCAACCCCCCCAGTGACCTGCACCCTTTGTTCATCTGTTTGTGCTAAAGGCAAAGGGGTGGGTCTGAGGGAGACCACTCCCCCCCCCCACCTGCTCAGGCCCATCCAACCACCCCTCGCCCAGAACAGCATCCTCTGCTCTGACTCAGTCGCTCCCGTCCCCACATTCTCACTCAATGGTGGTCGGAAAGGATTCTGCAAAAACCATAATGTAAACAGCATGAACAATGGTTTTGCCAGAAGGGTTTCATTGGAAAAGAAAAACATACTACCTTTCAGACTCTATACCATTTATCACATCTTCACACACTCAAAAGACCATAAGGGGCTTAATACACAAAATAATGATCATTAAATTAGATCCTCTTATGTTGACTAACCCAGCCAAGTTCCATCCCAATAACTCTGGGGCGATTTTCAATACTTTAATAAATGTTTCATTTTTACTAATTATGTTCATAATTATTTTACTCTAAATAATATTATTCAGATATTTATGCTGCCTGGGGCTGCAGGATTTTTGTGTTTTCTTCTCTCTGCTCATAAATATCTATTAAGTTTCATTCAGAGTTGGTCTTAAAAACCTTAGACTAGTGATGATTAAACATGGAAACACACTTGGGTTCAATTGACTTTTTTAGCCAACTACCACTCATATTCAAGGCAGCTCCTTTCAACCTCGCCGTGACATTATGGAAGAAGTATGGTTATTCTTTATAAACACATAAAATTATGGAAATAAGACACTACTCCCCATGCTTTTTTCCTATACCTTTGACCTAACAATCTACTCACTTGTCTTTTTGTTGTGTTTTGTCTGTTTGTTTTGCAGCAAGAAGGGTTGGAGTGGGTACCAAAGGATTCATTGTGTGTGTTTGTAAGTATGGGGGCATGGTTACCCATGTACTTATAAATACAGAACACTGAAACAACTAAGATAAAATCATTGAAATACACTAGAATATGATCGACATTAATTACAGAGGAAAATAACTCAAGTTTACTGAAGGAAAGAAGTTCAGCAAATGAAATGTATTATTTCCCTAACCTTGGTGACATTAAATTTCCATATTACATAACATTTGCTATTCAAAAGAGCTGAGAATGATGTGTGAGCAGTTTCTACGAATGACTGCTATTCAGAAGCTATTCTGCAGCCCTTTGTCTGTATTCTTCACACAGTAGCAGGTGAATTATGAGTCCAAGTATACAAATCACTATTATTCTCTGTGTTCTGAGTTTAGCCCTTTATTTCTGTGCATACCCTTCTCTTAGACTCTGTGATACTCATAAGAGTTGTGACCTGGATGAAGTGGAAAAATAATTATATAAAAACATACACACCAGGAGTTGACAGAGGTGTGTACCCAAACTCAAACTCAGAGAGCTGAAAACAGGAACATATTTTATGGACATAATGCTCAGGATGTATGACTCACAGAGTGTGGCCCAAGCCTGTAAGCTTAATTGTTTTATATAATTGTATATAATTCATTCAAACTCATCACATATTTGTTAATTCCTATTTTAATAAATTTTGGGAGGACACAGGCAAAGGCAGTCTGTATCCCTAATAGAGAATATTTCCACATACTTAGAATCCAAGCATAATGTATTGTAAAATACACAGTGCTTGTGGGATGGTGGTGTGCCATGGGCTAGTCAGCCTTCACCACAGATTTCAGAGTTCCTGACTTTGCTTAAGAAGATGCTTTAATTAACAACAACAACAAAAAAAAACAAAACACCTCTTTATCACCCTTCCAGACGCACAGATGCATACAGTTTTCCAGGTCACCTGTAGGGCTGGGGAAAGAAGAAAATCGAAGCTCTGAAACCATCTCACTGCGTGTTGAGTGGGTCCGGCCTGAGTCACGGGGAGAAGCCACACTCTCCACGTGGAATGGCAAGAAAAGCCTGGCCGAAGACCTAAAGGAAACAGTGGCTGCCAGCAAACCCACTTCACAGATCTCCGGAAGTGAGAGCTGGTGGGCGCACAGACCGCCAGATGGGCGGTCAGGGTAACCGGAATTTCAGCTCAGCAGCAGGACGCTTTACATTGTTGAGGGAAACAGAACCAGATTATGAGGTTTATGTCTAAGTTTCTCATAAAATTATGTTTAATTTTACATTAAATTAGAATTTAATGAAATTAAAAAGAAATAAGGAACAGTGTTCAGTGGACATTTTAAAACATGGTGCAAAAAGTAAGACAAAATAGTATAATCCCATAAAGTTCCCATTAAGGGAGAAAGTGATCAGATCCATGAAGTCAAGTGGAAAATCAACTGGAGAAAGAGGGTGTGAGACAGAAACACAAGGAGGCAAAGCAGAAGATGAGGCGAGAAATGAGATAAAGCAGGAACAGGAGGAATGTACAGGGAGGAACCGCCGTCCTGTGGCGGGAGAGGAACCTGAAGCAAAGGCCAAGGGAAAGTACGTCTCTGCTCTGACCCTGAGACAGCGACCATGGATGTAGTCAGAGTAGGGCGAGGGCCTCCGGAGGGGGCAGGGCGGGATACCTGCAGTCAGAGCAATGTAACTACATGCAAGGAAACCCCCCTGCTAAAACTCTATGTTGAACATTGAGCTCTAGAATCATTCTTCAGTGAGATCAGTTAATGTTCCCCAGATAAAGAAGAGTAGCACATGTTTTATTATGCTAACCATTTGTAACCATGCGTAAGATTCACTTTAGCATACTAAGAGGCCCAAGCCGATGTGCTGTCTTTCCTCCTTCAGATCTGACAGGTGATTTTGCAAACTGAGCAACTAACTTAGCATGCAGACCCAGCTGTAGACGGCATGGTAAAGGCAGGAAGAATTCCATCTTAAGGATAAGATTGCATTTTAACACCCAGGAAGTTCAAGAGGCAAGATTCTTTAGCAAGTAGACAACACCTCAGCCCACCTTGGGAGCTGGGCAGGCAGCCTTTTGATGTGCTGCCAGACCAAGGTGCCAGTGTCCCAGAGAGAAATCAAGGCAGGAAATTCCTTACAGTTAAGTTAATTTTTAATATTCAGGGACCACTTAACAAGTCCCCACCCCTAACTTTTTTCATGTTCTCGAAAAATCCTCAACTGCCTATAAAACCCCCTAGACAACGCACAACTACGGACTCTTTTGTCCCCTCCTGGCGTGAGCCGGGAACTCTGTCCTCTCACTTTATCTCTAAATAAAAGCCTGTACCTTGCTCTCCTACCTTGACTGTGAAGCTCATTCTTCAGCTCCGCAAACAAGAACCCCGGCATCAACCCCACCTGCCGCCAGACCACGTCTGAGTGTCACAGCCCGTGACTGCTGTTGCTTTATAAGTGTCCACCAAACAGTCACGGATCCAGGAGATTTCTAAACACTCTCTCCTCATTCTTCAGATACTCTTCTGAAATTGGCGAGCAACCGCGGGTCGCCTGTCGGGGACAGCTGCCTCTCTAAGCTGTAAAAGCAGGAAAATTCAAGCCAGGCACCCTCTCTGGCCAGAGGTTTCCCTCTAGCATTTTACAGGCACCGGTGAATCCAGGCTTGACTGAGATGGTTTCACTGTCCTGAGTTTAACCTGAGCCTCCCAGTGACGGATCAGGGACGCAAATATGGCCAACAAATAGTGTGCATTCAGACTGTGAGGCTGCTCATCACTGAAGGGACGGAGGAACAGTTGAGCAAAGGACAGTTGAAATATTATTATTCTGCAAATTCTTTGAAGATAAATATTTAGTTACCTTTAATCTCCAAGTTCTGAGCACATAAAAGGTACTCATTGAATGTTGAAGAAGTTAATGAAAAGAAAAACATTAATTTTTTTCAGAACAGTATTTGGGGTATTTCCTAACATACACATACAGTTGTTCAATGTAGACTTAAAGTATTACTCATTCTACTTGTCTTTTTATACCCACAGAGAATATACCGGAATGAAGAGGTTTCTACCGAGCTTATCTTAGAGAAAGTGCTGATATTTCAGGTCCTATTCATTCAGTCTGGTTTGGCACCCTTAGGGAAACAATGAGGAGATTTCTATTTAGCCTATTTCCTGAAGTCTCTGGTGCCCCTGGGAGGTCATCAGTACACCCGGTGTACATAACAAAAGCTCCAGGAATTTAAAGGGCTCTGAATGGCATGAATCACAGGGAAAAATCTACAATATTCTGATAACAGTTTCGTTCTAATGAAAACACTAAGTTTCTTTGCCTGAAAACTCCCCATGCCAGGGCTGTTTTAGCGCGTTTCCCCATGGCTTCCCTATAAGCGCCCCGGCCACGTGGAAGAACAGGATCACACGCTGCCCCGCTGGGCTCTGCTTGAATGGGGCTTGTGGCAGAGCCCCCCAGCCTGATCTACAAGCAGCTCCGTGGCGCACCTCTGTGTCGCTGCAAGGACGGCCCTAAGGACATCTTCACGGAGGGAGCAATCCTCCTTGTCAGTGAGCTCGGGAGAAACAGCCTTCTCGGCCACCAAGCACAGTCCTTGGTCCACTGCAGAGGCGACTTCCGGCTCACCTCATGATCCCAGTGAGATGGGTGACTGACAGGGTTCTCAGGTGGGGCTCTGGGGAGATTAGAATAAAAACTGTGACCCACAATAGAAACAATGTGGATCCATAATTGTTAACTCATTCTTGTGGCTACTAATATTCTTACTCTTGCCTTTTGCACTTTCTTTGGTTCTTAGTTTCAGTATCTTGTATTTTATGTGGCCTTTTGGTAATTATAGAAATACACAAAAACCATCAGACAGCACTCTGTGTAGATGTTTTGGGAGGACTTTGGTTCCAGTCATGCATCTAACTGTCACCACAAGCTCTTTGGGAAGGTAGAATATTAAACCCACTCCATGGTTTGAAGGACCAGAGAACTAAGTAACTTGCCAGAGTTTGCACAGCGAGAAAAAGCAGACAGGGCCCGATTTCCGTCACTGCAGCGCCTAAGCTACTGCTCTGAGCGGCCACCTTGCGCTGTGCGCTGTAGAGTCTTTGAATTAACTCTTAAATGAGGCAGAATGCAAAAGAACACACGAGTGGGCTGGGGGTCTCCAGGTCCCCACGACTTGGTTCTTGCTACAGAGATAGTTCCCTGCAGCCCAGAGATTCTCTGGGCATGTTTGTGATGCTCATTAGTCGGGCTGTGGCTTGGGTGTTCTTCCTCACACTGCAGATAAAAAGTGGTTGATGGGAAACACAAATTTTAATTAAAATTCCACAGCTTACTGTTTAATAGCTTTAGTTCTTAATTTGGTTATGGCTCTTTCAGAGAAGAGTGTCTTAACCTTAATTCCTGAGTCTTGGCATTGCCGTCTGTCCTCGGGATTTTTCGTCTATGTGCATGATGGATTTCAGCTTGGTGCACTTACTTTCTTTGTGTGTCCACGTGATATTGGATGATTACCTTGGCATACTGGCCTCAAAGCTCTACGCCTCAAATTAATTAGCTTAATCCACACCAGTATTTGCAAAATGATTTAAATATTTACATTCTAATATCCTTAGTTAATAGGAGCATCTGGTGATTTAACCCAAGGGATTTCTCTGTTTCTTAAAAACTTAAACAGAATATACCTGTTCTTCTAAATTGCCACTTAATCAACATCTTTACCAACCAAGTTCGAGTATAATTTAGGTAATTTTTTGTTTTCCATGTCCATGCATCACAAGAGCTGAACTGTGATCCGCAAGTTCCAGGCATTTTGCTAGTCGCTGGTGATACAAAGGCTAAAAGAAAATATCTCTACCCAAAGAGGGACATCTTTTACTGAGGAAGACAGCAGGTGTTTTTGGTAAAAGGTGGTAAGATTTGTAAGTTATTGAGTATATAGAATGGGTATATGAAAGTGTTTTTGTACAAATAATTAATCAGATATTTGTAGATGGCACAAAATGCATCTTATCTGGATGAAAATATTTACTGGCCCGTGGGCTCAATTCCATCTCTCAAATCTGTTCAGAGGCAGCATATTGGGAACTTCCTCCTTACATAGATCATCCATTTCTCCCAATTAATTTTGCTAATAAGAAATACTACATAAGCTGCAGGCTGGGTAGCTGGCCACCTTTCTTTGTGTTACACACATATTTTTAGTGAATGGGCTTCCTTCCTAAACACGGGGAGGGTAAGTGATTCTCATTGACATTAGGCTCTACCTCAAGGATTCAACCCATTTACTTGCAAGTTGTTTCATTACAATATTAAAGCAAGGCATTGAATAGTGGAAAAGATCAGTCAACTGTTTTCATCTTCTTTATGGTGAGAAACAATGGAATTGATTTTTCTGACTGATATTTTATTCGTTTATATAATTGTGCTTTCTATTCATTCAATTATTTGAATGAGCCAGCTGTTCTCGTATATTGTAGACATAGTGTTGATGACTTGTGTAAAAGAAAAGGCAAACTAAGTTGAGGAAAATGGCCAGTGGAAATGGCCAGAGGTAAGAGGATGCATATCATTCAATATGAAGCATTCAAAAATAATATATGAAAAATCTGTTAAATTTGAATTGATTTATTGATTTCTTCAACAAACAGTATTATTATTTTTTTTTACCATTTTACAGGACCTGTACTGGTCATAGAAAAATTTTTTTTTAATATAACAAGATGCTGTCTCTCATTAGGCTGAATCCTAAAGGAGAGGATGTTTACAAACGTGTGAACTCATGCCTCCTTTATTCCATAAATGTTTATATTTCCATGGACAGTACTGGATGTATAAGATAAATACAGAACAAGTGAGTAATAGATTCTGCCATCATGGAGTTTATGGCCTAAGTGTAAAAGACAAGGAGCACAAGTCAATATAATAAATTCTGATGATTGTTATGAAAAACCTACTTTACTGTGAGATCTTTACCTGACATGAAAAAGGGAATCAGGAGATTAAGAAAGGTGTTCCTGAGAAACAGTTGCACGAGCCCAGTCTCAAAACAGTGTTGCGATTTATGAAGGATCCAGGAAGAAGGCCATAGGGGTGTCACTGGCAGAGGTCCTAGGAATTAAACACAGACTTCTACATTTTCAATTTATTGAAACAAGGCCTTCAATTATTCATCTTCCTAAAACCCCAAGAGAAATTTTAAAATAAAATTAAAGACATTTTAGGAACTTAGCTAAATTTGAATTTGCCCAATAGATCCTCCTAAAAAATGAGGGAGGAATATTTTATAAAGAAGAAATCAAACAGCTCTTTTAAATAAAAATTTAAAAAGCAAGGCACAAATGAATTTAATTAAAGTTGTCGATGAAAGGGTATCTCGCCGCAACCCTCCTTAACCAGAATGACTCAGGAGACACGGGCCCACGCAAGAGACTTTATTATCTGAAAGAGAGAGTGGCTGCTCCAGAGCGGGGTGGGGGGAGAGAGAGAGAGAGAGGGAGAGAGAACGAGGAGAGCAGGGGGACAGAGGGACAGAGACAAAGAGAGACAGACAGACACAGACAGAGGGGGGCAGCAGCGTGGTGCCTTTTATTGTGGCGGATCCGCTCAGCCTGTTGCCTTGGGGGAGGGTCGGGATGTTTAGAGATAAGGCGGGGTAAGCCCAGGCAAGCCCTGGCATAATTCTCACTGGCTTATGTGCTTGGGACCATGGGGTAAATGGAGGATAAATTACTATTACTATATTCTTACAGTCGAGTCCATGACTACTGCATTATTCATAACCTATAAAGAACTCTTCCTGTTTCATTTTTAAAAGAAACAAGTACCACATCAAGACATTAAGTTTTTAAGTGATATATGATAGTTCAAATGATGCTAATATAAGGGAGGCAGGGTTATGCAACTGGATGAGCTAGTCAGCTGTCAATTTTACTTTCATTACATAAAGTTTCAATTTCCCTTTTAAAATCTGGCTTTATAGGAACTAGCTATAATATTTTGGTCAAAGTGCACAACTCTTGATAAATGCTTAATAAATATCAGCTGCAATTTTATATTTTTATATTATCACCATTATTATTATCATTATCATGAATGTTCTCCTTGGTTTTTTATTAATGAAAGGAAATTTCATTTACAGGACATAATCTCATCACTCACAAACATTTAAATCTTACAGTTTTTACCCTGGGAAGTAGGAAAGGAAAGAGTAACACTGGACACTTACAGAGGCGAGGAACCCGTGCACGTCAAGTTAAGGTCTTATTTTGAATTTATTGGAGAGCTAAGGTCATAGAGCAACAAACTTGACCAAAAGGAGAGGTGGACCTTACTGGGAAAAAAGAAGAGAAAACATTCACTTGGGCTGCAACCGGACATCAGTAAGGAGAGATCAGCAAATGGTTCACAAACTGGTAAAGACCAGGTACAAGCTTTCGGGATAATGTAAAGTTCCTGAGTGCCACAGAAACTGGGGTAATCTGCATCTTAAAGGCCCTTTCTTAGTGGACTCTACTAGTCATTCACAGTAAGACTCAGAAAAGCCTTGAAGAAGAGATAAGGTACAGGCCTGGGGAGAGGGCAGATCTGTGGGAAGGATTGGAAGTTCTTCCTTGATTCCACCTCCTCATCTCTCTTACGGAACCAAAGCCTTAACGTAGGAGGTGGGGAAAGGGACCCCATCGCAGCCTTTGAGACATTGCCCAAGATGCCACAGTGGGGGAATGAAACACGTACGGGAAACACAAATGAAACTCCCTCTGGCTACGGAGTGTGACCACATGCTGAGGCCACAACTGTAGCCAGAGAAAAAGCATGAGATGAGATGAAGACTGGGGACTCAGGGCATGCCTAACGGCACAGCTTACTCAGAGCAATGGAGACTGCACCCCCACCTGACCCTGACAAAGCTAACGACTTTAAATAATAAGTAATAGCAGAATAAAATTGGGAGAAAGACAAGAGTTACCCTTTCTGAAGCAGAATGTAAAGAAAAGACCAAAGGCACAGAAGATCACAGACACTGCTAGGGAAAGCCAACCTCCACACTAAGCCTAAACCTGCTGTACAGGGATGTGAACCTGGTGCACTGAAGACAACCATAGCAACAGAATATTTCCAGGTCAGCCAAACTCTTAGCTAGAGTAACTCAAACTAAACCCAAATGTCCTCACTAAACACCTAACAAAGGAAAAACCTGCCCATTATTAGGCATAAAATGTATTTACCCAGTCACTAGTGTACTATAAAGATGTCTAGCACACAATAAAAATTTGCAGGGTATGTAAGTAGAAGGGACAAATAGGCACAAAGATATTTACAGATTTCAACAGTACCATTTCAGTAACTGATAAATAAGTAGACAGACAATTATTATAGATGTAGAAGAGCTGTATAATATTAACAACCAGCCAAACTTGGTTGACATTTATAGAACATTTCACCCAACAAGAGCAGAATGCACATTCATCTTAAGGGCACATAGAATAGTCACCATATAAACTAAACTTTTGGTCATAAAACAAATCTCAAGTTAAAAAACTAGCAATTATGCAAAGCGTATTCTTGAACCAAAATGGAGTTAAAGTAGAAATTAATAACAGAAAGAGATCTAAAAAATATCCTACTATTTAGAAATTACATAGTACATTATTACATAACTGATAGGATGAAGAAAAAAGGCATTTTAAACTGAATAAATATTAAAATGCAATGTATCAGAATTTCCAGGGTGCTACTAAAGTATAATTGGAGAGAAAATCATAGTGCCAAATATTTACATTGAAAATGAAATATATTTACTCAGTAATCAAAGCCTCCACTTTCATGAAATCAGAAAAGGAAGAGCACAATAAACCCAAATTAAAAAGAAGAGGAAAATTATGAAGGTAAGAGCAGAAATTAAAATTCAAACCAGAGAAACAATAACTTGTAAAACCTGTAGCTAAATTTTCCATGGAAAAAAAAAAAAGAGAAGCTACAAATTAGCAATATCTGGAATAAAGAAAGGCTATATATACAGATTTAAAGGGTATTCAAACAATAAAAAAGGGTATGCTACAAGCAATTCTAAGCCCACAAATTTGACAAATTTTATGAAATTGACATTTTCTATGATCAAACTACTATAACTCACTCAAGAATAGATAGCCTGAATAATCCTATATCTTTATACTTTAGAACATTCCAAAATGAAAAATCCAAGCCTTGATAATTTCAGTGATGAATTCCAATCAACACTTACAAGAAATATTTCTATATTCTCTGTTCTAGAAAGCAGAATATAGTAACTCCTTCCTGACTCATTTTATAAGGCCAGAGTTACCATATTACCAAAACCAGATAAAAATATTATAAGAAAAGAAACTTACAGTGATATCCAACATGAGCCTAGACACAAAAATTCTCAATAAAATGCATGCAAACCAAATTCAGATATATAAAGAGATAATACACGATGATAAGAGGGATTTATTCCAGAATATCAGTCTGGTTTAACATTTGAAAATAAGTACAGTTCATCATACTCAAAGATTATAGAAGAAAAATTTTATGGTCATCTCCATGGAAACCAGAAATGAACATTAGACAAAAAAACACATCAATGCCTGATTAAAAACTCCCATCACGCTAGATATGATAAAGAGTATTTCATAAATTTGATAATGGGCTTCTATTAAAAATTATAAAATATTCATGAATTTGAAGACTCAGTGTTGTATGTCAAATCTCTTTACTTTTATACATAAATTGAGTGCAATCCACACATAAATTCCAACAAACTTATTTAACTATATCAACAATTTAACTCTAATATATATATGGAAATCGAAGGAACTGTAATAGATAAAACAATCTTGAAAAAGATTATCAAAGTTGGAGAACTCACCTAATTCCAAGACCTGTTGTAAGGTTAAGCCCCAGAACAGTGCGGTATTGATGAATGGGTAAACAGATAGAACAGCAGGATAGAATCCATAAAAAATACACACACTAAGTATAATCAACTGATTTGTAGCAAAAATCAAAAGAGAATTCAATGGAGGAAAGATACAGGATTATCCTTCAATGGAGGAAGGATATGTGTGTGTGTATGCACACACACACACACCCCCATGGAAAAATCCTCAAAGAAAAACTCTCAAATCAAACCAGAAATATTTAAAAAGGAGTATATAACATGATCAAGAGGATTTTTTCCCAGAAATGTAAGGGTAGTTGAACATCAAAAAATGGCTGATTATTTCAATAGATGGAGAAAAAGCATGAGACAAATTTCAAAACCCCGTCAAGTTAAAAACAGTTAACAAACTAGGGAAAAGAATGTTTCCTTACCCTGATAAAGAAACCCTAAAAGCAAAACAAAAAGAAAAACAGCTAACAACCTAATGTTGAGAGATTCAATGTTTTTCCCTAATATCAGGTAGAAGACAAGGATTTCAGATCTCAGTAATTCTATTTATCATAGTATCAAATGTTCTAATCAGGACAATTAGGCAAGAAAATGAAATAAAGGCCCAGATTGGAAAGCCAGAAGGAAACCATCTCTATTTGCACATCACGATATTGTATGTAGAACCTTTTCTGGCCACTAAAATATTATTAGATCTAATAAACCAGTTCAGCAAATTTGCAGGACACAAAATATATGTACAAAGTTAATTGATTTTACTACTGTATAATAAAAATGAACAAACTCCAAATGAAATTAATCAAACAATTCCACTTGCAGTTGCACTAAATGAAAATACTTGGAAATGAATTTTGTACAAAAGCTAAAATGTATACTTTCAAAACTATAAAACGTTTAAAAATTTCAAGACCTTGACAAACAGATGCTATCCCATGTTCACGTGTCAGAAGACTTATTATTAAGACTGTGTAATATACCACAAGTTGATCTATGGATTCAGTACTTCTCACTGAATCTACCAAAAGGGTAACTACTTTTTCTGCAAAAATTGATAAAGTGATTTAAAAATTCATAGAGAAACTCAAAGGCCCAGAATAAACAAAAGAATCCTGAAGAAAAATAATCAAGTTGAAGGATCCACATCTCCCCATGTGAAAAATTACTACAAAGCTACACTAATCAAGACAGTGCCACACAGGCATAAGGGCAGACATGTAAATCAATGGAACAAAATTGAAAGCCCAGGAATTTTCAACTGATTTCCACTTAGGATGCCAGGCCACCCAGTAGCAGAACAGTAGCTGTGATGTATGCTACTGGGACAAGCAGATACCCACATGAAAAGAATGAAATTGGACCTCTGCTTCACCTTACATGTCGAAACTTACTCAAATCAAAGACCTGAATGTCAGAGCTAAAACTGTAAAATGCTACAAAGAAAATGTAAGCATAATGTTCATGACCCTGGATTGCTCCTTAAATGTGACACAAGAAGGTCAAACAACAGAAGAAAAACTATATATAATTTAAGTATCACAGAAATTAAAAGCTATGGTGCTTCCAAGACCAGTATCAATAAAGTGAAAATCTACCCCATATAGTGACAGAAATATTTATAAATCATATATTTGATAAGGAACTTGTATCTATAGCATATATATAACTATTACAACTCAATAATAACAACCCAATTTAATATTAACAGAAGATGGGAGTAGACCGATGTCTACTCAGATTACAAATGGACAGTCAGCACTTGAAAAGATGCTCAACATCTCCAGTCATCAGAGATTCTGTATCCGTCGGGATTTTATGGCCATCTCATGGTGACTGGTCGGCCCCTCCCAGAAAATCCGGCTCAGATGTCAGGACTATTGATGCCACACAGACCAAAGAAGGTAATAAAAGGTTTCTTATCTAAGTAAAGATGCGGTCTAAAAAGTAGGGCCACCTTCTCAAGCTGGTCCAAAAATGACTTGAGGGAGGATATTGGCTTGGGTTTCTAAGGTGGCTCAGGGATGGTGTCATGTGAGAGGTTCCTCACGTGAGCAAGGGCTGGGATGGTGTAAAACTCTCCCTGTGCCAGATAAGGAAGCATCCGGGCTTTCTCATCCATGCCCAGACATGGGCTGAGGGGCACAGGGCAGGCCTTAATAGCTGTCAGCAGTCAAACATCAAGAATGGACTCAGACTGTTTACTACAAGGTTAATACAAATCAAAACCACAGTAAACTACCACTTCAGGTTGACTAGGACATCCATAATCAAAATGAAAGATAATAACAAATGTTGACAAGGATATGGAGAAACTGAGGCCCTCAAAAATTGCTGGTGGGATGAGCATGACTGCACAACTGGGGAAAACACGTTTTCAGTTCCTCCAACAGTTAAGCGTACACACCTTGGTAACCACACATACCTACACGAAAACTTGGACGCAAAGTTTGTTACAGAATTATTCATAGTGAAAAAGTAGAAACAAATATCCATCAGCTGATGAATGGATAAATAAAAGATGGCATATCCATATAAGGGGATATTACTAAGCAATAAACAGGAAAAAAATTAGTGATACATGCTGCAACATGGATGAACTTTGAAAACATTATGCCAAGTGAGAAAAGCCAGTAATGATGGGCCAGCTACTGTGTGATTTTACTTATATGAAAAGTCCTAAATAGGCAAATTTATAGAGATAGACAGTATCCATAGTTTCCTAGGTCTATAGTGGGAGAGTCATTGGGAAGTGACATTTACAGAATCGACTGTGAGACGTCTTCTTGTGGTTGTGAAAATGTTAAAACATGTATTGAGTCAATGGCTGCAAAATTCTATTAAAAGACATTTAATTGTACACTTTAAGTGGGTGAATTGTAGGGCATGAAAATTACAGCTCCATTGAGGTATTACCTGAGAAAAGAGTAGTCCTCAACTTTTAGCTCACATCTAATACAAATTTAATTCAAAGTAGTTCATGACCTAAATGTAAAACCTAAAACTCTCAAACTGCTGTAGAAGAAAACATAGGGAAAAAAGTTAATTGCCCTTGAGTCAATCAGAGTTGTTAGACACAACACCAAAAGGATGGTCTTAAAAAAATCAAAACTTGATAAATTGAACTTTAATTCAATTAAAAACATTTCCTTAGAGAACATTCATTCACTGGTAGTGAAATGCACAATAGTACAGCCATATCTGAAAAAATGTTTGCTTTTTTATTAAGTTTAACATATTCCTACCATCTCTCTTCTAGATTTCTACCCAAGAGAAATGAAACACTGTGTTCAAATAAAAATCTGTATGTGAATGTTTACAGCAGCTTTATCCATATGCCCCAAACTGGAAACATCCCGGGCGTCTCGGCCCTTGAAGGCATGGACGGGCTGTGGTACAGCCGCACGTTAGAAGAGGAGCCCGCTGTTGATTCATGCGATAACCGGAAGGCTCTTAAATGTTTTCTTGTGATGTGAAAGAAGCCAGATACAAAGAGGAACATACTGTGTGAGTCTATTTATGTTACATCCCGGACGAAGCTGAAGTGCAGGGGAGAAAACAAACCGGTCGGCGGTTGCCAGGGGCTGGGAAGGTGGGGATGTGCAGAAGGGCAGCTTGGAGGAAATGCAGGGGAGAGAGAGTTAGTTAACGGCGCCACGCCGAAGCTAATTCATCAGCCTAGATGAACTCCCCCACGGTCATGTAAGGTATCAGCACAAGGGAAAATGGGATAATGGCTACATAGGAATTGCAAATTTTCTGAGTTTAAAATTATCTCAAAAAAATATAGAAAAACATTAAAAAGCATTATGCCAGAGTTAAAATCCTCCGTATTTTCCAAATATATCCCTTTGATATTAACTATTTTGAATCATATTAGATGCTGTGGCATGCTGATAATGTCTCCTCCGTGCATGCATGCACACACACACACACTACAAATGTCCCTGTTCCAGTCCCTGGGGCCTGTGCAGGTTACTTTACACAGGAAAAATGATTTTACAGAATGGAATCTGGAGACGGGGATGCTATGCTGGATTACTCAGGCTAACCCAGATTCGTCATCGCAAGGGTCTATATGAGCTGGAGGAAGGATCGAGATCCGAGAGCAGAAGAGAAGGTCGTGTATATGGAAGCAAAGATGGAAGATGCCACAGTGCCAGCTCTGAAGACCGAGGAGCGACCAGGGGCCAAGAAATACAAGGAACGCATCTCTGAACTAAAACAGGAAAGGAACCAGATTCTCCCCGAAACTTTCAGAGGGGCAGGGCCCTGCCGGCACCTTGAGTCTGTCCCAGTGAAACTGATTCTGAACTTGGGACCTTCAGAACTCCAAGAAGATAAATTTGAGTTGTTTGAAGCTATTAAACTGGTGGCAATTTGTTACAGCAGCAAGAGGAGAATGGTACATATGGATACTTCTTAGCCACAGTGCATCTGTTTAGGAATACAGTGGGAAACAAACGGATACATTTAATTTTATTTAAAACAATGACAACAAAAGTGTACTTTGATGGCAATTTCAGGGCCACATGGCCCCGGAGAGATTATTTAGCCTCAGAATGGAAATCTCGAATGAAGCCATGAGGACATCTCCTGGTAGCCCTGGATTTCAAGTTTGGTCTGGCGCTCACGAAGGAGCACAGTCACCGTGACGTCACAGTGATGGCGTCACGGCCCTGTCTGGTCTTACAGATGAGACGATTCAGCGTTACTTAAGAACAAACAATCTATGACTTGATGAGAAGAAGCACAGGGGGCATTGCTTCTGTCTCCCTGGATGCGGCCGAGTTCGGGAACGCGCTGCAGGCGCGCAGGCCGTCCGAGGGGCCCGCGGAGTAGAAGCTGTCACCCTCCCCCGAATGGCGGAGGGTCCCTTTAGTCGTGTCTGAAATCCCATCATTGCAGCTTCACCCAGAGGCTTGTAAAGTCATTTAGCTTTAAGAAATCACTTTTAAACTTTTAGCTTTAAAGCATTTACCTTTTTAAAATTATAAGTTTCCTGGTAGAGCTAGCACTGGAAATCTTGATAAGCTGACTCCGTCCCGGGAACTAGCAGGCGACCGAGAGGAAGGCCCTACGGAAGCCCATTGCGGTGCGTGTTTGCGGGGGTTCCTGTGGGCACACAGTAGGGCAGCAGATGACCATCGGGGGGTGGTGGGAGATGAAAGGCAGTGACGCTGGGAGGTGGGGGGGCGTCCCTCCAGCCGTCTGTCCTGGGCCTGATCTGCCCATGTGTTCAGACAAGGCCTTGAGGTCACCAGATTAGAGCCAGTTTCCACATCTGCTGTTTCATCCAGAGTAGCTTCGTCTCTGAACCACATGTTGTCTGGGGGCCCCCCTCACCACCCCTCCTCACCACCCTGGGGGTGCAACAGCAGAAACGTCCCCCTGGATGCCGGTGGCTCTCATCTTAGGGTGCTAAATCTCACCAGCCTGTAATTGCATGTGTCATGAAAATAAAAGAGATTCTGATAACCTTATCCTTGTTTAGGGCATCTTGTTATAGGGAAAAAGTAAAACTAAATTATGTAACCTAAAAATGTATACTCATTAAGACAAGGATGTCTAAGTGCATCTCTCTTTGTAATAGTTGAGATTTAAATTCAGAAAAAAAATATGTATTAATTTGAAATAAATTAGTCCATACATGAGGGTAGATAAAGGGAATTAGACGAGGAAGGAACTCAAATTGTTAAATATATTTGAAAACGTCAGTGCCTCACAGTGGAATGTTCGTGCTTCAGTCCCATATCCTGGCTTCTCTGGAAAACAGCCTGGTTTTTTGAATGATGTCTTCACTTAACTCTTTCCATTTCATCATCTGAAAACTAGATAAAATCTGTATCGCTGAATTGTTGTGAGGTTCCATTAAATGAGGCAAAATGTAATAATTTAAGCAATAGTGAGCCTATGGGGAGTATATGAGATAACACTAACACTTTTGCCATTATCACTGTTTAGAACTTTATTTAAGAGATAGTATCTGTTCCTGTTATGAAATTAGCAGTATGAGATAGGATGGAAACTCCCCAGGAATGGTAAAATCCAATGCAACACTTTTTGAGTCAAATATGAATCATTATTTCTTACATTTCTAGGATATCAGATACTCCAGAGTCTAGGCTAACCTACTTTAAGTATTTAGAAAGTTCAGCTAGAACTAAAATTTGAGTTATAAAAATTTAGTATTTTCATGAGTGCAATTTCCTGATTTAAAAGTCATACAATAATTTGCACAAAACTGACAAGGAGCTACTACATAAGGGCTCACAGGGGAAATCCTTCAGGCCCTGTATGTGACTGATGTGTATTTAGTAGAAAACTGCTCATACAAACAGGAGCTTTTTGTACATGGAAATAAAGAGCTAAGCTAAATAATTCATGTTATTCTTTATAGTCTTTTAAGATAATTACTTTCTTTGTCAACGCTTATTTTTCAAGCACTTAAGAAATAAAAGCTATATCCCAATTTCTCTACTTCTCCCTTAGTGGAATCTGAATTAAAAGAAGTCTTGTACGTGAAACATCCTTTCCAAGACAACCACAAAAGGCATTTACACTGGTCACAGCTTGGTGACATAAACCATAACAAGTGTTTTTACAGTAAACACTAGTGTGTCTAGAAAATTCCAATTCATGAAAACCCACACGCCTCACAGTTCCATCCTCAGTATACATTCTCCAAGGCGAGGAGGCTGCTTCTCTTTTCTTCTAACTGACACAGCGGTACGGGTAGAGACAGATGTGAAGGTAAGCCCAGTGCCTTCCCTGCTATATCAATATTCTCGGTGAAAACCATTCAAAAGCTACAACTGAC
This sequence comes from Manis pentadactyla, assembly GCF_030020395.1. Lineage (NCBI taxonomy): Eukaryota > Metazoa > Chordata > Mammalia > Pholidota > Manidae > Manis > Manis pentadactyla. The sequence continues at coordinate 2,302,334 of NC_080026.1, forward strand.
TCCTCTATGGTTTTGCTTTTCCAGGCTCTACAAAGTGAAGAATGGGAATCCCTCCATCTGCCGCCTCCCTCCCCTTCACATGGGTGCTACAGGTGCGCTGACATCCTCAACGTGATCGACCAGAGATGAGGATGAAAACGTCAACCAGCTCACACCTACGTCTTTTAGTGAAGTGATACTTCCAATTCATGCAAACAGGAAAAGATCTGACTTCTAGCCAGTAATTTCTCATTAATACACAGGCAGTCAGTGCATCTGATTTATTTAGAAATCTTTCCTTTTACCAAAACTGAAGTGTGTTTGTGTTTGGGGTTTTATTTCCCACTGCATTTACCTGATGGGTAGTGTTCATCTGGATCACCTGAAACTGAAGGGTTCTTTTTAAAATAAATTATTAGAAAAAAAAGAATACCAGTACTAATAGCACAATAAAACTGACAAGTTGATAGTAAAATGTCAGAAATATAAAAAATTTAAATTCTCATAGCAGTATTAACCTACTATAGAGCACACAATGTCTAGATTACAGAGGACTTACTGGCCTAGGCAGCAAGCAGAAAACTTCCTCTGTAAAAACGAGAATGAGAAGATTCTATCCAGTTTTCACGCCATCAAGAGCACGTCTTGATAAAGCGCTGATTTTACTGATATGTTGTTACTGGGGCTTTGGGAGCCCTGATGACAGGAAGGAGCTCTGCTCTGCTGCTGGGGAGACCGGGATGGGGAGCCAGCTTCCTCTCCTCTCCTAACTCTTGGCTTTGTGTGGATGCCCCATTCTGCCCCTCGCTTCTCTTATCTCTAAAATGTGGGAGGTATGTCTGTGTTACGGCGTAAGGAAAGGACTTAGAGTAGCAGCAGGTGCAATGTAAATTCTGGATTAACGTTAATCCCATTCCCGTGGGAAATGATTCCAAATTTAAGGCGAAATGATACCGTGTCATGTAAAACAAGAGAATCGGATGTCAAGGGCTCTCTCACTCAGCAGGTTTCTAATTCCTCATTCTGTTACTGAGCTGATGTTCTATTTTTCCATGTATTTTAATTCATTTTGAAAAGTTTAGTCTAGCAGAATTTGAGACATGCAATAATTTTCAAAAGATGGTAAAGCTATGTAATAAATAATTTGAAATAGTAACTTAATCAAAAGTCACATAAGGATTGATGAATGAAAACACACCTTCCAGGCAAATCTCTTTTTGGAAGCAAGGAGGACAATGACTCGAGGCTGTTGACAAAGACAGTTTGCAGAATTTACTAAGAAGAGCAGCAACCCATTTGTGTTCTTCCCTGGCCATTGCTGTCTTTACCTGCAAATTGAGAAGGGTCTGGTTGAAATGCACATACAAGATATCCTGACTCTAACACTACCTCTTTTTCTATTTTGAGAAAGATGCATTGGTTTTAGGGTATAAGACCCCAACTAGATATTTCCAGCCTCATCCATGTCTAGCCCTTTGCCCTCTGTCTTCTCCAGGATTGATGGAAAACCATCATTTTCTGTTACTCACCTGAGAGCCCAGTCCCATTAACGCTATTTTGTTTTCCTTTCTTTAGTTTTTTTCCTTACTTAATATCACTGCACTCCTACTGACACAGAACTGTCCCTACCTAGTAGCATGCAGTGTATTCACTGGGGAATTACCTGCCTACCGCAGGGGGCTTCTGCTGCAAGTCCACGCCGACCGTCGGTTCTCTCTCCGCCATCCTCACACCGCCCCTGCATCCCACATTCTCAACTGTGAAATCCTCTAAGGATCTGTGAACTTTCTCCTCACATTTATATTTGTGGTGCACCTTATTAGTTTATTTATTCATGCATCACTTCTTTGCTAAAAGGATTTGAGGCAAAATAAAATACGAGTTGTAAATAGTAAAGTTGTAACATAGGAATAGGATATTATTTTAAACATCAGAAATTGAAAAGGAAAAGGCGAGTACATCTGCCAGAACACAGTCAGTTAACTGTGTGCTCCCTGGCGGCCAAATCACTAAGGGCATGTGTTTTATTTCCTTATCAATGAAAAGAAACATGCTAATTAAAAAAAAAAAAGACTTCATTTTCTCTAGCAATGTATTGAACAGAAATTTCCCATGTGATAGCTTATATATGCAGTCTTATAGATCATAGTAACATAATCGATATCACCTTTGAGCAAATGGAGAATTTTTTATTTTAATAGTATAAATTTTTTAAAAGCATGCCATCATATCATAATTAACTCATTGGAAGCAGCCCTACAAATAGTGGAATGTATCATCTATAGTTTCATTTAATTTACTTACTCTTTTTCATTTAATTTTCGTGTTTTAAACTGTTCTTCAGAATAATGCATCCACAATTTTTAATGAAAGACCAACCTACCCATCAGTGTCATACCCCAGACTCAACTGTGCAAGTGAATTGCTTTGTCTGTTCATTACTCCTGGACCTCCAAACATTGTGATTCTACTGCAGTTTCTTAATTTATTATCAATACAGTAAGTGCTGGCTGCCTGTTATGTCAGAGGAGAAATTAGCTCTATTACTCTCACACACACACACACTTCCCTCCTTCTTCCCTAGAAAAGAGTTTCTCTAACCTGAATGGAATAATGAATCAAATTTTTAAGTGATATAACTAAAAAAAAACAGCTATCCCTGCAGAGACGGAACGTGTATTGTAATGACATCTCCTGGTGGGTAAACTCCAGCTGACTTACTGTTGTAGCTGTGCATCCTCAGTGTCCAGGGTGGAAACTGTTCCTGGTCCGCAGTCACTGTTCAATTAAAACTGTTTAATACGTAAACTTCCTTTCAAAGAGTCTCTGGTTCTTAAGTTGATACTCGCCTCATTTCTCCCTGGCAGTTTACCATTAGTATATCTTTATTTTTTTCTCTTCTTCCAAAAGCACCTTTAAATATTTTTCCGTGGAAGCTCTGTTTGCTTGGAGAAATCACACTCAGAAGACTTTAACTGACTGCTGCAGACAAAACTAGCTATTTCTGAGTTTGTATTAAGAAACTGTAACAAGTAATGTAAAACATTTAAAAACTTGTGAAAATGACAGCTGTGCATAGAAGTGAGTAGATGCACTTGTTTTTTATTTTCACTCAGTTCAGCATAAACACAGCAACATATAGTAATTTATTCATGCAATCCCCCAGTTTAAAGTATGTGTCATGTGCAGATGCTGCTCTTTAACACAAAGAGTGTTAGACACCCTCCTCAGAAGGTGGAGTGTGTACACAGAGGAGAGAAACGCCAAGGTGGAAGGCGATCTTGCAGGGTCTTCCCAGGATTGGTGCATTTGATCACGTTCATTAAGGGTAAATGAGCAACTAGGAAAATGGAGAACAAAGTCAAAGCGAATTCTCATGAAACTGGGAAGTTCTGGCGTATGGCCGAATACATGGTATAGAATGCCTGCAGTAAAGGCTTACAAAGCAAGAGGCCGGAAAATAAAGGGCTTGCAGGCCAGTTAACACAATGCGTGGAAAAGACTGGGTTTGAGGGGGATCATTCTGACCCCTATATGTAGGCTGTATCAGAAACTGAAAGGCCGGAGACAGCGAGACCACTTGGGAAACTACTGCATTCGGCTAGGAGAGGCTCTGCAGCCCTGAACTCAGAAACTGTCAGCAGGGCTGCTGGAAGTGTGTAGAACCCGAATTAAACAGGTTGTTGAAAGCAAAGGACTTGTATCTAAGAAAAGAGCACCTCAAGCACCCCCCATTTAATGAGGCTTGTCTTGATACTAGAACTGAAAGTTCTTAGCCAAGTCAACAGTACTCTTGTGGAATTTAGACACACTTCAACACAAAATTGTCATATCTAATTTTTTATTTTGCTGAGCAACCCATTATTCATTACCTAATACATATACATAGCATTCCCAGCCTCCACATAGATCGGTTCTGGTCAAAGGAAATGCACGCTACAATTGAAGCAGTTCAGAACATTATAATCAAGGACATCATAAACACAACGGCAGTTCATAGAGGAGAGAAGTCAGTGGAGGTCAAGCATAATGTTTCAATCACTTACATTGACTTTTCCACCTTGTCCACCCAAACAGCTTTCCCAAGCCAAGGGCAGCAGGGAGAGCGATCCCTCAGGCTGCTTTCACGACAGCGGCTGGAATCTAGCGAGCCCGAACTCCAGCAGAAAGCAGAGCGAACTCATCTTTGCACTCTACTATTTAGAGGATGCATATGTACTAGAATTAAAGAAAGGAAAAGAAAAGTTGCTTCAGGACATGACACTTAACATGCAGACTCCACTGTCTGTACTGTTTGTCTCTTTGTTTTGAACAAAAGACCATGTGAACATTTACATCCCGTCAGTGAATGCCGGCCCTCTGCCCAGGGACAAGGGCAGTACACAGGGGTCGCCGCGGCTACCCCTGAAGAACGGATCTTCATTTTTGGAAAACCCCTCTAGTTTCATGCCATTCACACGCTCCTTTGAGATTTTTCTCCAAAGAAAAGAAAAACAAGCAAAAACGATAAATGTGTCTCTGTGCTCTGCTTCTGATCTAGGTGAAGTTTAAAACTCTTTACTTGCACAACATTACCACCACATCAAGTCTCATGTCAATTAGTTTCATGGCGGAAAATAGTCATTAACTAATAAAATCCTTGCATATGTATCTCATCTTAAAGTAGTTCACTGATGGAGGGGAAAAGTCAGAAAGAGAGTGTTGGGAACATCACCCACCAAACAGGAGCCTGTGGAAGGAGGTTACACGCTTCACTCAGGGCAGCTTTTCATCCCTATTATTCACGCTATTAATATTAATGGGTTCTGCAGGACAGAGTTAGGGACCTAGTCTTCCATCTTGCTGTGCAGAAACTGAATATTGCATGATACAGAATAAATGGAGTGTTACTGGTGCCATTGCATCTCAAGTGAAACTGTGCCAGAGAACAATCCCTTATCCTTACTCCCTCTTTTTTGGCTGGAGTCTGGGCAAAATGTAGCTTTTAAAAACATAAATACACAGTCCTAGCTTGCAGAAGCTGATAAGTATAAATTGAAGGAAAGGGTGGTTTGGAAAGGAGTCTGCCCACGAGCAAGCCTGCTCTCTCCCGGCTCAGCCCAGTGCAGACGCGGCACTGACACTAATTTGAACATGATTTAAGAGTAAGGAGACTGATTACAGATGGTTTCCCACCATGTCCAAGGAAATTCAGGCATGGAATTAAAATGAACTGACTGGCTTCGTTAGCTGTGAAGCTCCCATTTTCATTAAGCGCTGTGGGGCTCAGTGATTTCCTAAAAGGTTTTTAGTGCAGGAGGCACAGGCTATTAAAGACAATAAAGATAGGTAGTTCCACTGCCAGCAGGGGACGTTTTCCTAAGGGATGTAAGTTCATTGGCATTGATGGTTGTGTGCTTTAGAGTTGAAGGCCTCACACACTCTGCAGCCTTTGCTATTTTCCGTTAATGACACATCTCATTTAGAATTTTGAAGGGGAGTTGAAATTGGTATCTCTTGGGTCACGTGATGACTTCTGCTGCATTTACATGCATGTATTCCTGAAGAAGAAAAAAAAAACTTTTATATGGTGACTCAAAACTGCTCAGCAAAGAAAGAAAAGAAACAACTGCTTTCCTTTCAAGCACTGCCAGAATGAGTCAGATCAGAGCACGAGGCCAAAGGTGTGCAGGTCACTGCTGATGTTTATATAGAAATGACTGACTCTAGTGTTTTGTACATGAGAGAAAAGATAACAGATATTACATTCTCTTAACTCAGTAAATATTTCCTCTGTGATTTGGATGTTTTCAAACTATTGAGAACACTTGCAGTCTGCATTTGCTTTGAGAACATCAGTATAAGAACATTTGGACAACACAGTGTGATTTCAGAATTACTTCCAGGAAATGGAAGTGTAATACGTTTGATCTGTTAAAAAATTATAGCTGATAACATTCCAAGAATACACTAACTGGGATGGCAGGGTGAAGGCAGTTGGAGGGATTTAAAAAAGGAAAATTATATTTATCCTGAATATTTTTGCAGAATTTTACAAGTAACATTTAACCATCTTACCCAAGTCAGTGGTCAAGAGAAAAATATAATAATAGATAAAAGAAAAAATGCTGCTCTGTAAATGGTTTCTAAGTGACATGAATCACAACGGCCACTGCAGAGCCAAGCACATAGCATGATTGTAGTGAACCTATGATTTGCTTTTATAAAGTCTCTAGACAAAGCAGTTTTTCATATTTTGGTCTCACCTTCAGTTATTTTTTTTTAACTAATTTTAGAAGAGTGTTAAAAAACAAAACACTGTAACTGAGCATGCTGATGCATTACATAGCAATACAAATAGTCTTAATAAATCAGTGAAGTGCTTTTCAGAAGCTGACCCAAGTCTAGAATGAGGACGCCTCTGTCCATACCCTGGACATGGAATCTAGTGCGAGGCAAGGCAGGCGGTGTCTTCAGTTCCCACAGAATCTTCACTGTGCTCCTGAAGGAAGGTTTAATTTATCAGTTTTCGAATGACAAAGCAGCTCACAAGCACATGTCTCCTGCTCAGGTAAGCATAGCTGGCAAATGGCAGGGAGGGATGAAACCCATCTGTGAGAACCTGAGCTCACACGTACTCAGCAGCATCACTGTGGAGTCCAAGCCCACGTCAGTGCGTCCACACAAAGGAGGAAGAGGATCTTAATGAGGGTTATGGGGGCACAGGGCATCTCTGTATGCCATCAGCTGACGTCCTCAGGGAAATCTGTCAAAACCATCTTTATTTCTGGAAAAGAAATGCACTGGCAAGAGGAGAGAATTCATATTTATGGGCCTTATTCTCAGACAAACATTGACTTTTTCTTTTGTGAAAAATGTCTACTTCTAGACATTTAAGAATGAAAGAGACTCAAAAAAGGATTATGGTAACCACAACTGAACTTGATGAGAAAGCCAAGTTAGGGTTATAATGATCGTGTGTATCAAACAGAAAACACGTATTTCATCCTCAAACAAGTACAGGTGCCCCAAGGATGAATGTGATGAAGCATCTGAAGCTGCTCACATCCCAGATAACCTGAGACATGTGGTCACTGTCACTGTGATCGTAATTCAGAACAGTGCCTCCGACTAACTCTCGGAAGTCCTGTCCCACTACCGCTCTCTGTTTGCAAATTGGACAGAATATTAGAAATAGCTATACTAACTTTTGCCTCCTTATTAAGATATAATCCACATACGATAAAATTTACCTATTTAAGGTACACATAGCAGTGTTTAGTATATTCACAGAGTTGATCAAACATCACCATGATCTAATACTAGAACATTGTCTTGGCCCCAAAAAGAACCCCATAGCCATCAGCAGTCACCCCTTTGGCCCTCATCTCACAGTCCTAGACAAATATCAATCTATGTCCTTTCTCCACATATTTGCCTGTTCTGGATATTCATTTAAATGGAATCATACAACATGTGGCCTTTTGTAACTGTCTTTGACTTTAGCATAATGTCACTAAGGTAGCTTCATGTTGTAGAAGGTATAGACATTTCATTTATTTTTTATTGATGAGTAATATTCCATAATATAAACATACCACATTCTTTTTTTAGTCCATTTAGTACTTGGTGGATATTTGGGTTATTTTTTCCATTTGGATGTAAGCATTCATGTATAAGTTTTTGTGTAAACCTATGTTTTCATTTTGGGGGGATATGCATATCTAGGAGCAGAGTTGCAGGGTTATATGGCAAATTTATGTTTAATCTTTGTTAAGGGAATGTCAAACTATTTTCAAGTGGCTGCCCCATTCTACACTTCCACTGGCAGTGTATAAAAATTCATTTCACCCACATCCTTTCGAACACTTGTTATTGTCCACCTCTTTTATTTTAATATCCCAGTGTGTTGACAAGGTGGCTTTTTGAGATTTTGATTAGCATGTCCAAAATGACATGTGTAGTATCTTTTCAAGAGCTTATTCACTATCTGTGTATCTTCTTGGGAGAAATACCTATTCAACTAATTTTCCCATTCTTAATGGAGTTACTTTATCATTCAGTTGTAAGAGTTTTTTTTAATATACTCTGAATATTAGTTCATCATTAAATATATTATTTGTAAATATTTCATCCATTCTCTGTGCTGTCTTTTGACTTTGTGGTATCATTTACAGAATTAATCTTTCAGCTTTAATGTAGTCTGACTTATCTATTTTTGCCTATTTTTATTTTGTCCCTTCTGCTTTTGGAGTCACACCTTAAGAAACCGTTTCCCAACCCAAAATCATGAAGACTGAGATCTTTGGTTTATTCTATGAGTTTTGTATTTTTAACTCTTCAATTTGGTCTATGATCCCTTTTGAATTATTCTTTTCTTTATGATGGGAAATAAGGGTCCAAATTTATTCTTTTGCATCTGGATGTCACATTTTTCCAGGACCATATGTGAAAATGAATGTTCTTTCTCCATTGAATCGACTGACATCCCTACTGAAAATAAACTGAACATAAATACACTAAATTATCTATGATTTGTCAAATGATTGGGGAAGTGAAATTTGTCTGGCCTGAACATAAATCTACACTATTAACATAGGAAGCCACTTTTTTCCATGAAATAAGGATTGATTAATTAAACTTTCTAGTTTAATGTGATAAACCACTGTGTCTAAATTTTAAATAATTATTTGATTAATTTCTTCCTTATTACGTTTTTCTTTTGTCTTCATTAAATGACAATTTGCCTAAATTGTTTCTTCCAAATAAACAATGATATTCCTATCATTTCAAAATATCTTTATGAAAAAGTATTAAAGAGAGGCGGAGCCAACATGGCGGCGTGAGTAGGACAGTGGGAATCTCCTCCCAAAAACATATATAATTTTGAAAATACAACAAACACAACTAGCCCTAAAAGAGAGACCAGAAGACGCAGGACAGTGGCCAGACTGCAGCTACACCAGCGAGAACCCAGCGACTGGTGAAAGGGGTAAGATACAAGCCCTGGCCCGGCGGGAGCCGAGCGCCCCTCCTCCCAGCTCCCGGCGGGAGAACAATAGGCAGAGCGGGAGGGAGACGGAGCCCAGGACTGCCGAACACCCAGCCCCAGCCATCCGGGCCAGAGCGCAGACACAGTGCGTGCCCAGGGGGCCCTGGATACTGGGGGAACAGGGAGTAAGACCTCTGAGCGGGTGCTGAAGCTGATGCCCCTGTGACAAAGAAAAGCGGGGGCTTTTTGAAAGTCTTAAAGGGACAGGGACTTAACAGCTTGACGGAAACAACCCAGGTCACAGTACAGCAGCTGGAAATTACAGGGAAAACCGGGTGCACTAACCCCCTGGGCAACAGCTCTGAGACCCCTCACGGAGGCAAACAGTCAAGCAGCCCCCCCATCCATCACCCCACCGGGCGCTGCGAAAGCAGAGAAGCAGCCTGAGACAAATTCCGCCCACAGAAAGGGAAATTTCTCCCTCCCGGCCAGGCAAGACACAAAGACCCAGTCTACACGCAATTACCCAACACAAGCCACTAGGGGTCGCAGTTGTCCCAGTAAAGAAAGGCCAGTAGCAAGTGAAAATTTTGGCCCTCCCAGCTGACAGTCAATAGCACCTGTCAACATGAAAAGGCAAAAAAATATGATCCAGACAAGACTAACCCAGACAGCTTTGGCATCTGCTACATCTTCCCCTGAGAAGGAATCTGGGGAGATAGATTTAGCCAGTCTACCTGAAAAAGAATTCAAAACAAAAGTCATAACCATGCTGATGGACTTGCAGAGAAATATGCAAGAACTAAGGAAGGAGAATTCAGAAATAAAACAAGCTCTGGAAGGACTTCAAAACAGAATGGACGAGATGCAAGAGACCATTAATGGAGTAGAAAACAGAGAACAAGAACGCAGAGAAGCTGATGCAGAGAGAGATAAAAGGATCTCCAGGAATGAAAGAATTTTAAGAGAGCTGAGTGATCAATATAAAAGGAATAATATAAGAATCATAGGCATTCCAGAAGAAGTAGAGAGAGAAAAGGGGATAGAAAATGTCTTTGAAGAAATAATTGCTGAAAATTTCCCCAAACTAGGGGAAGAAATGGCCTCTCAGACCACAGAGGTACACAGAACTCCCATGACAAGGGATCCAATGAGGGCAACACCAAGACACATAATAATTAAAATGGCAAAGATCAAAGACAAGGACAAAGTATTACAAGCAGCCAGAGAGAAAAAAAAGGTTACCTACAAAGGAAAACCCATCAGGCTATCATCAGACTTCTCAACAGAAACCCTACAGGCCAGAAGAGAATGGCATGATATACTTAATGCAATGAAACAGAAGGGCCTCGAACCAAGACTACTGTATCCAGCACGAATATCATTTAAATATGAAGGAGGGATTAAACAATTCCCAGACAAGCAAAAGTTGAGGGAATTTGCCTCCCACAAACCACCTATACAGGGCATCCTACAGGGACTGCTCTAGATGGGAGCACTCCTAAAAAGAGCACACAACAAAACACCCAACATATGAAGAAGGGAGGAGGAGGAATAAGAAGGGAGAGAAATAAAGAATCATCAGACTGTGTTTATAATAGCTCAACAAGCGAGTTAAGTTAGACAGTAAGACAGTAAAGAAGCTAACCCTAAACCTTTGGTAACCACAAACTTAAAGCCTGCAATGGCAATAAATTCATACCTTTCAATAATCACCCTAAATGTAAATGGACTGAATGCACCAATCAAAAGACACAGAGTAATAGAATGGATAAAAAAGCAAGATCCATCCATATGCTGCTTACAAGAGACTCACCTCAAACCCAAAGACGCGCACAGACTTAAAGTCAAGGGATGGAAAAAGATATTTCAAGCAAACAACAGAGAGAAGAAAGCAGGTGTTGCAATTCTGGTATCAGACAAAACAGACTTCAAAATAAAGAAAGTAACAAAAGACAAAGAAGGACATTACATAATGATAAAGGGCTCAGTCCATCAAGAGGATATAACCATTATAAATATATATGCACCCAATACAGGAGCACCAACATACCTGAAACAAATATTAACAGAACTAAAGGAGGAAATAGAATGCAATGCATTCATTCTAGGAGACTTCAACACACCACTCACTCCAAAGGACAGATCCACCAGACAGAAAATAAGTAAGGACACAGAGGCACTGAACAACACACTAGAACAGATGGACCTAATAGACATCTACAGAACTCTACATCCAAAAGCAACAGGATACACGTTCTTCTCAAGTGCACATGGAACATTCTCCAGAATAGACCACATACTAGGACACAAAAAGAGCCTCAGTAAATTCCAAAAGATTGAAATCCTACCAACCAACTTTTCAGACCACAAAGGCATTAAACTAGAAATAAACTGTTCAAAGAAAGCAAAAAGGCTCACAAACACATGGAGGCTAAACAACACGCTCCTAAATAATCAATGGATCAATGACCAAATCAAAATGGAGATCCAGCAATATATGGAAACAAATGACAACAACAACACTAAGCCCCAACTTCTGTGGGACGCAGCAAAAGCAGTCTTAAGAGGAAAGTATATAGCACTCCAAGCATATTTAAAAAAGGAAGAGCAATCCCAAATGAACGGTCTAATGTCACAACTATCAAAATTGGAAAAAGAAGAACAAATGAGGCCTAAGGTCAGCAGAAGGAGGGACATAATAAAGATCAGAGAAGAAATAAATAAAATTGAGAAGAATAAAACAATAGCAAAAATCAATGAAACCAAGAGCTGGTTCTTCGAGAAAATAAACAAAATAGATAAGCCTCTAGCCAGACTTATTAAGAAGAAAAGAGAGTCAACACAAATCAACAGTATCAGAAATGAGAAAGGAAAAATCACAACAGATCCCGCAGAAATACAAAGAATTATTAGAGAATACTATGAAAACCTATATGCTAACAAGCTGGGAAACCTAGGAGAAATGGACAACTTCCTAGAAAAATACAACCTTCCAAGACTGACCCAAAAAGAAACAGAAAATCTAAACAGACCAATTACCAGCAACGAAATTGAAGCGGTAATCAAAAAACTACCAAAGAACAAAACCCCCGGGCCAGATGGATTTACCTCGGAATTTTATCAGACATACAGGGAAGACATAATACCCATTCTCCTTAAAGTTTTCCAAGAAATAGAAGAGAAGGGGACACTCCCAAACTCATTCTATGAAGCTAACATCACCCTAATACCAAAACCAGGCAAAGACACCACCAAAAAAGAAAACTACAGACCAATATCCCTGATGAACGTAGACGCAAAAATACTCAACAAAATTTTAGCAAACCAAATTCAAAAATACATCAAAACCATCGTACACCATGACCAATTGGGATTCATCCCAGGGATGCAAGGATGGCACAACATTCGAAAGTCCATCAATATCATCCACCACATCAACAAAAAGAAAGACAAAAACCACATGATCATCTCCATAGATGCTGAAAAAGCATTTGACAAAGTTCAACACCCATTCATGATAAAAACTCTCAGCAAAATGGGAATAGAGGGCAAGTACCTCAACATAATAAAGGCCATCTATGAAAAACCCACAGCCAACATTATATTGAATAGCGAGAAGCTGAAAGCATTTCCGCTGAGATCGGGAACTAGACAGGGATGCCCACTCTCCCCACTGTTATTTAACATTGTACTAGAGGTCCTAGCCACGGCAATCAGACAAAACAAAAAAATACAAGGAATCCAGATTGGCAAAGAAGAAGTCAAACTGTCACTATTTGCAGATGACATGATACTGTACATAAAAAACCCTAAAGACTCCACCCCAGAACTACTAGAACTGATATCGGAATACAGCAAAGTTGCAGGATACAAAATCAACACACAGAAATCTGTGGCTTTCCTATATACCAACAATGAACCAACAGAAAGAGAAATCAGGAAAACAACTCCATTCACAATTGCATCAAAAAAAATAAAATACCTAGGAATAAACCTAACCAAAGAAGTGAAAGACTTATACTCTGAAAACTACAAGTCACTCTTAAAAGAAATTAAAGGGGACACTAACAGATGGAAACGCATCCCATGCTCATGGCTAGGAAGAATTAATATCGACAAAATGGCCATCCTGCCCAAAGCAATATACAGATTTGATGCAATCCCTATGAAACTACCAGCAACATTCTTCAATGAACTGGAACAAATAATTCAAAAATTCATATGGAACCACCAAAGACCCCGAATAGCCAAAGCAATCCTGAGAAAGAAGAATAAAGTAGGGGGGATCTCACTCCCCAACTTCAAGCTCTATTATAAAGCCATAGTAATCAAGACAATTTGGTACTGGCACAAGAACAGAGCCACAGACCAATGGAACAGACTAGACAATCCAGACATTAACCCAGACATATATGGTCAATTAATATTTGATAAAGGAGCCATGGACATACAATGGCAAAATGACAGTCTCTTCAACAGATGGTGCTGGCAAAACTGGACAGCTACATGTAGGAGAATGAAACTAGACCATCGTCTAACCCCATATACAAAAGTAAACTCAAAATGGATCAAAGACCTGAATGTAAGTCATGAAACCATTAAACTCTTGGAAGAAAACATAGGCACAAACCTCTTAGACATAAACATGAGTGACCTCTTCTTGAACATATCTCCCCGGGCAAAGAAAACAACAGCAAAAATGAACAAGTGGGACTCTATTAAGCTGAAAAGCTTCTGTACAGCAAAAGACACCATCAATAGAACAAAAAGGAACCCTACAGTATGGGAGAATATCTTTGAAAATGACACATCCGATAAAGGCTTGACGTCCAGAATATATAAAGAGCTCACACGCCTCAACAAACAAAAAACAAATAACCCAATTAAAAAATGGGCAAAGGAACTGAACAGACGGTTCTCCAAAAAAGAAATACAGATGGCCAACAGACACATGAAAAGATGCTCCACATCGCTAATTATCAGAGAAATGCAAATTAAAACTACAATGAGGTATCACCTCACACCAGTAAGGATGGCTGCCATCCAAAAGACAAACAACAACAAATGTTGGCGAGGCTGTGGAGAAAGGGGAACCCTCCTACACTGCTGGTGGGAATGTAAACTTGTTCAACCATTGTGGAAAGCAGTATGGAGGTACATCAAAATGCTCAAAACAGACTTACCATTTGACCCAGGAATTGCACTCCTAGGAATTTACCCTAAGAATGCAGCAATCAAGTATGAGAAAGATCAGTGCACCCCTATGTTTATCGCAGCACTATTTACAATAGCCAAGAATTGGAAGCAACCTAAATGTCCATTGATAGATGAATGGATAAAGAAGATGTGGTACATATACACAATGGAATACTACTCAGCCATAAGAAAAGGGCAAATCCAACCATTTGCAGCAACATGGATGGAGCTGGAGGGTATTTTGCTCAGTGAAACAAGCCAAGCAGAGAAAGAGAAATACCAAATGATTTCACTCATCTGTGGAATATAAGAACAAAGGAAAAACTGAAGGAACAAAACAGCAGCAGAATCACAGAACTCAAGAATGGACTAACAGGTACCAAAGGGAAAGGGACTGGGGAGGATGGGTGGGTAGGGAGGGATAAGGGGGGGAGAAGTAGGGGGGTATTAAGATTAGCATCCATAGCGGGGTGGGAGAAAGGGGAGGGCTGTACAACACAGAGAAGACAAGTAGTGATTCTACAACAGGTTGCTACGCTGATGGACAGTGACTGTAAAGGAGTATATAGGGGGGACCTGGTATACGGGAGAGCCTAGTAAACAAAGTATTCGTCATGTAAGTGTAGATTAATGATTAAAAAAAAAAAACTGCAGTTCCTATGTGGTGACCTCTAATGAGTTCTACACAATGATATAAAGGACATATAAAAGTGTAGGCAAAGGGTCTGTTTGTGTTTATACAGAGGATCAAAGCCTAATTGGGCTACCCCGAAAATGAACTAAGATATGATATGAAAGAGAACTTCCAACATCAGCACTCTCGGGAAGACTCATGCCAGAAGATGATCATCAAAAAACCCCAACAAAGATCCACGCACTGCTACAGCTGTAGATGCACTCATCCCACCAGCTCCTGGACTTGCCATGGGAATGAAGTAGATATCTAAGCTGGCCTGTGCATACAGTAAAATAACAAATTTGACTGGATCTATACTGTTGGAACTCAACCAAGAATTAGGAGAAGTGCAAATTGTAGCGCTCCAAAATCTTACAACTACAGACTATTTACTGTTAAAAGAACATATGGGATGTGAACAGTGCCCAGGAATGGGTTGTTTTAATTTGTCTGATTTTTCTCAAACTATTCAAATTCAGTTAGATAATAACCATCATATCATTGATAAGTTTTCACAAATGCCTAGGGTGCCTAACTGGTTTTCTTGGTTTCACTGGAGATGGCTGGTAATTACAGGTATGCTTTGGTTATGTAACTATACTCCTATTATGTTAATGTGTGTGCGCAATTTAAGTAGTAGCTTAAAATATATACATGCTGAAGTTACTCTACAAGAAGATATGTCAAAGAAATAATCAATCTTCCCATGTTTTCTCCCGCCTGCTACTTCTATAGCTTTTCTTCTTCCTTCCTAATTACAACGAATTCTTAAATAGAATTCGTGCCTCATATCAAATTTACCGAGTATCATAACTCCTCCAAGTGGTAAAGATACCTCAAGACAAATGCTGGCATAGAAGCCACAGGGCATAAATATGCAAAGAAATAAAAAGCTAACCAATTCAAACAATAAGGCTTCTCTCTCACTTACCAACTTAACATTTCCCTGTATGGCCCCGGAAGATGACTGGTTAGCCAGAGACGGGTAAGATTCCTCAAGGGAGGAACAACCTAAGACAGGCACAGTCGCAGGGGGGTCATCAGGTGAGAAATTGGGGATCAACAGAGGTGAGGCTTAGAACCTCACCCCCCCATTCTGAGAGAAATCTTCTGCATATGTGGATGTTTTATTGCCCTTGTCTAGCTTGGATTAACACATAGTCTACAGGCACACACCTGATCATCTACATTTGCTCTCTTACAACACTAAACTATGTTTTCTACCTTTATGTTGTATCTACCTACCACTTCAGCATTTTATTAAAAATAATAAAGAGAGAAATGTGGTATCCACATATAAATCAAGTATAAAAACCAAATGAGTATTCATATTTGAACTGACTGTTTATAGTTCAGAATGCATGAGCAAAACCAAAAGTTTCTGTGATGACTGCCCTTGTACTGTTCACCATGTAACTTAGTCACTATGTAAGAATTTGTTCTCCATGTAAGAACTTGTTCGTTATGCTTCAGAAGATTGGAGACTGACGAAAATTAGGCTTGGGGTGGATTAATGATTGTGCATTGAGCATTGACTCCCCTATACAGAATTTTATTGTTGTTAACAACCATTTGATCAATAAATATGAGAGATGCCCTAACAACAACAATCAAAAAAAAAAGTACACACTTCCAATTGTAAAATAAATAAGTAACCGGGATGTAATGTATAGCATAAGGAATATAGTCAAAATATTGTAACAGCTTGGTATGGTGATAGCTGGTACCTAGAATTATCATGTATATAAATGTTGAATCACTGTGTTGTACACCTGAAACTAATGTAATGTAATACTGTGTGTCAACTACCCTTCAATAAAAAAAAAAAAAAAAAAAAAGTATTAAAGAAATGTTTAAATATACTATTTAAGCTAAATACCAATTTGAATTATTGAACTGAAATTTTTCACTACCAAAATTTTAATCCTTTGGAGATATAAGCAATCTATATATGCAGCACGAGTAGCCTATTGATTTTACTTATGCTCTTTCTGAGGGACTAAAACAGAACTAAAGTAATTTTGTGACCAGTGTTCTCTTATATTTAATTACATGAAAGAGCTTCAGATTGAGTAGTCACGATTTGTTAACAATAATTAATTATCTGAAAATTGTTCATCTATGTGTTCATATGAAACCATATAAGGCACAACTTTATTTTAGGCCAAACTGCTCTCCCATATGCTAGTATATAGAAATGATTTCCGTTTTTTTATCTTGTATCCTGTAACCTTATTTAACTCACTTTTTATGTTTTTTTAATTATTATTATTGCTTTGGATTTTCCACATAGACAATTGTGCCATCTGCACACAAAGAGGCTTTTATTTTTTTCCATTACATTCAATATGACCCTTTTCCTCTTCTTGCCTTCTGCATGAGGTTCACTGCACGGTGATGCCAATACGCCACTGAGCAAGCTGCCGGGAGAAGGCCGCTTGCCCTGCCCCTGTCCTCCTGTGCAGCACAGTGGATCTTTCATCCTTAAATTTAAGGCTGTGTTACACAGCACAGGATGTGAGCTGTACTTTAGGTTCCTCTTTACCAAATTGAAATAGTTTCCTTCTATTCTTTTTTTTTTTCCTGAAAGTTTTTAATCATAAATGGGTTTTGACTTTTGTCAATTGCTTTGCCTAAAACAAGTAATCATATGATTTTCTTCTTTAGCCTGCTAATGTGGTTGATTATATTGATTGATTTTCAAATATTAAATCATCTGTGTATCCCTGGAATAAACCCCATATAGTCATAATTTATAATTACCATGTATTGGTAGATTATATTTAGTAATATTTTTTGAAAGTTTTGTACTCTACCCATGACAGATATTAGTGTGTTAATACACTTTTGCTTCTTTTCTTTCTTTTCCTTTCCTTTTGTCATGCTGTCTGTCTGGTTTTGGTTTAAAAAAATAAACTTGGAACTCTTCTTTCCTCTTCTGTTTTCTCAAAGAGATGATAAACATTTGATGTTAATTCTTTTTAAAGGTTAGGTTGAATTCTCAAGTAAAGTTATATAGGATGGAAGGATTTCTTTTGGAGAGGAGTTTATTAATCACAAATGCAATTATTCAACAGTTATAAGGAAATTCAAATTATTTATTTCACATCAGGTGAGTTGTGGTAGCTTGTGCATTTGAAAAAAATGTTGCATTTCAGCTAAATGTCATATTTGTGTGTGTTTAATTGTTCATAGTATTCCCTTTCATCCTTTTAATGCTTACAGTGTGTATCCCTGTTTTATTTCTGATAATTAGTGTTTCCTCTCTTTTTACTTTGTTACTATTGCTTAAGGTTTGTCCATTTTTTGTCTCAAAAACTGAATTTTTGCTTCATTGAATTTTCCCATTTTTTTCTATTTTCAATTTTATTAATTTCTGCTTTTACCTTTCTTATTTCTTTCATTCTCTTCATTTCAGATTTGTTCTGCTCTACTTTTATATAGGTTTTTGAGATGGGAGTTGTAATTATTGAATTGAGACTTTCTCTTTTCCAATGTGAGCATTTAGTGTCATAAATTTCCCCCCTAGCATTGTGTTAACTATGTCTCACAGTTTCTGATATATTTTCATTGCCATTCAGCTCAGTGTATTTTTTTGATTTTCCTCTGACTCAAAGATTATTTGGAAGCACACTGTTTAGTTTCCAAGCATTCCATTATTTTTCTCTTATCTTTTTATTTTGGTTTCTAGTGTGTTATTAGTGTTGCCAGAATGCACACTCTGTATGGTATTGATCCCTTTAAATTTCTTGAGATTTGTTTTATGACCACAAATACATTTGTGAAGTCCTCAGTCATTCCCTATTTGAGCACATTTTTAGCCCTGCCCTCTTTCTCCTCTTGTTTCTGACTTTGATGACAGAAACTTTTGAGCTTTTGTCCCAGTTCCACTGTCCCTGAGATGCTACTCTTCTTTTTCCACTCTATTTTCTTCGGTTGTTCACATCAGGTGATTTCTATTGTTGTGTCTTCCGGTTCATTAGTTCTTTCCATGCTTTACTCTGCCACTGAGACTATCCACTGGGTTTTGTATTTTGCAATTCTAATTTAAAAAAATTTTTCTTTCTAGCCTCTATTTTTAAGACTTTACTTTTCTTGTTTGTTGCTAGAATGTTTATAGTTGCTTGATGAAGCATTCTTATTATGATTGATTTTTAAATCTTAATTGGGTAATTCTAACATCTCTGTCCTGTCAGCCTTGGCATCTATTGATTGTCTTTTCATTCAAGGTGAAGGTGAGATTCCCCAGGTTTTTACATGATGCGTGATTTTCAGCTGGACCCTGAGCGTCTTGGGCATTATGCTCTGAGACTCTGGGTCTTCGTTGACCTTCTGTTTTCACTGGCTCCCGCTGACACCGGTCTAGCAGGGCAAGAGGGACACTGCATCCACCTAGTCGTGGGTAGAAATCCAGCCTTCTTCCCTCCACGAATACAGGAGAGAGGCTCCTGCCGAGACCGAGATTTCAGGCTCCATCCTGCGCCTCTGCTGACGCCACCCAGACTGGGAGTCAGAGAGGGGTAACTGCTCGTTCCACGACCCCCGACATGAGCCTGCGGCCGCTCCCACTGGGCACGACAGAAGTCCCGACTCTCTCCTGGGACCTCTCTGGCGCCGCCCAGTGGGGAGGTGAGGGGTGGCTCATTGTTCTTGGTGGGCGGGGCATCTGGCCTCCCCAGGTGGCCTCCTCTATGAGGTCCTGACTCCCAGTGCGGTGAGGGGTGGGGTATGTGCCCCAAGCCCCCCACCCCGGGGCCTGTCCGACAGCACCCCTGCAGGCAGGCGGGGATTCCTCATTGCACCCAGTGAGGGTGGAAGTCCAGACTCCCCACAGGCCTTTGCCGGTGGGGGTGGGGGTGAGACACCCAGGGTTTTCTGCAGTCGTTGGCCAAAATGGAGCTGTGATTTTCAAAATGTTCTCTGTCTGGCTGGGCTCCCCTTTTCCTGGTCCTCTGCAGACACGCTGGCTTTGGTTGTCTGTGCTCTTGTCATTCTTGCTTGCTGACTTCTCCAGCTCCATGTCTGGGATAATAAAGTGCACATACACACATACACACCTACACCCACACCCACATGCATGCATACATACAATACACACACATACACACACGTACATACCCCCCCACTCCCCCACACACATATGCACGCACATATACACACACATACACATACATACCACCCCCCACACACATATGTACACACACGCACATATGCATACACACAATACACACAGAGATACACACCCACATACACGCATACACATATACATACACACAATACACATATACAAACATGCATACACACATACATACACACACTCACACACATACACACACCTATACACACACACACATACACAAAGAGAAGAGCTCACCAAAGTGTTTCATGCCTTGGATTCTGAGGTCCCTAGATGGTCTGCCTACTTTTTTTCTGCCATTCAAAGTCTTTCTCTGTTGTTTTAGTAGAATGGCCAAGGTTTTTAATTTCACTTAGCAGGAGGAATAGAGTAAAGCTTCCCTATTTATCTTCCCAGAAGCAGACATGATCATGTAATCCACTTTCATTGGCATAAACCATTAGTTTCCAATGATTTAAAAACTTAGTGCTTCACTAATCCATTTATTTCTTAATACGTTTTCCCTTTTCTTTTTTTTGGTTGATTAGTTGTTTAAAGCCTTGAGAGAAGATGCTTGAGTGTTGGCAAAGTTGTAGAAACATGAACAGTTTTAGAGATGGAACATCACCCTAAAGTTAGTATGTTGGAGAGGGTAAAAATAAGTGTTGGGCATTTTTACTATTGCACATGACTGTATAAGGGTACATGTGATTTACAGCTCCACTGTGTGTATGTGCCATTAGGATTAAGTTGCTGAAACTGCTTTTTATCCCACTTGGTTATTTTCTCATTGCCTCACAATCCAGAGGCAATAAAAGAATTGTCCCAGTCACCCCACAAGAATCGTGAGGGAGGGAATTCTCTCTTGCTCACCGTGGCAATCTCAGGATCTGAGACCATGCCTGATACTACTAACACCTGAAAACATTTAGTAAATGGATAAATAAAATGGTTGTCACTATAATTCCAAGAAGATAGTCACATAATCCTGTTATAACTTAATTGCAAAATATGCTCACCTGTCTCTTTTAAGCTGAACTGAGGCTATTAAAACTTACGTTGGAAGAATATGTGGCTGTGGCTAATATTCATGGTATATTGTAACTTTACTTTCTTTTGTGAATTATTCAATCCAAAAAACAAGAACTAAGCCTCCTAGAATCAGCAAAGGACCCCATTATGAGATGCCTGGATAAAGAGCTAACAAAGCAGAGTTAAATAGGTGGGACTGTTGAACAGCAAAGGAAGGAATGTCACATGGCAATTATTGAATGATGGGTTTTGTGTAACTCTCGCATTCACTCTTCGCATTTCCTAATAAAATATCATGCTAATTATCCATTCTTTTTAATGGATTGTGAATTATTTGAGAATTAATGGGTGTGCTTCAATTTGGAGAGGCAGAAATAGAAGTGGAGAGTCACGAAAAGCCTTTAGGTAATTTTCCATTTTATAATGTGAACTCCAAAAACACACCTGGCTTCTCCATCCTAAAATTCCCAGTTTCTGACACACAGTTTGTGCTCAATAAGTGGTTATCGATTCAGTAATAAGATTTGTTATTTAGATATCATATTCAAGCCTCCAGTTCTATAGCTGAAGAATTTGAAACCGAGAGAGATGGTTTAACTCTTCCCAGATTGCCTAGCGTAAATCAGGCTTGTAGTTTCTAGATGGGCTTTTCACACCTTTCCCAACTATGGAATTAAATGTTCTTTAGTAAAGTTTATTGCAAGATGCTTCAATGCAATAAATATACCTGGTTCAATATTGAGCAACCAAAATTAATGATGCTGAAAAGTAGCAATTAATGCTCACCAGAATAAAACAATATAACCTAGAAATTTAACAAAAATTCACAAATTGGAAAAAAATGGACTTCGAGTCTAAGGAATACACTTTTCATCTCTCCTCTCAGATTTCCCAAATGTTAATTTGCAACATTAAGCCAAAGAGACTTTAAATAAATAGAACAACCTCCTAGGTTCTCCTGTGGAGTGTGCAGAAGAAACAAAAATGTGTGTCTCAGCATGGTCAGGACCTTGTTTAAAGTTCATTATTGCCAACATGCTTCCAAGTGAGAATAGCAGTTAAATTCTGAGGCAAGATTTAACAACAAGAAAGTAGTGAATAAATTGATCCCCAGTCAATCTTCATGGGTTCTGAAGATTTATCATGCTTTGATTGAGAATTGTAATAGCACCAGGAGGCATAGAGCTAAGTTTGGTTAAATGAAAATAGGTCATTATAAGTACCAGCTAAAATAATAAATGCCACTACAACTCTACTCGTTATTTAATGACAAAACATAAAAACATTCAAAAAGATTCAAATACCTGAACCTCAGGAAAAAAACATCAATTTTCATAGTTAAAGTCCTTACTTTAAAATTTTTTAAACGTGTGACTAATGTGACAATGAAGAAGGATGATGTTGGAGAAAAAGCATTTCGTGGATTTGTGCTGTGTAGCCTTGTACAAGCCTTTCAATTTCTGTTTTTGTGTGTAGTATTGTTTCTAAAAGGAGTGCAGAATTACTGTAAGAATTAAGTTAGAGTCAGTAGAATTGTTAATTACGCATCTGGGTGCCCTCCCCCACTTCTCTTCTTTCCACCTGTTTTATACCGGGTTCCTGACTAGCGGACGCTGAGATGGAAATTGTCATGCCTGAGGTTTGTGTAACGGTGCCGTCTGCCACCCAGGGTGGTTAACGGAGGCAGAATGGTAGAAGAGGGAGCAGGGCCGCAGTACAGCCTCGAAAAATGTTTCGGTTGACCCCACTATGCCGTTTAAAGCTGAGATGGCTGTTAGGAATTGCCCCAGATGGGGGCTGGGCATTTGTCCCCCATGAAGACGAACATTGGTTGTGGGCTGCCTGGGGACAGGGCCACAGCACAGCTGCAGGCGTCAGTACGTTGTCACGATGGCCACCTACCTCCACAACATAGCTGGCGTTCTTTCTGACACTGAGAGTAAATGCATGGGCATCCTAAAATCTCCTGCAGTTAAGATGGCACTTAATGCCCATTGAGAAATGTAATCCATGGGGTTCCAAGAAAGATTTCCCTACCTAATGAGAGGGAGAAAGAATGATGTGCGATGTGGGAGACCTCTGCCATCCTCCTTCCCACCCTGAACACTGTCTGTGTGGGCACAGCCCTTGCTGCTGGAGGTTATCTTCTAGGAATTGAACAAAATAGGAGGAAAAAGGTTAAGTCAGAACCCCCCCTAGATCATTCGGCAACTGAATTAAACAATCTTGGAACTTATTTGGCTGTTCTCATTATGGAGAATAATTCAATGCCCTGGTGTTCTGGACATTTTTTCCCATGGTGTTCTACTTGGAGGTAAAAGCATCCTAATTGATCTAGAGATGGAAAAGGTGAAATATCTGGAAAACAAAAGATGCTTAGCGTTGTTTTCTCTCTTCTAAAACACACACATCATTTTACAAGATTCAGCTGTGCAGAACTCTTAAAAAGAAATCACTTTATACAGCTGGATTTTCTAATAAACAAAACACCCAACAGACATAATTCTCTCAAATGATGTGCAATGCTTTACTATCTGGAACAGAATTCATACATTAGCTGATATCTGTTCAATCAGTGTGAATAATACTATTGAATATTTTATTGTAGAGAGATACATGACTGTACCTGAGTGACCTCAGACTCTTGTACATTGAGAATCCTTGTTACTTTATGTAGCTCAGCTCAAAACACCAGGCTGTCCATGGACAAAGCCCACTGCCCACTGGGTATTCCCTAACCCAGCCATTCAGCCATATGTTTGTGTTGAGCTGTAAAGACCTCAGTAATCAGGTACCCAGTCCCGCTACAATATGCATAAGTTATTAACACCAAGGTTCCCAGTGAATCTCCAGTGGCTTTTGTTTATGCACTTCGTAAGTGGTCCCATAGTACTGTTTGCTCATTCTCTGAATTTTAGATTGAGATACACAAGATGCCAAAATGCCCAGGTTGTAAACAAATGATGCCTTTAATCTTTCTTCCTTTTCTTATGTAATTTCTAATTTCTTCAGTATTAAGATGTATAGTAATCATTGGTGTATATTAAGTTTACTATGTTAGAAACAGAACTAAATATTTTATAACATTTATTTAACAAAGTCCAAGGTGATAGGTAAGATTATTTCTATTATAAAGACAAGAAATGAAAAAAAAAATCAAGATTGCATAGGTAAGTGCTGCCAGCCATGAGTTTTCAATTCCTGTCTCACTGACTTTGTTACATATTCAAACAACATAATATATAACAGCAGCTAAATACTGTACACACACCCATACACATATATACATATAGCTTTTCCTGCTTTGGAAATTTCACGTACATGCCAGTATCTGGAAATCAAACAATTTGTTCATATTTTGAGAATAGTATAGTCAAGGCAGTGAAATCCACATGGGAGAAACCAGGCCTCTCCTGCACTTTTTTCCTGGAATATGTGTCATTGCAAAGTGGTCCGCAAGGCACAGGGCAGCCTTGAACCGATGTGGGGATGGCACAGTCTTCAGGCATTTTGGGAAATTCCGGCTGTTTTTAGAAGAACAGCACTTTATTAACTTTACTTAAAAATAGGATCAGTGCTATGGCTTCATAAATACACATTTTCACATCTTGTTTTCATGAAGATCTCATGGGCGTGATAGTCACCGAGCCCGAGCCCTACAGAAACACTTCCGGATCAGAAAAAAACGTGACTCAGGAGACTAAGGATGAACTTATTATTTTAAGTGTTATTACTTTTATAGCTGCATGAATGCCTATGATGCTTTGCAGTGAATAAAATACGTGATATCAAATAAATACATACAAAATACGAGAACTAAGGAGCTTACGCTGTAAATACAAGGCAGCGACGGAAAGGCAGGTTCTTAAAAATTGAGTGTGTTGCTGACTTCAGCGGATTGGGAGGAAAGAGCAAACAGGTAATCTCGTTCTCAAGTTTGGACGATGGTAGGACAGCCGATTCATTCATCCATTTCCGGGCCATTCAAAGCATAAGGAAAAGTCAAGCCATGCAGACTAAAATTCAACCTCTCAAGGGTAAAAATGAAATACACATTAAGAAAAATCACCAACGGCAATATCAGTGCTGGAGCACGAACCCTTGAGGGGCAAATGCATACAAATCCAGTTTGGCCCGTTCTGCCCCCCCCCTGCCCGCGCCCCAAGCAGAGACCCCGCCCCTCCTCCTGCTCCTCCCACGTGAGTGCCCAGGGCCCCTCAGGATCGAGAACTCCCGAGTTGGCGGGGTTCCTCGGCGGCTCCCGCTCTGGCTTCCTGCTGCCCCGTCCCAGCGCCCTCCTTGCCGCTGCCCTCGGAGGCTCTGGCCTTCTGACCCTGCTTTCAAGGAAAAAGCCCTGGAACTTCTCTGCAGCTTCACTGTTTGCAGTTCTTCTCCAAGCGGACAGCCCCGTTCAGCTTTACTCCTCATCCCTGGATTTCAGCTCTCCCGGGCCGGGCTCTGCACCCCACCTGCACGTCAATAGCACGCTGCCCCCACCTGCCTCCACGGCCTGCTCGGTCTGTGCACCCCAGGCCCCCAGCAGCCTGAGTCCACGGGGGGCTCCTTCTGTCTCGAGCCCACCCAAGGGCCCTCTGCACCCGCCCTCTGCTTAAAGTCTCCCCGGCCAGCTCCTCAGCTCTCCAGCCGTCAACCCCACGTAGTGACCCCATGTCCCACTGTCTCTGCTGTCTCCATCGTATGGACACGACTATAAGTGTCCCATGCTGTGGGGCAGCAAGGAAGCGGTTCCCCAGGTCAGCTCCTGTCCTGCTGGATTCCCTGCCCCGCCCTGCGGGGCAGCCCCCTCCGCCCCACCTGGAGGTGAGAACTCTGCCTGTGTTCACTCAGGTGCACAGAGGAGCAAAGAAAGAAGGGACACCGGGAAGGAGAGAGGCAGTAAAGGGGGGCCTCAGGGGGTGCCCGAGTGTCATCCCACGGAGAAACTCAGAGGTTATGCGAGCACATCGCTGCCAAGGGCAAGCGGATAGAAGCGCTCGCCTCCCCACACCTGCCCCTCGTTGTGGAAGGGCCTCCCTCAGAAGGGCGTTTGTTTAGGTACAACGGGTTGAAGCAGCCTGAGAGAGGCTCCAAGCAGGTGCGAATGCCGGTCACGGGCGTTCAGGCTGGAAGGCGTGGGCCCGGGCGGAGCACGGCGAGTACCTGCCCGAATCCCACCACCTCTGCGCCCCTGGCTCCTTCGCATCGGGGCTGCAGGAATGCGGGCTCCTCTGCCCTCGCCCTTGTCTCAGCGGGATAGGTTCTACCAGTTCCCTCATTCGATTTCAGCTAATGTGAAATATAAAACATTGCTAAGCAAGACAAACACAAGACAACACCTTTTAAAGCCTCCTCTCGGTGCATTGCGAAGTGTTATTATTTAGACTAACATTATGCTACTCTGCTGCTCCAGGGTCCCTTGGTATCCGTATATGGCCCCCCCACCCCCGCCATTACATACAGACTTAGTTAGAAGGGCTGAAACCAACTAAGAATGTGACACCACTTCTAACCGGATCTCCTATCTTGCCTCCCATCCTTGCTTTCTAAAGCAAACTGCATTTAAATAGCAAAAAAGAAGTCAAAATTCTTTGACAAAAGGAATGACATTTCAGAGTATTAACAATTCTTTGTCCTTCTCGGTCAGATATAAAACATAATAATGGGAATAAAAACAAGTAGTCAGACTCTAACAAGAACGTAAGGTGCGCTTTGGGGGCAAGAGGAGGGGGCCAGCTGGGTCTGCTGGGTCTGCCGCAGTAATGATGCCAGGGCATCTGTCAAGAGCACATGTCAGTGGGCCCAATGGAGAGACTTTCAAAGTAAAAAGTGGAGCATAAATGTTATCTCCTCCAAATTTTGAGGAGACTGATCTGAGCACACCATCGCAGACACCGCACGCTTCTAGAGAAATCCAGGAACGTGCAGGATTCTTTCTCCACCCACGTTAGCATGAGGTACGTTTTGGAATCCAGCTGCTAAAGCCCCCACACCTGCCCCAGGTAATCACAGAGTCCATGTCCTTGGAAGACACAGGAAGTCTTCTCTCCTGAATCTGTGAAAGGGTTCGAGCTTCCGCACACTTGAGAAAGCTGTTGGCAAAGAAGGATATCTTTGTTCTCATAACTGTTTAATCTTTCCTTGTTTAACGAAACACACACTGTCCTGGCCGTTAGCCACAAGATGAGGCTTCTGAGTCAGAATAAAGGCCTTGGACAAAAGGCCCATATTGGACTCATCCTGGTGACAGAAAACCCTTACAAATGTGGACTCATGCGGGTCCATCCTTGCAGGCAGGGGTCCACTGGGTGCTGACACTCCCCCTTCTCTTCGAGAGGGCTTTGAGTGGGTCCCTGACAAACGGATTGAGAAGAGTAGAATGATGATGAATTTCTTTTTCAGTTTTCCTTTCTGGCAAACTAATGTGTGTGTGTTGGAGAAAAAAAATCACCACCACACAAAAGAAGTTTTTGCAGTTAATGAAACTTCTTTGTGAACACTTGCTTCAAATTCTACAGTCTAAACAAACACTTGAGTGATTATAATTAAAAACTCCCAAAGAAAGATAAAGACTGCTGAGTCTTTAGAATGTATTTCCCGCAGATTAAAATATCCATTTTCCTTTCTTTAATATTTGTCTATGTGGAAGGACTAATTAGAACTAATTAGACTGAGTACAAGGAAACCAAACCCTAATGAGTGTCTGTTTTGGATACGTTTTTAAATGATACGCAAAATGAGAGGCTCTGAAGCTCCTCTCCCCTTTAGCCAAGGACAGATAGAAGGAGACGACTAGTTCCCGAGGTCAAGGCCAAGACGGGTCAAATGACATTCTGGAAGAGAAAGATTCTTCATTACCGTGGTGAGATATGAGACTCTATCACGGGGGAGTATGAGGTTTTCCAGTCAGCAAACCCTCAAGGTGCAATTACTATCTTAGGAGAAAACATGCACACACACATTATTAAAATAAGCAGGGGGATTTGATTGAATCGCTAAATTAAAGGAGGTGGTGGCGTTGGTGTGACTGGAGAGACACCATCTTAAAAATAACCCAGAGCAGACCTCAGCAACAACTGTTTTAGCTTCACATTTTTTTCCTTTAAGATGAGAAAAACCTCACTCTGTGCTTCCTGTTCATGGGCAAGATGTGGGCAGGCAGTCCAGCCTGGCGGAAGACGAAGGCTCGGACTGGCCTCGTGGCGCACGCGAGGCAGACACAGCAGGCCAGGGCGCTGCAGTCCGCTTGGGCCCTTGCCCTTGAAGTACGTGTCTAAGCATCAGGAGTGTAGGCGATGTCCCGCAGAGGGAGGGAGAAGTGACTCATACGGGGAATGTACTGATCACGCCTGGATTATCTTCATGCTAAATTTAATTTTATGTCTATGTTTAAAAAACAAACAGGGCTGAAGTTCCACATTGAGAAAGGACCATTCCTTGCCCGTCCCTCCCCATTCCATAGTCCCCCTCCCCAAAGATAATCACCCTCAAAACTCAATCCTATTTTCAGGCACATATCATCATGTAACTAAATAATGTGATTAAAATAAGGGTATTTATTGGTTCATCCATGTTAATCATTATGGTACAGTCACTGAGGGCTTCTTTCTCTTGGAGAACCGTCTCTCCTTGCCATTTTCCCAACCTTGTTACATGCCAATATTTTTGTTAAATTTTCATAGTTTGCATTTCATGATTTATGTATTATATACATATAAATAATATATAGCTTAGACCAGAATTCTGTCAATAAACTAATTAACACTAGTTAATAAACACCAATTTTAAACATTTTATTTGGTTAGTTCTATCATCATGTCCCTGCTGGTTTCGCTCCCCGCCCCCTCCCTTTCAAAGCCACACTAGGCCTTTCAAGCACTTTGCATTTTTCCCAGTAGTCAAGCGCCAAAACAGTCTAGTAAGTGCACTGAGTCAACGCCCAGGCCCTTGCACGCCACATCCCGCCACCTTCCTTAGACGTCACACACAAAGCTTGTCCTGCGACTCCCCGCCACTCGGCTGTGCCGGATCCTTTCTTCCTGGATCCCGTATCTACTACCCTTTAAAATGTAGTTCCTTGTTCTGCTAAAACATAATTTCCAGTAACTTTTTAAGTAAAGATTGATATTTGTATTTTTGAGAACTTGTACATTTGAAAATATGTGTAACCTGTCTTCAAGATCAATAACGTGGCCAAGTGCAGATACAATTCTCCGTGAAGTTTTGAAGCTGTAGCTTGACTACAACCCCGTGGCACTGCTGAGGCATCTGACGATATCTGACACAGACATGTCTGTCCATATAGGGTACTGACTCAAATTAACTGGATTTTATATTCAGTTCCATTATTTGTGTAACTCCGTAGATGTATGACTTTGCACCTCTGTGATACTCAAGTTTATCATCAAACAAAATGTGTCACTTATCATAGTTAGCAATGGACCTTAGAAATAAGATTGCATATGAGAATCACAGATGTTTTGCATGATAAGGTTTCAGAAGCCAGTATTTTCGGGGGGCTGAGGGGCGGTGGGGGGGAGCTCAGGTCAATAAAACAGGAGTGGAGCACATCGTACCTGGCAATGTGCTTGGCTTGCATTCTTGGCTCCACAACTTGCTGGCTGTGTGACCTTGGGCAAAGTAGCTTATCTTTCTCAGCTGAATATTATCAACTGAAAAATAAATATAATATCTGCATGGCAGGATTTTCTCTTTCTTTTAAAGATTTCGTCAGGACTCAATAATCAGTTGCATCTTCTGTTTTAGGTGGGTCTATACTGCTTTTTTCAGGATAATTTGAATGTTTTTTTGCAAGCTGACTTCATAAAAAGCTAAACTTATTTTGACATAGAGTAGTATTTTATACCATTCATCAATTGTATGAAAAGCAAATAATTAATCAAGGATGTTAAGATGTATTTATTAAAAACACAATGTTTCAGCCAATTCACTAAACAGAAGTCAGTTGCTTGAAACTGTCCTCTAGCAAACTGGGTAGTTAAATATACACAGTTTGAAGTGGAAAATAAAAACAATCATAAACAAAAGGAATATAAATCAAAATAGGAACCTATTCATTTCTCTCATTAAAAAATCAAAGAAATGATTAATTTCCTTTCTTTTTATAACTAAATTAGTATGTGTGGAAGAACAGAAAACAGCAATACATATTCCAATCCAAGAGGTAGAAATGGAAGAACACAAACTTAAGTCGCTCGTTATACATGTCAGTTATTCGCATTAGACAGCCGACTTTAACATCATGCTCTGCAACCACGGCCAGAAAGTCCCTTCAGCCACACAAGTGTGCTTACACTTACTCCTGTTTCCCTGACAGGCAATTTAAAGCTTCTTTCTCTTTTTCTTTTTTTGGCAATTTGAGCCCACCTAGTGTATTTCCTGAGTATTCATCTTACTTTATCAACAAAGATTAGAGACTTAATACCAGCTGGTAATCCCATTATCTTGCATGATTAAGGGAAAAATACCTTTGGTCACTGCCCTCAGAACTCCAGGGATTTATCATGAGTGAGTACAAAATCCAATTAATTCTCAGTTTTCTTATCAGTCATGTGGATCCTTAGTTTATTTACTGCAATGCTTATGCTGACCATTATTTTACCAGGGGATCTTTTCACAGTATATAAGAAATTTCCTTTGATTTCATCTGGTTCAAACTAAAATTGTTTAGAATGGGATTGGATTATATGAAAATATTTTAAAGATGAAGCATTCCCATATGGAAAACAGAACAAGGGATCATCCATTTTATTAAAATAAATGAACTGGACTCATGTTTTATTTGGGAATGCTCTTTTCAAGATCTGAGCTAGCGGGGCCTGTTCTTCAGAACAAACCCTACATTTACAACTGGGGGTAAAAACACATTCTCCCAATCCTTATCAAAAGCCTGCTTAAGCCCACACACACCCATCCTCTCTCTCTCTCTCTATCATACACACACACACACACACACACACACACACACACACACACACACCATATTTTGACAACTGGAATCTGGCTAGGGGAACAGGGACATTAGCACCAGTCATCAGAGACCTGGTTTTGCTCTTCAAAGTCATAACATTACTGTGAGGGTCAGATAATGAGACAATATTTTGCATAATAGTTACTAAACTCCCTAAGACATAGACAATTCTAATAAATATTAGATTTGTCTTAACTTATTTATCTAATAAATAATAGCCACTATAAAATACCTTACGAGTCTTATTCATCAATGACTTCAAGTTTTCTTCCATTGCTTTGGGAAAATGAACTTGTGAGAGAGGAATTTCACACGGGACACTGGCTACAGTGTTTTGGGGCACTTTAATGATGTTGTATAGGGCCAAACAGAAGTTAAAAATGAGAGGCTTATTTCTAGCTGTTGAAAATAAGAGAGGAGACTTGTGTCCTTTTCCTTTTCTCTCAGCATTTCTTTCTCTGTCCTTTCCAGATGTACATAGCTCTTTTTTATGGCTAAAAAAGCCTCTTGCCATTCTCAGGAATGTTTCCTAAAGGACCTGAGAGCCTTCTCTTTGAAATGTAATCATCAAGGAAAGTAAAGCTCTATCTCCGTGGTTTCCTGGGAGGAAATGGGCCTAATTTCAGCTGCCACCTGACCCCAAATTGCAAGCCTACCTCATCGACTGAATGGATTGTATCCACTTAGTTTATAAAAGAGTGAGATTTCTTTCTGTCTTTGCAATCTCTTTAGGAGATTGCTCATCTGGTGAATGTGCCCAGTGACATTCTGGGTTAATGTTAATTCAATAATAAAATTGTTTTCTTTGTCTTCTACCTGTGTGGAAAATTTTTCCACATCAGGAGATTTTGGTTTTTATTATATTTTCCCAGCAGATGGGTGTCCTTCTTCATCTTGAGTGTCTGCATGATACCCCTAAAACAGGATCCCACAACATCTTGGAACTAGACAGTCTTAGCTGAGCATTTCCTCCCTTCAGATACTTTGGCAGTATTGTGAATAATGAGTTCTGAGTGTGGAAAGACAGAATCCAGTTCAACAATTCAGCCTTTGAAGCTGGAAGATTCTTGCCAAAACTCTTCAAGAAAATACAAGCATTCATAATTTCTGCGTGAGTATAAACAAAAGATTTTGCACCAGACACTTGTTAAAAATATCTGTACTTTATTCAAACAGCTGCAGCAGGGAAGAAAGACTTCAGTATAGAAACGGGCTCACCTGAGGAGACAGCAAAGACAGGTGACATTTAGAGGCAGCAAGCAGAGTGAGGAGCTCAGTGGATAGAAAATGACTAAAAGTGACTTGATTAGACACAAATGTAGGGGTGACCTTGCTCAATGGACCTAACAGGACTCTTGCTCAAGAAAAGCCAGAGGCCGAGCCAAGGGTGAGACCCAGTTGTAATGAGGCCTTGCAGGAGCCTGACTACAATTCGGTCAAGGTAAGTGTGCTTGGCGTCTGTTAACTAGCCTTGTATTCTGCAACCCTGGTTAATCATGACCAGTGATTAACTTAATTATCACTTAGTGTTTTGGTTGAACAAGGCAGAAATCGAAAGTAGGGAGAGAATCTGGAAGGGGGTCTGGGACAAAGGTACTGCCTGAAGTACAAGAGCTTTCACGTCGCGTGTGATGGGTCAGAACCCATGGGTATGGTGACAGTCACTTGATGCAAAACAGACTCCTCAGTGAGTTAGGTGTCTCCTTCAAACACTATGACAATTGAATTTAATATTTAAGACTTTTTGCTTTTTAGACAAGCAAATAAACATATTCAATACTGAGCTTGGTATAAACATTTATTACAAGGCCTTTTTCTAGAAATTTAGAGTTGGATATATCCATTGACTTGTTATTTCAATTCAATCATTTCATCTGGTGAAAATCTGCATAATTATCTTAAAGTTCAGAGAGCTGAAACCCAGAGAGGGTAAGTAATCGGCTCAACATAACAGTGTCAGCTATCTGGCCAAATTCTATTATGTTTGTACCAAATGATTGTAAAAGGCAGTTCATGTAGCTTTTGAGTTAGGCTCTGTGGAATGAGGACAAGAGGAAAAGCAGAGTTCTCTTCAGGAGCTTCTTAGATAACAGACAAGCCAACAAACAAGAGGAGAGCCCCGTGAAAATCGAAAAGAGAACTCCAGGGGCAGAGCTGCGGGCATGCTGGTGGGCGGCCTGGGTGCCCGCAGTGACCCGGGTGGTCTGCTGGGCAGCCTCGACCACCTGTGATCTTGAATCGAGTGAACAGTGCATATGAAGTGAGCGTTCTGCTTCTACTCTGATTAGATGCACTCGGAGTGTGAGTGGCTGGGGAGTGTTTTGGTGAAAAGAACAGATTGTTTCATTTGCACCTGGTATGTTTACAGCAGGAAATTAATTCTTGATTTAAATCAGCCCCTTTATTTTGACTATTTAGGTCTCTTCCTATGCCGTCTTCTAGGACTTTAATAGTTTTGCATTTTACATTCAGATCTGTAGCCCGTTTTGACTCAATGGTGTACACAGGGAGTAAGGTCTGTACCCAATTCTCTTTTTGCACAAGGTGTCCAGTTGCTCTGGCACCATTTCTTGAAGAGGCTGCTTTGCCCCACTTCACCGGCTCCTTTGTCAAACCCTGTTTCCTGTGTCTGTGTGAGCCTATTTCTGGGATCTGTTCTGCACCACTGATCGATATGTATTCTTTTTCCAGTACTACCCTGTCTTGATTACTGTAGATTTACAGTTAAGTCATCAGATCAGAAAGTGTCAGCCTTCCAGCTTTGTTCTTCTCCTTCAATATTGTGCTGCCTATTCTGGGCTTTTTGCATCTCCACATGTACCGTAGTACGTTTATCAATATCCACAAAATAACTTGCTAGGATTTTGGCTGGGCTTACATTGAATCTACAGATCAAACTGGGAATATCTGACGTCTTGACAATATTGAGTCCTCCTACTGATGAACATGAAATAGCTCTCCTTTTATACAGCTCTTCTTTGATTTTGTTCACCCTATTGTAGTTTTCCATGGATAGACCTTATACTTATTCCCAAGTATTTCATTTGCTTGGGTACTAATGCTAATATTTTTAACTAATTTTGTTTTTAATTCAAATTCCACTTGCCCATTACTGGTATATGAAAGCAATTGACTTTTGTATATAGGCCTTATTGTCCATCTTGCTATAATCATTTATTAGTTCCCAAGTGTTTTGGTTGATTCTTTTGGATTTTCTATGTTGATGATCATGTCATCTACAAAAAATACAGGTTGATTTCTTCCTTCCCCATCTGTATACTTTTCCTGTCTGATTGTGTTAGCTAGGACTTTCAGCACTATGTTGAAAAGCAGTAATGAAGGAATCATCCTTACTTTGTACTTGATCTTAGTGGGCAAGCTTTGAGTTTCTCACCATTAAATAGGATGTTAGCTGTGGGTTTTTGTAGATACTCTTTATCAAGTTTCCCAATCCTAGTTTAATGAGAAATCTTTTATTTATATCATGAACTGGTGCTGGATTTTGCCAAATGCTTTTTCTGCATCTATTTATATGATCATGTGATGTTTTTGTCTTTAGCCAGTTGGTGTGATGGTTTACATTAATTGATTTTCAAACATGGAGCTGGTTTTGTCTACTTGGGATAAACCTGCCTTGGTAACGGTGTCTAATGCTTTTCGTACATTGTTGGATTCAGTTTGCTAATAGTTTTTGAGGATGTTTGTATCTATGGCTGATCTGCAGTATTCTTTTCTTGCAATGTCTTTGCCTGGTTTTGGTATTAGGATAATCCTAGCTTCATACAATAAGTTAGAATTATCTGCTTCTATCTTCTGGAAGATTGTAGAGAACTGGCATCATTTCTTCCTTACCTGTTTGGTAGAATTTACTGGTAAACCTATCAAAGACTTGTGTTTTCTGTTTAGAAATGTTATTAATTGTGGATTCAATTTCTTTAGTTGATATAAACCTACTCAGATTGTCTATTTTTCTTCTTGTATGAGTTTTGGCAGATTGTGTCTTTCAGGGAAGTGGTTTATTTCATCCACATCATCACATTTATGGGCATAAAGTCGTTCACCGTATTCCTTGATTACCATTTTGATGTCCACAGGATCCAGTGATGTTTGGAATTAGTGTCCTCTTTTTCTTCATGTTTATTTTGAAAGCCAGTAAAGAAAGAAAAGCCTTTTCCTACCCACATCCAAAAATCTCCTTGTGAATTTGTCAAAAGCCTCTGTATTTTCTTCAGCTTTCACTCTTTATGCCTCAGCTTAAAACTTTGCACATTCCAATGGCCTGATCTAAGAGGCTGGAAAGTTGTTGATTAGTTTCATGAAGCACTGATTTAATTCACCAAATCTAAAAAGCAGGTATCCACACCATTCCAGACTCTATTCTAAGTGCAGAGGAAATACAAAGATGGAAAAAGCCAAGCCTTAGCCTATCAAAGACCTCACAGGCACAGAGCGATTACAGTGCATGAATAAAGCAGTAAGAACCCCGAGACAGAGGGTAGCCAGCCTCCACAGTGCCCCCCAGCTCTGCTCTCCGCCACCTTGTGATGGGAGAGGTCCATCCCTACAGACGACTGCAGCCTGGCTGACACCTGAAGGGAGACCTCATGAGACACCCTGAGCCGGAACCTCTGAACTAGGCACCTGAGGGTCCTTGACCTTCAGAATCGGTGTGAATTAATGAATGTTTAAAGCTGCTAAGTTTTGGGGTTATGTGTTATGCAAAAACAGTAACACACAACTCTGTGATTACTGGAAATAAGTTTCAGGGATGGATGAGATTGCTTCCCATGGGGACAGGGACAGGAGACGGAGCGTGCTGCCTCGCAGGGGATGAGCTTGAGAAATGGTATTAAGAATGGATTGATAATGGCTCGTTGGTGAAGAAAAATCTAGGATAAGGAAAGTGGATTTAAAGTGAAAAGGCAGAAGAAGCATATTCCTGAGCATCGAGCAGGGCTCCAAGTTCCTGGATGAAGGGCAGACGGAAAGAGATGCTGGAACTGGGTGATGAAATGCACCCCTCCACCCATGGTCCCGTTTAGGAGTCGGGTTTAGTAGCCAGGGAGTGGGGAGTAAATATATTAATTGCATTTTACTCTTAAGCAAGAGATGCACAAAACTGAGCTCTGTTTTAGAAACATTCACAGGGTAGTGCTGAAGAGCAAAAATTTTCATCTGTGCCCTGGTGGGGAATGAGAGACCATTCTCACTGCGGAGAAGTGGACAGTCTAGTGCAAGATGTGGGCAAGTCAAACACTTACAAAGCAAGTTGTATGTGTGATAACACATGGACATAAGAGCCAAACAAGTTACATGTGCTGAGGAGTGTTTTAACTGTATCTTCAGAGGACAAGTGAATGAAAATAAATAAAGACAATTAAATGGCCAAAAGGAGAAAGTGAGAAAGTGAACGTGTCATTTGCAGACCCCAAAAAGGCCATGTTTTTATACGCGTATAAAATTCAATCTTTATGATGGTGCTCAGCAATTGATATTTTTAAATGTCAATGCACAAGTGAGAAAAATGATGCAAGGACTTTAGTCACACAGCTGGGACTCGGTGGAGCTGGGATTGAGTCAAGATCTGCCTAAAAATACTGTCCTTGCACTTTACACTCTTCTCTGATGCCAGAAGGCTGTTTGTCAGCAGTCTCTGTAATTGGAAGTCAAGTTTGCCAAGCAGGCTGAATCAGATAAGACTTTGTTTTGCTTTCTAACTGAGAGTTAGACTGTCTGTGTTGGGGCTGATATTCCTACTCAATTAAGCCAATGCCACATGATCTGTTTGGTAGAAACTCATTATCTCAGCTGAGTGACTGAACCCAGCACTTTCCGGACTTGGTATCCATCAAACAGGTGGTCAGCCAGAGCTATACAAACCACCTCAAGTAAGCACCTTACAAAAACAAAAGGGTCTTTGCTTTGGAGAGTCACATAAATCAATGTGGAAAAGAGGATACTGACTTGGAAAATGTCAAGGTCCAGGTTACTGAAGGGGAGTGTCTCCATCACACATGAACAGACTCTGGCGTTTTTGTCTGGGTGGCAAGCTCTAAATGAATTCCAACACTAATAATAGCCTAGATTAATCAAGAGAAAGGATAGTGTAACTATAATTTCTATTATTTTCATTAATAAATAATTGATTTTTACTTTACTATTCTCCTGGGTGTTATGTATTTACTTTTTCCCCACAATAAAAAAAAAATAAGAAAATAATTTTTCTAAATTGCACTATTAATATGCTATTTTTCCCAAGAGATTTGTATATTTAAATATGTTGACTTAGGTGTTTGACAGAATTTATTTGCTTTTCCCCTGAGGCACAGACATTCTACTTTGGGGGAAACTATTAATCATTTGGGTCCCATCCATGGGTGACCCACAGACATTACTTCCCTTCACTCTTCTGCCTCATGTTCGCATTCCGCCAGGGCTCTTCTCCCACCAGATGGTCGTGCTCCCAGATTTCCGTGGGATTTATTGAGAGAATGACTTGTCACGTGGGCTGTGCAGCAGGGCCGTCTCCCAGGAGCTGAAAGAGGGTTTCTCCCAGGTCCTTACCCTGAAATGGCATGTCCTCAAGAAAACGCCCTAAAGACGGTGGTCAGTGTGAGGTGGGGAGGGTGGCGAGCTGGCTAAAAACAGCCTCAGAGGCCACAGAAAGCTTACCATTTAATTTTCACAAGTTGCTTATTTTATATCTTAATTTTAAAAATCCAGGCAACTTTTATAATGTAACAGAAAATGGAATATGAGAATGTGCTACCAAGCCTCCCTCACCAGGAAGGAAGTGACTTGGACATCCCTGTGCTCATTTCTGGAACCCATCGGGAAAGTCAGCGCTGAACCCTGGGTTCGAGGGGGGTGCCCGCTCTGCCCCTGGGAGTCCATCGGGTCAAATCCCAGGGAAACTGAAACTGTCCAAAGTACAAATTCAGCCCCAAACTGCAGCTGCCCATTAACTTCTGACCCGGACAACTTCCCCACCTTTTCAGCCACTGATTATGAAAATCAGGACATCTCATTGTTTCTCTTTCTTCTACACTTTCTATCTAATGACTCACACACACACACACACACACACACACACACACACACACACATTCAGGAGCTAGAACTGCATCTTGAAGATAAAGTGCAGCACTATATTTTATTCCCTAATTTTAAGAATTTTCAAATTATTGATGGTGTCACTCCCCTTAAGAAAATGTAAACATCATGTACCCTTGAAACCATGCCTCAATACAACCAAGCATATTTCTGGACTGTTGAATGATTGTAGAACATTACTCAAATATTCTTCTGTTAATATTCTCCTAATAATAAATCGAAATAGCAATAAACTTCAGTTATTGAGCATTTATTTTGAACCAGGCACTGTGTGCAAAGGAAGTTCCCAAAGTCCATACTCATATCACAAATTATTGAAGCCATAAGTGGTTGAAAGTTACGATGATTGTTTCAGTAGAAACAGTCTTATGCACTTGAGCTGATGCCCCACAGTTAATCTGGTGGAATACGTTTAACCCAATTGAATGATTGAATTCACCACTTACATTATCAAAATCGATTTCCGTCAACATGTTTGAATCACTGGCCTTGTAACGACGTTGCCCAAAATACCTTTATTAAGTTGTTCTTAGCCTGAAAATCCCACCTACCACCTAATTTGCTCTTCACGACGACTCCATGAGGTGAACAGGAAGGGGTGCTCTGTGCGTGTCTGACCCAGTCGCAGAGCAGTGGTGTCACTCGCGCTGACGTCTCTCTTCCCTTCAGTCCCTGGGGTGATGGTGCTCCCCGGACGCCTGGTGGCAGCCTCCCCGGGTCCCGCAGGGCGCTGGGTGCGGGGTGGGCGGCACCGGGGACAGCCAGCTCCTCCCTCTGCTCCGCTGATTCTCCGTTGATTCGTCCTTAGATGTGTACTGACAGAATGCCTCCGGGTGCCAGACCCGCCTGGCTTCCAGGCTTACCGTGATGCACAAGACGCAAACCTTTGCTCAGGTTGGGTAAAGCTACGAGAGCGAGACAGACACACGTGGGCCGGCGTGGTGCCCCGAGCGCACGGGGAGGGCAGGCCCCCGGCCAAGGTGGGGCCCCCAGGCCCTGAGACCTGGTCAGCGGAGGCTCTGCTGGGCGCCCAGTGCAGGGCGGGTGGAGTGTGAAGGCCTCGGGGGAGGGCAGCGGGCGGGAGTGGGGAGCGGCCAGCCCCACGCCCCCTCGCGCCATGTGCCTGGACTTGGAGGCGAGGACGGGGCAGTGCCAGCAGACTCGACCTGAGACAGTCCCTCGGACGGCGCGTGGACATCAGATCGGAGAGTGGACGTCCTGGGACCACAGGGAAGGGGAGGCTTTGGGCCAATTTACTGAGGAAATGACCGTGAGCCCAACTCGGGCGGAGGCAGCGGGGATGAGAGGAGAGGCTGCGAAACGGGGCTGGGGCGCCAGTACCAAGGGGGTGGCACGTGGGTAACGGCTCCGACGGGGGCAGCCCAGGTTCCCAGGCCGCGGGAACGAGCTCGTGGCGATGAATAAAACGAGGGGGGGTTAAGTGCCTTGGAGGTCTTGGGTCCCAGCTGGAGGTGGAGGTCGTGGGGGTCACGGGTCACGGGCAGGAGCCGAAGCCCGCAGCGTGGGCTCCTCTGCGGAGACCGTGGAGGGGCCGCACCTTCATCGCATGAGTGCTGAGGACGAACCCAGAGACACGTGTGCACGCGCTTACACACGTGCGTGGTAAAGATGCCAGGGAACAGCTAAAACGGGGAAGAAAACTGTCCACCATTTACCGTCGTAAGAGTGGGCTTGGTGCAGCTCCACTGCCGGCCTGGGGTCCGAGACCAGACACGACGGCAAGGAAGGAGGAAGCGAGGGGCTGCTTTCCACGCTCCGGGTCCGGCTGTCGCCGTCCAATCCAAGGCCTCCTCTTTCTTTAATCACCCCCAAAAGTTTCTGACATAATAGCTGCTGGAATTTTAAATCCTTATTCTTAACTCCACACCCTGCTAACTTCAAAGTATTGGGCAATTTAATTAGCTCTCTGAGTTCCATGCTTTCTTCAACAGAGAATTAAATATAATAACTTTCCCACAGAGGTGCTGTGGGAAGAAATGAAGCAGTTTACGGTGAACTGGCACTTAGAAGCCCCAACGAGCTCAGCGCCCGGCAAGCTGGCGTCGGGGCAGCACGCGGGGTCCCGCTGTCGCGCTCACGGTGTTCTGTTTGTTTTCTTTCCTTTTCTTTTTTTAAACCCCTTTGTTGTAGTTCTTAGTTTTCTGTTATTGCAATGGAGGTGTAAAGATGCAAATTTTATTTCCTTTTGAGTCCCAACTTCCAAGCAAATATACACATGAAAAGAAGAAAGCAGATAGACCCTAATCCCAGGCCCCATTAACAACACCCTGACTTCTTACTGCAATTATGCTGTTCATGAACAAAGAAATGTTTGACCCCTCCTCCTGGGCCTTCCTCAACTGCCTCAAGACTCAGGCTTCCGCCCACTGTGTGCGGCTGGGAGGGTGGCAACGAGGCCAGACCTGCACGCAGGGTTTTTCCAGGGCGCCCGGGGCTGGGGTGTCTGGTGGCTGCCCTCCACCTGTCGCCTGTGCATCATAACACGTGTCCGCGTCCCCTGCTGTTCTCCGTGTCGGTTCATTTGCTGGTGCCTCTGGTCCCCCACATGTGTGTGACTAGACATCTTTTCAAAAATATTTTTGTTTATAAAACATGGTTCTCAACCATACAAAACCCAATGCTTTCTTTTATAACTTGTTTTAATCGATGATTTATAATAGAAGTAGGGTATAATTTTATCATTTTAGAAGAAAATACTTATCATTTTAGAAGAAAAACCACTCCAATCCCCGATCTCTAATAGGAAGATGATAAAATAACACATATTTCAATATGTAAATACTTAGGCAAGACTGTACTAGAAGACACAATAAAGTGGTCAAATATCATGATTCCATTGTGTTGTACTGGTAACTCTAATAATCACAGTGGGTGATGAAATTTCTGGAAATAGTGGACATCTGTTGTTAAAGTTATGAATAAAACAATGGATATTCTCTCCTCAATCTACCAAGTGTGTATTCCTTAAAAATATAGGCCAATCATCAGAAAAATTTTATATACCTGTGTAATATAGTTAGGTAACAAATTCAAATTATAAACTGTAAAAGATTATATATATATATATATATATATATATATATATGTATGTTTATTGTGTGTGTAAATACATATATGCAATTATAAATAATTTAGGATGAAATTAGACTCCAGAAACTATAGACACAAAAAACGTGCAGTGGCTGAACATAATATATCACAAGACAAATAGAATTTATAATTTTATGAAGATGCTGTATAAAATTGTAAATCATTTTCATGTATGTGAATTTCTAGTGAGACACAGAAGAAGTCTATGTGGAAAGACTGGTAGTTATTCACCTAAAAAAGGGATCATTTCTTCATTCCAGGACCAAGCTGGACCCCCTCCCTGGCCTCATCCTCAGTCTCGCCAAAGGAATAAAGCAGAAATGAGGTGCGCTATTTTTAGTCAAGTCTTTTAAAGAAGCTTGTTCTGTCCCTTACATCAGTCATGTTCCCCGCAGGAAATTGAAATATGCTTAAATTGAGTAATTTAAGGAAAGTTTAATAATGTCATTACAAAATGGAAGGCAGGATATAAGATGCCATAAAGGATGGAGCAGCTCCAGGCCAGTGGCAGGGAGATCGTTGGACCCTCTGTGCCTGGAAGGGTGTGAGGAGGGCAAAGGTATCTGAGACGTGGTGAGAGAGAGAGAGAGAGAGAGAACGAGAGAGAGAGAGAAGGGCCTGTCTGCAGGAGGTAGAGCTTGGGTGTGGACACAGCCAGCAGCCAGCAGCCAGCAGCCACCCGGGCTGGGAAACCCACCCAGCTCCCCTACCCCTTCCCTCATTGCTCACTCATACTCCTCATGGGTCAAGCCCGGGTGAGATCCAGTGGTCAGGGCAGCCCCCAGGTGCAGACCAGCCTTGGGGCAGAGAGAAGCATGGAGAAATGTGAAGAGTGGATAAAGAGGAACAAAGGAAAATATCCAACGCGTCCTTCAAACCTTCTTTCCTCTCACTGGCTGGCTGGGTGAATAATGATGCTGCAGGGTAGCCTTGTCACTTGGGGAAATTGTTAAAAATGCAAATTATCCAGCCTCACCTCAGAACTACTTAGACACTCTGGGGTGGGACCCCAAGTGTATCATGTTAAGAAGCCCTCCAGATGAGCCCAGCGCAGCCCAGTCTGAGGACGTCTGCTCTGGGAAGGTGGGAGCCACGTGCAGAAAAGGTGACTCGTCTATCACAGAGCCCCCTGCGCAGACGCCCTGTGGTGTACGGTGCGGAGCCAATGCATAGTTTGCGTCTACAGTTTCTGCTATGTATTCCCATCCTGAATAATGCAGAAAGGAGGCAAATACATTTTTTGTTTTATGTGGGATTTTCCTCAGAGTCCGAGGCAGCTACCCAGTCTTTGGCCAATACTGCCAGAGTGACCTCTGACTCTCAGTCTGTGGCTTTAAGGATGTTTAAATGACTGACCAGAGTGGAATCTGTATAGCTTATAGCAGAAGTAGTTTAAAGAAGATTTAACCTAGAAATACAGATTATAATCTCTTTGTCTTTCTACAACCATATCCACTCGCCTGCTTCTCCTTTCCCTGTACATTCTATTTTTCTCTATTGCTGTGGA
This sequence comes from Manis pentadactyla, assembly GCF_030020395.1. Lineage (NCBI taxonomy): Eukaryota > Metazoa > Chordata > Mammalia > Pholidota > Manidae > Manis > Manis pentadactyla. The sequence continues at coordinate 2,345,026 of NC_080026.1, forward strand.
AGAAATATGTGTATTTCTTTCTAAGCTTCTCTCTATTATCTATTTGGTCATCCTCTGGACCCACACTAGACTCATGATCACTAAAGATTTAAATTTTACAGACGTCTCTGTCTCTCCTGCATGACCAGTTAGGTGGCCAGGCCCCAAGCCAAGAAACAGGGATGTGTACTTGGCTTACTGTACCTGGAGGCACAGAAAAGTCACATTGAAAAAAACATGTGAAAGTATCACCTAGTTGCAAGGAGGATGTGGAAAAATGGAAATAATAATAAATCAGTCTACTCCAGGTAGTGAAATGGAAAGAGCATGTTTGCAGGCTGAACAAAATGGCCCAGGAATATTACCAAACTCATCCATAAAACTCAATGGCCAAGTCAACCCCGAATGGTAAATTCCCCATCATGGTTTCTTTGATCTCTCATACACCATGCTTTCTGCTAGCCGACCACTCCTCACCTCGTGCACATCCTTGCTCTCCAGGGGTCCTGCACCCCACACCTGTCCAGTCGCCGCACGACCTGCAGGCCCTACTTCTCGGTCCCTCTGCGGGACCCTCCCCTCTTCTCAGGCCCCCTTCTGTTTTCTCCGTGCTTGTCTGCTGGATGCCCGGCTGTAAGTCCCGTGGGGTCCTGGTGACTTCACAGTGCGTGTCCCTGCCTCTCCCGCTGTGCTTCAGAAAGGACAGCGACTGCCTCCACGGCACCTGCTCCTGGCTGTGTAACAGGGATCTTATCTCTGATGTGGAGAAAACAAGACTCCTGGCTCCCCACTCAAAAAGGCTGCTGGCTGTCCCTTCATCTTGGGGTGGGACCCGTCATGCATTTGGTGGCGCAGGCCGAACCCGGCACCCTCCAAGCCGTGCCCCGTTTCCCCCTTGTTATCTTAGCTTCCAGTCCAAGTCCAGCTCCATCCCTCTAGTAATTTTCTGGGTTGCACCATCTCCCGCCATGCCCTGCTCTGCCTCAGCTCCTGAGACTCTTGTATTTTCTTCGCTCCAGCTGCCTGGCACCCCCTTCCTTTGCACACACTGCATGCATGAGGGCTTCCTCGGTGACCTCTGTGTGGCTGGTGCCCTTACAACGCTGAGCTCCTGGCCCTGGGAGTCCCCTGATCATCTCTCTGGAGCTCCTTCTCGCTGCCCCTCACCGTGGTCACTGTCCCGGTTCTCTCTTTCATTTTCCCCACTTTTCATTATCTGACATGATTATTCATTTAGTTGCTTATGTGTTGATCATCTACCACTTTTCACCATATCATAAACTTGATGTTGGAACGAATTATTTTTATTTGACTGCTAACTCGTCTAACCCCAGTAATTAGATCAGAGTCTAGCAAATCACAGATGGTAAATGAATAGCTACTGAGGGGAGACCACTATCTTTTCTATCTTCTGACTCTACTAACCATAAGCGATTTCAAGATTGTTAAGTACATCTCACGTCTGTGTAATGATATCATTCTTTTATATGTTTTCAGATGAACTTTAATTTTTCTAAAAAGAAATATATTTTACATGTTAATGAATTACAATTTCGTAGAGTGGTAATGCGTAGATTTAAATTTTTAATTAAATGAACCAGAATTTAACAACAATACTGGGTTCAGCAAAAATCCTCAGTGTTGGCTGTAATCTCAGAGTGTGAAATTGTGAATTGGCCAAAAGACAAATGTATTTTGAAAGTGATTTACTGTGATTAGCATGCCAATCATATCAGCAGGAAAGGAAGATGCAGCATGATTATTTTATTATCAGAAAAATTGTTTAATATGTATGGGGGTGCAGTGTCCATTAGAGACTGCATGCCTGCATGTGAAAATATGAATAAACAAAGTCACTCATCACTGACAAGTCTGTGAACAACAGCCAAACAAAAAACTACATCCTTTTCAACTTTTACTTTTTTCTGCCTATTTGCACATTAAACATATCATTTGATCATTATTATTTTCTGATAAAGAAGGAAATACAGATTTATCGAATATCTATTATGTACCAGATTTTAGGAAAACGACCATTTGAAGTATCAGCAAGGCAGCAAGTGAGAGAGTCGGCAAGAAGCACGATCGCTGGCCTGTGTTATTATGAACAGGGCACAATGCTAAGCATTTCAGATGCATATTTAATTTCATCCTCATGATGACCACATGAGGTATATTGCACTACTTCTCTCTGAGAAAACTGAGACTTTGCAGTGTTAAATAACTGGTCCAAGGTTGCAGACATCCAGGATTCAAGCCCAGGTACCCCTGAGAGCAAGGACTGCCGCACACCGCATCACAGAGTCGGGTCTCTTCTGCACCCCCGCCCTGCCAATGGCAGGAGAACCCTGTGCCCAGTCTTGGTCCTCTCTGCTTGAAGTGCAGCCAGCTTCCTGTGTTCAGGTGGCCAGTGAATGGAGCGGATTCATCAGTTCACAGGACCTGCGTCCCATCAGAGATCCGGAGTCAGCTTGTGCAGAGGGCAGAGTGAGAGGAAGAAACCGTGACGAACGCATTAATAGAGGAAGAGTTTTCACAAAGTTGCAACCAGTGTAGGACTGGCCACCACTTGGAAACCCTCTTTGTGTTTTGGTAGAACACATTCATTTATAAAAGTAATGTTTGAGAAATGTCTGTTAGCTGCATACATTTCAATTCTGAACACATAGAATGAGAAATGTGCAACTGTTTTCTTTCTCTTCAAACTTGTGTTATCCAGAGACAAAAGCAAAGTCATACTGTGATTAATGTACACAAAATAAGTTAAAATTTCAAACAAATACTTTCAAATTAAAGTCAAAAGTAGTAGTCCAAGATGATTTTAGCTTTCTATTTCAGATGAGATACTAGAAATAAGAAGATTCCATTGACTTTCATGAGGGCCCAGGAAAGTGGGCATTGCAGATTTTTTAAATATCTAAGCAGGGAGCTTCCAAAGTTTGATTTTGAGTATGATTTATTACATTTAGAAAATGGAAAGCATTTGTCTCAGGATTATTCATTCATTCAGTCAAGACCACTTCCAGATTGTAAGTGATTCTGTACATCCATTATAAATACATGTTCGGGCATCATTTTGTCTCAACTGATGGATACAAAATGGGCTAAAGCCCAGTCTTGGCTCACAGGACAACTGCAATTAGGTCAGAGAGGCGATGCACATACAGGAACATATGTAGGCCGGAGGTCCTTGAGACAGCTGAGCGAGGACTTACTCCCAAACAGTTGTCTGGTTACAAAACAGCGCTTCTAAAACCAGTGATCTATTCTTCAATCAACACCCCACATATGTCATCTCTTCTCTGGCTGGTTAAATCTTCTGTAATCTGTTTCTAACAGAACGTATAATTACTATGCTGTATCAAAACAATTACTCTCTCAAATTAAAACTTTTGTATTCTTAAAACATTTAAAGTGTGAACATAGCTTCAAAATACCTTCCGTCCATAAACGTCTCACTCAGATCAAGTCTGACTTTTCTATCCCTTATGGTGGGAACCAAATTTTTGAATAAAGTTATTTTCTCTTCTAAGGAGGTTGAGAACTGTTGACATAGCATTTTTGTCTGATTAAAAAAAACTCTAGGTAAGTAAGAGGTCGCTGTAAATAGAATTATCAGGAACTGTTAAATAACTTGATGGAAGTTGTTTGAACACTGATGGCAGAGTAGGGACTCGAGCCCGCATCCGGCTGACACAGTCCTGCCCTAAACGCTCTCTTCGCAGGCCCAGTTGCCCAGAACCAACAGGGTGAGGTCCGGAGAGGCCGGGAGCAGAGGCAGAGGCAGCTGAGCCCTGTTTCTGAGGCGACAATGGCCACAATGGGTCGGACGGACAGGAGGACATGTCTGAGTGGATAGCACGTCGTGGTGAGGAGGAGCAGGTAAGAGCTGGAGTGATCTCATGAATGGAGGGCTTTGCTATTTGAAATTTTTGGATTTGTTCTGATAAGAGAAAACAAAAAAGATACAACATTTGAATCCTCTCACCAGCATGATCACAAGATGAAGTGTGAGCTCCGAAAACGCGTGCGGGGAGTGCCTGCCTAACAGCTGGGCTGAGGGTGGGGGGCGCCGTCTTTTGAGGCAGGGGCTAAAGTGAGACCTAGTTAAGGACAGGAGGGAACAGAAAGGTGACGGAAGCCCCGGGAGGGCTTGAAGACCAACTGGCTCTTGGGAGAAGGAGTTTAAGAAAAAAGCTATTTTGAGAGTAGGTGTGTAGGGGTCTGGGACTGACGTGGCCAGTAAGGGAAAACATATCTCTTCTAAGGAGAGTCAGTCCACACACATGTACACACACACAATAATTGAATTTTCCATGACCAGATGCAGAGAAGCAGTGGGTCAACACAAACCTGGCATTTTTGGGAAGGAATCTAGCTTTCGATGTATATGTATTTGGATATTTTCTCTTAATTCCCCAAATCACCTTCTATCCTAAGTGTCATGCTCAGGATGCCTGCAAATCTGTGATCCAGATTTGCAGAATGACTTGAGGTTTGGAATAAAGACAATATACAAGAAACCAATATCATTATTGCTGCGATTTTAAATACATTTCTTATAAATAATTGATGGTTGTTATTTATTCATCATTGAATTAGAATTTCATATTGAGGTTAAGTGAGCTTCCTAAAAGAGAATTTCTATTCTTATGCCAGCTGAAGATATTTGGGAAATCACAAGAGCCTATGACTGACTGATTGTCTTAATATTCATAAAATGGCCAAACTGTGTTTCATATCCTCTAGAAGATTACACTAAAAATGGAACATTAGCAATAACAGCAACATTAACAAAACAACAATCATAAAACCTTCACTTTCTTGTGGGTGACATCAGTAGTCAAAGAAACAGCAAGTTGTAGTTAAACATATATATAGTTAAACCATATATATGTATATGGTAAATTATATATATATATATATATATATCCCAAATACTTATTTACTTATTTCTCAACAATTGGCTTCCTCAAATTATTGCATGAATCCTGGAGACAATAGAAGATGTACACTAGTCATTATTTGCTAGGAATCATGCTCAAATCTAAAATCCAAACCTGCTGAATAAGATCAAGTAGTATAGAGAACTTCTTTATCCCTTTAACTCTTAGGTATAGAGGTCAGCCAGACTTAATTCCTGTGCCAGAGAAGGGTTTTGGGGTGCAGTCATTGTTGTATATTGTTGTATTAGCCCAGCACTTAAAAATGCTAGTGTTATTATCATTAATGATGCAGTTTTGTTATTCCTATAACTACATATGAGCTTCCTGCAAACTAAGGAACAGGTCTGGCTGTCTTTCTAGGGTCTTTCTAGGGTCCAGCAAGAGTCGCTTTGTATTCCTAACCTCCTCACTAACAGAAGGAAAAGAAAAAGATGAATTTCAAGAAATAAGATAACTCTTAAGTCCATCTAAAACTGATTCCCTACAGTGGAACTTATTCCAGGAGTGGCTATGGAATTCTCCAAAGCCCCTGATCTTATGGCTGGGGGAGGGAGTGAGCCTGAGAGAAGCTTTGCATGAATGCCCTGAGGCCATTAGTGAGTCAACACTGGGGTCCACGTCCTGTTCCCAGGGCAAAAGTGATGCCCTGAAAGGTCTGGATGAGCAAGAGGCGAAAGCGTAGGCAGAACGCATGAAGGGCGGTGGAGAGCAGTTCCCAGACTTTAATGCACACAAGAACCCCCAGGGAGCTGTTAAAACAGCTTCCCCTTCCTGGTCCCGAGAGGCTCTGCTGCAAGGGGTGAGACACATGAACCTGCATTTCTAACAGGCTACCTGGTGATGCAGGCTTGGCAGGTCCGAGGACCTCCCTTTGAGAACCACTGGAGTTGAAGGACAAATAATCTCCCATCTTCTCTAGAGTGACCCGTTCCCCACCCTTTCTGTGAGTCTACAATGTTTTCTACTTGGTAATAGATCAGACACTTTATATTAACTGAGAAAGGTAAATGAGGAGAACAAGTAGCCCTATTTGAGAGAAATACTTTAGGATAACAACAACAATGAGAGCAATAGCTATCATTTAGTTTGTACCAGCCTCTTTCTATACATCAAATTTAATATATACAACAGGTTTATAAGGATGACATTCAGAACATTTTTTGGAAGACAAATATTGTGATGCAGAAAACTCAAGTAATTTGTTCAAAGCTACACAGCACATCGATGGTGGTGCCAGATTCAAATTCATGCTTTTTTGTGTTTAAACCTTCTCTTTCCAGTATGGTGCACTAAGTCTGAAAATGGGTAGTTACAAGCTGGTCATACTAGACATGACGTTAGCGAGGAGGAAATCCAACACTGAGAGACTTGTACACGTTTCATGATGCTTCCAAGGTCTGGCTTTTACAAACTTTCTTCTTTCTCTTAAAAATACCATACCATGCAGAAGGAATTAACTCATTTTTATGATTGTGTGTGTGTGTGTGTGTGTGTGTGGTGCTGGAAGCTTCATAAACACCTCTACCTTACCTTCTAAACATGTGGTGTGTGTGTGTGTGTGTGTGTCTGTGAGCATGTGTATGTGTTTACTTTTTCTGGGTAAAATATAAAAAATTCTTAAGGTGTTTTGTACAGACATGACACTGGGTAGGCTTGATGTGTATGGCATGTCCGTGTGACGCACATTATATTGCAAAATGATTGCCACCATAACATTTGCCAACACTTCTGTGATATCACATAATTACCATTTCTTTATTGTGGTGAGAATATTTAAGATCTACTTTTTAGCAACTTTTAATTATACAATATAGTATTATTAACCATAATCACCATGCTGTACATTATAGTTCCAGAATTTATTCATCTTATAACTGGAAGTTTGTACCCTTTGGTCGACATCTCCTCATTTGCCCCATGCCCAGGCCCTGTAACCACCACCCACCACTCTACTCTTTTTCTATGAGCTTGACTTTGTCAGATGACACGTATACGTGAGGTCAGACAGTATTTGTCTTTCTCTGTCTGACTTATTTCACTTAGCATGATGCTCTCCAGATTGATCAATATTGTTTCAAATGATGGGATTTCCGTATTTTCAAAGGCTGAATTAAATACACATCTTCTTCTATATTCCATTCATCCATCAATGGACACAGGCTTTCTCATACCTTGGCTGGTATGAATAATATTGCAAAGAACACAGAGGTATGGTATCTCCTAAACACAATGATTTTGTTTCCCGTGGATACCCACTCAAAAGTGGGATTGCTGGATCACATGGTAGTTCTAGCTTTTAGTGTTTTGAAGAAACTCTGAACTTTGTTTTCCATAGTGGCTGCACCGATTTACATTCCCAAAGTGGTACACAAGGGTTCCCTTTTCCACAAATCTTTGATAATACATGAATCTCTTGTCTTGTTGTTCATGGCCATTCTAAAAGGTATGAGGTCACATGTCATTGTGGTTTTGATTTGAACTTCCCTGATGATACATGGTATCAAGCACCTTTTCATGAACAGTTGGCCATTTCTTTGTTCTTTGGAAAAATGTTTATTCAGTTCCTCTGCCCATTTTTTCATCAATTATTTGTTTTGCTGCTATTGATCTATATGAGCTCTTACATATTTTGGATATTAATCCATTCTCAGATATATAGTTTGAAATATTCCCTCCTAGTCCACAGGTCTCCTTTTCATTCTGTTGATTTTTTCTTTTGTGTTGCATAAGTTTTTGTTTGGTGGAGTCCCATTTATTCATTTTTGTTTTTATTGCTTATCCAAAAAACTGTTGACAAGACCAATATAAAGGAGACTTTTCCCTGTGTTTTCTTCTAGGAATTGTTCGGTTTCAGATCTTAGTTTGAGTCTTTAATTCACTTTGAGTTAATTTTTGTGAGTGATGTAATTGAGGGGTCCATTGTCATTCTTCTGAACGTGGTTATCAGTTTTCCCAAGGCCATTTATTGAAGAAACTACTCTTCCTCTGCTGAGTGTTCTTGGTTCCCTTGCCAAGCATTAGTCGACCTTATAAATGAGTTCATTCCTGGTTTCTTTCTTCTATTTAATTGGTCTATGGGTCTATTTATATATTTATTTATATATAGGTGTCACACTGTATTAATTATAGCTTTGTATTGTAGTTTTAAATCAGTAATTATGATGCCTCCAGATTTATTCTTTAAAGATTGCTTTAGTATTTGGGGCCTTTTGTGGTTCCATACAAATTTTAGGATTATTTTTTCCATTTCCTTGAAAAATGTCATTGAAATTTTTATAAGGATTGCATTGAGTCTACAGATGGCTTTGGGTGGTACAGGCATTTTGAGAGTAGTTCTTCCAGTCCATGAACATGGGGTTTCTTTCCATTTATTTTTGTCTGTAATTTTTCTTATCAGATTCTTGTAGTTTATAGTGTAGAGATTATTTACTTCCTTGGTTAAATTTTTCATAAATATTTTATTGCTTTGAGACTATTGATAATGGAATTTATTTTTCTTTATTTCTTTTTCAGATATTTCATTGTTACTGTATAGAAATGCATCTGATTTATGAGTGCTGATTTTGTATCCTGCAACTTCACTGAATTCATTAACTGGCTCAGAGATTTTTGGAAGACTTTAGGATATTCAATATATAAAATCATATATTAAACATAATTTTACTTCTTCCTTTTTGATTTAATGCCTTTCTTAACTGACTGTTCTCGCTAAGACTTCTGGTACTACATTGAATAAGAGTAATGAAAGTAGGCGTGCTTGTCTTAATCCTGATCTTGGAGGAAAAACTTTCAGCCTTTCACCATTGAATATCATGTAGATGGCAGATTCTTTAGTATGTTAAAGAATGTTCCTTCTACACTCAATTTCTTGAAAGTTTTTATAATGAAAGCATGTTGTATTTTATGAAAAGCTTTGTCTGCAATTTTTGAGATGATCATATGGTTTTTATCTTTCATTTTGTTAATGTGGTGTGTCACAGTCTTGTTTTTCATATGTTGAACCATCCTTGTGTCCCAGAAATAACACCCAGTTGATCACAGTGCATGTTCCTTTGAATACTCTGTTGAATTTGTTTTGGTAATATTTGGTGAGAATATTTTCATCTATGTTCACCAGGGATATTAGTCTGTAATTTTCCTTCCTTGTGGTATCCTTATCTGGTTTTGGTGTCAGGGAACATCAGTCTTATGAAATGATCTGGAAGGGTCTCTCCTCCTTAATTTTTTGGAAGAATTTGAGAATATTGTCACTAGTCTTTAAATGTTTATTACAAATCACCACTGAAACCGTCCATCTCTATACTTTTCTGTGTTGGGTGGGTTTTGATTACTGATTCAATTGCGTTAGTCATTTTTGGACTATTCAGATTTTCTGTTTCTTTCTGCTTCAAGGCTTGGTGGTTGTATGTTTTTTGATGAGATGAATTCATGCATTTCTCCTCGGTCATCTCATTGGTTGCCGTGTACTTTCTTACAGTGGTCTCATTCCGTGGGATCTACTGCAGTGCCCCTTTGTTTATTTCTTTTCTTACTTGACTCTTGTCTTTTCTTCTTAGTACAGCTAAAGTTTGTCAATATTATCTTCTCAAAAACAGGTTTTAGTTTGTTAATCTTTTCCATTTATTCCTGCCCTAATCTATTTCCTTCCTACTGCTAACTTTAGGCTCAGTCTGTTCTTTTTCTTGTTCCTCGAGGCTTACATTTCAGTTACTTATTGAAATCTCTTTTTCCTCAATGTTGGCATTTATTGCTATAAACCTCCCTCTTAGCATTGCTTTTGCAGCATATCATTGATATTGATATATTATGTTTCCATTTTGTTTATTTCTATATTTTTATTTCTCTTTTGACTTATTATTGGACCCTCTGGTTGTTCAGGAGTGTGTTGTTTAATTTCTATGTATTGGTGAATTTTCCATTTTTCCTCCTGTTATTGATTTCCATTTTGTACCACTTTGGCCAGAGAAGACACTAGATATGATTTTAATTTGCTAAGATGTTTTTGTGGCCTCTCGTATTATTTATCCTGAAGACTAGTCTGTGTGTACTTGTGAGTCATTGATTCTGATGCTGTGGGATCAAATGTCCTGTATATGTCTGTTAAGTTCATGTGGTTCGCAGTAGGGTTCAAGTGCAGCGTTCCCACATTGCTTTTCTGTCTGAATGATCCATTTCTGAAAGTGGGGTATCGAAGCCCCTACTATTATTTTATTGTAGGCCATTTCTCTCTTCATATCTGCTAGTATTTTCTTAATATACTTAGGTGCTTCTATTTTGGGTACATATATATTTATGATTATTAAAACTTCATGATGGATTAAACCCTTTATCACAGCATAATGACCTTTTTTGTGTCTTGTTGCGATTTTTGGCTTGAAGTGTATTTTGCCCAACAGAGGTAAAGCTGACCCTTCTCTCTTTTGCTTTCCACCTGCATAGAATATGTTTTTCCAGCCTTTGACTTTGAGCCTATATGTGTCCTTAAAGTTGATATGAGTCTCTTAGAGAAAACATAATCGGGTCTTTTTTTCTTAATCCATTCAACCTTTATGTCTTTTGATTAAGTGACTCAATCCATTTATATTTAGGGTCATTATTTATTTACTATAAGGACTTACTACTGCCATCCTACTTTTTTCTAGCTGTTTTTTATTTCCCTTGTTCCTTCCTCTCTCTCTTGCTGCCTTACTTTGTGAGTTAATAATTTTCTCTAGTAATGTGCTGTAATTCCCTTTCTTTATATTTTGTGTATCTACTATAGGTTTTTTTCTTTATGGTTCAGGTTTACATAGAACATCTTATATATTACAGTCTACTTTATGTTTGTTAGTGGAAAAACTCATATTTTTCCTTCCTGAGTTGGAAAAACCCAGTTTTTCCCTACTGTGTGTTTCTTGCCTGTGTGTCTCCTTTGACTTCACGGAGAGTACTTCTCTTCTGATACTTCTGGTCACCAAATGCGTGGGTTTTTTTCCCCATATCAACAAGCAGCTCTCAGATGCCAGCTGCATGTCCCACCATCACACTCGATTTTGATGCTGTCTAAACAGAGACAGCATCAGATTCCGCAGGTTTAGGGTTCAGTCTTGCAAGGATTGGGGCCCCACCTCCCAATTTCAGATGCCAGTTGTAAGTTCAAGGTATTACCTGTGCTTCTGGCCAATTGGCTACAGATGAGAGGCTCCATGACCTCCTCCTTAGGTTTGAATCATTTGCTAGAGTGGCTCACAGCACTTAGAAACACTAAGTTTACAGTTTAATAAAGGATATGATAAAGAATATAGGTGAATATACAGATGAGAGGTATGCATAGAACAAGGTACATGACAGGAGGTGTGGAGCTTACAAGCCCCTTCTGAACACCTCCACGTGTTCACCAATGCAGAAGCTCTCTGAACCTCACACTTGTGAGATTTTCTGGAGGTTTCATCACATGGGCGTGATATATCTTAACTCCATTTTCAGCCCCATCCCCTTCTCATAAAACTGAGGAGCAGAGCTGACATTTCCAAACTTACAATCATGGGTTGGTCTTTCCAATGACAAGGCCTCATCCAGATGCTGTTCAGGAGCCCATCCAAAATTCCTTCATTACAAAAAAAGGCATTCCTGACACTCAGGAATTTACAGGGGTTTTAGGAGCTCTATGCCAGCAACAGGGAGCAGAGACCTATATTCAATCACATGCAAAATCCTACCCTTTATTCTTCTACCTTTTATGTTTTTATGTCACAGTTAACATCATTTATACTGTGCATCCATTGTCAAATTATTGCAGCCATAGCTTTCTTTAAATACTTTTGTCTGTTAACCTTTATACTAGAGTTAAGTAGCCAACACACCACCAGGTTACAGTATTAGAGTATTCTGAATCTTACTATATGCTTATGTTTACCAGTATTACATGTATTTTCATATATTTTCATGATGTTTATCAGCATTCTTTTGTTTCAGCTTGAAGAACTCTTGTCAGCATTTCATGTAAGGTTTAGCAGTAATGAATTATTTTGTTTCTTAAGGAAAGTCTTTATCTCACCTCCACTTTTGAAGGACAGCTTTGCTGGGTAAAGTATTCTTGGCTGACTCTTTCGGCACTTTGAATATATCATCCCATTCTCTCCTGGGCTGCATGTTTTCTGTTGCCAAATTTGCTCATGGCCTCAGAGGAGTTCCACTATGTAAGATAAATATTTTTTCTCTTGCTGTTTTTAAAATTCTTTTTTTGTCTTTGTCTTCAGACATTTTTTACTTTATTATGTCTTGGAGAAGGTCCTTTGGATTGATTTTGAATAGACCCATTGCTTCATGAACTTGGGTTTCCTAGTCTTTCTCCAGATTTAAGAAGTTCTCAACCATTACTTCTTTATATAAGCCTTTACTTCCCTCCCTCTCTTCTCTTGGAACAGTGGCTGGGGCTTCCTGCACTGCCATGTTGGTGACATCACTCCACAAAATGACTTTTGAGTTAAAATGATGAGAATTTGATACCCAATTCCACGTTGTGCATTTGTGTTGGTCAACTATCTTAGCTTTTCATATCTTCAATTTAATTTTTCATCAACAATTTGGGAATGTTATTCTCACATAGATTGTTGTGAAGGTGAATGAAATAAATGCTAGAGTATTTAGGGAAGTTCATAAATTTGTGATTTAGTAGTGGTATCTGTTGTTATTATTAATTATTATTATTATTATTACTTTGAAATGCTCAGGCTCATATTGATGTCCATTCTCAGCCTGTAGTTCTCTTTGGCACTCTAACTCCACCCATTTTTATACCTGAACTAGATTCCTGGCTGACCTATTCCTGATCTCATTTATTTTCAGTCATAGTAGAATCATTTTAAAACACAGATATGAGGATAGTTTCTGCTTATGGAAGGAAAACATGATGGCACTAACTTTTATGGACTCTGATAACATGGTCACATAATTTCCCTTACTCATTACAAACCTAGAAGAAATGACTTTCCATTTTTATAATAGGAGATGAAAATACCAAAATTCAGATAAAGTCAGCAGCTTTCAGACAATAGCACAAGAGTAAGTGGCAGAGGTGAGATACTAAAAATGCAACACTTTCCCAGTGATAATAGGTAAAGCACAAATTCCTTTAAAAAACCAGAAGGTGTCTCTTCCTCTGAGCCTGGTTTTAGAGGGGCCGTCCCCGCAAGCACCTGAGGCCCTGGGTGAGTCCGGGGGTTTCTGTGCTTTCGCAGATGCTGCTCTTCCTGCTAGATTTTCCCTCCCACCCTGGTCCCTGACTGTTTCCTATTTATTCTTTTAAGATCCAGCTTCAAAGGAACCTCTCTTTGAAGTTTCCTTGGAATCACATAGAACTATTCTTTCCGGCTTCTGTAATGACTTATGTATATACTTTTACAACTGTTCTAACCTACATTACTACTGTGGGTTTATGTGTCTGCCTCCCCCATGACACTACATGCTCTTAGGGACAGAAAGTAAGCTTTGCCTATCTCTGTGACCCTAGGACAAGAATGTGACAAAACTTGGGAATATCTCAAAAGTCACATGAAAACTGCAGAAAAATAAACTAGGCCCAGAGTTTCACTGAGATTTATCCAGACTCCTAACATAAAGGAAATTTGAAAACATGTCTTCATTTGCTTGAATTTTCTAATTGAGAGGTAGAACCTACAAAAAAGCAGTTTAAAAGAGGTAAAATAAAGTAATTCAGTGAGTGCAGCCATTATTTTATTATAGTTGGCAAAATATAATTTTAATTCATAATTTCATTACATGGATGATTATCATATTATAAACTTCTCCTAATATTACAGAGCAACTGATTAAAGATTATTTCACAAATTCCTAATTTAAGAAATCCTTCCAAGAACAGTATTAATGTATATGTCTACAGCTATCTACCTATATATAGAGAGAGAGAGAGAGAGAAGAGAGAGAGAAAAGAAAGAAGTGAATCAATTAAGGGTAAAAATATACATATATATAAACCTGGAAAATCACTCTAGGATAAAAAATATCTAAAGAAAATATTAATATTGACTATGTCCATAAACAGGTAAAACTATGCAAAATGATTGACAGCAATTATCAGGAAGTTCACGGAGGTGGCTTAGAGGCAGGGAAAGCTCTCACCGGGGTCTGGCACTGATGCTGCCACTCACTTCTCCTTCCTAAGGCTTCTGTTGAGCTCCTAGCAGCCTTTCTTCCTCCCCTTTCTTATGCAAGGTGTTTAGAAGATCCTAGAATCTGCCAACCCCACCCTCGCTGGACATACCTTAACTTGGTGCACACACTGTACCTACTAGGCATTTTATCCTCTTATTTAAAAATCGTTTTATTCGGTCTGCATAGATAACAGGTGAATTAAGATTTATCTATTCTCAACAAAAGCATGGGTCTTTCTAGTCTGTGGAATAACAGTAGATCAAACACCAAGATGAGAAACTTACCTCTGTAGATGCCAGGCTGAGTTAGGAGGGTAAGACTTGATATTTAATAAAATCGGCTTTATTTCCACCCCCAATAATCTCTGTGATAAATGGCAATGCATACATGTTAATAAATATACATAAACATACATACTAATAAGCACTTTTTCGTCTTCTGATTCATACTGGCTTCCCAGTGGTGGTCCATGAATTCATGAATATCAAAATTACATCCATAATTTTCATTAATAAAGGACTCATGTTTTCAGATTAGATTCACAGTGACAGTATACCTCTATCTCAGTGTCCTTTTTTTTTTTGTTTTTTGGCCAGTGCTGGGTTCTATCTGGATATTATGAAAGATCTCCACATGGCAGTGTCCTGGAGAAGTGGTTCTGTCTGTCAGCGACACAGAGAAAGTAAATGAGCTGGGTGGATGGTACCAGAAGAAGTCAAAGATTCAGCTTGACAAGTTAATATAGGGTTCTTTGTCCCTCGTGTCAACTTATACTGATGATGTGGTTGGTAACTTGTAGATGTAACCTATTTTAATGGCATCTATTTTTTAAGCCTTCACTGTTTTTCTTTTAATTCATAATGACTTTATGCAGAATTTTCACAGCATGTGCTTTGTTACAATATGATATTTTGGTTACCAGCACTTCTTGAGTCAACAGGAAAAAAGCAGGATGAATTGAAGGGGAAATACTAAATACTGTTGTGTTAAACAATGTGAAGTTTTCTAAAATAAAGAAGACAGAACTAAAGAAATATAAAAATATGGGGAGAAAGAAAAAGAGAGGAAAACAAAGAAAGAAAGCAGTCATTTGATGCTGGTACAAAGAAGTGAGTTAGTGTGTTTATCCCAGGGCCAATCATACACAATGAAGAGCGTGAGCCTTACAGCTAAAATCCAAGAACACATTCTTATCCCCTCTTCAAGCACAGACACCAATATTCGGCTCATAGGCCTTTCACTAAAATCAAATAACCAAACTCATGTTGCAGGTGCTCAAGGAAGGAGGATTAAAAGAATGAGATGCAGATATTACTGGAGTCATTTCCCTAGAGCCAGATGGAGTTTCCACGTCATCTCTGGGACCAGCGCTGCTCATGAGGCTCAGCGTGTCTGCAGGCGGGATTTCTCTGTGGGAAAACCGTGGCCCTACAGACCGTGGTCAGCTTGTCTTTCAGGTGCCGTGGAGTCTGGCATCATTGCAGTGGTGTTCAGCTCCCCGAGCACAGGCACTGTTTCACCTTAGTGCCTCCACATCTAGACCCCATTGGTCGGTCTCACTGGTAACGGCATTGAATGTCTCGCTAGCCCTCGTTCGCCAGCACAGATGTCATTCATGAGGCCCATCACTCTGCTCTTTTGAAGGCAAAATGATGAAAAGTGACATCTGTTAAAACAAAAAAGAGCTACCAACTAAAAGCATGATTGTGTTCATAAAGATCCAAAAAAGTTGACAAGTGACCAGTAGAACTATTAATTTAATTTAGCAAGATCATAGGATACGGATATAATGAAACTATCTGTTGCATTTCTAGATGCTAGCAATAAAATTTTAGAAAATCAAATGTGTAATTAAAATGTATAAGGAGCATCAAACATTGAGGACTGATTCTAGAAAAACCTCCACTAGACCTCTGCACTGAAAATGTCAAAACACGGCTGTGAGAAGCTTTAGCAGGGCTAAATGAGAGAATAAATCAGGCTGAAGGATCAGAAGACTCAACAGTTACATGTCTGTTCTTTCTAAACTGACGTACAGATTTAAATCCGTCATGATCAAATGCCATCAGACTGTTTTAAAGATCTAGAAAATACGATTTGATTCTAACATTTACATAGAACAGCAAACATTCTAGAATAGCTAAAATATTCTTGGAAAAGGACAAAATTGGAGTACTATACTACCTGAATTCAAAATTACTTTAAAGTCACAACAATCTGGGCAGCAAGGCACTCAAGTTAGGAGCAGATTATTCAATTAACAGATGAGAACAGAGAGTCCAGAAATAGGCCTTCACAAGATCGATATTCAAAACTCAGGAACCTGAACACACAAGGTGTGTGCATTTCATCGGCTGTAACTGGCATCTCCGCCCAATAAGAGGAGAAGTGGAAGCGAGAAATGATGAGCTCCTGAAGGAGGTCTCACGTCACTATATTTACTTCTTTGGTTTCGGCCACTGTTTTCGAATTCTACTTCTATTACCTCCATGATGTCACCCAAGTTGGACCGTCCTGATGTACCATCCATATCAATCTGCTTTAAAATTCTCCATGTCTCCTCCCTGCCTTCAGGGCAATATTCCAGATCGGTGAGAAACAGAATTTCGTATTCCGGATCCTTCTCCTGGTCCAGGCCCCCAGCCCCGCCTGCTCCCTGGAGTCCCCACGCTCAGCTCCTTGACGTTCCTGGTGTATTCTGCACCGTCTCACTTTCTCCTCCTCCTGACCTGCATTATCAGTGTTCATGTCATGCTGTTTCCCCAGCTCAGTGCACAGTACCTAATATATTCTTCCTCAATTAAAGTGAAAAAATATGCCATACAGAGCAGCTCCTGGGGTAAAGGTCAACCCTGATGCCAGGGTAGCTTCCAGTCCCCCCGTCCCTCCCCACAGGGGTACCGCCTGGCACTGCCGTCCTCACACACAGAAGACTGAGCTGACCAGAGCCAGAAGGCACCTTCCTGCTCTTCTTTTTATCTTTTTATCAGCTTACAGGTTCCTGGGGCATGAAACCCAGCCAAGGTGTCCAGAAGCTAGTTGGTAAACCAATGTCTTACTGTTACTGCTTCTTACTTATTTCTAGGTTTCCCTCCAGACATCTGGAAACTGGCTCCCACAGCGAAAATAGAGAGGCAGGGGGAAAACAGTGAAAGAGGGCTGTATACAGTTTACAATTACAAAAAAGTACCAAGACATGGGATAAATTCCAACAGCATGAAATTCTTTATCCTGCCAGAAATTCCCTCACTTGATTTTATCCTTTTTCCTTTCAATATCAAGTTGTCTTAAAATCTCAGCTCAGATGCCTCTTCTTCCAGGAAGCCTTTCTGGATTCCTTGGCATTAGGTTGGGTGCCCGTTTATGCTCTGGGTCTTGTGGCCAGTATCTCATTCTGTAGTAATCGCTTCCTTGTCGGCCTTCCCCACATACTGTGGGGGCCTGAAAGGGTGCTGCTCTATTTATTTCCGTTCCCCTGCCCACCAATGAGCCGGATGTAGAGAGGGCACTCAGTAAAGCCCAGGGGTCAAGTCTGTGTTTGAATGAGTACAGACAGCCTGACTGTTTGTGTAGACTGTCCAGACAATTCCTGTGGAGACTAAAATACTAACTGGCTTTGGGTCATCACTGACCATCCAACTCTCTGGGCAGAGAAAGATTATTAATAAGAGCTGTGATGCACACACCCAAAAAAGTAATGTCTAGGCAAAGCATTGTCTCACTGGTGAGATTTTCAGGGTCATCCTGTAAATCAATTTATATGTATTTCTCATTACATTGCCTAACAAGAGGCAGATGTTTCTTTGACCTTCCTCTCTTATTTTCACATCGATTGCTTTAATATCTTACCTGAGATGGCCCTCCTATGCAATCCCAGGTAACACATTGATATATTGCTTCCACTTACGGTGTGCAAATATGTCACTGCAAATATTGAAAAAGAAATAAAACTCTGAATACCACACTATATTTATTTCAAATCCCCATTTGTCTCATTCCAGGAATTCTGCTTCTTAAAGGCTCATAAATAGGCTTTATTCATTTTCTCAGCCGAGGCCTGAGAGGTCAGGTTTGGTTTACACTTGTTAATGTCTACATTTCTTCCAGTACCACTTCATAGATGTGCTTCCATCCATTCATTCTTCTTTGTGTTTAAGCTACCTGACCTGGTGTTCACTGCCATCCCGACATCAAGCCGCTCTGCTGTGTTAGAGTCAAATCCAAGAATATGGAATGTGTTCACAAGATAAATATTTAGGAAAGTATTGTTTGCATGAAACTTCATTTTATGATGTACATGCCCTGATTGTATTTTCTTCTTTCTATAGTTTTCTCCAGGACTCACCTGCAGAACTTGCTTTTGAAAATCCAACTAGATGGAGAATTAGAAATTAATACAAAAAAGCATGAAGGCTGCTTTAACCTTCATATATATAATACCACAGACTTATAAGCAACAGAACTTCATTTCTTGCAGTTTTGGAGGCTAGAAGTCCCAGATCAAGGCCTGCGTCGATTCAGTGTCTCATGAAGACCTGCTTCCTGGTTCACAGATTCAGATAATTTGCTGTAACTTTACATGGTAGTAAGTAAAGATGCTCCCTGGGGCCTTTTATAAAGGCCTTAATCTCCCCAGGAGGGCTCCACCCTCATGACTGAACAAATACCTTCCCAAAGTTCCCACCTCCAGATACTATTTCTTTGGGGAGTAGGTTTCACTATATGACTTTTGGGGGACAAAAACATTCAGTGTTGATTTGAATGTTTTAACTGCAGTCTTGTGTTGATCCAGACTCAAATTTGCCAAGTCTGAAAGATGATTTGTGATTAGTTGTCATCATCCAATTGCTAAATTATATACTGGAAAAAACCAATAACCAATTGTTTTTTTCCAGTATATAATAAAAAAACAATGCTTTGTCTAGACATTACTTTTTTGGGTGTGTGCATCACAGCTCTTATTAATAATCTTTCTCTGCCCAGAGAGTTGGATGGTCAGTGATGACCCAAAGCCAGTTAGTATTTTAGTCTCCACAGGAATTGTCTGGACAGTCTGCACAAACAGTCAGGCTGTCTGTACTCATTCAGACACAGACTTGACCCCTGGGCTTTACTGAGTGCCCTCTCTACATCTGGCTCATTGGTGGGCAGGGGAACGGAAATAAATAGAGCAGCACCCTTTCAGGCCCCCACAGTATGTGGGGAAGGCCGACAAGGAAGCGTTTACTACAGAATGAGATACTGGCCACAAGACCCAGAGCATAAACGGGCACCCAACCTAATGCCACTTATTGTTAATTTATTTTGTTTTGCTGTTGCCTCCTTCCACTGTGTTTGAAATTTTTATATAAAACAATATACCCACTAAAAACTAGGAAATTCACAAAATAAAACCCATGTTTTTTGTAAAGTATCTATAAATCTTCCACACAGTCAGTATTAATGCTCATTGAAGAATATCTCACATGTATATATATATGGTGGTGTATTACATATGCAACTATATAAATTTTTAATCAGGTAACTTTATCTCATGACAATTTTTGTGTGTCATGGAAATATTGCACCGATGTGCCATTATTTGGCATTTAGATTCTTCATTAAAAGATTTGTAGCAATAAATAAGCACATAACATCTATCTAGTTTAGTGTACATTCCCAGATGTGAAATTAGGGTAACACAGATTAAGAACACATTAAGTACTTTTGATAAATATTGGCAAATGGGTTTCGGGAACTAATGTGGTTGCCTCTAGTATAACTATTTTTATTTAAGTTTATGAATCAATTCTTTCATGACCGGGGCCCAGCTTCTGAAGAGTCATGATAATTTGAATAAGAAATAATCATGACCCACTCTGTGCCCTCATTCATGTCAGATATCAGATATTAAATATCAGTTATCAGGAAGCCATTGACAATTTCCTTTCTGGACAGAGGTTTGCAATGGCCACAGCATTCTTGTGGGGAGAGGATGGATAGAGATGTGGTAGGATGCAAACAGGCCTTCCTTCTCATCACAGATCTGATGTTTACTAATGGTGCAAATCAGGCAAATTACTTAACTTCTGGGGGGGGGGGTTGTCAGATTCCTCATTTATAAAATAGATATTTATTTCTCATCCATTCACTCACTCAATCATTTATTCAAAAATATGTGCTTAGCTTATTTGATGCTCCAGAAGCTTTTCTTGGTGCTAATGATGAGTCTGTAGATGAAACACTCACACCTCCTGCCCTCATGAAGCTTTCATTGCACTGGGAGAGAGAGACAGAAAAGATAAACAAATAAAAACATAGAAAGCGCCAAAGAAAAATGTAAAGGAGTGAAAAGCTAGATGTGTGGCGGTGCTCTGAGCTGTGGAGGTGAGGAGAGGCAGCTCTGCAGGGGTAGGAGGCACGTGAGCATGGGGAGGGACTGCCGCTGCCCCCAGGCGCCCTCCTCTCCCCGTCTGGAACCTGTGTTGGCTCTGGAGCGGGTCACCAACCAGGATGCTCTTGGGGAAAATGATACTCACCTACACTGCTGGCTGGGTTTATTCACTGGTGAGGATATGACCTAGGGTAAGGGGCCTCTCCTTTCTTAATCTCATTTCTGCCATCTACATGATGGTGTCCGTGCCCTCCACTATTCATGGTTGCTGTGGAGATTCAATATTAAGTGCTGAGCACAGGGTAAATGATAAAGGATTGGTAGCTATTGTTACTGTTGCTATGAATAAACTGGCTGAAGTCTGTATTTCTCCTGAGATCCTTTCTAGTCATGTGAGACACTGTCCCTAGCGACCGCCTCATTTTACTTTTGAGAACCTAGTGCACAGGAATGACCGTGACCTGTTGAGGCCTGAATGACTCCTCCTTCTTGCCATGGTCCCCAAGACTGTCCCATCCCTGGCTGTCTCCTACCCCATGTAATTGCACCTTCACTGGGTGTTCCTATCTGACAACTTCCAAAATCTTAAATGTCTAACTTCTAGTTAAAACACTGCAGTTTGCTCAAGCTCACAGTTTCTCCTCTGCATATGGTTTCGGTCCTAAGTTTCTTTCCTGCTGCCTTTTAATGCTAATTGTGGCCAGCTGTAAGCTAATTAACCTCTCTAGGGTCTCCCAGGCAGCTGGAGTGCTTGGGCCAGGACAGCAGCGCAGAATAAATGATAACAAAACGTATTGATCACCAGCCCCGCTAACTGCATAGTCATTTCCTCCCGGCCTCCTTGCTGGCGGGGATAACAAAAGCAATCAATAGCCAAGCTTTCGTGATGGTGAACAGCTTAAAAGTTCTTATTGCTCTAACTTTTCTCCAGCTTAGTGTCTATTCAGAATAAACTGCAAATGAATGAAAGAAGTAATTGATGAACAAGGGAATGAATGCATGTGAGTGGATCAGACCGTGCACACCCATGGTATAAAATCAAGTGATCAACTCAGAAGCCTTTGTTTTGGGTTGTCGACCCCGTGCAAGGGCTTTGCTTGGTGTTGGGAAGTGGCTGTAAACAGGTAAAGGATGGGCTGCAACCCTCAAGAAGTGCGAAATTTAATTGGTCAAATAAAGGAATCATTCCATTTAACAAACTTCTACACATCTGTTGTGTATATGAATATATACATATATTCATGTTTTCTTTTAATTGGGATTTCTCCCCTACCAGCTGCTTCTGTCTAAAGGCCACATCTTTTGTAACATTTTATTTCCTGTGGCTCTTATTGGGGTTGTTCCATAAAAGACACTTGGATTGTTGTACCATTGGTTAAAGAATGTAAAGAAACAAAGTTCCTCTCCACTAAATACAAGATATGAAGTGTGACTGCAGGGCTACTAGAATGCAGAGCAAGTAACTTGGGGCAAAATCCCAAAGAACGAGCCTAGGAACATTTCTTTCTTTGGGGAAATGAGAAAAACATTTTTGCCCTCTGCTTTCATATCTAAATTAGGGTAGGTCTTTTCTTGTTCCTTTCCCGTACTGGAAGAATGTGGAAATTGAAAGGACTGGTTACAGAGCTCTTACCCAGTAACCCTAAATTCCCTCAGATATCACCTACTTTCCTGTCTGCACACAAATCCTCAAAACGAGGGTGGACCCAGGCGATGGAAGTGACATGTTCAAGATCCCTGGGCTATGGGGCAGATAAACTGTCTCAAATCTAATCTTCCTTGTGATGTTCTGAATCTAGAACCTCCTACTCTATTAGTTAAATTCTAACAAATAAACAGAACCTGTTTTCTTGCTTCAGTTGGGCATATTTGTTCCGTATTAGCTCGGCTGGGTGTCCTGTTTCAGAAGGGAGTCCAAATCCAAGGTTCCTGTGTGTGTTTGTGTGCATATGTGTGTGTAGATAGAGATACATATACACAAACATACTTTCTCTTTATATATATATATTTACGTGTACATATTCAGTGTATTATCTACTTGCATCTACAGCTATAGTGGTAGCCATTTATTTATAATTTAAGAACTGTTTTCAATTGAAATAGGATATGAGGGATGGAAAGAAGTTAGAAGAATAGCAAAAGAGGATGATAGAATTCTAAAAGCCAAAAACTCAAGACTTGTGCAAAAGTAATGAATTTCCATTTTCAGAAGGACTTAGTGAAAGGCAATTTTCCTGTATTAAATTTTTCAAATTAATATTTCAAATATAAAAGACTCATTTGAGCCTCAATGTGAACATAAAAGCACACTTCAATTTATTACTGACAATTAAATTGAAAGAGTCAAAATGTAAATGAGTAACATACTTCAATGACCCCTATGTCAAAGCCAAAGGTATGTCTTCATGGAGAAAGACATTCGGCCAGATAACTCCTTTACTGGGCGTCACTTAAGCAGGGAGGAGGTGGTAGGCCACACGACCTCGCTCAGGTGGTCGGGCTCTGTGTCCTGCCCCACCAGCCTGTGTGCAGGCCAGCTGAGTGTCGCACCTACTGTGTGTCTGTCGGTATTCTACAAGGCTTAGTTAAGCTTGCAAAGTGAATAAGGCTCAGTGCTTCAACTATTTAAAACTGCAGAGACAGTAGAGCATGATGTGAATATTTGGAAATCATATATTTGATGATGAGGATTAATATCCAGAATATAGAGATAACTCCTAAAACTCAACAAAAAGCAATCTTAATTAAAAGGGAGCAAAGGACTTGAAGAGATACTTCTCCAAAAAAGATGTACAAATGGCCAATAAGTACATGAAAAGATGTTCAGCTGCACAAATCATCAAGGAAGTGCAAAGCGAAGCCACAGCGAAATACCACCTCGCACCCACTGGATGGCTACCCTCAAATCCACAAAAAAACAACGAGTGTTGGCAAGGTTGTGGAGAAAATACAGCCCTTGAGCGCTGTTGGTGGGCATGGAAATTGGTACAACCACTGTGGAAAACAGCATGAGTTTCCTCAAAGAAATTAAAAATAGGATTACCAATCCCACTGTTGAAAGTCATACACCTGGTAAGGGATTTGTACCCGAAAGAATTGAAAACAGGATTTCAAAGAGATGTTTGCACACTTACATTCACAGCAGCAGCACAACTACTAAAACATGGAAGTGACCCAAGTGTCTACTGGAGGATGCGTGGGCAAGCAAAATGCTGCTACAATAAAATATATACACAGTGGCCTACTAGTCAGCCTTAAAAAGAAGGAATTATGACATATGCTTCAATGTCGGTGAACCTTGAAGACACTGTATTAAGTGAAATAAGCCAGTTGCAAAAATACAAGCATTGTGTGATTCCACTTGTATGAGGTACTTAGAGAAGTCAAAATTATAGAGAAACAAAGAATGGTGGTTGCCAGGGGCTGGGGAAGGAGAATCAGAGGTGGTTTTTTAGTGGGTATAGAGTTTCCATTTTATAAGACAAAAAGAGTGATAGAGATGGATGGTGGTGGCGGCTCAACATTAGGAATGTATTTAATACCACTGAACTAAATACACTCTAAAATGGTCCAGAAAGTAAGGTTTATGTGTCTTGCCAATGGGTTTCTGCCCTGGGCAAGTTCGCTATGGATTCAATGTGACCAAAGAAATTGACAACAACATGTTCTTGGGGTGAAACGGTTATACCCAACTTTATTTCCAGGTGGCAGTTCAGTTGCTAAAATCCCATTCACTCAGAGCAAGTCTGCATGCAGCAAGCCGGTCTCTGCCTCTGGGCCCCTCTGTCTGCACAGCTGTCCTCTGGGCCTCTCTGCCTGCACAGCCATCCCACATAGCCATCCTCTGGGCCTCTGTCCTCAGCACTGCGACCACTCCAGCCTCTGCTCTGCTCTCCTGCAGCCTTGCAGCCCTGCCACCGTGTCGTGCCCAGAGCACTGGGCAGAGCTCTTTACATAGAGTCAACAGCAATGCATTGCCCACAGCTGTGCAGAGCTCTAGTCAACCAGGGCCAGGTGAGAATCCTGGCCACTGGAACTCTCATATCACCAAAAATTGTTTAAGTACCAAAGCTTGGGAATAAATTCATTTTTTTCAGTGTGAGAAGTTATCCCCATTGCAACAATGTCATTCCACTTGCACTTTAATATATTTTCTTTAATGAAGAAGAAAGAGATGGATTTATAAATAGTGTGTCCAGCTCTTTGAGCATAGATCTGGGTAGATCATGTGAGCTAATTGAGCACTTGAACATAACTCCTTTCATGAGCCATCACACAGACCTGGGAAGTCCCTGACCCTTTTACAGTAACTTAGGATGTTTGGGCAACTGAGATTGGAAAAACAACTTAAAGAATTCTTAGGAGAAATTTTAAAAATAGATCTTATCAGCCAAAGACTATCAATTTTTAAAGAACTGTCTTATATTTCAGTCCTTTAGATCTGTCACTTCCTCCAGTTTTCAAAGGCAACCCTTTCTCATACAGCTCTGGTCAGACCTGAGGTTTCCAGGAGAGGCAGCCAGGAGGCATGGAATCTGAAAGTTTTTCTTGCGTCCCATCTCACTTGGGCTAATATCTCCTGTGGGAGGGAAGTGTGGACGCTGATAGCCTTTCTGTCTTTGGCGGTCTGACCATGGATGAGTAGAACAGGAAGGTTACAGAGTCTGCCGAAAAACCAACAAGCAAAAAAAATGTCTGGGAGTGGCTATCACGTCAGGTTTGTTTCATTTTCAGCTCTCCTTATTTTTCCTTTTCTCTAAAGCATTGGCTATTTAATCCCCTTCTGAAATTTCTACCCAATTTGTGCCAAGCACTTTGGAAGAATCCCTCATGGATATCTAGTGAGGATCTGTCATATGCCAGGACCTCAGACAGGTGTTCAGTATTCATGGAGGATATTTGGCATCTCAACCACGAGGAGTTTGGAATCTAGTGGGAGGGGCAGGTACAGACCAGGTGATTCTAATGCAGTATAGCAAGAATAATGCTTGAGGGTTTATTGTGAGCACAATAAAAAGAAGTGCCATCCAGACCTGGAGAGTTCATTAGAACTTCCCAGGAGAGGTGAAAGGAACCTAGCAAGGCAATTGGTTTAGGGGTTGGGGAACAAGGAAGAAAAGGGCGTGAAGTATACTTGGAGAGGTAGCTAGTGACAAGGACATGCCAGGCATATAAACCATGTCACAGATTTCAGAATGTATCCCAAGGTAGTGGGAATAAACTGAAAGGATTTAGGTAGAAGAGTCAAGTAATTTGCATCATGCACTTCAGAACCTTATCCAGTTAGAATTACATTGCACTGGTCCAGAGAACAGCATGTGAGGGCTTGGCTTAGAGGTAGCCACAATGTCAGTGAGAAATAGACATACTCTGTGTGATCTTTGGGCACAGAACCAACAGGATTATGTACCATATTGGATGTGGAAGGCAGAAAACATTGAAAACTTGTTTAGGAAGTAGCAAAGTTATGCCTTAAGTAACTAACAAGATAATGTTACTACTTAATGCTACATAGGATGGTGAATGACAATGTTCAAGGCTTTACATAATAAAGTCTACAATGTCTGTAAGTCACCCAAGTGAAGAAGATAGAGTTAATTATCGTTATTCATGGCAATATGCTCTATTATCTTGCCACATAATGCTGAATTAGCTAATACAGAGCCATCACCCCTTGGGAAAATGTAAGGTTCAGATCCTGCCAGCCACTGGTTGTATTTTCATCAACCAATCAATGTGTAGCCTTGTTTAATGTGTCTTTCAGCTTGAAAGCGCATCACAGCTTCCTTGTACCTCTGAACACAAGAGAGCACCTCTGCACTATTCTTGGGGGTTATTGTAAACGTGAAATCACAAACACAAATCATGAGAATGTGAAAAATGTGGCATGAAAGGATCACAAAAGAGAGCTGAAGCACGAAGAGCACTGCCTTCTTGTTCTGACCGCAGTGGGAACGTGTGGAGGGTGAACATCAAAATCCTGCTGCTGTGCCAATGAGTGCAGAAGCGTCACGAGTATTATTTGGTGGTTAGAACTAAATTCCAATGAGCAGGTGATTTTGCAAAAACAACATCAGTGAAAAATAAAGATCATCTGCATTCAAGTCTAGATCTCAAAAACGTTTGGGAAGAAGACATATCTTTGGGAGCCATCAAGAAAATCATGTTATTTCTAATTCTGGGTTTAGAGAAGATGATTTAGAAAAACTAGAGAGAAGAAATCTCATACCATAATCTGAGGCTCTTTAATGTTGAGATGGAGAAAAGCCAACATGTAGAGGCGGGTACAGGAAAAGAAGGAGGAGCCTCCGCAGAGCAATGAGATGGAGGGAGAAGAGAGACAATGCGGTGCCACAGCACAGAGAACAGATTGTTGGGAAGAGGAGAGCGCGTGCCTAGGTCGGGTTCGGGCGGTGAGGCTAGACAATGACGGAGAAGCACCCTCTGCATTCATGTCAGGAACGTGTTGGTGCTCTTGACAAGAACATCACTTGGTGGAGTGATGGGTGGAAGCCAAATTGGAATGAGTAGAAGCAATGTACAGTTAATGAGATCGTACCTGTGAATATCAATAGCAGCTTCAACAAATTTTGCATAAGGAAGAGCAGGAAATGGGCATCTGAAAAATGATGAGGAGCAGTGGGAATTTTTTTTTTTTTTTTTACCAGGAGTGTAGACTGTAGTTTCTCCAAAAGACCATCAGAAAATCTTTGGAAGCAATGAAAATTAAGTTTATTAGGCCTATTTCGGTAAGAGATGGTGCTAGCTTGACTGTCTTGGTAGTTTTTCGGAAGGGAGTAGTCAGAGAAGACATTAATAGTGTTTGAGGATCTAGGCTGGGTGATTTAAAGCAGCTTATATAACACAGAGTGGTCTGGGTTTGGACAGAATTATGACAGAAGACCTTTGAATGGATAAATATACTGAGGCGATTGTCTGATAAGAGGTCTCGACGAGCAAGTTATTAGTCTTGATAAAGTTAACAGTCTTACCTTCCAGAAGCAAGTACTCTCTGGAGCAAACAGCTAGGCTTTATTTGTCTGGTCCCATTTGAGCTGAGCACGGGGGTAAGGAAGTACCCCTGGCCTCAGTCTGTGTGAGTTACTGGAGGGAATCCACGTGCTGCCTGGAAGTGCTCGCCCAGGGCGCCAACAGCGGGGAGAAGGAGCTGGTGGCGGCTGGGGGCCGTTGCCAGAGGGAGGATCCGGGGTCTGCACTCAGGACACAAGCAGGGCCTCTGCCCTGGGAGAGGAGAGCTCCCCAAGTGCGCAGGGAGGGCAGGGCAGGGCTGGAGGCGCCAGAGGACAGTGGCTACCCTAAGGCAGCCCTGTCCTCGAGAAGAATATTTTAGAATAGAAGTCAATCGTCCTGGACTGAAAAACCAAGTGAATTCCTTCCTGTACTGTTTTTGTTCTGCTCCAGTTTCCTTTCAGCTAACGCCTGCCTCTAGTTACTCCAGGGAGTTTATGTGAGAACACGGAAAGAGAAGATGCACAGGGAAGGGGCGAATACAGAGCTTAGACATAGTAGGTCTCCAAAAAAAGAGCTTCTCTTTTTCACCCCTTTTATTTGTTCTTTTCTAGCATAACATGCTTCCTTCTTTCCAATCATCCTTATTTTCTGGCTCCTTCTTCCCTATTATTTGTCACTGCCTCTCTGAGGAGTAGGAATTTCTCCCACAGGCCAGCGCGGCTTGAGTTTGCTTCCCTGCAAATCGGAGAATGAGGGGCCACGAGCTTCCATGTCTGTCTTCCACGTAATGTGTTCTTCACCAAACTCCCCTGTTCACCCCACTTCCCCAGCCACCACTTTCTGTAGATACTCCATCCCTCTACATATCTGGCTTAAAAGTCCAGTATTTTCTGGCTTAAAATATCCAATACACAGCCTGCTATTTCTCAGATTTTACCTACTGATTTATGTCTAAGATAATCCTCACAACTGGGAAATATACATTGAATAAAGAGCTTCTCAAAGCAATTAGTAATTTATTTAAAACATAGTCATATTGTAAAGATGTCCAAACGTAAAAAAAGTCCCTGGCCACAGGAAATGTGATAAAAGTAGAGATGTTTGCTGGAGATTTGTAACAAAGAAGACAGGGAATCAACATTTGCTTGGTGACTCTCATTTGCTTTACATATATTATTTCATTCTTTTATTTTCTAAAAACTCCTACACAAGAATAATGTCTTAATTTGACATATGAGGAATCTACAACTTGACAAGATTAATTACATAATTACATAATTCCACAGGCACTGAGCTACTGAATGGAAGGGCAAAGATTATAATTCAAGTCTGTTTAGCATCAACAGCCCATGCCTTTTCTAATATACCTCACATATTTTCATGACAATAGAAAGGCTCCTCACTATTTGCTCTCTATTACTAGAATCAGTGCACCACTGTACAGAAAGATAATTCCACAATTTTAAGTGATATACACAATGTCAGGTGTTTGTTCCCAATAATATTAAAGGTACTATTTATCAACATGCTTAACAAATAAGTATTGAGTATCTGCACATGGTAGGACTCAATTTAGTTGTGAATTACAGAAAAGCTAGCACTCAGGGGCTTGAATAATTAGGAGGTTTATTCTTTTCAAGTAATGGAAGGTCCTGAGGTGAGCACTCAGCTCCTCCGTCCAGGTGGTCTACGAATCGCACACTCAGACACATTCTTGATCACCAGCTCATGATTGCAAGACAGCTGCTAGGCTTCTGAATTATCATTAAATATGTGAAGAAAGGGAAGCAAGAAAGGCAAAAATCCTGTGCCATGATTTGTGCTCCTGGTAGTGACAGAATAGCTTATAGGAGGGAAAGAGAGACAGAGAGAAGCTAGTATATGATTACCTGGATCCCTTCTCAAAGTAATGATTTGCAGAAAACACTTAGATGTGTATAAAAAGCAAGGAATTGCCTAATTGTATTGTATTTAGGTGTTTTTCATTGTATTCTAACTTTGCAATTACACTTTTTAAAAATAACTTCGCTTCAAAGATGGGAAAGAAGTGTATATAGACTAACAAACCATCTCATGGTTGTAGGGTTACAATAATAGTGGTTGATTAAAGTCAGACTGCTAGGAATGAATTCTCAGTGTATTTCCCTCACGTACACACACACACAAACCCACACACCCACACACAGTTGAAATGGCCTGAGTATCTCAAGATTATCGAGTCCTGTATTTTAAGGTGCTTTATTCCCTGAAGGTACGTGTTTCTGAGTAGGCTGGCTCATTCCCGTGCATGTTGTAGAAGGGCATTTTACAGGTCAAAAGCTAAGTGACTCATATCAACTGGAGTTTGAGTAGCAGATGGTGTCTCATATGGCGAATCTAAGTAAAAGAATACTTATCATGTTTAGGATCCTGAATTACATTCTGAGGTTTTTAGGTTAAGGAACAGAGAAGGCAAAAAGGTCAGGAAATAAGAGGCTTTCATTAAGTCAGTTGCATGTACCCTCAATGACTTCCTTCTCCGAAGGTGGGATGTTCAGAAGGCGGGGATGGGCAGAAGAAGGTTGGGAGAGATGCTCTGGGACACAGCAAGATGATTTTAAAACATGAACATTGAAAAGGAGAAATCAAATGTATGTCAGTATTACAGCAACATATTTGGTTGATGCTTTCTGCTTTTCTGGAAAAAGTTGTGAGTCAATAGAGTATAATATAGCAATAAAGCACATGCTTAATATATGAGTCAAAAATAGAGCGTTTATGAGTTTTATGGTCTTTCTGTGAAAAGATGATACATCAGGATGGTACTAGAAAATAAAACAAATGATTTATAGGAACAAAGGTGATACATGGGAGTGCATTTAGTCTTCTCTTTTGGAAATGCGCTTTCTTGTTTAATGGCTCTGCTCACAAGTGTCTCTTGTGCTGTGTGTGTGTGTGTCACACACATGCAAATAAATATATTTTCACATTTGAGATACCCTTCCTATGAAAGTTTAATGCTGTATTTTTAAATTCATCTGGATGTGCCCAATTTATTTTTATAGAGCACTTTTAAATTCCTTTCTACTGGAGAAATAGCCTGTAGAAGCATCAGGCGAAGAGCACGGCTCCCTCTGCAAGGGGGTGGGCAGGACTAAGATCATCAATTGCCTTAATAACGTTCACTCCATTTCCGCATCCTGCCACTGACGTCGCCCAACACTTGGCGTGTGTGTAAAGACTGGTTTAAAGAAGAGGGTGGGAAGAGCAGAGAGCTTCAAAGTTGGAACAGAAAAAAGAGCTTCAATCATGGAAAAGTTTTTGGGGAGGGAAGACGAGGAAACAAAAACACAGCCCAGTAGCCGAGAGTTGCAAGCGGGCTGAGGCAGCTCTAGTAACATCAACAGCAGAAACCTTGGCTGAGACCCGGAGAGGCCCACGGTGACTTGGCTCAGACAGGCCAGGTGAGCAGCTGCGAATACCTATCACCAGGTGTGATGGTCAGGAGGAAGGCAAAATAATTTTGCTATGTTTCGGGTGTTAGTTTTAGCAATATTTTGATATGTAAAATAGTATTCAGTATAAAGTGAAGCTTTGATTTTCGTATTTGGAAGATGTTTCTACTTAAATATCTTAATCTTACCTCTAGTTCTAATGTGCTGTCCACTAATTCTCTTAGATTTCCAGGTTGACAATGAACATCTGAAAAAATGATGACTCTTAACTCTTAATTTTTAATATGCATGTTTCATAATTTTTTCTGCTTTCTTTAATGTTCTGGTTAGGACTTACAAAAGGATGTTTAATCATAGAAGTAATAGCAGACATTATTATCTCCTTCCTTACTTTAATAAGAACACTTTTAATATTTCATCACAAGAATGTTCTCTTCTGGTGGACACTCTTTCACAGATTAAGAAAGGTTCCTTTTGTTCTTTGTTTGCTATAAATATTGAATTTTGGTGCTTAGCTGAGAATTATTTATTATACTCATGTATGGTTTGTTTAACCACCAATTTTGTTTTATTAAGATGATAATATTTCCCTGTAATTTATTAATGCAGTGATTTCTATTCATTTTTTTTCTCTGGTATTAAACATTCCTGTGACTCTGGAAAAACTAGGACTGGTTGTTCAAGGACTTCTTTAAATATACTCTCCTTTCAATTTACCAAGGTTTTATTCAGAAACTTTACCTCTAGTCACAGCGATATTGATTGAGTTAGCCGTGCAAATGCCTCTAGGCTCGGAAGAAGGTTGTGTAACACGCATCGCATCTGTTGCTCGATGCCAAAGTAGAACAGGCCACGTAAAACCTGGGCAGGCTGGTATGCATGTGTGTGCTTCTGTGCCGGCAGCATCAAAGCACGGAACTGCTGTTGAAGTCTGTTTTATCAGGCCAGCCAGATTTTACACTTCCTCAGGAAAAAATTAAAGTTCTGTGGACTGCCTAGTTTGTTTATTTTTCAGAAAACCAATTGTTACAATATGATTTTCAAAAATGATAGTTTAAATATCTTCTTTTTTTTGATAATTTAAGACCATATTCATATCATAATGTATCACTCTTATTTATTTGTAACATCTTGTCTTCTTTTTCCTCTTTTTATGAATTTGTAAAATATACAATTGTATATTTATCAAGTCTATTTCCTTGATCTTTTTTTTTCTTAAAAATGTTTATTTTTTCCTTTTTAAATTGCTTTTATTATTTAGGGAGGCAATTTCTTGAGTTGAATACTAGCTCACCTCTTTTTTCAGTTTTCTTGATTTCTACTGAAAATATTTTAGGCTATCAGCTTTCCCTGATTATGCTAGTTACAGACAAAAGTATGTGCATTTAGTGTTTGTCATTGTTACTTATTTCTAAATGGTTTGTGTGGCCACTTCACATTCTTTAAGCCAAGAGTTCTTTGAAAGGCTATTACATATTTTTTAGGTTTATAGATTTTTCCCCCTTTTTTCTTGCTGCTCATTTCTAATTATAATGCGTCTTGAGGGTGATTGTGTATTTGGGTTCTGTTTTCTTTTTTTTTTATTATTCGTTGATGTTTCAACGAATATGTTGGTATTTCCTCTGGGATTTTTGTTGGTGCTCCATGTATGTTCGGAAAGTTCATAGTTTCTACTGATGGGTGAGTACATGTGGTTAAGCTTATTAATTCTGTTAATCATATCTTTTCTATCCTTTGGCCACAAATCATCTCAAAACCCCTGTTAGTTCTCAGCTAATAATAGTTAGTATTAATGCTTTTGGGCTATGAGAAAGAAAATCAACTAATATGGACCAGATGTCTATTAGAGACCTCCCCTCAGTTTTTTAGGTTTACTTAAAATTAATAGATTACCGTTAAATGACCATCCATTATTCTTTCTTCTTGTCTGACTCCTAGAGACTGGACAAGGAAATAACACTTCTTGGCACTCTCTGCCATTGCTCCTGGGAGGGGTTACTGGAGATCCCCTCCGGGATCTGCAAGGGTGTGTCTAGTCCGATGGTTAGGAGCCTAGTGTAATGACACAAACCACAATGTTTCTGAAACAAGAAGAAACATTTCTTCAGCACCAGCTGGGAATCTAATCCCATAATTCAAGTTAAGCAGAATGTTGCAAATACCTTTCTTGACTTCTAAGGAGTGATTTATTTCTAAAATCTGATGCTCCTTCTTTCTTTTTTCTTTTTGATAGGGAATGGGGAACCCGCCAGAGTATAAGAAATGTATCCAGAACTACTCTGCAAGGGGTTGTTGAACTTTTTTTTATCTTCCACCCCTTTATCATTCTTTACAAAAGGGGAAAGGGTTACTGCTGGGGTCCGTAACTTCTGTGAGGACAGTTCTTTATTTCTCCATTATTCAGTCCTTAGCAATGAACATGTTGTATACCATTTTTAAAAATTTGATGAGTTAATGAATGAGTGAGCAAATGATTGTGTTAAGCAAGGAAACAGATCTAGTTGCTCCTAGACCTCTGGGCTGGGCTGGGATTGTGACAGTCACAGTCACAACTAACCTGCTACTATACGGTTAGAGTAAACGCTTTTGTTCACCAGCCAGAGGGGGAAAAGGCCCTTAGGGACACACTTCCAAGGATCAGCCTGTGAATGACTATTTCTCTATCCTTTCCTGCCAGGAATATGCCTGTACCTTCACTGCTGGCGTCCCAGCGTGGGCGGCCGGTGAGGAAGCACAAAAGGGTGGAAACAAGTTCCCCCCAATCAACCGACTGATGCTCTGCTTCTAGGCACTGTCTGTGGCTCATTCTATTTTTGGCTGAGAAATTTCTCCCTGGGTTTCTCAGTATCTTACCATTCTGACCCACCGTTTGCTGGTCTTCAGGTTTTCATCACTGAATATTTGCCAGGGAGCAGCTGCAAGTTGCTGAAGTCTCGGGAGTCAGCTAAATCGATTTGCAATGGCTGGTAGGCACCAGGGGTCGCATTATTTCTCCCAGAATAAGAAATTGTAGCTTCTTTTCTTTACCTCTGGCTAAGAACAATCTTCTTTCCCACTGTCTAAAGCAAGGAAGATTGCAATCTCAAATATCTGGAATAGGCTTCCAAGCTTTGGATAATCAACACTGTAGATTTGAGGGGATAAATGAAAGAAAAATGTAGAAATGTAAATAGGCAACCTTATGTTTTGAGCACTATACATTGTTGCCAGGTGTTCTGTCGTCTCTCTTACAGGTCGGAGGCCCGTGACCAAGGGAGTTTTAGAGGCCGCAGAAACACGGGCATTAACCGCATAGAAGGAGCCCACAGGGCAGAGCCCGGCCCTCCCACCGTGAGGTTCCTGCTCCAGGCTCGGGCTTCTTATGTGACCCATGAAGATATCAGCATGGAAAACTGTCACCTTAACAGTACTAAATGTGGCTTATTGACTGTGCGAGATTTAATTACAAGAATTCCGACAGGCAGGCATTAGTGCGTCTAGTTTTACTTGAGGAGAGAGGCCCACGCGGTTGGCGGCGGGGTGCACGGGCCTGGGACCCCTGATCCTGGCGGATCCCCGGGGACCGTGCTCCCGGGGCCGCCGCCTCCTGACCCGCGTGTGGGCGGGAGACCAAACCTGCACCCCCACGCTGACCCGGGCATCCTGGTGCTCAGGTGCTCCGAACACGAGGGGGCCCTTGGCCCACAGCCTGCTGCTGCCCAGAGGCGGCCCGTGCTCCGGGGTGCGAGTACCTGACGGCGCCCTGGTCACGGCTGCAGCGGACGGGCCTCGGGTCAGGGCTGCTCGTCCCCCGGAGCGTGGAAGCGCCGCACAGGCAGTGAGCTGCTCCGCCAGGGCGTCGTAGGTAGGAGATGCTGTCGTATACTAACACTTCTCCCTTCCCGGCCCTTCCCTTCCTTTCTTTTCTCTCTTCTGTCAAACCCAGGATTTCAATTAAGAGAAAGACAGTTGAAGAATCCATTAAATCTAGCCTGAGATTTGAATTACAAAAAGTCGGGGCCCTGTCCTCAGAGAGTTGCTTAAGTTAGGCCCTAAAAACAGCTGCAACCTCCCAGCAAAGGGAAACAAGGAGGGAAACTGGCCAATTCTCAAGTGCTCAGGGTTCTTATGATAACAAGAAATACAAAATTCCTGGGATTAGGCCTTAATACCTTCTCTGAGCACATTCATGATATATTGGATAATTATCACAACTTTGGCACAATAAACAGAAATCTGTATTTTGACATGACTATTTTATAACCTATAATAATGCAATGCAGTGATTAAGAACATGCTTCTATGAATGCTTACTATCTTTTTTTCTTTCTTTACTTTTCTTTCTTATTTCTGACTTTAAAAAAGATGATTTTCAATGACTAAATACCATCTAGCGCCTGGAAAGTCTGCTTTATTTACTTTCACTTTTTATTGTTTCTTCAGGCACTGGATGGGAATTGCTATTAAGTAGCTGTGAGCTTCAACTAAAGTCCTCACCAAATAAAAAAAACTCCCCCTGACACACTCAGTTTCTACACTAACCAACACAAACCGAACTTCCACTCAATTACACTGTATCACTGCTAACTTTTTTATATGAAAGAAGGCTTAGAGGGTCAAATACAAGTAGAATTAGAGTGATTTTAATCTAGTGTTTGCCACAAAGCTTAGAGGTCATTCCCTGGATGCTGGTTCTAGGTCCTGGGAAGCACACCGTTCAACAGAAGAAAAACGCAAGCCACACGTGCTATTCAAATTTTCTAATAGCCTCAAAGAAAGGAGAGACTGAAACAGATGAAACTGATGGTAACGATGTAGCCTAGATGAAATGTCCAAAGGTTTATCACTTCCACAAGTATTTAATGTACACTTGCTGAGTCTACCTTTTTTTTTAATATTGAGTCACAGAAGGGGTGTGTGATCCCCACTTACAGCACAAACCGGACAAGCCACCCTCCGGACGCACCGTCTTGCCACAGCACAAGCAGAGACTCCTTCTCCTGACTATTTTTTCCAGTGCGCTGCTGATCCCAATACGTGAGGAGCACAAGCACGTCCCAAACCCCTGAACTGGCTCCACTGGGTCCAGCAGGGCCGGGCCTGGGTGAGAGGGCAGGTGCCAGGGTGCCCCAGGCCTCCTCGCAGGAACACTGTGTTCCCGCATATCTCCTGACCAGTTCCAGGCAGTTCCAGGAGGCACTTCTGTGCGGGGCACAGGCTGAGCGGAACTGCTCCAGCGGCTGAGAGGTTATACAAAGAGATGCCTTTTTATAGCAGAAAAATACTCATTAAAGAATTGTGTTAATTATGAAAATAGTCCCATTCAGTCTCATCATCATCATCTCTCCTGGCCATCCTGTCAGGAGCTCAGTCAGAATGTGCTGATTGTTAAAAGCTGGGGCACTCGGGTGATACAGTGCAGAGCACATTGAACCAAAGCTTAAGTAGCAAATGCATGCAAGTGCCAAAGTATATAACATCTAGGAAATTAAAATAAATATAGAAGGTGCAAAGGACAATTGTTTAACTATTAAGGAATTAAGAGATATTAGTATATAACATCTAGGAAATTAAAATAAATATAGAAGGTGCGAAGGAAAATTGTTTAACTATTAAGGAATTAAGAGATATTTTTGGATCTTGGAAAATCCAGTGTAACCTGAAAGTTGAAATAGCATGTCCTTCTCAAAATTTGACCAGAAAAATCTATATACCAATAAAGTAACACTTGCATTCTTTGCTCATTCCGTAAGTACCTAGAAGTTACTACAAATGATCTGATTAAATATAAAAAGCTTAAAAGCATTTTAGCAATGTCTTATTTTTATAACGTTAGTCTTTTATTCACAGCAAGGATAGGCATATATAATTTTGTCTGTAAGCAGAAGCCATAACAACTGAATAATTTGCTTCTCTTTTACTTAAAATTCCCATATTAAAAAATGCTGTGTTGCTTTTTAACACACAGAAGAGTTAATGTTTGAACATGTGCACTTTTAAAAATCGTTAATTATCTATGAACATCTGCTCCGTTCCATTCGGAATATCACCAGGGAAAGTGTGATCGAATATTAAGTGTTTCCCACGTCATTACTGTTACAATGGATAAGATAAATATTTGAATATAACAGCATACTTTATCATAAAAACATATTGAGGTTATTTGGGGAGCTCATAATGTATCATTTAATCACAACAGAAAGTAGGGGCCTGAAGTGTGTAAGGAATGGGTTTGCTGATCTGGGAGCCATTTCTCTTGCTGAGATTTTCAGTAAAAGCCTATTAACTCAGACCCTACACAGTTTGCCAACTAACATTATTCAGACATGAAACATTTGATTCTGGGTTAGAAAAAAGTTAGGGAATACTATGTTTATTTATGAGGTATAAAACTACTGCTCATGAGAAAGGGGATATGGAATAAGCGAAACAAGTTTCAGGCAAACAAATAAGACCCCCCATGTCAAGGGTGCTGTTCCTCTGCACCCAGGGCACGACGACGGCTGGAAAGGGCCAGGGCCTAGTCTATGGACACCAGGGCTGCTCCTGGCCCCAAGGGCTCCCCATCCTGTGCCTTCTGGCCTTTGCATCCAGGGCTTCCATGTCCTCATCCTTAAAGTAAAAAGATGCTACTGATGATTATTAGTCGCCTGAAGCTTTATGTGTCTACGATTCTAATTTCTATGAGTAAATAATAATGTGCTTAGGATTTATTACCATGTATTCAGTATAATTGGGCATTTATTCCTTTTAATAAGTCAGGGTTCACGCAGCGTATCTCCTATATTACACTTTATTTTTTATCTTATCTCATTTTTCTTCTTCTCAGTCAGAGAAATCAGCCGGCAGGTGGACATTAGTCAGTTTTACGATTTTGCCCTTCTCGGCACTCTGATTATCCATACACTTGTTCAATGAAATTAAAGATCATATTTTATTCTATATTAATTTAGCATTTATATTGTTAGTATTTGCATAAATATTAAATAGACTTGATGTAACATTATATTTCAACCCCATACAATATCCTAAACATGATTTCTAATGTACTCAGCAAGCAAACACTTTTCTTGGATTCTGTCTAGTCCTTTAAATGTTTGATCAACCTAGTAATTACTTATTTACTGACTGGATCATTCACATAAGACTGTGTAGTTGGATCATGATCCACACTAGAAACATAATATTTTAGCTTTTGAAAGAGTGATCATGTGATCCACCAAGATCTGAAAGAATTACTCTCTCTATTTTTATTTTACTTTTTGAAGTTTTCTATTTCTCCACCCATTTTATAAAACATACCATCTTTTTACAGGGCTTGGCAGACTTGCCATTCAACAAGGAATTTCGAAGATGTATTTAGATTGTGTTTACTGATGGGGATACATGTTCAAGGCACTTGGCAGTGTATTCTGCAAAGCTGTGCGGTCTAAAATACAAGTAACGTGTAATTTTAAACTTCTTAGAAGCCACATTAAAAGAAAAAATGAGCTCTATATACCCAACATATCCAACATAGTATCATTTTAACATATACAAATATAAATTTAGTAGTTACGTATTTTATATTTTTTACTATGTCTTGCAATACAATGTGTATTTCACACTTGGAACACATCTCTTTTGGACTGGTCCCATTCCAAGAGCTCAACAGCCCTGTGGGGCGGGCGGCCATCATCACACATGACTCAGCTCTCAGCACGCCACAGGGAGCTTCTCCCCGTCGGTCTGGCCTCCGCCTGCGTTTTGCTGCTGCTTCGCCTGTGCCTGGAATTGCACGTGGCAGCCGCACACGTGCTCGGCCAGGCCAGCACACTGGCTTCTGCCCCGTGTTCCCGCCGCGCCAGCTCTGGACCCCCTGGGATTTGGAGGACGGACCCCAGCGACCTCCAGGGCACGCCCTCTCTGTGGGCTCCTGCCTACGGAAGGTCAAAGTTCGCTTCCTGACATGGAATCATTTCCAATCGCTGCTGCTCGAGCTCAGTCACCAGCCCCAGCTGACTCCGCGGGTTTCCTCACTCGGTGGTTCTCAAATTGTGCGTCTGCAAACCGCTTTTCTTTCACTCAGATACAAATGGTGGCCACTTCCTAATTCACAGAAAAGAAAAAAGAGAAATCAATCAAGAGAAGGAATACATTTTTTCAGTATTCCTTTTAAAATTTTATACTAATAACACTTCTAAAAATAGTTCCCTGGTAGTATTCCTCCCCAATGAGTACTAGTAGTTGGTGAAACAAATTTAACATTTTAATTTCTTTGCAATACTTTCTGTTGGCCTCTGCCAACTTGCATCATCTATTAGCATGTAAGCCCCAGACCTGTTTTTCTTTTACTGTAGTGTCCTCAAGGTCTCCTAGTTCTGACACACATTTGGATAGCAGATAAATATTTATTAACTGAATGATTTTTTAAAGTCTCCTTTTCTGAACACAAAATTGTTGCTATAGACCAGATCCTTCATAGTGCATTTCCACATGTAGTACAATTATGATCAGGTGTTTTATAACCAAACTGCTATGAGCACCAGTCCCTCTATGCTTTATAGAGAGTGCTGGCAGCGTCAGGCCATTTGAAGGAACTTGGCCATGTTTGTCTTGAGGGTCACCTTCCTCTGGCACCTGCTCCGAGCCGGGGGACCACATTTACCCCTGGTGTCATTATTCTCCCATAGCCCTTCTCATTCACGGGGCTTCACAACTCTTAGGAACAAAAGCAGATTGAGAAAGACAATATGGTGTCCATCTGCTGGTCTAAATGAAAACGTTAAAGTATGATTTTTTGTTGTTGTTAAGCAGCACTTTTCCCAATATCTGGGTAACAAGTATCTTTGTTGTTTTATTTTTCACCAGATTAAAAATTACTTTCATTATTCTTTTTATCTTCTGCACAGCGCGGTCCATCCCTCCTTTCAGTAATACCTCCTATTCCATTGTCTTTGTAGCAAAGTTAGTATGTGAGATGGAACCTTCTGTATATTTAGACATAAAGTGGTTTCTGCACGTACTTTTAAAAAATTGTAATTGTATTTATTGTTATTCCATTTTGTTTACTAGATCTCATTGCCTATGAATTTGTTGGTTGGATTCTAATTTAGAGAAACAATGTTTGATAAACTCAGTGACATCACTTTGGTGTTTTTCCTGCCTCTTTGTGTTTTCGTATTCTTTCCCCACTGTTTCTATTAGCTTTACATGCCTGATACAGATGACTTCTCTATATGTCTCACACTTGGGAAGGTTGTATAGCAAAAGGAATAAATTATTTGGATTTGGAGGAAGAAAACCAAATCCCATTAGAAGCTTTATAGAAAATAAAGCATTCTGAGACTGCATTTCACACGCACACTCAAGTACCCTCCAAGATAATTGGAGTCAGTTATTTCTGGCCAGTGCTTGAGGTCAGTGGGCCAGGTGGGAGTTGGGAGATATGGTGGGTAAACATAGGTGGCTTAAGGGCCATTTAAACTGGAGAAATGCAAAGGAAGAATGTTTTATACATTATTGTTTCCCAGAGAATGAGGTATCACATGGGGACTGAGTGAATTAGTGAAATGGGTAGTTGGTAAATTGATGGTCCTCAACTTTTTATAAAACAAGGACATTTTCTAGGAATACTCTTAAAGTCTTTCCCATCTGTTATCTATAACTTGATCCATTCTGTTATCCCACCATTATGCCCCAAAATGTCCAGGACAAGCAGGCACAGTCCACGAACAGAATGCCCGCTATCTCATCACATCTTACAGAGTCTAGAGCCATACACAGTGTTCGATTCTCCAGGAGCTTCACCCTTTTGCGCCCTTGGAGTCTGTCTCAGAGGAACTCCTCCGTGTCTGTCTCCCACCTCTGTCTCCAGGTCTTCACCTAGGCTGCCTGCTGCTCGCCCCAGCCACTGTCCCCTCTGCCCAGGTGCTGTGCAGTGAAGACCGTGGAGGCACCCCCTCCTTCTCACACCCTTAGACTTCTCACTGCATGTAGCTCACTATTCTCCACAAAGAGGTTTTCGCTGCATCAGACTGGCCAATACAGATCCTCTAACAAACCGTCTACTTGTCAGTAGGCATTGCTTCCCATAGCCTAACTTCAAAGAGTTCCCGGAATTCAGCACTCCCTTCTCAGGATGATGAATCGGAAGGAGAATGAATGGAGTTAGTGGGACAGGAAACTCTCGGCTACCATTCATTTCCCCATTCAGCATTTGCTGGGACTGACCTAGGAACCTCCAGTCACCCCAGGTACTGGAACGTCAAAATGAACCAGGCACTGTCCTTTTTCTCAAATGTCTCCTAATGGAAAGGCAGGTACATGATGAATTCCATTGTAATGTACCTAAGCGTTGTAATGGAGCCTAAAGAAAAGATGGTAAGAAAATAAACTATTTCAATGAGACAAAAATTGAAAGCTGAGTATTTCAGGTAGCAATTAACCTGGAGAATCAGGCGACCATAGAAATGTCACTTTTCACCTGCAGTGTCACATGGCTCCTACAAAAAGCAATAATGGTGACATATCAATTTATCCCCACTCCACTGTGTTAAGGAATGTCCTTATAGAATCTAATACAAGATGGCTTTATTAGTATTGATAAAACTTAAAATATAGTTGTACCAGCAGCCACTACACAGAGAATTGGGAAGAATTTAAATAAGAATTGATAAAACACCAACTTGGACTTTGTTAATTCCCCAAAGAAAATCCTTCGTGTGTAGCTGTCTTCCATGAGGACTTAAACTGTTTCTGCAAGATGTGGCTCATAGCTGCGCTTCAAGAGTGGTGAAAGAATGAATATGTTAAATTATGTGCAGCAGCTTTATAGAAAAAAGTGGAAATCTTGCTGTATCGAAGGAAAATGAAAAATTTAGGGTGAAATGCTTTTTAATTATTTAAAAAATTTTTCTTGTTATATAAAGTAAAAAGCACTCATTGCTAACAAGATGAGCTTATTTACAACAGATTAAAGGCTTTTTGAAATGTCAACTTGAACGGAAACTTGCATTCACTGGATTGGTGTCACATAGCATGCTGGGAGACTTTGTATGTTCAAAAATTTTTAGGCTAGTTTTTTCCCACACAAGTAATGAATCCCTCATTATTTGATGGCATAATGAAGAGAACTGTATTAAATCCTGGACACACTATGTATAGTATTTGTGTTTCCCTGGGCAAGGTACCCTTGAATTCGGTTGTATAAATCTATCAGGGGCCTTTATAATACCTATCTGATAGGCTTGTTAAGAAGGATAGCACCTCATATACAAACCTATGTACTTATCTGACCACCCATGAATTGATCCCCAGCTCCTTCTTTCTCTGACAGCAAAGCTTTGAACTAGTTATGCTGTTCCCTGAACACCTTTGGCTAAAAATACATACGGACGACAGCTGTTGAAGGCCAGCCTGCAGGAGTGCAGGGGTGGTGTCTGCGCCCCTCTCATCACTCCCTGGAGTTGGAGAGACCTAGGGGCGAAAAGCAGTATTATTACTAGATGTAAGCAGCGCAGTGGTCTCTGATGTTATTGCTCTAATCTCTCACTAAAGTCTTTGCAAATTTTAAGCTGATTTAAAATATTTTCCTTTTATGTTTAAATACTGTAGTTACAAATGGTACGTATGCTGATGTTTTGGAATACTGACATTTTAAATTTAAACTGTTATGTGACTTTTAAAGGCATTCAGTGGAATATAAACACCATAACAATTAGACACCACCAGCATTAATTTAAAAATGAAAAGCATTTTCAAAAGTCATAAATTGTATAATGTTTCATTTTCTCCTTAACCTTGTATTTCCCTTCCTTATTTTCTCACAAAATTTAATTATAATATAATATATTTTTTAACTGAAAAAATCTTTACTTATCACCTTTCTATACACCTCTGACTTAAAAATAAGCCTAC
Organism: Manis pentadactyla; assembly: GCF_030020395.1. Taxonomy (NCBI): domain Eukaryota; kingdom Metazoa; phylum Chordata; class Mammalia; order Pholidota; family Manidae; genus Manis; species Manis pentadactyla. The sequence continues at coordinate 2,387,760 of NC_080026.1, forward strand.
ATATTTAAATTTGGATGTTTAAATTTCTTGTGATCAAAAAGCATTAAGCTTTTTTTCTTTCTGGAGTAAGCTATCATTGCAATTTTCAGTAGTGCACAACTAATCGAAACATTACACTAAAAATTTGGATTAATAACTATATTAAACATAAAAAGTAAACTTTTAAATGAAACCCATCTCATACTGAGATGGATTTTTTCAGTGAATTCATGTACCAATAAATAAACATTACTAATTGCTAGAATGACACAGAGTTCAGTGGAAATTAACAAGAAAGAAAAGAAAGTTTAGATCACATTAATTCTAAGTCCTAAGAAGGTGAATTAATAATTGTTGATGAGGCATTGCTTACAGTAAAATGAATAGATATTCTCATTAATTCTTCCAGATTTAATTAGTTCATACCAGAAATGAACAAATGAGCTGATAAGAGTTTGGGTAACAATAGAGTGTCAGAGATTTGATAGCAGGTAAAATGAATATGAATTTAGACAATATGATAATTTTGGGGGAGAAGTTAATGAAAATAGTTCTCCTACATAATTGAACACATATTTAAGAAAATATAGAACCCTCACCTATGTCTAATGTCTGTTCCTATTACTCAGTAATTGATTTGAAGAAAGTAAACATGGGATTTTTTACCTCGTTCTCTTTGACGTCATGTGGAATTTGCAACTGAGATAGAAACCAAGACAAGGGTAAGTGAGAAGATCCACCAAGATGCAAAAGTTGAAGAAGCAGAGAGGACACACTTTTTACCGGTTTGGTCATTTTCAGCATACTTTTTACAATTCTTGACTATTTTATATCCAGCTATATAGTCTACATATACAGGCTGAAAAGGACACAGGCTGGCTTGTATTTGCTGTCTAGAAGAAATAAAGCATTGTCTCCTTCAAGATTTCTTACTAACCTTGTAATTGTGCATATATGACTCTCCCTCCAGAAATGTGCATTCTTTGACAACTGTTGGAGGATGAAAAAACTCCATTTTTCACATATGGTGTCTTGACTAAAAGGCATTCAATTGAATCCAATATGTCAAATTTCCCATTTTCTTGGTATCTTGAAATTTTTACATCTTGAATTAGTAACAGACTGATGTTTTTTTCCTTTTCAATCTTTATATACTTATTTTTCTTCTCTTATTGCAACATTTAGGACTTTCAGTACACTATTTAATAGAAGTGGTGATAATATACACCCAGGTCATTTCATTACTGAACAGTAGTTTATCATTATTTATGATGTTTACTATACATTTGTCCCTCTTTAGAAATTTGTTATCAAATGAAGGAATTACTTTTTATTCCAATTTTGGTAAAACAGTTTGTATCTGTGATAAATTAGTGTCAAATTTTATGAATTTTTTTTTCTGCTTAATTTGAGATGTTATGTGATTTCTTTTCATTATTTAGCTAATGTAATGGTCAATTTTCAAATGTTAAGCCAACCTTTTACTCCTAGGATAAACCTGATTTGACCATTTTAGGTTATTATTTTAAATACAAAACTAAATTAGGATTATTATTTTCTTACTTAGAGTTGTTCATGAGAAACAAGTTGGCTTATAATTTGATTTTCTGGTAATTTCTTTGTTAGGATCTGAGATCATGATTAGCTGTTCTCATAAAGTCAGTTAAGAATGTTTCCCTATTTCTATAGTTTCTGAAATATTTTATATAAATCAATATAAAAATATTTGAAGAGGTTGGAAGAGAAATATTTAGAGGGAAACTTCAACTGGAGTTCCTGTGTTTTTGTTTTATTTTCAGTATCTTTTTATCATCTACAGGTTTTCTAAAGATATCCCCTTTTTTCTTTGATGTTTATGATTGTTCTTTTGCTCTTTATTAATGGATCATTTTATAAAGGTTTATTGGTTATATTTCTCCTTTGAAAGAACAAATTTTTGATTTATTAATACACTGTTTTATGTGTATGTCCTATTTAACTAGTTTTTGTTATCTTTATCTTGTAATTTTTCTATTTGCTTTGGGTTTGATTTGCTGTTCTTTCACTAATTTATCAGAGTAAATATTTAGTTGATTGGTTTTCAGTCTTCCCTATTTTTTAGTTTATAAGTCTATATATTTCCCTCTAAGAATGCCTTTAGACACTGTTCATACACTTTGATATTTCACTTTTTCACTATTCCCCACATCAAAATATGGTCTGATTTTCATGGTGGCTTCTTTGCAGATCAATGAGATCTTTAGAGAACTACTGATTAATTTCCAAATATGGAGTGGGAATGGCTCTCATTAAGATTTTGTAGCTCATTTCTACTGTAATTCAATTGTGATCAGAGAATATACTCTGTATGATCGAATGCCTTTGAAATATGTAACTTACCTAGTCATCTAGTATAAGCTTAATACCTTTAAGTGTTCCATGCATATTAAAAAAGAATATGCATTGTTCAGTACAAATCATATTGCTAAAATCCTGTTTTTAATAATTGTTTGATTGCTTGTTATCTCTGTTACTGAGATTGTGTGTCAAAATCTTCCCCTCTGATTATGAATTCATTTGTTCTTGTATTTCTGTCACTTTTTTGGCTTAATTCATTTAAAGACTAAATTGTGAGGAAGAAACCACTTTAGAAATTTTTTATAGGCTTAGTCTTTTTATTATCATAAAATATTCTCTTTTGTAATGTGTAATGTTTTAAAGATTGCAGTTTCTGCTACTATCATCAAGTATTTTTATGTTGTTTCTATGAAATATCCTTTGAAATGCTTTTACTTTTAATGTGCAAATCCCCCTATTTATGGAATATCTCTAATGACACGTTTGTTGTAGTTGTATATTACTTGCTTCCTGTTTATCTAACTCAATCTGATTCTTTTCTTTTAATTGGAGCATTTAGTTGCCTATGCTACATATAATTACTGAAGTATTTGGCTTTTGATCCATTATCTTGTTATTTATTTCTTTTTCAGATTTTGTTCTCTATTCTCTTATCTTTATTATTACTTTCTTTTTGATTAATATTTTTAATTATTCTGTTTTCTTCTCTACTGGTTTGACATTGTATATTATAAATCATTTCACTATTTTGCAGTGGATTCACTAGATACTACAAGTGCTTGATTAGTCAAAACTTAATATATATTAAAATATTTGCCACATTGCAGACAGAGAGCCTTAGTATACTTCAAGTCAATTTAATCACATCCTGACTTTTATGTACTTTTGTTAAATATTTTAATATACAAATATTTCCCCACAGAAAATAATTTTACCGTCTAGAGAACCAGCCACTGTAGTTTCTTTCACCTTTAGTCCTATAGACTCTGCTTATTTCCCACATTACATCAGCACATTTTCCACACTGACTTCAGAGTTTATTTCATAATTTATGGCATGGTTAGATTGTCGTGGTACATTCACATTCCATCCTGGCAGCCCCTAAATATGTATGTTAAATAATACAATAAGTCTAAAAACAATAAATATTAATTTAATTTAGAATATAATATAATTAGTAATTATAAAATTAATAAAATTTAACATAAAATACATTGAGTATAATGTATGTATTACATATATAGTTAATTTGGGTACATTAAAGTTCACACTTTCAGTTTTAAGTTCCTTTGGATTTGACAAATGCAGGTCAAATATCTGTCATTGCACTATTCTATAGCATAATCCTACTGTACCCTAAAATAATCCCATGTGCTTCAATAGCTCAACAATTGCTTTCCCTGAGGCCCAAGGAACCACTGAACTTTATATCATAACAACAGTTCTGCTTTTTTCAGAAAGTCATATAATTGGAATCATATTTTATATGAATTTTTTCAGACTATCTTCTTTCACTTAGCAGTATGAATTTAAGTTCCTTCTGTCTTTTTGTAGCCTGATAACCCATATTTTTCATGCTCAAAATTTTCCATTTTGTGGATGTATCACAGTTTATCTACTCACCTATTTAAAGACATTTTGTTGTTTGCAGATTTGGTGATTATGAATAAATCTATTATAAATATTTGTCTGCAGGTTAGTATGTTATATGGACATAAGTTGTCAGTTTAATTGGGTAAACTCCTAAAAACCTGATTGCTGGATCTTTGGTAGAATGTTTACCTTTGTAAGAAACTGTCACATTTTCTTCCAACATGGCTATATTATTTGTTATCCTCCAAAACCTTGTCAACAATTGGTACTGTCAGAATTTTTGGATGTTAGCCTTTCTAGTGCATGATGGTAGACCTTTGTTTTAATATTCAATTCTTAATGAAACATGATCAAACATTTTCTCATATTATTATTTGCCACCAATACATATATTTTTGGTGATAACTGTTCAGATTCTTAGTACATTTTTAAACTGAAATATTTGTTTTCTTGTTGTTGAGCTTTAAATGTTCTTTGTATATTTTTGGACATAGAACTTTATAAGATATCTTGCTACAGATATTTTTTCCTAGTCTGTGGCTTATCCTTTTAATCTTTTCCACAACTTTATGGAAACATAAATCACCTATTATAACATTCACCCACTTAAAGTATACATGGCAATACAGTCGCAATATTGTGCTGCCATCACCACTATCCACTTGCAAAATTTTGTCATCACCCAATCTTACTTTTTCCACATACTATACTTACTTCATACATTGCTCCTATTACATTTTAAGTGATTATCTTTTAGAACATTTAATAAGAAAAATAAATATTTGATTTTACTTTCATATATTACTTTTCCAGTAGTTTTCATTTCCTTATGTAAATCTGAATTTCTGACATACATCATTTTTTTTCTCTTTGGAGCACTTCACATTTCTTGTATGGCAGATTTGCCGGTGATGAATTTTCTCAGTTTTCGTTTAAGACAGTTTTGATTTCTCCTTCATTTTTTGAGGAATACTTTTAGTGGATATAGAATCTATATTTTTCTTTGTTTTTTACCACTTCAAATATTTCACCCCATTAATGTATTGCTTGCTTGGTTTCTGCCAGGAAGTCTGCTCTCATTCTTACCCTTTAATGAGGTGGGGTTTTTGTTCTGCCTTTTTGCAAGATTTTCCCTTCGTCATTGGTTGTCCGCAGATTGAGTGTGCTGCGTCCAGGTGCAGATATTTTGCTGTTTACTCTGCGTGGTGTTCTCTAGGCTTCCTGCATCTGTAGTTGGTTTATGCCATTAATTTCAGAAGTTCTCAAACATTATTACTTGAATTAATTTTTTTGTCTATTGTTTTTCTTCTCCTTTCGATATTCTACTTACGTGTATGTTGGAACTTTGAGATTATCCCACAGGCCTTAGATGTTCTGTTCTGATTTTGTCATTGTTTTTTTCTCAGTGTAGGAAGGTTTATTTGTCTTCAAAGTCATTTCTTTCCTCACCCGTATCTGATCTGCCAATGACTCCATTTTGATTCCTAGCATTTTCTTTTGCTCTTTTAAAATGTTTTTCTCTCTCTGCTTCTGTCACCCATGTGCTCTTGAACTTCTGCTTTTTGTTTTTTCCCACTGAAATCCCTAACACACTGATCAGTTATTTTAAGCCCGACATCAGTGTCATCTCTGAGTCTGATTCTGATGCTTACTTGGCCTCTTCTGACTGTGTTTTCTTCCCTTTCAGCACAGATGGTAATTTATTTTGTTATTGTTGAAAGTCAGCTAAGAGGTAACAGGTAATAGGAATGGAGATAAATAGCCCTTTAGTGTGAGTTTTTATATTAACCTTCGTAGGAATTGAGCTGATTGGTTTGTTGCTGTTTTAGTGCCAGAGGTTTCATATTCTTCTGGCATCCGTGACCCCCAACCCACGCTGACTTTGGGCTCCCTAAGAATTCCTTGTCAGGGGGGCACATTCTTGTCTATAATTCTTTTACCTGAAATCCACTCTTATTACACTGAAGACCTGTTCATATGGAGGAAGTTGTACTGGAGAGGAAGCAGGTAATAATCTTAAGATTAAATCTCGTTCTCAATGGACCTGAGTCCGTGGGATGTGACCTTCACATTTTTTAAATTTTGTTCTTTTTTGCAAACACTCCTCCCTTTGGTAAATTAGGAAATCTAAAGGGGGCTGGAGTGGGAGAAGTGCCCTTCCCTGGTGGGAGAGGACTCTGATAAAGTTCTCTCCTCAGAGAATCGGCCTTCTTTGTGGATAATGCTCTCGGAGTGCTGTGCAAGGATTACTGCTTCTGTCCCCCTGGCACGTCGAGGGCATTTTGGGGTTCCTGGAGGTAAAACTCAATGTGTGGGAGGCCCCCAGTCTCTCAGTCCCCAACCAATCACACTCATCAGCCTCTGGCAATCCGTCATTAGCACCAGTTCGTGTCCAGGTAAGTAGGTCGTCTCTCTGATTCCTCGGATCAGCCGTCTCTCCAGATGCCAGTATAACAGTTTCTTTTCTATAACTTCAGTTTTTTGATGGCTCCGAGACAAGAAGACTGATCTTCAATTTTTTTCAGCTTTCTCTCGTTTCAAGTGTGGGCATGACAGCTTCTAAGCTCTTAATACAGGGAAGCAGAAACCAGGTGTAACTATTTTAAAATTTAAATTTAAATTAGTTTGCTTACCATCTACATCCTACATACTACAGTGTGTATATAGCTGATTATCTGATTCCAGGTATTTAAATTTATATGCATGTCAGTTGAGTTATAATGTGTCTGATTTGACTCATTGATCTATTGTTTTCTGGCTACTCTTCTCATCCCCGAGCTCAGTATCGTTTTTAAATAATTTGAATGAGTTTTCCCTAATTTCATGGAGGTCATCAATAGGAAAGGTTCTTTGGGATGTGGGTGACATTGTCTTATCCTCTGTGAAGCTGCACGAGCACACTTTCTTGACTGATTTTCACTCAATAAAATGTTGATTTACTGAATAGCTTCCACTCCATTTCTTTTTTTTATTTTAGTGTTTCTCCCCAGACATCTTGCATGAGAAAGTTTCCAAAGTTCAATTCAGCAGACGACATGCCCTGTCTACTTTATAACTTGATTTCTTCTCATTTAATACTAATAGGAATAATCATAACAAATATTTACACTTAATGTATGACAAATACTTCCAGGTGCTTTACACTTAGTATTCCAGTTATTTATAGCAACCATGCAATCATATCATTGTCTCCACTTGAAATAAAGAAGTGAGACTCAGGTAAACATAAAAGCCACAGCATCTGCAGAGCCCAGAATGGACTCCAGGTGTTTGTGACGGCTGTGCATCAGTGGCTCCTAAACACGACTCTGCATCAGAATTATTTGGAGAGGTGATAAACCGCTTCTGCGGGTCTGCGAGGGCTCACGAAACCTGCATTTATAGCAAAACTGACCAAATAATGTAAGGCAGTCAGGTTTTGAAATGGCTGTAGGCTGCAAGGAGGTCGGTGCATCCAGCGCCTTGAAAGCTCCCTTCATTTGTATTCGATGAGTTTTTATCCAAAAAGAATGCTTCCTGATGAGGATAAAACGTCCTGACGCTGAAGGTGCTCTGGTCGCCTCACAAGTTGTTCTGATACTTCCTCAGTTAGCTGTGTTCCAAGCGGAGCCACAAGCCATTTTACTTTTCAGGGAATTGCTGTTCGTGTTAAGCGAGGCACTCTTTCAGGTCCAAAACATCTTCTTTTATGAGTCCCATAAACATTTCTGGTCTGGTCGCTGTGCGTCCAGCACCCCTCCCCGCCATCCCCGGGAGCCCCCCGTCCCTCTGCGTGGCCCACACACCGCATCGTGGGTCTCTGCAGCGCGGCTGCTTTGCTGTCTGACCCGAAAGGAAAAGGACAAGAGGAGGGTGGCCGAGGTGTTTATTCCCTGGACTCTTGTCTGGCAGCCTTTCTCCCGTGCGTCTGGGTCTGATTGCTCTGGTGACTTTGATCCATCCACCTTCAGACCAAAGGACGAGGCCTTCTGGCCGGAATCTCCGGCGTCTCCTGCTGTTTTCTGGCCCATATGCTCCCTACCTCTAAAAAACCCTTTCACTGAATTATTTTGAATTGGACACTTTGAGAGGGCGATATATATTCTGCTGAACACCCTGCTAACTCAGCCCCCAATGGCTCCAAATTATATTTAGAATAAATGACAAACCTTGACCTTGACCCTGAGATGGCTGCATGTCTGGCCCCTGCCCACCCCTTCCATGTCTCCCTCTTGTCCCCTCCCTCCACCCTCCCCCTTCTTATTTCTTTAACCTGCCTTTTTTTAACAACACTTTCTTACTTCTCTCTGAAGTATGTCTGCAATGGCTGTCTTCCTTCTGGTCATTAAATGGCTGCACCTACCCAGCCTTTAAAATCATGAGAAGCCTTTGTTGATCCGTTGCCCTGTCGGGGAAGCAAAAAAAACCAAGGAAAAATGAGTTGGAAGGTTTTCAGAGCAAACTTAATTGCCCCTGCTGTTTTGAAGAGGGCTTTTCCAATTTAAAGGCTTTTCTTTATCTTCCGAGTATGTGTGCTGTTGATAAACACAGGCTGTGAAGCTCCAAAATTTTATAATCGGAAGAAGCTTTCCATCCAACCAATGGAATCTCTCCTTCAAAAATAAAATTAAACAAATAGTATTTAGCCTTTTATGACTTCAACAATATTATTTCAGCAGGGGAGGCTTGTTTGCATAATCTGCATATGTATATTCTGAACTTTATCTCCGCCTAGTATCTGTCTGTCTGCCTGTGAATCTGTCTACAAGGCTGGATCTCGATGATTCATTTAGTCGGCCCCTCAGCATACACAGGGGTGTCTTGTCTGTTTTGTGTTACCTCCATCAAAATGTGTAAACATTTGCTTGATTTAATAACAATAGAAAGGGTATGAAAAAAGACAAACTGTCTAGGAAAAATAAAACCCATCAACCCATCGTTATGATTTATATGGTGCGGTCTGAAACACCTTTGCAGTAGTTTGTATAAAAAAGTCTATAAAAATGAAGGGCTGGGTGGAATTCATTATAGAACGGGATTTGCATGAATGGTGAGTTTTCTGCTGAACAAAGACGCTGAGAAAGCTCTAGAAAATTTGGAAACATTGGAAATCACAAGTCAGTTTCTATGACTGACAACAGGGCTACATCTCAGCTGGGTAAAGACTGAGGCTCCATCCCGTATCTGGGACAGGTACTTCGTTCAGTACCTGCTGTAGCAGTGAGGCTCTGCCACCATCACCGGCATCCACAGACAGGGCCACTGGTCTGTCCACCCAGCCGTCAAAATGGACAGGCCGCTTGGCACACACTGAGGAAGAACAGAATCCATATTTAGGTAATATACCAATCAGCTGCAATATGCTGAGAACCTGAATGGATGCTATTCAGATGCGTTTATTGATCTACAGGTTTGCTTGTTTATTCAGACGACAGGAAAGAGCCAGCACTGGACTTTATTTGCTTCAGTCCTTTCTTGCCGTCCAAGACAACCAAGTTCAAAGCAAAAGTAACAAAGGCTGTCTCGTCATGAACTTGTGCCCAGGGAACCCATTTACAGTTACTTTTGTTTCAGTGTTTGACAGGAGAGCGAGTTTTATAGGGCGAACAGAGGAAACACTGATGGCCAACATACCCTTTACAGTGGGGGTGAGGCGGCAGGGCGCTTGCTGACTGGTTCAGGCGCATCTGTCAGTCCACGGCCGGCTGTGCGGGAAAAGCAAGCAATTCAGGGACATTTCAAATGAGAAAGTTAATTAAATATTAAGAGCAGAGGATTCTGAGCTTTTTCCTGGAACAAGTGGGGCTGATGGGTGGCTTTTGGTGTCCAAACTGTCACAGTGCTACTCCATACCCTCCCATGGCAGGGAGTTTCTTACAAATATATGCTTTTTGTAGGACCTGAGGGCTTCCACTCGAACTTTCCCTTCCAAGACCTGACTACATTTTGGGGGCTCACTTAGAGCGTTTAGAGGCTGTGGCTCAGTGCACCGTCAGCCTGGCATGACAACCGAGTGTCATGCGCCCATTTCACAGGGTCGTGAGGTGCAGAGACTGGCGTCAGCTCCCCCACTTGGGGGAAGGGAGGCTGGGTGAGAATCTAGGCCTCTTGCTCCAAAACCCAAACCTTCCCCTGATGCTGGGTGTTGCCTTTTTCCCAAATCAAAAGGAAATGGCATCCTGGGAACTTCTGAACCAAAAATTCCATCCTTACATTCAGTGAGAGTCGGTGGTTCAGAAGCACAAGGGGACTCGCCAAAGAGCATTCGTCTAACCGGTGACGGATCTCAGAGCCGGTAAGGGCGGAGACGGACGCGGGGCCCAGACTCCCAGGCCCGCGCGCTGCCCCGTCGGCGGGGAGCCGTGTGAGCGGGGCGGCTTCCGCGGGCGCTGGGATTGTCGTCGCTGTGTCACGACACATGCGGGGGCTGTGCTGGCCGGAAGCAAGTGCAAGAGGGGATAACACCCACCTCGGCCGGCTGTCGGCAGGACCGAATTGAGATCAACGTCGCAGCTCTGTCACGATGCCTGGGGCCCCAATGGGAGTTGCATGGCCGTGGAGGCCAACGGGCCTCCACCTGGTCTTCCTGGGGCTGCTGCCTGAGACCCTCTGTATGGATGTGTCGTTAGGGCCACATTTTGATTCACAACTGACATGAATGCCTTCCAGCAAAGCTCTTCTCAAACAGAGTCCAGTGCATCTGCCTGGCTTTGCTTTAGCTGCAGAGCATCTGGATAAAATCTGAAACTGTAAGATGGCACAGGTAATTCAGGTCTTGGAGGGAAGGCCCCTTTGGGTTCCTGCTTAGAAATGCAAAGCCAGTGAGTGTCTGGGCATAGGATGCTGCACTGCTCAGCCTCTGAGCAAGGCTTGCCGGAGGCCAGGGATCCTATTTATTTAAATCAATATGCAGTGATTTATATCTGATGTTTTTTTCTTTATATATTACACCCTCCAGGAAGGGTACCTTTGCTCTATTGCTTGAATTTACTGGGTTGCTCCAAAAGGGCATAAGCACCTTTCAAATATATGCTGAAGGCAAGAAAAGTGCTGATTTAACTCTGAGAACAATTCGCGTGTAACATTAAGTTCGGTGGCTTCAGCTGGAGTCACCTCTCTAACTTAATGCAGTCCAACATGCAAACTCCCTAACAAATCAACCCGAAGAATTATCACCTGCAGTACTGGAGGTTTTTGGAATCTGAAGCTATTCTGCTCCTTCCTATATCCTCCCAGCACACACACACACACACCACACACACACACACACACACACACACACACACACACACACACCCCTTCTGACACAAGGAGGCCAGCGGTCAAGGTCTTAGGAAGTCGAACATCTTCCATGAACCACTGCTGCTCTGACTCTCCAAATGACGGGGCCCTTTCACTGGTCAAGCAGAGGACAGGCCAGTGTGCCAGCAATGACTGTGTGTGTGCAGGTACGTCAAGTATATTACATTTATTGTGTGCACATTATTTGTACATGTAGATTTTGTAGATTAACTTCACATTATATACATACATACTATGAATAAATATATGCATGTATTTACTGCATAATGGTGCCTCAAAGACAGTTTAAGGGAGAATTGCCAGCTCCCCAAAACTTTCAGAATCCTCATTTGTATTGTAACATTTCCCCAGTTTAGTCTTCGGCAGAAGTGCAGGGTTTGCTGTTTGGAAGCAGTGCAGATCAGTGGAAAGTGAACACACTTGTCTGGGTTAGTGCTCAGCCACCCCTGCCTTAGTGATGAGTCAGCCCCCTGCAGAAGCAGAGGTGGGCGGAGATTGCACTGGGGTAGAGATTCGGTGGGTCCTGCTCACTCTGTCATCTCCAGGGTCAGCAAAGTGCATGGACTTTGAATCTATAAATGAAAAAAACAAAACCAAAATTTCAACCAAAGCAGGTTTTTAAAAATGTACTTAACGGCTTAATTAATGTATAGTTCATTTGCATATAATCCACCCATCTGAAGTGTATAATTCCATGTTTCTATGGTATATTCACCGATGTGTGCAACCACTGTCACCAAGGTCAGTCTCAGAATATTTTTATCACTTCTGAAAGACACCCTGTCCCTCTGAGCCATCAGCCCTCCCTCCACCCTTATCCTCCAGCAGTGAGCGCCACTAATCTACTTTCTGTCTCCATAGATTTATCCGCTCCCAAGTTTCACGGGATGGAGTAATATAATTCATGTCCTTTTGTGACTGGTTTCTTTCACTTAGGATGAGGTACGTCTAGGTGGGATGTAACATACTCCGTTCTTCTTACAGATGAATAATACTCTATTGCATGGAGGGTCCACGTTTTGTTTTATCCATTCCTTAGTTGATGGACACTGGCTACTAAAAACATCAATTTACACATTTTTTTTGTGAACTTATGCATTCATTTCCCACGGGTACAAGCCTAGGAGTGGAATCGGGGGCCATATTGTAACTTCAGGTTTAATTGTTTTAGGAACTGCCAGACTGCTTGCAAATCAGCTGTCGTGTTTCGCATCTCGTCAGGAGTGTATGAGGATTCAGCTTTCTTCATATCCTCACCAACACTTACTAGAGATTTTTGGATTCCCGCGTATGAAATGGTATCTCACTGCAGTTTTGATTTGCATTCTCATGATCATTAGTGATGTCAAGTATCTTTTCATGTACTTATTGGCCATTTGAGTAACTTCCTTGGAAAACTGTCAGTTCACATACTTGGCCCATTAAATGTTTTCATTGAGTTGTAAGAGTTATTTATTATATATTCTGGATATTAATCCTTGCAAATGTTTTCTCCTATTCTGTGCTTGTCTTTTCACTTTTTTGCAAGTGACAGGCATTTTTTTTTTAATTTTGACCAAGTCTGTTCTATTTGTATTTTCATTTGTTGCTTGCAATTATAGCATCATATCAAAGAATCCTTTTACACACCCAAGGTCATGACAACATGCTCCTGTGTTTTCATCTAAGAAGTGTATGGTTTTAGCTCTTATATTTAGGTCTTTGACTCATTTTGAGTTCATGTTTGTATATTTTCTGTGGCAGGTGCACAACTTCGTTCTTCTGCATGTTGCCCTCTGACCGCCCAGAACAATTGGCTGAAAAGTCTATGCTTTCCCTCTTGGCCGGTCTTGGTGTCCACATCAAAAGCAGCTTGATTAGACATACCTGGTTTTGTTTCTGGACTTTCCATTTTGTTTTATTCTTCTATGTGTCTGTCCCTGTGGCAGAGCCACACTGTTCTGATTTTTGTAATAAATTTTGTCACGAAGTATGAGTGTGCCTACTTTGGTCTTCTTTTTCAAGAGATTTCTGTTTTGGGTCCCTTGACATTTCATATGAATTTCAAAATCAGCTTGTCTGTTTCTAGAGGGAGGTCAGCTGAGTTTCTGATAGGGATTGTGTTGAGTCTGTTGATCGGTTTGGGGAAAATTGCCACCTTTACCATGTTAAATCGTCTGATACATGATCATAGGGTTTTTCCAATTATTTAGATCCATATAATTTGTTTCAACAATGTTTTGCAGTTTTTAGATTATAAGTTGTATACATTTGTTAAATTACTAAGCATTTCATTTTCTAATGCTCTTATAAATGGAATTGTTCTTTAATTCCATTCTAGGAAGTTCATTGCAAGTGTATAGAAATACATTTGATCTTTGCACATATATCTTAAATCCTACAGCCTTGCTGAACCCATTTATTAGTTCTACTGGATTTTTAGTGGAATATATATATATATATATATATATATATATATATATATATATGTCCATGCCATCTGTGAACAGAGACAGTTTCACTTCTTCTTTTTCAATCTGGATGCTTTTTATTTGTTTTCACCTAATTAGGCTGACTAGAACCTGCAGTGTAATATTGAACAGAAATGCAGACATCTTTGTTCTTTGTGATCTTAGGAGCGTTGCGTCCTGCCACCATCAAGCAGCTGTAGTTTGTTTGTACACCTTCCATCAGGTTGAAGACATTCCCTTTTATTCATGGTTTGTTGACTGTTTTCATTAAGCAAGTGTGTTGGATTTTGACCAGTATTTTGTGTCTATTGAGATTATTATCATGTGACTTTTTTGTATTCATTGATATAAAACGTTACATTTATTGGTCTCTTTCACCTCTTATTTCTCTTCTTTCTTGACTTCCTTTATCCCTGCATGCACCTCCTCACCTGAACCTTGCAGTATATTAAAAAAAAATATTTCAGATAAAGAGGAAATACGAGCACCCAACAGCATTCCCTGAGCGCTCCCTATGCGGCAGGCACTGAACGTGGCACCAGGAAGACAGAATTGACAAAACCAGTCCCTGCTCTCTAGACACTGGCTTCTCAATGTGCTGCGGAGATCAGCAGATTGTCCACTTTCCAGGAATGTGCTGGAAGCACAGGATCACAGACTTCACCCCAATCTACTGAAAATGAAGATGCGCTGCCACAGAGGCCAGAGATGAACGTGCAACAGGAAATGTGAGGAGAATCTATATGTCACTGACACCAAAGAGTCACCAGTGAACAACATGCTTCTCATTCGCTCTGCTTTTTCCCCTCACTTTTGTGTTAAAGATCTGTAATTCCTCTACTTGGGAATAAAGAGATGCCTGTATGATAACATCAGCTGTTTTTCATCCCATAATGCAACTTGGCTTTTATAATAGACAGATATGGACACAGTTCAGGTTCTTGGCTTTACCCACTCAATGCAGCCCAAATTCCAACTCAGGAAATTCTATGCAAGGTTCTTAGCCTTTGTTCTCAGCCATTCTTCTCCAAGTTTCTCTCTCTCTAAAATGCAATTACCATCTTTCCTCAATAGTAAAGGCCTGTACTGTATGAACACCTGTACTGTATGAACACCTGTACTGTGTAAACACCTGTACTGTATGAACATCTGTACTGTATAAATACCTGAACTGTATGAACACCTGTACTGTAAGGACACCTGTACTGTATAGACACCTGTACTATATGAACACCTGTATTGTATAAACACCTATACTGTATGAACACCTGTACTGTATGAACACCTGTATTGTATAAACACCTATACTGTATGAACACCTGTACAGTATAGACACCTGTACTGTGTAAACACCTGTACTGTATGAACACCTGTACTGTGTAAACACCTGTACTGTATGAACATCTGTACTGTATAAATACCTGAACTGCATGAACACCTGTACTGTAAGGACACCTGTACTGTATAGACACCTGTACTATATTAACACCTGTATTGTATAAACACCTATACTGTATGAACACCTGTACTGTATAGATACCTGTACTGTGTGAACACCTGTACTGTATGAACACCTGTACTGTACAGACACCAGTACTGTATAGACAACTGTAGTATATGAACACCTGTATTGTATAAACACCTATACTGTATGAACACCTGTACTGTATGAACACCTGTACTGTATACATACCTGTACTGCATAGACACCTGTACTGTATAAACACCTGTACTATATAGACACCGGTACTGTATAGATAACTGTATTGCATGAACACCTGTACTGTACAGTCACCTGTACTGTATAGACACCTGTACTGTATAGATACCTGTACTGTATAGACACCTGTACTGTACAGACACCTGTACTCCTGTACTGTATAGACACCTATACTATATGAACACCTGTGTTGTATAAACACCTATACTGTATGAACACCTGTACTGTGTGAACACCTGTACTGTATGAACACCTGTACTGTATAGATACCTGTACTGTATGAACACCTGTACTGTATAAACACCTGTACTGTATGAACACCTGTACTGTATAGACACCTGTACTGTATAAACATCTGTACTGTGTGAACACTTTTACTGTATGAACACCTGTACTGTATAGATACCTGTACTGTATGAACACCTGTGTTGTATAAACACCTATACTGTATAGATACCTGTACTGTATAAACACCTGTACTGTATGAACACCTGTACTGTATAGACACCTCTACTATATGAACACCTGTGTTGTTTAAACACCTATACTGCGTGAACACCTGTAGTGTATGAACACCTGTACTGTATAGATACCTGTACTGTATGAACACCTGTACTGTATGAACACCTGTACTGTATAGATACCTGTACTGTATGAACACCTGTGTTATATAAACACCTATACTGTATAGACACCTGTACTGTATAAACACCTGTACTGTATGAACACCTGTACTGTGTAAACACCTGTACTGTGTGAACACCTATACTGTATGAACACCTGTATTGTATAAACACCTATACTGTATGAACACCTGTACTGTACAGACACCTGTACTGTATAGACACCTGTACTTTATTAACACCTGCACTGTATGAACACCTGTACTCTATGAACACCTGTACTGTATAGACACCTGTAGTGTATAGACACCTGTACTGTATGAACACCTGCACTGTATGAGCACCTGTACTATATGAACATCTGTTCTGTATTTCTCCTCGCATTTTTGTGATCACTTTATTCAACAGATTTTATCTAAATAGTACTTTAGGTATATTTGAGTATTATTCCTGGCTTTCTCTTAACAATGGTTCTAATTTCTTATCCTAGATTTCTTCCTGTGTAACATTGGTAAATACAGCCACTGACCTGTTCAATCTAGTTCTGACCCCTGCTCACCAAATGGAATATATTGTTTTGTATAACACTCTTGGGTCAAAATTTTCTTTTGTATTGTAAAGGAAAGTGTAGAACCCCAGTATCTGGCATGAAAATAATTGTCCAAAAATTATCATTGAATGAATGAATGAATGAAAGTTGCATTGCTTTTCATTAAAATCTTGCAGTTGTCAAACATTCAGAAACACAGCCTATATCTCCCATCCATAATAGCTCCAACCATTTTAAAACAAAAGAAAAAAAAAACACAGTATGAAATAAAGTACATGCTGCATGGTTGCACACAGGTACACACACACACACACACACACACACACACACACACACACACACACACCAAAATGGCATCTGTTTCAAGACAATGGGGATGATTTCTTACTAGTCTTCAGTGGAAAAGAATTCAGTGTTCTAATTATTCCCCTCAACCCACAATGGTTAAATATGGTTGGCAGATGAATACAATGTGGACCATCTCACTCCATCTCATCCATAATATAACTGAAGCCCATCCCTGTGCAGAAATTGCTATAGTTTCCCACCACTAACCAATGTCTATAGACAATGTCTGAATAATTGGTCCAGGAAAAGTATGACAGTTCTTATAAACCATAGAAAAGAGGAAATAACCCATAGGAATAAAGATAAGGACCTTTCATTCACCTGTATTTGACCTGTTTTATTATTACCTGAGAAAATGCAGTGTTTCTAACATCTTTGCAGCTGTTTCAAACCCTTAGTCTTTATTACCTAAATCTCATTAGATGTAAAATTGTTTCTGTTTGTCACTGGGTCTTACACACTCACACACACACATACACACTCATCAGGAAGTTTGAAGAAAACAACATAAACTTGTTTTATACCAATCCTTCTACTTGTTTCTCCATGAAATTTCTTATATCCATCCCACTCTGTAGCCCTTGTTACTTTTTAAACCAAAACTTTGTATATCATAACCTGGCAAGAAAAGTGCCAAATAGCTTCTCCTTACATCTTCAATTATTCATTTCTGAATTCATGGCAATTGAAAAATCACGTGGAACAATTAAAACAAAATGCCAGCTCTCAGATGAGGAAGTTGCAATAAAGTTAATACCAACAAGTTCTCAAAAAGAGAAGGTTTGTTTACCTTTATTAATCTGCGTGTTATATTATAAAGGTCATATAGTTAAGGGAAAATTCCTAGAAGTTAATGAGTATTTCCTGAATTGTTTTCAAACTACTTGTAGTACTATAATCCCTTCAAACTTGTGTTGATCTTTAACTCAGCCATCCTCACCTTTTGGTGCCAAATAAGTAATGATCAATGAACATTCATTCCATTCTTCAGACATTTTCTGAATACAAGCACTTATACCAGAGCATATGCTCAAAAACAGCCTTTCTTATTCATGGTGTTCATCTTTTTGACTGAGAGGCAAAGAAAAAATCCTCATCATGAGAGACCCAAAAATATTGTAAGATTAAGACCCAAGTTGAATGGTTGCATGGGGGAGACTAAGACCACTGAGTCAGGCTAAACCTTGTGCACAAGCTGCCTGCAGCTCAACCTGGCAGTGTGTGCAGGGGCTCACGGGGTGGAAGGGGTGTGTAGAGCTCCTCCTCCCCACTACCTAAACGCTGTCATAACGGAAGTGGGCACTGAAGTCTCCAAGTACTACTGTTCGATGTCTGTTTCTCCATGTCTGTCCGTTTCATTTCATGCCATGTGGGGCTTTCCTGTTGGGTGCATATACATTTATATTGCTTTATCTTCTTGAAAATGGACAGATTAATCACTATCAATATCAATTTGTCTCCAATAAAATGTTTTGTCTTAAGGTCTATTTTTATTTCTGACCTCAATATAGTCATTCCACCTCTTTCTTAATTACTGTTTACATGAAATATTTTCCCTCCTTTAACTTCTGACCTGTTTGTTTTTGAAACTAGATGCTTGTAGGCAGCATGTAGTTTAGATGGTTTTGTTTCCCTTTCTAACCCACTTTTCCAATCTCTACCTTTTCATCAGAATGATTACTATATTTGCATTTAGTGTAATTATTGATTAAATAGGATTTGCATCTTCCACTTTGCTAACTGCTTTCAGTGTTTCTTACATCCTTTTTGTCTTTGTTCCTCTCCTCTCCCACTGCTGCCTCCTCTTGTGGTGAATAGTATGACCTATTGCATCATTTTAATCACTTTGTCATTCTTTTACTTGGTGGTTGTTTAACCAGTTTCTTAATGGTTGCCTTGGGGATTATAATTAGCATCTTGATTTTAATAATCTAGTTTTCATTAATACCTGCATGATTTCAATAATATACAAATACTTCATCCCTACATAGCTGTATTTCTCCCACCTTCTTCTGTACAGTTATCACACAAATTATAGTCAATTCTCATTATGCAGAGATCCAGTATTTGTGAATTTCTCTACTTGCAAAAATATGTTTGTAACCCTAATATCAGTACTACTGTCATTTTTCTGGTCAGTTGAGGACATGCACATAATGACAAGAACTTTGAGTTACCCAATCTCTACGTTCCCAGCTGAGGTTGAACGAGCAGTGGTTTGCCCCTTGTTTCGGCTCTCACAGAGATGACCAAAGGGCAGGGCTCGTAGGGAGCAGTGGGTGCAGTGCAGGATCCGGCTGCAGGACCGGTAGGATGGGGTTTGAATCCTAACTGCCATACCTGTTGGCAGGGAGTCCTCAGGCAAATCACTTAACACTTCCAAACATCATTTACTCTTTTGTGAAACAAAGAAAATAGAATTTACCAGCATGAGTTGTTTTAGAATTTAAGACTTTAGTCCATGTGATTGATTCCATTTATATGTAATCATATGTATTATATAAATACATGTAACTTTCCCTAGGAGCAGTGGTTCACTATTCACTAAGTCAGTGCCCACAGTGACTTTATAGAGCACATCTATGCTGCATAGTGAGAAATAGAAATTGACTGTACATCTCTGCGCAGCATGCCTATAATTCCTGTATTAATCAGGGTTCTCCAAAAGTAATCAACAGGGTATATTTATTTTAAGGAATTCACATGATTGTGGGTGCAGGCAAGTGAGAAATCTAGAACAGGCCATCAGGTTGGAAACTCAAAAGGAGTTGATGCTGCATTTCTGAGTCCAAAATCTAGAGGACAAACTGGCAGTCTGCAAGCAAAAGAAGGATTTCTGTAACAGTCCTGAGGCAGAATTTCTTCTATGGGGACCTCAGCTCTTGTTTTTGAGGCCTTTGACTGAGTGGATGAGGTTTGCCCATGGTATAGCAGATAAGAACTTAAGATTCTTTACTTGAGTTCAACTTACTGTAGATGCTGGTGACATCTAGAAAGATCCCTTCCAGCAACATTAGGCTAATATTTGACCAAATAACAGGTACCATAGCTTAGTTGAAAAATGTAACCACCAGGATTTATAATTATTGTTTAATAGAGTTTTCTCTTCAAAGAGATAAGATTTTAAAAAGTCATAAACAAAACAAAAACATACCGTCATATTTCACCTGTGTTCTTACCTTTTCTGGTGCCCTTTATTTTCCAGGTTGTTGTAAGTACCGTCCACTGCCCTTTAATGTTTGTCCTGAAGGAGTCTCCTTAGTGTTTTTGTATGGAAGGTTTGCTACTGACATATGTAAGATAAATTCTAGTTTAAGATAAATTCCAACCAAAATAAGCAGGCAACAAGAGGCAATAAAGGGCCAGGCAGTTTATTTGAGCGCAATTCCCAGGTGATGTTCCTCAGTCTGAAACACAGGCTGGGGAAGTCACACCCTGTCAGGGAGGTGGGGGCTTATAAGGGGTTCGGAGGGGGAGGAGTGGGCAAGCTATCCTAGGGGGCGTGGAGAGGTATGATTGGCTAAAGGTGACATGATAGACAACTAGAAACTTTTTTTCCTTCCCAGCGGGAGGAGGCTGACATCCGGGTCTTAGTTGGCACATCAGAAGGATGGAATTCAGGAAGAGCTGTCCCCTTTCCATATAAGGCACGGACCTTGGGGTCTGGTCTGTTCTCCTTTTATGGCATCTCTCTGTTCTGTTTGCATGTCCTTGTTTTTCCTTCCTCCAGCCTAACAACATACATTCTCAGTTCTCAGTTTTTTCTTAAAATCTAGGAATACATTCATTTCTCCATTATTTTAAGGAGAGTTTTGATGGATCTATAAATTTTTATTGGCATTCTTTTTCCATTAGCACTTTGAATATTTCATCCACTGCCCTTTGGCCTCCTGTTTCTGATGAGAAATCAGCTGTTACTCTGACTGAGGATCCCTGGCATGTGAATGGCTGCTTCCCTTGTTACTTCAAGGATTCTTTATGTTTTTAACGAGTTTTATTATCATATAAGTAGGCATCAACTTGTGTTTAACCTATTTTGAGTGTGTTGGGCTTCTCAGATGTACAGCTAGTGCTTTCAGTTGAATCTGGGATTTTGTCTGCCACTATTTCTCTAATACCTTTCTGTCTCTGTCTCTCCTCTCTACCCAGGACTCTCACTGTGTGAGTGCTGGTACATTTTATGCTACCACAGATTTCCAGGTTCTGCTTGTTTTTTGCCCTACTTTTTCTTTCTGTCTTTCACATCAGATAATTTCTGCTGACTTATCTTTAATTTTGCTAATTCCTTTTTCAGCCTCTTAAATCTGCTGTTGAGTTCCTATGGTGAAATTTTTACTTCATTTATTGTTAGTTTTCAGCTCCAGAATTTCTTTTTGGTTTGTCTTCTGTAATCTTTACTTCTTTATTGACAATCTGTATTTAATTTTAGTTGCACTTTCCCTCTATTCTTTTTACATAGTTCCTTTTATTTCTTTGAACATATTTCAAATGGCTGACTTGAAATCTTTGTCTAGTAATTCCAATGTCTGGGCTTCCTAAGGGCTAGTTTCCATTTATAGCTTTTTTCTTTTTTTCTGTTCACGGACCATACAAATCACCAATTTAAAATGTGCAAACAAAAATGTTTTGTTTTCTGTTTTGTGTAAACCATACTTCTCCCTCTCTCTTTCTTTTGTCTTATAATTTTTGTGAGTAGAGGAAATTGTAAATAATATGTGATAACTTTAGAAATAAACGTCTCTTCCCTACTTAACATTTGTTGTTGTGCTATTGTTTTTGGCTTAGTGACTTTTCTGAACCAGTTTTGTGACGTTTGTATTCTTTGTTGTATATGTGCAATGAAGTCTTTCCTGGTTGTCTTAGTATCAACTAATGAGTAGACAAAAATTTCCTCAAGCGCCTAGAACTAACAAAGCTTCCAGTCTTTGTCAATAGGCTCTTTGTGTGTGCGTTAGGTTTCAAGTGTCAACAAGCAGTTAACAATTCTGCTTTACCCTTTATTTCCTGTTTGTGCAGAGACCCAAGGACAGCAGAGGTGAGAGCTTAGGGAATCATCAATGTTTTCTGACCATGTGCATAGCCCTGGGCATGCAGACATTCCTGTACATGCATATGGCTTTCTAGTCTGCAGTCCTGGGAATATGTCAGAGATTAGCAAAACCATCTATGAACACCTCATTCTGAGCTTTCTTTTAAACTTTTTGAATAGCTATTTGTTTAAGCTGTCATTCAATGCCTCAGGTAGCTGTCAAGTTAAACAATTGCCACTTCTTTTTTTCAACAAATTCTCCAAGGAAAAGGGTGTTCACAATGGGGGAGCTCCAAATTAGAACAAACGAAGACAGCTTTGAGAGTGGGTTTTTCATGGAACTACCAGTCAGAGTAATAATGGCAATTCTCGGAAATGAGCTTTGAAGGTGCACCTTTCCAACTCTGCCCATCTAATAAGTTGCCATTCTGCTGGTATTGCATGATTGCTGACAATTGGTTTCTAAGGTTACTGTGGAGCTGGGATGTGGTATGAAAACAGAATAAGTTAATTGCCAATCAGTTCATTGCTATTGCTGAGATTCAGCCATTTTTCTTGCACAACCACTCTCTGGATTACTGCAAACTGTAGGTTAATTTCCATTACCTTAAAAATTATTCTGACAATTTTTTCCAGTTTATGGAGCAGAGAACTTCCGGAGGTTCTTAGACTGCCATTTTCCCTGACAACTCCCCTCCCCAAGTTTTGAAATTTTAAGAAAAATTCTTTCTCTATTAATTCATTCACTATTCCTTGATATCTGCCTCTAACACTATGTTCCAGGCATATCAAGCCATTTGCAACTTCTCTAACTCTGAACAGCTTACTTTCTCAGTGAATGTGTCCTGTGCCCCCTTCTACCTTTCACCTGGACAATTCCTACTAACCCTTGAGAATTTTGATCTGGTATCATTTCTTCTTTCAACAACCTTTTCCAAGCAGACCAGTTTGGGAGTGTCTCACATTCTTTTGCAGCACTCCGTTTACTTCTATTACAATACCTATTTGGCAGGTACAATACCTGCCAAGTACTACCAACTGAATGCATACGTGCTTAGGTACGTATGTCTACACACACAAGAAAAACATACTTAGATTAAAATAATTTTTTTCTTAAATATTGAGAGTAGTTATCTCTGAATGGTGATTATGTTCTTTCTGCTTTAACTTTTCTGTATTTTTCAAGTGTGATGCCATAGTTTTAGTACTTGACTCTCCTGGAGGCGATGAGGAGGACCTGGAGCCCGAGCCTTAGAACACCTGTGTGTTGTGCAGCTGCAGATCTGCCTCGGGAGCACGCTGCTCTCAGGGGAGGACAAAGCATGGTCCTCAGAGAGCCCTTCACAGGCATTAGCGTGGCCACATAGTCTGACTTGCTGCTGGTCAATAGGCCACATCCCTCTGGAAGCCACCAGAGCAACCCCAGAGCACAGCAAAGAACTTCTCCAGCTGCCCCTCAGGCATGACGGAGCCAGCTGGGGAGGCGCTCCCCATCACATCCATTTATGACTCAGTCCTAGTCCAAATACCATGGCTCTTCATGTCCACTGTTCACCATGGAAAATAACTCAGCGGACATTTCCTTGCCTGTTCACGATGCTTAACATCATACAACCTTGGCTGGTGCCTACATAACGTGTACTTAATACCACTGCCCACCTAGCAGAGAGACAACAATACGATACGTCCCATATTCAGAGCCTCAGTCAAGGCCTACTTACTCTTGTTTCATATACTATTTAATCAGGTTCCTAAATCTGATACTTAGTAAAATATATTTTGCAAAAGAGGGGAAGTGCAAGCATTTACTAGATAAATGAGAGCCATTGCCCACACCAGCATCGTCAGTCCTATGTGATGCAGTGTATGGACCATTCTCTCTATGATCTACACATGGTCTGCATGTACTCCTGCAAGCAAAAGGCAGCCACATCCCCACCACCCCTTTCCTGTACCTAAACTTTGTCTAGATGGTTTGTGGTCCTAATGTCTTAATCTGTCTGGGACTTCGATGCCTGAATCTTCTTTCAGTTTCGACTCAAATAGGACTGCTAAATTCTGTTAAATTCTAGCATCTCAGAGTTGTGACTCCGTATTTCCAACCAGGTGGCCTTTTTATGCCTTATTGCTATCCTGTTATCCTATGTGTTGTTTCAACTCTTTTTGACCAGCTCTTCAAAACGGAGGTTTCTAAGGATTGTCTGCTTAGAGCCCCATCCTCTGAAAACCCTTCAGGAGCTCCCGCCCTCGGGCCCCTCACGCTGAGGACTTGCCGTTCCCCCTCCTGTGAGCGGCCTGAGGCTGGCTTCCAGCACCCCCTTGTCTGGGGCTTAGATTGAAATTCTCAGTCATCAGCAAGGGTGTCCTGACCATGTTTTCTGATTTAACAGACTATCATTTAAAGGTATATAATCATCAGTGCTTCATATGTGAAAAATCCCAACCATATGCTGTGAGAAAAGCTAAAACCAGCCAACCAAGAAAGAAAGAACCAAAACCAAACCAAACAAACCAAAAAATAAAAATAAAACAAAACTTCAGGGAGTGACGCCTGCACAAAGCTTACATTCTGGAGACAGGGAACAGTGAGTGCAGACATCACAACTCAAAACAGTATGTGGGCAACATACAACTGCTCACTGAGTGTGGTGAGAGTTCACACAAAAGGGAGATGAGATATTTTTGAACCAACAATATCTTGTTAAGAAATGAAGCACACAGCATGCTTTAGAAATCATTCCACAAAATGCTTTTCTGCACTCAGGGCAACCTGTCTAGAACCTTCACTCAGACAGAGCAGGTGAATGACGGCAGGTCCCTCTGCACACAGCCTCTGTGGTTCTCTGGGAACTGGAATGGGGTCAGCCTCCTCATGGCTTTGCAAGAGGCCGGCAGGCATCGGGCCCTCCCTCCCTCCCTCTCCTCTCCTGCCCTCCTCAGGCCCCATGCCTAACACACAGTGAGCCATTGCACTTCAGGAGATGTAGGACACTCCCTCTAAACACATGATTCTTGTGTCTGGAATGCCCTCCCCTGGCCCTTCACTCCCTTGTTCTTCAGAGCTCAGAGCAGGCATACCCAGCAGCAGGAAGCTGCCCTGAGCTCTCCTGCCAGTGTGACGGATGCCCTCCTTTATGCCCCAGGGCTCCCTAGTCTAGCTCTGCCTCGAACTTGATCACCACTGCGGTAATTGCTATTTATTTCACCGACTCCGCCATAGGAATGGGATCTCCTTGAGGGTATGCCTACATTTCTCCCTCCACATGCCTAAACAGAGACAATTAAACACCTGGCAGGATACCAGATGGAGACTTCTTTGTGCTGTGGAGATGCACACGCATACACACACACACACACACACACACACACACACACAGATGAGCACACACGTATTTTGATTTTCAGTGCCAGGCTAAGGGAAGGATTTGCAGTGAGCTAAAAGTGCCCACGGTGATGCTCCCATGCCCGAGCTTATCTTTCCCTGTGAAGAGCATTTTATTCCCATTTCAGTTTCAATTTCAAACTCACTATCCCAGTGCATTTTCTCTGTTTCTTTTGTGCAAATTGCCAGTCTTGAGAGAACACTGAAGAATGACACCGACCACAGATGAGTGATGTCTGTACAGAAGGGCCAGTGCAGTTTAAAATGCATCTTAAATGGCAGGGAGGTGATGGATTCGCTTCTCCGGCTTGTCCTTGAGAACCAGCAGGGGCCCGGTATTGGGTGCTAATTGCCCTGTCTTGCTTGAAGGCAGAGACTTGGCTTATGGGACATTGATTCATCTGTATCCTGCGTCTATTCCAGCCCCAGGGCATTCCCCACTGCTGAAACTGATGCAGAACAGGAAGAGACAAATGTGTAAAGGCTGGGGACCTGGGGAGCCCTGAGGCTGATGTTGATGAGGCGGCAGGGTGGTGGCTACGTCCTGTGGCTCTTCCCCACCATGGAGAGTGGACTTAGCGCCCCCCGGAGGTGAAGCCACTCCCGGCATCAACACCCTGGAAACCGTCGCTTCAGAGGAAAGACAAGTTCAGGAGTTCCCAGAATGAATCGATGGCCTCTAGAAATGAAGTCAGCAGAGGGGAACATGAATTCTTGAGACCTCCAACTCCATGTCCCTTTTAAATTCATACCCATTTACATTTGAACTCTGTGTAATCCTAACACCTTGACTAAAATCCACTTAGAGTTCAATGGGAATTGAATGAAGACACTTTCTCTCCCTCTGTGAAACAATTCTGGGATGAAGAATGTTTATCTTGCTTCTGCGCTAATCAATACCAGAATAAGGCAAAAATTGCTTACTAACTTCCTCCAGGGAGAACTTGCTCCTGGAGGATACAACTGTGCCTCGGGCAATCAGCTCCTTCCTTAAAGCTAAGAGCTTGCTGCTCAGGCCTCCCTCCTGTGACACTGCTGGCTCCTGCAACTGCATCTGGGGGGGTCTCTCCCTGCACACTGGGGGAAACCTTACCCTGGATGGGGGAGGGTTCTGGACTCTCATGGGGAAAAAAGTTCTCCACCAGGTCAAACAAGTGCCAGAAAGAACGGAATTCATTAAAGTGAGAGTAGAAGCGAACATCAGCAGTCACGCAGGCAGCGGAGAGCAAGGAAGACCTGAGGGAGGAAAGGGAATCTCATTGAACTCCTGCTTGGCACAGGGCTCCTAAAGCCAGGGTCACCTGGCATCCGGTGTCTGCTTGAATCCTCAAAGCATGGAAACCAAGCCCCTCCGGCCCCAGAGTTTGGGGGAGCCGCAGAGAACTGGATGGACTGAGTTTATGTTCTGAGAATGTCCACTTCCCTACTTGCTGTCCTAAATGAAACAGGGAGCGAGAAAAGGACTGTGTTAAGACTAGAAAGCTGAGTGAAATATCAAAGTGACAAAAAATATTTACCACTGGAGGTGGAGGTTGGAGAGTTCTTATCTTTCTCATGGAAAAGAGTTCAGAGACAAGTGCAATAAGCCTATGCAACAAGAAAGTTTATTTCATGAAAGACAATACACACTCAGACGGGATGCAGGTGACCTCAGAGAGGACGTGCACTGAAGGGTTTAGGGTCAGGGTTTTACAGCACCTTCAGGTAGGAGTAGGCATAAGACATGATGCAGACAGGTGATTCATTATTCCTTTGCAGTCTTAAAAACAGAGTTATTTAGATGACTGCTGATCTGGATCTGGCATTCTTTATCCACGTAGATTCATTTACAACCTAGAGGTCTGTCTCTCATCCTGGTTACAAAGTTACTTTAATTGATTAAGGGCTGAAAGAAGAAGAAAAACAGCATATAGATTAAGTTAAGGAATAACTGGGCCTTTTTTGCATGACCCTTAGCCCATTTCCATGCTCTATCTCAACACCTCTCCTGCCCACAAATCCAAAACTCCTACACAGCTGCCCAGCCCCAACCAGTTCCCAAGTTCTCAAGGCCCTTCTTAAACTCACCACGGGCGGCTCTAGCCCCTGTTTGCCTGTCCTGCCCTGACCGCCCTCTGGGACCTAAGGGCAGCTGCTGAGAGGTGGGGGTCACTCTCTCTCAGTGAGGCAGGTCTAATTACCTTTGCCCATCTTTGGGGTGTCAAGGAGCCGTGTCATGAGCAGCGATTTCTTCCTCTCTGAACTAATCCTGTCGCCCCGTATATTTCTCTGTCTCTTTTCTCTCAGTCCCCCAACACTATGCGTGCCTTTCCCCTGTGGCTCTGACTCCCCTTCCCCTCAGGTCCGCTCTCTGCCGCCTGTCCAGGACGGATGCTCATGCCTCCCTTCCTCAGTCAGATCCTCCTGTGCTCCTCCCTCAGCAGTGATTTCCCCTGGCTTCTGACTGGCCTTCAGTCTTGCATCCTTTCCACCCACAGGCATGTTCTATGCCCCAGTCACACTAGGCAAAGGCGTCCTATTGGACACATCCTGGGCTGCCTCAGACACATGCCTTTCCTCGTGCTGTTCCCACTATCTGGGCCACTCCGCCCCAGCCAGGCCCTGTCTGTGGGAACCCCACCTAGACCTCTTCTCAGATGCCATCCGACAGAAACACGGCAGGCTTAAGCATCTCTTCTTAAAGGACTGGATTTCATCATCTATTTCCCCATGCAACTTAGTTACATGTTTCTTTTCTGAGTAAAAACAAAAAGCAGGCTGCAGAATATAAGCCCACCTGCAAACATTATAAACAGTGTTTGGAGTCAAGGAGCTCCAGCTGAAGTTTGCTCCTTTGGGGAGAGAGCCAAGGGTTGAATCCTTTGGGGTTAGTTCAAGAGACTAGCGGGACCTGGATATTTGGAAGCCTCTTAATGTGCCTGACCGTGGCTTGGTGGGCAGACAGAAATAAAAGGAATCGTCTTATTGTCTGGCTTGTTCTACCTGCTGAGTACCACTTCCTTATGGACAGCCGTAGTTAGAGGGCTTGCCTGTGAGGCCCCTGAGGTGAGACAGACGGCTCCTCCACACCCCTCCTGTCACCGGGAGGGGAGCTGTCACTTGAACGGGCAGGGCTAGGAAGGCAGGGGGGTCGACAGCGGGCACACGATTCTGCTGGGTACCAAACATGCTTCCTTTCCCTCCGCTGGATTGAGGGCGACTCTAAGGCGGATCTGGTTTCTTTACTGGTTTCCAATTTGGGTTTCTTATTGAAGTTCTAGTACAGTCTCTGTCCAGGGGCTCAGAAGCATCTGCTGAGTAACAGTCAATCCCTGGGACTATTTTAGGATATACCACTTGAGAGCACAGATATCGGGCTTATCTGCCTTTTCTTGTACATTGTCATACAGAATTAACTGCTTAATAAAAGGTTCCCAATGATGGTGAAGCTAAATATGTGTTACTTTAGGTGCTGTATCCCCATGTGGCCTCTCACTATAACTTACTAGAGGACTGTGACATTTTATAATTGCCGGAGACAAGTTTTGCATATCAACGCAAAATATAGTTACTCATTAATAATTTATTGGAATAAGCTCACTCTGATATAATAAATGAATTATTAATTGGTGCTCTTAAGGAAAATAGTTCTGAGCGGAAGTCACTTTATTTCTCCTCCTCTGCTTGGGTTTTAGGTTAACATAGTATTTGTAGGAGAAACATGCCACACATTTAATTATGTCAACAAGCACAAGTGTTACTTTTCAAGATCCATCATGTTATTTAAAAATACATCAAAATTCGCACGTCCAGTGACAAACTGATCCAGCGGATGTTCTCGGGCCGGAAAGGAGGCATTCCTGTTCCTGAAGGTGGTTCATTTACGCATGAAGATGGTTTGGACTGGGCTTGAGCACTGGGAAGTTTCCATGTAGAAAAACTGCCCTTATTTTGTATGAGAACAGCCGCTACATCATTTTTTTAAATAGAATGGTAGAATCTATCAATATCTCCAATTCATAAGTGTTTTCTGGGAGAGAGCGTGTGTACCCTGCCCTGAGGAGAGGCCTCTTTCAGCTCCTACAATGACTGGGAGCAGAGAATGCTCTCGAAGACTATCTTTTGATTTAATAATAAAACATGGTGTGATAGTCACCCTTACAAAAAGTAGCAGTTTGTCTAGTGGAGAGAGACCTGAACTGCCGAGAAGCTCACTGATGACCTTAACACGTAATTCATAACTTCCTGTTACGATCCATGATCAATTAGCAGAGTGAGTGTGTCTTTCTCTGCTATAGGCACTTAGACTCACTAGAGATTCAGGATTGAACATGACCTAGTCCTCATCTTTAAGCAGATCCTAACCTAATAGAAAAAGAATAAACAATTTTAACTGAAGAACTCAGAGAAAGCTGCCAGAATGACTTGTTATTAAGGTTCCAAATCCATTCACATAATCACCTCGCTAAAAACATGTCTTTGGAATTCCAGCACCTGTGAAATAAAAGCCCCACTCCTTAGTGGGAGCCACCCGGATGAGCCTTACCCAGCACTGCCTCTCCCCAGTGTTCTTTACTCCCATCCCTCTCAACACCACCAGTAGCTCCAATCCCGCTACCTCAGGGTATTCACATACGCACTTTTCTCCTCGCGGAAACCCTACCTCCCACCGTAGACATACGGTGCTCCCAGCTTCCCCCAGCAACTCATTGGCTACATATTCATTTGTATTAGCTTTTTAGACACTCTGCTTAGATGGGACTTTCTCCATAGCCTCCTCTGACCCAATAACTACTGACTCTAAGAGTAAAAGTTAGTACTGTAAGTGTTTAATGTGCTTCCGAAGCCAACAATCTGGTGTGAGACTAGGGCTGGTAAGTTTGTGTAAATCAAGTGACAGGAGAGAAAGCAGAGGTAGAAGGGAAATGAGCAGATCATTGACCAGAGAGGTACCAGTGGAGATAAAACAGAAGTTACAGGGATGCTGCTCGTCAGGACTTTGTTGCTTACGATTAGAGTTAGAACATAAGAAACTAAAAAAAGTATCATTAGCCAAATATACTGTTAGTAATGCAAACAGGAAAACTGGATGTGGGCCACTGTGCAGGGAAAAGTTCCTAAATTCAGGTGAGTCACACTGTTTAAGAGAACGGCAAGATGTCCAGATAGAAACAACCTGCAGAGAATTCAATATGGGGTCTTCAGATTCAGAGAAATACAGAGATAGAGATGCTGGTTTTGAGGTTTGCAGTTCGTGTGTTCACAGCATCTTAGCAGATGCTATTCACTCGTTAAGTCTGTCTCATTACTGGATAGTCAGTTCACAAGACAGGGACCTGGTCTGTATTCTTCATAATGACCCAAGCAACACAGAGTGTCAGGCACATGGTAGCAGGTTAATTAAGAATGAAAATAGAAGGGCTTCATGTTAGAGAGCCCTGACACAGCCACAGAAGATAGTACATATTGTTACTTTGGACACGTTTTCTACATGAAAAATATCTTAGAGGAAATAAGAGACATACGTGACAGGCTCCAGACAGCTAGGCAAAAAAGATGGTCCTGAGCTGTAGACATGGGGCCGAAGACAGGGGAACTCGCTTCTGGCCCTGCAAAGGGAGGGGGGAGCAGTTCTGGAAGAAGTCTTACTTGGCCTGGCCATGAAGAAAACTAATACGCATATGCAGGACTTCCCACCCAGAAGAGGCTGTGTGGTCTCTCCCGCTTCCCCAGGTCGGGCGGGAGCAATCCTCCGCCCAGCTTTCCTGGGTAGTTCACACGATATATTCAGATGATTAGCCTCTGTTTAGTTTGAATTTGATTGTTTTCCTTTGTTTTGAGTGGACGTCAATGCTGTAGAAGGAAGGGTGAAGGGGAGGAGAGTGGTGTGGACAGCTACAGCCTAGATTTAGTGTGGACAGCTTGCCACTGTCCCCTTATGCACAGGGTCACCCCTCTTTGTCCTGGGGCCCCTCATAGGGGGGCGCCTCCCCTGGCTCCTGCTCACTGCTGGGACTTCTCCCATCCGAGTGACTTTCTGCCAACGACCTGAAGTCTCTCACTTGTTGAGCGCCATTCTCTTCCTATTACTTGCTTTTCCTCACCTCCTGGTCATCATCTCCCTAGGAACTCAGCCGAGAGAAAACAGCAGCCCTCATGCCCAATCAAAAACCCACCTGGCTCTGGAAACCTGATTCTATGCTGTGAATTCTTTGTTCATCTTAATTTAATCATGAAATTTTGACTGGACAATTGTAATGACTCAAATTTTAATTTTTAAATGATGAAGAGTGTGAAGAGTTGAGTGTCCAAGCTATCAAATTAATTATTCTTGTTTTTAGGGTTCATGATTCTGGATGGGTACTAACATAAGATGAATATAAAATGAATATTCCAACATTGTTTTACTACAATTCTTAAAGTCTATGAAATACATTAAAATACAGACATATAAGAAGGTATTACCATTTTGCCTGCAATTCAGAAACTATTTCCTTCTCCAAAAGCTATGGGCAATCAGTGTAATGTTGCAGTCAAAATGAATGTGTACACCCCCCACCACACACACCCAATTTGGAGCTGTGTTATCTTAAACTCTCGTGTTTTCTCTAAATACCCTTGTATCAGAGTGACCAAAGTAAGTGGGTCAGGAAATCTGTCCACACTTTTGCAGTAAATGTTAGCTGATCCGAATACCAGTAGTCCGACAGGCTGCACGCAGGTGTGGTGCTAAACGCCGTTGTCGAGAGCAGCAGTCTTCCTCTGAGTCCTGCTCTTCCTAAAGCAGCCCCAGGTGCAGGCCCAGGGAGATGGCTGGAGTCCGAGGAGGTCGGCACGGAGCACGCTGGACATCCAGTAAGGTGAGAAGGAGAAAGTGGCAGAGCGAGGCCTGCCATCAAAGCTGCTGCAGGCGGGGGACCGAGTCAGGAGACCAGGAGCAGCTGAGCAGTTCTGGAGCAGGAGCTGGAGCCGGCGCCCAGGAGGCAGAGAGGTGGGAGGCAGGTCTGATGAGAATGGAAATGCCATGGGTTCTGCCCAGACTATGCCACAAGGTGTGACGCCACATCTGGTGAGGAGGTGGGACCAGGGTGGTGTCAGAAGGCAGCCAGCACCGCTCCCACAGACCACAGATGACAGAACCCTGAATCACTCCCCGTAAGTCCAGAGAGGGGGCCAGTGCTGTGCATGGCTCACTTTGTCCTTTAAAATCGCCTATTAGACATGATTCTTTGTAGCCAACTTGTACAGTTGGGATATGTGCTGATTTTCTAAGTCCAGGAACCTGACAACATCCACGTGGAACCAGGTGCACAGCCAGACACTCAGGACCAGTAAGTTTCTGTCATGACAGGAGGACGCTAGGAAAACTAACTGACTGGGAGGTTTAGGCAACCCGTCGAACAACCTCAATCAATAGTAATCAAAATCTGCAACTTCTCCCTGTTCCCTTTGTAGACACGGAAGTCAGAGAGATTGAGCAGAATTTTGAGGATCATGCCTGGATATTCTGATTCATCAGAGGTGGTGGAAGTTCTGGGGGCTTTTCATTGTAAATGAACAAGGTCAACAGCAATGAGGCCATGGGCTCCATAAACCATGTATCAGCATTTCTGTGAAAGTCATCAGGCTTTCTCCTTAGCCCCCAGCATATCCTAAAAAACCAATTGTTTCTATGTCTGTTTACAATACTCTGTAGAATCCTATATAATGTCCCACAAAACAAAGATGATTCTTGCCTTTTTTGGAGAAGAACTCTATCTTTGGAGGAAAATCAATCATGCTTCCACTCCTAAAAGAAATATTTTCCTACTATTCCAAGAAGGAGAAAACCAGATGAAAAAACTAAATGAATTCCTTGCCTAGAAGGCTCTTGGGTGATAAACTGAGGCAGAGCTCCATGGGGGAGGAGGGAGACAGAGAGGCCAGCTGGAGACAGAAAATCCCGCAGTGCCCACCTTAGGTGTGAGGGGTGAGCAATGAAGTGAAAGGCAGAGTACTTCCTCCTTGCGCTTGTGTGAGGTGCAGTCTCCATGTAACAAGGCTTTGAAAATATGGTAAGTTCCTATCTTCACATATTTCCAAATATTGTGCTTGTGTCTAAGAGATGAAATAATTGACCGAAGAACAAAGTGAATATCACTTCCGTGCTCTGTTGAACTTAAATTTGAATGAAATACATTACTGTTACTCCCCTAAAAACGTCCCCAAAAATGTTCTTTCCTCTTCACTTTACACCAAGGATGAACAAAACACATGGTACTTAGGAAAAGCCAAAATTTGTGAACAGTCAATCTTAAATCCTACTGGGGTTCAGGAAGAACACATGTTATTTTTGAGAGTGTGATTTGAATGTAGCCCTTTTCTAGCCCTAAAAATAAAATGAAACAAAGACCAGCATGTCCTCTAAGAAATGGCTGGGGAGAGGGTGTCCATTATGTCATATCTGGAGTATGATAGAAAATCTTAGTAAAGTAGCTGGATTATTTGACTACTTTGCATGACATTCAGTTAATTTAAAAAGATCCATTCACTCAATTCTCTGTTGCTGTTTTACTCCAGGTGATCATAACAGGTCAGGCTAAGAAAGAAAGATGAGAAACCAACATAGCCATAGTTTGGTCCCAACCAGGGTCTTCAATGAAAGGCCCTAAGATAATTTTGTCCAGAAACTTCCCACACAAGACAGACATCTACAGAAACATTATTCAAAGGAAAATAAATAAATAAATAAACAAACTTCCTCGTATTGATAGGTCATGTTATTAAGAAGGCTCCCTCGGACTATTAAGCATTATAGGTTTGAGTCCCTGCGAACGGGTAATGCTGAAATGTTGCCTGATGTGAAAGGAGACGAATCTGGAGCCACTGGTTCAGTCTTTGAAGAGGAAGGAAACAAGCTCAGAAAGGACAGTCTGATGCAGGGAGGGTAAGCCAGGTGGGTCAGAGGGCACCGCGGTGCCGGCCTGGCTGGACACATTTTGAGAATTTTGTGGATGAAGGTGGGAAGTTGCTTGACTGTTTCCTCCATTGCATTAATGCCAATTTCCCTTTGGTTTCCCTCAAAACTCTTCAGCAGAGTCATTCTCATTCAGTAATTTGTTCAAATGTACTATTTTGAGTAAATCACAGGAGGAACCTGAGTATGGTGGTGAGATTTTGTGTAAGGACACAGGATTCTAAGACAAGGAAAAAGTGAGAGAGCCTGCCCTGGGTCGGAGGCCGTTCTGGAGAGGGGCAGCAGGTCGTGAGGGGGGAGTGCCTGTTCAAAAGAGCGCACAGACCACATGGCACTAGAGCCCGGGACCCTCAGAAGTCCTCTCTGGACTGAGAGACAAAGTTGCGCGAGCAGCTTGTCCCTGCAAGGCCCTGAATCCCACCCACCTGGCCACTTCCGGTCTTCACCTACCCACGGGTCCCACCATTTTGGTGTCAACCCAGCTCCACTGCCAAATCTTATTCTTTTTCACTTATTTTTTTCCCTAAATATTCTCATTGAAATATAAAACATTATGCATATTGTATTGGTATACAATATACAATAGTATATTGGTTTCAGGTGTTCAAATGTGATTCAGTTACTATATACGCTACTAAACGGCCACCACAATAAATGTAGTTACCTTCTGTCACCCTCCCAAGGTATTGCAATATTATTGGCTCTATTTCCTATGCTGCACTTCCATCCCTGTCCAATTTATTTTGTAATTTGGGGTTTATACTTCTTTATCCCCTTCACCTATTTAATTTATTCCCCATCCTCCCCCCGTAGGTGGAATCTAAAAACCAAAATGAACAAACAAAATGGAAATAGACTCATAAACACAGACAATAGTCTGTGACTCACTGCACGATCTTTTACAATCTCCATCTACCATAACACTCCCTGCTGCCTGTTCTATCACCCAATGTTAATGTTCTATGGCCTTCTTTGGTCCCTGTTTATATGTGGGTTTAGTTTCTGTACCCTTCACTGAAATGTAAACTGTGTGACAGCAAAAAATGTGTTTGCCTCAATATTCTGTGTCTGGAAACCTAAATATTTGTGGGCCCAACCCCTAAATATTTGTGGAATGAGTGATTTTTACTCAGCTCTCAGCGGGCACAATGCCCACCTGACACATAAAGTTCATCCTTACTCACCACTTTGTGATTCAGCTAGTGTGGGGTGGGCTGTGTTTTCTGCAGTAGAGACAACAGGGGAGCTTTCAAGGTGTCCTGCGGACACCGGGCACATCAGAGGCACATCAGAAAGGAGCTGAGATTGATCAGATCTTCCAGGCAAATGCGGAAGATTGATAATAAGAAAGGAGATGCAGAACTTTCAAGGAAAGAGGCACAAGCAATGTTTTCATGACAGGACTTTATTTAAAGCGACACAATACACACTTCTGAGCAGTGTATTAAGCCTTCTGAGAAGTCACACAAATTTGGTAACTATTAAAATATATTAAACTGATAACACTTTATCATTCAGCATTTCATCTCATTTTCACTTAATAGTAATAAAAAGAAAAAAACATGTGAGGACTTTAGAAAAATGAAGAAACTTACATATCATAGAACTCAGTTCATTCAAACGAGGAAAATAAAGTCTCAATGGTAGTGATTAACCATAGGTAGTTTGTAGCAGAATTTTGACCGGATATTACATCTCCTGAAAGATGGTCTGATGGTTTTCTGAGTAAATAAAACCTCGTGATCTCCCAGAACCAGAGCTCTGTAGCTCTGGGGCCCTCATTTTTCTCCATTAAAAAAACCAATAACCTTGCTATTTCATGTGCCTATTTATATTTTGGGAATCCAGGCCCTCAGATAGGAGAGTTGGCTGCAGGAATGAGGATGGGAATTAACAGAGAAACTTATGTTGAAAGGGGAGAATCTGGGAGGAAACATTTATACTTGTGTAGTATTTATTTAAATTTATTTATGAGTCATGAGTGGGCTTTGAGGGCAGGGCTACTTATTGCCGACAAGGGGGAGGGGAGCATGGGCTGCCTGCGTTCATTCCCAGACGCTCCACGTGCAGCTGTGCTGGGTGTGAATTTGCATCTTTGGGCTCAGCGTTTTGCTTCCCATGTTGGTGTCCATAACATCACACCTCCCTCACCGTGTTGCTGGAGGAGTGAAGGTGTTAACACACACGTGTTTAGCCCAGCATCTGGAGAGAACACTGCCTGGTCTCATCTGGGCATTGGGGGGTGGGTACTGGGCGCAGGTCTTCTCTCCAGAGACACATGTTCGAAAGGCCCCTGTCCTCCCCATCCATCCAGACCTCGTACGCTCCATCCCACCTTGGGAAAGAACCTCTCAAGTAATTGATGTGACAAAATAAAGACCCTCAGGGCGAGCAACTGTTTCCTTCTGGGTGGTAGGACTAATCTTCCATCTACTACTCAAATCAAGTTCTGTCAATGTACTTTGGCTATACTTTAGCTCACTTAGCTGGGAATGCAGACTCGCCCATTTGCAAGATTAGTTTTGTCTTTTCCAAAGAAAAATATCAACAATTTGTATGCTTACAAACCAAAAGGAAAGTAATATTGTCTTAGTCTCGGTTATTTCAAATGTACAGAAAGAAAAAGAAAAATCAACTGAATTAAATGGTCTGCCAGGGGTAATCAAGAAAGAGGGCGGCAGTGTATTTCATGTTTCAGGGCATCTACTTGTGTCCATCAGTTCAGAAGCCATTTATTCATTCATTCAACATGTAATACGGTGCGTATCATTGTATTCTAGTCCATGAGGGCGAAGATTAAAATAAGACAGAGCCGTTCTCTCTCTCATTCTGGCCATGCAATTTCTGCTGCGCTCCTTGGGTCTGGAAGGTTTGAATACAAAGCCAACTGAACTTTTCTTCACAAAAATCAAATGCCAAAGAGCTGATTCCTACAAAGGTTTGGCTGAGAGCAATACAGGCATTTTCCAGCCAAGAAAGAAATGGTACTGATTGCTTCAGAGTTGCATCACATGAGGCCTGGGTGGGATGCTGTTGACTCCGAGGGAGGATTAAGGTAAGACTTGCTCCCCATTGCCCTGCCTTTCCCAGTCCTATGGGCCCCATCACTGCTCCCTTTCACACCTTCGTTTATTCGTTGATTCATTCAGTAAAGAGTGAGTCCCATTCACAAATCAGTACATCACAAGCACATAAAACCAGTGAGAATATTGTGAGCGAAAGGCAGTGGGGGTGCAGATAAAAATGTGGAAGAGCCTGGGAACTCAGGAGAGTTCGCTGGGAAAGCATCTTCAGGCAAGTGAGAGGCCTTGACATGACATTGGGTCTCATCTGGACGCTGCTGTGTGAAATAGCCTCGGGCACTTCCAGGGCGGGCAGGAAGGGTCCTAACAAGGCCCGTGGTGTGCACAGCAGCAGGAGGGTCTAGTTCTGTGAGCAAGGAAGAAAGTGACGCTTGCTTATCGTAGATGAGAGAGTCAGCTGGCGTGTGGCGGCCCTGCCGTCCCCTGGGGTGACTTGGGAGGACAAGGGAAGCACCATGGGAGGAAGGGGAGAGATAAAGGCAGCTGGGGACGGTCACCGGGACTCTGCTTTCACCACAATAGGGGGGCTCTGATGACATGCCAGTCCCCTAGGGGGCAGGAGGCCAAGTGGGGCCTTAGCTGTCCTGCCCGTGGTCTGAGCCTTCGTGGCTGAGCTATGAGCAGAAGCCAGAACCGTCAGCCCCCAAGTGCACTTCGCTTTGTACAGAGCACCCCGATTCACCCCAGGACCTGCACTGGAAGAATCGCAATTTTCACAACTGTTCTCTATAGGACAAATCTAGGCCCAATCTGTTATTTAGTATTTTTCTTCCTTTGTAAATAAGATAGGTTTTGTGACTGGAGTCAAGGCGTATCCTTTAGAGAGTGTTTTGCAGAGATGGTAAAAAACCCAAGATGGTGTGTTCTTGGGTGCGGACAGTTTAGCATTATTTGTATCTGTTATATTTTTCTATCAAACAGCCTCAATGGGAAACAGCCATGACAATTCCTCTGAGCAATAAATTATTGTGAAGATACGGGGATATACTTCAGCTCACCTAGCTGGGAATGCAGTCTTTAAACAAAGCTCCATTTGGCCTCTCACTTTTAATGTTTAATTCAGTGTGAATTAACTTTTAATTCTCCTCTCTGTCATGTATTTACTAAAAGCAAAAATGCCCCATGGATTTCTCTCCCTCAGGTCAACACTTCATTCCCCAAATATCCCTTCTACCCACAAACCCCATCAAACTGCCGTCGCTTCAGGGATATACGCCTTCAGAGTGTCAGGAGCCCACGTGCACTGGGAGACGTTTTGAGTTCCTGCTCAAAGGCGAACTGCATTTCCCAGCAGGACCGAGTTGAGAAGCACATGCGGTGGTGTCGTAGGCATGTCGGGGTGGGGCGGAATGCGACTGAGAACCGTGTCCTTCAGGCTGCTGTCTGTCTGTCCCCGGGACAGGCCATGTGAGCTCGCTTACCCACTCCAGACCAACATTCAACCCAGTTTACGGTTATCAACAGGGGCAGGTAACCTGAGGGGATAGAAACTCACCTGCTGACAGGGCTCTCATGCCTTTTCTGTGGTTGAAACCTCTACGTTCAGAAGTTAGACAACAGCTGCAGAAAGATGGCATGCACGTGAGCAAGGGTGGGATGTCTCGGGTCAGTGGGCAGGCAAGACTTACGCTCTCTGTATTAACAAGTTCTCCCAACGTGAGTTTCTTTCACCCTTCCTTCCTTCATTTCTCCATCCCTCCCTCTCTCCATCTTTCTCTTTCTTTCTTTGACTCTAAGCTCAGATACTTGTAGAAGAGTTTCTACATTAAATGCTAACGATAAAGATTGAGGGGAAGCCATAGCTCAAATGATTTAACGGGAAAATAAGTAAAACAACATAAAATTCATAGATATGTCACCATTATAGTGCTAAAACTGTAGTTTACTTCAGAGGTGACGGAAGTGTTGAAGTCCTTGCACATGGGGTGTGTCCACTGGCCACCTGACACCTACAAAGGGGGTCAACTTAGTTCAAGAGATGCATCTGCTTATAGATACTCACGTGCACACACACAGGCTCACTGACCTCTGGAGCAGGCACACGGTGTGGTGGGCAGAGCTCGGGTCCGAGCTGACCTCTGGCTCTGTAGCGGGATTTGCCAATTGTTCCTAAACTGAGTGTGCGAGGGCCACTGCCAGAGACTCTCAGTTTCTAGGAAAAACACAGTGTTACCTTGTTACCTGACATGTGCAAAGCACAACGTGAGCTCCTCCTGTACATCAGTGAACATTTTCTACTTAAAGCTGCATTCTCGGTCTTTGCTGCCGTATGAAGCACGTACCACATGAACGTCACTGTGGTGCTGTGACACGAGGGTGGTGGCACCAGGCTGATTCTGTGGTTTGAGAAATTGTGCAGTGCCCACCAGGCACGCCTGTTCCCACAGCGAGTGATTGCAGGTTAAACAATTAAATAATGTCTAAAATTTCA